>NC_045774.1:80724426-81980734 GCF_008692025.1 Phocoena sinus | reverse complement strand
TTTAGACCGATATGCCTTCTTTAGTGGAAAACAAAAATGGGTGGGGCTTTTTTGTGTGCAAGCTAGAGCCTGTGACATGGTGTTCCACAGAGAAGTGCCATCATGGGGGCAAGAGGCGCAAAACAGGCTGAATTTCTGGATTCAGATGTTGCTTCCTCTCTTGCTAGAGAAAATCAGATATCATTGAATTTTCTGATGTTCTCTCTTACTGCTGTGAACTGTCACTCCCAGTTGAGGTGGTGGTGGTGATTTTGCTTTTGCTTTTTTAACTCACTCTGAAACTAAAGGACCAAGTCTTCTAAGCAGGCTTCAGATGTGTTTACCTAAATAGCTTGAGTAGGCCTGGGTCAGTGGGAAAGAGAAGCAGAAGGAGTTAGAAACACGGCGGAGTCTGCTCCTCCCAGATCTGTCCAGGCTGCTTCCTGCAGGACGGCTGGACTGTCAGGAAGAAGGGAAGAGAGGCCCCTCGGGGCTCCACTCAGCAAGTGAAGGAGGAAATGGCCAACTCATTCCTGCTTGTAAGATGTGGTAGCCCTTCTCACTAGTGAAAACATAAATGCTGTTGCCTTGCTGCTGGGAGATGGGTGCTTCTTCGAGCCTTCTTCCCACCCCTGGCATAGGTAGGAGTGAGGAGGGAGTTCTGAGCAGAAGTCTCTGCCTCTAGGAGAAGAGTTAAAAATAGGAGGAGAGGTGGAGAGACGATTTTCACTCTCCAAAAGCTTCTCAAAATGAATATCATGGAGCGTTATCCTGCAAGAATCTTTTCTGGGGGGAAATGGACACGACAGTTATGGTCCAATGAAAGGTGGCAATATGGGAACAAATCCCCTACCTGTTTGATTGCCATCCCTCTCAGTCTCCCAGCAACTTCGTTTCCTCTCTAAACACCTACCCACTCCCCACCCCCGTGCCGCTCCCGTGTCCTCTGCCCCTCCCCGCATACCTTTAGCTTCTGTCTTTCCCAAAGCAAATTCCCTCACCTAGAATTGTGCCCATAGATATAGAAAACCGTCTTCCCTTCCTCATGCCTCTTTTCTCAAAACCCGCCTTTTGTCGACATTTGAGCAATTATCCTCACTCTTTATTTCCACATCACCCTCTTTCCCCTCAACCATCCGCCTTTCCACTGGAGCTCCTCTCTCTTTACCCTTGGAGGGTTCAGGACCTGCTGGCTTGACGCTATGGTTGCTTCCTGCCTCTGGAAGTCCCGTACTTCTCACTAGATAGAGGGTTTTTCTCCCCCTCTGTGGAATGCACAGAAGTCGTTCTCTCTTGCAGGTTTAGTGGAAGGTATTTTCTGGTGATCTTGATTTTTCGAAAGTTGTGTTGTATTTTGCAAGCAGCGGTGACTGTTGGAGAATGCACACAGATTAGTAAGTAGGAAATTGTCAACAGGATGGCATGCGGGGGATGGTAGCAGATATAAATCCAAAGGTCTGGAGAAAGAAACTGATTGTGTTAACAGAGAATAATAGCTTGGGTAAAAAGAGGTTAATTGGCCATACTGCTTCCATATTGGAGGCAATATTAGGACCCTGTAGAACTAAGCCTATAAGCATTCCAGAGACATAAGAGGTGATAAACAGGCAGATGTGAATAACCCAGAAGACCAAGGACTTGACCTCTTGCCTATGATTTTCCTTCTTATCAAAACTTTTAAAATTTTTATTGGAGTAGAGTTGCTTTACAATCTTGGGTTAGTTTCTGCTGTATAACAAAGTGAATCAGCTCTACATATCCATATATCCCCTCTTTTTTGGATTTCCTTCCCATTTAGGTCACCATCTTATCAGTCTTTGAAAAATTTGTTTTTCCAAACTTTAAAATCACCCATTAATCTCTGTAGTGAATCTGTATCTTGTAATCACCTTTATTTTAGAATCCTATACTTTTGTGTCTGGTTTGGTGAATAACTTCCTGGCCTGGTTAAGGGATGTTTAGTAGCCCTCGCCACTCGCTGTGAAAAATGGTTTCCCTTTTCTTATAATTAGGAACCTACCTTGCCTGTCCTCCGTGTCTTTTTAAAAATAAAAGCCACTCTTACGTAGCTTCTGAGGGTTCCCTGAATGTACATCAGAGGTGGACCAGGCCCTGATGATCTGTGATTAGTACATCTGGCTTTTCAAAATACCAACATCCACTTTCCCCTTCTGGTAGGGAATTTTCACAGTCTCATCTTCATCTTAGCGGTAACAGTCATCATACTGATTGGTTCACTGTTAAGTTGACATGAATATGCAATTTTTAAAATCCATTTTGTAAAATAACATTTTTCCGCTTTTCCTCTTTTAGTATTTGTAAGTGGAGATGAGAAGATCACTTTTGATGACCTCCTTTGAAAAACATTTTTGAAAAGATTTTTATCAATTGAATTATATGTGTCTTGCAAATGATCTTTTAAATTTTTTTCGCTTTCTTGATTCTTTTTCTTATATAAACTGTTTTTCTCTATACCAGATGACATGCCTTGCATTTCACATTCCCACTGGTCTCAAGGTCACTCTACATTTCAATTTAGCCAAACTGACACCCTGCTATCACCATTGTTCTCCTGATATATTTGGAGAATATGGTCTTGCAGTAAATACTAGAATACTGTTTCAAGAACACTCAGTTATGTGAGGTTATTTGAATAGCTTCAATAATGTACCTATGTCATGAAATCAGTGATATTGAAACATATCAGAGGATACTGGACTCTGTAACTTCATGATTGATTTTTACTAGTTTCCATTTATCTTTTAAGTATTAATGTCAGAACGCTCCTTGGAATGATGGAAAGGACATTAGCTTTGGTCCCAAACAAACCTGGATACAAATCTTGGCTTCTTAAAATATCAACATTTTCCAATTATCACTGGAAAAATAAATTTCATCTCTTAGATCTTAGCAGTTTCTTCATCTGTCAAATGGGACAATCGCATCTCCTTTGCAGGGCAGTGTGAAGATTAAATAAGATACTATCTAAATATCTGTGGACATTTTAGTAGATGACAGTAAACAGTTTTTCTTATTTTCCTACCCTGTTTAGAAAAATCAAAAGAAAAGGGGATTAATTTTCTCTCTTTACTATTAAGGAATTACCTCATGTACAATTAATTATTTTAAAGTTTTATTTGATAAAATAGCAGTATACTAAATGTTAGATAGTGTCTCATTTGTTCAAAGCAATAATGTGACACTGAAGAGTCTTTTCCACTAAATAAGTCACTTTTTTTTCTTGTTTGGAAAGAGAATGACCCTCAGTCAAACCATATAAAAACAAATTTAGTGGATTATTCAAATCATAAAATGTGTTGATCATGGATTAATTTATATTTTACAGATATTTTATAGAAATATGCTGTAATCGTGCAAAAAAGCATTACCTAAATCTCTTGCAAATCACTGTGTTTTAGCATGTTAGAGTACTAACAGCTTTTTATCTTTTTACCTTATTCATTCATTTAACACATATGTAGTGAGTGACTATTACATCCTGCCCTGTCCTGGGCTCTGGGCCTTTGTCATTGAAGCAAACAGAGATCCTTCCTCCTGAGCAACTTGTATTTCAGCCTGGGTGGAGGCCCCGGGGAGGGGCACATGTAGTAAGTAGTAGAGCAAGGTGAAGGGCCCTGTAAGTCTGGTGGGGGAACACTGTAGTCATAAGCAGGTAATCAGAGTAGGAACCACCAAACACTGATGTTTGAGCCAAGACAGCAGAGAGGTGAGGGGGTTAGTCTTACCTGTATCAGGGAGAAGCATTCCCAATGGAAGCAATGGTTGGTGCAAAGGCCCTGAGCAAAACCAAGCCTGGTACATCTGAGGAAGACCAGCAAGAAAAGGCCATTGCAGCTGGGGTAGAGTGAATGGGACGGGGAGTGCTGGGGAGGGGATAGTAGGAGAAGAACTCTGGGAGTTACAAGGCCAGACTACACTCTAAGGACTCTGGCATTTTTTTGTAAGTAAACTGGGGAACTGCTGCAAGATTTTGAGCAGAGGAGTTATGATCTGACTTATCTTTCCAAGGGGTCTCTTCCAGGCAGCCAGGGAGAAGTCTATTGTGGGAATCCAAGGAAAAGACCATACTGGCCCCATCAGGATGGCCATGGGGGGCAGAGGAGGAATGGACAGACTCTGCACATTTTTGGAAAGGAGAACCGTTGTGATGGATTGGACACAGGTGTGAGAGAAACGAGGCTTTGAGTCTAAAGCTTTTGGCCTGAACAGCTAGAGAAACCTATTTACAATCAGCCAAGATGGTGATGGCCGTGGAGGGTCAGGTGTGTGGGGCAGGGTGGATTCCAGTTGGAAATGCTGATTCTGAGAGGCCTGCTGGAAAGCCAAGCAAAAGTGTTGAGGAGACGGTTTGATGTCAGGAGTTAGAGAGGGTCAGGCTGGAGACAGGAATTTTGCAGATATTTGGGTCCTCTTGGGTAATGTCTTACGGAAGAGGAGTCCGGAGCGCTGAATGAGAGTTTTAGAAGCAAATGGCTGCTTACAGAGCCCCTGAGGTCTCTTCTTGCCCGTTTTTCCTTGTTTCTGTGTTTTTGATCAGAGATCAGCAAATTAGAAGATTGTGTATTTGAAAAGTGTTTCATTCCCTCAAGCACACATACACTTCCCCCAGCACTGTTTATTGTCTCCATCAATGACAGGAGAAACCCGAGTAAACTCCCAAACCCAAAAGAGGTGAACAGAAATGCAAAGGTGGCATCATCTATGTGACAGCTCACTGCCCAGTCACTAGACTCCTGACACTGTCATCAAGTTCAGTTGAGTTAAAATGTCATAAAGTAGTGAGATTTTGTTTGTTTGTTTTTTAGTTTTTTGCAGGGAGGGGGAGGCAGAAGGGGGGCTGGTGACTGCAGGCACCAAAATGGAAACTCAAAAGAGAGAAAGTAATTATGTAAATTGTGTTTTTCGAAGGCATTGAGAATTTTTCATTCACATACTCTTAAGTCTCCGCAAGCACATTTCATTCCTGTCTGGGGGGATGAAAGCGTTGCCACGGCCTCATCTGCGGGCTTGCGGCCGGGCAGGTTTCTCTGTGCGTACGTGCAGGGAAGAGTGGGCAGTTGGCAGCCGTTCAGCCTTGATTGCAGTCATTCATAAAACCCAGCCGCGCGGAGGGCGGAGTCAGGGGGAGCTTCCCTGAGATGCTTGCAGGAGGCCTCATTTGCATAAATCCTCAGTGTTGCTTGAGTGGTGAGGGATGCTCACAAGCGCTTCCAAGGCTGTGAAGCGTCCACATCTGATAACCCCCTGAATAACTGAAGACGTTGCAAGAATAAGAGGTCACCACCTTGGACTCCTGGCCTCTCCATCCATAACCATTCTGGGAAGTTGGCATTGTGGCCTGTCTGTGGCCTCCTTGAGTCTGGATGAAGGAATAAATCATATGTAAGAAAGACCCTTGATCACCGCAACCTGCTGACGTAACACTCTTGTGTTTCTTAAAGTATGAGGGGTCCGTGTTATTATAATAAGTCTAATGCCTGGGAGAGAATGGAAACTGCTGGAGCTGAACAGTTTCCACATATTACAACTGGCAGCACCATTATGTTTTATCCCTCAAACCTCAATAGGCCAGACACAACAATCCAATTACAACTTTAAAGAAATGCTCATCCACCCAGGCTGACAAAATTCTGAGGCGTGCATTGTATTATTTTATGTATCTTGTTCTGAGTGTAGGTTTTTTTTCCCTTCTCTTCCTCTGGAAGCAATTTCAGCTAAAAGAAGTCAAATTAGAAGATGTAGGAATACATATTGCCATAGTTTAGAGCTCCCTCAAATTGCTTGAATAACTAGCAATCTGAATCAATCAAACAGCTTTCTCCATGAAAACAGATTCAATAGCTAGCTACCTCACTCTGGAACTGAGGTTAGGATTATAGGTCAGTATGAAAAATATGTTTTTAAAAAATAAAATATATTAATTTAAGTAAGTATATTTTTAAATTAAGTACATTTAAATTCTAAGTATATTGCTTTTGAGTATTGATGTGTTTATTCTCATTATCCAATGAAACTTTAAAGTTCAGAAATGCAAGTTTTTACTTAGAAGATTCTATAGCATGTGCAGACAGGTGAAGTATGCCAGCTATTATAGTTTTAAAACAAGACCACTGAGTACTTGAGATTAGATGAGAATTTCCTTACATAGACATGGTCTTTCACACACACACACAAATGTGTTTTGCTTAGAAACCTACCCTTTATGCTGGCTGACATTCCACATTTATTAGGAAAGAGTTACTTAAAAGGATATTGAAGGAAAACTCTAAGTGACAGATTTCTTTTTTTCCCAAAGCTTTGTCTAAATACCTGAATCTTTAGGGGAAGAAAAAAAAGAAGTGAACTAAGACAGAGGTTGCATATGGTTTCTCATAGATACAATTCTTCAAAATTTTTTCCAAAGTTGGTGATATTTCCGATATTTTCGCAAACCAGTGCATGTAGATTCAACATACCGCGTGGGCTGTTTTTAGTTGAGTGGGAATTGCTAAAGATTTCCCAGTGCTATGAAATGTAACTTCCTGAGCGCCGTACTGGTGTAAGTTATATTAACATTTCAGAGCTGAGAAACCCTGGGGTATTACTTCTCCCTGGCAACTGCCTGCTTGAATGTTCTCTGAACCCTGCTGCCTGAGTGACCTTCTCCTCCTTTGACTGGTGACCAGTCCATTAAGAGTTTAGCACTTGCACTAGACAAACAGCGTGTTTCTTTCCTTTGAGCCCAGGAGGGAAGGCTTTGAAATGGCCCTGTTTTCTTTTCTCGTCACGTTACACATTGATTTCTAAGTCTCACTTGATCTTGTTTGGAATGAGCTCTGTGTGTGTGTGTGTGTGTGTGTGTGTGCACGTTTCCATGCGTTGTGTCCACGATGTTTCCCTGTATCATTTCTTTCAGAAGTGGAGAATTTTGCTGTGCAGCTTTTAGCTCTGAGAAAGCAGTTTATCTGCCACTGCCTCACCCCTGATCCACTTCTGGAATAACATGACTGGCCTTAAACATCAGCAGGGTAGTCAAACCTCCAGGGGCAGTCAAAGCTGCCATGAACGTTAAGAACCACGTTCATGGTTGAGAATGCTGTGTCCTAAGGGGCTTTTCCAGGTAGCAAAGTGTGAGATGTAGGGCCCCAGCTTTATGATCAGGGCTTCCCTATTCAAAGCAAGGTTTGTTTCTAAGCTTTTGAAGTGAAGGAACATCTGAGCCATCCAAGGACAGCCTCAGAAGGGGATGTTTTCTTATTTATGCCAATGAATCTCTCCAGCACTCTGTAAGCCCTGTTGACATGAGGCTAAAGGCATCTCCTCTTGCTGCCCTTTGGAGCTGTGATCCATCCTCTGCATTTATTTATTCTTTGATGGAGAACATAAGACGCAAAGACCTTTTCCTGTTTATTTTCACACTATGCAGGTATCTTCTCTATTTATTTTACACACACACGTACACACACTTTATTTATGCACATTTCCTTCTGACTCTTCCTCTTTTCTTAGCTTGAAGGGATTTTGAACTTGGGGGGTGTCTTGAAGGCTCTCAGATCTCTTTTTTCGTAAAGAGAAAGACCTGTGTATGATAAAGGGTGTGAAACAAGAGTCCGTGTCTTTTAGTAAAATAGCCAAAGCCACAGAACGTCCTGCGCATTTTAAACACAACAGCCGTTCCTATGTTTAAGCTTTCAGATGTCTTGGTACAGTGAGGCCAAAGCTTTCAGTACCCTTGCTCCTATGGGGAAGGCTGCTGACGACCATTTTATTGGTACTAAAAGGGAAATCCAATACCGAGGCCAGCACGGACTTCATCTGGGTGTAACTGAGCTCTTGGAAGCCTGAGTTGAAGGTTTCCAACCCCCAGGGCTTTCCAGGGACTCCAGGTTAACATTAAGGGGTTTGCAAAGAGTTTCCCTTAGACTTGTTTTCAGTACCATGTTTAATTTCCAGATGTTTCTCCCCGTTTTATAATTAATAGTGCATTGTGCTGTCTATCATGCGCCCCAGGTGTGTGGTCAGGGACATGGTGAAGCCTGCTGCCTGCAAAACCCCAAGAAATGTTGAACACCAGCCCCACCAGCCTTCACCGTGAGTATGGCATTGGTTTTATTGACTGAAAATGTCGTCTCTTACACACATCGCTGGTTACATATGCATTCATTTACACTGCATGCGGGTGTACAAACTGTGGCTCCTCTGGGGTCTCTAGGGGGTAAAAAGCTACTATTGAATTAGATAAAATGATCTGGAAACAGGAGCTCTGTGTATCAAGCATCTTTATTAAGTGCTGTTTCTAATGTCATATGGGAAGCATAAAGCTAATTAGAGGAAAGAGACACATTTTTTAGGGCTCTAGGGTGCAGAAATTCTATACATTTTGGATTTAGAATGTATGTGGATCGGAGCCTAAGACTCTAGGAATATGGAGAAAAGGTACAGAAAGGGCTACTTTCCTTGTTGTGAATAAGGGAAGTGCACAGGTAGTTCATGGCCAACCTCGCACTGGGTCATTTAAAGGTAAGGGACAATCTAAAAGAGGGATGGCCCACTGGTTTTGTTTTTGTTATTGTAACCCCGAGTGTGGATACGTGAAGGGTTAAATGACCAACCTAAGGGAACTAGAGAAAAAACCAAATAAGTAAACTATGTTGAAAATGTGGATTTTGATGAGATGAAACTTGAAGAGCTTTAAAATTCTGCAGAGTAGCAAGATATAGTCAATCTTTTGAAAAGAATTATGCTCCTGGTAAGAAAAATTAAACATTTCCTGAAAATGTCTCAGCAGTGCTGTTATAATAGCCATTACAGCCAAGTAGTTACTACTGGGGAAATGTCTCCTTCCAAGTTTTTTTGCAAAAGCCATTGAAGAAATGTGTCTTGAGAGTGATTTTCTATAGGTTTTTTTAGCTATCTGAGAATTCTTTGAAATAAAACCAAAATAAAGTAAGAAGATTGTCAAAAGGCTATGAGAAGAAAAGTAAATTTTTGTAATTCTTTTGCTATGTCGTTTTTATTCCCATTGGCAAAGACTGAAATTAAATACGACGTTTAAATGCTTATATTTTGTATGTTACATACAATCACAGATTCAAAATTATTTATGTTTTAGGATAAAAAATTTTGGTAAATAAATTTCAAGAGGCTCCATAGATGGGTTATAGACTTTATCTCAATAAGTATACTCGAATATTGTCTTCTACATTTAGTCAGTACTTTTCAAGGAATACAAATAATTTAGATTTAGCCACAGTAAAGATGATTTATAATTACATTTTTTAAAGTTCTAAGTTGGAGGAAGAACTCTTAATGATGTTGCCATTTTTTTCTATAAATGTTCTAGCTATAAAGCCTTTTTCCTGGTGGTGGAACTTTGGTTGATAATTCATAAGAAATGTAATGATCCCCACTTTCCATCTTATGTTCTAGGCATTAGAAAACATTTTACTTATATTAGGATTCAAGCAACTTTGGGGAAAGTTCTTTGAGGAATTAAAGTTGATTTTAAGATGTGTTTTATTCCACATATTGAGGTTCCATTTTAATTGGTCCCACTTATTCCAATGTCCACTTAAAACTGGAATTATGAGATGTGAAACAGCTATTGGCATCCTTGTCAATGAGACTTTAGATAATGTTTTTTCTTACTTTGTTTCTGCTCTCCGTAGACTTTAGTTGTGGAAATCTTGTTGTAACTTACCATGCACCTAGTGGGACTTTCCTGGTGGCCCCTCTGAATAGAGTGGCTGAGAAGAAGCAGCTGTCATCTTGCTGGATCCTCTTTTCTGACAATCCCTTCGCTCACCCTATTTTTGTTTAAATTATGATGATGCACTGATGGATTTTAATTAGTCAGATTTGCACTGTGTGTGTGTTTATATAAAATATGTATTACTTACTTTGGCAGAAGTAGGGATAATGGAATATGAACAGGATGTGGACACAGCTGGAGACAAGCAAGTCAATTAATGGACTATTGCAACAGTCCAGAGAAGGTCTTGACCTACAGGAGTAGCAGAGGGTGTGGGAAGGAAACATTTCAAGAGCTTAGTAAGAAGGCAAACAGGCAGTGCTTAGTTGTCAATTGAATATGCTTTATAAGGAAAGAACTTAGGGGGCTGTCATTTCAATGGTTTTGTTGATTGAGGACTGCCAGCTGAGATGGGGAGATAAAAAAGCAAATCAGGCCTATGGGTAGCTGGGCAGTGAGGAGTTCAGATTGTGATATGATGATTTGGGGCACCCGTGTATTACCTAAGGGTACCTGTTGAAGAAAAAGTTGGGTACATGAACCTGAAGCACTCAGTTAGCTGGGGAACTAGATAACATCCACAAACGGTACAGAGTTGGAAAAAATAACAGAGCGCCTGGGTAAAACCAATGCTTAAGGAGTAGGTAAAAGAAGAAGCTCCCCTGGCTCAGCTGAGAAATAGTGGTCAAAGAAGCAGGAGAAACCACGGTGGTAGAAGGACTCAGGAGGGATGCCCAACAGTAGCAAATGGCACAGAAAATCAATAATTTAAGAGATAAAAAAAATGTGCATTGGATTTGGCCACAGAGGCGTCATTGGTGGCATTTGACGTAGCAGTTTTAGCATATAAGTGGGTGGAAATACTCTATTTCTATAGGTGTGACGAGAAAATGAGAAGTCCGGAGAAGGAGATGTTGATTGTGCATAGTGAGTAGGAAAACAGAGATAGATTATTAGTGGGTGGATAGGGAGTAGGGTGACTGTACTTGGGTCACTTGTATCTTCTATTTTGCAAGCCTAGGTTGATGGCTGCGCATGTCAATATACTTTATATTTTGATAACTGTGTGTGTAAACTCCTGGAAGATTCTTTTTTCAGTTATTAAAATGTCACGTATTTTAAGCATGCTGCCTAAGTTGTCATCACTTAATCAAAGTAATAAATATACTAAAAACATTAGTGGAGTTCAATAAATTGAGTTTGATGGCTGCTATTCCTCAGGTATAAGATGCATAGATAAAGCAGTTCCTTCCCAAGTTGGGGGCAGCATTACATAATCCACTCAATGGTATTACTACATGATATCTGCAACACTAGAAGTATGTTTAAAAAAGGGAAAATGATTCAATCTCTTTGGGGTTGACGGGGTCAGAGAAGGACTTTCAGAGCCTGCGACGGTTCATATGAATTTTGAAGGATGAGTAGTTGACTAGGAAGCAGTTTTAGAATACGGTCTCCAGAAGGAGGAAACAGTTGCCTGGAGGCCCCGCAACATCAGCTTGTGGGGGATGATTTACAACATGTACTCACTGCTGGAGCCTGTGAGCGTCCACGTGTGCGTATCTGTATGTTGTCTGCTTGTGTGGGTGAGAGTGCGTGTGTGACGGATGGTGAGTGGGAGAGAAATAAAGGATTCAGAAGGTGCAGCGCCGACATCTCTGAAGAAGAGGACACTGTTCTAACTTGGACGACATAAGCTACATGTTGGGTCTTGTCTTTGGTTTTATTTTTAATACAATATTTGAAAGTTGACATAACATTATGGGGTTTTTGAGTTTTTCAAAGTGATCATGGATTTTAAAAGTCTGAGAAACGTTTGTCTACTCATCAATTCCAGCCATGGATGGAAGCAGGTCTAAGCAGGAGAGGTAGGGGGTAGGACAGATTTGAGAATGTTTGCCGGGTGGTGTAATTAGGGTACAGTGATTCATTAGCTGTGATGATACAGCAAAGTGAAGAGGAGATAACTCAATTTATCTCAAGAGATTGAGTGGATGTGATCATGTCAGGAAGAGAGTTAATTTAGGCAGTAAAACTAGTTTAGATTTAGCATTAGATGTATATATTAGTGTCCAAAGATATCTCTGATTGAAACATCCAAAGACAGTTGGCTATTCATACCTCAAACTCAAGAGAGACTTAGATGAGTTATACTAATTTGTGAACAATTACTTTATAATAAAGCCATTAACATAAATGAAATACCACGGAGAACTATACTCGATATTTTGTAATAACCATAAGGGAAAAGAATTTGAATATATATATATATATATATATATATATATATATATATATATCTGAATCACTGCCATATAGGTTGTAATAACCTATAAGGGAAAAGAATTTGAATATATATATATATATATATATATATATCTGAATCACTGCCATCACTGCCTGAAACTACTACAACATTGTAAATCAAGTATACTCCAATAAAAATAAAACATATTTAATAGAAAATATTTTATGATAAATTTAATTTAATTTCAAAGTTGTTTTACAGAGCTTAAAAAGTATGTCTTCTATAAGACTAATTTTATGTCTCCAAAAAGTGAATTTTAGAAATAACTTCATTATTAAAATACTTTTAAAAAAAAGAAGTAGCACAGGGAGAAGGTGTCAGTTTGAAGGAGAGAATGGAAGGGGCAGGATAGATAACATCACAGGACAAAGAGAAAAGGAATTAAGTAAATTATACAAAATCAGAAAAGAACAAGCTTGTCTCAGTTTTCCTGGAACTTTCCATGTTTTACTGCTGAAAGTCTCATGTCCTGGGAACCCCTCTCAGTCCTGGGAAAACTGGGATGGCTGGTCACATTAGAAATGCTAAAGTTGGAATGTGAAAGCAGAAATCTAGAAAAAGAGTATATAGCCAAGGGAAAACTGTGTTTAGAGAAACAATGTTTACATTCCTGTGGACAGTGACATGATCAGGAATGAGTTGAATCCAGAGAGGTACATAGATCATATTTCTGTTCGGTCTTTTTTTGGTTTTTCCTTTGTTTTTGTTGGTGATTGACTGCTTTTCAAAATTAAGAAAAAATTAATATGCCATACATACAGTTCACCTTTTCAAAGTGTAAAAGTTACTAGCTTTTACAAAATTGTGCAACTATCACTACTATGTAATTTCAGAATATTTTGATCACTCCAAAAAGAAACTTAATATCCACTAGCACTATTCCCTATTCCCCTCAAAACCCAGCTTCTAGAAACTAACCTACTTTCTGTCTCTATGGATTTGCCTATTCTGGACATTTAATATAAACTGAATCATATAATATGTGATTATTTATGTCTGTTTTTCATCATTTAGCATAATATTTTCAAGATTCATCCATGTTACAGCAAGTATCAGTACTTCATTCCTTTTATTGCCAAATAGTATTCCAATGTATGTATATACCACTTTTTAATTTATCCATCTGTTAATGGACATTTAGATTGTTTCCAATTTGTATGCTGTATAAAGCAACTTTTAACATTTATGTACAAGTTTTTGAGTGGACGTACATTCTCAGTTCTCTTAAGTATAAACCTAGGAATGAAATTTCTGAGTCATTTGGCAACTATATGTTTACATTTTTTAGGAACTGTCACGCTGTGTTTCAAAATAGCTGCACCATTTTACGTTTCTACCAGCAATGTAAGAGGATTCCAATTTCTCTACATCCTGTCAACACTTGTTATTGTCAGTCTTTTTAGTTATAGTCATCTTGTAGGTGTGGAGTGTGTGAATGGTTATCTTATTGTGGTTTTGATTTTTATTTCCCTAATGAATAATGATGCTTAGTATCTTATCGTGTGATCTTTAGCTATTCGTATTGCTTCTTTGGATAAATATTGATTTAATCTTTTGTCCATTTTTAATTGGGTTATTTGTCTTTATTGTTGAGTAGTAAGAGTTTTTTTAATGTATGATAGATACTATATCCTTGTCAGATAAATGATTTGCAAATATTTTCTCCCATTTAGTGAGTTGTCTTTTCATTTTCTTGATAGTATCTTGAAACACAAGTTTTTAATTTTGATGAAGTTGAATAGTTCTATGTTCCATTGGTTACTTGTAGCTTTGGTGTTTTATCTAAGAAATTATCAAATTCAAGGTCATAAAGATTTACCCCTAGGTTTTCTTTTAAGAGTCTTAGTTTTAGCTTGTACATTTAGGTATTTGATCCATTTTGAGTTACTTTTCATATATGGTGTGAGGTAGGGATCCAATATCATTCTTTTGCATGTGGACATCCAGATGTCAAAAAGTGGTGATTGCAGACATACCTGTCTTGCTCCTGATACCAGGGGGAAAGCTTTCAGTCTCTCCCTATTAAATATGATATTAGTCATGGGGTTTTAGTATATATTCTTTATCAGGTTTAGAAAGTTTCATTCCATTTCTAGTATGTTGAGTGTTCATAACATGAAAGGATGTTGGATTTTCTCAACTGCTTTTTCTGCATCTATTGAGATAATAATGTGCTTTTCTGTCTTTTATCTTATCAATATGGTGTACTGCTTTATTTTCATATGTTGAGACAATTTTGCATTCCCACTTGGCTATCCATTTTATTTGTTGCTTTATTTGATTTGCTAGTATTTTTGAAGATTTTTGTGTAAGTATTTATAAGGGGTACTTGTCTGTAGTTTTCCTGTGATGTCTTTGATTTAGGTATCAGGGTGATACTAGCCTCATAGAATGAACTTGGAAGTATTCCCTACTATTCTATTTAGGAAAAGTTTGTGAAAGTTAATTTTTCATCAGATGTTTGGTAGACTTCACCAGTGGTGCCATCATCTTCTCTTTGTAGTAAGTTTTTTTTTTAATGCTTATTAAGTTCCTTCTTGTTTGAACATTTATAATGGTTCTGTATCATTGTGTATGTATGTTTAGGTAACTGTATCATATGAAATCCCCACATCTTCAGAACAACTAACATTCAAAAGTCAGTTCTATTTAACTCTTGAAGCTTTCATGATTTGAGGTTATAGATACTTTTGCTTTCTAATTTTCAGAAAATAAACAACATTATCTCCCTCTCTCTCTCTCTCTCTCTCTCTCTCTCTCTCCTCTGTGTGTGTGTGTGTGTGTGTGTGTGTGTGTGTGTGTGCAGGACTGATTTAATCATATAAAAATTACCAGTGTAACCTCAAAGTCTAGGTTCTGTGTAGTTAAAGACCAATCAGAAAGAAAGTTAGTATCTAAAAGACCTTGTAGATGCCAGTTCCTGAATACTGTTGAGATTCTTTGGTTTGAGTTTCTCTGATTACCTTTAGAAAAACTGAGAAACTGGTTTTGATACACTGTTTTTTATTTTTACCTATTTTTCTTTTGTTTTGTTAGTTAGATGTCTGTAAGTCCTGTAATTAATTATCAATTTCATTCATTTAACAAAAAATGAATTTATGTCTGGGTAAAAATTCAGATTGTTGAGTCTCAGGATTTTCCTTGGTCACTTGGTCTTTGTCCTTTCTACTTCCTCTTTTCCAGAATTGTTCTCTTTGTGCAGTGGTAACTCACATCTTGGACTGGGTCATCCGGTACCATCTGCCTTGAGGCTTTTGACTTGGGCATGTGTGTCACACACACTGTTCTTTTCCCTTCTCACAGCTTCAGATGAGTCAGCCTTGAATTGACAGGGAGCCTGCATCCATATTTTTCTTTTAAGAGACATAGTTTTTCAGATCTCAAGGGCATGACTTTTTTCAGCAACAACAATCTTTGTTCAGATTTGTTTAACATAGGGACTTCTGAGGATCAACATGTATGGGACTAGAATTAATTTAATCATGGAAATGTGGCAGCTTATAGTTAACTTAATTTTAAAATAGTCAACCTTGAGGACCAAAAATATAACTGAGAAAAATATGTATTAATATATTTACTTTTCCCATAATAGTATGGAAACTCTGCATATATGTGTATACTTGAAAATATGATTTTTCATTAAAAATCACATATCTAACAGCAAAATTATATATCAATATTGCAGTAGATAACAGAGTAGACAAAATTGTCTTTGAAGCTGTAAACAGTTGGACAGCAGCCCTTGTCATTGTATCACTGTGCTTTTAAGGTCCACTCACCACACGTGAACTTCAGGTTGTGTGTACTGATGCCCAGAGCTTTGTGTCTTGCACTAGTAGCAGATGGAAGAAGGTCCATGGCTAACACTGAAAACTGACAACCCACTGGCAGACTATCACCACCTCAGGCACACCTCTGTCGTGGATCCAGGGGCTCCTTTCAGTGGTCTGAGAGAGACAGTGGATGCTGGAATTTAGCCTGTGCTTTTCCCTGTTCTCCCTGATCTTGCCCCTCTGCTCCCCCTGAGCCTCCTGGTGTTTTGTGCTCCTGAAGTTCTGCAGATTTCATACTCAATTTTTTCCATATTCTCCTGAATTTTGATCTCAGTACAGGTGTGGTCAATGAAGACAAATCAGCTTCGGATGAGAAGGTACCATTGAGCAAAAGGGACTTGAACATCTTCAGCTGGTGGAAGAGTGTGTGGTGGGGAATCACTGCTGGCTCTACAGTGAGTCTGGCCTAGTCCTTCTCCCTTTAACAAATATTTATTTACTCTGTATCATGCACAGAGCCTGGCATCAGGCACTTGTGGTGATGATGAACAAACCAGAGTCCTTGTCCTTGTAGAACTTAGCATGCAGGAGGAGAAGATCTAAACAACAAACTAACATACATGTTAAAACTCTTCCTTTTTAACCAGAGCCTAAATGAAGTACAGGGAAAGAGACCACACAGGGGAAGCTGTTCAGGGAGCAGAATCAAGGTCAAGGAAGTCTCTGGGAGGAGATGAGGTTTAAGGAGAGACTTGAAAGATGAGAAGTTGGCCTTGAGAAGAGCCAGCAGAAGGCAATTGAGACAGAGAGGATGGTACGTGCAGTGGACCTTATAAGAAAACCAGTGTAGTGTGGTTAAGGAAGGACAGAGAAAATCGAGGAGGAGGTGGACAGTGGAGGAGATGAGCAACGGTTCCATCCAGGTCTTTGGATTTTATGTAAGTCTGTGGAGAAGCTCTGGAAGCCGTTCACAGAAGGGAGGATCATGGTCCAATGTAGCTGGCCCGTGGGTGGGAAGAAGACGAGGGACTTTGGGAGCCAGTTGTGGTGGTTTCGGCAGAACATGAGGGTGGTTTGGACTCTGCTGGTGGCCATAGAGGTGGAGCAAGTGGAATTCAGTGAACTTTAGTGGAATTTAAGGAAGCTTTGGAAACAATGAAAGAGAAGAGGAATTTCTGCTGTGTACTGGAGGGAGGGGGCTTCAAGTCATGTGTGTAAACGCCCATAGGCTTGATCGGTCCTGTGTGCATTAAATGCATAGTGTGTAGGAACATGTTCTCATAAAGTCTTGTTTTTATTATTTAATAGAGAATTTATTTTGAGTATTGAAAAATATTTTTTTCTTTTTAAAAATTTATTTAATTACTTTATTTATTTTTTTAACATCTTACATAAAGTCTTAAGCATCCTGTTTATGTATCTTCAATGGTGTATGTATGTGACAAATTTAGAAATCACGCCTTATCACTTTAGGTAAATTTGCAAAGACCTTCAAGTACTGAAGGTGAAAAGTGGTGAAAAGTAAAATTGAGTAATAACTGAAACATGGTTAGACTTCACCATTTTAAATAAATTTGTTCTTGTGTGATGTTTTTTCGCTCTGACATTCTGTTGGGATAGATTTAATAATTCTGTAGGTGTTTGGATACACTGGAGGAAATGAATATTTTAAAATATATACTACTTTTAAAAATATTGCTCCTGTTTTGAAAGGTTTCTCATTTTTCTGAGTAAAATTCAGCCAAGAAGAAAGGGATCATGTTTTCGTTTGCAAAGGATCTTTTAGCTATGTATTTTATTATGAATGAAGGTATTATTCAGAGACAAGCAGCCATTTCTGTACTATTTTCAGCCACATGTTTACATCAAAATGTGATGAGTTTCAATTTTTGCTAAGTTCACTTTTTTTTTCTTATACTATAAGAGGTATTCAATGTCATAGTCTATAGTTCTATTACCAACTGTAGCAGGGGTCATATTGATCAGGTGATAATAGAAAAAAGTTCCAACTAAAAAAAAAACATGGTTTTGTCTTTTAGAATAAAGTCAGTACAGCCAGTAACTTGAAAATAGAGACTACTGAGAACACTGACATTTCCGATTCATGGTTATAATTAGGAAGTGACAGAATTTTTTTTTAATCGTGTGGCTTTTATAGACCTCATTCTCTTTGTATGATGTGCTGGTTTCTGCAAGTCATTCTATGCCAGTTTACAAAATCATACAAAGCTCCTCTTTCTGCTGTAACTATTTTAAGATAATATTGTGTTTATCTCTGTCTGAGTGCTCAGAGGAGAAGATGCCTTCTTCTTGGGAATTAAAAGAGTTTTTTTTCTTTAGGAGTAGAGCTGTAGTAGTTTTATATGTAACAGTTGTGTTTTGTGGAAATTTACTAGTGATTAATTCCTTTCACCAATTATCCCTTGCTGACTGAACTAGGTCCTCTTTTAATGGTCCTCTGAGCAGCTCCTATGTTGGTGACCCTGATGTAGGAGGACTTTATCCCCTGTATACTGTCCCTGTCCTTTGTTCCTGTGAAGAGTATGTTTTAGCTAAATGCAATTTTTTCCCCCTCTTGTGCAGAGCATCTGACTTGAATCCTATTCTTTATCATCTTGTTGATTCTATCAGGAAGCCCAAAGGTCATGTTTACCTTAAGCCTAGGGCCAGCCCCAAGCAGCCAGCTTAGTGGATCTTCATCCCTTCTGCTTTCTTGGGCTAAGTGATATTTGTCCATAAGAACTTTTTTTTTTTTTTTTTTTGCGGTACGCGGGCCTCTCTCCATTGTGGTCTCTCCCGTCGCGGAGCACAGGCTCTGGACGCGCAGGCTC
Source organism: Phocoena sinus (assembly GCF_008692025.1). Taxonomy (NCBI): domain Eukaryota; kingdom Metazoa; phylum Chordata; class Mammalia; order Artiodactyla; family Phocoenidae; genus Phocoena; species Phocoena sinus. The sequence goes on along the minus strand of NC_045774.1, from coordinate 81,962,092 downwards.
AGCGGCCATGGCTCACGGGCCCAGCCGCTCCGCGGCATGTGGGATCTTCCCGGACCGGGGCACGAACCCGTGTCCCCTGAATCGGCAGGCGAACTCTCAACCACTGCGCCACCAGGGAAGACCCCAAATAATTATTTTTAAAAGATATCCTAAGGAAACTAAGGTTGCACAAGTTCCAGAAAATCTTCGACTGAGTTAATGTCAGCTTTACATCGAGCCACATGATATGGTCAACAACCAAGCTTGGAGGGCGTATGGACTTGGGCTGCATATGGTGGATGCCACATGGACCTGGGAAGTGGCTTGCCCAGGGTGACTCGGCAGGAAAGGGGCAGATCTAGGTCTAGAATTCAGGTTATCTGGGTTCATAATAGCGGACGGATTCAAAATATGCAGGTAATCCACATTATTACCCAGGAGAAGAATTTTGCAGTTCTTCAGGGAATAATGAGTAAATTCTAGCTTTAAGGGTTCGAACTATATATTTTCAGTCCTTGCTCTGCTACTCATTTGCTGCAAGACATTGGCCCACTTCTTTTAACTTCCTAAATCCTTAGTTTTCTCATCTGAAGAATAGGAAGAAAATCGTTTCTAGTTATCTCATTGAGAGTTTTTGAGTATGAAATGAGGTAAAGTACATGAGAGAGTTGTGAATAAAGTACTATATAAATATTATTCTACAAAAGTGGAAGTCAATAATCTCAATAATATTTTATCCATTTAACAAATATTCACCAAGTCTTTATAGCGTCCATTTAACAAATATTCACCAAGTCTTTATATATATATATATATATATATATATATATATATATGTATAAATTTTGGCTAATCCAGTCAAAACATAGACTGTATCTTTTCTTATTTATTACTGTTTCTTATTGAGAGGAGTGGTATAAAAAGGCATTGGGAGGGACTTCCCTGGTGGCGCAGTGGTTGAGAGTCCGCCTGCCAATGCAGGGGACACGGGTTCGTGCCCCGGTCCGGGAAGATCCCACATGCCGCGGAGCGGCTGGGCCCGTGAGCCATGGCCGCTGAGCCTGCGCATCCAGAGCTTGTGCTCTGCAACGGGAGAGGCCACAGCAGTGAGAGGCCCGCGTACTGCAAAAAAAAAAAAAAAGCGTTGGGGGACTTTTAAAAAGCATAGACCCCACCTCATACCACCCCATCATCTATCCAGTGTTCCCTGCTGTGCGTGAGGCCAGGAAATGTGTATTTAGATCATTTGCCCAAGTTATCCTGACGTAGGCTCCTGATTTAAAACCACTGGTATGTACCACTGAGATGCTCAGTGAAAATGAACATTTGCTGGGATGACTGATCTTTTCATAAACTAAAATTAATGTGAGCATCACTGAATTCTACCTCTCTTCTAAAACGCACGTAGAGAGGAAATAAATACTGGCAATATTATTATTAGAAAGTCGCTGTGCCTCAGGGCCTAGCCTGGTTACTCTGTGAATCACTGCTATTTCCTCTGCTCTTCTACAGAGTCTTTTGTCCAGGACAAGAATGGTCTGCCTCTGCCAGGAGAATAGATGGTCGTTGTGCAAAAACAGGGAGCTTAGAGTCAAAGGAGAATTTGTACCCACGGCTACTTCTGCTGGTATTAGAAGGAAGGTATTAAATAAAAGGAAAAGATTATGCCCAGGACCTTGGCAATCTATGCAGCAAACAAATATTTATTTAGTGAAGAATGATTTGGGTAGATAAATGAATGCACTCATCTATTATGCATTTCACAAATATTAAACCTTGTGAATGTGTCTAGATATTTGTAATGATTTCAGGTAGCAACATTAGTGATCTATAATTGAGGTCATTGGTAGACAAATTCAGAACATGACGGGCAGATGATGACAGGCTGACCTTTTAAGTCGTATTTAACACTGGGTAATGTTAAATAAGATTTCCATCGGTTCAGATGACCCAAATGTGTAGTGTCTATTTTGACATTCATTCATTCATTTTACTCATTCATTCAACAAATATTGTAGACTTATAAAGCTATTAAGAAGATGTAACTTGGGCTGACAGACAGGTAAACAAATAATTACAATGAAGTATGAGGATAAGACTATGAAAAGGCTTATGGATTGCCATGAAAGCACAGAGGAACTTAACTCAAAATGGGAGGGGAGGAAAACTTGTTAGAGCCAGTAATACTTAGCATTTCATTGTATTTATATTAATATTTAATTATATGTTATCTGATATTTTTTCTGTAATTAAAAAAAATGTTTATTGAGCCCAAGCTATGTTCTAAATACAGTACTAAATTAGAGGATGAGGGAGGGAAGCTTCCCAAAATAATGTTAAATAATAGGATCTGCCCTCAAGTAGTTTATAATTTAATTGTTGGAGATGAGGGAGGGATGGATGGGTGGATGGACGGATGGACAGGTAGATGGATAAGTTGGTGGCTTTGTAGGTATAAAAGATACCTTACAAAAATCAGGTGAATTCCTTAAAAAATGTATATGGAATTTTTTCAAAGCGGGGTATATATATCAATACTTGTGGCTAAAGTGATGTGGATTCAGGAAGAGCTACAGGGGGAAAAGAAGCACTTTAGATTTCCATCAAGACTGAGTAGTAATTGGATAGAAAGAAGAGTTTAGGGCATCCCAGACTAAGAAAACGACTTGGGTAACAGTTCAGAGTGAGAATGAAGCAGTCAGGCAAAGGGGGCATTGAATATGCAATCTGGCTCAAGAAGCATGTTTGGCAAAGGAGTTGGGGAATATAAACTGATAAAGGAAGGCTGGGACCAGTTTATAAACATCCTTACAGTCCTGGATCAAGAACCTCGTTTTACTCTGCAGGAAGACATGAAAGTGTCTGACCGTGGAGGTACCCAGTTGAAAGGAACGTTTCAGGATGATGGATTTTTCAGAAGTATGCATGATGGATGATAATAGGGCTTTCCTGGAGAGCAGGAGACAAATTAGTAGATGATTAAAATAGATCAGACATAGTTAATAATAGTAAGAACAATGATCGCGGTTAAGAAGAAATAGATGAGAGAGAGAGAGCATCTGGAAGGAAAAGCAGTGGCTTTGGGGATAAGTGAATGGACCAGAGAAAGGAACAGAGAGAGGAAAGACTCAAAAACTGTCTAAGAATTTGAGCCTGGGAGTTCCTTAGGAAAGTTAATGAAAAAATAAGGAAATGGAAAAGGCATGTAGCTCTAGGGAATTACATTGCCTAAAATAACACATTTTTTTTCTGCTGCCTTAGGGAAATCCATAAGAAAGAAGTCTCTCTGGCACAATGGAGAGAGCTACTTTATATGGTAGCATCACAAGGAGAAGAATACATACCTAATTCTCAGAACCTCTCACCAACCTAAGTTATGCATCAGGTTAGGGCAGAAGAAAGTCTGGTTTTCACTCTTGGCTGGGTGGTAACAATAACTGCAATCATATACTCTAATGTCTTAGGCACTTCATGTGCATTTAACCCTCACAACATTTTATAAAGCACAATGATTATCTTCGTTTTATAAAGAGGAACCTGAAGTGCAGAAATGTAAATGACTTGCTTGTGTGCCTACACCCACTGATAGTGAAGCAGGATTCGAAGCCAGGCAGTAGGATGCCAGACCCCAAGCTTCAGGCTTGCTCAGAGGCAGGCACTGCTGGTAATTCATTTCAGGATCCACGTGAGGACCCACGTTGAGAGGAACGTGGCTCCCTTTCTGCTCAATCCTGGGCTGTGCTCTAGGAGGTTAGAAGACAAGAATGTCATAGTGTCCTTTTTTTAATTGAAGTATAGTTAATGTACAATATTGTGTTACTTTCAGGTGTACGGCATAGTGATTCAGTTTTCTTTACAGATTCTTTTCCATTATAGGTTATTACAAGATATTGGATATAGTCCCCTGTGCTATACAGTGAGGCCTTGTTGATTATCTATTTTATGTAGAGTAATTTGTATGTGTTAATCCCAAACTCCTAATTTGTCCCCCTTCCTTTTGTAACCATACTTTGGTTTCTATGTCTGTGAGTCTATTTCTGTTTTGTATATACATTCATTTGTATTATTTTTATATTCCACATACAAGTGATATCATATGTCTTTCTCTTTCCCACATTTCACTAAGCATACTATTCTCTAGGACCACGCACATTGCTGCAAATGGTATTATTTCATTCTTTTTCATGGCTGAGTAACCCTCCATTGTATATATGTACCATATCTTCTTTATCCATTTATCTGTTGATGGACACTTAGGTTGTTTCCATGTCTTGCCTACTGTAAGTAGTGCTGCTGTGAACATTGGGGTGCATGTATCTTTTTGACTTAGAGTTTTTGTTTTTCCAAGATATATGCCCAGGAATGGAATTGCTGGATCATATGGTAACTCTATTTTTAGTTTTTAAAGGAACCTCCATACTGTTCTCCACAGTGGCTGCACCAATTTACATTCCCACCAACAGTGTAGGAGGGTTGTTCCCTTTTCTCCACACCCTCTCCAGCATTTCTTATTTGTAGACCTTTTGATGATGGCCATTCTGACCAGTGAGAGGTGGTACTTCATTGTGGTTTTGATTTTCATTCCTCTAATAATTAGTGATGCTGAGCATCTTTTCATGTGCCTGTTGGCCATCTGTGTGTCTTCTTTAGTCTATTCAGTTCTTCTGCCCATTTTTTGATTGGGTTTTTAGCTTTTTTGATATCGAGTTGTATGAGCTGTTCATATATTTTGGATATTATTCCCTTGTCGATCTCATCATTTGCAAATATTTTCTCCCATTCCATAGGTTTCTTTTGCTGTGATGTCAGTGTTCTTGATTCATTGAATTCACAATAGTTGGGAGTTTGGTGGACATAATATATATAATCAGTTATTAAGTAACATTCTCCGTGACATTCACCCCAAGTTGGAACAAATTCATGGAGGTTATAAAATCTGATAGATATAGAAGAATGAACAGAATTGCTCTCATGAGTTGTTGCACCTAAGTTTCCTCATATATGAAGTAAGTGGACTCTTATTTCTTTTGCTTGAAGAAAGGGAAGGTTAATTTTAAATTAAAGATGAGCTTCTGCAGTATTTTAAAAGTATACTAGAGCTACCCTGGTGGCGCAGTGGTTGAGAGTCCGCCTGCCGATGCAGGGGATACAGGTTCATGCCCTGGTCTGGGAAGATCCTACATTCCGTGGAGTGGCTAGGCCCGTGAGCCTTGGCCGCTGAGCCTGGGTGTCCGAAGCTTGTGCTCTGCAACGGGAGAGGCCACAACAGTGAGAGGCCCGCTTACCGAAAAAAAAAAAAAAGTATACTAGTCATTTGTCAAAAACATAGGCAGAACACTCTATGACATAAATCACAGCAAGATCCTTTTTGACCCACTTTCTAGAGAAATGGAAATAAAAACAAAAATAAATAAATGGGACCTAATGAAACTTAAAAGCTTTTGCACAGCAAAGGAAACCATAAACAAGATGAAAAGACAGCCCTCAGAATGGGAGAAAATATTTGCAAATGAAGCAACTGACAAAGGATTAACCTCCAAAATTTACAAGCAGTTCATGCAGCTCAATATTAAAAAAGCAAACAAACCAATCCAAAAATGGGCAGAAGACCTAAATAGACATCTCTCCAAAGAATATACAGTTGGCCAACAAACACATGAAAGAATGCTCAACATCACTAATTGTTAGAGAAATGCAAATCAAAACTACAGTGAGGTATCACCTCACACTGGTCAGAATGGCCATGATCAAAAAATCTACAAACAATAAATGCTGGAGAGGGTGTGGAGAAAAGGGAACTCTCCTGCACTGTTGGTGGAAATGTACATTGATACAGCCTCTATGGAGAACAGTATGGAGGTTCCTTAAAAAACTAAAAATAGAGCTACCATATGACCCAGCAATCCCACTACTGGGCATATACCCCGAGAAAACCATAATTCAAAAAAAGTCATGTACCACAATGTTCTTTGCAGCTCTATTTACAATAGCCAGGACATGGAAGCAAGCTAAGTGTCCATCGACGGATGAATGGATAAAGAAGATGTGGTACATATATACAATGGAAAACAGAAACGAAACTGAGTTATAGTGAGGTGGATGGACCTAGTGTCTGTCATACAGAGTAAAGTAAGTCAGGAAGAGAAAAACAAATACCGTATGCTAACACATATATATGGAATCTAAAAGAACATTAAAAGGTTCTGAAGAACCTAGGGGCAGGACAGGAATGAAGATGCAGACATAGAGAATGGACTTGAGGACACAGGGAGGGGAAAGGGTAAGCTGGGGCGAAGTGAGAGAGTGACATGGACAAATACACACTACCAAACGTAAAATAGCTAGTGGGAAGCAGCCGCATAGCACAGGGAGATCAGCTCGGTGCTTTGTGACCACCTAGAGGGGTGGGATAGGGAGGGTGGGAGGGAGATGCAAGAGAGAGGAGATGTGGGGATATATGTATACGAATAACTGATTCACTTTGTTATACAGCAGAAACTAACACACCATTGTAAAGCAATTATACTCCAATAAAGATGTTAATAAAAAAGTATACCAGTCATTTGTCAATAAATTACGTGCTGCCTTGGGACATGTTTTCTTGGGTTGCCTTAGTTGATTTTCAAAAAAAATATTTCATTAACTTTTCATATTTTTTCTGTATTTTGTCTCCCCACCTGTAGTGTTCACTTCTTGAAGGCGGGGGTTGTATTTTATGAAAGTCCTTGATCTGCTCTAATGCATTAATACTGTGCTACACCATTGCAACCCGACATAAGTTGCTTTCTTTTCATTTGAACTTTGATTTGGTTTGATTTGAATAATGGGTTCCAATTGACAACTGATTCCAAAATGGATTCCATTATCCCCCTTACTGTGAATGGTAAACTGAGCTGATAAACATGAAAAATTAGAGAATACATATGGAGAATCAGGGAGGAGAATGAAAGTCTCTTTCATTCATTCCTTTGATTTTTCTAGCTCTGCCTTTCCTTGACATATCAGAGAGCTATTTCCACCGTCTGTTATCCTTTGAAGCATTAAGAGTGTCAAAATACTTGGGCTGGTCCTTTGCAGTGTCATTTACTATGAGAGCTCAGGGGATAGTTTGGGGCCATATTTATGAGAAAAGTTCACACTTGGAAAAAGTGTGACTTTGAGTTAGATTTCATTGTGTGTGTCTCTCTCTGTGTATAGATTAAATTTAGATATTTTTCTTTTGCACTTACAATGAGTGGGATCTCATGTACTACTGTACTCTCTGCAGAGACCAACACAGCACCTTACAGACATAAGGGTGCTCAAGTACCATGTTATTTGGTCCGAGTACAACTGAGTTCTGCGTATCCTTCCGCGTCGCCCCCCACCTAACACGCGCATCCTTCTCCACCTTCCCTCCGCTCTTCACGCCATTTCCACCCTCCGAGTCATCTGGACGGGAACCCCCGGTCATTTCCCACTCCCCCTACCTTGGGATCCCTGGTGTGATCAGTCACTAGGTCCCATCAGCTCCGGTTCTGAATCAGCTCTCACACCTGCTCTTTCTTTGCATCCTCGCTGCCATCCTTTTATTCCATACTCTCCTTCTCTTTCACTTGGAAACCTAGTTGACCTTGCTGTCTCTTCTTTCTCTAGTCTACACCACCCCACGCAGCTGTGGACAGGGCAGCTGCCCTGTGAATAAGCCAGCCCCTGTGCTGTCCAGTGCCTGGCTGTCTCACCTCCCACGAGGTCTTTTCCCGTTCAGACGTTTCACAGAGCTGCATTACTCCCTCTTCACTGAAGATGCTCTCCCCTCCTGTCTCCACCCAAGTCTTTGCCGCTACTGGTTTCAGTACCAAATTTTCTCACCCACCTGACTTTCAAGTCTCTGCTCACATGTCATTTTCTCCAAGACTTGACCTGAACGACCACCTCACCAGAACGACCACCTCACTTGACCTGAACGACCATCTTCTGCCGAGCTTTGGTGACAGCTCTCTTACCTAAAGCACCTATCACTTAACCACCTCTCACTTGTGTGTGTGTCTTAGACCTGCCATGAGTTTACGAGCTCTACTTTAGTTCTTCTCTAGTTTCCTAATTCTTGTAGAAGAGGGTCAGTAGTTCTCAGTGGGATTGGACACCAAAATGAAGCCGCCTAGAGCACTCCTGTTCTCCCCCTCTATCTCTATCTGTCATTAAAATATGAAATTTGGAGGTTATGTTACACAGGGAAAGGCTCAGTATTGTATTATCTGGACAAAATAAATTTTGTTGTTACTGACAAGAACTTGATGTTCTTTCTTTCAACATTGGCATAGGAATTGTGATTTTTATTTTGATAATGTTGCAAATTGCAAGGCTAGTTCAATAAATATTCAAAGTAAACGAGGATTTGGATACGGTTACCAGAAGAGTGAGCTTGCAAAATTTGCAGGAAAAATGATGACTTGCTATGTACTTTGTGTTTTCTTCCTAGACTCTATTTTGAATGTTCAGATTTGGGTCAAATGGACTAATTTATGTTTTTCCCGCACAAATTTTATATTTATCAACTCAACAAAATTTGGGGGCAGTAAATTGTACCTCAATTTTAAGTACAGATATGAAGCCGCTATTTACATAGCAAAACATCCTGTGTAAGCTTTTAAGATATTCTTCCCTAAATCCCACTTGCATCATATTACTTCCTGATTCAAAAGTGTATTTTGGGGCTTCCCTGGTGGCGCAGTGGTTGAGAGTCCACCTGCCGATGCAGGGGACACGGGTTCGTGCCCCGGTCTGGGAAGATCCCACATGCCGCGGAGCGGCTGAGCCCGTGAGCCATGGCCGCTGAGCCTGCGTGTCTTGAGCCTGTGCTCTGCAACGGGAGAGGCCACAACAGGGAGAGGCCCGCGCACTGCAAAAAAAAAAAAATAATAAGTATTTTGGTTTGCTGTTACCTATCAAGTTAAGCCTAAAATTCAATGTCTGGATTTCGTGGTTTGTCCTCATCTTTATTCATTTCTGTTATGTTTCTCTTGCTTACATGTTTCTGCCTACTTTTAGCAACATGCCAAAACTCATGAAATGTGTTAATATTTGTTTTTTACTTATTGGTTGGTTTATTCTAAATCGCTATTGCTGATCATTTTAACGGCTGTAACAAGCATGTATTAGAAACAAGGAGACTATCTATAATCTGATTTCTGCAGTGTGTTTATATCTGAGATTGAGGAGAAGACAAAAGGCTTGAGAAACATCTCTCTACTCTGCAATCCTAAGTAATTCATGGATGACATAGAGGGAGACCCAGATGGGGAAATGAGAGGTAAAGTTTTTGAACATGCCCAGAGGGACTCCAAGCCAATGTTAAGAGGATGATCTCTGAGAGAATAGGAAGGGAAAAAGAAAGAAAAGCTTTACTGGTGCAGCCACACTGTAAGAAATAAGGGTGTGTCTCTACCTTGTACAGAAGCCGCAAATGTACGTTCTCTTGGAAAGATATGTGGGATCCACGGTGATACAACTTGGATTTTCTTCTGGCAATTTTTGTTTTACAAAGTCGTTGCCACATTAAAGCTCAGTTCATTTTTCTCTCCCCCCAGAAGAAGGCATTATTTCCTGCTTTTTTGCTTTGAGAAAACTGATGCTCACACTGGCTACCAGTAAATGATGGAGCTACTATTCAAACCTCTGACTCCAATGTTCCTTTTATTTCATTGCACACTGGTGAGGAGGACATTCTGTAAGTTGAGTCCTATTAAGTTGAATTTGTACACCTTCAGTATTCTGCCTGTCTACCTATCTATCTATCTATCTATCTATCTATCTATCATCATCATCATCTTTCTGTATCTGTCCATATACAGCCTGACGGGAGTTGTATAAAAGGCATGTCGGACAACAGACACCGCCCGCATCCCCCTGCCCCATTCAACTGAGTTTCCGCCCTTGTCCTCCTTCACACAGACACCTTATACTCCACCAGACAGACTTACCTGCAGCTCACAACACACAGGGCTGTGCTTACAGATGCCTGTTCTCATGAAAGCCAACTGTTACATTTCGTAAGCTGGTTGTGTAAAGAGAGCTACTATTAAAAGTTAAATTATATAAATTTGCAATTAAGTAAATTACATTAAAACAGAGGTAGTAAATACTCACAACTTACCATTCCTAATTATGCTGCTACCTGTGACTATTTACTCTTTTGAGTGACTCACATCTGTTGTATCTGCAGGATGGAAATACTGCAGGAGTACATCATTTACCAACTCCATGTCAAAGTGACGCCATGTTTGTTGCTTGAAATCTGCCCTGGGTAGAGGATTTACACCACGGAAATTGGAGAAATTTATAAATCAGCTCTATTTTTGTTGCAAACACACTCTGTCAAATCGCTCTTTCCTGCCTTTATAATGCTCTCTCCTATGCCTGAAATATCCCTCATGCTGTCTGACACACGTATGCGTATGCACGGACACACCACACACACACACACACACACACACGTATTATCCACCCAATTAACCACTCTTAATCATTACAACTCGTCCACTCTTTTCTAAAGACTTTGGAGGCCTTCCAGACAGAGTTCATTTTTCTCCTTTGTAGTAGATCTGTGATTTGCCTACCTATACTATAGCATGCGTCATTGTTTACTACACTTAGGGTTGCTAGATTTAGCAAATAAAATTTGAGTTTCAGGTAAACAATATTTTTGAGTGTAAGTATGCCCCGTGCAATACTTGGAATGTGCTTATACTAAAAGATTGTTCACTGCTCATCAAAAATTCAACTTTAACGGGACGTCTTATATTTTATCTGGTAACCCTAACTACTACAAATAGGTTTTTTTAGTGTTTCACCTTTTGGTTACCAAAGGTGAAAGGTGGGGGAGGGATAAACTAGTGACATTGGATTAACAGTTACATACTACTATATATAAAATAGGTAAAAACAAGGACCTACTGTATAGCACAAGGGACTATACTCAATATCTTGTAATAACCTATAATGGAAAAGAATCTGAAAAAGAATATGTATATACATATACACACACATATATAACTGAATCACTTTGCTGTATACCTGAAACATTGTAAATCAACTCTACTTTAATTTTTAAAAACTAAAGGAAATTACACACACACACAATATTATAACAGCACTTACAGGGAGATTGAGAAATTTCTCTTTTGTTTTCCAATATAACTTTATAAGATTAGGATTTTACATTCACTGAAACTTTGGCAATACTCATTAATAAAAGCAGCCTGGCTCTGGGGAAAAAAATTCAACGTTAATGGGATATCTTATATTTTACAATTAGATTTTTTTAATGTTTCATCTTCCTAGTAGAATGGTGCTGGGTCTTTTTTCAGTGGTTTCATAATGTCTCACACAAAGAATGGTTCATAATAGGAAGGTGTTTTTAAAAATAATATCTGTACTGTTACTCTTATTCCTTATCTAACATATATCCCTACATGTTCCTGTTAGATGAAATCAGGAGATTTTTTGTGGGATTTGAAATTACATAATACGACTGGTGTCTTATGAAGGTAACTTTAAGTTTTAGATGAGAGATGGTTTAGAAACTAGAGATGGTGGAATTAGGGCAACTAGATAGGAGGCCAGATAAGTGATGACAGCGTGTGAACCAGGGACTTGACAATGCCTGGCCATGGGGAATATCTAGAGAGAGAACAGCCAGACATGATCACTGGATACAGATGCTAAATAAGGAAAAAGTAGTAATGGCGCAAAAGTTTCCTGCTTGGGCAGTGGAGTTGACGGTAATGGCATTAGCTGCTGGAGAAATTTATGATGTACAGCAGATTGGGAGGAGTGAGAATAACTGCAGAGGCCCATTTGGGGCATGTTTACTTTGATGTGCTGTGACCAGGCGTGACATGAAAGATATTTAGTCACTGCTACAGTATGGGCACTGACAATTAAAATGAGACACCAACCAACGGAATGGACAAGAGCTATGAACTGTCAGGCATTGACAGTGGGTGACAGTGCTTTCAACTCAGCAACAATGTCCAACCCATAACTCTGGGTCTGGGACTCAGGAGAGAATTTACATCTGAAGATTTCCGACGTCTGAAGTCCTTGACCCAGAGGAGACACTGATGCTCTGGAAGTAGGTGAGGTCATCTGCAGAGTATTTGAAGAGGGTGAATGATACATCCACAGAGTATATTACTATTTACTAGATGAGCAGAAGAAGTAAAAATAGCAACAGAGAAAAAGATGGAGTGGTTAGATTTTGTGCATGGTAGAGATGATGGGTTATCTTGCTTCTGCCTCAACCTCCACATTTTTTCTGATGGGCCAATTGTTATGTTAGAAGTGAAGTTATATAAACCAAGGGGCTCCTGTAAGATACCAAGCACCACAGAGACTGGAGGCTTGACCTTTTGTGGTATGGGAAGACCACCCTTGGTTGGACCAATTGGTTGACTAGGGTTACAGAATATCGTTATCCCTTCAGGAGGATCTGCTAGGACAGAAAACAAAGGTATTCAGACAAGGAGGAGAGAGGGCTTATCAGACAGGGGCTCAAAGGTGACTGCCCGGCAGCCTCTCGGGCTTCAGCCAGTGACGGGAGGAGAAAGGGCTGGGAATAGGAAGTGACCTGTGGTGTGTCATTGATTGTGTCCCTAGCACACTTTTGCTGTTGTGATATTTCTCCAACTTGATAATAGGAATAATTCTGAGATGATGAGAAAGCAATTTGCGTTTGAACAGTGAGTTGTTCTAGTTCCGTTTCCCAAGGAGTTCCTGAGGAAACTAAGGCTACCAGAGTCCATATGGCCTAGAAAAGAACACCATGCTCAGACTCAAATATGTGTGGGTCAGCAGACCACTGGGTTTTTTTCTTACAATTCTGAAAGGTTGTTTAATCATTTGCCTTCTTATTGCAAATGTTACCATAATAATTATAAATGTCCTTTGCTTCCTAGAGCAGCAATTCTAAATTTTTCCAGTTGATATCAAGATCCAGGCTACCCGACCTGCAGTAACCCCCTTCCTACATCTAAGTGCCCTCAAGTTATATCACCAGCTTTACTTTCAAGGCTGAGTCCCGTGGGCACATCCGGTTGAGCCCCACTGCCATATCTTTATCATCTCTTTCCTCAAAATTCCATCCAATTTCTTCTTTGCCTAACTAAGCTGTTTGGAGTCCATGAGACCTAAATTCATATATCCCAGATTCTTTTCTTAGGAAAAATGTTAAAATAATGGTGTATACCCTGGTCTTGACTTGGTAATCCCATTTATGGAAATATTTCTGACAGAAATACAATGGTAATATATAGGGATATATCTACAGGGACATTTACTGTGGCAAATTGGATAAACTTGAATACCCACCAATAGGAAACGGCTAAATAAATTATGGTACTGCTTGTAGAGTCCAGTTGTTAATACAGCAACAACGTCTCTTGTATGTGCCTAAGCTGAACTGATTCTAATTATTGCACAATCATTGTAAAGCACAGGTATTCATAACACATAGCTCAATATCTGGTAACTCTTGTGATCATTATGACTGTCTGAAGTTCAGTAAACTCTAGAAGCAACATCTGAGCCCTCCAAGTTTGGACCACGGAAACACTGGTGTGCACAATTTATTTATTATATAATACATGTTGTTGCATGGACAAGGATTCATTCACTATGGCCTTACCTGCAAGGACGTTTTGTTTTGTTCCAAGAAGAGTATTTTTAAGGTGGAGTAACATTTTATGCATAGCTTACTTTATCATACAGTATCAGAAAATTCAGTTGCATACAAAATGTTGACAAATAATTGTAACTGTTTTTATCTAAATGAAAAGACATTTATGAGCCACAGGCTCTTGATTATGTTTGGTGGTGACCATTGATGGATTCTTTCATTCAACAGGTATATGTGAGCCTCTGCTGTATACCAGTCACCTCTGTTAAGTCCAGGAACACCACGGTGAACAGGACAGATCAGGCCCCTCCTGTCATGGAGTTTGTATTCTAGTCGGGGAGACACTCCAGTAAACTTATATAGATATAGGTTTGCAAATATGTATAAATAAGTAGATCAAATAATTAGAGATTGTGATAGGAGCTAGGAATTTAATGAGTGGGGTGCAATGGTAGAGAATAAAAGAACACATTAACACAGAGATCAGAGATGGCCTCTGTAGAGACCTGGACCCCACAAATGAGAAGCAGCCTGTGAGAAGCTGGGACATGAGTTTCCCCAGCAGGAAGCACACAAGCTCCCAGGTGGGAAGGACAGTATCCGGTGGCCCAGGATGGCTGGAGTAGCCTGAGTGCGATTGGAGGAGCAGAGCTCAGACAGGACACAGTAGGGACTGGGCTTATTCCAAGTCTGATGGTAAGATTCTAAAATAATAGCATCTATTAATAATATCAGGCCATAGTCTTAGATATCTTCATGAAATATATTTTAAACAGTTAAGATAATAACAGAGTGTTGTCATATCTAAGAAAGCATACCTCAGGATACTATAAGATCTATTTCTGGGTAAAATGCTAGATGTTGATCTTAAATAATATTTAAAGAACTAGAATGAATATAGAAAAAGCAGTGAATCTTTTAGAAGGTAAAAATTACCTCAACTCAATTCTGTTCCTTTTATTTAGCGCTCTCTTCTCTAAGCTACACTGAAAGGCATATAGTAACTGCCTTATTTTTATAAATGACTTCCTTTAAATTGCAGACTTTATTTTTGAAATTGCCTCCAGATTCTGAGTCACTTGTCCTTTTACATTAAAAGAAAAAAAACTCAAATTTTTAACAGCATTTTATGTCAATTTACTCAGACCATCTGAATGTGTTTTTAAAAATGTCTAACGTTTTACCATTTACTTTACCATTTGCTTGACCATGTCCTTTTTTTTTTTTTTTTTAGTAGTACATCCTAAAACCCAGATCCTTTTCTTAGGTTATACAAATGGCTATATCTTTAACAACAAGTATCCCCAAAGTTGAGTGTAGTTTATTCAACATTTATTTATTCATCAAACATAAGCACGTGCTGTGTACAAAATGTACTTATGTGAAGGAATCAGCCGTGAAATCAGATCTGCTCCCTTCCCTCAAGGATATTCAATTTAGTAGCAGAGTTACAGTCTAACACTTAAAAAGTAGGGAGTATTATATGTTACATGCAAAAAAAAAATGGACAAGAAACTACTGTAGGAATTTACGGGAGTCACAGACGGAATGGAAGATACAAATATATCGTAACAGGAGTCTACAGAGTTTAGGTAATTACTTCCAGCTGCCACAACTCACACAAAGGTGTGCTAACCTGTCTGTTCTCCTTTACTCTTAAAATCATATCAAATAGAAAAATCAGATTTTGGAGCTGAAAGAGTTTACAGGATCATCCAATCTACCTCACTGCTTGTGCCAAGACACTGAGGTTCAGAGGTCAAAGGACCACACTGCCCAGTGTTACCCAGGGAGAGGATGGTAAAGCCAGGTGGTTCCTCTGAGGCCGGGCTGCCTGCTTTCCACCAACGCAGAGAGTGGTGCCAGGTTTCCAGAGGAATGCAACGCATGCCAATCAAGGTGTAGACTTTAAAGAAATGCACAACGTGAGAGTTTCCTATTAAGTTTTATTTGGGGCAAAATGAGGACTACATTTTGCCCCAAATAAAACATTTCAAAACAGGAGACAACATTTCAGAGAGCTCTGAGAAACTGCTCCAAAGCGGTAGGGGTGAAGGTCAGGATATATGTGATTTTGGTGAATGGGGAGTATGTACAATCAAGCACATATTTTTTTATTACAGAAGGTTTCTGCTAGTCACGAGGAGCAGTCATCACCATGAAGGATTTGAGTGTTTTTCTAGATATGAGGAGATACAAGAATTGGGCTCATAAAATTGGCTCATGAGGGATTCCCTGGTGGCGCAGTGGTTGAGAGTCCGCCTGCCGATGCAGGGGACGCAGGTTCGTGCCCCGGGCCGGGAAGATCCCACATGCCGCAGAGCGGCTGGGCCCGTGAGCCATGGCCGCTGAGCCTGCGTGTCCAGAGCCTGTGCTCCACGACGGGAGAGGCCACAACAGTGAGAGGACCGCGTACAGAAAAAAATATCTAACTATCTGAAGACCTGTCCTGCCAGTGTTTCCCAGAGCACAGAGGGCCTCATTTCTGCTCTCCACCTGAACTCCTGTCAGTGGGGTTGAAAGTCAGCAGGTGCAGCAACACATGATTTAATCCTTGTAGAGGTAGATGGCAAGTGCCAGTTGTAGTTGACAAAAGCTTAACCAGAGAATGTGCTGTAGAGGCTTTCTCTTTGTTTTTAATTTTCAAATAATCACATTTTATTTTCAGTGGACTGCTAATTGGAATTTAACTGAGCAAGTGCATTTTTTTTTACATCTTTATTGGAGTATAATTGCTTTACAGCGGTGTGCTAGTTTCTGCTTTATAACAAAGTGAATCAGTTATACATATACATATGTTCCCATATCTCTTCCCTCTTGCGTCTCCCTCCCTCCCACCCTCCCTATCCCACCCCTCTAGGTGGTCACAAAGCACCAAGTTGATCTCCCTGTGCTATGCGGCTGCTTCCCACTAGCTATCTATTTTACATTTGGTAGTGTATATATGTCCGTGCCTCTCTCTCGCTTTGTCACAGCTTACCCTTCCCCCTCCGCATATCCTCAAGTCCATTCTCTAGTAGGTCTGTGTCTTTATTCCCGTCTTACCCCTACGTTCTTCATGACATTTTTTTCTTTTTCTTAGATTCCATATATATGTGTTAGCATACGGTATTTTTCTCTTTCTGACTTACTTCACTCTGTATGACAGACTCTAGGTCCATCTGCCTCACTACAAATAATTCAATTTCGTTTCTTTTCATGGCTGAGTAATATTCCATTGTATATATGTGCCACCTCTTCTTTATCCATTCATCCGATGATGGACACTTAGGTTGCTTTCATCTCCTGGCTATTGTAAATAGAGCTGCAATGAACAATTTGGTACATGACTCTTTTTGAATTATGGCTTTCTCAGGGTATATGCCCAGTAGTGGGATTGCTGGGTCATATGGTAGTTCTAGTTTTAGTTTTTTAAGGAACTTCCGTACTGTTCTCCATAGTGGCTGTACCAATTCACATTCCCACTAGCAGTGCAAGAGTGTTCCCTTTTCTCCACACTCTCTGCAGCATTTATTGTTTCTAGATTTTTTGATGATGGTTATTCTGACTGGTGTGAGGTGATACCTCATTGTAGTTTTGATTTGCATTTCTCTAATGATTAATGATGTTGGGCATTCTTTCACGTGTTTGTTGGCAATCTGTATATCTTCTTTGGAGAAATGTCTATTTAGGTCTTCTGCCCATTTTTGGATTGGGTTGTTTGTTTTTTTGTTATTGAGCTGCATGAGCTGCCTGTAAATTTTAGAGATTAATCCTTTGTCAGTTGCTTCATTTGCAAATATTTTCTCCCATTCTGAGGGTTGTCTTTTGGTCTTGTTTATAGTTTCCTTTGCTGTGCAAAAGCTTTGAAGTTTCATTAGGTCCCATTTGCTTATTTTTGTTTTTATTTCCATTTCTCTAGGAGGTGGGTCAAAAAGGATCTTGCTGTGATTTATGTCATAGAGTGTTCTGCCTATGTTTTCCTGTAAGAGTTTTATAGTGTCTGGCCTTACATTTAGGTATTTAATCCATTTTGAGCTTTTTTTGTGTGTATGGTGTTAGGGAGTGTCCTAATCTCATACTTTTACATGTACCTGTCCAGTTTTCCCAGCACCACTTATTGAAGAAGCTGTCCTTTCTCCACTGTACATTCCTGCCTCCTTTATCAAAGATAAGGTGACCATATGTGTGTGGGTTTATCTCTGGGCTTTCTATCCTGTTCCATTGATCTATATTTCTGTTTTTGTGCCAGTATTACTGTCTTGATTACTGTAGCTTTGTAGTATAGTCTGAAGTCAGGGAGCCTGATTCCTCCAGCTCCATTTTTCTTTCTCAAGATTGATTTGGCTATTCAGGGTCTTTTGTGTTTCCATACAAATTGTGAAATCTTTTGTTCTAGTTCTGTGAAAAATGTCAGTGGTAGTTTGATAGGGATTGCATTGAATCTGTAGATTGTTTTGGGTAGTAGAGTCATTTTCACAATGTTGACTCTTCCAATCCAAAGCAAGTGCATTTTAAACAGATTCTTCTTATCTAAATACACAGAAGACAGGTAAGGAGAAATTGGATTTACTAAAATCAGTTGAGATGTTGACTAGTCATAGGTGAAGCTGCTTCCTGATATGCAGGTGGTTAGGACATAAGCATGCTCTGTAAAGAGATGTTTTTGAGTTTTAGACCTCAACATTTTAAAGAAGAAAGAAGACTCTTTTGCCTACAGTTCTCAGATATTAACTTGTCACCAGGTCTGTCAAGGCCTTTTCATTCTGTGAATTTAAATTTTTGTTGTTGTTTCCAACACTATGAGGAAAGGAAAAGAAAGTTCCAGGTGGAATCTGCTGACGTCTGTCTGTTTGTTTTTAAGCCCAAAGTTCATGACAGCAGAATAGAAACATAAACAGGAGCTTTGCTATTTTGGTATGATTGGCACATTGACTAATTGTTGAATACTTTTTAAATGGGAAGACTTCCTGGGTAGAAGTCAATCATGGTGTAAAATTCCTCTTCATCTTCCTGTCTTTGGTGTATAAGGACAAAGTAATCACAAATTAGTCCAGCTGACCATGTCTACTTAGAACTTCTAAAGAGTGCAAGTTTTGTATAAGTTGCAGGTTGAACCCATATAAACAGTTATTCTTTCCCAGGTTTATCATTATTTTCAATCTATAAACTTTACACTGTTTGGTTCATAAGGGATTCTATCTAAGCTTTCACATAAGGGGGGTGTGGTGGAGGATATTTCCTTAGAATTTTTAAAATTGGATTTCTTTGTAAGATTATGGCTAAAATGTACACATTATATATTATTGCAGTTAAATTGTCACAAACTGACTTCTTTTACAGTGTCATGGATTGAAAGAACACTGTTCAAGAAATCTTGAAACATTTTTTATGTGATTTTTGGCAATGCTTTATTTTCTAAAAATGGTCCTTAGGTAACTACAATTCAAGGGTATTGGATTCTAAGTAGGTGAGAGTGGAAAGTGATTAGTTACTTTGCTTTATCAAGACAGCTTGTGGAAGATAGTAACTGGAATTCCTCAGCTCCTTTTGTTTATTTCACCTCTGCTGTCGTTTTAAATGTAGAGGATTTATGTGGGGAATTCAGTATTACTACTATAAACTTGATCTTCAAAAAGATAAACCCAAACCTTTTGGGGTTTGGTAAAACATTTTATTAGAGAAAAAGAGAAAATGTTTCCATCAAATACACGTAGTAGTAACCCTCTGCTTCTTTACCCTGCCATTTGTGGACATGCCAATAAATCAACAGTTCAAGTGATGGATGGAAGGATAAATGTGATGGTAGTGAGTGGCTGGTTCGAGGAAGCATCAAATACAGGGTGCACCATGGTTAAAACATTTTGATGGACTCTGGACAAGTCAGTTGACAATGTCATGGGGACATTTGGTCATGGTGTAAATACAGATTTTTAATTGCCCAAGGAATGTGCTAAACCGTTCCCTCACTCACTCACTGAGTCTCACTCCATTCCTGAGCTTTATCCCAATGGTATGTTTTAGACTTAGCTGTCTGGTAATGCTCCACTGTGCCGTGATAGCCACCCAAAAGGCTTATCAGTGTCACCAGCTATGCTGTGAAGAAAGGAAAATAAAATGAACCAGAAGCAGCAGTCCCAGTTTTGTCAGTGGAATGGATGGAGATTGTATTTTAAGCATATTTAAATGATGTATGATCATTTCTCCCTTAAATTATGTTATCTGGCATGCTTCCATCTCCAAAGCTCCAAAGCGATACTTAGTGCCCAGGGAGGGAGAGGTGTGTATACTGCTGGTAGGAAAATTTCTTCATTCTGCTTCTGTGTCTCAACAGCAAAGAAATGATTCTGAGATATAGGCTTTGTTAGAAAGAAATCGATTTTCTGAATTGTGTTAGATCCACTAACATATCAAGAACTAGACTAAGGTCATAGAATTTTCTTCACAGTGAAGAACTGATGCTCTTTCTGCCATGCATGCTGAGCCATGGTTCCCTGCTCCTCGGATGAAAGGACGTGTGATATAGGGGAAGCCCAGTGAGCCACTCCACGGGTGTTATTTCTTTTTTTTTAAATATATTGATTTGGCTGCGCTGGGTCTTAGTTGTGGCATGCAGGATCTTTGTTGCAGGATCTTTAGTTGCAGCATGTGGGATGTTTAGCTGTGGCATGTGGGCTCTGTTATTTCTTATAAAGAGAGAGAGAAGATGAGACAGAACTCTGCAAGACTGAGCTACCTAAAAGGCACTGTTGGAAATTAAAAGAAAATAATTTAGAAATGACTGCTTCTAGGTTGAATTTCCAAATTTAAACTAGTTCCTTAACCATTTCTGCCTCAGACTACATTTTCTCTATGCTTCTAAGGATGAAAGTATTAAATTATAAAATCCTACCCTGTTTTAAGGTAATGCAATATGAACTGTAAGTTGTTTATCTCTGCTTTTCAGTTTTTTGATTTGTAATGTGTGTGTGTGTGTGTTTGTGTGTGTGTGTGTGTTTGTGTGTGTACTACATGATCCCTTGTGTACAAACACACCTCGGAGATATTGTGGGTTCATCTCCAGACCACTGCAATAAAACAAATATTGTAATAAAGCAAGTCACATGAACTTTTTGGTGCATATAGAAGTTATGTTTACACTATACTGTAGTCTATTCAGTATACAATATCATTATGTCTGAAAAAATGAACATACCTTAATTAAAAAATAATTTATTGCTGAAAAATGCCAAAACATTTATAATGCTAACATCAAAGATCACTGATCACAGATCACCCTAACAAATATAATAATAATGAGAACATATGATGTATTGCAAGAATTACCAAAATGTGACAAGAGACACAAAGTGAGGGAATGCTGTTGGAAAAATGGCACTGATACACTTGCTCAACACGAGGTTGCTAGGAATCTTCAATTTGTAAAATAAAAAGCAGTATCTGTGAAACATAATAAAGCAAAATGCGATAAAACGAGGTCTACCTGTGTTAATTTGCTTGCCTTCCCATAACAAAATACCATAGACTGTGGGTGTAACAGGAATTTATTTTCTAGCAGTTTTGGAGGCCGTGAGTCCTAGATTAGGGTTCCAGCATGGTAGGTTTTGGGCAAGGGCTATTTTCCTGGCTTGTAGATGGCTGTGTTCCCGCCGTGTCATCACGTGGCCTCCCCTTGGTCCTTGTGGATGGAGAGAGAGAAGAACCTCTCTGGTGTCTCTTCTTATAAGGACACTAATCCTATGACACGGATCCTGACGTGGATCAGGGCCCCAGTCTCTAAAACCTAATCCCTGACACGGATCAGGGCACCAATTTTAGGATTTCACTTAATCTTAATCCTTGGAGTCCTTAACTCCAAATACAGCCCCACTCGGGGTTAGGGCTTTGACATATGAATTTTGGGGGGATACATTCAGTTCATAACACCTTCAAACCTAAAATTTTGTTTTCAACATATACTATTATGTTAAGTTAACCCCATATTCACTTAATGAGGTTGGTCCTAAAGAGCATCGTGTCTAAATTCAAAACCATATTAAAAATGTTAAAACCTTGCCTCCCAACTAATGCTAAGTGCTTATATTTTATACCTTTAGGTTCTGTATACTTTCATTATTATGGTTTTCAAATTTACAGTTAGCAGAATGAGAATGGCTTAAGAAAATATTTATACTGGGCTTGGGGGTTCAGGGATAGCTCAAGAAGTACCATCAGGGGACTTCCCTGGTGGCACGGTGGTTAAGAATCCACCTGCCAATGCAGGGGACATGGGTCTGAGCCTGGTCTGGGGAGATCCCACATGCCACGGAGCAGCTAAGCCTGTGAGCCACAACTACTGAGCCCACGTGCCACAACTACTGAAGCCAGAGCGCCTAGAGCCCGTGATCCACAACAAGAGAAGCCACCGCAATGAGAAGCCCGCGCACTGCAAAGAAGAGTAGCTCCCACTCGCCACAACTAGAGAAAGCCCTCACGCAGCAACGAAGACCAAACATAGCCAAAAATAAATAAATAATTTAAAAAAAAAAAAAAAGTACCATCAGGATCCAAGGCTCTTCTTTGTAATCTGTGCTTTTCTCTTCTCTTTCAATGGCTGTGTTTTCTCTGCCACTGTGAATAAAGATGGCAGAAAATGGCAAACATCTATGAATCCGTCTTACCTCCCAGCCATAGTGCCTCTGATCACCTCGCTTGTACAGAGCACCTATGAAGGTACTTAACAAGGGCCCAGCCTGGCACAAAGCTCTGTGCAGACAGAGATGAAATAAAATAGTATGAACTGACCTCCATGCTGCTGGTGGGAGATTCTCAGGAAAAAAGGAATGTCCGTGCAAAGCAACTTCATAATCTGCCAAACAAAATTGCACTGGGCTTGATAATTATACAAAGTTCAAATTAACAATGAAATTAATGTGTCAATCTAATAACTAGTGGGCAATAATCAATCAGAGGTACCATCTAGTCTGTCACTACAAATAAAGTTAGTTTGCATGTGGAATGACAGATCAATTTGCTTCAATGTAGTTTTATTGGAATTTTACATTTGTTTTGATAAATCACTTTTTCCTTAGAGCAATAGCAATATTTTGTCTGAAATATTTCCCAGTGACTGCTCAGCACAGAAAGTATGATACTAAAGCAAATCAATTACTTTGGAGGGAGGCAAAGTTCACTTTCATGTAATTTTAGAAAAGAGATGAAATAAACTTTTTCATATTAATGAGGAGCTCCATTACCTTCCCCTAAAATGATTAAACCTGGACATGAGTTTTCAAATTTAGCTTCGTTTTAGAATAATGGAAAATAGAAAAAATATATATATATATACTTATAAGCTAGGTGATACTTATATGTAGCAAAGTTTCTTTGCAGAATGATTCAATATTCCTGGTGATAAAAAGCAAGCCAGCTAAAATTCAAAGGGAATGCAAGAGCCATAAAATAAAATAGCCATTTAAAATATCTAATGAAGTGTGAACAAAGCTCTTGTGCTTTAAATGCTTGTCCCTTTCATTAATTTCTTCTCTAAAACCTGAACACTTAGGCTGGAATGTTAAAATCATTGCAAAACTTAAATTGGACTTCTGGGAATAAGGTGTTTTGAAGGCGGTGTTATTGCATAAGAACGGCAGACATGAAAATAATTTTATCTCATCACAGAAATCAAGGTGTGCTTTCTATGTGGGATGAGTGAAAAGAAGGAAATTTTATCATAATTATGGGCAGCAGCACGCTTACAATATGCAGGAGAGAAACTAGCTAATGTAGGCTAGAAACAGAGTCTTTTTCTAACGCGAAACCAAACGATTTGAAATCAAAATGAGTAAAATATATCAACATTGCTTTAAAAATTTTTTTAAGCTTTCCTTTTGTAGTTAGTACTGTGCCACTCTACTCTAGAAAACAAGTAAAATAAATGGCTCTTCCCAAAAAAGTCTAATGGTGAAATAATAAAATGTATAGGGATTGAAAAAAGATGCCACTTGTTCATGTCCAGAATTATGGGTGGAAAATAGGACATCTGTGTGGAATGATTGCTGAGAAAACTGACAGAGGCAGCCCTCAGAGTGAGATCCCTTGGTGCCCTGGGCCCCCTTTTCAATTTGACATCGATACTTTGAGCATTCTTCTACTATGTTATGTAGAGACATTCACCTACATTGTTTGGAGCTTTACTATTTTTGTTCCTGAAATTTAGAATATTTACTGTGATGCAGGCTTCACACCCTTGTTTACTGCCCTCTGTCTGGATGCAGGCTGTCCCCGGGACTCCAGATTTCTGCTCAGGTCCCTTGCCTAGCAAGCTCTCCTGGTGACTGCATCCCCACTCTTCCTCCCTGTGCTGTTTTATTCTTCTTTAGGGCACACACCACATCCCTACCTTCCCTAAGTTTTGTATCTCTTTGCAGTGTGTTTATGCCTGTCTCCGCCATTAGGATGTAAACTCCAAGAAAGCAAGGGACTTGGGGCTTTTTATGCTCATAACCATCAACATCATGCTTGGGAAATAGTCTCTGCCCCAGGGAAAGCTAAATGAATCAATCCGTATTTCCCCACTGGTTTGAAAGTCCACATTTATCACGCATCTAGCTGTATGTTGGTATATTTTAGAGTCTCTTTTCATTTCAGGTCTCTTTTCTGCTTGTGCCATATTGTTTTAATTACTATAACTCAAAAATGTACTCTCCTACTTAAAAAAGTAAACAGTCCCTCTTTCCTTTACTGTTTCAAACACATTCTGACGATAGTACATGTTTTTTTCCAGGATGAGCTTTAGAATAATTCTGTCAGATTCCAGTGAACTTACCATTAGATTAATACTAAATTTGTAAATGAATTTCCTCGTTAAATACTGAGTCTTTTAATTCCAGATCAAGGAAAGCATTCCACTCAATTCTTATTTATTTAATATGCATTGAATTAGTTGTATAGGTTTTTTTTTAAACATCTTTATTGGAGTATAATTGCTTCAAAATGGTGTGTTAATTTCTGTATTATAACAAAGTGAATCAGTTATACATATACATATGTCCCCATATCTCTTCCATCTTGCATCTCCCTCCCTCCCACCCTCCCTATCCCACCCCTCTAGGTGGTCACAAAGCACCGAGCTGATCTCCCTGTGCTATGCGGCTGCTTCCCACTAGCTATCTATTTTACATTTGGTAGTGTATATATGTCCATGCCACTCTCTCACTTCGTCCCAGCTTACCCTTCCCACTCCCTGTGTCCTCAAGTCCATTCTCTACATCTGCGTCTTTATTACTGTCCTGCCCCAAGGTTCTTCAGAGCCTTTTTTATTTTTTTTTTACATTCCATATATATGTGTTAGCATATGGTATTTGTTTCTCTCTTTCTGACTTACTTCACTCTGTATGACAGAACCTCGGTCCATCCACCTCACTACAAATAACTCAATTTCATTTCTTTTTATGGCTGAGTAATATTCTGTTTTATATATGTGCCACATCTTCTTTATCCGTGAATTAGTTCTGTTGTTTTATAATATACATTCTTCACAATTCAAGTTCAGGTATTTTGTGGGTGTTTTCCTCCATTTTTAAAACAGAATCCTTTTTACAGTATTTTTCCTTGACTGTAAGAATTCTTTTAATGTTTTTATATATTATAACTGATCAACTAAAGAAAATCTAATTTTAACCTGTAATTTCATTTTAATTTGGTATGCATTCAAAGTAGACAATAATAGCAAATGTCAGTAACTTCATTTCCTTTTCTCTAATATTTAGATTTCTTATTTCCTTACTGAAATCCATTGTAAAGGACTCCCAGAACATACTAGATAATAATAGCGATGATAACAATCCTGGTTTTACTCCTGTCTTGAATGAGATGCTACTAGCATTAGCGTATGGGTGGCCCTGGCTACTAGTGGTGAGATGAACACATAGAGATACAGAGATTCAGATGGAAATATGGTTGCAATACATATCTTTTGTTACATGTGCTCCTTTTGTTAAGTTTTCCTAGTAAGATTCTGTTCTTCTGCAAAATAAATTGGCAAGAATCCCAACCCCCTTGGGTTGGAAAACATTTTGACAGCTTAAAACAACCTGAGTCTGGCATTTTGAGACAAAGTATAGTTCTTTGGTAACTTAAAATTTCTCCATTTTTATTAATATATTTAAGTATTACACCTCTTTTAAACTAATGCTAGTAGAACATTGATATTTGCTAGCATGGCATCAGGCAGGCAGGGTTGCCAGAATTTTCTGCCAGTCTCACCACTGATGTTTGTCAGTAATGGAATAAGATGATTTTGGTGGAGTATTTCTGTTTTTTGTAGTTCGCTGGGATTTCCAGCCTTCCTCTTTCATAATTGGTGGTGTGATTTTAAAAATAATAATTTCTTCCACTACCTGTGACTTGTTACTACTGTAAAGAAGGCTAGTTGAATGTCAACTTCCATCATCTCATTACAATTTGAATTGAAATACTCTATTTGGCAGACACTTCTCAAATTTGAGATAGTAAGTCAATGTTCACAATTTTTAGCATTGATAAAGTTGTTTGAACCTAAGTTGCCCTTTTTATTCATTTCAGTCAGTTTCTGAGAATTGGGGCATGAGGTGCAAAAGGAGCAGTGTGAGTTTGCACTTCTACCCTGTCTTCATCTTGGATATCAATCTATCATATGGCTTCTTATAAGTCAAGGGACAAAAATGTCCTGATTCATAAGTAAGGCCAAAAAAAAAAAATTCTTAGGATGTAATTTTAAATAACAATCCAAACTTTCTGATAGAACTTATTTATTTTTCATTGTTTGAGTTTAAGATACAGAAAAATTTCAAGTTACAAAATTGTATTGTATTAATAACAGAATGTAAACATAGCTTGTAAAAACTGGTGCTTAATAAGTCTGTTGCTTCTAAGACTTGGTATAATGGTTTCTACTACATTCTTTGATTTTCAGTAACTCATCTTTGCAGGTCTTCTTTTCTTCAGCCTAGAGTCACACTTAAAGTTGACCTATCCAAACAATCCCTCGGCGAGCAAACAAACAAATAAACCTCCCCCTAGTCAATCTACTCCTCTTGCCCCGCTGCTCAGTCTTCTAACCAAACCTCATCAAAGGAAGCGGCTTCTAAGCTACAGTAGTGTGGCTGATGCCCATGCCAATATGTTGGAACCTGCCCCCTTTAGCCACAGATAATTTCCAACTGCCAAATTCCATTGTTTTGCTTTCATTTTCAAACTTCTTGCTCAGCTTTGGGCATTTGACACGGTTGGTAACTCTTTCCTCTATGAAATTCTCTCCTCTTCACTTGTACAGGTACTGATCTACTCGATCCCCTTCAGCAAGGCTTCCTTCAAGGACTTTGTTCATCAATGCCCCTCTACCATTTCTTCACTGATTTTCAGCCACCACTGTGATGCACACACATACAGACACACATGACAGGCAGGTTATGCTGTGCATTCTGTCGACTGAATATCCCTACCTGTATGTTCCTCAGTCATCCCAAGTGTAAAACACCCAAACTCAGGTGCTCTGCTTATGGTCAGTGCATTTCCCAGTGTCCATTAGAGTCATCAGTTCCACTCTTTTCCTGAAGCCAGAAATCTCAGCCAACCTGAAGAAGGAAACTCAGCCTCTTTTGCTGACCATGAAGACCCTTGGCAGGCTGATCGCATGCTCCATTTCTAGGCGTAGAGAGAGTGGCAAGGACGTATACACACTACCAAATGCAAAATAGATAGCTAATGGGAAGCAGCCGCGTTGCACAGAGAGATGCTCCATTTCTAGGCATCCACCACCCACGCCTCTTTGTACTCTTCATGCTTTCTTGCATGTCGGTAGGTTTCACTTGGCTCTTCTCTTGTCCTGAATTACATTTTCCACCCTCTGTGTCTGAAAAAGCCTCCCCCAAACATCAGAACACAGTTCAAATACAACCTCAGCCCCATGATAAGCACTTCTTACTCTATGATCACAGTATGTGTTGCCTTTGTCACTTTAGAACCAATATTATTAGTATTTATTGTTATTTATGCCTGTTTCTCCTCTCCCTACCCTCACCCTCATATGCACTAGAATGTGTTCTTTTTTGGTTTTTTAGGTCTGTTTCTTTCACTTTGTTTTTTTAAACATCTTTATTGGAGTATAATTGCTTTACAATGGTTAGTTTCTGCTTTATAACAAAGTGAATCAGCTATACATATACATATATCCCCATATCTCCTCCTTCTTGCATCTCCCTCCCTCCCACCCTTCCTCTCCCACCCCTCGAGGTGGTCACAAAGCACCGAGCTGATCTCCCTGCGCTATGTGGCTGCTTCCCACTAGCTATCTACCTTACATTTGGTAGTGTACATACGTCACTGCTACTCTCTCACTTCGTCCCAGCTTACCCTTCCTCTCCCCATGTCCTCAAGTCCGTAGAATGTGTTCTTAAAGGCAGGAATAATATCGTATGATATTGTATTACATAGACAAGAAATTTTTGCTAAATAACAAGAGTTCAATAAAAGATAGAAAAAAAGGCAAGCATTCATTCCCATGGGTAGATATAGTCTAAAACTTTGACTAACTTAATACTAATTTCTAATGTATATTTGGATACAAACTCTAGACATTATGGTTGTCTACACCCGTATAAATAGCTTTCTAGGGCTACATTTCTTGAGAGTTCATGGCTGTCGGTTCCAAGGGACATCTTGCTGGTATTTGGATAGTAAAAAGATCTTATTCTGCCCAAAATGTGGTACAGAAATTTCCACAAAATAGAGGAATGGATGATGATGACATGGAAGTTCTCAAAAGAGCTCAAAACACTCATTTTATTATCTTCACATCATTATTATGTAAGTGAGTCAAATGATTTTTAAAAATAATTAAAAGTGAAAACTAAAGACACAGTAGGGGGGAGAATTTTGCTAAAACTTGCCAGTGTGTCAGCAAGAGACCCGAGAGTAAATCTGATGCTGTTTTCTGCCCCTCACCATCCATCTTGCTGCTACGCATAGTTTCACTTATAACTTGTAAACTTTCCCACAAAGGGCAGTAGGTTAAGCACACAGAGAAAAACATTTTCCAGAAATGTGGATTCTCAGGACTATTTAAAAAGCTGCTTGAACTCCCTACTGAGAGAAGCTGTCATAAGGCTCCAGCTGGAGGAGAAATAAGTTAACAGCAAAAAGATGTTCTAAAACATACAGAATATAAAGGGTGATGTACCACCTCTGGCATCATTATAGTCAGACCTGGCACTAATACTCTCAACATCTGGGAAGATAATTTTTTTTAAATGGGTTGAAAATAGCATCCTAATGATAAAATGCTTAAAAATACTTCAGTGGGATTAACGAGAACAAAGAACCAAAGTTGCACGGGGTGGCAGGGGGCCCCAGAAGCACAGCTTTGCAGGCAGGGAATGTGCATGTAGGCCTGAGGAGGGGGCAGTGATAGAATCAGATTTCACTGAGCAAAGGCAAACCACTTGTGTATCCAGAAACGAGATCACCAGTGATGCCTGTGGACCCGGGAGTGAACAGGTAACCCAAGGGCAGAATCAGGCAGGATGCAACAAAAATAGGATTGGGTGGGATAAGAGTGGTTAACAGATGAAGAGGTTGAAAGTCAAGAACACAGGAAAAAATGGAAGTCACCTGGGGTGCTGTTTACCCTTTCATCCCCTGAAACAAATCCATGTCAGAAATCCCATAAAGGGAGAACGACCCGTGGAGTAATTGTCCTTGCTCATAGCAGAGCCCTCGAGCCTCGGGTCGCTCGGCCCCACCCCCCACCCCCAGGTCACAGGTGTGCTTTCTAGCCCCTAATGAGGCATCTGCTTTTATGCTGTCTGCACAGCAGTCAGCCGACAGGGTGGGCAGATCCTAAGTGACTTATCACGACTCAGTGACTGAAGTAGGGGCAGAGATGAGGGAGGACTCAAAATAGCTCAGGAGGCGATGATGAGGGTGCCGTGTGGTGGGCTGGGTGTGCGGGGGACCATCCGGCACCACCCGATGTGCTCAAGCATCTTTTCACTGTCAGACCTTGCAGCCCTTTGAGTGTCTCAGTTTCCTGAGTATTTCTGCAGCTCTCGCCCCGGTACCTAGATAACTCCTGTCCTATCTTCTATGGTATCAAATCGTAAGTTCCCTAAAGGCAGTTGGTTCAGTCCTCTCACAGCACTTTCTAGAACGCCTGCCTGCCTGCCTGCCGGCCTGAGTGGGTACATGAGTGGATAATGAATGAAGCCATTGAGCCCCCTTCCTGACTATCTCCTTCTATTTTCACTGATTCCTGATTTAACTACACTTACTAAAATCATAAGATATGCCGTTTTGCTTGTGGGTATAAATGTGTGTATACTTGTCATCAGAATTCATCTGGGTTCTCTACCTAAATTATCACTGCTTTACAACTGTATCCCAAATGGATGCCTCTAACAAAGAGGTCAAATAACAATTCGTTATATCAACTGACTATGGACAGCGCTGTACTTTGAATGAACTGTCCACCATGTTGGTTCTCATTCTCCAATTATGTATATTTTTTTAACATCTTTATTGGAGTATAATTGCTTTACAATGGTGTGTTAGTTTCTGCTGTATAACAAAGTGAATCAGCTATACGTATACATGTATCCCCACATCCCCTCCCTCTTGCGTCTCCCTCCCACTCTCCCTATCCCACCCCTCTAGGTGGTCACAAAGCACCGAGCTGATTAGATTTTAAGTAATTTGAGGGCTAGGGCCACAGCTCCTCTTCTTCCTACCCCTGAGGAATTAATACTGAACTCAGCGGTGAGTTTTGCTAATGAATCAATTGCTAGGAGACAGTTTATTGCTTCCAGCTTTTCAAAAAATCATTTATCATCTGAGAAATTAGTTTTCTTTTCCTTAAATTCAAATAAGTAAGTAGACTTAGAAAAATCATCAGGTGTAGAAAAGCCAGTGAGTAATACCCTTCTCTGACTGGCCTCTGTTACAACTACCTCTGAAATTCAAGGCCTGTTGTGTTCATGAACAAAGCTCTTCTGAGCAACATTTATTTACTTATTATTCATCTAGAAAACATTGATTGTCTGGTCTGAGCTTCATCCTGGGGATACAAGAGTGAGCTGGATAGATAGATTTGGTCTCTACTGACATGTAACATGTAGATTAGCGGAAGCAAAAATAATAGGAAAATAAGTAAATGAGAAATGTTTAAAAATTCAGTTCTATGAAGGTACAGAACACAGGATATAGTAAATAGGAAGACATAGTGAGGGTGGTTCATTCACACCTATTTGAGAATGAAGCATTTACGTTGAGACTTGAAGGATGAATAACCAGTTGTTTAAAAAAGATAGAAGTGGAGCCTTGAGGAAAAGGAAGCAGTGTACCTGCACATCCTGAGGGATGTAAGAGCCAGGGCCTGAGAGGAAGCTTGTCTCTTTGATGTACAGACACACTTCGGAGATACCGTGCCAGTTCAGTTCCAGACTACCGCAATAAAGTGAATATTACAATAAAGCAAGTCACACAAATTTTTGGTTTCCCAGTGCATAGAAAAGCTATGTTTACACTATAGTTCACTAAGTGTAAAATAGCATTATTTCTAAAACTGCAATGTACGTACCTTAATTTAAAAATCTGTTATTGCTAAAAAACGCTAACCACCCTTGGCTTCGGTGAGTTGTAATATTTTTGTTGATGGAGGGCCTTGCCTCGAGGTGGACTGACCAGGGTGGTGGGTGCTGAAGTTTGGGGTGTCTGTGGCAATTTCTAAAATAAGACAACAGTGACGTTTTCCACATTAACAGACGTTTCCTTTCAGGAACAGTTTCTCTGTAGCAGGCAATGCTGTTTGATAGCAAACTGTTTTCCAAAATGTTTGCACCATTTTTTAATCCCACAAGCAATGAAAGAGGTTTCTGATTTCTCCACATGCTTGCCTTATTACTGTCCATCTTTTTTAATTTTAGGTGTCCTGGTGGGTATGAAGTGTTATATCCTTGTGGTTTCGATGGGCAAATCTCTAATGAATAATTAAATTGAGCTTCAGGCACTCATTGGCCATTGTGTATCTTCTTTGGGGAAAATGTCTAATCAAATTATCTGCGCAGTTTTATATTGGGTTATTTCTTTTGTTGTTGTTGAATCTGATGTTTTATTGCTAGAGTATAGAAATACAATTGACTTTTGTATATTGATTTTGTATCCTACACCCTTGCTGAGATCATTTATTAGTTCTAATACGTTTCTTATGGCTTTCTCAGAATTGTCTGTGTAGAAGATCCTGTCCTCTGCAAATAGAATTAGTTTTACGTATTCTTTCCATCCTTTCTGAATGCCTTTTATTTCTTGTTCTCGCCTAATTGCCTGGACCAGATCCTCCGGTACAATTTTGAACAGATGGTCTTCTTCATATCTTGAGGGAAGAGCTCAGTCTTCCTCCTTAAAGTGTGGTATTAGCTGTGAGTTTTTCGTAGATGGCATTTGTCAGATTGCGAAAGTTATCTTCTAT
Organism: Phocoena sinus; assembly: GCF_008692025.1. Classification (NCBI taxonomy): domain Eukaryota; kingdom Metazoa; phylum Chordata; class Mammalia; order Artiodactyla; family Phocoenidae; genus Phocoena; species Phocoena sinus. Next base: position 81,929,996 of record NC_045774.1, on the reverse strand, counting down.
CTCTAATTTACTGAGAACTTTTCTTATGATGAAAGATTTTGAATTTTGTCAGTTGCTCTATCTGCATCTTTTTGGATGATCATGTGGTTTTGGTCCTTTATTCTATTAATAGGGTATATTACATTAATTGACTTTCCAATATTAAACCAACCCTATATTCCTGTGATATTACACTTGGTCTTGGTACATAATCTTTTTTGTATGTTGCTTGGATTCACTTCATTAGTATCAATAACTTGTCAATGACTTTGGTATAAATATTCATGAGGGATATTTGTCTGTGATTTTCTCTTTGGGTCACGTCTGCTTTTGGTGTCAGGGCAATATTGTCTTTCTATTCTCTCTTTCATTTATTTCCACTCTTATTTTCTTTATTTCCTTCTGTTTGCTTTCAGTTTCATTTGCTCTTCTTTTTCCGGTTAAGAAACTAGCTCCTAGGCTCCTGGTTTCCACGGATGCTTTGGCTCTGGGGCAGCTGTTTTTGAAGGTTACTGTGAAGCTATGAGAAGAAGCATGGGTACAGGGCAAGTGAAACTGTCGTAAAGCACGCTGTCCTTACCAAGAGTCAGCCATTTTTCTTGAATCATTGCTCCCTGGATTGTTGCAAGCTGTGTTATTTTCCAAAGTTCTGAAAAACATTGACAAGTTTTGCCAGTGTCCTCATTTTAGGGAGGATAGGATGTTGGGAGGTCCTAACTGTCCCTTTCTAGAAATAATTCTCTCTGCAGTGTTATTTTAACCATATTTGAAAGGAGAATGATCCGCAAAATTTTGGAGAGGCATTTGTTGTACATTTATGTGAACACAAAGTAGATGATGATACAGATGATAATTAAAACCCTTCTCAGATGCCTATTATGGGGAAAGTAAAACATACTTGACTGTCACTTGGCGAGTAAGCGCCAGTGACATGGGACCCTGACAATTGTCATACTCTGGGAGTCCTGATTATTTCTGCTCTAGCGAGGAAATGCTGAGGTGTTCATGGACTGAAGTAAAATAGTTGGTTTTATTAACTGAGTTCAGTCCATTAAATCTTAAAAATTTGCCTTTTGAGAAGAGTGCATATGGCAACACATCCTTTAGGGTGTAGTCATGGTGGCCCGTAGTCTAGACCTGGGCAGTGACACGTGCATTCACCATGACTGTGGTAAGGGTCTTCTCCTTCTGTTAGTGTTTATCACTCATTCTTAGTCCTGCTCAGTGTGAATATTCAAATATTTTGATTAAGTTATTAACCTAATTTCATTCTAACACAATCACATTAAGGCTGAGGTATATGTCTGGCCAGAACGGTCGTGGTGGTAATCATTTGGTTTTTGTGATTGGGTGATGGACAGTTGCCATTATGGTGGTCTGCTTAAACTGCACTTTGCTTCTTGAGATGATACATAGGGCTTCTCTAGATGTGATTCTTTCCATCTTTCCAATCGTGTGTGAAAAATCCAGAAAGGACATGACCAGAGGTGAATTTTAACGAGATCACTCTGGCTGCTGTGCTGAGCATGGCCATAGGGGTGCAGGGATGGAAACAAGAGCATCACCGGGGGGCTGTTGCAGTAACATCCCTGAGAAGCAATGACTTTGGTAATAGTTGTAGCAGTCTAAGTTTTAAAAATCTGTTAGATTCTTTATTTTACAAGTAGAGCTGAAAGGATGCCTTTACAGATGAAATATAGAGTGTGAGAAAAAGAAGAGTCAATGATGACTAAGTTTTTTTTTTTTGGCTTGAACAAATATAAAATTAAGTTTTCATTTACTTAGATAGGGAAACCTTTTAAATGGACAGGTTTTGTATGTTGTAGGGGGAGGTTGGAATAACAGGAGCTTGCTGGTAGACGTGTAAACTCTGAGAAGCTTTTTAGACACCCTAGATGGAGAAATAGATTAGGCAGTTATTCACACAGATCTAGAGTCTAAGGAGACATCTGAGCTGGAGATCTATTTTGAAAGTTACGAGTATACAGATGGCATTTAAAGGATGAGAACCCTGGTAGAAAAAAGCAGGATCCCAGGTGTGAGCCTTGGGGCACTCCACCGTTTAGAGGCTAGGAAAGGAGGAGGAAACACAGAGAGTATGGTAACCTGGAACCCAAGTAAAGAGTGTCTCTAGGGGGCTTCCCTGGTGGCGCAGTGGTTGAGAGTCTGCCTGCCGATGCAGGGGACACGGGTTCTTGCCCCGGTCCGGGAAGATCCCACGTGCCGCGGAGCGGCTGGGCCCGTGAGTCATGGCCGCTGAGCCTGCGCGTCCGGAGCCTGTGCTCCGCAACAGGAGAGGACACAACAGTGAGAGGCCGGCATAAAAAAGATCACTGTTCAATTGGGCAGATAATCTCCCCCCAGTGAAGAGTTTATCATTTCAACAGGAATTCTGCTCTGAGTTTCAGAATGCTGCTAAATGATTCAGTGGATGATAGAAAGTACCACAATCACAGTCTTTGGGCATTAAGTCCTCTGATGGCTCATTAGGTGACCTGCCTGATGAGATGAGACAGTAGCTAGAGGTAGCAGCGTGAGTCATGCCCTGTGTGGATACACTGTGGAGTTCTGGGGTGAGATGTACAAACTGCATGGCTCTTATTATAATCTCATGCCAAAAGTTCTATTTGTTGGATTCATTCATGTTTGAGGTATGAGAATTCTTTGAACTCATAGATGAAAATAACTCATAGGATGAAAATATTTATATAAATTTGGAGTGGAATCAGACTTATGAGTGCTCTCATATATATTCTCAGAAAAAATACTCTTGGCCTTTAATTTAGAATTTGATTTACATATTAAACTATTATTATATTGGAGATTTCTTTATAAATTGCAGTCAACACAAAACTTGGTCAACCAATGAAGTCACTAATATCAATATTTGCTGTTTTTACTTGACATTTCTTTCAAAAGTGTGGATCAGATAAAAACTTCAAAGAGGAAAAACAGGTGAAATTATCATGTCATATGTAAATACCTGTGCACATGTTAGGTTGATTATTACAGAAAACCCTTTTACAATTTTTTTTTAAATTTGAGGGAATCTGTGATATAGGTAATGCAAAACAGGGAATAATCAAAATGCTAATTTTGGATTTTGTAATGTAATTTGAACGGCCTAATGTTTTGGAAAAATATTTCACCTTGATAGTCTAACTAAAGAAGGTGAGAATTTACTTAGATCTACCTTCCCTTTCTTGTTCTCCTTGGTTTCTGTGTTCTTGGCTCTCTGGAAGAGTGTGGCTTATATGTCTTTGAAGGGAGATGAGAGTGGTGGAATTTTATCAGTTTAGTCTTTGAAATCCTGTTTGTTGCCGTTTTTCTCATGTAGACATGTGAATTTGCATGTATGTCCCAGGACCTTTGTCCTGATGTGATGTTACCCATTATCGTATAAGTTGTTGAAGGTAGGCGCCTGACCTAGTTTGGTTTGTTCTTTCATGTACTCTTTGTGCTGAGCTGTACCAGATCAACCATAAATTTGAGTGCCGGTGAAACAAACTCCTAAAGAGTTTAGGCTTTAGAGACTGAAAACTAGGGTTCGAATCCTGGCTGCATCGCTTCCATGAAGAGTCTCTCCACCTCTCAGAGCCTGTGTTCTTACTTGAAAGTGACTAATTATATTTATTTGAAACAAAGTTTTAAAGCAAGTTCTGCATATAATTCTTACTCTTATTAATATAATATACCAATCAATTCATAATTACTACTACTAATATAGTGATATCCTGTGATGCAAGTCGTGCCCTCAGAAGACCACTTCTCCTGGTTTCTTTGGAGGCACTGGAAATAATAAAATGTCTGCATGGCAAAGTCCTCAAATAGTCTGCCCAATAGCCAGAGTAAACCTTTAAAATCACAAAAGTAAGTTCTCCTTGCTGAAAACCTATCAGTGGTTTCTTTAGGGAAGAATCCTTCAGCTGTTCAGAACATGTATAAGATGATCTACAAGCCCTGGCCTTGATCTGCTCGGTGCTGATTTCCACAGCTCTAGCCTTCTTTCTGCTGCCTTAATGAGCTTGCTCCTTCCTGCTTCTGGGGCTGTACCACTACTAGGGACCCTGTCACAGTCCTCCCCAGTCTCCACCCAATGGTCAACTCCTTCTCTTCTTTGCAGCTCAAGCATGCACTTGACCCTTAAACAGTGCTTGATGGGATGTGCTGGGGAAGTCAGGAATGCTGGAATCCTCTTCCCATGCAGTTCCCAAGCAACAGTAAAACATGACCAAGGACTGCTGTCCCCTTTAGTGGGCTAGCTCTGGGTACCCCCAAAAAGGACATTGGTGAAGCAAGTTGGAGAACATGAGTTAGATGGAAAAAGACAGTGGGAGTAAGATCCCTGACTCCAGAAGGGGTTCTGACTCAGTTTACCCATCCCTCCCTAAGAAATGAGAGTCTCAGGTATGCTGACCTCTTTACTTCTCAGCATACATGAAAGACTTCTCACTAGGGTTTATTCACTGGGCTGAAGTGAGGTCAAATTTAAAAAAAAAATCCTAAAAGTCCCACCAGAGTAGCCAAAAAAAAATACTAAAAGCAATAAGGTATGAAAGATTCTTTGTGCATGGGACCCAGTCAGTGCCATACAATAAGACTCTTGGTTTCAAATCTCCTCTCTTATAATCTAGTGATAAAGAGGATGGGTAGACAGACAGACATTTGTCTTCCCCTTCCACCATCCTAATGGAAATCTTCTCCTGCTCCCCTGTTTCCCCAAACACTTGAATCTGTCCACTTATTCACCAGGCCTTGTTATATAGGTCTTACTGAGTCTCAGGGAAGCAGCTGTCAACACTGCTCATGGAGGTCTTGGAGAGGCTAAGTCCCCTTGAAGTTTCCTACTCTGCTTTCCGTTAGACGAGGTGAACCAACCCCCAAATTCTGAGCTCCTCCTGCCAACGATGATGCGGTGGGTCCTGAGGTACCCCAGCTTTTCTCTCTCAGGCTTCTTCTTCTTCATGAGGGTCTGAACAGTGACAGAAGTGCCCTCCCTTCTCACCAGAGAACTAGTCTGATTCCTCTCCCCAAGAGCTCCAAGGAGAACTAACTCATCAAAACTGTGTCAGTCTGGTTCCTGGAGGAGCAGATGCCAAGAACAGAGGCAAGGATCCTATTATGGGAAATGCCCAGGATGAGAGAAGGTAGAGTCACAAAAGGCTGGGAGACTCATTGGATGCAAATCTGACCCCTCGTGAAGGGTGGAAGGAGGAAGGAGGGGAGGGTGGGTGGAAACATCCTAGATTGCAGTGTGGTCTAAAGAAGGTTCCACAAAGCTCTTAGAGAGCTTTTAAGCCAACATCGGTGATGAGGTGAGGGACTACCTTTTCTCCTGGGAACAAAATTGGCCTTTGCATCCCTGCCTGGCTCGGGGATGGCCTGGGAGCAGCCTGTGGTGGGCGTGGTCTCCACACTGCACTGAGGGGTTTGTAAAGCACTGAAGATGGGCCTGAGTCAGTTACACCTCCTGCTCTAGCTGTTCCCATGAGAGAAGCACAACGCAGTGGTCGGGAATGGGGCTCTGGGTTCCTACCTTGTTTTGCTTTTAATCCCAGCCTGCCACTCACTGGCTGTGATGTTGGACAAGTGATTTACCTTCACCACCTTTCCTTGTCCACACCTGTGAAGGGAGAATACTAACTCTCTCTAGCTAGTGGTGTGGTGTGATGTTTAAACCCGCAGAAGATTGTCTAGCAGACAGGGAGTGCTCAAAAGCACACTAGTAACAGGACGAACTCGTGCAAAGGTACCTAACCTCACATCCTATTGTCTTCATCCCATGATGACAGTGAGTATGCCCTGCTTTTGGTGAGATGAGATGGTTTTATGTAAAGCTCCTGGGATGGTGCCAGACATGGGATAAGCCTGAATAAATAGCATAGGTAACATTGATGGCTATCATTATCAGCAGCAGAAGAAATGTAGCAGCATCCTCATGTAGCTTCTTTTTTTACGTAATTCGTTCTTTTCTAAAAAGTCAGACCTCTTCGATTAATAACCATTCTTTCCATGTGCTGTAGCTGAGAACCCACTGTGTGTGTAGGATTGTTCTAGGGACAGAAGCTGTTTTGTTTTCATTCCAAGCTATTCCAGATCCATTTTCTAATTAAAGTTGTAATAAATATGACAGAGAAGATGACTTAGTCCTCTCTAATTTGGCTGCACTTGTAAAAACATGTCCATGGATACATAAACGTTAATGAACTTGCCCCGTTTCACAACCTAAACACCTGGCTGATGTTGGGTTGGAATTGTCTCTTCATTCTTCACCCAGGAAGACTCTAAATGTGAGACCACCTTTTAAAATAACCGTAATAAACGTTTCCTTCTATTGCAATTAAAACACTCAAATATGTATTTCTAAAGAAAGTCTTCTTTAAGAAAGATTTGCTGCTGTTGTAAGGGCTTTTAGTGTTGAAACTGACAAGTTTTGATGAACAGGACTTGCCGGTGACATGCTCCATATAGTGTATAAGGAGGCTTTTAAACATTTATCAAGTCTGTACTATTTTCCAGGTCCTTGGATAATGCAAAGATGGCACAGTGTCTTCCTTTGACGTACTTATCCAGACAGATAGATAATCACAATAGCCTGCAACAAGCTCTGTGGTAAGCTTAAGCCCAGGATGTCTGGTGTACAAAGAAAGGACACAGTGTCATTTGGAATTAGAATTACCTGAGATTAATCATTAAAAAAATGCCCCAAATAACAAGATCAAAGTTTATTTCTCTCTCAAGTACAAAAAGGGTGCAGTAATCAAGCTAGGAGGTGTACGTTGCCTCGCAATGTCGGGAGTTCAGTCTTCTCCTATCCTGTTACTGCTCTGTGTCGAGCTTTCTTTCCCTACATCAGTCACTCATGGTCCAAGTTGGCTGCTCATATACACTTATCTGCATCAAGCCAGCAGGAAGGAGGAAGGGGACAATGCAGGACTCGCTCAAACCTTTGAAGAGTAAATCCCACAAGTTGCGTATAGAACATCTGCATGCATCCCCTTGACCTGAAAGTGGAATGTGTGCAAAGGGAGTTTGTAAAATATAATCTTTATTCCAAACCATCATGTACCCAGGTAAAATGACAGGTTATTTTTTCTTACAGTGTAAGATGGAAAGAATGGATATTAGGGGACAAGTAACAATTCTGCCATAAAACCCAACCCACCTAGGAGTGGGAGTAGAGGAAACTGTCAATGTTATTAGTAAAATAATAATATTATTAGCATGTGATATTTTAATTTATAATTATATTGACTTTCAAAAAACATTTACAGAAAGTTCACAGTCTAATTGAAAACCTACTGTAACCAATTTGCATTCATTGACAGCGAAATATTTAAGTTGTTTGTGAATGAAGGTGGTAGAGTATGGAGTGCACTGTAGGTGTAAGTTAGCTTTCTCCCAATAGGATGGAGTCCGTGCTTACCTTGTTCAAACTTGGTGGGCATTATCATGATTATCGTGTCCAAATTATTACATTGAAATGCTTATATGAAATGGAAAATCTTGGGAGTGAAGTAGGTGATCTGTCTTTCTATCATATTCCAATATTTTATGTACATCTACATTACAGCACATATTTGTAGCAACATAGAAGAAGACAATATTCGATGCTTTAGTGATAGTTGCTAACTTAAAGCAAAATACCTACTAAAGGGGCTTCCCTGGTGGCGCAGTGGTTGAGAGTCCGCCTGCCGATTCAGGGGACGCGGGTTCGTGCCCTGGTCCGGGAAGATCCCACATGCCGCGGAGCAGCTGGGCCCGTGAGCCATGGCCGCTGAGCCTGTGTGTCCGGAGCCTGTGTTCCGCAACAGGAGAGGCCACAGCAGTGAGAGGCCCGCCTACCGGAAAAAAAAAAAAAAACCTACTAATGAGTTCAGTAAGCATTAAAAAATTAGGTAATTAGTGTCCTAAATGTTTTACACTCTGCACTCTCCTTGGCAGCTTTTTTTGTATGTTTAAGAGGGTTTTACTCATATTTGGTGACGTTGATTGGGTTTTCTGGAGGGGTAGGAATGCTTTATTACTTTCTCCCACATAAAATATTGGAAGATAGGCTCATACTGAAAATTCACAATCCAAAACATCTTCAGGAACATATTAGGTGCAGGTAAAGAGTAATATCTCAATTAATGCATCCTTAAAACAGGAGACCAGGGTGGAAAGGAGACAACTAGCAGGGCAGAGACTTTTATTTTCAGTGATCTGCTCACAATGTAATAGGAACCACTAAGAGACACTCAACACCCACCCACCCAGACACATGTAAGTGTGTAAGTGTTAGCTCCTTCATCCACTTACGCTTGGCTGTTTACCCATCATGAGTTCTCCTTCTGTGGAAGCAGGTGGGGGTCACAGGCTGTTGCTTAAAAGCACAGCTCTGAGTTTGGAGTGATTTTGATTTAGCATTTTGCTTTCAGCAGAGAAATTCACTAACAAAAATAGAAAACTGTAGTTTAATCTTATTTGGAGAGTTTTCAGTGTTATTTCAGTTATCTAAATCATTTAAAAGACTCTTTTACATCCTAAAAGAGCAAGAAAATGTTTTTAATAGCTTGTTGTTGACATGTAAATTTTAGGTCTAATTTATAATATAGATCAGCGTCATGTTTACATGTTGCATATAAATAGCACAATATGTTTCTAATGTAATCAAAGTCTTTCAAGCATTTTATAGTTTCATATAATCATATATAATTTCAATAATTCTTATTACAGTCTTCTGTAGTTGTGGGGGATTTTGGTTCCTATTTTAAAGTGGCTAGATTTATCACTTAAAAAACCTAGATTTAGAGTATGTTTACTCTAGGAAAATATGATCTGATTGATGAAATATCTTTTCTAGTCATTGTTTTCAGAAAGGAGAAGAGAAAACCTTCCAGTGGTTATTACGTTATTTAAAATATATGTTATTTGAAACATGTAGATATAGATAAAACTTTGGGTTGTTTTTTTTTTATAAGGCTTTTTCATTTCCTTGATACTTGTACCTTAGTGAGTCAAGAATTTCATTGATTTGTCTCAGATAGAATTGTTATATAGTATACTTTGTTGGTATCTTGTTTGTGTGAAATTCTGAAACCAAAATTATTTCATGTTAAATTGTTTTATATATATGTATATGTAAATACTTATATATGTAAATTTACTTCATAGATATATTTAAATAAATATATTTACGCCTTAAATTATATTTAGTAAGAATCAAGTTTTAAGCACATACTATGTTTCAGGCACGATACTGAGAGTTTACCGTGAGCTAACTTATTAAAGGTGGAGCCCTTCAAATATCTCCATTTTTCTGGTGAGAAAACTGTCTTAGTGAGGCTAAGCTACTTATTCAATGACACACCTTTGGTGTTTCAGTAAGTTAGTTATCACAAAAGTCAGGATATAAAACATGATTTTTATGTATTAATCATCTTTAAAGGAAATGCATTGATAAGTTTATGGAGGGGATTTCTTTAACTTTGCTTCTCAGGTGTTCCTCTTGCCATGTCTTTCTCCCTGCACGCTTTTGACGATTTTTCAAATTTTGTTTACTGAAGTATAATTTACAATGTTGTGTTAGTTTCAAGTGTACAGCAAAGTGATTTAGCTATACATATATATATACTTTTTATATTCTCTTCCATTATAGGTTATTATAAGATATTGAATATAGTCCCCAGTGCTATACAGTAGGACCTTGTTGTTTATTTTATATATAATAGGATGTATTTGTTAATCCCAAACTCCTAATTTATCCCTGCCCCCATGCTCCTTTCCCCTTTGGTAACTGTAAGTTTTTATTTCTGTGGGTCTCTTTCTGTTTTGTAAATAAGTTTATTCGTTTCATATTTCAGATTCCACACGTAAGTGATATCATATGGGATTTGTGTGTCTCTGTCTGACTTACTTCACTTAATGTGCTAATCCGAGGCCCCTCTATCATTTCTGATTTTTCATCTTCCTTCTTCACCTCCTTGTTCCTCATTTCAGTGTAGATCCATCTTCTGTTTCCTGTGATTTCTTTACAACTTCTATTTACCTCTCTTCTAGAAGTTTCTTCTAGTAAGATGCACTCCCAGTTCTAAGTTCAGTAAACTTGGGTTTTATACCAAATTTCACATGCTGTTCGGTCTTGGTTTCCTCATTTGTGAATCAGATGCTAATCTTCATCTCATAAGGTTGTTGTGTAGATTACACGCAATGATGAATGTAAAATGCCTGACATGTTGAATGTCAAATGGCATTTGTCATTGGTATTAATATTTTAATTCCCATGACTTCAGCTGTCTCTGTCAGTATAGCCAATCAGACATGGGTGCCACAAACCTACTCACTTTCCAGGGTCTGCTGGTCACCTCTCCCTGATAGTGGACACCTCCACCCACTTCCAGCTTCAGAGAACTAAAGTAACTTGGAGTTGATGAACAGGCCCTCAAAGACTGCTCTGCACCAAGCAGTGTGCTGGACACCGTCCCTTACACTATCTTCTTTAAGTCTCACAATCATTCCCCATTTTTCTGAAGACTTAGTGGCTTGAAACAGCTATAATTATTTGTGATCTCTCCTGGCCCCTCTGACTCAGGGGTTTGAGGGCAGTGTGAGAGGATGTGTGTAATGGGGGAGCAGCAGTGTGAGAGTGGTTCCAGCTTGGATTCTCTCTTGGGGTTGCAGTAGGACATCGCCAGCTATGTGACATTCAACTACGGCTTGACTGAGACTGTAAAACCCACTTGTAATGTGACTCACTTCCATCCTGGCAAGCTGGCGCTGAGAATTGGTTTCTTTGCAGATGCTCTGTCCACAGGGCTTTGTGAGTGTCCTCCCAAGGTGGAGCCAGCCTCCACCAAGGCAGGCGATCTGAGAAGTCAAGGTGGAAGCTATGCCTCTAGGACCAGCCTTGGAAATCACATGCCATCATGCCCTCCATGTTCTGCAGGTCACACAGGCCAGCTCACATTCAATGTGCAAAGGTACTCTACAGGGCCTGAATACCAGAGGTGTGGATTTTGGGTGGTCATCTTGGAGGCTGGCTACCACATTTCTCAGCAGAAACAGCAGTGTTTTCTCATTATCCGGAACACAGAGGCAGTGTGTTGTGTCTGAAAGGGCAGAGATATGCTCAGACAGGACCTCTTTTCCAAAACTGTGATGGCTCTTCATTGACAACTGAACACAGTACAAACACCTGGGCTTGGAATTATCAACTCACCAAAATTCTGCCCCTAACCTTCTTTTCTCCCTTTATTTTCCACTATTATTTTTACTAAGGCATAATCTACCCATCTGAGGCCCAGTATAGGTTTCAGGAAGTCCTCAAGCATCAGGAATTATGTAAAATAGTGCACATAGTAATGTATGTGCATTTTTCTTTTGCTGAGAAATTTGTCCGGATTTTCTACTGTTCCTTCCTTCCAGGAATATTTTAAATGACAAATTCTACATAAAATCTTGTCTAATCCACAGAAGATCATTCCCACCCTCACTCCACCCTACTCCTCAAAAAACGGTACAGTATTTGGTGGACTTATTTTAGAATTTCTTTCTTTTTTAATTTAATTTAATTTTTTTATTGAAGTATAGTTGATTTACAATGCTATGTTAGTTTCAGGTGTATAGCAAAGTGATTTGGTTATATATAGCTATATATCACTGAATACATATATATATATGTATTCTTTTTCAAATTTTTCCCATTGTAGGTTATTACAAAATATTGAGTATAGTTCCCTGGTTATACAGTAGGTCCTTATTGGTTATCTGTTATATATATAGTAGTGTGTATATGTTATGTAATGGTAGTTTTGGAGTACTACCTCATGTCAACATTTTGAGTTCATGTCTCACCTCTTACAAAAATCTCTAAGGTCTTTGTAGCCAGAAGTCATTTCTAAATTATTCTTGAATCTCCCAAAACTTACATTTTTCCAATTCAAGTAAAATATATTCATTTTAGAAAATTTGAAATATATGGAAAATGAAATAGGGAAATTGTTCTTACCCATCCATTGCAGTTCAAGCCCTAAATTCAATGAGTAAATGAAGAACAATACATGAAAGCATTTTAAATCATTCACATATACAAGGACGAACGCTTTTAAAATGTATTCATGTGTTCAGTTAGGGCAGCTAATTTGGACAGGCAGAATTTATTCCTGTAAAAAGTAGCTTCTTCATTTTCTATGCATTCTAAGACCAAATTGGCATTCTTCTGGTTTATTGGCTGCCATACAAAATCTGCTTTACATCAGAACTGTGCCCAGAGCTGTGCCCGGAGACCTTGTGGTTCATTAGCCTGGAAGACTTAAGTTTCCGCTTAAGTGGCCCTGTGGCCAGGGTAAGGTACGTCTGCCTCTCTGAAGGGGCAGCGATGAGGGTCACCTACAGAAACTGAGCAACGTGATCACATCTCCACCACCAGTGCTCTTAAAGACTGATACAGCACATATAACAGGAAGTACTTGAAAAGGACCTCAGAGCATGTAAAATAATGTAAAGCAAAACCGTTTTATTATTTCCTGACAATAAGTTAATGTAAATATCCTCCTTTTTTTCATGGATTAGAGTCCGATCTCCCTATCAAATCTTAGAAATGAACTAAAAAGATCATTCTGCACTTTGGAATGTGTACTTGCCAACCTCTTCATTAATAAAAGCTATAAAAGGGCTTCCCTGGTGGCGCAGTGGTTGAGAGTCCGCCTGCCGTTGCAGGGCACGCAAGTTCATGCCCCGGTCCGGGAAGATCCCACATGCCGCGGAGCGGCTGGGCCCGTGAGCCATGGCCGCTGAGCCTGCGCGTCCGGAGCCTGTGCTCGAACGGGAGAGGCCACAACAGTGAGAGGCCCGCGTACCGCAAAAAAAAAATTAAAAATAAAAATAAATAAAAGCTATAAGAAATTTCTTTGGTTTCAACCTTTTTCGCTGATAGCTTCTTACTGTCATTAAGTTACCGCATGGGACTATATCCCGTGCCCTAACTAATCCAATGATGAGATTTGCTTTGCACAATTTAGAGATACGTATTTCATAGATGCTCAAGGTAGTTTAGACAATAGTGGTCTTGATTTTTACTCTTGCTGTGCTATTGAGGCAGTATGTAGCCCAGAGACATCAGTTTTCATTTCCGTGTGTATTTGCCTTTGCTCAGTGAGAACAATATGCAAAATTATTTGTCTTTAGAATTCAGATCAAATACAAAGTTTAAATAATCAAACGGATGCACTTCAGGTTGTACAGGCTATCAAACTGTTATAAAATGAAGGAAAACATTCTGGGTTGCACCTGGATGTGTTAATTACAATGATTATTTAATGTAGCGAAGTAGTCTCTTGGCCGTGACATTTCTACTATAATATTTCTAAAAGGACACTTAATAAGAAGTAAACATTTAGATACGTTTGTCAAACTATTAAATATTTTGACCTAAAAAAAAAAATATATATATATATATATATATATAATTATTTCATTGCTATACCTTAACCATGCAAAGATTTCTTTGAAATGTCTTATGTTCATATTGTACCTACATAGAAGATTGAAAATATAATCTGTGATATGGAACTTCATATGCAGTTGGGGGATCTATAGAGTCTTCTATACAGGCCAACAGTGGAAGCTGAGTAATGTTTCACAGGCTTGTCCTAAATCAATACCGTTTTCAACATGAGGGAAATGCTTCCTTTCTTAGCTTCCTCCTTGTCATATTGGTGATGAGTCAACACAACTTTTTGCCAAATCCCCTCCTAACAAACCAAATGAAAGCATGAATATTTTTCAGTTATTTTAGTTGATTTTGCATATATTAAAATAAGATATTCCTCAAAATATTTCAGGGATTAAAAGTACTCAGAATACATATTTCTTTCACCAAACAGATAGACTCCTTAGAGTTATCTGGATTCTGAAAGAAAAGTCTAAGTAAAAGTGGAGATTCAATAAATATCCATGTATTGCCCACCTTCTGTGCGTCTCCCCTGCTGTGAGAATCGCAGAACCCCCCATAGACTGGCTTTATGATGGTCAGGAAGGTGCCATGTGGTCGTGAAGGAAACTGACAATGCGGTGCGTAGATTACTAACATTATTTTACTTGACCCCAAAAGACTTTCCCTCTATTAGTTACTATAGAGACTTTGCAGTCTCCGCAGAGTATACTCATGATTTTTTATTTTTACTTAAACTGCAAAGCTGTTAGTATTAGCATAGTGGATGTTGAAACTAACCTGTGAAAATGTAATGGAAGGAGTATGTTATGTGTGTTCTGTAAATATTTACAATTGCAAAGACATTTTTCCATAGCTTTTTATTCTGCTATAATTTGCAGATATTTGGCCATCATTTCTATAATTGTAAAATACTACGAATTTTAAAAGATGCAGTTATATTTGAGTTATTTCAAGAAATATGATTCCATTTTTAAATGAGAATTTTAATACGGTTTATTTTTCTTAACATCTTCAGTGATGTAAAAAAAGCCTTTGAATACAAAATATATATGATTGGCTTAAACACAACTACACCATACAGCTAGAAAAGAAAAATTAAGGAGATGTTGCTTTCAATTGCTTACCTCTGTTTCCATTCTTATTTTCAGCAAAGTATATCACAGATCAAAGAAAGGAGATTTAGTTCAAATTCTCCTTGTCTAACTTATCTATTTGTTGAGACAAGAAATAGCACAGAGGGGCTTCCCTGGTGGCGCAGTGGTTGAGAGTCCGCCTGCCGATGCAGGGGACGCGGGTTCGTGCCCCGGTCTGGGAAGATCCCACATGCCGCGGAGCGGCTGGGCCCGTGAGCCATGGCCGCTGAGCCTGCGCGTCCGGAACCTGTGCTCCGCAATGGGAGAGGCCACAACAGTGAGAGGACCGCGTACCGCAAAAAAAAAAAAAAAAAAAAAAATAAAAGAAAAGAAAGGAATAGCACGGAAACAGTTTAAATATACTTTTTGCGGATTTGTAAGGTTAGTTCTATTCTTTATCTACTATTCTTTTCTAACAGATCTCACGTGAAGGCTTTGAGATCTTGTTGGAATAAAAACAAACAAGTAGAATAAATACAAGGCATAGCATAATCATTTTAGCCACTTTATATCTGTGATCATGAAACTGCCTCTTGCAAGCCTTTAGGTTACCTGTGATCACTCCATGTGACCAAAAATTACACAAATGGCCATAAATAGAAATAAGAACAAATTACACGATGACAGCTTGAGGCTACATTAACAGAAGTGCTAAAAGGAGAGGTCTCACCCCACACTTTCTATCTGGTGGAGGTGTCCACCGCTTCCTCTGTATATTTAGCAGTATATAAATGATTAAACGATGCTTCTGTCAGAGCCCACACCCTATTCTTTATTCTTCAACTCATCCTCCCAACAAAGTACTTTCATTTATGGCCTAGAATAGCAGTCTATCTTGTGCGAGTGTAATTTTCCAGTGATTCTAAATAAGGAAGTGTTATTCTTGAAACTGGGTTAAAAATATAGAAAATCTTCTCCAATATGGAAAAGTAATTATAGAATTCAGATTCTCTTGAATCGATGTAAACTAAAATCTGAGGGAAATAATTGGACTGGCAAAACTTCATATGGGTAAACGGTCAGGAAGCAATAAACACAAATCTACAGCCTGATTGTCCGGCTTGGAGGTATGTGGTGGTTTTTGCCAGGCAGAGGTGAAACCTGCTTTTGGAGCTCAAGACGATGCATTTGTGGTGACATCCTGAAATCCTTAAACTTTAACGTCTACTTATTTCACTTCAGTCCTTTATGATTCAAATGCTAATTACTTGAGCATTTATTAGGTACACAGCGATATACTTTGTTATTAAAGGAGGAAAAAAGAAGCAGAATAAAAGAGAAAGGCTTTGCCTTTGAAGTTATAGCAATAGAAATGGAATGAAGAATAAGCATGTATACAGTAACGAGAACCCATGGGCAAATGTTTGATACTACAGTCTGAAGTATCGGCTTCAGGAGAAAACGATGAACGGTGTGTTCACAGGAGTCTTCTCTAAAGGGTCCATTGGAGACCAATGAGGCTTGTGTATTGGAGGAGAGGAAGAGGGAAGAAACCCAAGGTCTAAAGAGCAGTGTAAGCACAGGCGTACAGGTATGTCAGAGGGAGGGGCGGGTCAGGCAGAGGAAGAGGGAAGGAAGGGGAGAGGGGAGGGGGGTGTGTTTATTGGACGTATGTTGGAAATGTGCATCTGTGTTACGGTATTTCTGTGAGGTCTTCAAAAACAGCAAATCCTCCTGAATTAAGCAGAAAGAACAGAGTATATGGGAGACTAAGAGTAAAGCACAGAACTGACTGCCACTCAGAGCACATTATGTCTGACTCAGGATCTCCCTCGGCTGTTTTATGGGTGCATATCCAGACCCTCCAGTGGACCCCAGCACCCTATAGAGCTCTCTAGAGAACCCACATTGCTCCCCCCAGGTATGGCTTTGGGGTCTGCTTGTCCTAGGGTGCTAGGCTCTTTCATTTTAGCTGAACACGGTATCCAGAAAGAGAAGACAGGTTACCCCTATAACATCGTGGATTTATATGGATTCATGAGGGTTTGTTTAAGAAGAGGTCTATTGGTATAAGTCCTCTGTGAGTAGAAATGCTTTATTGTATTTTAGTCAGATTTCATCCCAACTCCTTAAGAATAAAATTAGAATTTTTAAAAATAAGATGTGTAAAATAAATCCCTAATGTGAAGCAGCAGAGCAGAGGAGAGGCGAATCTGAATAAAACATCTTGTATATCAGACTCTACAGTCTATGTCTTGATTATTTCTCTCCTCTCTCATGTGACCACTTACATTCTCATGCATTCGTTCAGAAGGGTCCAGGGATTCTCCTGAGCATCCTGTTCTCAAATTGTCCTTGCCTTTTAGGGGAAAACAGACATGTCCGCTCCCAACTCCATCTGATAATGCAACACTAGCTATGTGGGCACATCGTGGGGTAAATAAAAAGTCCTCTGGAGTCCTAACGAAGAACCAGCTGACCAGACCTGCAGGGATTTGTGTAGATGGACAGACGAAAGGCTAAGAAGGATTTCCAGAGAGACACAGGGTTTGGGTCCTCTGAGATAAGTGGGCATTTTCCAGGAAGTAAAGAAGGAAAAGAACACCCTTGTACCCTGTTGGTGGGAATGTAAATTGGTGCAGCCACTGTGGAAAACAGTATGGAGGCTTCTCAAAAAACTAAAAATAGAACTACCGTATGACCCAGCAATTCCACTCCTGGGTATATATCTAAAAAAACAAAAAGATTAATTTGAGAAGCTACATGCACCCCAATGTTCACAGCAGCACTATTTATGATAGCCAAGATATGGAAACAACCTAAACGTCCATTGACAGATGAATGGATAAAGACGTGGTATATATATATATATATATATATATATATATATATATATATATACAGTAGAATATTACTCAGCCATAAAAAAAGAATGAAATAATGCCATTTGCGACAACATGGGTGAACCTGAGTGAAGTAAGTCAGACAGAGAAAGACAAATGCTGTATGATCTCATGTATATGTGGAATTTAAAAAAAGAATACAACAAACTAGTGAATATAACAAAACAGAAGCAAACTCACAGATACAGAGAACAAACTAATGGTTACCAGTGGGGAGAGGGAAGCAGGGAAGGGCAATACGGGGGTAGGGGATTCAGATGTAGAAAATATTACGTATAAAATAAGCTACAAAGATATATTGTACAGCATAGAGAATATAGGCAATATTTTAAAACTATAAATGGAGTATAACTTTTAAAAATTGTGAATCACCGTACTGCACACCTGTAACATAATATTGTACATCAACAATACTTTAGTCAAAAAAAACTTTTTTTAAAGAAGGAAAATAACATTCTAGGCTGGCCTGTTTCTTGGTAACCGGCTCTTGCTTTTTCCAAGCTGTGGCTTTTTACCTCATTCAACATAGATACACAGCTTTTCTGTCACTGTTGCCTAGCTACCCTCCGGTCAGTAACCATGCATATTAAAGCTGTGCGTATTACGCTGCTTTCAGCCGGCAGGATGGGGCTTTGCGCGGATACTGGGCTCTTTTCCCCCCAAATGCCTATTGCTCGCCTTACCCCAGGCATGTACTGTGTTAATCACATAGTTATATGAGCTGGATTCCTAACTCTCATTCAGGTCTAGACTTAGGTGTTTTGGTCTTTGTATCACATGTCTCTTTTCGATAACAAATCCCATGGGCTGTCTCTTTCCTCCAAAATAGCCAGGTGCTTTTGGTTTTGCCTTTCATGGACACTTCCTTTCTACTACTGTTCTCATGAGTAAAGAAAACCACTCAGGGGATTAAAGAACAGCAAATCTCTGAGGGCGGACTTTTAGAATATGATTATTTAAAAGATTCTACTGCCTGTAGCATGTTGGAATAGTAACCAGAAATGCAATTTAGTCTTTCTCTATGTAAGTGATCATTTGGTATTGGGTAGGCACAAAAATTTGAGGAACAAGAAAAATAAACTGATACCTTAGGCCAGCATTTCTCTCACTCAGATGCACACTCAGTGGTTCATAAGTTCTAATTATTTTCTTTGGGTTTCATGTTTTCACTTCAACTGAGCAAGTCCTACACCAGTAGAGTTACCAGGTAAACTATAGGTGCCCAGTTTAATGTAAATTTCAGATGAACAACGAATAATGTGTTAACATGTCCCTAGATTCTAGGACATCCCTAAACATTTTAGTACAGTACATCCTTATATTAAAATTCATGTCCGGGCTTCCCTGGTGGCGCAGTGGTTGGGAGTCCGCCTGCCAATGCAGGGGACACGGGTTCGCGCCCCGCTCCGGGAGGATCCCATGTGCCGAGGAGCGGCTGGGCCCGTGGGCCATGGCCGCTGAGCCTGCGCGTCCAGAGCCTGTGCTCCACAATGGGAGAGGCCGCGACGGTGAGAAGCCCGCGTACCGCAAAAAAAAAAAAAAAAAAAAAAAAAAAAAAAATTAATGTCCCTCAATAGGACATACTAAAAAGTTATTGTTTATCTAAAATTCCAATGTAAATGGGTTAGTGTCCTCTATATTAATTTGCTAAATCTGGTAGCTCTACTTATTAGTAATAAAGATTAAATTTCTCTTTTTCAGAGATGATTCACAATTAAAAGACATTTTTATAGTACCAAACAAAGTTTTTGAATCAGTGTTTCTCAGACTAGGTGATTGTGGAAATATTTTTTTCAGCTCTCGGAGGTGACATTTTCCTTGAACAAATGTCTTTTCCTTATTCAGGTTTTTTTTAAAAAGCTCCTTTAGAACTGGGAAACTCTCTCTGTAAAATTATTCTTCATTATCAGATAGAACAAATATCAAGAGATTACAGAATTCTAGGAATTTGGAGCTCAACAGATATGAAAGATCTCTTAGTTAAACAATCTTTGTTACAGTTCAACCACAGCTTTCAATGTTAAGTGACTTATTGTTCAGTTAAAAAGTTAACAAGTTAATGAGCTGAAACTGATCTCAAGTCTTGCAGCTCTTGGTCCTATGCTAAAAGGTTTGTGAATGTGAGGGTATATGCTTTCTCTTCCATAGGCAATTAAGATGCATAACTGTTAAGTAATTAATAGGAGGAAATTAATGGAATGCAATATCTTTTTTAAATGCATTGGCTTAGGCATTATCGACCATAGCGAGCAACGGCCAATAGCGCTAATTAGTTACCATATTCAACCAGGCAGCCATTGCCAGTTGCTAAGAGCCAAGAGCCATGCTGCTTAGTTTAAATCCTTGTCTCTCCATCAACTAGCTCTTTTACTTTAGCCAAGTAACCTCTCTATGCCTCGGTGTCTTCATCTGTAGAAAGGAGGGCCATGGCGACGATAGCGCCATCAAAAACTGGGGTAGGAATTACATGGGAATATCTGTAGGGCACAGCTAACAGTGTCTTGCACTGGTCAGGGTCTCAGAAGGGTTGCTTATTATTGACTTATTGTCCTTGGTATTGTTAGCTCCTCAGATACCCACAAATGGTGAGGTTAATGTCCCAACCGCAGTCAGAGTAGATCTGGTTAAGAATGGGATTAAAGGCTTCAGTTTAGATGTAGATTATTTAGTGATTTTATAATAGATTCAAGGTTATAACGCTCAGCATTTTTAATGTGTTGCCTTATTAGTTTTTGAAAGGTAATGGTCCCCCCTCCTCAATTTCACCAACCAAAGACGATGATCCACATTTCTCTCCTACTGCCTTCAATGATACCACTTCTGAGATTCAGCCCCAATTTCCCTTCATCTTTTCAGGATTAATTAGAAAAGCATAGGAAATTAGTATTTGAATTCGTGAGGTTATACAATCATTTTAGAGATTCAAAAAATAAAAAGAAAGAAAAAAACCCAAAGACATTGTAAGCATTCAGGTTCCTCAGTGATGTCCCTAGAGGTTCAAATATTCACTCATGGGAAGGAATGAGAGAGTATCTTCCCACTACGGATAATTCCAATTAGAGGTTTATAACCATAAAAGTTTGGGATAGGTTTCCAAAATTAGTGGCTGCAGTGTGTTAAATTCCAGAAAAGCCACAGAGGAGACTGACTATATTTAGCTCAGTAATACTTTGGGGTAGAAAAGACCAAGTCATACTTTTGTGTAGAAAAAGTCATTTTTTAAATAAAGCAAGACTTCACATCCTTGAAAATTAACTAAACAAGTAGGTAGCTGTTATTCTATAGACTCAAACCCAATATAATCCACCGAAAGACAGATAGCTTTCATTTGTATTCCTGAAATACTCAAATTCACAGAATTCTGCTGGCAATTTATGGCAACATCTTCCAGATGCATTTCCTCTGTGTTGGTCTCCTAGCATAGCTATGGTCCTCTGTGAGACCCATGGTCTGTGCCAGAGCATCACAAGTAGTTTCAGACATGAAGTCCCAAGTTCACAATTAGGAAGCCTATTGATTACTTGTTGTCAATGTAAGAGCTTGAATTTAGATCACAATTCCCTTTGTTTTTCAAAAGCTGTTGATAAAAAGGAACCTAACAGAGTGACAGAGGAAGGAACAGCTTCTTGGTGTGCAGTGATGCCAATCATGTCTGCTGTGGGAAATCCTTCCCATTTGTTTGCTTACAAATGGGTTTGTGTGTCATGTATGCATTGCTGGTGAGACGTGGATTGAGGACCATGCATTTTGATAGATGCTTACAAAGGCAAGTAAGCATAATTCCTGACCTCAAGGCTCTGTTTGCACCTCACGTGAGAGCCTCCAAACAATCAGGTCTCCCTTCAGTTCTGTGACTCTGGCACTGAGAGAAATCCAATAAAACCATGGACAATGCTATCACCTGATAACTGGGCATCCAAGCAAATCATTGGCCCTGTATTAGCAGTGATCACATCTTTAACACAGAGCAGGCCGTACAGTAGGTAAATAGTTGTTTCAAGAGTAGGGTAATGTCTAGAGATATTCTTCCAAAAGCATTTTGTCTTGTAAATTCAAACAGGCTGAAACCATCTGAAGTTGTCACTCATATAAAAAGCTTTTCTCAGGCTAAAAATGGAAGTGGCCAACATGGGAATTTCTAATGGGGTAGGGGGAATGGTATATACTCCGTGTCTGCTTTTAGATTAATTAATCCATCTTAGCCTGAACTTTCTCCTAGCAACCGATGTCTCTGAATTAGTGTCACGTGCAGACCTGAACCAGTGGCTGGTATTCTTAGGAAATGGCCTGTGAAGACAGTGAAGTACTTCCCTGCTTCCTGGCCCACATCCCTTGGCCATCATAAGCCCCTTTGTAATGTGAGCTCTGTGTGTTTGTTTCCTTATTCCAAAGAGAGTTTGGAGGTTCGGGGGTAGGGATGCAGGCAGCCTTCTATGTTGGCATGTGGATGAGATGACAGGAGGATTTTAACAGCCCGTGGGTGGGTGTGCGGGCAGCAGGTGCCATTGGGAGAAGGAAGTGACTGTCAGCATTCCGTGGCATTTGGGGGCGGGTATAGGCAGGCATAAAAAAAGAGTCAGGGATTCTAAAAACACTTTGGTATCCTCGTCATGAGAAATGTAATCCAGGTTTTCTGATGTTCTAAAGCACATAGCTTAATTTGTCACCCTGAGCAGAGTTTGAGGAAAAGAGCCCCAAGAGTTAAAAATAATAACAACCTATTTATATGGTGTATTAGCAAAGCCTGCACGACAGTTTGAGCTTTGGAGCAATGCTTTGGTGGGTCAACAGTGTGCCCTTTTAGGTTTTTCTTTTCTTAGGGAGGAAACAGTTTTCACCCCAGCATTTCTGCTGTGGGTCAGTTTGAGAGACCTCAGTTGCCTCAATTAACATGAAGCTGTTTCAGTACGTTGACTGGAGCCACATCACCAGCTGGTTACCTCTAGCCCTTGGCCTCATGAGGCATCCGATGTTCTGAGCTGCACCCAGAGGTGCTCATCTCTTTAGAAATTCAGGCACTCTCCATGATAGAAGAACTTCTTGTGTTATTGACGTGACAACGTGATTCCAGCATCTTCTGGGACATGGAGAGAGTACGTTTTGATTCAGTTCTCAGTTGAACAAACAAAATATTAACTTCTGCCCTCCCAGTTTCCAAAAAGACACTCTGGAAATTTTCAGGAAAGAAGGTTAAACAAGAGAGATATGGAAAATCTCGATACATGAAGCACAATGTCATGACACAGATAATTCCAAAAATGAATAGTAAATCTCTTTTTCAAATAGGCTTTTGATAAGCTGTGGTCATTTGTAAGCATTGTCACATCAGAACCATAAAAAGGACGGCATTCAAAACCTTTGGGAAACCAGTTTTCAGAATTCAGGATAATGTTGAAAGATAAGAATATCCTTCAAATGCTCCCATCACCTTAGAGACCTGATAGGGTTTACATACTTTAAATTTATAAGTTCAAGTTGAACTACTGTACATTTGTAGCATCACATTGAAACAGGAAGAGTGGGGATTTAAAATAGGTGTTGAACGTTTGTGAATCAGATCCCTGCCAGGGGAGAGAATGGAGGGGAGGTGTGGGCAAGTCAGCAGCTGTGGTGCAGCCGGGCTAGGAGAGAGAGGCCGAGCTGCATATTTTCCTCCTCAGAGGTACAGCGTTGGAAATAAGGAGGGCATCTCTCACTGCTCTGGGTTTTGCAGGAGCCTCCTGGGAATGAGGTGTATGTAGAGCTCTGATGTTTGTATTGGGATTTCAAGTTCAGATAGTGAGGTGTTTCCCTATTGCCTGGAGCTGGCTGTGCTATAAAGAGAATCCTTATGCAATGATTGTTTAAAGCACTAGCTGTCTCTTGGGTGTCTCCTGATATACTTACATTTTATAACTTGAAGTAATGGTTTCTTTTAATTAACAGCGATAGTCTAAAAATAAATTGAAGTAGCATTTCACCAAGACGTCAACATATAAATCATCTTGATTTGACTTTTCCTAACAGTTTCAACATGGCTTAGGAAAGCTCTTTCGTTTGCCATCATTTCTTCCTCAGAAATCACCATTCAGGACATGCTTTCCAAGAGGAAGAAATGTCAATACGTTTTAGAAGTAATGGCGTGTGTTAGCAGCTGACCTATTTTGAATACTGTCTATTGTGAAATATTATACTCTTATCGGTATATATCATAGGGAAATCAATTTAATGATTCTTACATAGTTTTCAGCAACAAAAAGGAAAAACTATTAGGCATAGTTCTCTTAATCCTGAAAAATTAAGAGAGAAAATGTAATTTTTTTTTTCTGAAGTGGATCTTCCTTTCTACCTGACGTTCATTTGACAGTATGAGGAAACTGCAGATCGTTTGATCAAAGTACACTGAAGTTTCTATGCTATTCAAATGATCTCTGGTATTCAGCAGAACTGATGGCTTCATCTTCAAGTCAGCCACGTGGGTAAAATATGGAAACCCTTCCCATCCCTTTACAAAGTGCCCCTTCCTCCCAGGCACTAGGACCCTCTGTGATTCAGCCTCTCAAGGAGTTGAGGACGATATATCTTAGTATCAGGCACTCTAACTGGTTCTGTGATTTGAACAGAGTTATTAGTTTGCATTTTTAATTTATATTAAAAAATACCAGTGGATTATGGTTAATCTTAATAGCCCAAATGAAGTTTTAACCCCATGTGTATTGTGTCAAATAGATTTATTTAATATAAGTACAGTGGTTCAAAGAATTCACAGCACTTTAAAAAACTGGTATAGCTAATAAGACGTTCTTTAGTAGGTAGACTTAATGACCATGCTAATAAGCAAAGAAAAAGAAATACTGACTCATACAATTACCATCATACTTCCCCTAATATTTTTTTCATTCTTTTTTGCACAGCCAAAGAATATAAGCCAGGATTGGTCACTTTATATTCACAGAGACTGCAAATTAGTGTTGCTCACAGCACTTAGCTTTGAATGCTAACACGAGGAGCATTTCAAAGTAGTATTTTGGATTTTCTACTGACAGGCTCTGAGAAATAGGATAGAAGGTGCGTAGTATCCATGAATTTTAGCTTCTCATCTGCGAAATGAAAAGTAGAAATAGGTTATCGCTGCAGTTCTACAAACTGTATTCCCTTCTCATGCCTCGTTTTCCCTTGTTCGTGGTTATTCCATTGGAAGACAAGTGAAGATGGACCCTGCTGTCTGATTTCTGTTTCCAGCCATCTGTTATTGGAACAAAGTGAGATCAGTAACAGGACTTAATGAATAATAGACTTTTCTGGGCAACATGACAATAATGTGATGTTAGGAAATGCTTGTCTAGGGTTTGAATCTTAGCATTGAGGCCAATGCCCATGTTTTGCAAGATTAGAAGTACTCAGCCCTGAGAGGTATGCCTAGTGGCAAGTCAGAGAATTTCTTGAACTAAAATGTAGAGCTCTAGGCTAGAATATTTGGGGGAAATATGTAGCAGTTTAAAAGTAAGATTTATACTTTTTATTTATATATTATTATTCTTACTGTATGAAGTACATGGGTCCTTTTGAGATGCGATGCTTCAGCAAGCTGTGGAATCTACCATGTAAAGAATATCAGTGCCATACTCTGCACCTAATCATCAAACGCATCCCAGGAAGTTAAAATAAATTTAATAGGGCTTCCCAGGTGGCGCAGTGGTTGAGAGTCCGCCTGCCGATGCAGGGGACGCGGGTTTGTGCCCCAGTCTGGGAGGATCCCACGTGCCGCGGAGCGGCTGGGCCCGTGAGCCACGGCCACTGAGTCTACGCGTCCGGAGCCTGTGCTCCACAACGGGAGAAGCCACAACAGTGAGAGGTCCGCGTACCGCAAAATAAATAAATAAATAAATAAATAAATTTAATAAGTGTTCCCAATTTCCACTGACCCGTTCTTTTTTTTTGCTATTGCTTTAACCCACTTATCCCATTAAAGTAATAATTTTGGTTCAGTTACGTATGTTAAAAGTTAGGTGGTTTGACTTGTTCCTCATGTTTCTCATTTACAGCCTGTTAACAATGCTGTCCCAAGGAGGTTACTATGTATCCAATAACATTTAGATGCAGCTTTGGAACCTAGCTTTTTCTTAACTCTGGATGGATATATTTTTAGGTAAAAGACATTTTATTGTCTCACCTTACTTTGTTCACTCCTAATTTTGCCCACCAAGTTAATAATTTAAATGTAATCTTAAATTTTAGAAGTTTCTTTTCGATATTTCAAAGATACAATTAATTTTATTAATAATATATATTTAAGCTCTTGACACCCCCCTCCTTGAAAGCCTCTTTGTTATTTTGTTGTCTGAGGATCATTCCAGGTATTGTTCATCATCTTGCTTACCTTACAGTCAGTACAAATAGACTTCCAACACACCTCTTTTTTTTTTTTAACATCTTTCTTGGAGTATAATTGCTTTACAATGGTGTGTTAGTTTCTGCTTCATAACAAAGTGAATCAGTTATACATATATGTATGTTCCCATATCTCCTCCCTCTTGCGTCTCCCTCCCTCTCACCCTCCCTATCCCACCCCTCTAGGTGGTCACAAAGCACCGAGCTGATCTCCCTGTGCTACGTGGCTGTGAAGCATTGTTAATCATTTGGAAAATGTGCTCTAACAATCAGAAATCACCCGAAAGCAAATTTCAGACAGCACCTGAATTGAATGTGAAAACGAATTTCAACTTTCCTACTTTGCGTTTTTAGCTCTTACACTACACCCACTTGGTACTAATTATAATTTTACCATGTTTCAGTTTTTCTTAGAATCGTGGTGTATAATGCCATAGTCATAGAACATACTCACACACACAAGCACACACTCATACACTTGCAAGATTATTTGCATCACTGATATTGTGAATGTAAAATAAGAAGTTCCTGAAAAGGCAAGTTCCGCTCTGCCAAAACTATCTCTTATAAAAGAAAAAAGGGAAATGATAAAGAAATAGAACAGTTCATAGTTGTCATTTTTATCTTCCTACCTTAAAATCTAGGAAAAGAAGTCTTAAAAAAAAATCAAACCGTTATCCACTGCTGTTTTGCTTACACTCTGGTTCCAGCAGAAAGTATCTGATGGCCGATGAGTGCGTAGGGTGTGTCACCATTAAAATTGATGGACATTAAAATTGGGTGTGATTACACAATGGAATTTTGTGTCTAAATCATTCATTGATTTTTTTTTTTTAAGGATATATTCTGTTGAGACATTTGGTTTAACTCTAAAATCCTAAGCCTGTTCCTTTGAGAACATTCAATTTAACAATGAAATTGTCAAATATAATCTGACATTGTTTTTAGAAAATTGTACTTTTAACTAGATTTTCCCCCTTTTCTGTTGACTTACTGCACTTCAACTTTATTTACAATGTGATTATTTCTTCTAACTATAGCGTTAAAGATGTAACTCTGAGAAATCTCTGATTCAAAAATTTTAATGGATAAAATTTCAAAGATTTTATTGTAATTTATATGTACATTTAAAAATGAAAATGCAATTTAACATAAGAAAAGTAAGGGCTTCCCTGGTGGCACAGTGGTTGAGAGTCCGCCTGCCGATGCAGGGGACGTGGGTTCGTGCCCCGGTCTGGGAAGATCCCACATGCCGCGGAGCGGCTGGGCTCGTGAGCCATGGCTGCTGAGCCTGCGCGTCCGGAGCCTGTGCTCTGCAACGGGAGAGGCCACAGCAGTGAGAGGCCCGTGTACCGCAAAAAAAAAAAAAAAAAAGAAAGAAAGAAAGAAAAGTAAGATTACCCAGTATATAATCAAAACTCAATAACCTCTGTACATATATTTTGGTATATTATGCTCCAGATATGTATACATACTTTTGCTTTTCCAGCTTTTTTTCACATAACAATGATCATTTTAATACATTATTAAAATCTTTTATAAAAGGACTTACCAAAAAGGTAGTCTGTGTTTCTGTGACGTAATAATTAATGCTCAAAAATAATTTTTTGTCATTAAATCAGTCTGGGAAAGTTTTCAAAGGTGCCAAGGTAATTCAGTGGTAAACAACAAATAGTGTTAAAATAGCTGGAAATACATAAGCAAATGAAAAAAAGTCCTTTACCTCACACCCTATGCAAAAAATAACTCAAAATTGATCATAGACTTAAGCGTTGAAAGGTAGAACTAGGAAACTATTAGAAGAAAACATAGGAGATTATTTTCTTTCTAAATAAAGTACTGCTGCTCATATGAAAGCAAATACAATATTCTGGTTCACAGATAAGTGGTTTGATAATTGGACCAATAGTGATGATTAGTGGTCATGTGTCTGTTGAACTCTCAGAAAGCTGCTGAACTCCGGGGACCAGCCTGGGTGGGCGTGAACTTCAATTTCAGGTTCTGAGTTTACGTAACCATAAGGTCTGTTTGGAAGGTGCTCTGGGTGGTGTCCTCATGCACTTTTGTGAGTCTGTGAATCAGGGAGTGGAGTGGGGTTGAGATGGGGTGCAGGTTTTATTGTCGGGGGACTGTTGACATGGAAGAAACTTGACCACATTTAGAGGCTAGAATCCATAGTTCTGGAAGAGCTTGAAGATACAGAGAAGGAGGACAGCTGATGGACTAGGGTTTCTGAGAATGCTGCAGGGGCGTCCAAGCCTACTCAGAGAGATTAGCCTGAGTTAGAAAGAATTTATCACCTACGGGGGCGAGAGGGAAGGTATATTTACCAACAGGACGGAGGACTTTGAGGGGAACCTACCCAACTGTGTTTATTTATATTTTTATTTATTATGCTTAGCAAGGTTATGTGCTATAATTTGGGATCTGGAGATGGGTAGCAAACAGATGCTTTAGAGAAGTCATACTGAGAACTGAAATTTTAGGTTGCATTTTTGCAAACACAGAGTTCTGGGGGAATTTTACTTTTGTAGAATGTTTGCCTGGAATATTTGTTTCAGGCCGATAGACCATATTAAATAGATATTTTACACCATTCTAACAATTTCTGCTGTGATAGTTATACTTCCCTCTTCTTTAACTATAAACTGTTATATTCTGCCACACTCCTGGGACTTGAGTCTTTGCATAAAATAGATACTTTTAAAAACACCTTTAGATTTAGGAACTAAATTTTGAAGCTATCTGACTCAGGAAAGTAAATACTATTTATATGAATTACTCAAATACCTCTCTGTTCATTATAGGAAGATTAGGATATGCAGTTACCAAAAACAAATCTTTTTTTTATAGCATAAAATGATACGCTTTGTAATTGGAAGTGACCTGTGTAAAGAAGCAGTAGATATTCTTTAAAGCAACCCCAGGTTTCTCCTTTTAGCTGCTTACAGCTTTCTTGTGTGACCCTGCACACTGCAGAGATTGATTTTCTCTTTGTGCTCATTGCAGTTCTGAGATTCTTTGAATAAGCTCATCAGACTTAACTACCTACTAGAGCTTTATTTCTCAGAGGCAGCATTATGACACTCAACAATTCCAAATTAAATCTAAATGCAAACCATGGAATGTTCAGTTTCACAATTTCTTTGAAAGCCTGGTTAAGTACTACAGAGGAGGGATTCTGTAGACATGAACATAATGACAGGAGGCTAATGGAACAAAAAACAGCTTTCAAAAATTTACCTGCCCTGTCCGTAAGTTACGGAGGCTACTTTACAGCTACTCTGACCTAGCTGACAATGCAGAAGGAAGTAAACTAGAGGAGGAACAACCTTAATCCAAATTCTCCTCCCATAAAATTCACACTAGGCCAC
This sequence comes from Phocoena sinus, assembly GCF_008692025.1. Taxonomy (NCBI): domain Eukaryota; kingdom Metazoa; phylum Chordata; class Mammalia; order Artiodactyla; family Phocoenidae; genus Phocoena; species Phocoena sinus. The sequence goes on along the minus strand of NC_045774.1, from coordinate 81,900,862 downwards.
TAAAAGAAACATGGTAGCATTAATTACATTGTTGTATTAGGTGGCTTTTAACATTATCTTTCTAATCAAGAAGTCTTAGTTAAATCTGTGTTCTTTTATGTGGGTCATACAAAAAAAAAATCAGTTGCATACTGATTGGAACTATTATCCGAAACCTTTCAGTTGATTGAGCAGTTTTGTTTTTTTTGTAATTGCTTCCCATTCCCATTATCCCAGGTTGCAAGCAAATCGTGGTGGATTTAAACCCAATGCTACTAATAGCAAAACAACGTATTCATTCAACAACTATGAGAGGTTGCCACTCTTCAAGGTTTTTGGGCTACAGACTGAATAAAACAAGCAAAACTCCCTCCCTCCTGGAGCTTATATTATATTGGGGAGAGACAGAAAATAAACCAAATAAATAAATGAATTTTGTATTATATTAGAAGATGATAAATGGCAAAGAAAGGAAAAAGAGAAGGGATCAAAAGTCTCACAGGGGAGGATGTATCTGTGTATTCACATAGCATAGTTGGGGCTGCCTCGATGAGAAAATGACATTCAAGCAAGGACTTGAAAAGGGTGTGAGAGCAAGCCAGAGCAGAGGAAGGTTTGCAGCCCTGGCACATTTTTGTAAAATTAGGGGTTTGCTTTCCTTTATGGAAAGCATAAAGGAAAGGCTGATCTGCTTTTCAGCAGTAAAATTAGAAAGTGGGAGGTAAAAGCGCACATTTCAGAAAATAAGAAGAGAGAAGTTACCCTATAAAAGTGTGGAATTACTAAGAAAACTCAATCTGAATTTTTGTCATTTATATTTAACACAGTGGCTTTAACTTACTGTAGACTCGTCCTTGTCAGCATGTTCCTCTAATGCTTTCCAATGCTTCAGAGTCAAATTCCGTTCTTGAAACCAGACTAGATCTACATGTTTTAGTGGAAGTTAACCAGTAAGTACAAGGCATCAGTTGTCTATAAAAGGAGGGCCGTTCTGACAGGTGCCTTTTGATTGCAGTTTACAAGCAGCTCCTAGATGATCCATGGTGATACTTCTGCCTGAAAGAGAGCTACCAGGACTACCTCAGTTCTCCTTTACAAAGGAATGGCATTCTCGTTTGGTGGTGATACCTTTGTCACTTCACAGTGGGCCTTCCAGGACAACCCCAGTTCACAGGTGCCGGGAGAACCTCCAAGTCATTACTCAGAGCCTGGCATGTCAGTTACCTCCTCCACTGGAAGCTGCCATCACCTCAGCCTCTGCTGGTCTGAAAGGTCTGCGGAGATCGTGATGAAGCCACCTCAAATCTCAAAATAGAAATTTCATTAAATGTTCTGGTTCAGAATATTTCCTTTCCAAATATTAGTTTTAAGAGTGAGTTTTGAGGCTCTAGGAAATCAGGAGTAAAATGTAAAAAGATAGACTGAGGGGGAAAGAAAGGATCTGTATTATGATGCCCATGGTACGAATTCTACTTTTAGAAACCAGGGAAGTGGGAAGGAGAAATGAGATCTTTCAGAGATGGGTGGTATTAATCTAACTTAAAAAAACATTTTTCTCAAAAAATTAAGGTTGTCTTACTCCCCAAGTCTTTTGTTATTCCTTTACAGTAGGGTACAATTCAGAGTTAGACTTATTCTTAGCTTGAAGGGAAAAGTGTTACGTAAAGCCTGTGTTTCCGAGATATCACTGTTACATTACTTAAATGAAACTACGGTCATTTTTTGGGAGATTTTTGGATCAAAGGGATTCCGAAGAAAGAAAGGTATTATCACTCTTTATGTTGGCCTTGAGTGTAATCTGAATTGTTGCCTCTGGACTTGCCTTCTGTTTCTCGTGAGGTGAGGGAAGATTGGCCGTTAAACTTCCGTCTGGCGCCCTTTGGTTAAAATAGCATATTTGTTGAGACACCTAAAATCTGTGATGGTCCAGCCACAGTGGTGAAAATATATGCATAACCTTAAGTGTGGTAATAATTTTAAGTAGGAAAGGTGGGCAGGGGGCACAAAGTAAATACTAAAGATATCCTCATTTGCTGTATTACAGCAAGAGTTATTTTGGGTCGTGGTGTAAAAACCTAGCCCTGCATCAGGGAGTGGTTCAGAGGATCTTGCATCCAAAGTGAGAGGGTTTCCCGGTGAAACGTGGGGCTCAGCCACACAGCCTCTGTGTTTCTGCTCAGCTCTTCTCCCGAGCTCTGTTGTCCTTTAAAGATGCAGGAAAGCTTTTCCTTTCATCCGGAACTGGCAACAGAATGTGTCCTCAATGTGGCTTTCTCAAGAGTTACATGATACCTTTTGTTTGACGAGGTCTACAGGATGTAGAAACAAAACAAAAGAGAAAATTAGAAGTCTGAGAAGGGACAAACTCTATTTATAGCAGTGGGTAATAGTATCATAAGGAAGGAACTGTGCCTGGTGGGTGAAGTGTTTCATCAACAGCCTGCTGGGAAAGAGGATTAAATATAAAAATGTTGACGAATGTATGGACACCAAGGGGGGAAGTGGCGGTGAGGGAGGGATGAATTGGGAGAATGGGCTTGACATATATACACCAATGTGTATGAAATAGATAACTAATAACCTGCTGTATAAAAAAATAAATAAAATAAAATTCAAAAAATATGTTGATGAAGAAGGTCATTATCACATCCAAAGTTACTTTCTTACCTTTAAACTTTATGAGAAACGAGAGGGAATACATTCATGACTCTTGCCTGGGATTAAGCTACTCGTTTCTCAGTGCAGTTGAAGCACTTGAAGGAGGGTTGACAGCCATCTGTGTAAACTCAGCATATACGACCTTCTAGCCTTTGACCTGCTGCCAGGATCCTGCCCTGGTGGTGGGCGTGATCCAGGGAGTTGGCAGGTGAGACATGGGAGAAAGGCAGGGCTGCAGGCAAAGGTGGGGCAAAGATGGGCCCAGGACCCAGGGGAACAGATGGAGAGATGCTGCCCTGGGGGTGAGTTCTGAGCAGACCAGAAGGACTGCGCACCTGAGAGCAGGACAGTGGGAACATCAAAGGCCAAGTGAAGGGGACCTGGCATGAGGACAAGCCATGGAGAAAGCAAGAGTGTCCGAACCCTGGCAGCTGAGGCCCCAAGAAAGGACACAAGAACCCGGAAACTGCTGTCTTGCCTGGGGGGATGTTTTTTCTTGTTTTTCCTTGTGTGTTTGCTTATCAGGTAGGAACCAGCCTCAAGAGTTCAGAACTTGGAATCTGGGAACTCATAACTCCTGACAATTTGGCAATGAAAGCAGACAACTGAGAACCTCTTATTGCAGAATAATCCACAAGTTGCAACATCTAATTGGAGTTTATAGAGTCTAGCTCATCTAATTGTAGTTATAAAGCCAAGTTCAATCCCCAGATGGCTTTGTCCTTGTAAACTGAGGGACAGGGTCAGGCCCCCAGACAGCATGAAACATGCCAGCCTCACCCACAGCCTGTAAAAAGACCTCGGGTATAAGTTTTCTATGTAGACACATGACCTTTGTTTGTGGAGAGGTAGCAAGGATAATGTAAGGAAAAAGATTAAGTGTAACATTTCTTCACACTTCCATGATTGAGCCTTGCTACCTATTTTTAGCAGGTTATTCTAATACTTATATAATTTTTTCCAAAGAGAAAGCACTTATTTACTATTATACATATAAACTTAGATGTAGTTACATATATATAATATTCAATAGATGTATATAAATATGTATGTAAATGTGTGCTACTCATATGTCAGTCACCTTGCTTATTGGAGCCAAAGCACATTTTTCGGTGTAAAATCGAAGAAGCCACGCTGAAGGCCGAAAGGTTAAAGAGAAGCCCACGACTCTACTTCCCCGAACTTAGAGAATCCGCAGAAAGGAGGAACGATTTTTAAGAGGCTGACAGGTTAACTAGAGATCAGAAGTTTGCACACTCGCTGTGGTTCTGCGAAGGGACAGCACAGCTCTGTGCGTGGTGACTTGTGTCGGAAATGGCAACAGCTGGTTTTTTAAAAGAAATATTTTGATTGAGAAGTCTCAACTCATGAGGTGTAGGCATCAAATTATTCCTCGTTTTTCAGTAAAAACTACCTCATTGAGGCTCCACAGGGCTCTCCTTGCTGCTGTGAACCGGTCTCTTAAAGCCATCTGGGTCCGATTCTGTCATGTCCAGTCACGGTCACTTAATAGAAGCGAACAGGTGTTGGGAGTGAGATGGTCCATCCTTTTTAATATTTCAGCCTCACTTTTGACGTGCAGTGCAGCCTCCCACAACTTCTCTTCTCTCTCTCCTGGGGGTCCAGCACCCAGGGTGGAGCCCCGCAGTGGATGGCCTGGGCTTTAGGGCGTGGGGCATGGTCTGCACTCACACTGTTGCTCCCTATTCCCTGCTCTGGACATTGGTGCTGGGCCTTGGCAGTGGGAGAGGGAAGAGGCCATCCTCAGGGACATCTGGGATGCGTCTGACCTCCCCATTGAGCCGTCACGGCTTCCCGCTGCCCCGCCCCGGCTCCCCTCTGTGGATGATGTCCACGTGCCTGCCTTCCCCTGGGCTTCTGTGGTGGGAAGGTTCTCAGGGAAACTGCGTACGTGTGGTGCTCCAGTGGGGACATCAGGAAGGGTTCTGTTTATCCTCCTTATCGCCACCTCTCCTTGCCAGGCAATGGGCGTGCAGCTCCAGTGGCGGCGGCATTGGGTCCACCTTGGGGACCAGAGGTGATTGCCAGTCCGCAGCTTGCGGGATGGCAGCATCCGGCTCCCTGACCTTGGAGGAATGGAAGGTGACTAGCAGAGAAGGGTGAAGAGGAAGCCACCGCCATCTCAGCTCAGAAACTCCTCCACAAGACCGCTCTTTCTTGCCCTAGCGCTCTTCTCTACCTCACTCTGACAAAGGCCAGAAGCCAGTGGAGCTTCTTTGATCTTTGAGAGTACGAACCGTAGGACCTGCTTTGAACTCGACTCCGGAGATTTTAGTTTCTTTTCTCAACAAGGCAGTGTCTTGGCAATAACCTTGTTCTGTGTTATAGGGGTGGAGAGAGAAGGAAGGACTTCGTGGCATTCTCATAGCGGTGTTGAAAGTTTCCTGTGTGTTTGGGGCACTGTTGTAACTCATTGGAAGCTGAGGCCCAGGAAAGTTAAGTGACTTGTCAAAGGTCCCAGAGAAGAAGTGGCAGAACCAGAATTTAAATCCGGACAGTCTCACAACAGAGGCTGAGTTCTAACCACTGCCTCTCAAAGCTTGTAGGACGAGATGCCTGGCCGTGGTTATGGGTTTGTAGGGGGAGGATTCTGAGAAAATTGGCTGTGGATCTAGGCGACAAGCCTGGAAACACTTCTCTTATGGTGAGAATCCCGAGTCATAATACTGTGGAGCTTGGGGCCGGCTTCAAGACAGTAGCAGCCACGGACCTCAAGATCCCAGTAAATTTAAATGTACTTTCTGTCAGAATAAAAAGTGTATTGAAACAAATTACAATCATTTTAGTTCAATCTCCTTTTATAGTCTAATGAGCATGTTATTTTGCAAAGTACTAGATAATTTAGTGGCCATTTATCTGTTTTTTTAAAATCTAATATACCTCAAGGTGATCAACAATAGATTTATTAGATGACCAAAGAAATTTAAAAACATGGTACTGACAGATTAGTGGTCATACAAGCAAGGGGGTGGGGGACAAATGCATCATTTTTATGTACTCTTCATGGTGCGTTTGGCTTCGCTAAAATTTCACAATCTATAGTAGATGTCCCAGAATTCTACAGCTGTTTATCAATCGGACAGTGATGCATATAGTTAAGTTTCAAGCGGTCAAAACTGTTGAATTGCCCTCCAGCACAGCTGCGTTTTCCTCAAGGGAAATTTTGGTCTGTGTGGCTCAGGGTGAACTGTGGTCCTTACAACGCGAGAGCCTTCGAGCACCGCCAGAGGCAGGCTCTCCCCAGCGGTGCATGGGGAGAGCAGGTTTCCTTTTGTGAGTCAGAGAACCCCATCTGGGTTGCCTAAGAGATACTGGAGTGTCTTGCAGAATCCCAGGAAGAAGGGTAAAGAAAGACCCGAGGAGCAGTGAGAAATAGGGTCTGGGGTCCCCAAGGGACCCCTGCACATTTCACTTCTAGCCTCTCTTCTCTGTAGACCTGCTTCCTTTCCTGACCACTCGGTGATCTCCTTTCACTTCCTTTGCATCTATTCAAATGAGAAAACATCCATCATTTAGATTTCTCTGGAGGGTGAGCGTGGTAAACTGTAAAGATCGTCAACTTTGAGATCCACCTGACCTGGATTTCGAATTTTAGTTTTGCCCCTCGATGGTTCTGCCACTTTGGGGGACTCACTTAATCTCAGTTTCCTCATCTGTAAAAGTAATGTGCAAGCAAGCTAGCAAGTGACGGTGAGAACTGAATAGATGCTGTATGTAAAACATCTGTATTTTCTGAACATGTGTTATTCTCTTCCCTGTTGATTACATGGTTGCTTGACTACTAATGTAACACAAACGTAGCTGTGCATGACAGTTCATTCACTTAGATGTTTGTAAATACACACTCTTGCTGTGAAAAGGGAAACCACAAAGTTGTACCCACAAACTGGTGGGAATTGGTTTCTGTGAGGCTGCCACTGTGGTTACCCCAGGTCGGCTGAGCTAGACCAGGCGATACATCTGATGAGCCCACTTGGGACAGCCCGCTGGCTGCAGAGACAAGACAAGGTGACCTTAGGCTATTCCTCAAAGATTGCCCTCCAATGCTGAAGAGCAGCCTCCAGGTTTACTTAGGTCCAGGGGCCCGGGTTCTCTCTGCACGTTTCTTTCTGGCTGGAGCCTGCAGCCCACCCAGCCTTAGCAGAGGTCTGGCTCCCCTCCCTTCTCCCCCCAAGACTCATGGACCTATTTGCCACTCTGCTTCCCATAGAAATCTTTGATCTATCATCTCCTTTGATCTAATGTGCTAGATATACTATCTGTTGCCTTTCTTTCTGTGTTTATGAAATTTCTAAAAAAAAAAAAAACTAAACAGAATCAGTAGCTCCTTGGATTTTGTTGTTTAATATCTGTTAGCTTCACTCTCTATGAGTCACCCAATGAGCCCTGGGGTACTTTGTCACCTTGCGAGCACAGATTTGGATTGCTTGCACAACGAGAGGGCCTGTGCAGGAGTAAAGATGGAACAGTAAGGAAGGCTTGCCATGCACCCCAAGTCTTCTTAGCATCTCACTGAAAGCTCAGGAATTTTGCTCATAGAGGCATTTATAATTACTCTTGAAAGGGAGGTAATTTCATTCCTTTGTGAAGAACTGTCCTGGAAATCAAGCAAACTCTAATGTCTGTTGTTGGAAGGAAAAAGAACAGGAAGAGGTAAAAGAAAATAATGCTTCTGAACCAGGAAATAAAGTCACGTTTGCAAAACTTAGAGTAGGACATCAGATCTCATGACGGTTAATATATGCGATGTGAATAAGTGTATTATATTCTGTAAAAGGCAAGGAAGCAATGGTGCTTCCGTGAAAGGGTTTCGGGTGAGTATGGAGGCCAGTCCCCAAGTGTTACTTTCCGCATGATGTAATAGAGGGATATTTGAGAACTGGGGAATTCACAGAGATCTTGGGGTGTAGTTTCTGTGATTGTTAAGGAGCTGCTTTTCTTTCATTTTTAAAATAAGAATAACAGTTGCCACTTAATGAGCATTTGCTCCCAGACACGCTCCTGGGTGCTCCTTATATATAATTATATTTAGTTCTCAAAAAAGGTACGTGAAGGAAATGCTAACCCTGTTTTAAAGATGAAGAATCTGAGAGTCTGGGAGGTAAATTTTCTAATCCAAAGTCACAGAGTCTGTCCTTCCACTAGTAGCCCAAAGTCATTTTCAAAAGGACTCTAAAGGGAATCTCTGTGCATTATTATGCAAAATTGAGACAGTTGTGATTTTTTTCCTGCTCCAAACCAGCATGACAAGGGACTTTTTCCCTTTCATATTTTGACTTCAGAAAATGACTCTTTTGCCCATCAGCTTCATTCCACCATGCCAACCTTCTGAGTTCTGTGTCCTCTACACACAAAGATGGTCATTGCTTCTATAGGATAAAAGGAAGACTTAGAATATTTATTTAAAACCTTAATTTTTATATTTATTTAGGATTTTAAAGTTTACAAAAAGGAGTTGAAGTGCCTTGTCAGTCAAACATAACAGAAAGTAAGAAAACAAAGGTTAAATAAGTAAATAGATTAGCTAAAATATTATAGAGTAGATAGTAAAGTATACTTAGGAAAAGCTGATTTAGACACCTGATTTCTAAAATTATTCTCAGTTTGATGGCAGTGAAAACAAGACAAATACTGTTTATAATCTACATTACCTTTTCTAATAACAAAACATGCAGAAGAGTCTGTCCATAGTTTTCTAAAGCTATGCTGAAGAAGAAATTCTCATATATACAGATTCAGGGGTGGCCCCTTAAGTTGGTGGATTTCAGGCAGGGCTGAAGTGACATGGTTTGAGGCCACTGCTTTCTGCCCCTCTGGCCATAGAACCAATAGACAAGCCAAACACAGGGGAAGGTAAACTACCTGCCAACAAGACTGTTGAAAACATTGTTGAATTGGAGTAAAGTCTTCAGCAGTGCTTGAATCCAGTAAATTCAGGGTGCTTGAGAGAGGACAAGGAGAACCGGTCACGTTATATCAAGACACGAACTGTCATTCAGAGACCGTCCAGGCACGTGGGACTGTGGTGGCCCCAGGCAACAGCATTCTTACCCCAGTTCAAAGCAGCCTGCAGAGTACTTCCTGTGACAGCTGAGGACCACACTTTAATCCTCACCTGTGCAGATGCCGACCTACTCAGCAGCTTGCATGGATGCCCAGGAAATAAATCAAGATTCCTTTACAAAATATGTCCAACAAACTCATGGACTTTTAAAGGACTTGCTTGATTCTCCTGAAGTTTTGGATACCAAGTTGTTAGAGAACCCACTGTTCTCTTCTAAAAATTTAACAAATCAAACCCTGAACTTGTAAAATGACTTTCTGACCTTGACCTTGACCTTATTCCCAAGAGCCCCCTCCTCTGTGGGGAACTTCTCACTCATCCCCACTGAAACCTCAGACTGGCCTCAGAGAAGGCAGACTCTCCCCATGAGTCCTCCTTTCAGAGTTGACCCCCATCTTTATCATTTAAACAAAATTTTGTAAAAGGCTCAGAGAATGCATGCTCAGTGACAAGCATCTTGGTGACCTGGTTTACCCAGTGGGACTGACTCACCATTTTGGAAGCCCTTCTGGGCTTGGACTGGCTTCCGGGTGCTCAGAACACCTCCACCTGCGGAGCCCATCTTGTTTCAGCCGTGCTTGTAGGTAGGGGAGCTCTCAGGAGCGTGAGCCTTCCAGACACGCAGGCAGAGAGTGAGTCTCTGCTTCCAGGCTCTAGTTTCTCCTTAAAAACTTCTTTCCTGCATTATTGAGAGCAGGACTGTGGACATTCAGAGGCTCCTTTATCTTCTCACCGGAGATGTCCGTAATTCTCCGAGCACAACTTATTAAAAACTTAACGTGAGCACAGGAGACACAAAGGGAGTTGCATGAAGATGACTTGGCTTCATATAATCCATGGAAATCATGCAGCTGGTTGGAAAATGTTATTAAAATAGTACCAACTGACCTCTTTTTCTATATGATAAGTATTGAAAATATTTGCATTATTAAAACTAGCTGTGGGAGAAAAGCAGCCTTCTGATTGGTTGTTTAAAGGATTAAAATAGAGCTCTTAATTTAATCAATCATTTTAATATATCAATAGTGATAGTAAATGAATCTTCATTTGGGACCACATAGCTACTGCCCATATTGACTTCTCTTTTTTTTCTTTAACTCTGACATAATAATTTTATTTTTGAATTTTTGAACTTTATTTTATTTATTTCTCAACTTACTGTTTTTAATTTTAACTTCATGGTTGTCACGGGGTCATATATATGATCTTTTCAGTGATTTGATCTCATTATGACATGATTCCATTAGGTTCTTTTCATTCAAACTGTAAATTTCCTTTTTTTTTTTTTTTGTCTTAATCCTTTTTACTTGACTTAATTGACAAATAGGTACAAGAGAACAGTTGTGAAACCACTGGCAATACAGTAAACTTTAAAGAATTTATTTAGACTTGACCCACTTATGTTTCTCAGAACAGGTATATATACATTATTCAACAATAAATGCTTAATGCTTTAAATTTACAATTACCTTATTTGCAGAAACTAGGAAATCATTCCAATTAAATGGGGAAAAAGTACAAAAAAAAAGTTCTTATAATTCAAAATATATTTAAAATAACATTTTTACAGCAGCCAAAACCTTTAACCAAAAATTGTATGTAAGTCTGACATGCTTCCACCGGGTAGTTTAAAATTCCTTCTAAATCACGTTGTCTTAAATTTGTTAACGACTATGCATTAAAAGCTAACTTACCAATCGATTAACCTGCAAGAAAAAATGGTTACACATGTAATAATGCTGTCACTGTCCCCTTTGAGGCCTTATCAATTAATGCTGAGATCATTCTAACATCTCTGTTACTCATGGACCCACTGAAAGCTGGCAGCACAGGGACTGAATTCAGCTTTCAGCCATCAGTCAATCAATAAATCCATCCATCAGTCAATAGAAAGTTCCTTTTGAATTGTTTGACATCCAGGAATTAGAAAAGTTCACATCAAAATCTGGGTTTCCAGTTGTTCTGAAGGAACAGGGCTTCTGGCAGACTTGGACCTGCCGAGTTTCCCATGGGCTAGGACCTTATAGGTCCCCCAGGCTGCTTTGCACCGGATGCCCCTGGCCTGATGTGCACCTGAGTTTGCAAGCCCTGACCTAGACACTCACCATCCAGTGCAACCTACACTCAGCCTCCAGATTTATGTTCTGGGGGCATCACAGTCCATGGCTCCTTCCACGGACCGTGATTCATATTCTGACTCGATAATCTGATATTCACCACTCGGTACCATTGTTCTGGTCAAGTGGGGCTGGCTGTTACCAGAGCCCAGCTTATACTTTTATACATCTTCACTTTTCTGATGCTTTTCCTCTCCCTCGATTCCTTCTCATCCGTATCCATGTATGAAAACCAGACCCATTGTTTTAGATCAGTTAAAAGTTTGCATCTCAAATTGTATCTCCCTGAGCAGCCAAGATATGTTGTGGTTCTTCCCTCCCCTACCCTTATATCACAGATTTGTCTGACTTTCAAATTCCCGAATATATACCACTTAGCGTTGAAGTTACATGAGATCAATACTTAAGTCGACTAGGGCTAGGTAGGGTCTAAATTGTTTTTTGTTTGTTTTTTAATTTGCGGTACGTGGGCCTCTCACCGCCGTGGCCTCTCCCATTGCGGAGCACAGGCTCCGGACGCGCAGGCTCAGCGGCCATGGCTCACGGGCCCAGCCGCTCCACGGCATGTGGGATCCTCCCGGACCAGGGCACGAACCCGTGTCCCCTGCATCGGCAGGCGGACTCTCAACCACTGCGCCACCAAGGAAGCCCTAGGGTCTAAATCTTGTTCAGTTTGAATCCCACACCTACTTGGCATAATTCCTTACACTTATTTCAGACTCAGTCTTTATTTGTTGAATGAGAAAATTGTTTTCTTTGTTCCAATATTCTCTACGTAACTAACAACCTTCGAAGCACAGATGTTGATATTTGTAGTTGCATTCTCATTAGGTAGAGGATAGATATGTGTATTTAAAATACTGATTTTTGTGAAATATGTGATAGTTGGAGCTGTACAGTCTTTTCTATAATCAAATGTTTGACCTTCTTGTTTAATCTTTTTTTTTTTTTTTTTTTTTTAGTTATTTCCATGATGTAGCTTGGCTCTTTAGAGCTCTCCCCTCTGAAAATAATTCAGAAGTAATTATGAAATGCCAATGGTATATCTTTCTTGACAGTATAACAGTATCATGTCCAAACTATAAGAAAAATCATTACTCCTAAACTGTAGCGTGGTGCTAAATTTTAGGTTAGCGGAATTAAAGGTGAAGCTTGAAGTTTGCCTTGGAATTTGTGGCTCGTGAGAGTCCTTTAAAACAAAATATTATAATATTCCTTTTGGTTACACAGTTTATTAGATTAGTTATTGCTCCTTGTTACTAACTCGGAAGGGTGTGCTTACCTTGAGAATGTGTTACATACGAGTGTATGCTGACAGCTTCTTTTGTGTCCGTTGAGAGGCCCATCCCTTTATAAGAACTCACTTAGCAACCAAACGTTTCCAGCTTTCTGCCTTCTGACCGTCTTCTCCTTTGCTTCTCTTTCTTCCCAAAGCTGGGTCCTGGGCATCGTCCACTTCTCCCCTCTTTATGGTGAGAAGAGTGCAGTTGTAGGGTGGAGGGGTGGCGTGGAGACCAGCCTTGTCTCCCAGGGTCCCCCCAAGTCTGGCTCAGCATCTCAGAGAGAACAGCAAAGTGAAGAGCCGCCCATGTCAGGCCACATGTACCTTCATAAACTTCAAATAAAAACATTTTTCTTTTAATATTTTAATCTCTTTTAATATTTTAATCTGTTTAATCTATTTTAATATTTTCCTTTAATATTTTAATCTAAATCACTTTAGAAAAGATTCGCAACACAATAACATTTTTATTTTTCCCCCAGAGGGATTCTTTAGTTGCTTTTAAAGACAGAAACGATTGCATTCTCACAATATAGTCATCACAATGCGCATAAATGTAATTATTCAGCCCAGCTCTGCCAGCAGAGCTATAAGGATTACTTGTGCTTGACCCTGAATCAGGGTGGAAAAGTCAACAGTTTCCGGTGACCCTTTAACCCTCTCAGTGGACCTCTGCAGCGGAGGAGTTGCCCAGGATGAATGGCAGCTAAACTTATGCAATATCTAATAAGACTCTGAAAATGCCCAGACATTTTTTATCAAGGACTTGGTTATTTTTGTTGTTATTTTCTTATTTTATTAAAGGGAAATAAGTAATGAGATGACTAAGTGTGACTATCCTGTCTTTGTGAAGTGACTGTGAACCAGCCTTTTCCAAACAGTAGTTCTACGTGTTTGATTGTCTTCATTTATCTGTGTTTACATGCAACAAACCACTTACATCCTAAGATCCCTTTCATTTTATTGCTTCCTCCCTCCTTCCTCCTTTCTTCCCCTCCTACTTACTTCTTTTCTTCCTTTTCTTTTCTTTCTTTCTTTCCTTTTTTTTTTTGTTGTTGTTCTTTATTTCCATCTTCCTATTTTGCCTATCCCTCCACCCTTCGCCTATGACAACCACTGGGTTGGTTTCTGTATCTATGAGTTCAGTTCCTTAAGATGCCACAAATAAGTGAGATCATACAGTATTTGTCTTTCTCTGTCTGACCTATTACACAACATGGTCCATCCATGTTGTTGCAGATGGGAGGATTTCCTTCTTTCTTATGGCTGAAATATATATATATATATATATATATATATATATATATATATATATATAACATTTTCTTTATCCATTCATCTGTAGACACAGATTGTTTCTCTCATCCTTTTCAAGCCTTTATCAAATGCTGATTCTATGGAGAATATTTTTCTAGTTATCAGAGGGTTATAAGCAGTAGAATGTTCAATATTTTTTCTAAGGTATCTCACAACCTAATCAGGGAAATGCATCTTAGTTAAGCAGACCGTAAGATAAAAATTGAAGTACAAATAGTTAATTGGATAGACAGGTGTGCTCATTTCCTAGGGCTGCCATCACAAAGCCCCAAAGACTGGGTGGTAGCTCAGAGCAGCAGAAACGTATTATGTGACAGTTCTGAGGGCAGACGTCAGGAATGGAGGTGCTGTCAGGGCGTGTTCCCTTTGGAGAGCTGGGAGAGAATGATTACAGCCTTTCTGTCTGCTTCCAGTAGCCTCGGCTGTTCTTGGCTTGTAGACGTGTGTTTCCGTGCCCTCTGTCTTCACACCATCTTCCATCCCTATGGGGTTCGTCTCTGTGGCCAGATCCCCCCTTTATATACGTCCCATTGGATTAGGGCCCACAATAAAGGAGCTCATTTTAACTGGATGACTCTGTAAAGGCCCTGTTTCCAAATCAGGCCCTATTCCTGAGGTACTGAGATCAGGACTCCAGCAGGTCTTCTTGGGGGACACAACTCAACTCATAACAAGTAAGAGAAGAAAGCAAAGGGCAAAATTAATTCTAGTAAAGAAACACTGGCAGCAGGTATGAAGACACAGGCCTCAGGGTTCTCTCCCTCAATGGAACAAGGGTGCAGGGGCCCCCGTGGGTCACAGGGCGGGGGGCATTCATCCCCTCTCACCTGGGCAGAGAAAGCCCTCAGGCAAAGAATGAAGTGCTGGGAGTTTGGAAATTGTGGCCGCCCGGAAGCTGTGGGGTGGTGCACATGGGAGGGCACTCAGTCTGTTTGGCAATAATGAAAAGTCATGTCACCCAGTCTGTGCTAAGGACACGCAGAGCAGGTTAAAAGCCAGGAGTCTGTGTTACCCAGAGCAGGACTCGGGACACATCTTCAGGCCCGGCAGGAACTGATAAATGTCAGCTGGTGAGAAGCTGACTAAGGAAGCAGCAAAGCCCAAAGGCCCCATCAAATAGGAGGTGATCTGTGTGCACCAGATCAGGGCAGGGACCTTGCACCCACTGTGGTACCTGCTCCAGGTGGGGAGCTCACCTGTGCTCCGGGGGAAAGTCCACATTTCATCATGTGCTTTGTATACGACTCAGCCATTGCCTGCTTCTCAAAGCTGGTCCAGCTGGTAGTCTGTATCCGCTTTATCCATAAAAACTGAAATCTGTTTCAGTTTGCTAGGGCTGCCATAACAAAGTACCACAGGTGGAGCGGCTTAAAGAACAGAAACTTATCTTCTTATTTATGCAGGCTGGGATCCCAGTTATGGATCAGAGAGTTGGCAGGTTTGGTTCCTTCCAAGGGCCGTGAGAAAAGTCTCTGTCCAGGGCTTGTAGACGCCGTTTTCTCCCTGTGTCTTTACATCGTCTTCCCTGTGTACTTGTGTGTGTCCACATTTCCTCTTTCTGTAAGGACACAAGTCACATTGGATTCAAAGTCTTAATCCCGTCCAGCATCAATTCTAAATACGAAATCTCCCCCAAATCAGACACGGGTGAAACTCGAGGAATGGTTCATCTTCAGGCAGAATTCCTCTCCAACTGTCTCTGCCCCTCTTGGTGTCTGGTTTAGCCATCCTGAATGTTTTTCTGTTCTCTGAACTTCCTTACATCTTGGCCCTTGAAGGCTATTTCCTATTCCCAGGACACTCTTTCTCATTCTCTTGTTAGTTTTTTTTTGTTTGTTTTTGTCTTTGTTTTCCTGTTCATCCATTAAGCAGATGCCTACCTGGCATTTCCTCCCAGGTGACTCCCCTCCATTTCTTACAGGGTCCCTTTTCCTTGCTTGTTCCTGCGGGGTCCTGTATTTCCCTCTGATGGCACACGTTACACTCAAGTTCAGGGTTAAATGCACTCACCACTCTCTGAGACAAGAGCCTGTAAGGGAGGAAGGGCTCCCAAAGCATTTGACTTCTCATCTCTATAGCCATGGAATGGTGCTAGGAACATAGGAAGAGTTTGGTCAGTTAGCAAAAAGAAAGAGAGGGAAGGGAGGGGAGAGAGAGAGAAAGAAGGAAGGAAGGAAAGAAAGAAGGGAGGGAAGGAAGGAAGGAAGGAAAAGGTTTACATGAAGGGAAGATGAGCCCACTTGATAGGAAGCTGTGAATGCAGCCTGTTACAATGTTGTTCCCATCACAGCCAGGTATATGTCACCTTGTTCAAGTGGGCTTTGACTGGCAAATAAAAAGCTAGACTTTAATTTTCTTTATCCCTTTTACGACGAAGTTTTAAAAACTTTATTTCCAGCAGCAGTGAGGGGGTTTAAGCTGTGTTGGGATGGACTGGGCCCTGAAGGACCACCTAGAAGCCTCTTGTATAAATACAGGTGTAAGGTTCTGTTTGAAAGAAAGTTAAAATGATGAATTTGAGTTTGGGATAGGGTTTAGACGTTCACCGCCTGGATTATGTGGCTGTCTGTACCAGTGCCTGCCTCTTGGAGACGTGTTTGCTATAACGTGGACATGGGTGTTTCATCTTATACCAAAGTCACCTCTGTACGAGCATAATCAGTGCTATTGATGTTCCGTATATGAGAGAGATGGCATGAAGGTATTTATCTGAAGTTTGTTTAAAATATCTATATTGTTCACCTGAATTATGCTGATATGATCAGTTATTCATCATCTGTGATTAGAGACACACCCCAGTGAAGAGGTCCCGGGAAGTCTTCTGTGGATTAACACAAAGGAGAAACGGAGCCCTTTGGGGCTGAGCAGGTCTTACTCCAAACCCAAGCCTGACCATGAGGCTATGGTACCTAATGGGTACCACACTCTTGCCAAGGTTCGCCTCTCTTCTGTACCAAGGATTACTGTAAACTGGCAAAAGGAATTATTTTATGTCATGTTGGATCATAATACCCCATTGAGAGCTCCAGAAGGCATCTGTGAAAGAATAACTCTGCTTAATTTTACCAACAGAAATTGCAAACGATTTCTAAAAAATAAATTATTTTAAATGTTGAAACTTGAACAAGTGACCATTGTTGGGAATTTTACGTTTCTGAAGTGCTTATCTTCTGTTAATTGTTCCTGCCTCTCCTAGAGAAAAGGAGATAAGGGACACATGGAATTCAAAGTACATGTAAAATAGAGAACCCTAAAGATGCTACCAGAAAACTAGTAGAGCTAATCAATGAACTTGGTAAAGTAGCAGGATACAAAATTATGCACAGAAATCCCTTGCATTCCTATACACTAATGATGAAAAATCTGAAAGTGAAATTAAGAAAACACTCCCATTTACCATTACAACAAAAAGAATAAAATACCTAGGAATAAACCTACCTAAGGAGACAAAAGACCTGTATGCAGAAAAGTATAAGACACTGATGAAAGAAAGTAAAGATGATACAAATAGATGGAGAGATATACCATGTTCTTGGATTGGAAGAATCAACATTGTGAAAATGAGTATCGTACCCAAAGCAATCTACAGATTCAATGCAATCCCTATCAAACTGCCACTGGCATTTTTCACAGAACTAGAACAAAAAATTTCACAATTTGTATGGAAACACAAAAGACCCCGAATAGCCAAAACAATCTTGAGAAAGAAAAACGGAGCTGGAGGAATCAGGCTCCCTGACTTCAGACTATACTACAAAGCTACAGAAATCAAGACAGTGTGGTACTGGCACAAAAACAGAAATATAGATCAACGGAACAGGATAGAAAGCCCAGAGATAAACCCATGCATATATGGTAACCTTATCTTTGGTAAAGGAGGAAAGAATACACAACGGAGAAAGGATAGCCTCTTCAATAAGTGGTGCTGGTTAAACGGGATAGCTACATGTAAAAGAAGGAAATTAGAACATTCTCTAACACCATACACAAAAATAAACTCAAAATGGATTAAAGACTGAAATGTAAGGCTAGACACTATCAAACTCTTACAGGAAAACATAGGCAGAACACTCTATGACATAAATCACAGCAAGGTCCTTTTTGACCCACCTCCTAGAGAAATGGAAATAAAAACAAAAATAAGCAAATGGGACCTAATGAAACTTAAAAGCTTTTGCATGGCAAAGGAAACCATAAACAAGATGAAAAGACAACCCTCAGAATGGGAGAAAATATTTGCCAATGAAGCAACTGACAAAAGATTAATCTCCAAAATTTACAAGCAGCTCATGCAGCTCAATATCAAAAAAACAAACAACCCAGTCCAAAAATGGGCAGAAGACCTAAACAGACATTTCTCCAAAGAAGATATACAGATTGCCAACAAACACATGAAAGAATGCTCAACATCATTAATCATTAGAGAAATGCAAATCAAAACTACAATGTGATATCATCTCACACCAGTCAGAATGGCCATCATCAAAAAATCTACAAACAATAAATGCTGGAGAGGGTGTGGAGAAAAGGCAACCCTCATACACTGTTGGTGGGAATGTAAATTGATACAGCCACTATGGAGAACAGTATGGAGGTTCCTTAAAAAACTAAAAATAGAACTACCATATGACCCAGCAATCCCACTACTGGGCATATACCCTGAGAAAGCCATAATTCAAAAAGAGTCATGTACCACAATGTTCATTGCAGCTCTATGTACAATAGCCAGGACATGGAAGCAACATAAGTGTCCATCGACAGATGAATAGATAAAGAAGATGTGGCACATTTATACAATGGAATATTACTCAGCCATTAAAAAGAAACGAAATTGAGTTATTTGAGTGAGGTGGATGGACCTAGAGTCTGTCATACAGGGTGAAGTAAGTCAGAAGGAAAAAGACAAATACCATATACTAACACATATATATATGAAATCTAAAAAAAAAAAAATGGTCATGAAGAACCTAGAGGCAAGACGGGAATAAAGATGCAGACCTACTAGAGAATGGACTTGAGGACATGGGGAGGGGGTAGGGTAAGCTGGGACGAAGTGAGAGAGTGGCATGGGCTTATATACACTACCAAATGTAAAATAGATAGCTAGTGGGAAGCAGTCACATAGCAGAAGGAGATCAGCTCAGTGCTTTGTGACCAGCTAGAAGGGTGGGAGAGGGAGGGTGGGAGGAAGGGAGATGAAAGAGGGAAGAGATGGGGATATATGTATATGTATAACTGATTCACTCCGTTATAAAGCAGAAATCAACACACCATTGTAAAGCAATTATACTCCAATAAAAACGTTAAATAAATAAATAAATGAATAAAACAAAACAAAGTACATGTAAAAATAATAGTAGTAATAATAACAGCAACAGTAATGGCAAAGCTTTATTGAATCCTTACCTATGTCAGGTACTTTATCAAGGATTTTACCTATAGTATCTCATTTAATCCTCATAATAACCATGTGAGGAAAGTTCGATTATCATTTGGCAGGTGAGAGTTTTCATGAGGCACAGAGAGGTTATAGGACTTGCCCTTGACCACGTACCTGGTTAGTGGTGGAGCTGAGGTTCAAATCCAGACTGTCTGGAAACTGTGCTTTTAACCAAACATGCTATAGTTATAGCAGTTGCTGAATAATCACTTACTGGAAACGAATCAGAAACAATGTCCAGAGAGAAACAATAGTATTAGGAGCTGAGGAAAGGGAAAGTTGGATCCCAGTCGTGCAACTGAATTTATACTGTGCTGGGAATACACCAAGTTTATGTACAGGAAGAAGTGAACTTTCTGTTTGATTCAACTCATCCTCCAAGGTGGTTGTAAATATGCAAGGAAAGACCATGGAGGAATTCCGATTACTCCAAGGGCTTAGACAGCCTCCTTTCTTGAGATATTTAGGTGCAGTTTAGAGACACAAAAGGGATAAATGATTCATCATTATCTGCTTACATATTTATAGATTTCAATGTTCTGTTTAAATCTGCAGTGAGCCAAGATAAAAATATTTGGCTTCTTTAAGTTTATTCATTGCTTTCCAGGTACACACTTGGCAAATTGGACCTATTCTGTATCTGTGACTTAATGAAATATGTCCTTACATTTCACAGACTGTACACCTGGAGTCTTCTTTCTGAGGTCATTCAGTATTATAATTAATGCTGTACTTGAATCTCAGCCAGTAACCAACTTGTTTTGGTATCATACATTTTCTGATTTTTTTCTATGAATTGTACTTAGATTAATCCCCTCAATCAACCCAGATATGAGCGCAGCTATTTATAAACTATTTAGATCCTTCTTCTATTTTGCTTTCAATTGTAATTTTTCTTTACCCTCGGAGGCAAATTATGTAGTTTCTCCAAGCCTGTTTTCTAAAGAATGAGATAATGATAGTTCCCACATCTTAGAACTGTGTGAGCATTAAACAAGACTGCATATTTGTATCTCTAGCCTTACCTTCTTTCCCGAGGTCTGGAAACTCGTATATAATTGCTTATTCAGCATCTTCACTCAGATATCTAGGAGGCATGTCAAACTTAACATGACCTAGACACTACTCTTGAAGTTTCTCCCTCAAATAAGCTCCTTCCCTGCCTTTCCAGTCTCTGTAATTGACCTAGTTCCTCAGGTCATAAATTGAGGACTCACCCTTCAATCTTCTCATTCATTCATACCTTGCAGCCAACCCACCAGTAAATTCTGTGAACTCTACCTTCAGAATAAGCCCCTGAATCTGTCCATTTTCAGTACCTTGTTTGCTAATATCCTAGTGAGAGCCATCCTCCTGCCTCCCAGAGCAATTGCAGTAACTTCCTGATGGGGCTCCCTGCCCGCACTCCTGACCCTACCCAGATTTCTTCCCTCCCAACAGCAGCCAGAGTGATTCTGTAAATCTTTTAAATAGAGTATGTCTCCCCACTGCTTAAGGTCAGTTCCCATCCCACTCTGAATAAAATCCACGCCAGTCATCAGGGATGATAGGACCCGGGTCGTGGACGCGCATCCATCTCCATCCACCTCACTTCTCCTGCCTCTGCCCCCCTGGCCTTCTGGCTGATACTCAGTTACACCAAGCTCACCACTGCCTTGGTGCCTCTCAATTTGCTTTCCCTCCGTCTAGGATATTCTCCCTTAGATAGTTGCGTGATCTGCTTCATCACCTTATTTAATCTCTGTTCAAATCCATTTTTTCGATGGAGGGGCTGGATCAAGCCTTTTCAGGATAATCTACCTACAATATCCCTCCTACATTCCTGGTCACTCTCTAGCCTCTTCCTCAGCAACCATGGCACCTGTTGTTTGTCGTGGGATACGTTTATCCATCTATGTGTTCTCTTCATCTAGGATGAAAACCCCTTGAGTTCAGGAACTGGTCTTATTCAACACTATATTTCCAGCCCCCACAACAGACCTGGCACCTGGTACATTTTCAATATAGATTTGTCCAGAAAAACAGTTAAGGAATAGAAAGCACATACAGTCTGGAGCATACAGAGTCCTCCTAAATGTTAGCAGTTATCCCTCTCTATTACAAAAGTCAGAACCTGTTCTAGTCTCCATTGATGTGGGTTCTGCCCTTCTATTTACATTTACTTAGATATTCCTCATGAAATCTATTAGGTCAATGTTTTCATTTTACAGATGGGGTTACTGAGGGTTAAGTGGATAATTAGCCCAGAATGACCTAATCATCAGAAGTTAAGAGTTGGCCCAAACGCGTGTTTCTATGTCCAGGGATGATGTAGTAGAATGTGGTTTAAATGAAGGGTCTCCACTCTGTTGATAGCAAAGTTGACTTAGCTAATGTCACTGCTGGGCCAGTGCCTTGTCTTTGTTTACTCAGAATGTTCATGCCTGGAGAAGACAAACCATCCCACAGGGCCAGAACCTTTTTGGATCCATGGTATCTAAGGTTCTAGAACCAGGCACGTTCTAACACCCAGCATTATTGTACTATGCTCCGTCTGCGTCCCAGATCACTGCCAAGAAACCAGCTTCAACTCTCTTTTCTTTTGACCTTTGTCCGTAGGCTTTAAACTTTTTAAACTAATTTGCACCCTATACACTGTGAGTGGTTGTTACACAAGCCAACCGGGAACACGTTTGCTCACAAAAATGCACCGTGCTTCAGCACTGCATAAAATCTTTCCTGTATTCTTAGGCACTGGTTGTGGGTCTGCTGAACTGTCCTTGAAGGCACAAGATAAGCGTGGGAGAGAAAGCAGACGGCAATAAAGCTAACAGAAGTGAAGGGGTTGGCAGGGGGCGGGGGGTGGCAAACGAGAGAGAAACAGTCGGCAGGAATGAAAATATTGAAGGGAGGCAGCTGGAGCCTCATCAACAATGAGCAAGGAGAGGCAAACCAGCGATGAACTTATGAGGTTCCAGGTGCCGAGGGGAACAGAACAGAAGCAAGCGGAAGAAGAAGAAAGGCCAGAACAGGAGACAGATACAGAGCATGGTGCAGGCGACAGGGGATGGCGAGGTGTCTGGGAATGGTGCGGCGACTGAAGTACCGTGGAGGTTCACTGTGGTTGTGACCCTCAGGACAAGACTGACGTATTGCACGTGACATCAGGGATTCCAACTGCGGAGTTGAGGGGGACACAGGAGGCTACACCTAGCTTTCCCTGCTGCTGGTCTGACTGCTCTAGGAGAGGCCAGGGCACCCAGGTGCCTTGCAGCTCTTAGGGCTGCTGCGGAGGGGAAATCTGGACCAGCAACTACTCCCTCTACGTGAGGGCAGGGCACAGGGGGACGCAACCCCCAACCCAGGGTTCACTGGCCTGGTTCTCTGACTGACGTCTCTGGTGCTTTGTTGAGCCTGTAGGACAACTGAAAAGTGCTTGTGAAAAGAAAGCAGATCGGAATTATTTGAGGAAGCTCTATTTCTGCAGGTTAGTGCTCTGGCAAAGGGAAAATGAAACATACATGTTGTGTGATTTTTTTTCAGAAGGAGCTCGTTGTTTCTGTTTCTTTTGCATATGCAAGGCAATCTTTGTTTCCCGAGCCCGCACCCCCTGACGGTCTGCACCCTGTGAATGTTGCTCCCAAACTCCATTCTTCCTGATGCTCCACAGAGAAGAAGGCCTCACGTTATCCTCACAGTATATTTGAGCATGGAGCCGGTCACGTGACTTCCATTTTTCACCAGCAAACTGAGGCAGGCGATTGAACAGTCTATCTTAGACTAGGAGGGCAGTCATCCAAGAGTTCTTTCTTTTGTTTTTGGACCCATGGTTGGTTTAATTTGGTTTCATTTGTGTGTGTTGGGGCATAATGCGGGGGGGTAGGGTGCAGAAGTAGAGCTGAGAGTAACCGTGTGAATTGTTGCCCCCTGGAAAATCTGTACTGCACCCTGATTCTATTTTCTAAAGTTTCAGTACACGTTTTAATGTGACACGTTCCTTTTGTTTACCATAACTTCCCAGTTTCTCTTTTAGCAACTTGCCTATAATTTGTCTTACATTTATTCAATTCACATACTTGAACACCCACTATGTGTTAGGCAGGGTTCTAGGTACTAAGCGTATAATGGTGAACAACATACTATATAAAAATTCATACACACAGACAATTTTATAAAATAGGTTGAATCTGCCACTTTAAAAAAGGTAAACTGGAAAAGCATATGAACTATTTTTAATATCATTTTATTAGTTAGCACGTAATGATCTCTGATTATGAATGATATAGTGGCATTAGCCCTAAGGAGGTTTTAGCCAACTGGGGGAAAGGCATTGTAATAAATGATTTCTACAGAATATACCTCTCTAATGAAGTCTGTAAGTGTAGGTACTGTGTCTATCTTGCTTACCATTATATTCTCAGTACTTTGCGGAAAAGACAATAGAGGCACTCTTCAAAAGAAAATCAAAAACTCTTGTTAACAACAAAGAATCCAGTTTTAGAACATGTATTGTATGAAGAAACATCCAGGGCATTTTCAGGACACATGGTCCTGAGCTTCTCTCCTGAACCATGGAACGAGGTTTTAGGGGCTGGGCCTTGGCTTTTTTATTTCTAACCATTCTTCATTCAGCTTCACTGCTGAGAACTAGTTATGAAGGACCGGCATGGAGAGAGGTTCCCAGGTGCCTGGCAAGGGGCTTTGACAGAGGCCCTGGCATTCACATCACTTTTAGTAATGATTTAGAGCAGGAGTCAGCAGACGGCTTGCGAGGCAAGAATGGCCTTTACATTTTTAAAAGATTGAAGAGAATCAATATAAGAATCATACTTCGTAACACATGAAACTTACATGAAAGTTAGGTTCCAGCGTGTAAAAATAAAGTTATACTGGATCACAGTTGCCCTCACCTGTTTTGTATTGTCAATGGCTGCTTTCCTCACTGCAGACCTGAATAATCAAGACAGAGGCTGTATTGCCTGTAAAGCCCAAGTATCTACTATCTTGCCCTTCACAGAAAAAGGTTTGCGTACACCTGTGGTGGGAAGAGAATATTCTTTACATATTTCACAAGACACGAATCTGGGAGAAACAGTAAATTAGATGAGATATTTATAATCCAGGAGGTTCTTGACACCATGGAGACCTGGGCAAACTGTAGCAATATACAATACAATAGATAAGATAGTCAGGTCCTACATGGCCTAAATAAAACAACCACAAAATTGTGAACAATTTAGCTTTTGGACATGTAAAAATGACATCAGAGTTTTAGTTGACGGAAGTTCAAATAAATGTCAGTTGTGTGATTATGACCACTAAAAATTGATTGTGATACACACCTATACATAGAAGTTTAGTATATAAAACAGGGAATGCTAAGATTATACCTAAATAATTTATTTCAGTTTGGGGTGCCCTAGTTTCAGAATGGAACAGACATCTGAAATATTTTCAGGGGTGCTATTAGGATGGGGAAGGGATACTAAATCACACCCAATGATAAATGACTTAGCCTGAGGGAAATAAGACTCTGAGGGGACATACAGATAACACCCTTCAAATATTTGGATGAATTTTATGTGGGAAAAGAATGAGGTTTATTCTGTGTGAGCCAAAGGGGTAAAGCCAGTGACAGAGGAGAAGAGTGCAGGCAACTGAGGCTCAGTATAAATAAATACTCATACGGATTATTGTTCAAACATGGGATTATATGCCTCGGAAGGTAATTCCTTTATCTCCCTGGAAGGTGTGGACAGAGCCTGGAAGAATTGAGTCAGGATGTTGCTGATGGGATCAGAGACTCAGAAGGAAATCTAGATTAAATGACACGTAAGATCTCTCTCAACTCTAAGGGTCCCAGAGAGTAATTGTCAGGCATGCGTTTTGATATTCTTTGAGCATTGACTATTTGCAGAACATTCTGTTTATAATTGTGAACGAGACAAAGGGAATCCATGATGTGGATTCAAAGGGGGACAAAGGAACTTGGCAAATAAGACATAAACACATCAGACATCAGGATGGGTGATGCGTAGCCTGAAATTCCACGGTCGTTCAAAGAGCATGAGGTCAGTGAAGATTTCAGGAAGGAAGTGGGCTCTGAACAGAGGTTCAAAGATTGGTTTTAATTTGGGTAGGTGGTGGTAAGAACACGGAGGCTGTAGGTGATGGGACCAGCATGAGAAAATATCAGTCAAGGAGGGTAGGGTAGGAGATATGGATGGTGGGGAGAAAAAAATGTTGTGTTGGAGCAATTATTCATTCCACACGCAAGGAGCACCTAGTATGGAAAACTGCAATGCAATACAAGAGGTTGCAAAGGTGAGAACAATACAGATTCGTGTCCTCAAGGAACTCCCAGCCCAGTAACAGGAAAATCAATGTCGATGCCTCTCTATACAGTAGCTTCATCCCTAGGTGATTCAGCCACAAGACGAGTTACTGAAAATTTCTTGGACAAGCTTCCTCCAGCTTAAAAAACTCACCAACACTCACTGAACAGATACGTATTGAACTTTGGCATTGTCCTAGCTGCTGGAGATGGATCGGTGAATAGAGCAGACAGAACCCTCACGACCAGGGGGTAAGCTAAACATAGTTTTTGTTACTCGCTGGTTCCTCAAGAAACATAAAACATTATTTATTGTGTTGCAAGCTTTGGGAGGGCAAAATCAATAGAGAAATATCTTCTGGGGCTTTCAGAAGGACATTTAGAGCCCTGTCTGTGAAATACTCAGCAGTAGCTTTTAAAGACTATGCCCCTTTCTTGAGCAGCATTTGTAGTTCTGTCATCCATTCCATTGTGGTTTTGGTTTTGTGTTTTAGCACCTGCAAGATTTAAACTGGAAATTTCATCCTTTGTGTTTCAGCTCTTGTCACTCTAAATGTCTCTTGTCGGGTGGATCCGTATTGGCTCTTCATACAAATAAAATGCAAATCATATCCTTGCCAGAGCTAAACACTTATCTCAATGAAATCAGAACAAATATTTGAAGGTTCAAACTGAGCTGCATTGCTTAGCAGAATAAAGAGAAAAACACTGAATGCAACATGAATTTTCCTCTGAGATGAATTCAGAAGACAAGCCAAAAGCTCAGTAGAGATAAAAATACTTCTCATACCAAATGATGGGCTTTGATATCCAGAGCCATACAGCACACTTATTCCCTGGCTGTTTTTCTTTCACATGACATTTAATGTGGAGCCGCTGATTGCTTCTCACTGTTGAACATGCCATATTATATTTCACCAAGGAAAGCCAGTTAACTCTGGGGTCCAGGTCAAATGACCGTCCAAAGGGAGCGGCTTCCCTCATCAGCACGCAGGACCCAGGGTCTACCCACTGGTGGGCACAGAGGTTCTGCCTTTTCCTCCGTAACTCACTTCCTCCCTGATTCCTGGTCTCCTCACCTGCCAACTCTGTGAGGCTGTGGAAGTCATCCTCCAGGCAGTGGCTTGGACGCATCAAATCAACATCAGTATATGCTATTCTATGTTTTATTTTTTGTAGATATTCTTCTTTATGTGTCCAAGAACTTAGAGTGTGACCACACATATTACTACATTCTAAATGTGTTCTTTTAATGCTCGGATAACTTTTTCAACATAATTTGTTTCCTTTATAATTCTACCTATTTTATGATCTATGCTTAAAAACATCAACCTGAGATGTTGGTTGCCATTGATCCATAGGTTGCCAATGAGGCCCGTAACCCCCAAATTGTTCAGAACCCCAAGTCCTGTACTTGGCTGGGAAGGAGGGGGGCCCTTCCTGTGACACACTCTCCCGTGGTTTCTTATGTTGTCCCCGTAAGAAAGAGGCAGGTTTACTAAAAAATTCATGGAAAAAGGTACCTACAGAGCAACATTCATTCACATAAATGGATTGCATTACATAGCTGGCATTCATAGTTACTTGTATTTTGTCGATGTATCTTTTGTTTGAAATCTAGGCAAAACCAAAACCAAAATGATTGTTAAAAATCATCATTAGAGTGAAACATTGTGTCTGATGGCAGGTCAACATCTCCGAGATGATTGAGCTGGGGAAATGAAAGTGTGTGTATAATTTCTGCAGTTTCCATAGCTACCGGGTGTGACCAATGAGCACTTTCCAAGGGAGTAAACTGACTTCCGGGCCTAAATAACACAAGCGATTGCCCATCACTGAATCACTGATGCTGCAGACACCAAGTCTGATGCTCAGTGGACGCTGTGTGGTTGAAATCAGCCCCTCTCTGTGTTCTCAAAATGCAAAAGCCCGTGTGTGTAGGGGAGGGGATCCTTCCAAAGGGTGATGTCCACCCATTCAGGAATACTCTTGAGGGGAAACTCAGACTGTCCTTTGGAGCAAGGGATGCTACTTTATGTCATGTTCTGGTGATGGTGAATTTCATTTTTCACATCTATACGGACTCTGATCTGAAGGAATTTCATCCTGTCATCTCATGCTTAATGAGGCTAAAAATTATTATTCTGCTTAACTAATAACAGAAAATAGAGACAGGATACTCACAAGCCCTAGGTCTACAGATTCTCTAGAAATCCTTTCCTCGAGTGTCTAAATAGCACAAGGTCCAAACAAATTATGTCTATACCTATCCAATAATGCTGAGTATGTTTTTTTAAAGTAATAAGGATTTTTTCAACAGAATTCTACCTTGAAGGCTACTCTTAGACAGCCTTTTGAAACATCCACTCAAATAGGCACAAAAGTAAAACATTTCTTTATGAAAAATAACCAGTGATTTGAAAAACTACAATTAGTTTTGCTTATACCCAAAGTTGTAACTGCAGATAAACTTGTACAGTCACTCATCTGAGTTTCTTGTGACTGTGTAACCCATTTGTTTGGGTGCACATGACCTACGTTTCTTGTCATGTTACATATTCATGGGCAAACTTTAAGAATTTTCAAAAGTATTCTTCCCAGGCGTCGACCCTTATATTACTGATGATGACTTGAGGAAGTTTGAAGTCACACTAATCGTTGCTGAAATCGACTAAGCACATCAACGTGGGCTAGACGGTGGGCTTTACTCAGCTTCTTCCACGCAGACCCCACAAAAATCCCATGGACTGGACGGGGCTGTCACTCTACTGACAGGTGAGGACACTCCGTGTCTAGGTTAGCTCAGGCTGCCGTAACTAAACTCCGTAGGCTGGGTGGGTGACCTGAGAGGAGCTCAGTCCTCACAGTTCTGGAGGCTGGAGGTCCAAGATCAAGGTGCTGGCTGATTTGGTTCCCCTAAGGCCCTCTTTCTGGGCTACAAAAGGCTGCCTTCTCACTGCGCCCTCACATGATGGAGGGTCCCCAGGTCTGGCCTCTTCCCCTTCTTGTGAGGGCACTAACCCCATCACGAAATCCCCCACCCTCACGACCTCGTCCACACCTCACCACCTCCTGAAGGACCCACCTCCAAACACCATCACACAGGAGTTAGGGCTTCACCATGTGAATCTGGGGGAGTCACATACATTACGTCCTTAACACTGAAGGTGTGAGGAGGTTAAGGAATTGCTTAGTGTTACAGAGCAAAGCAAGTGGTTAAAGATGGAGGGAGCCCTGAGATGTGCTAAGACACATGTTTACAATGGAATGATGGCTTTGGAAATCCACGGTGTGACTTCACCCTCCTCCCCACAAGCACCCAGTCAAAGAACCACGCAGCCTGCCGCTCTCCTGACTGGTGGCCTCTTCTCCACACAATAAACAGAGCGACTCTTGCAGCTCTCAGCGTCGCCATATCAGCTTGTCACTCAGCCCTGCAGTGGCCTCGCATCCCCGTCAGGAGAAAACGGAAAGGCCTCCGTGGCTCTGAAGGTGTTCCTGGCATCCTCTGACTGTGACCTTGTCTGTGATCCCTGCCGGAGCCCACCATCCCATCTCTGTAACCACGCCCCGGCCCGCCCCAGGCTCTGTTCTTTATCCTCTTTTATTCATCACCAGAGCCCTCTGTGCTCCCCAATAATATCTTATCCTAGGTTCTTTTGTTACTGTGTTTTCACACTTGCCTCCCTCAGTTGAATGCACGTGTCCCGTGAACAGAGACATAGTTGTGTTTGTGTTTCGATCACCAGCACCTCTAATACCACCTGGCATGTAGTAGATACTCTGTAATCTGCTGAGCTTGCAGATTGCTGAAGGATGACTCTTAGTGGTCCGAGTTTATCACTCCTATGGAGATAAAGAAGCCTGGCTCAGCGGTGTTGAGGGCTGTGTCTGAAATTCCCCCCGCTGGGAGAGGCAAAACCGGATCTGAAACCCACGTCTTCTTCCTTTACTGGTCCTTCCATCACCCGCTCCTACCCTTCCCTGTAGGAACACGGAGTAAGGAGCAACCATCCCGATGAGAAAGGGGGAAGTGGGGAAAGCGCTGCGGATTCATTGAGGGTCACGTTTGCATCACATACGCACTAGGTCATCCCTCTACAATCATGAGGGGTAATAGCATCCTCACTTTACCTTTACAGACAGGCTCTACCGCTTGTTCACACCACTCACCAAGTCGCTGGCAGAGCCTTTGCTCAAACCCTGGCTCTGATCTGGTGGTCGTGCCCTTACCCAGGAGATGCTGCCCCAGCCTCATAAACTCAGGAAGCAGTTTAAAGGAAGAGGATGGCTTCACCTTAGCTCATAGCCACGTTTGCTGGAACTTATAAAGCTCCTTGTCTCATACCCTTGTCCGTCTGTTTACTACGAGGGTATTCAAAACTCAAATGAAACCCAGAAACGTCTGGGCTTTGGAAGCAATCTGTTAAAAACTATATATAACTCATGTATGGTTAAAGCCAAGAGTATTTACACATGAAGTCTGCGATCTGGTCCCTTGGAGGAGCTGGGGCGGTGTGGTTAAAGCAGCCTTCGCAGTGTCGTTTTACACAGATTCCAGGGAAAGGTGAGCTGCAGGTGTACACAGAGACAGATTAGCGGTGCTCCTAGCTCCAGGCTGTTTAAATTATTTTTAGGCAGGAGACATACTGTGCACACCGGGCTTTAGATGTGAGTAATTAACATGAAAAGCTTCCTTCCTCTTCCCCTGTGGTCACACTGAGCTGGATTGCTCTCTTTCTCTTCCCAGTTCCGTTGCCTGATATCTCATGTATTGTCCATCTTGCAGAGTGCCTATTTACTGAGGAAAATGTCCTTGTCACGTTGGCAAGGGTACCTGTTTTGTAAAACCAGTGGTGATGGGGGCAGCCACGCCCAGAGCCCACGAGGCAGAGGCCCTGTGGCTTCCCCTGTGGCTGCCAGTCTGTGATGGACCACAGGCATCTGTATAGATTCTCTAGTGTCTGGGACAGGTTTATTTAGTTCACTGCCTGTCAGCTGAAACCTTCCCTCTAGCTTTACTCCTAGACCTAGGATACGCCAAGCCAAAGCAGAACAAAACAAAATAAAACCAAAACCAACAAAAGAAACAAACAAAAACCAAATCAAAACAGAAGCTGATGTAAGGGATTGTTTGAAGAAGCATGTCTTTGGCATCTGGACCAATTTCCCCTTCGTTCCTCCTGTATCAATATTTACAGCGTCGCACAAGGCAAACTCGTTAAAATGAAGTCCCTGAGGCCTGTGATATCCTGGATTATCTAGCACTCTCACGCACAGTGCATGCTGAGGCATTTAACGTATTTGAGGAAGTTAACTTTCTCAGAACCCCACAGCTTCAGTTTCTATAAATCACCCAAAGGAAGGTAGAATCTATTACAAAAACCAGGAAAAAAGCATATTTTTTTAAATGTTTAAATTAGAGCCGTTTTTGCTTTTGTTTCCACACAGAACCTACATTCTCAGAACCATTTAGTATAATCTGGACTGGCATTCCTGCCAGGGACATGAAAGTTGGGACCGCGGGGCTTGACCCCGGAGCGATAAAAGGGAAAGGGAGCTGAGGGAACCGTATTAACCTGACGTTTCCAGACTTTAGATTACTGTGCAGTCACATTGCCTACACAGTATTAATAAAACATACAAAATAAATGAAAGTGCTGATCATTCTAAAGTGAGTCAGTGTATCAGTTCAGGCCGGCCTTGATGCAAGGCAGGTGGGGGGGTGCTGGGTGGTGCTTCACCCCTGATTCCAACGGGTCATCTAATCAGTTTGGGTGTTTTTAACCACGAGACGATACATCATCATCCTTCTGCATCTCCTTCTGAGGATGCGGGAATTCCTTCAGAGACAATTGCCTTGGGTGTCGTTCAGCATCAGAAAGCTCTACGCTCCTCACTTGTGATTCTGCAATAATTGCCATCGATGCTGAGAAAAGCCGTACAGCACGACGTAGAAGATGCAACCCGAGAACCAGTTGTGAAAGAAAAAGAAACTACGTTATGGTCGTGAAAATCTGCCTTTGTATCATTTTTTTAAGATTTCACATATCAGCAGTATCACATGGTATTTGTCTTTCACCGTCTGACTTACTTCACTTGGTATGATCATCTCTAGGTCCACCCATGTTGCTGCAAATGGCATTATTTCAATCTCTTTTATGGCTGAGTAATATTCCATTGTATATGTGTACCACATCTTCATCCGTTCACCTGTCGATGGACATTTAGGTTGCTTCCATGTCTTGGCTACTGTAAACAGTGCTGCAATGAACATTAGGGTGCATGTGTCTTTTTAAAATTAGGGTTTCCTCTGGATATATGCCCAGGAGTGGGATCCTTGGATTATATGGTAACTCTATTTTTAGAGTTATTTACAAAACACACTCCTGTATATAAAATAGATAACCCAGAAAGACCTGCTGTAGAGCACAGGAAACTATTCTCAACATCTTGTAGTAACCTATAAGGTAAAAGAATCTAAAAAAGAATATATATATATACATATATATGTGTATATATGTAACTGAGTCACTTTGCTGGACACCTGAAACTAACACAACATTGTAAATTAACTATACCCCAATAAAAATAAAATAAATAATTAAAAAAACCACAAAACTCTGCCTCCCTACATGGGCTCTGGGAATATTTGAAGCCAGACGAAAGGGAGAAGCAACATCTGAGTTCAGCAGCCCCCGAGCTGGGGTCCAGACCTCCATGCCTCTAACCCAGATCATTCCGAGGCCTCATTACGAACAGAGGAGCCACCGGGATGCTGTGAAAACCTACATCCCATCGTCTGGTGCCTCCAGGGTCTTCCCTTCACCCAGAGGAAATGCCAGCTGCTTAGGTGACCCAGGAGATGGACGCAGCCTGCCCCAGCCCAGCCCCCCTCTGCCGCCCAGGGCTCTCCAGCCACACCAGTTTGCTGGCTCTCCCTCCCCCTGAGGCCTGTTCCCCACCATCCCTCCACCACGTCCGCCCTTTGGGGCATGTCCCCTAACCTCCTGCCTCCTCACTGGATGTCCGCCCTCTCAGCCAAGCCTTCCCCGACTTCCCCATCTATAATTTAAGAAGCAGGGAATCAACAGTAACCAACGTTACTTAACATTCAGAGACCTCAGATGATGGTAAAATATGAATTTCACTCTGCAGGGCTACAATATTTTCAGTTATGCCTCTGAGTTTACCCCAAAGAGGAGTGCAGAGTAATACAATTTAAAGAAAGGACAAGGAATGGATTCCTCTGTAGGATGACAAGGTGACTTTCCGGCCCACTCCACTGAATAGCTTCCACGTCAGTTAAACTCTAAATATTTACTGATTTCCAGTTCTACAGGACTTGGTAACCACTGAGTAACCACTGAGTACATCAGAGAGCATGGGACCCCGGTTTTAAGTTTTGAATGCTCCTCGGAGGAAATTAAATACTCAAGAGAAATAACCCAAAAAGGTATAAAATAAGGTTTTACTCATCATTGAAGTATAGCAAAGCATTCTCTGCAATATTGACCAGATGGTTGAGCTGAAGTTAGATGATGCTTAATTTGATGGATGATCGCAGTGACAAAAACTGCAAGATTTTCTGTTCACATCCTATTGAATTAAATGCAGTTCAAATTTAAAGTACCTTGATACTATGCAAAGTTTTTCATAGGTAATGCAATATTATGAAGAGGAAAATGGACTCTTTCTATCTTTGTGATTAATGAAAGCTGATTATGACACATTTTTAGCCTCTAAATATAACGTAAGATGGTAAGTTTTAAAAGAGACTTGATTATTCCTAGGCAGTGGCTGGTGAGGGTAGAAGACGTCTGGAGTTGATTAAGTAGTGGTCAG
This sequence comes from Phocoena sinus, assembly GCF_008692025.1. Taxonomy (NCBI): domain Eukaryota; kingdom Metazoa; phylum Chordata; class Mammalia; order Artiodactyla; family Phocoenidae; genus Phocoena; species Phocoena sinus. Next base: position 81,867,826 of record NC_045774.1, on the reverse strand, counting down.
GGTTCTAGGTCACAGGGGAAAGATACAGAGTCAATATACATTTGGATAAATTAAAAATTATTCTGATATTCTCTGGAATTTTAGCTTCGACATATGCAAAACCATGTGAACGATCTACTTTTTGATCTCCCTTTCATGGGTAAAAAAGAACTTAAGTTATTTACAACACCTGTTATATTATTTAGATGATCATTAAACCTTAAATGCATATTAACAATGTATTTTAATTAAAGGATGAAAACAGATGTCACCATTAGCAAATATAATGGGGAGGAAATTACATCTTGTCACTTGTCTTGAAATGCACTCCAGAATGGCTTGGAAAATACGGTACCTAATGATGGCTGACTAATTTGCTATATACTGTGCAAGTAGAATCCGGGAAGCTTGTATTGATATTTTCCTGCTTTTAAAAAATGGAAAAAGGGAAGCCTTTTTGGAATAAATGTCTTTGTCCTCAGATATTGAATTTAGGCTCTAAAAGTAGGGTATTTACTGGGGCTGCTTTTAAAAATCTGAACTCAACCTAGTTACTTTATTTTATTATTCTAAATCCTACTTACATATTGCAATCCATTAAAAAATAATGTTAGATGTCACAGAACAAAAACAGATGCTTTATCTGATTTGAGTTCACTATTTTCTCTGTACTTTATAAAAAGAGCCAGTATTTTATGGAGTACTTACTAGTGTCCGTACCTCCGTAAGTACTCTACATGTATTAGATGTTTTAATCCTCACAACCTCATAAGTAGGTAGGCATTATCAACCCCATTTCATAGATGAAAATGTGAGGTCTTAGACTGTTAAATAATGTGCAAGGCCACAGAGTTGATACAAGAAAGAGCCCAGGAAAGATCTGCACCCAGGAATCTGACCCCAGGAAACCTGGGCTCTGTCTCTGCTGTTTTCTCAAGTATTGGCCCACACCCGTGTGTGCGAAATTCAAAACCAGAGAAATATGTTGGTGTCCTCACTTCCTGGGGCAAGAAGCAGGTAATCCATTTCCCTTCCAGACCCAGAGGAGGGTTGGCATGACTTTATCACACCCTTCCTAGGGATGAGACTGAATGTCTGACCAGACAAGACAGGAGAGTTACTGGTGGCCAGTCAGAGACCTGATAGCTGGGGTGGGTAACCTCTAACCTTGACCATTGGGAGGACTTGTTCACAGAGGCACCCATTAGGTGTCTGCAAATTAGAGCATGTTGCCTGTCTCACTTATTTCTGTGGCTCTTTTGTTTCTAGGAAACAAAGAAGCTTACAGAGCTTTGTGGAGCCATTAACATTTTAAAGGAATTATTCCGATCGCATATTACACGTATAAGGTAGTATATGTCCAAGTTACATTGAAAGGTTCTCCTTAGCCACCATATCCCAGATCATATTTCTCAGTTCCAATAGCCTTAATGATAATAGTCCTTTTTAAAATATCAAATTTTAGGATCTCCTTTCTCTCTTTCTGTTTGGGTGAATTAGCAGTGAACATTTTTAAAAGTGCTGAAAAAGATTTCAGACAAAATTATGTGCTTCCCCCAGTGGCTAAATGAGTAACCTGTTTATCAAAGTATAAAAATGATTCTCTCTTGGGCACAGTTTTCAGGTTTAGGCCTCTGGCATATCTCAAGTGTTAGAAAGCAGCGATATTATCCCATCGTTTAGAAGGAATAGTTCTAGGCCCTACGACAAGCTTCTACACATGCCGGCACTCAATATTCAGGAGCCACAGGGAGGGTGTTTCTTGGGAGATGAAGTGGAACAAAAGTTTTAACATGTGCGAGGGGGCGTCTGTGTCCTGAGATGCTCACTTGATGCTTACTCAGGAGCGGTCTCCTGTGGTAAAGTGAAAACGGAATTAAAAATAAATGCTTGACTGAAGTAACAAGCTATAAAACACTCACAGCTAATCATCAGCTCTGCTCTCATTTCTCCTGTCATCTCTCTGTGCTTTCAGAACCCTGTGGGATGCTGATTGGGTGAACTACATCTTTAACAGTGCTAAATGGAGGACAAACAAACAAAACAAAACAAAACAAACGAGGAAGAAAAATATACGACAAAACCCTTAATGCATAATTTCTGTAAGGGCGTGTGGAATGAGGGTCCTCCACAGAAGAGCAGAAATTGCAACACTTTATACATTTCTCTTTTGTTCTTTTCCAGCTACCTCTGAAAACACTAATAAGTTATATCTCCTGCTGATTGGTCTAGTTTGATTTTAACACATTCAATATTTTCAAGAAAAACAGTTTCAACGACTAAGAATTAAATGTATTGATTAAAAATAAAAATCTTTAGTGCCATCTGCTGGACATTTGCAATAAGTAAAAAGTATACACATTTTCAAGACTCGGTATGGTCTTAAACACAAACTGAAAAATATTTTTTTCACCTGTAGTAATATTTTAAATTACTCAACAATATCTGGCGTAAATTTCTGAATTACTGAAATGTTTAGGATAGGTATAGTATTATCTATATATCTATCTATATATAAATGTATTATAGATTCATTTTATGTATATATTATTACAACCTTTCTTTGAGAGTAAAGTTTTTTACAGACTTTATTTCGTAGAGCAGTTTTAGGCTGACAGCAAAATCGAGGGGAAGGTGCAGAGATTTCCCGTGTGCCTCCTGCCTCCACATATGCACAGACTCCTCCCCCATCATCAACATCCCCCATTCCCGCCAGGTGCATCTGTTTCGAGTGGTGCCCTACAATGACACATCAGTATCACCCAGAGTCCGCAGTTTACCTTAGGGTTCACCCTTGGTGTTGTTCATTCTATGGGTTTGACCAAATGTATAATGAGATGTATATAATGTACTAGATGTACTATAATATCGTGCAGAGTAGTTTGTCTGCCCTAAAAATCCTCTGGGATCCACCTATTCATCCCTCTCTCCCTGCAACCCCTCCTATGATTATTTTTAAAACCTACGAATCCTAATATGTACATATCTGTGATTCATAGAATTGTAAGTTTTAAACAAAGGTGGATATCACATTAAATTATATAACGTAATAGGTACATTTTCAGCATCTCTTCACACAAGCAGTCCTCCAAATTTTGCATTTATAATTAAAATTTAATTATGTGATGAAGATTATTTTTAACAAGTAATATGAAGGATGAAGGACGTATAAAAATATGCCTTCATTTTCTAATTTAACCTTAATGTAGGGATCTCTACTATATTATAGTCCTCAGATAATCTACACCAGGATTACCTGGGTTGACAATTTGAAAGGCAGGCTCCTGAGATTTATCCCACACCTACTGACTCAGAAGCACCTGAGGTTAAGGTGTATTTTAATAAGCCCATTAGATAATTTTGATACCTACTATGTTTGAGAACACCAAGGAAACATCCCGCACAAATCAATAACTTTCCATCCTTCAGCCATATTCAAATAAGCATCTGAAGATAGGAAGGTATAGTGGAAAGTTGGAAATACAGGACCTAATTATTCACAAACCAGTTTTACGACCTTATGTAAGTAACAAAGTATGGGCCTAGGTTTTCCCATTTATAAAATGAGATCCTTCTCCCCAGAGATCTTCAAAGTCCCTCCTGTGTCTCTATTTTCCTAAATCTCAATATTTCCACTTAAAATCAGGTTTTGGAATCTTTCCTACATCTTTTCTCACTCTGAGAATGGGGTTCAAATGATTCCAAAGCTATGAACCCCAAGTCCTAGCAAAGAAGCAAGGGGCTTGGTCCAAATCTGTACAGCCGGATTTCTTTCTTTAGAGGGGGGGCATGCCACGTGGCTGGGGGGATCTTAGTTCCCCGGCCGGGGATGGAACCAGGACCCTCTGCAATGAAAGCCTGGAGTCCTAACCACTGGACAGCCAGGGAATTCCCCACACCTGGATTTCTTAAATGTCAGGAACCATTCACAGGGTTGAAAAAGAAAACAAAGGTGAAATGTAGGATAATTCGAACTTGTACCAAAAGAAAGCTAACATGGTCATATAGAGAATTAGTATATTGTAGTCCTACAGATCAGTGAAAAATTAAGTTATTGGTAAATTAAAGGTTTATAATACTTGGTAGGGGTTCAAGTTGCAAAAGGCAGTTAAAGGCTGGAAGGAAAATACACTGCTGTGAAAATAATCTCTCTTGCATTATGTGAATTTGCAGTTGTAATCATTTCCTTTTGAAGAAAGGAAATACATATGCCAAACACCTATAAACAGCTTGTTACATTATATACGTTTAATATAATCTGAAAACTTTGCAAAAATACATTTACACATTTTAACCAAGACTAGTTGTTCCTCTAAGAAACAAAAAAATGCTTAATTTAGTCAAGAATAATAGCAAATCATAAACCTTTCTTAATTTTGTGAATAGAGTCTAGAAGTTTACATTTTGTTAAAATAAATCAAGTTTTATTTTCATGATCAAATTACATCACAATTTTTTTCAGATTTCAGCATGATGTCTTTTTCTAATTGAAGTATAGTTGATTTACAATACTATATTTATGTTTATTTATATGATATTTCAGGCAAACCGCATAGTGATTCAATATTTTTATAGATTATACTCCATTTAAAGTTATTACCAAATAGTGGCTATATTTCCCTGTGCTTCACAATATATCCTTGTACGTTATTAATTTTATACATAGTAGTTTGTATCTCTTAATCTCCTATTCCTATCTTGACCCTCCCCCATTCCTCTCCCCACTGGTAACCACTAATTTGTTCTCTATAACTGTGAGTCTCTTTCTGTTTTGTTATATTCACTAATTTGTTTTATTTTTTTATTTTTTGTTTTTGGCGGTACGCGGGCCTCTCACTGTTGCGGCCTCTCCCGTTACGGAGCACAGGCTCCGGACGCACAGGCTCAGCGGCCATGGCTCACGGGCCCAGCCGCTCCGCGGCATGTGGGATCTTCCCGGCCCGGGGCACAAACCCGCGTCCCCTGCATCGGCAGGCGGACTCTCAACCACTGCGCCACCAGGGAAGCCCTGTTTTATTTTTTTTAATTCCACATATAAGTTATATCATACAGTATTTGTCTTTGTCTGACTTATTTCATTAAGGATAATACTCCCTAGGTCCATCTTCCTTGCTGCAAATGACAGAATTTCATTCTTTATTTATGACTAATATTCCATTAGATAGATAGGTGATAGATAGATAGATAGAAAGATGTGATATATGTCACTTCTTATTTAGCCATTCATCTCTTGATGGACTTAGGTTGCTTCCATATCTTGGCTATTCTCAATAGTGATGCTATGAACATTGGGGTGTGTGTATCTTTTCAAATTAGTGGTGTTTTTGTATTTTTCACGTATGTATACCAAGGAGTGGGATTGCTGGATCGTGTGGTAGCTTTATTTTTACTTTTTTGGGAAACCTCCCTACTGTTTTCCACAGTGGCTGCACCAATTTACATTCGTACCAACAGTGTACATTAGGCTTTGAAGAGAAAATAACCTCTAATGTAGGGAAGATGATCTCCATATACGAAAGAAAAGAACCATTTTCTGAACCATTTATCTGAATCATTTATCTTTACCAAAAGAACCATTTATCAAAAAGCCTTAAATAAAGTAATAAATTAAGTGAAACTCATATCTTCTTATGTTGTTTTATGTTGTTTTCTTTGTACCCCCAGGGACTCAAGCAGTGCCTGTTGTACAGCTGGAGCTCAATAAATGTTTGTTGAATTGCTGTTTGTAAGATTCTACTGTGTTTGGTAACTAGGGAGAAAATCTGATGCAATGGTAGGTCTAAGGTATGTGAGAAGGGTTTGTGAGAGATGCTGATAGATAATTGGGAACAAGGAGGATCATCTTGGATCCCAGGATGAGCAATGGACTACCTTAGAAATGATATTTTAGCAGCCGATTGACGTGATTCGTTCGGTTTATTAGTATGAAAGATGAACCAGAGTGAGTGAACCCATTGGCCAGAGCCTAGTAAAAAGTCGATGGAATAATGCAGGCTAAGAATAATGAAGGTCTTCATCACAGGTGGTAGATTGAGCTGTGCATCTCATCACCACAGAGGGAAGGTTTTTTTGTGTTTGTTTGATTGTACGTGTGTCTTGTATCTGAGTCTGAGGTTTACCTTGATTTGTGGTCTTGCAATTTGTTTACTAGATGAAAAGGACTGGACAGACACAAATACATATATGTGTATGTGAGTTTCTTAGGGGACAGCATCTATCAAAAGAAATTTCCTGATGGAAGCTAAATGCTTCCTATAGTGGGTGCTTAGTGTCTGGGGGGAGAGGGAGAGAGAGAGAGAGAATGAATGAAGGTGAAAGAATCCCTAGACTCAGCTATCGCTCACTTCAGGTGCAGTGGAAGGAATTAAGAAATTTGACCTAAATCAGAAGATTGTAAATAAAGTGGAAGACTGACCCTCACAACCTCTGTTCCAGACTCCTTCCAGGGAGTATTATGAAGAAGCCAGAAACCTAACAACTAAATCCCATGGATTCTCTTGCAGCTGGAATCCTTGATGTGATTTAGGATCCCCTAGTCCGATGTATGGGCCTGAGACTTGAACTGAACCTGAGTTAATGGAGGGCCACGTGGCATCTGGGCGTTGATCTTGCTGGTCTCTTTAGCGGCTCAGTGTGACTGTGGTGGTGGAGTCCAGACAAGAGCATCTCAGCCGAGGAGGTGGGGCTCCAGCCACTGGGACACTGGCTTTCTGATTCTACAGCAGCGGTCCCCAGCCTTTTTGGCACCAGGGACTGGTTTCATGGAAGACAGTTTTTCCACGGACGGAGGTGGGGAATGGTTCAGGCAGTAATGCGAGCGATGGGGAGAGGCAGATGAAGCTTCACTGGCTCACGCACCGCTCACCTCCTGCTGCGCAGCCTGGGACCCCTGTTCTTACAGCTTCCTGGCTGAGGAACTTTCAGTAGCTGGTTTTATGCTTTTGTTTTGGAGATCATACCCAGAACCCACTTCTATCCCCCTTCCAACAGTTTTGTAGCACCAAATTCTATTACTTAACCTTTTTGCTTAAAAGACTGTGATTTTTTTTATTTTCAACTCAATTCTGACACAAGGGACCACTCTTTCCAAGCATCATTTTTTAAAAAAAATTAGTCACCACTGGACTGCACTGGAATTTTAGTGCCCCTCTGTTACAGAGTAGAATCAAAGAGACAGTTTCACGAAAAAGGGGACAATTGTGTTTTGGGACCAAGAAATCATTTTTTAACTGCACCTGTGTTTTGACTTCATGGGCAGTTATGTATAATTGTCAGACTGTCATTCACTAGAACATACACAGTGGATGCTTGTTTGCTGATACACAAAGACTCTAAAAGGTGATTTGGTTTCAACTACATTTCTGAGATATTTGGGAGCATTCATAATTACTTTATTATTATCTTAGCATGCTTTCCTATTTCTTTGCTGAAGTACTTACATTAATACCACCATGAGCCAGATTTTTATTATTTCAGAGAATAGTTCAAGTTCCAACTCATCTAGGAAAATGTTTTGGACCGGCTAAGCCAAATAAATCTCCCTGATCCTTTCACCCAGAATTGTTATTTTCTAAAGAACAATTTCTTTCCGTTCTTTATATATGCTGTCGTAAACTGCTAATTTATGTTTACATATAACTTACCTTCTAAGCACAGTGTACATACCTTGGAGTCAAGAAGTGTGCTTTTAGAGTTGAGGTTAGGGTGAGTTTTTCAACAATAGAGTTTGATGTCAAAAATTTCTAAAACAAGCCTCCAGGGTATCCGGCTAGCCGATGTTTAATTTCAGTCACTGTCAGGGCTCCTTCCCATACATCCCCCAGGTCTTTGGAGGCACTTAAGCGATCCAGCCTTCTCAGAAGAGCTCTCCTGGCTTTAACCTCCCCATCACTATTGGCATGGGCCCTTGATCATGCCTTGTTGTATAAGTTCTGTGCCAAGGTTGGGAAAGGAAATTTAGACCATGCTTGCTTTTCTCAGTAGCCTTGTATGTATGTCCCAAAGCAGTTCTCCATCTCAGGTGCTACATGCAAACTGCTCTGGTCTCTGCCCCTCCCTTCCTCTTGGGGAAAGCCTTCATCTTCCTTCGGGACCTGTAACTTTGGCTTTTGAAACTTCAAAGCACTGGTTCCCATCCCCTCCTACTGCAGAAAAATGTAGCCTAGACTTCACCAAGGAGAGCCGGGAAGAAAGGTGGGATTTCGGTCCTCTAGCTTCTGACCACTTTGGGGATGGAGGAAGGAGAAACACAAAACAGAAGTAAAAGAGGCGCCGTGTCAATTAACAGAGATTCCTCTTCATCCCCCCATCACCAGTCACTCGGCATCTATCTGTGTGCCCTATTTATAGTAAGTGATCAACAAATGCGCATTAACTGGTAAGGATGTTATTAATAACTTCCTGCTTAAATGATTTATTTTGCATTATAGGGTGATATAGATATATATTCTTTTTTTTTTTTTTTGGAAAATTGTTTTGGCTACACCAAGTGGCTTGCAGGATCTTTGTTCCCTGACCGGGGACTGAACCAGCACCCTTGGCAGTGAGAGCACAGAGTCCTAACCACTGGACCACCAGGGAATTCCCAGGATGAATTTATATTTTAGATGTATAGAGAATGATATTTAGTTTTATAGGCATTCATTTTTATTTCCTTCAAATACGTGCCACTAACCACCCAAACAACTTGTTTACAACTGGAATCTTGGAGTTTCTTGAATTGAGTACACAGATATTAAAATAATACGATTGTTACATAGTGAAACAGTGGAAAAAATCACATCCATGGAGAAAACTAAAGTTTCTATATCAATACTTTTCTTCTGATAGCATTGCATATTGTAGAATGCTCTCCATTTTCTCTGTAGAAAATTTAAATTAGAGATTTGTGATCATATATTTTGTTAGCCTTGCTAATCAATAAGAATATCTTGTTAATTCTAAAATTGAAAGGTACAGATAAATTTCACAAAAAGATCCTACATTTGCAGTCCTGCATTTACTGTAATACCATATAGTCAAATATGAATTTCCATGCATTATTCATAACAGAACACTGTCACATATTTGATATGGATTAAAGCATTAAAACATCAGATACAGAAAATAAATATACTATTTATGGTTTCAGTACCAGTATCCTGATTCCAAAAGCAAATCTTATTATGAGGACAGCATCTTGACAGTGAGTGATCTCAGAGTGATGTGAGGGGAATACAGATTGAGAAAAGGGCATGAAGGTTGGTTTTTTAAGAGATAGTTTAGTAGAGCACTGCACAGGGTTATGGAATAAGTAGATTTTGAAGAAGTGGGAGTCATGAAGGCCGCTCTTCCCTCCCTCCCTCCCTTCCTTCCTGCTTTTCTTTCATAATTTCTGCTGGTAAAAAGGAGGAGTGCACTGGGAAATAAGTCAGCCAGGTTGATGGGGACTTGGGTTGGGCTTTTTCTTTCATTGCAGAATAAGGGAGTCCTGTCTATAGCTAGAGGAAGAAGCCCAGGAAGAAAGAGGTGTGAGGATGTAACATGAGTTCTGGGCTGAGAAATGGCACAATCTTGCTTCTTTCACTCTGCTCCCTGTGGTGGTATCCAAACCAGTCATATGAACACGGCCCATTGCTGGAACCAAGGAAGAATTTTAAATGCACATGAGAAGAGGGTACAGATTGCATCCAGGCCACCAAGACATGGCATCCAGGAGGCTGTGAGTCCTGGCCGGGTCTGGAGTGATGCCTGTGGGGGGAGACACTTGGGCACATCCTTCTGGGAGGAGAGCTCTGTCCCCTGGTGGCTCTCGTCCTTAGGAACTACTCTGTGGGCTGGATTTTTCCCCACTTTTGGTGAGACTGGAAGAGAACGCCCCTCTAAGGCATCCCATGGAGAAAGCGAGAACCGGAGACCTCATTCAGACCCCAATCAAGAAGCCTCATCTCACCAACCCTCTTGCTGTGGCCTCTGGGGAAAGAGTCATTGCTTCCTGTGCACCTAGCATGGCCTGGAAGACCCCACGGTCTAAGTTGTACCAGCACTTAGCGGACCATCACTGGGTTCCCAAGTCACCAAAATAACTTTTTGAGTGTTTCAGAAGGGCACAGTCGCTTGAAGTCAATTTTGGGAATAAATACCATAGAGGAGCTGAGAAATGAGGGGAAGTAGAATTGACTGAGACTACAGCATCTGTAGAAGCATCATGACTGAGCTCATTGGCAGACCTTTTGCTTTTCCATGGTCAGCTTTGTTCACATACCATCAATTAGCCACGATCGAAAATGGACATTTCCTCCCTGTGAGCGCTTTCCTGAGTCCAGAAACACTTTCATTTGCAAGTTGAATCTGCATTTATTCTCATGCTTTGTGTGAGCTCAATATAAGATCTGAAGTATGTGAAATTATTTATGTATGTATTTTTAATATTTTATTTTTATACAATTTTTAAAGGTTACACTCAATTTACAGTTCTTACTAAATATTGGCTATATTCCCCGTGTTGTACAGTACATCCTTGCAGCCCATCTTACACCCAAGAGTTTGTACTTCCTACTCCCCCTTCCCTGTATTTCCCCTCCCCCCTACCCACTGGTAACCACTAGTTTGTTCTCTATATCTGTGAGTCTGCTTCTTTTATGTTATATTCACTAGTTTGTATATTTCTTAGATTCCACATACAAGTGATATCATACAGTATTTGTCTTTATCTGTCCGACTTATTTTATTTTATTGGCCACACCACGCAGCTTGCAGGATCTTAGTTCCCTGGCCAGGGATTAAACCCAGGCCCTGGCAGTGAAAATGCTGAGTCCTAACCACTGGACCACTAGGGAATTCCCTGTCTGATTTATTTCACTTAGCATAATGTCCTCCAAGTCCATTCATGTTGCTGCAAATGGCAAAATTTCTTTCTTTTTTATGGCTGAGTAATATTGCATTGTATATATGTGCCACATCTTCTTTATCCATTCATCTGTTGATGGACACTAGCTTGCTTCCATGTCTTGGCAACTGTAAATAATGCTGCTATGAACACTGAGGTGCATGTATCTTTTCAAATTAGTGTTTTTTTTGTTTTTTTCAGATATATAGCCAGAAGTGGCATTGCAAGATCTTATGATAGCTCTATTTAGTTTTTTGAGAAACCTCCACACTGTTTTCCACAGTGTCTGCACAAATTTACATTCCCACCAAAAGTGTACAAGGGTTCCCTTTTCTCCACATCCTCTCCAGCATTTGTTATTTGTGTTCTTTTTGATGATGGCCATTCTGTGGTTTTGATTTGCATTTCCCTGATGATTAGTGACATTGAGAACCTTTTCATGTACCTGTTGGCCACCTGTATGTCTTCTTTGGAAAAATGTCTATTCAGTTCTTCTGCCCATTGTTTAATTGGGTTGTTTTGGTTGTTGAGTTGTATTAGCTGTTTATATATGTTGGATATTAACCGCTTATCAGTCATATCATTTGCAAATATTGTCACCCATTCAGTAGGTTGTCTTTGCATTTTGTCGATGGTTTCCTTTGCTTTGCAAAAGCTTTTAAGTATAATTACACCCCATTTGTTTATTTTTGCTTTTATTTCCTTTACTTTAGGAGATGGATCCAAAAAATAATGCTTTGATTTATGTCAAAGAGTGTTCTGCCTACGTTTTCCTCTAGGTGTTTTATAGTATCTGGTCTTACATTTAGGTCTCTAAACCATTTTGAGTTTATTTTTTTTATATAGTGTTAGAGAATATCCTAATTTCATTCTTTTACTAAAGTAGGCAAATTTAGAATGATATATTCAGGTAGAAAATAAAGCAAAGCCCCAAACAAAATTAGTTTCAATAAAACGGGAATAATAATACTGTCTACTTCATAAAGTTATTATGTGGTTAAACATATGCATTTCTTCTTAAAATTAGGTTCCATAAATGGTCAACTCTTCTGTAGATTTTAATGCTGTCAAATACATTCACTTTTTCAGTTCTTTAATAGCAGTCATTTGTTAGCCAGTGATAACTAATGAGATAGAAATAAATTTTTCCTTCTTTATATTATAAAATATTTCATACATACAGGAGTATTATGTAACATATATGTAAAGCATAAAGAAAAAGAACAAAACATACATCATACATTCACCATGAAGCTTAAGAAAAAAAACATTTCTATTACTTTTGAGGCCCACAGCTGGAAAAATTTCATATCTCTATGAAAAAATATTTATCTGTTGAGTACATTTATTGTTCAGTATGTTTACTGCACTCAACAAGTTAAAACAAGTTTAGTTTACTGGACAGATGTATACATATACATATAGAAACTTGTTCATTGTGTTGTTCAAATCTCCCTATCATTATTTATTTTTGATCTGTCTGATCTGTCAACCACCCAGAGAGAGGTGTGTAAAAATATTCTACTCTGATGGTAGATTTCTCTGTCCTAATAGTTTTATCAATTTTTTGGCTTTAGAGGTTATTATATGCAATCAAGTTTAGAATTGTCACATACAACATGAAATGAACACTTCTTTAATAGTAACACCCTCTTTATCTCAAGTAATGCTTTTTGCCTTACGTATTACACCAGTTTTGTTTTGCTGTTGTTGCTGTTTTGTTATTGTTACTCTTTCCCTGGGATATATTTTTTCCATCATTTTATTTAAAACATTCTGTGCTTTTATAGTTTGGGTATTTCTCTTCTAAACCTCATTTAGCTGAATTTTTTAAGTCTAACATGATGAACTTTGTCTTTTCATAATGCTGTAGTCCATTACACTTACCGTGACTCCTGATATGTTGGATTGTTTCTGCCATCACATGCTCTATTTCTAATTGTCTGTGTTTGTTTGTTTCAATTCTTACCTTCTTTGGATTGACTTTTTTCTCATTCCATGTTTTTCTATCTCCAGATTTGGATGTTATACACTGTACTTCAATTATTTTTGGTGGCTGCCTAACTGGAATTTTTATTTTCAGTCACATGTACAAAAGTTAAATCTGAAGTTCTCGCTCACAGAGCCTCCGTCCATGTCCCCAGGGCAGCTGTCAGCTTCAGAGCTATATCATCTCGGAATTACTGCTCCCGTTTCATACTTCTCCTTTGAGGAACTCAACTCCATACTCTCTCCTCAGCTCAAACATGAATTAAAAGATATCCTTTTAAATATTTTATCCAGCATTTCTAGCATTTTTGGCAGTAAGATTTTCCAGGATATTTAGTCTTCAGCATGAACGCATTTGTTTTTGTTTTTTCTCAAGACGGACTAAAAAATATATTTATATATGGATGACTTTTCCATTCAGCAAAGATGTATCGGCTACTACTAAGGGGATGTATGTTTTTATTAGCTGGCTGTGCACTTCTAACACTATTTACTGTTTGGTAGAAGAGAAGTGTCATGTACAGAAACAGTAATAATATATGGTAGAAATAATATTAAGTAGCCTGTGACGAACCAGAGGAAACGCTATGAGATGCATTAGAGAAAGGTTTCATCTCAGTGCTCTGCACAAATATATCGTACAAAGGTTTCCTGAACCAGATGCCTTTTGATCGGACCCTACAGGATGGATAAAAGTCCTTTATGTTTGAATTTTTAAAAGTCAGAAAGACTTCGATTTTCAAGCTGTTATGCCTTAGTATAAATCATATACTAAATCAGGAGTTGACAACCAGGTGCACGGGCTAAATCTGGCCTACCATCTTTTTTTGTAAATAAAGTTTTATTGGAACACAGCCATGCTTGCAATTTACATATTGTCTATGCTACTTTCCTGCTACAGCAGTACAGCTGAGTAGTTGCCAACCGATATTGCCTGGCCCACAAATTCTGAAATATTTACAAACTGGCCTTTTACCGTAAAGTTTGCCAGCCCCCAAACTAAAACATGTTCTGTATCATTATACGTTTATAGGGAAGCTTTTTCTTTAGCCTAGCTTTCTCCTTCTCATTTATATATATATATATATATATGATTTAAATATGTTTGACTTGGTGGTTCTCACAATAAATATTTATTCACGCACTCCCTGTCTGCTCAGCTCAGCATTTTGGAATGGGTCAAACAGCTCTTCAGTAATTGATCAGACATTCTTGCATGCATTAAATAAAATATCACAATATCCTCTCTGCACTGAAATTCGCTGGCCTTTAAACTGGGAAGGGTTTCAGATTCTAAACTACTTTATATGCTAGTGCAACTATGTTTGCTTTAATTATGAGAATTAAAATAGAAAAAAGTGTCAGTTGGCAAAGCAGGAAAGGGATTTGAGAATTTTTAAAGTAATCATTAAAGTTCTGCTCAAAAGCTGTTGATGTTAAAATGAAAATATAATGAAATCCCCATACTTCAAACACTGCAGTGCTCGGACTTCACTTATTGAATGCAGTTTCCAGGGAGTCCCAGTTCCCCACAGTTATCATAGATGTGGAGCATCACGCTAACTGCCTTAACTGACAATAGCATGTGTGTTCTCTGATCCTGGGGAAACTCACATCCAGCAAACGAGCTTAGATACACAGATACATCTGCTTAGACATTTCCCACGAGTTTCTCTTTTGGTGTAAGAGCCAATGACTATTAAGCCTGGGACAATTTCCTGGGACAAAATGAAGGCTTCCTTTCTCTGGAGAATCACCGGCTGTCACGGTGCTCTGTACAGAACATGGAACCGTTTCTGTTTGTAGCAGTTTGAGAGAGAGGGGTTTGCACTAACGGGGAGCGGAGGAAACCTCAACCATATTAAGTGTGAATGTTCTTGGGGAAATGCTTTGCCTCAACAAATGTAGTTGCCCGAAGTCCAGCAGTTATCAATAAAGAGTAATAGCAACTTTCATACATATGACCTGGGAGAGATCAAGCAATACTGGGGCATGGAAAAATCTGAATATTTGCAAGGTATGGTTTAGAGCTTGTAATGTGATGCGACAGATCTAAGGTAGCTCAACTGTAACCTATATATATACACACACATATAGGTATATACGTATAAACAGTCCAGTCTGTGTCCTGTGTGGAATACTTGATGCCACACAGATGTCTCCGGGAATGGAAGTGAAGGAAGATACTTCATGGAAGACAGCTTGCCTAGCAATGTAGTTTAAAATAGTCATTTCCCAAGTATGCATCATGCTTCAACCATGGGTCTTGGGACCAATTTACTGTGACAAATTTTTTAAAAACAGTAATCTGTATTAAACTTCAAACAGAATAAGACAGAAAATATCAGAGCACATTCTACAGAGTTAGGCTAAGAATCTTGTATAACGTTTGCCTTATATACACATGATTGTGGTTGTAAGATGTGGAGTCCCAGTCAAAAATACTTTGAAAATCACCTGTCAAAGAAGCAGAGTCACGGAGTGGATACAGGAATTCCACTGTTGGGAAATTATATGGAATGATTATATAGAGCCTATTTATATACGGTTCAGTGCTAATAAGCACCACTGGAGCTAATAGAAGACAGGCTAATACATTTCTTACCTCTGGTGGTAAGGTTAGGGGGGAAAGTGGCTTCGTATGTTTTGCTTCAGTTCAAAAGCTAGACGTCTCTTCTGCTACGAAAAAGTGTTTTTGTTCCCGTTTCCAGCATTCCCTTAGCTTGCTCCCATTTTCTCTTCTGCCCAGGAGATTGCATCAACAATTTGAAAGCTATAAGGAGCAAGTGAGAAAAATAGGGGAAGAAGCACGGCGTTACCAGGGTGAGCACAAAGACGATGCTCCGACCTGCGGGATCTGCCACAAGACCAAGTTCGCCGATGGCTGCGGCCACCTGTGCTCCTACTGCAGCACCAAGTTCTGCGCGCGCTGCGGGGGCCGCGTGTCCCTGCGGTCCAACAACGTGAGTAGAACCGCCCACGGTGCGCACAGGTGGATGCGCCCCGCCTCCCCCGTGACCAGAGCAGGGGACGAGCGATGCAGATAATTCATAAAAGATGCGCTTTCTGTATGTGTGTATCTCGATAAATGATTCCCATTCAACACCAACAGATTACCTATGGGAGTAAGTTTATTTTCTGAAGAAAGTAGTTAATGTAGATTTAGTATCGTGAATTATGAAACCCTTGAAGCGTGTTACCACCAATTCTTCTTGTACAAAAAAAGCAGAACAAAACAACCTACCTTGAATTTCTGCAACATATGTTTCAGATTGAATGAAGATAAAATCAAGGTAGATTGTGTGGCATTAAATTTAACCCAATGCCATCATGTATAAAGCAATAATTAGCCTCTGTGAGAGTAACTCCAAATTTGCTATCATGTTAAAAAAAAGAAAAGAGTGCTAAGCCTTATGAAAATTATTTGGATATTTAAAGAGTGTGTCAAAATTTTAATTTCGTGGGGAAAAGTGGTGGTTTACACTTATATCTTCCTAATCTGGAAAATCACAGTTAAAATTAAAGTGAACCTACCCATCAACATTGTATTCTTTGGTAGTGTATTTGAGTTGTAAGTAGGGTATTATTCTAAAATCTCTTCTAGGGGAATTAAGACATTTAGTAAAATAGATGCATTATTAAACTTAAGATGAGCCTACTATTTTCTTTGTAGCCTTAACTTCTCCAAGCAACAGCATCTTTATCTATGAAACTGTATGGTAGTAATTAATGCATATGGTTGGTATGAGAATTAAAACAATTCAAATCTATGCAACTTTAATTTTTCTTTATGTTCCGTTCTTATGGTCACATAAGTTTTCTTTTTTCTTCCTAAAAGTTATGTGTTTTAGCTAATCCTCGTATGCTACCTTAAAGCCTTTCCAAAACAAGCTTGGATTGAGATCGTGTCTGGTGCATAAAAAGTGCACGGGACCTATTTGTTAAATTTCCCTTCTTTAGTTCTTGAACACACTTTTTGGAATGAATTCTTGCAAATGAGACCTGTGATGGTATTCAAAATATTAACAACTCATGCAGTAAGGGTACTGTCCAATCTGAAAGGGTGCTGATGCTGAACGCTAGGGTGCAAATGGGCTGAGTGCCCATAGCTGTTGAATGCTTTTAACTTCACATTATAGGTTTGAGGCAATCCAATAACATAGAATCAAACTCATATTTTAAACAGGAGAGGGGTTTAAAGGAAATTGAGCTAAGAGGTACCTATGCTTTTGAGCAGACAAGCAGGCCTAATGTAGTTCATCCATCTTTACCAAACCCATTCAATCTTGGAAAAAATATTCAAAAAACAAAACAAAGCACAACTTAAAATATTTAATCTTGGACAAGGGACACAAAATTGTATAAAGTTGTTTTTTTCCTGTGACACTGTAAATTTTGAAATACCTATTATGAATAAATCTTCCTTGTGAGATAATTTATGGCTAAATGGTTAACAGATTTCTTTTCCCATTTTTATTTATTACAAATACTTCCCATTCTTAGATTTTTCCAGGTCATAACTATAAATATTTTAAGAGTAATTTGATATAATTATTCATTCAAATTTTATGCATTTTAATATGTCTTTTCAATAATAGGTGGACTAAATATGGTAGTGAATTAAGTTTTCTTTCTGAAGAATGATTTAAATGTAGATTTAATAATCCAAGTTCTCGAAAGTTCTGAAATTATAGTGCCCAACTTTTGTACCTAACTTATAGCAGGATCAGTATATGTGTATTTTCAACAAAAGATTGAACAGTGACTATTTTTTGGTAAGAATAAATATTTACTTTTTAAACTACCTGTGCTTTTATACTTTAAAGTAACACATGATTGCTTTCTTAAAATCTGTTTATTAATATATGCCTTATTTTTGTTTTTCTCTTCTTTTCCCTCTCTCTTTACTCTGCTTCCTTGGATGCTTTCCCAAAGGAGGACAAAGTGGTTAGAATCCATGATTTCTTTTCTATCGTTTGTTATTACAATGCTGTGAACTTTATTAAGTGAATGTTTCACCTAGTGTTGTTAATCACTATATTTCACAAAGAAATTACATGCTAGGAAGAGCTCACTCGTAGCTCTCATTGAAAAATAAAATGAACATCTAGGAGCATTACAGAGTTTTATATTGATAGATAAAGTCTGGGTAGTTTGTGTTCATGGGAACAGTGATATTTTAACATAATTTAAATCATTATGAAGCTCATTTGTCCTCTTAGCTCCCTGAGTTTTAAGGATGATTCATCTGCCTTGAGGAACAATAAAGTCTAATGGGCCTTACCTTTCTCATCACCCATTGGATGCATGGCGGGTGATTTGAAACTCTACAGCAGGAGGAATGGGATGTACTGATTTAGTGGAGACAATGGATCAAATTAAAATCAAGAGCTCAGAATAAAATGATTGTTCTATAGAACACAAGTAGCAGAGTTGTCATATTGAACCACAGTTTTGCTCTTTTCTTCTCCCTCATGCATTGAAATCACTCCTAAGGAAGTAAAAGGTCACCTTTAACTCTTATCAGCCTTGGAAATCACAGAGGATGTACTCAGTGAGATAGGAGACAAGTGGAATCTTACAACAGCCTGTCCTTTGCAGACATACTATACACTTCCATTTGGTGTAAATTACAATTTCCCGATATGAGACTGAGGCAATGAGTATTTTGGGTTCAATATATCAACTCAGCTGCCTCTGTTCAACTGTTTTAAAGTTTAGATTACATACTGCAGTGTGTAGACAGCAAGCCTGACATTAAGCTGAACATTAACTTGTGTTTTTAAACTTGATGTTAGTATATGTTCATAAGTTTTTTCTATGAAAAAGAAATCAGGGTATTATATAGGGTAGTTATTTTCACTAAATGTGTTTGCCTGTACCATTGGTGGTATGTGAGATCATTCTAGGGGCTATTATTTTAATGCAATACTGGTTTCCCCCACTATCTGAAAATAGAGATTTTCTATGAAAACTTTTGTAAGACCAAATGGCATAAAGAGAAGAAACAATTACCTCTGGACATATCTTGCTAACGAATGCACAGAATAAATCAGATAAGGCACAAATGCCCACAGACACATTTCAAAGCTGTGGTGGCTGGATGCTGAGATGCTGAGTGCAGTCCCTGGGGAAGGAGCTTGGCAGGGCTGCTCTCTCTGCTCTGGGTGTGTACTACCTCTGTAACAGCTCACTCCAAAACAAACACGGAATGCTAATTTTCACATCTCACCTTTTTTCTTTCGTAAAAGCAAAGTGGAGTGAAGGGAACTTTTAAAAAGCGGGGGATACGTGTAATGTATTGTATTAGGAAAAAAAACATAATTAGACTATCACACTTTTGGTTTCATGAACACTACTTTGGATGAGTCTACATTTGAAATGTAGGTAATTTTAAAATCCTTTAAAGAATAAAAGTTTAAGCACATAAATAATGCTGGTGTTGTGCAGACTCTAGCTACTTCCGTAGGGCTGGCCAGATTGATTGTTCCCATACAGGTAGGGTATTTGTGCTTGTTATGATTACTGACTCTGTAATAAGAATTCAGGGGGATTTTGTGGTTGTCAGTCAAAAATAGAATGAAAAAACCTGTAAAATACAATCACTTTCAGTTATTATCTTCACTTTGATTAGAACGCATATATCTACCATTTATGTTTAAGTACTTCGTCAAAATTTCATTAAAATGCTTCTTAGCTGATTAAGGTTGACGATGAATTTCCATTTTGGTCCAAGGAAACTGAAGCCAGATTTTGTCTTAGTTGTGTTAAAGAGAATAGCCAAGTATTAAGCAAAGTACTTGATTGTTATTTCTTTCCCTATTCCTCTGAGATCTTTTATTTTTCGTAGAGAAATTATAATTTACAAATGTGTGGAGGGGGTGCTTTTATGAGAGGAAAGCAAAGACTAATAAGGATGAATAAAACTTTCCTAAAAGGAATCTCCATCTTGTTCAATAAAATAAGGATGAGGTCTACTTAGTTTGTTAAATTGGTGAATAAAGTGACTAAAATACTAGTGTATACGATATGAAGACCTAGGGATAGCTAGGACATAAATATTTCTTTACTGAGTCCAGTGAAAAGTATTAATGATCACATCTTTTGCAACCTGGCAATATTTTATTTCAAAACTTCACTCTTAGCCTAAGTCACCTCTAGTAATTTGGGAGATTGTGTACTTATAAAGAAAACAGCTTGTCATGAAGAATCACTTTGCACTTGACGCATGTATAAAATAAACTCATTATAAATTATTACGTGTGTAAAGTGCAAAGTGCACACTCTGAGAGATAAAATGATAATTTTTATTTCATCAAAAGACTTCTCTGAAGTCTAAGTATATAGGGATACTGTGGATTTCCCCACAGCCTGTTTAAATTGGGTTTTTTTTTAACATCTTTATTGGAGTATAATTGCTTTACAATGGTGTGTTAGTTTCTGCTTTATAAAAAAGTGAATCAGCTATACATAACCATATATCACCATATCTCCTCCTTCTTCCATCTCCCTCCTACCCTCCCTATCCCACCCCTCTAGGTGGTCACAAAGCACCGAGCCAATCTCCCTGTGCTATGCGGCTGCTTCCCACTAGCTATCTATTTTACATTTGGTAGTGTATATATGTCCATGCCACTCTCTCACATCATCCCAGCTTACCCTTCCCCCTCCCCGAGTCCTCAAGTCCATTCTTTACGTCTGTGTCTTTATTCCTGTCATGCCCCTACATTCTTCAGAACCTTTTTTTTTAGATTCCATATATATGTGTTAGCATACAGTATTTGATTTTTCTCTTTCTGACTTCCTTCACTCTGTATGCAGCCTCTAGGTCCATCCACCTCACTACAAATAACTCAATTTTGTTTCTTTTATGGCTGAGTAATATTCCATTGTATATATGTGCCACATCTTCTTTATCCATTCATCTGTCGATGGACACTTAGGTTGCTTCCATGTCCTGGCTATTGTAAATAGAGCTGCAATGAACATTGTGGTACATGACTCTTTTTTTTTTTTTTTTTGGCGGTACGCGGGCCTCTCACTGCTGTGGCCTCTCCCGTTGCGGAGCACAGGCTCTGGACGCCCAGGCTCAGTGGCCATGGCTCACGGGCCCAGTGGCTCCATAGCATGTGGGATCTTCCCAGACCGGGGCACGAACCCATGTCCCCTGCATTGGCAGGCGGACTCTCAACCACTGCACTACCAGGGAAGCCGCATGACGCTTTTTGAATTATGTTTTTCTCAGGATATATGCCCAGTAGTGAGATTGCTGGGTCATATGGTAGTTCTATTTTTAGTTTTTTAGGGAACCTTCATACTGTTCTCCATAGTGGCTGTATCAATTTACATTCCCACCAACACTGCCAGAGGGTTCCCTTTTCTCCACACCCTCTCCAGCATTTATTGTTTCTAGATTTTTTGATGATGGCCATTCTGATTGGTGTGAGGTGATACCTCATTGTAGTTTTTATTTACATTTCTCTAATGATTAGTGATGTTGAGCATCCTTTCAGGTGTTTGTTGGCAATTTGTATATCTTTTTGGAGAAATGTCTATTTAGGTCTTCTGCCCATTTTTGGATTGGGTTGTTTGTTTTTTTGATATTGAGCTGCATGAGCTGCCTGTGTATTTTGTAGATTAATCCTTTGTCAGTTTCTTCATTTGCAAATATTCTCTCCCATTCTCAGGGTTGCCTTTTCTTCTTGTTTATGGTTCCCTTTGCTGTGCAAAAGCTTTTAAGTTTCATTAGGCCCCATTTGTTTATTTTTGTTTTTATTTCCATTTCTCTAGGAGGTGAGTCAAAAAGGGTCTTGCTGTGATTTATGTCAGAGTGTTCTGCCTATATTTTCCTCTAAGAGTCTTATAGTGTCTGGCTTTACATTTAGGTCTTTAATCCATTTTGAGTTTATTTTTGTGTATGGTGTTAGGGAGTGTTCTAATTTCCTTCTTTTACATGTAACTGTCCCGTTTAACCAGCACCACTTATTGAAGAGGCTGTCTTTATTCCATTGTGTATTCTTGCCTCCTTTATTAAAGATAAAGTGACCATATGTGTGTGGGTTTATCTATCTCTGGGCTTTGTATCCTGTTCTGTTGATCTATATTTCTGTTTTTGTGCCAGTACCATACTGTCTTGATTACTGTAGCTTTGTAGTATAGTCTGAAGTCAGGGAGTCTGATTCCTTCAGCTCTGTTTTTCTTTCTCTCAAGATTTCTTTGGCTATTCAGAGTCTTTTGTGTTTCCATACAAATTGTGAAATTTTTTGTTCTAGTTCTGTGAAAAATGCCATTGGTAGTTTAATAGGGATTGCATTGAATCTGTAGATTGCTTTGGGTAGTATAGTCATTTTCACAATGTTGATTCTTCCAATCTAAAAACATGGTATATCTCTCCATCTGTTTGTATCATCTTTAATTTCTCTCATCAGTGTCTTATAGTTTTCTGCATACAGGTCTTTTGTTTCCTTAGGTAGGTTTATTCCTAGGTATTTTATTATTTTTGTTGCAATGGTAAATGGGAATGTTTCCTTAATTTCTCTTCCAGATTTTTCATCATTTGTGTATAGGAATGCAAGACATTTCTGTGCATTAATTTTATATCCTGCTACTTTACCAAATTCATTGATTAGCTCTAGTAGTTTTCTGGTAGCATCTTTGGGATTTTCTATGTATAGTATCATGTCATCTGGAAACAGTGACTGTTTTACTTCTTCTTTTCCGATTTGGATTTTTACTTCTTTTTCTTCTCTAAGTGCTGTGGCTAAAACTTCCAAAACTATGTTGAATAATAGTGGTCAGAGTGGGCAACTTTGTCTTATTCCTGATCTTAGTGGAAATGGTTTCAGTTTTTCACCATTGAGAATGATGCTGGCCATGGGTTTGTCATATATGGTCTTTATTATGTTAAGGTAAGTTCCCTCTGTGCTTACTTTCTGGTGAGTTTTTATCATAAATAAAATTCTATGAATTTTGTCAAAAGCTTTTTCTGCATCTATTGAGATGATCATATGGTTTTTCTCCACCAATTTGTTAATATGGTTTATCACATTGATTTATTTGCATATATTGAAGATTCCTTGCATTCCTGGGATAACCCTCACTTGATCATGTTGTATGATCATTTTAATGTGCTGTTGGATTATGTTTGCTAGTATTTTGTTGAGGATTTTTGCATCTATGTTCATCAGTGATTTTGGCCTGTAGTTATCTTTTTTTTGTGACATCTTTAATCTGGTTTAGGTATCAGGGTGATGGTGGCCTCATAGAATGAGTTTGGGAGTGTTCCTCCCTCTGATATATTTTGGAAGAGTTTGAGAAGGGTAGTTGTTAGCTCTTCTCTAAATGTTTGATAGAATTTGCCTGTGAATCTATCTGGTCCTGGGGTTTTGTTTGTTGGAAGATTTTTAATCACAGTCTCAATTTCAGTGCTTGTGATTGGTCTGTTTATATTTTCTATTTCTTCCTGGTTCATTCTCAGGAGATTGTGCCTTTCTAAGAATGTGCCCATTTCTTCCAGGTTGTTCGTTTTATTGGCATAGAGTTACTTGTAGTAATTTCTCATGATCCTTTGTATTTCTGCAGTGTCAGTTGTTACTTCTCCTTTTTTATTTCTAATTCTATTAATTTGAGTCTTCTCCCTCCTTTTCCTGATGAGTCTGGCTAATGGTTTATCAATTTTGTTTATCTTCTGAAAGAATCACCTTTTAGTTTTATTGATTTCTGCTTTGGTTTCCTTCATTTCTTTTTCATTTATTTCTGATCTGATCTTTATGATTTCTTTCCTTCTGCTAACTTTGGGGTTTTTTTCGTTCTTCTTTCTCTAATTGATATAGGTGTAAGCTTTGGTTGTTTATTTGAGATTTTTCTTGTTTCTTGAGGTAGGATTTTATTGCTATAAACTTCTCTCTTAGAACTGCTTTTGCTGCATCCCATAGGTTTTGGGTCATCATGTTTTCATTGTCATTTGTTTCTATGTATTTTTTGATTTCCTCTTTGATTTCTTCAGTGATCTCTTGGTTATTTAGTAGTGTATTGTTTAGCCTCCATGTGTTTGTATTTTTTACAGATTTTTTTCCTTTAATTGATATCTAGTCTCATAGTGTTGTGGTCAGAAAAGATACTTGATACGATTTCAATTTTCTTAAATTTACCAAGGCTTGATTTGTGACCCAAGATATGATCTATCCTGGAGAATGGTCCATAAGCACTTGAGAAAAAAGTGTATTCTGTTGTTTTCGAATGGAATGTTCTATAAATATCAGTTAAGTCTATCTTGTTTAATGTATCATTTAAAGCTTGTGTTTCCTTATTTGTTTTCATTTTGAATGATCTGTCCATTGGTGAAAGTGGGGTGTGAAAGTCCCCTACTATGTTTGTGTTACTGTCGATTTCCCCTTTTATGGCTGTTAGCATTTGCCTTACGTATTGTGGTGCTCCTATGTTGGTTGCATATATATTTACAATTGTTAGATCTTTAAATTGTTTTTGTTTTATCATCTGTTTGATGACAGGGTATTAACTTTAGATAACTCCTTTAGTAAATTAACACTTTGGTCTTACTAAGTGAACTGAATTACATCCTCTAAACTCAATTCCTTTGGGACTTCCTGTAAAATTTGATCAGTATTTCCTGTTTGGTGGGGGTAACTGGCTGATGAATAAAGCAATTAAAAATGAACTTGCTACCTTTCTAGTTAATCTTTATTTTCATGCAAATAGAAGTGTCAGGTGTTATATGTTAAGAGTATTTTGTAATAAATGTCAGCAATATTCTGAAAAACAGAACATGACCATTTTCTTATTTTTTTTAATGTGAAAGCTACACATATCTACCTTTTATACATCATGTACAAAGAAACTTTTTTATATCAAGGTAATTAATGAGGTACAATGTTTACAAAGTCATGATTTTTTTAACTGGCTCCTCATACCCTTTCATTGGTGTTTGTTTATAGAAATCATACTAAATGATATGCTGATAAAGTATGTTTTTATAGAAAAAAACTCAAAGTGTAAGGGTTGGGTGGAATGAGACAGCACCAACTGAGTTTGGAACTGTCCTCACCCCAAGTTGTTATCTGTAGGGAGGTTGATTCTGGCAGCAATAAAGAACTTTGCTTTCACGGGCTCTGTTTTAAATACCAAAATTGTTTTGTTTTGTTTTTACTCTCACTAGGGTTAGATAAATATAGGCAATTCAGTAGAATCATATCCATTTTTTAAATGATTTGCATGATTGTGTTAAATATTTATTCTCATTATGAAAAAAATCTCTCAGAATTATCCATATTTAGTCCATGGTATGATGAGCCATCTGATCATAATTTTCAACCTTCAATCTTTTGAAAAAAAATGACTGTAAGAGTTTACCTGCGTCCACTTTCATGTTTCTCTCTCTCTCTCTTTTTTAACTAGATGCTTTGATCATGGATTTCTTTGCAAGAATGTTCTCTTAGAGATTCTGCCCAGAAAGATAGTATGGGCCTAAGTAGAAAAGTTTATAAATAATAAACATATTAATAAGGAAATATTAGGGTACACTGAGAGGAGAACATTCATTAAGCAATTTAATTGATTAGATTTTTCAAGGTTTCTCTTACTGTGTCGTGCTTGTCTGAGAGAGGAGTAAAACATCAAGCTGTAAAAACTTTCATTAGATAATGAAAATAATAAAAAATTTATTACAAATCAGTTTTAGGGATTTGCTACACTTTTTTTCAAGGCCATAGAATTTTAATCTCTTGAATTTAGCATTACTATTCTGGAAACATTTGTTAATATTCATTAATCATTGGGATGTTTATAGTCCTGGTTTTGTCCCCACTCCTGAAATCATAGTTTAAAACCTTTATAAAACCTGTTTCCAGAAATTACAATTTCACAAACCAATGTTCAATACAGATGCATCTTAGGGTGTAGAGAAAACCCTTCTAATTTAAGGAAAGGGACTGTGAGAGGCAGAGCTTTCACAAAGCTAAAGACTAACCCATGGCAAACTGCCTAGCTTTCTGTGAACCTAAGTGGTCAGATCTCTTGTTCATTTACCTAGAAGTGGAATTGCTGTGTCACGTGATAGCCTTATGTTTAACAATTTGAGGAACTGACAGTTTTCCCAAGCAGCTGCATAATGGTATTTATGGGTTCCAATTTCTCCACATTCTTATCAATACTTGTTACTACCTGGATTTGTTTCTACTATAGCTGTCATGTTGCCTGTGAAGTGATGTGGTATCCCATTGTGCTTTTCACAAAGCTGTTTTTAAACCAAAATTATCAAACTAGTTTTATATCTCCAAGGATTCACTTTGTGTGGATTTAGATTCTTACATGAAAATGTTTCTAAGTGAGTCATTTCTTGAGAATAGATTTTTTTTAAAGCTATCATATTCAAAGCATTAGAAGTTTGGTTTCTTTCTTCTCTGGTGATTCTTTATGTCTCTTATGTTACAACTACATAAGTACTTATTAACCTATATAAAGCAATCAGAACAGGAGCTCTGTTGAGTTTAGGATAACTTGGAATCTAATATCTGTCTAGACCAGCTATCCCTAGGGTGCACACAAAGTAAGAGACTTTCATTGCCAGTTGAAAAGACTATTTTTTAAACATGTGGAGAGAACTAACAGCTTCTGTTTTACCATTCAGCCGTAGGTCCAAATTAACACAGAAGCTTAAGCCCAGATTCTAAAAGACCATTCTTTTTTCAGCATGTGCAAGATATTTTCTTGAGTGATGAAAGCTTTCAGCAGTATGCAAATAGACCCACATAGAGATGCAGTAATGACCAGATTTTCTGTCACCAGCCATCCAACTCTCCATACATCCCTGAGGTCTTCCTCCAACATATTTCAGCAGTAGATAAATTCCCTATCATTGCTGCCACTAGTGGGGAATAAATTATTAGTCGCAAGCAAAGCCTATTTTATCTGATATTTGTATAGCTACTCCAGCTCTGTTTCGGTTGCTGTTTACATGGTATATCCTTTTCCATTCTTTTAATTTAATCATACATTTGTCTTTGAATCTAAAGTGTGTCTTATACAAACAGCATATACTTAGGTTTGGGTTTTTTTTTTTAATCCAGGCTGACAATCTCTGTCTTTTGATTAGATTTGTAATCCATTCATATTTAATGTTTTTATTGATATGATTGTATTTTTGTCTCCTAGTT
Source organism: Phocoena sinus (assembly GCF_008692025.1). Classification (NCBI taxonomy): domain Eukaryota; kingdom Metazoa; phylum Chordata; class Mammalia; order Artiodactyla; family Phocoenidae; genus Phocoena; species Phocoena sinus. The sequence continues at coordinate 81,840,820 of NC_045774.1, read as the reverse complement.
TACATTGTGCTTTTTATCTCTCTTCTTTTTTTTTTTTGTTCCTCACTGTTCCTCCTTTACTGTTTTATTTTGCATTAAAAGAGTATTTTCTAGGCATGTTTTAATTATTTCAGTGATTTTTAACCGTATTTTCTGATTTATTTTCTCAGTGACTCTAGGGTTTCCAGTATACATTTTTTTTCCATCTTTATTGAGATATAATGACATGTAACATTGTGTAAATCTAAGGTATACAATATGATGATTTGATACATGTATCTATTTCACCCATCTTGCCAGAATCTACTTCACATTTATACTACCTTAATCCCAGTGAAACCTAAAAATGTCCATTCTACATGACTCTATTCACGCTTCTCCCTTTTTTTGTGCTATCATTTTTATATATTTTATGTGTATATGTTACAAGTCCAATAATACATTGTTGTAACTATCACTTTATATGGTTTTATCTTTTAATGAAGTTGAGAGAAGAAATCAGAGCAAGTATACATTTACAGGATCTGTTATATAACATTCTTATTTACTATTTTTGGTTCTCTTAACTTCTTCCTGTGGCTTCAAGTTACCATCTGTTGTCATTTCCTAACTCTAGTCCAAAGTTACTTCCATCCATCTCCTTTGTGCTGTTGTTATTGCCAAATATATGTGATTTCTTTATGCTATAGACTTAACAATACTAGTATATTAATACTGTTTTATACTACTTTTAAATAATTTAAGATAACAAAGAAGAAATATGAAAGTATACTTTCATAATTACCCCTGTTATTATCTTTACCATAGTTCTTTTTTTTACATGTGAATTCATATTACTGTCTAGCCTAAAGAATTTCATTTAGTATTTCTTAAAGATGAGTCTTCTAGCAATGAATTCTGTCAGATTTTGTTTACCTAGGAGTGTATTTCTCCTTCGTTTTTGAAATATAGTTTTGCTGGTTTTGGGATTCTTGGTTAACAGTTTCTTTTTCCTTCTTTCAGTACTTCAAATATATCATCCCAGTCCCTCTGACCTCCATTGTCTTTGATGAGAAGTCAACTGTTAATCTTATTGAGAGCTCTTGTGTGTGATGAGTCTATTTTCTCTGTTACTTTCAAAAATTTCTCTTTGCCTTTCGTTTTCAACATTTACTGTGATGTGCGACTGTCTAAGTATGAATCTCTTTGTGTCCTTCCTAGTTGGGTTCATTAGTTTCTTAGACAGGCAGATTAGTGTTTTCCATCAAATTTGGGAAAGTTTCAGCCCTTGATGCTTTGAAATTTTTTTTGTCCCTTTCTCTCTCTCCTCATTATGGCAGCTCCTACTGCACATATGTTGGTGCAGCTAATGGTTTCCCACATTTCTCCGAGGTTCTGTTCATTTTTCTTCATTCTTTCATCTCTCTTTTCATTAGGTCACATAATCACTATTGATCTGTCTTTAAGTTCATGGATTCTTTCTTCTGCCAGCTCAAATCTAATGTTGAGCCCTTCTAGTAAATTTTTCATTTTGGTTATTCTTTTCAACTCCAGAATCATTTTATTTCTTTAGTAAGCTATATCTCTTTATCTATCTTCTCAATTTGATGAGATGTTGTTGTCATAACTTGCTTTATTCTTTGAGCATAGTTCCTTTAGCTCTTTGAAAATATTTACAACAGTTTTTTTTAATGTCTTCATCTGGTATGTCCAACATCTGGGCCCTCTCTGTAGGGGGTCCTTTTTTTTCTTCTGTGAACGAGTTGCATGTTGCTATTTCTTTGCATGACTCATAATTTATAGTTGAATACTGGCCATTTTAGATTATATATTTGGCAAATCTGGTTACCGATCCCAATTCCCACTCCCGGGGCCTTTTTTTGCTTGTTTGCTTCTTTATCTGTTTAGTGAGTTGGTTGCACTATTTCAGTGAAACCAATTTCCCCTGCAGTGTGCAGCCTCTGATGTTGCTACTTGTGGGCACAACTTTGGCATGCACACATCACTCTAGCCTTCCCATCAGGGATGCTGGTGTTTTTAACCAGGCAGTCTTTAACCACTGCTCTCTTTTCTTGATCTCCCAGATCTTAGTATTCTGCTTGTATTGAAGCCAGTCTTCAAAGTCTGCTCCAATTCCAGACTCTCCTTATCTGCTTCTCTGTTTCTTTCTGTTAAGTTTCTTGCTTGTCTTTTGTTTCCCTTGTTGCTATCATGGAGCTGTCAGTCTTCTCCTTATGGCTCAGCACCAAAATCTGCATTGTTTTTAACAGTGGTGCTATGCTTGAGTGTTCCCAACCTCTGTTCCAAATGAAATCATTTCCCTTAGAGAAAGATACAAAACTCTTTCTTTCTATGGCTTGTCTCTTCCCCTAGTCAGAACTCCATGCCACTGCTCTGGAGCTGGGGTTAGAGATCGCAGCCTGCTTCTCTTAGATAGACACCTCTGCTCCATGAGTGTCACACTGGATGAGGTCAGTAATCCCTGGTATTCTTGATGTACTTTTCCTGATGTGGAAATTCCACCCTATGAGCAAGCTGGGACAAGGGTGTTTGGGGTCCAGCAATCTTGGTCTGCCACAGCAGAGGTAGAGCTTTAACATAGGATTGGCAGATGGGTGGAGGAAGTGAGCCCTTGACCACTCAATGGCACTTGCCTGGAATAGAGTTGGAAGTGGGGATGAGATATGATGCTGACCTTACCTGCTGGGGCAGGAACTATAGCCCTTGACTGGGGACTGTGGGAAGAGGGAGCCCATGTGCTTGGCTGCACCCACAGATGGCACTTCCATCTCGCTGAGCTTGGACGGATGAAGGGAGTGGGTTGTAGCTCAAATGCCACAGACCCTCACTTTTCTTATGGACATTTAGTAAAGTTTCTTGAATAAATGTTTGTCCATTTGCTATATGCCCTTTGGATAATTTCTAGGGACTTTAAATGCTTATTTTTTAAAAGTAATTTTTACCAGTTATGGAGTGGAAGTCTACAGAGCTCCTCTAGAAGTGCCTTTCAAACAGACTCTTGATGGTTCTATGTTAACACTCATCTATTCACTTATTAATTCATTTTTCATTTTTCCATTCATTATGTTTTTTTCCCATAGGATCTTTATATATAATTTTATTCTTTTAGAATCAACTACTAATTGCTTTAACAAATGCAATTTTGATGGTGATACATGCCAAGATGCACTCTTTCTGTTTAATTTCATATAAAAAATTCTTTCTGTGAACTTACTATTTAACAGTTTCAGATTAAAGTGTGTGTGTGTGTGTGTGTGTGTGTGTGTGTGTGTGTGTTCTGTTTGATGCATAATAATATTTATGGAACACCACATTAAAGAAATAGGTTTCTCAAAAGCTTCCCCTTAGTGTACATGATGACAAGTATCTGATAATTCTGAGTAGGGATGAACATCCCTACTCAAACCTTTTAGTGTCAAAAGTATTTTGTGCCTATTTATTTAAAAGCCACAAGTCTAATAGACTATGACTATTTCCCATATTTTATTTATTAGCGCTGTCTTGGAGAGATCTTTAAAAGTTTATAAAATATGTTCTAAACTTATTAGAGTAGTTTTGCAGACACTTAAAACATTTTTAATATGTTCTAAATCTTGTAGTCATACTGAAGTTAGGAACGTAGATCTTAAGAAGTCATTTTCATATACTTCTTTACTATGGCATTTAATAAATGTATTCATTGAGTATTTCATTGCTATGTAATATGTACATGTAATAGAGTCTTTTCTTACATAAACTTCAACAGCAAATATTTTGTTTCCAAAATTCCTTTTATATTGTTTCATAATGGAAGAAAAAAGAACTTTGTGCATTTAATTTCTAAACATCTGTGTTGTCAAAAATTAAATTTTCATAAAAATCAATCAAGTATTTTTATTGACCAATAACGTACTGTTGTAGCCACTATCACCACTATCCCTGAACTATTTTAGGAACCATATCAACACTGTCACCCAACTCAGCCTTTTCTTTCTATTTACCAGGTTAGTATGTTCTCTTCTTATTTTTCTTTGAGTTCTCTATGCTCTTGGAGATTAAAGAACGAAGGACTATCCTCCTGCTTTTCTTGTGGGTTAAGTACAAGTGAAGACCCCTTGTTTTGCCCTATGTCTGACTCACTTGTTTTCTTTATCTTTGCTTTATTTTCACGTTTTGGTAAAAAGTAAATTTGGGGTATTAAGATGAATTACAGGACATGGTTTAAAGATGGTATCAAGGATAGTAGAAGTTATATAGTGAACACTTCTTGTGCTTCTACTTTGAAATTATTCTTTTAAAAGAAACAATTTTGATGATGTCTTAAAAGATGATGTCTCATGTTTTTTCTCATCATATTCACCACCTTCCATTACTAATAGTTTTCAGAATCTCAAAGCTCTTCTTATGTAATAATCCTTCCACTGAATTTTGAATTATCCAAAAGCAAAATTTTCTAGATCAGATTGTCTTGTTTCCATGCAAGAAATGTTTTCTCAAATCTCTAACAATACGGACTGTGGGTTTTCTTTTTTATATCACTTTTGCCCCAATTTTTGTAATATATAAAATGGCTGTTTCTTATGGAAACATTTGCTCTGATTCCTCACAAAAATCCTACTTTTCTCAAAGGAAAATTTCACCCATTGGTTCATTCTCAAAATTTGAGATTGAGCCCTTGTCTAAATTTTAGCTCTAGATGAAGAAGAAAGCTTTCATTTTCTAACAGTCCCACCTGTCAGGTTTTGAGACGGTGTGAGTGTGATGCTATGGGGGGAAGCTTTGCAGCAGGGAATTCAGGGCAGGTTCCTTGGTTGGCCTCATTGCTGTCTGCCACTCAGACTTGAGCTCCCGGTGGCCCCCTTTCCTTTGGCAACATCCTCAGTATCATTCAGGATTGAAATTTCTTTCTCTCCAATAGTTCTGTTCATCAGACTTGTCTCTGACCACTGTAGACCCCTCTAAGCTTCCCAGTGTCCGTGACAGGTCAGAGTTCTAACTGTCCTAGTAAACAGAGAGGGGGGCCTCTGGGTGGGGGAGACCTCACATTGGCAGTCAGATGCATCTGCAGATGTTCAAGAAGCATCTCAAACTTAACACATGCAAAACCCAACTCCCATTTTTACCCCCCAAGCTAGCTTACTGCACAGTCTTCACTGCAGGAAACAGCAGCTCCATTATTGAAGGAGCACAAACCAAAGACCCAGGAATCTTCCTGACTTGCCTCTTTCTCTCTCTCTTTTTTTTCCTTTTTTTTCTATTATATCTCATATCCAACCCATCAGGAAATCCTGTTGTCTCTATCTTCAAAATATAACCAAAATGCAGCGTCTTCTCACCACTTCCCCTTTTCTAGCCTGCTCTGAGACATCATCTAGTCTGAATTATTGCATTGGTTTGCTAACCAACCTCTCCTTTCTGCCCCCAAAATGCCACTCCCCAAGCCCAATCTTAGCTAGAGTGATGATTTTAAAATGGAGAACAGACCATCTCATGTCTGTGCTCAAAACCCCATGTTGGCTTCCCATCTCATTCAAAGTAAAAGCAAAGCCCCTCAGAGTGGTACCCAAACTCCACGTGATCTGTACCCACACACACAGGCACCCTCTCCCACCATCTCCCACCTGCTCACTGCCTTTGCTGGTGGTCTTCTTCCTTTCCCTACTGGACACTAAACAAAAACTTGCCTAGGTCCTAGCACAGCTGCTGCTTCTTCTGGAGCACGCTGCCCATACCTCAGTCCTGAGCTATGTTCTGGTTTTTGCTCAGATATTACTGTATCAAAGAGGCCCTCTCTAATCACCCCTTATAAAACTGTGGGCACCTCCCCTACCATGCTATCCTTTCCTATGTGTCATGTTTAATTTTTCTCCACAGTACTTTCCCCTCCTGTTTCTTTGTTCAATGTGAGCTCTGCGAAGAGGGGGCTTTGTTTTATTCTGTGCAGTATTCCCAGTGCCAGCAACAATGCCTGGCTTAGATAGGCACTTTACAAATTATGTGATTGTGTTAGGGTTTTCTAGAGAAACAGAACCAATATATGTGATTTATTATAAGGAATTGGCTTATGTAACTATGGAGACTGAGAAGCCCCATGACCTGCTGTCTGTGGTAGGGAGGCCCAGCAAAGCCAGGAGTTACTTCCAGTGCAGGCCAGAAGGCCTGAGAACCAGTGGGCCCAGCGATGGGGTCCTGACCTCAGTGCAGGAGGACACTGAAGCCCTAGCTCAAACAGTCAGAGGGACAGTGAATTCTCCCTTTCTCTACACTTTTGTTCTGTTCAGGCCCTCAAGGGATTGGATGCAGCCCACTCACCCTGGGGAGAGCAATCTGCTTTACTCAGTCTCCCAATTCAAATGCTCATCTCGTCTGGAAACGCCTTCACAGACACACCCAGAATTAATATTTAACCCAATATCTGGGTACTGTGTGGCCTGGTCAAGTTGACACATCACGTTACCCGTGACTGTGATGCAGTTAGTGTCTGTAGTGTGAGCTTCGTGTCAGCAGGGCAGAGAACCTCTTCTCCACTCAGCACCATCCTCTTGCCTTGAGAAAGTCACTGGGCAAAGCCCCGCTGTACTTTATATGCTCTATTTACTTGTTAAAGTTGGGATTAAAATTTGCAGCCCTGGGGCAGCGTGCAGAGCAATGGCACGGTTTTGGAGGCCTTTTCTGCCCTCTCTCTCCCACTGGACCCTAGTCCTCCTTGCTCCATGACCACGTGCTCCTTAGCTTAAGCACCTCTGGGAACCTGTCCACATCCCAGCCTTCCCTCACCCATGTCCTACTCAGCTTGATTCTTCTATTTTTTTTTTTTCGGATTACATTTTTTTTAACATCTTTATTGGAGTATAATTTCTTTACAATGGTGTTAGTTTCTGCTTTATAACAAAGTGAATCATCTATATGTATACATATATCCCCATTCTTACCTGGACCGTGTCTTCCAAAAATTTCTCAAAGTTTCTGACCTATTCATGGTGTCCATCCTTGTTTCACAGAACATATCCAGATATTCTTACTTTTGTACTTTTATAACATTTGGAGGATTAGGTAATTGCTTTCTTGAATTGAAATTTTACTGAGTAATTTTGATAAGGTTGAACTTTTAAATAAATAATATTAGAGCTTAAATAGAATGATAAACCCTCCCCCAGTTTAAAAACCAAGAGTTTTTATGCTGACATTTGGCATGGATAATGTTTAAAGTCAATTTTACTCTGGAATAGTCAACACAAAAGATTTTTAAAATACTCTTTTTGGTGAGTATTTTCAAAAATTTAGTACTTTTAGTTTCTTCTAATGTAACCCTGAATAATTTTTTCTTCTTGAATTCTTGTCACCTCCAACTCTTACTGGGTTGACTTGCCCATTAGTAAAATCCAGTAATGTGTTTGGATCCTAGTTATTGCAGTGAGAAAATACACATCAAATGTGCAATGATATTATAATATCAGAGAAATTTTTTAAGTAGTTTCGAATTAGTGGTTAATGCTATATAAATAAAAGCTTGATGCAAGACACTTTTTGATCATTTTACCCTTTGCCCTAAAACACATATCCAGACACAAAATAATGTACTCTATAGTGTTTTTTTAATAAAACACTATATTTAAAGCAAATATTGTATTAAATATTACTATATCAAACATTGCTGAACAATTAAAGCAATTGTTCTCTGATGTATCTTGAAATTATTTTCAAAAGGAAAATGTTTGGATTGTATAAACTCATTGTTGAACTGAAACTTTCTCATTAATGAAGTAAAGTATTGTGATGGCTAGAGAAAATGAGAGAATTAGAATTTGACTTGGCACACTTTAACAAATGCAAATGAACCAAAGATATACTTTATAATTTGTCTTTTAATTCACTTAGTACTTTTTAAATGTTCTGTAAAGTAATTTCCAACTTGCATTATTTCATGAAATTATGTCCACACTGATATTCATAGTTCTTTATAGGTAGAGATGAAAACTGTGGCCAAAGAAGTTTAGTGATTTTTCTCTCCATCAGAATGTTGATAGGATGTGGTTGGAAATCCAAGGTACCTTCATCAGAGCTCATGACTTTAAATTAAGTGATGTGATTAATTTCTTCTAAGACAAATTCTCTGGTTATAAACAGTCTCTACAGTTTATAACAGATTTTAAAGGGTATATTAAATCTCACATTTTATTTGTGGGCATGTTTTAACTCCTTCACTTTGCTTTAACTGCTTGGATGACATGGACCATATTTTATTTTCCTGGGAGATACTTGAATTCAAAAGAATCAAAGGAGGCTCCCCACAAGATTTCAGCTTACTAAATTCAAATCTGAACCAACTTCAGTAGGAAATGGTACATGCATGAAGAATGGGCACAGATAGATTTTTCTGTTTTGGACTATTCATTCAAGATTTGCAAGTAATCTAGTTTCCATTTCATGAATGCTTCTTAATCATATACTTCTTGGTTGGTACTTTATTATTAATTGGAATAAATTACTTCGATTTGTATCTTTGGTAGGCATATGAATTTGGTTGAAATTCAAGTACTTATTATAGGCATTGATTTTCTTAGATATGTATAGAATAAATAACATGTTATTGGCCAAGTATGGTATTATTAGACACTGATTTTATCTGTTCTCTAAATTCACTCTTTTATCATAAGGAGCTTATTTTTAGAAGTATGTGACCCAAATACATAATGCAATAATGCAAATAGCATTTTTGTCATCCTTCATAAGCCAATTAAAACATACAATATCAAGTTAGCTTTATAAAGTGATTATATTTATTCCAAACATTTGAGATTGTCTTTATTTAGCCTTGTCAGTGTTCTGGAAAAAAGTGTTTTCCCAACTTAGATTTTTTGTTAATGCATTAGAAAACATTTAAGCAAAAAATAGAATATTATGCTAATATAGTATTCTTCTGGAATAAGTTGCTGCATGCTTTTATGATTTTTAAGGATTTTTGTAGGTGCTGTTTCTTTTTAATTTTATTTCAGAAAGCTAAAACTGTGTAACTAATTCTACTACTTAAGTAGTTGGCTATAAAATAATTTAATTTCCTACTTTTTATTCAACTGCAAAGTCAGTGTCATTTAATTTGTATTATGCTGTACAAATAACTTCCTATAACTGTAGCAAGAAGATCATTCATATTCTTAATTTCTTGAATTAAGATGTTTTCTTCTGAACCTGATTTTTTTGTTTGTATTCACAGAAAGCCTTAAAGATATTATCTTTGAAATATTTAATTCCAGTGATATAAATGTCATGTTTAAACATATTTTAGAAGTAGAAACTATGGCTTGCATGAGTGATCCTTTTTTAAAATTTATTTTGTTGAAGTATAGTTGATCTACAATGTTGTGTTAGTTTCTGCTGCATAGCAAAGTGACTCAGTTATACATATATACATTTTTTTCATATTCTTTTCAATTATGGTTTGTCACAGAATATTGAATAGAGTTCCCTGTGCTACACAATAGGACCTTCTTGTTTATCCATTGTCTATATAATAGCTTGCATCTGCTAATCCCCAAACTCCCAATCCATCCCTCCCCCTCCCCTTCCCTCTTGGCAACCACAAGTCTGTTCTCTATGTCTGTGAGTCTGTTTCTGTTTTGTAGATAAGTTCATTTGTGTCATATTTTAGATTCCACCAGTAAGCGATATCACATGATATTTGTCTTTCTCTGTCTGACTTACTTCACTTAGTATGACCATCTCTAAGTCCATCCATGTTGCTGCAAAGGAGTGATTCATAATGACAGAATGTAGATATATAATTGCTTTATATTTTTGTTTAGGGAACGTATGAATCTTTTTCTATTCCCACTTAATGTTATTTCTTGTGACATTGCTGAGATGCCCACTGAGACAGTCTGGACTAGAGCAAGGAACACAAGAGTGAAGGCGAGAGAGTCTGAGTTTAGGCACAAATCCAACCCATCTCCTAGCAGGTGAGGCCACCTGAACTACCCTTCCTTCAGGTCTTATATGGACGGATGCAGTGGGCTGTCTCAAGACCCACCCCTCACTGCTCAGCTTGCACCATGGGGCCCTCGTTAGGTTGCTAACAGGAGTCATCAAGAGTCAGTGCAAACGTTGACGGTGGGCAGTGTCACATCAGAATCCATAATCCTGAGTGTGGGCTGAGATTTCATAAAAAGCAGAGGAATGAGGATTCGATCAATAGATCATTGTCAGAACCAAGAAAACTGTAAGCAGATTGAAGACAGCTTTACTATGTTCCACTCCGATGAGATAACACAGAATGCATTTCCAAGGACTCATAACCACAGGATTTACTGTTTCAAAACCTCCATATAATTACATTTTTGAGAATTATTTAATTCTCATAATCTTCTTATGCTATAAGAGTCAGGGAACTTTTTTTGTAATGGGCCAGATAGTAAATACGTTAGGTGTCTCACAGCAACTCAAATCTATGTAAATGAGTCGATGTGGCTTGATGCAAGTCTAACTTTACTGAAACATAATATAATTTTCATGTATCACAAAATACGCTTCTTCTTTTGATTGTCTTTCTTGCCATTTAAAAATGTAACTGTTATTCTTAGCTCCTGGACCATTCAAATAGAGGTGGCAGGTAGGATTTGGCCTGCAGGCTGCTGACCCTGCGTTAAGACCATCTTTAGATCAGTACTACAAATCGGCCCTGAGCGGACCAAAAGCAGCAATTAGTCTCATTGCGTTATTAGCTTGATCCACTATTTCTCTTACTTCTAAAACTGTGTGTTTGTACGTGTGTGTGTGTGTGAGAGAGAGAGAGAGGATACATTTTTCATTGGCTCGTGAATATTAAATAAGCTGATTATGAGTCAAAGTTTTAGCAAAATATCTGGTGAATAATAGATGTTAACAAACTAATGTTATACACATAAAAATATGTAACATTAATGTATAATTTATAGTTAAGTCATTTTTGGGGGGGCTGCACTGTGCAGCATGTGGGATCTTAATTCCCCAACCAGGGATCAAACCCACACCCCCTGCACTGGAAACGTGGAGTCTTAACCACTGGACCACCAGGGAAGTCCCAGTAATTTTTAATACAATGCATTATATAAACTACTAAAATAACTTATATATATGTACATGTATATATGTATGTATCTGTGACTATTTTTGTTAAATCATGGATTCCTAAATATGCAGGCCAACTGGAGTCCCTTTCTATTAATAATAGAAATTATCCTAAGAAGCTTGGTGTATAAATTTTACAACTAAATGTATGATTAGCATTTTAAACTTTTTATTGTGATAAGAAGATATCTACATTTTATCACAAAGCAAAACAGAAACCTATTTCCTTGACAATGCACTCATTATAATGCATATCCCTGGTTTCACTCTTAAATTATTAAAATTACATTAAAATTGATAAATTGTGACATATCACAAGTTAAAAAGGATGAGAAGGTGTTCTCAGTGCATTCAGGAAGAATCATATCTTTACAGTTACGAGTATTATAAAACTATGAATGCTAAAAATTACTTCTTCCTTTTCTCTTTTAAGTGTGAGAGAGTTGATTTTCAATAGGGGGAAAACATTAAAACTGTAGATAAATACTTAGATTTCCTTATTTTCTTTCTTCTAACAAGTTTCATTTATATGTAGCATTCTTGGTAAAATCAATATTCTGATGGAACACAATTCTGGATCGCTTTTCCAGCTTGTATAATTTTGTGGATGAAAATCCAAAATTCCTTCTCAAAACTTCTCTGCTTTCATGTCCTGAAACTGCCCCCCCCCCACCTGAGAGGAGGGCACCTGGCCCAATATATAACACCCCTTTACCAGAAATATTTTTTCCAGATATTTTGGTGCTGATGGTATTACTAACGTTAATACTTTATGTTTACTTCTTGTCAACAAAAAGAAAAGACGTCAGGCACGTTTAATTTATGAGCTTCAGTTTCACTTCTCCAACTCTGATCTGCATTCTTTCATGCTGTAGGCTGATAGCAGTACATGCCGTGAAGGTTTTCTTTCCCCTTAACTTGTGTATATTATCTTGCGTGCAAAGATTCCACTCCACTGTATTTGATTTCCCCAATTTTAGTGATACTAACTGTGTGGTAATGACGTGAAGTCACTTAAATCATCTTAACTTCCCTTAACTTAATTCTGAGGGTGAGATTTCATCCTAGGAGGCCAACAGGAAATTCAGTCTCAGTAATCATTGCAATTTACTCCTCCTAGCCTCCCCGAACCCCAGACATGCACCTTATGTATACACTACCAGAGCATCCATGGTAAAGGCCCCTCCAGTCCCTGAGTCCACAACAGCGACCACAGAGACTATCTGTTGGAGGCTCAATGCCATACATGCAGCCTGGCAATCTTATGAAGCAGAAGCTCTGTGCCTCTGGTCCAGCTTTGTGGGAAATCAAATTAAAAACAAAGTCTCTTCTCAACCCAGAAAACCTCTCCACAAAGGCAGTGGAGAAAGAAAAGAGTCTTATTACTGAATAAGCATTAAGCCAGAATGTGATGTGTATCACAGGCAGTCCACTAAGAGACTGTAAAGACAGAGAGAAACCTCACCCTTTAATACAGCCAAGAGCATGCAACTCATTGTACTTGTGTCTTCAAGCTAAACAAGAGACCAGCTATCAAGTACTCTTAGAGGTTATCAAGTTAGAGACAACTTTCTGAAATTTGGAGGTATCTGGGATCTTACTCATCTTTTTTTTTTTTGCAATTACTTTATTTTATTTTTTCATTAGTTAATCTATTTTATACATATTAGTGTATATATGTCAATCCCAATCTCCCCATTCATCCCAACCCCCCTCTTCCCCCTTGGTGTCCATACGTTTGTTCTCTGCATCTGTGTCTCAATTTCTGCCCTGCAAACCAGTTCATCTGTACCATTTTTCTAGGTTCCACATATATGCGTTAATATACGATATTTGCTTTTCTCTTTCTGACTTACTTCACTCTGTATGGCAGTCTATAGGTCCATCCACGTCCTACAAATGATCCAGTTTCATTCCTTTTATGGCTGAGTAATATTCCATTGTATATATATGTACCACATGACTTTCTTTGGGTGTAAGAAATGGCTGTGTTTGGGGTGATGATAACAGCAGCCCCTGGGAGTTGGGTCATTTTAGCCGGAGTTGTAGCCCTATGACCTGGGAAAAAATCATGCCTCTCTGGATTTAGTTTTCTACTTATAATATGGAAATAATATTATTACACATTACTGACTGCTCAGAGCAATTGAATAAAAAGATAGTAAGAAACTTCCGGCATTGGGAAACTATACGAGTATAAGTCTTTTTTTATTCATGTTTTTTACGTAAAGACTTGGGTTGTAAATGGAAGAGAAAGAGCCCGGTGAGCATTCATGATTACTGCTCATTAAATGCAGTTGGGCCTGTATTTGATTTTTTCTCTTAAAATCAATTAAACTATATTTCTTTTACTCATTACAAACTTCTGAAAAGTGGACAGAGTTTCTCTGTTACCTTGGGACATCTGTAGTAAAATGGTGACTGCATCCAGTCACTACATTATGGCTGCCTACCCACACTGTCCCCAGAGCATCCATGAATTGTAATAACCCAAATGGGGCCTGGCCTTTCATGCCAGAACACCCTAAGCTAGATTGCTTGTTACCAGTGATTCCTGTTCAGATATTATAAGATACAACTTTTCCACGACCCTCCTTTACAAGTTTTCTCTTCTACCCACATTATTTTGAATCTTGCAAAATAATTAGAAAGAATGAAAAACAATTTCAACCAGTTGATTTTAGTTATTAGGATTTATCCAAATTTTATTTCAGTTACTCTAGGAAGAATTTCATTTCTTTATTTCTTTTTATCTCTTGCTTGCTGTCTTGAATTTTAAATTATCTTTTTCTCTCTCTTTGCCCATTATTTGTGTCAGCCCAAACTCTCTGACTAGGTGATTATTTCAGTCACTTGATTATTTCATATGCTTGAATGGCATTTCCTTTTACGTGGTGTTAAGTTATTCCCAACTACTTTTTTTTCTGAATCTATTTGGTACACCAGCTTTATTTTCCAGATAAAGCATTATTTTACTTAATTCATATATTCATTCCTTTGCTGTGAGGTTTGATTATTTTTAGGTCAATATTTTATCGATGTTGCTATAGCAGTTAAGCATAAATTGTGTATATTCCACATTCATTTTTAAAATAAAGTATCAAGATAGAGCCTGATTGTGGAAGTAGGCCATAATGATGGATAATCTTCTTAGAGACGTGTGTTTTGGGGATATTGTGTAGTTTGATCCACCAAATTCTCCAACAGCAACATCAACATAATTCTGTTACTGTACATTTTTTTATCTTAGTGTTTTTATTATTTTAGTGATCATTTATTTTTCCACAGGTAACACACTATTTTTAAACATATTTTGGAACACATGTCTGATACCATTTATCTTGGAGGGGCAAAATTCTGTCCCACAGACTATCTGGGAGGTTGCGAAAAAGGTCAAAGTGTTAAAATTTTGATATTCCTTGAGGAAAATACACTAAGGCACTGGAAAAGAGCCCATGCTAATCACGAAAAAGAAGACCAGACAATTATTTTTTAAAAAAGGAAATTGGCAAAATATTTTTTTAAAAAATAACCTTGAGGGACTCCACCAAATTATGAAAATTTCCACACCATTATTTCAAAGAAATTTGACAGTTCAGAAAGTACCAAATTATAAAGGAGAAGGGGTTATAAGAAGGAAATAAGAACTGATCAGTTTGGTTTCTCAGGCATCGATTAAATACCTACCGAGTTCTCAATATATCTTTTTAACTCTGTTGCTTTCTTTTGGTGGAGAGAGACCTGTCCCTTACATCTGCTGGTTACAAAAACTGTGATTAGCGAGGAGAGTGTCATCAATCTGCATTCTCAAATGTGACGGGGGTTAGACTCCTCCTATACTGAGCAGAGTGGAAAGTGACCCTTTCCTCCCTGAAGACAGAATAGGAAGAGGATGGCCCAAATGTGACCAAATTAACATTAGTGACAGCAATAATATTATAATGAAAGTTGATTTGCAGAACATATCATTTGAAAATATCACCAATGGTAGAGGCAGACATTTGGGGTTAATGTTTGCTGAGCACATAATATTAGTACAGTCAGCGTTCTGGTGTTCTCGGGGGTGTGTGTGTATGTGATACATTCATATATTTTATCCGATCATCTAGAGAACCTTAGTCCTATCTTCATGGGACCGGTGAGGCAGCTGAGTCACAGCACATAGTTCAAGGTCATGTTTACCTGCTCCGTGCTTCAGTTGGAGAAGGCTGTTACTAAAATCTGTGCAGTTTAAAATCTAAGCCAATGCAAACAAGTCACTTGAAGAGTAGGCTTAAATAAAAATTTCTGGCCCCTATCCGCAGAAATTCTAAGTCAGTAGGCTTGGGATGAGGCCCAGAAATCTGCATTTCTAACAATCTGTCAGGAGACGCCTATCCATGGACTCTGATTAACACTGGTCCAGGTAACAGTACTATGCATTGCTGTGTACTATCATATTATATCCTAAACACAAAGTGTGGCTTAGTAATAAAGTTACACCTTGTTCATTCACGCCTCAGCCTTCTACCAACTTCACCTCTATGAAAAGCAGGTAAGAACCAGGAAGGAAGCAAAAAGATAACGTGGAATTTCACATACGATTTTACCATGTGCAAACAATTAAACCCATACTATGGACTCATAAGAGAACCTAGTGTCCCTTAGTTTATCCAGAGCTATTAAAAGCTGGATTTGATGTTTCGTCTTCAAGTGTGGAAAAGTAGATTAGAAGAAAAATGAAAGCCTACTCCAGTGTAGCATGTGCCCTGGTGAGAGGTATGTAGCAGCTTCAGTGGACAGTCAAAACAAGAAAGACCAGTCCAGCTGGCCTGCCCATCGCAATTGGACCTTACTGCGCCTCTCAGTGGTTGCGTCAAGAGCAAGTCTGTCTGTCCTTCCAGCGGCGGCTCAAGGTAGAGAAAAGAACATGGAATTTGGAGTCAAACAGCGTAGTTTCTCAATAATATAGTGTTTTGCTTATATTAGACCTTCAGTAAATGATAATTGTAATAATTATACATGGCATTCTCAGTACCTTCCTTTTAAGACAATATTGCAAGTGTGTTATACACGTTGGAAATATTTGTATCCTACCTGGCAAACATTAAAATGAAACTAACAGAAACAAAACAAGTATGATTTAAAGAGTAAATCGTCAGTAGTGCAACATAATTTATCTATTAGGGTTCTGGCCGTTTATAGTTTCACTTGATAGGTTAATATTTAAGCTTTACCTTCACATAGAAAAACAAGTACATAATGTTTGAATTTTTCTCATGAGATATATATATATATGTGCATATATATATATATATATATATACACACACTCAAATATAAAAATATGCCTGTGTACAGGCAGACCTCATTTCATTGTACTTTGCTTTATGGCATTTCACAGATATTGCATTATTTTACAAAATCGAAGGTCTGTGGCAACCCTGTGTGAAGCAAGTCTGTTGGTGCCATTTTTCTAACAGCATTTGCTTACTTCATGTCTCTGCGTCACCTTCTGGTAATTCTCATAATATTTCCAACTTTTCATTATTATTATATTTAATATATTATATATGATGATCTGTGAGCAGTGATCTTTGATGGTGCTATTTTAATTATTTTGGGTTGCCACGAACAGTACCCATATAAGATGATGAACTTAATCAGTAAATGTTGTGTATGTTCTGACTGCTCCACAGACCGGCCATCTCTCTCCCTCTCCTTGGGCCTCCCCGTTCCTTGAGACATAATAATACTGAAATGAGGCCAATTAATATCCCTACAATGGCCCCTAAGTATTCAAGTGAAAGGAAGAGTTACAGGTCTCTCACTTTAAATCAAAAGCTAGAAATTATGGAGCTTAGTGAGGAAGCTAGGTCTCTTGTGCCAAACAGGTAGCCAAGTTGTGAAAGCAAAGGACAAGTTCCTGAAGGAAATTAAAAATGCTGCTCCAGTGCACACATGGATGATAAGAAAGTGAAACAGCCTTATGGCTGATATGGAGAAAGTTTTCTTGGTCTGGAGAGAAGATCAAACGAGCCACAGCGTTCATCCTGCAGCCTACAGATCAAGGAGTAATTTCAACCTTCAAGTCTTATTCTTTAAGAAATACATCTTGTAAGGCTATAGCTGCCGTAGATAGTGATTCCTCTGATGGATCTGGACAGTCAATTGAAAACCTTCTGGAGAGGATTAACCATGATCGATACCGTTAAGGACATTCGTGATTCATGGGAAGAGATCAAAATAACAACATTAACAGGTGTTTGGAAGAAGTTGGTTCCAGCCCTCATAAATGACTTGGAAGCGTTCAGATTTCAGTGGAGGAAGGAACTGCAGATGTGGTGGAAACAGCGAGAGAAACAGGATCAGAAGTGGAGCCTGAAGATGTGGCTGAATTGCTTCAATCTCATAAGACTTGAATGGATGAGAAGTCTCTTCTTACGGATGAACAAAGACAGTGGTTTCTTGAGGTGGAATCTACTCCTGGTGAAGATGCTGTGAAGCCCGTTGGATGACAGCAAAGGATTTAGAATATGACATAAACTTAGTTGATAACGCAGCACAAGGGTTTGAGAGGAATGACTCTAATTTTGAAAAAATTCTACTGTGGGTAAAATACTGTCAAATAGCATTGCAGGCTACAGAGAAATTGCTCATGAAAGGAGGAGTCAATCTTTGTGGCAAACGTCACTGTGGTCTCATTTTAAGAAACTGCCGCAGCCACCCTAGGCTTTGGCAACCATCACCCTGATCAGTCATCAGCCCCCAACATCTGGGCAAAACCCTCCACCTGCAAAAAGATTAAGACTCAATGAAGGTTCAAATGATGGTTAGCATTTTTAGCAGTAAAGTACTTTTTCATTAAGGTATGTGCATTGTATTTTTAGACACACTTAATAGATTACAGTATAGGGTAAAGATAACTTTTTTTGTCTTTAATTCCTTGTATTTTTTTAACATCTTTATTGGAGTATAATTGCTTTACAATGGTGTGTTAGTTTCTGCTTTATAAAAAAGTGAATCAGTTATACATATATATATGTCCCCAATCTCTTCCCTCTTGCATCTCCCTCCCTCCCACCCTCCCTATCCCACCCCTCTAGGTGGTCACAAAGCACCGAGCTGATCTCCCCGTGCTATGCGGCTGCTTCCTACTAGCTATCTATTCTACATTTGGTAGTATATATATGTCCATGCCACTCTCACTTCATCCCAGCTTACCCTTCCCCCTCCCCATGTCCTCAAGTCCATTTTCTATGTCTGCCTTAATGACAACTCTTATACACACTGGGAAACCAAAATATTCATGTGCCTTGCTTATGGCGACATTCACTTTATTGTGGTGGTCTGGAATCAAAAGTCCAAAAGAAGTAATTAACAGAAGCAAACAATATGCCATCCCCGAACACAAACAATAGAAAGTTATTACCAAGATAACAGCTAGAGAGTTAATTATTATGCTCGGTAATATCCAATAAAAATATAAAAAGGGGGGAACCATCAGTGCAATTAGTTGAGGACATCATTCAGAATGTCAAGGACATTTGAGTTTGCCTCACCTCCCAGCTCTACTCCTATACATATGCACTTAACAAAACAAGGCAGCAGCATCATTGATTCTTAAGCTCAAGTCCTCTAATGCATGAGGACTTGACTGCACTCTAAGAAAATTTATTTATTTCTTTGAGGAAGGTACCTAGTAGAGGTGTCAGGGTCTGAGAGGGAATCAGACAGAGCCTGAGGTAACTTGGTGTACCAAGTTGACATGAATAGAAGAGAAGGGGAGCAGCTACAGCTGAGGGCAGTTCACAAAGAACAGTCAACTTCCTTTTGGTAAGTGAAATATTGAGAAATATTTTTTGTGTTTGGGGATGGATGGATGGTTATTGCCTTTCTCCACAGCTGTTATATGCTCAAGTAGTGAAAATCAAGCCAATCAACACACTCACTCACTGACACCAATGCCCTATGACCTGCACAATGGCAGAAGAAAGTCACCCCAGAAAGAGCAGAGATGATTAAGTGAGCTTTGATATAACTCTAAAAGAGATTTGCATACATCCATGAAAACGCTTTGCTATGGAAAGGGGCTGTAAGCAGATAAGAATGAGTTAGGAGTTAAAACGTGTTTGCAAATATTGTTTTTAAAAGTCAATAGAACTGATCAATAGAGCAGACGGAGCTGAGGGCTGAATCAGTGATCTATAATATAAACAGGTAATATTTCATGAATGAAGAGCAAAAGATGAATGGAAGTATGTTAGAAGACCCAGTCATAGGTGCTTAATCAACAAAGTGTAATGACAGTTAACAGGAGCTCCAGAAGATAAGAAAAGAGAACATGGAGAGCATAAATATGAAAATTGAGGAAACTCTTCCCAAATTGCTGGAAGACTTGAATATTGAGATTGAAAAGATAAATATCAAGTACTAAGCAAAAATTATTGAGGAAAGATTTACACAAAACACCCCTGGATGAAATTTTGTTACTCTAAAGGTGAAGATAAAAATCCTAGAAGGATTCAGGAAAAAAATGAAAACGTTTATATACAAAAAAATGATAATCAGAGTCATCTGACTTACTGTTGACAGCAATATCTTCAATGTTCTGAAACAAACTTTCTGAATCTAGAAATCTATAACTAATTGTGAGTGCAAAATTAACACATTTGGGACATTAAAATATTCAGAAAGTTTACCTTTTACACACTCATTCTAAAATAATCAGTCTAAGATTTAGTCTAAGATTTAGACAGAATAATCAGGTAACATCCACTATAGGAACAGAAGAGTGCTTTAGTATCAGGAAATCTAACAACATAACTCAGTGTATCAAACAAGTATAGGAGAAAATCATATAATCATATCGATAGATTCTTCAAAAGCATTTGATAACATTGACAACCATTTCTAAGTAAACCCTAATAAAGTTAGAAATATAATAAAGCCTCCTAAATATGAACAGGAATATTTATCAGAAACTAATAACAATTATTATTTTTATAGACGAAAGCTAAAGCCATATCAGTAAATATCAGAACTCAGGATAATTACTATTGTTATTTTAGTCTTGGACCTTTTGGTGAATATGATAATACAA
This sequence comes from Phocoena sinus, assembly GCF_008692025.1. Lineage (NCBI taxonomy): Eukaryota > Metazoa > Chordata > Mammalia > Artiodactyla > Phocoenidae > Phocoena > Phocoena sinus. The sequence goes on along the minus strand of NC_045774.1, from coordinate 81,820,678 downwards.
GAAAATAAAATAACTTGTATAAAAATAGAAAAAAGCAAGGGGGTATCTTTTGACTAAAATCGTGTACCAAAATGGAAATTGTGTACAAATGGAAATTCAGTAAGGTGCCTAAATATAAAATAAAAATGCAAAACTCAATATGTATATATCTACATTCACAGGTTTTCCAAACTGCTTCCCCAAAACGTTTTCATAATTACGAAATGTTTAAGAGTACACTTCCCCCACGTATCCACCAGTAGTAAATGTTGACATTCGTTTCGATTCCTGTCAACATAATGCATGAATATTAACATTTCATTATTAATTCAGTTATTTGTATTACTTAGACTTTTGTTAAGCTTATGCATTATTTCATATATTTTGGGCAATTTGGGTTTGATTTTCTGAGAATTGTTTATTCATAACCTTCACTCATTTTTCTATTAGTTTGTCTTTTTCTTATCAATTTGTAGGCACTATTGTAGATTAAATATATTAGCATTTATCTATTAAATGCAGTAAATATATATATATGTATACATTTTTTTCTGAATTGATGTCTTGTTTCCTGATTTTGTTTTGCTTTCAAAGCTTTGTTGTTTTGCTCTTCTGTGTTAAAATGAAGGTGCAAATGTATGTGCAAAAATTAAAGTGTGTATGATCTAAGTAATGCAAAATCATACGTGAGTCTGTGTATATGTGTGTATCAAAAGTACAGAAAAGATAGACTTTGAGACTCTATGTACTAATTTGTAGTGATATCCATGATATATTGTTATCTGAAAAAAGTTAGTTACTGAGTAATGTGTATATTTCTTTCTTTAAAACAAGTTGAAATATAATATGCATATAAAACTCATCTCGTTCAAACATACATTTCAGTGGTTCTTAGTACCTTTACTGACTGGTGAAACCATTGTCACAAATCAGTTTTAAAACATTTTCATCCTTCCGATAAGATCCCTCATTCACGTTTGCAGTTAACCCCCATGCCCAACTCCAGTCCCAGGCAACCACTAATCTACTTTTGTTTCCATAAATTACCTTTTCTTGTCTCTTCAAATAAATGAAAGCCAAACAATATATATGTTTGAAAGTAGGCTTGCATATATTTGTATGAATAAGGAGAAAGCTGAGGAGGGATACACATCTGGGTGTTGGCTTTGGTTAAAAATCAGAGGTTTGGGGTGAAAGCAAGAGAGGAAGAACAAAGACAACCAAGTAAACACTTTTTAACACAAAAGAAGCATAACCAACAAAAAAATATAAGCAGGAAATTCATGTAAAGCATATTACAGATAACATAGGAGTACAATAAGAAAACTCAGCTTTCATGCACAATGTAATATTGTTTTCACTGTTAGACTGACAAAAAACCCTTAGACAGATGAAACCCAGTATTGCCGAGGATTCTAAGAAATGGCCAGTCCCATACTTTGCTAGTGGGAAAGTAAGTTAGTACGGGAAAAGAATCTGAAAAAAGAGTGGATATATGATATGTATAACTGATTCACTTTGCTGTACACCTGAAACTAACACAACATTGCAAATTGACTATACTCCAATACAAATTAAAACAAAAAAAAGTTGGGCCATTGTAAAGAAAAAAGAAAGTTAGTACAGCCTGTTTTGAAGGGCAAATCGTTACCATCAGTCAACATTTAAAATGAGTTTACCATGAGTTACTTTTATATTTTTTTAATTTATTTTAGTGAAATATAGTTGAATCACAATGTTGTGTTAGTTTCTGGTGTACCAAAATGAGTCAGTTATACATATACAACAGTTTGCTTCTGCTAATCCCAAACTTCCCTTCCCCACGTTCCCCCGCCCCCGCTTAAATCCTAGGGAAATTACAGATAAGCAGTGTTGTATTTTGTAATAGCTAAATAAATATGCCTATAGACAGGAACATATATGTGTATGTGTGTATGTGTGTATATACACATACACACTCTATCCATCTATCTATGTATCTATCTCACCTATACACATGGTATGTGCTGTCAGTGTGTCCTTTATCCTCTGCCTCTTCCCACTGGCATAGAAGCTTCGTGATAACAGGGACTCCTCACTCCCCTGAGGCCTGACTCATACCTGGCACAATATGGATTCGAAATAGTATTTGTTGAATGTTAAATGAGTGAACTAGTCTGTAATAGTTATCAGACATTTTATGAAAGGAAAATTTCAGATCTCAATTATAATCTATATCTTTACTTTTATTTCTTTATTTTTAGTGGATTTTTTCCAAAAAATATGTATTTCCCTCATGTTTGCATTGCAGTCTTATTATTTTAAAAATCATAGATTAAATCTCTTACCCTTCCAAAGTAATCCAGGAAACGTGTTTCTAGTCCTTTCTTCAAATTACCTAAACAAGTCCAAGCTTGAAATAAATTAAAGGCCATCGTTTTAAATAAGGTAAGAAATTTGAATGTTGATTTAAGGTTTTACGTGAATAGTCATGAAGAAAACAGCAAGTTAGTGTCTTTGTGCTTAACTTTGTGGAGTAACGACAGCATTGGTCCAAGCAGTCTGGGGACAGCTTCCCTTCTTTTTATGCTAGAGGAAAAATGTTCCTCATTCTTACAGACATGTGATTTCAGACTAAGTGGTGCTATACTGGTTTAGCAAACTGTTCTAATCAGTGATCTATAATAAACAATAATGATTTCTTTTAATGCGACCTTTTGACCTAAAAAAAATCATTTAAACTATCAACCTTTCTTCTTAAAAAAAAAAGATTTTTCTCCTCTTTACATCACTGTCTTTAAATTTATGATTACCAACAAGAAACACTATTGTTCTAGTTTACGTGTAGTCCTACCTGCCTGGTGGTAGCACAGTGAGAAGCAGAATTTATGTGGGTAACACAGTGAAACAGAGACAGAGCAGTCTGTAGTGAGGATATGTAGAAATCTAATCAGTTTAAAGTATTTCACCACATTTAGAATTTTTAAAGAATACTTTATTATTTTGTCTCGCAGAAGTGACAGAACACTGAGAAGAAGCAATATCCCTATTACGTAGTATTACATATTATGCTTTAGTATTTCCCCCAGTGTGAATATTATACTTAAAACTTAATGCCTTAGGTTCCTTAGGATGGTTATTTTTATTTTGTTTGGTTTTATGAGAAAAGGCACCTTCATTTCTCCAGCAAGAAGGCAGACCCCTGTTATGTGTGTGTGTTATCAGACCTCTCACAGACCAGAGGAGTTCAGACCCGGAATTAAGTCATCTAGAGTTGCATTTCCCATCTTCCTTCCTGTTATCAAAGGTTAAATAACCATCGTAGTTCGTATGTGTATCTCCGTTCTTAAGAGACATCAACATTTATGTAATAAATAAAGTAAAACTTGCATGAACTCGTTTTCTTACTGTCATGTAGACGAAAAAGTATACCTTTCGGTAAAAGTGAATGTTCCTCCCAAGGGTTCTGGGGTGAGAAAAGAAAGTTGGGAACAAGTCTAGAAGGAGGGAGGAATCGTTCCTTACAGTGGTGACATTCACTGGAAGTGGCAGGAAAAAACAGTAATTTACCTTCCCAATCGCTGAGCAGTAGGTTACAAAAATCTTGTATTTGGGGCTTGGTGCAAATTCCAGTATTTTTTTCTAATTGAAGTATGGTTGATTAACAATGTTGTGATAGTTTCAGGTGTACAGCAATGTGATTCAGTTATACATATACAACTATGTTTTTCAGATTCTTTCCCCATATAGGTTATGTGAATTCCAATACTGCCAACACCATATTGATAGATCATTCTGTACAGCCTCTAGGAATAGAAAATTTCTCAGTAACGTTTTCAGAATGAGTTTAATAAGCTATTTGAAACAGTTATAAAGTTGCCATCAAACAACACAGTTATGGAGTTTGGATAATGATTCTCTGAGGAGTGATACCGTCTAAGAGACACAGGCCAGGAATGATGTGAGTGAAGTGCTATCCCCTCCCCAGGCCAGCAATGTAGAGTAGGTCACCTGTGCATGGCGGCCCTCGGCTCCTGTGGGGCTTTTATGCTATTAATGATTCCCAATCCCCCCCCTCCAGTAAAAGGTTTAAATATACTTTCAAGCTATGTGTATCTAAGTCAAACGGTTAGTCGGTGTTAGAAACCATACTTGTTACACTTGGTAAATTAGAGACCTCATTCTGTGGCAAAAATATCACTAGAAAGTTACATTTTCTCAAAGAATGATAGTATTGAATGATGACCAGCACACTTAGTATTCAAAAGAATACAAATTCCCTTCAAACGAAGGGGACGAAAGGGGGTCCCGATCGATTTTTCCTCACATTTTGACATTTTATCAGGTTACTTAAACTTTACCACACAATTTAAATAACCCATGGCAGAGTAAAGACTGACGTTCTAGATTTTTCAGTAGGCACTTAAGGATAAGGATTCTTGGTGTTATACTTTAAAAATATATATCTCAGAATTTGATGTGCCTAGAGCTTAGGGTACTGCTGGCATAAAGGAGGGTGTTGATGAAAGTGATAAATCACTAGACTTTGATTAAAGTGGTCTGTTCTCACCTGAGGTGGCTGTGCACCCAATGCGTTGCTGTGAGCAAGTGATCTAAGTGTAGTTCCCTTTCCTGGGAAGTGTTGGGTGTTGACTTAGGTGACCTATAAACTTCCTTCAAGTTTTCACATTCTGGTACTAAAATACTTATACTTTGCATTATTTTGATAAAATGCTTTATATCATGCTTTTTAAACAATCATTAAAAGTGAAATTCTGCATTTCACTTAGCTGTTAGTGGGTCTTTTAAATTTTTAAGATGTTTCATAAGAGATCACTATCTTAAACTTTGTAAACTGAGTTTGTGAGAAGCAAATAACTTAATTCAGCCTCCTTCTAAATATCAAGCATTGTGCTAGGCACGTTACAGAAATTCTCTTTTCTAGCACCCACCCCAAATTTAGCAAGTTGAATATTACTGTCCTCAATTTACAGAGGAGGAAACTTAAGTCTATAAATGTAAATTGAGGTACAGTATTTCAAAGAGCATGAAATTGGGTTTACCTAACCCCAAAGAGTATTTTTATTCCCCCACTGTACCATTTTAAATGAGAACATCTTCTTTACTCCTTGGAACAAAATATGAGATATTTTGTTATCATTTTAAAGTGATATTCTGACAGAAAGTAGAACATTCAAAATAATCAATATGTCTTTTAACAGGTTAGACAGTAAATTCCTCCTCTGTAATATGACATCTTTCCATTTAGTGAGAAAAGTGGATAGCCATTGGTATTTATTTCTAAAATCCATCAGAATTTACTCCCAGAATCATATACAATAATAAGGAAAACTTTTTTTTTTTTTTTTTTTTTTTTGCGGTACGCGGGCCACTATTGTGGCCTCTCCCGTTGCGGAGCACAGGCTCCGGACGCGCAGGCTCAGCGGCCATGGCTCACAGGCCCAGCCGCTCCGCGGCATGTGGGATCTTCCCAGACCGGGGCACGAACCCACGTCCCCTGCATTGGCAGGCGGACTCTCAACCACTGCGCCACCAGGGAAGCCCAGGAAAACATATTTTTTAACGAGTGGTTGCAGACTTCTGTCACTGTGAAGTCTGCGTCGTCACACTTTTCCATTATGTGTACAGAAATGAGGTTAACTCCAGCTTAAAATTAAGCAGGAATCATCTTGCAATGACAGGTGTTTCTGCTCTGCTACGATATCATTTCCAAGGTAACTAAACAGAGCATCATAAAGGAAGGATTATATTAGCAGGTGTGAAATAAATAGCAGGAGAACACTTATAGAAACTTTATAAAACCTTGAAAGTAGATGACTTTTTTGGTAAACAGGTCCACCAACAATTATGCATACAGAGTTAGAAGGGGATCAAAAATCACCTAGTGGGCTTCCCTGGTGGCGCAGTGGTTGAGAGTCCGCCTGCCGATGCAGGGGACACGGGTTCGTGTCCCAGTCCGGGAAGATCCCACATGCCGCGGAGAGGCTGGGCCCGTGAGCCATGACCGCTGAGCCTGCACGTCCGGAGCCTGTGCTCTGCAACGGGAGAGACCACAGCAGTGAGAGGCTCGCGTACTGCAAAAAAAAAAAAAAAAAAAAAAAAATCACCTAGTACTTGAAGTACGTGGTGAAAACTAGGTCAATGTTAATTTATTAGAAATAGGAGAATTTCTGCAAACAGCTTTCTCCATGGTACAGTTTTATGAAGCAAACTATTTTTTTTTATTTTATTGAGGTAAAATTGATTTACAATGTGTTAATTTTTGCTGTACGGAAAAGCAACTCAGTTATACATGCATATACACTCTTCATATTCTTTTCCATTATGGTTTATCCCAGGATTTTGAATGTAGTTCCCTGTGCTATACAGTAGGATCCTGTTGTCTATCCATCCTATATATAATAGTTGAAGCAACCTACTTTTTCAAGTCCTTTGGTGACCATGGGTCTGCCATTTATGATAGGTTGGAATGCAGTAGATAAACTTATGTTCAGAAAACTGTCAATGGTGACTTGGTATGCTATGTTTTTCTTTGTTTTTTTCTTTTCTTATTGAAAGCTGTTTCAATTTGTTTCTAACATGTAGACTAGTCATAAAATGCTCTTGAATATGTTTATCTCAAAATAATGAGCAGAAAGATATACAATTGCTGGTCGGCAGTGGTTTTTCAGAGGAAGGAAGACAATTTAGAAAAATTGGGATGTGGAGTTGGTCCTGTTTCTCTTTCAATGAATAGACCATATCAAAATATGGAATTGTTTAAGTGCAGAGTTTGAGGGAAAAGTCAGTTTTAATTGTTCCGTGGAAACTGGAATCCTAAAGGGATTCCAGAGCAAAATACTGGGTCAAGAAAGTCTCCACCATATGGCCCTGGTGTTTGGGAAGAGTGACCAGTTTTAGAGACTGTGGGGGAGGTATGGTGTCAAGAGGCTGCCACCAACAATGGGTTGCAGACGTGTGTGCAGAGCTTCACAGCTTCTGTGGACTTGGATTATGACTCTAGGGGGAAGAGGGAGCAAGGCATTACATTGAAACCTTGGTGATGATCCCAGGACCTTGCCTCCTTCCCATCAAGCTCTGTGGATGCTCAGCGGATACTCAGGGCTGCCTGTGAAGATCAAACCCCATTTTGAGCAGAGGAAGGCTCCAGAATATGACGGAGGGACATAACTAATTCCTTATTGCAGTAAATGCCTCTTCTACATGATCACAGTTCTACATCTTTTCTGCTAGAAGTGTGACACTTCAGCCGTACATGACACATCACTGGATAAGGTCCTATTCCTTGAATGAGAACACTGAGCAATCCACAGATTGGCAATTAAGGGAGAACATTATGCATGGATCCTGAAAAGAGTGAGAAAAAAGGATGGGAGAAGTGAAGAAAGAAAAAGTCAGGTATAACTAAATGTGAGCTAACTATTATGTATAGAATGGTTAAACAAGGTCCTACTGTATGGCACAGAGAACTATATTCAATGTCCTGTAATAAACCATAGTGGAAAAGAATATGAAAAAGAACCACTTTGCCATACAACAGAAATGAGCACATCATTGTAAGTCAACTATGCTTCAATAAAATATTTTTTTTAAAAAATGTAAATGTGATCTGGGGACAATTTTCTGGGGACAAATTCTTGCCTGCCTGATGTCTTCCCCTGCAGCAGCTGACGTTCCTGAAGCTGCAAATCATTAGCTAAGACACAACAGAAAACACTTCATTGTACAACTATCCACCGTGCCTCCATTAAGTGTTATTCAAGTAGCTGGTCATTAATAAGATGGTTTACTTTAAAGCCAAGTACGTTTTTACATAGGTTAATAACTCAGAATGACTTCTCACCAATGCAGCAATGGTCCTGAATTCCAGATAAGGAGTTGATTTCACTCTGTCCAAGAATTAACAAGGAAGAGTGTATATCTATTGAACTCTTTCCTGGGGAGAGAAGGAGTTTGAGATGATAGCTCTAAAGGAGATGCCTCCTATTCTAATCATATGTCAGGATGTGAGATAATGAAACCTTGGAAGCTGAGGCATGAAAATTTTCTCACATTTATGAGAAAACTTTTAAAGAATATTTGACCCCCATGCCTTCACTAATGACAAATATATTTTATTGTGTAGAAATTTCTCAAGCCAGCATAGCCAGAATTGCTCAGTTTACAAGCATTGTAATGTCTCAACCTTAGTTTGCAGACATTGAAGCAGACAGAAATAGGAGGTAATTCTCTGCTCTCTGTGTTCGCTCATCACCATTCACATGTCTTCTCCTAAGTCTGAATTTTTGTTTTCGTTCCATTCTATTTCTCAGGCTTCCGTGCATGGTCCTTGCCCTCAAATTAAGGATGGCTGCTCTACAGTGATGGGCCACAGGGTCCAGATTATACTGTTGCCCTCCGAGGCCCTTTTCTGCTTCCCAAGGTTTTGCAACCTAATAATGATGGCCAGAATTATCTTTATATTCAGTTCAGGTTGACCTCGGTGACTGTAATAAATACAGTTGACAATCATTCTGGTCTAGCATTTTTGAATGAACTTAAAGGTGGAAAGATAGATATCCTATTTTAATTGAAAAAGTAGTCAACTGAATCAGGATAAACATTGAAAGAAATGGTATCAGTGTTTAAAAATTACAGAGAAGGGATCATGAGGTCTTCTGATCTTCTCTGAACTTCATCACAATCTGCTCAGATTAGCAGCTGAAACTGTGCTGCATGGGGAAGAAAAACATGCCATCCTGATGATCTGTGCTATATTTGGCATCTCTTATTGTCAATAAATTCTTCCTTGTATCAGATGCTCATCCTCGGCACTGCAATATGTATGTATCTGTTGCCTCTAATACCCTCTTCTGGATCCAAGAAGAGCATCACAATCTCTCTCTCTCCACCTCACTACCCTCTTTCCCGTGTAATAATATGACTTTATATTTAAGACAGGCCTTTTTACTTAAGGGAAGACGGCATGAGTTGGATGGGAAATGGTCATTTTTAAACTCCACATTTAATTTGTTTACCAAACATTTTTATAGCACTTACCATGCATCAGGCATTACTCCTAGTATTTCACAAATGTTAATTCATTTAGTATCCTCACAACAAGCCCGGGGGGAGGCACCGTTATTGAGCCCATGATGCAGTCAAGGAACCTTAGGCACAGAGAGGGTGCGTAGCCTGCCCCAGGGTCACAAGGACTGAGGAGTGACGGAGGTGGTTCTCAGTCACTGTGGTGTGTTCCTCTCCATGAAATCTTCTGCGTGATTTTCTCTAACATCTTTAATGTGTTGACTGGTTTCTGTTCCAAACAGTATCAACTCTACTACAGATATCCTAAGGTTCTTATGCAGTGTATGTCTGGCCTTGTTACCAAACAAAACTTGGGTCCGCTCACCAGCCCACAGTGAAGCCAGTCTGCTGACACTGGGTTGTGGTGAAGGGAAGTGCAGCATTTATTGTAGGCACCAAGCAAGGAGAATGGGCAGCTTGTGCTCAAAAGACCCCCCCCCCCAACTCTCAGATGGCTTTCAGGGAAGGGGTTTTAAAAAGGCATTGTGAGGGAGGGGGCTGCAGGGTAAGCAATCAGCTGGTGCACAATTCTTGGATTGGTTGTCATCAAGGTGAAGTTCTGAGCATCATCAACCTTCTGGTTTCAACCAGTCTGGGGGTCTATGTGCTTGTGGTCAGCAGTTTTCATCTGGTTGGGGTCTGCTTCCTATAAAACAACTTAGGAATGTGTGTCAGGCCTTTATCTTTATTTTTCAGAGAAATGGGACTTTCATGATTCTGCCATAGTCTAAATTGTTACCAGTTTTCCAGCTCAAGAGCTATTCTTTGTTTCTACATCTTCACATTCCTAATCAGTAACTCCTGAGCCAGCCTTAGAGACTCAGGGGAGGCCTGGGAGACTAAAGCAACAGGCTTTTACTTCAAAGGACAGCGATATGGATGGGGTTTGTACAGGGGTTCATACAGGGGTTCAGCCTGTGTGTGTGCCTGTGGGTGTGTGCAGGAGTGCGCTTGTTGGTTGTATGTTGTTATTATCACAGCATTTGTGGAGATGCTTGCACTGGGAAACCGTAGACTAGGAAGCAAGGAATATATAACAACTCCCCCCTCGAAAACACAAACTCCTAACTAATTGCATTGTGAGAACTTAAGCAATTCACAGCCACTCTGAGTCAATTTCCTCATTAGCAAAATAAGGGAGTGGGACTTGATTTTTTTTTTTTTTCATCCTGAAATTCTAGACCTGGATCAGGATATATATTGATTTCTCAAGCAGCCAGTAAGGACAGGTCTCCTCAGGATAGAGTTGACTTTTGACATTTGAAAGAACTGTACCTCAAGACTTTAATAAATCCCTAAGTTTCCAAAAACCACAATAGCTTCGGGCTCTCATAACAAGATACACTAAAAAATAAGTGAAATTTTTACATGACCGCTTTCTAGTCTCTATTAGCTCTAAAAACACTGAAATAAATAACTTACACATTTATTACAAAAAATTATGTCACAAAACCAAACTTATACTGTTATATAACCAATCAGATAAAGCCAACAGCAACACACCTGCAGTCAAACAAAACTGGGTTTGTGTATTTGCTGCCCTGAAAGAGAAGGTTCTAGAGGATCCTTAGGAAAGATCCTGAGGAGGGTAGAAGAGGCAGACCTAATGGGATGGACCTGTTTAATCTGATGTGACGATCATTTTGACATCATATTATTATGTGACGAGGTTTCTGAGGATTATAGCTGGGTCCTGCCAATCTGTGATGCTATCTCCTTAAATGCCTTATTTTGGAAAATATGATGCTTTAAGCAGTTGCACTTTCATGTTCGCTTGTACAGGTGGTTGTAATGTTACAGAAACATTCTGTAATGTTACAGAAACTTTTTTTTAATTTCGAAATGATCAAATTTCTAAACATACAAGGCATAAAGGGGACAGAATTTATTTGCATGCAACAGTAGGTATAAAAGATGCAGCAGGAAACACTGTTGAGAACATAACTCTCACCTAATGAAGGCCCAGAATTAATTATAAACTTGAATATGCAAGTGATTATACAAGTGATTTATAATATCTTTGCTGTTCAGGGAGATGAATTTTCTCTGCTTGGCAGACTGCCTGATTCCTGGAAAGAAAGATATATATATACATACATATATATTTTTATAACAGCTATAAATTTGCAAGCTGGGAGGATAATTACACGTGGAAAGAGTTACACATTTTTACAAAAAGCAGAATATTTCTCTTTTTCTTTTGCTTGAAGTTTCTGGCCCCCTCGAAGCAGCAGCATGTTACTGTGCTTACCGACAACTGACCTCTGGATGGATGTATTGATTGTACAGCTTTGTAGAGTGAAAAGGAAGCAAACAATTCAACAGAAATTGATTGAGCATCAATTATGCATAGAGTGTATGAGGGTTGCCCAATAGGATGAAAAGAATAGAAAAAAGACCCAGCTTTCAAGGAGGGGCAGTTTAATAGAGATGACAAAGCTAGAGCCATTTGAATGCAAAAATGTATCAACAACATGTGAGAAATTAAGGCAAAAAGAAACTGGTCAGTTGGCTAATGTGAAAATTCTTACAAATGCATAATCATTTGTCTACTTGTAATTAACATTTTATTAACCTACATTTATTGAAATAATTAAAGTACGTGAATATAAGACTACCGCAAAATCCAAGACACATGGTCACTGTGAATCTTTTACAGGAATTGCTGTTTGCCTGTCTCAGCCAATCCATACCCAGTGCGGTGGCTGAACTGGCCCTTGTGGTTCTTATTATGACTGCAAGACGCCCTCAGCAATCAGGAAAGAGAAAAACAAGGTTTATTACTTACAGGTCCTGGAAATTACATGGCACACCTGGGACCACACAGCATGGTCTCAGGTAGACAGGTAGACGGCAAGAGAGCTTGGCCTGCGGTTCTGATTTTATTGGGGCTGGGGGTGTAGGGTTTCACTAGCCACTCTTTATTGGTGAATTTAAAACAAAAGAGGAGGAATTTGAAGCATGGGAGGAGAAAAAACAAGGGTCCCAAATGGTCAGGTGTGAAATCAACCAAGATCTCTAAAACAAAGGAGTCTTAGCTGGGGGAGGTGGCCTGGCTAGGTGTTTATTTGAGACAGCCATTTTTGAAGTGGATGCCTCCATAATCAAAGCTTAAGTCGGGCATTTTCATTGTAAAAAATTTAAAAACAGTTGTCAGGGCTTGCACTACAGGCATCTTATACTAATTTTTTTTAATAGATAAGAATCATCTGCCTAAGTAATAAAGAAAGAACTGTGCAATTGGCCTGATGGCACTGATGCTTTAAAAAAAGCAGTCACCTGATAGTTGGGATAATGGAGTAAGAAGAGTCTAAATCTGAAATTTTTCTTCTTCATGATTTTCTTGTTTGTTCTTGGACTTTAGCATTCTACAATAATTTTAGAATCACCTTATGCATTTCCAGAAAAACTTGGTGGGATTTTTTTGTGTGCTGGGGATAAGATTGCATCAAGTATATAGAGCATTTTTAGACCTATGCATTTGCACATTTGTGATTCTGCAGTTAATGAGCACACTTCTGCTTGTATGTATCGGTGAGGTCAAATTTTGTTCAACTCTTTATACCCTTACTGATTTTTATTCTGTGTGTTCTGTCAGTTACTTAGAGATGCGTTTATTTCTCATTATACTTAAGATTTGCCTATTTTTTTTTCGTTTGTCAAGTTATGCTTCATATGTTGAGACTATATTGTTAATACATATAAAATTAGAGATGAGTGTCTTTGGATGGATTACTCTTTTACTATAATGAAATGTGCCTTTTTATCTATAGTAAGATTTCTGACATCAAGTCTGCTTTGTCTGGTGTTAGTATAACGACACTAGCTCTCTCCTGGTCAGTGTTTGCATGATACTTCTTTTACTTTCTCTTCATTTAATCTGTCTGTATCCTTATATTCAAGGAATATCTCTTCTAACTAGCAAATAGTTGGGTTAGGTTGTTTGCAAAATCCAGTCTGATGATTTTCTTCTTTCAACTGGAACATTAATTTGTTTACATTCTATGTTGTGGTACTGTTAAATTTACCCTCTTCCTTTGTATTTTCTATTTACCCCATTATTACCTACTTTTGAATTAATTGTATTTAGCTTTCTATTCTTCCATTAGCTTGTTAGTAATACATTCTTTTGCCATTCTTTTATTTGTTATCCATAAAATCTTATTATTATATTATTAATGCTTAATGTTTATTAATATATTTACCACTTCCTGGAAAATACAAGGACCTTATACCACATTAATGTAATATATCACCTCCACATTTATGCTATTATTGAGATTTATTTTAAGATAAATATTTTAAATGATTCTTGCTTGCCATAAATACTTATTTACATTTACCAATTGTTGCTGTCCATTCTTTCCTGTATTTTGATTTCCATCTGGTATACTTCTCCTCCTTCTAAAAACCTCTCCTTAGTATATCCTTTTCTGTGCTTCAGCTGGTAACACATTCACATTTTATTAGACTCAGAATGGCTTTATTTTGGGGAATTCCCTGGTGGTCCAGTAGTTAGAACCTCACACTTCCACTGCAGGGGGCATGGGCTCAATCCCTAGTCGGGCAACTAAGATCCCTCCTTCCTGCAGTGGACCAAAAAAAAAAAGAAAAGAAATGAAAAAAGAAGAATGGCTTAATTTTTAAAGGACATTTTCCACTTTTTTTTTTTTTTGCGGTACGCGGGCCTCTCACTGTTGTGGTCTCTCGCATTGCGGAGCACAGGCTCTGGACACGCAGGCTCAGTGGCCATGGCTCATAGGCCTAGCCGCTCCACGGCACGTGGGATCTTCCCAGACCGGGACATGAACCCGTGTCCCCTGCATCAGCAGGCGGACTCTCCACCACTGCGCCACCAGGGAAGCCCAACATTTTCCACTTTTAAAGAATTCCATTTGGCATTTATTTTCCTTCATCACCAAAATATAATTGTACTGTCTTCTAACTCTTCTATTGAGAGGTCAGTTATCAATCCTATGGTTTCTCCTTTGAAAATAATGTTTCTTTTTTTCTCTGGCTGTTTTAAAAGTTTGTCTTTGGTTTTCTATAGTTGTATTCTGATGTACTTAGGTGTTGTTTTCTTTGTCTTTATTCTGCTTAGGGTTTCTAGCAGTTCTTGACTCTGTGGCATTATGTCTTTCATTGGTGTCTTAGTCAATTCTGGCTGTTATAACAAAATACCATGGACAGAGGTGCTTAAACAACAGGCATTCATTTCTCACAGTCTGGAGACTGGGAAGTTCAAAATCAAGGTACCCACCTCCAAATACAACCACATTAGGGATTAGGGCTTCAACATATGAATATAGAGGGAACACAGCCATTTGGTCCATAGCAGCTAGTTTTGGAAAATCATGGCCTCAAGGATTGCTTCTGCTCCATACTTTATATTTTCTCCTTCTAGGACTCCAATTACACACATGCTAAACCTTCTTACCATGGTTCATAACTCTCTTATGATCATCCTTATTTTATAATTCAATATTTTTTCTTCTCCCTACATCAGCCTGCATATTTTATCCTAATTTGAGTTCACTAATCCTATTTTCTATTTTTTCTAATTTGAAAGGATACCAATCTACTGAGTTCTTAATTATTTAAGTTCACTCTTTTTTAGTTCTAGAATTTTCATTTGCTTCTTGTATAGTTTCTGATTCTCTGTTTAGATTCTTCATCTTGTCATCTAACTTACTGGACATATTAAACACCATATTTGAATATCTGTCTTACAACTCCAGTATTTGGATCTCCTGCGGGTCTGTTTCCATTACGTGTTTCTCTCTCCTTCTTCCTCTTTCTCTCTACCTGTCCCTGTCTCTCTGTCTTCATCTCTTTCTGTCTTTCTTCATGTGTTGTTGCCTCCTGGTATATGCAGTAATTTTTGGATGGATGCTTTAGACTTTTCATGAAAAACTTACAATGTAATTTGAGGTTTTTATGATGTTATATTACATCAAAATCAAGTACTTTTGCTTCTTCCAGGAAGTAAGGGTAGAGGCAGATTGCTTTCATCCAATCAGAGACTGAGATGGTTTGAAGCTGGAAAGCCATGAACACATCTAGGTCTAGAGGAGTTGGGGAAGAAATGGTGCTATTGGATCCTGGGAGGGCAGTATAATGAGGGGCCATCCAAGGGGAGCTATAGAGGGATGAAATCACTGTCTAAACTACTGGAGGAAAAAAATACCCAAACTTCTCTCTGCTTACCTCTGGTCTCCCACTCATGCTTCTTATTTGGGATAAATAGCATCTTAACAAGGCAGAGTTTTTCAATCATTAAAGGTGATATATGTCTCCATTTATTAGTCTGCTTGAACTATCATAACAAACTACTATAGGCTGGGTGGCTTAAGCACCAGACATTTATTTATCATGAGGCTGAGAAGTCCAAGGTTAAGGTGTCAGCAGGGTCAGGGTCTGGTGAGAGCTCTCTTCCTGGCTTTGAGACAACCACTTTCTTGCTGTGTCCCCACCTGGCTTTCCCTCTGTTCTTCCACAGGCAGGAGCAGGGGGGAAAGCTCTCATCTCTCTCTTCTTATATGGACATTAATCCTAGTCTCTTTGGATCAGGGTCCCACCCCCACGATCTCATTCTTACAGGCCCCTATCTTCACATACAGTCACATTAGGGGTTTGGACTACAACATATGAATTGGGGGGGGAGGGGGAGGACACAGTCCAGTCCACAGCAGTCTTCAAAAATTTTTTCTCAACAATGTTTTATAAATTTTAGTGTAGAGCTTTTACACATATAGTTGCTAAATTTATCCTTAAGGATTAAAATTTGTTTTTGTATATTGAATTTGTGTCCTGCTACAAGATATTTGTTCCAGCAGTGTTTTGTAGATTCTTTAGGAATTCCTGTATATACTATTATGACTTCTGTCCATAAGGATACGTTTACTTTTTCCTTTCCAAAATTTATATTTTATTTCTTTTTGCCTTATTGTATTTGCTATGATCTCTATTACAATGGTTAATAGTGATGTTGAGAACAGAAATCCTTGCTTTGCTCTCAATCTTAGGTAGAAAACATTTGACTTTCACAATAAATATACTGTTAGTGGTAGGTTTCCTGTATATTTGATAAACTTTTTCTGAAAGCTTTTTGCTTCTATGTTTTTGAGGGATAGTGGTTTTTAACTTTATTTTCCTACAGGAAGGTTTTCTTGTATCTGGAATTTAGCTTCAAGGCTAGGCTGACCTGATAAAAGGAGTTCAGAAGTGGAAGTGGTCAATCTTCCTCTTTTTCAGTAAAAAAAAGTCCATGTTATATTGATATCATTTTGATATCTTTAAATATGTTTAAAAGAATTTTCCAGTAAAGATATCTGGTTTTGACATTTTCATTGTACATTATCTTTTAATTATGAATACAACCTCTTTATTAGTTATGGGGCAGTTGATGTTTCCTATTTCTTCCTGGGTCAGTTTTGTTAGTTTGAATTTTAATGGAATTTCTCTAATCCATGTTAATTAATTTATTGGCATAAAGTTGTTCATAATATTCCCTTATTTATCTTTTTTTTTTTTTTTTTTTTTTTTTTGCGGTACGCGGGCCTCTCACTGTTGTGGCCTCTCCCGTTGCGGAGCACAGGCTCCAGACAGACAGGCTCAGCAGCCATGGCTCACGGGCCCAGCCACTCCACGGCATGTGGGATCTTCCCGGACCGGGGCACAAACCCTTGTCCCCTGCATCGGCAGGCAGACTCTCAACCACTGCACCACCAGGGAAGCCCTATTTATCTTTTTAATGAGTCTAGGATCGATCTGTGGTGCTGTCCCCTCTTTTGGTAATTCTATTTTCTGTTATTTTTCTTAATCAGTCAAGTGGGATGTTCATCAATTTTATTACTCCCTCCAAAGAGCCAGTTTCTTTTTTTTTTTTTTTTTTTTTTAATGTTTAAGTGGGTCTCAGTGCAATTTATTTTGTTTCCCTTACATGAAAATAGTCCACATTTTAAATGCATAACTCTCCATTTAGGCACATTTGAAATAGAAGCTAGTCCCTGAAATGAATGTTACAGCTTTTCTTTTTTTTTTAATTAAATTAAATTTAATTTAATTTTAAAATTTATTTAAAAATTTTTTTTACTATTTTTCAAATTCCTTTCCCATTTAGATTATTACAGAATATTGAGCAGAGTTCCCAGTGCTATACAGTCGGTCCTTGTTGGCTATCTGTTTTAAATATAGCAGTGTGTACCTGTTAATCCCAAACTCCTACTCTATCTCTTGCCCCCACCCTTCCCCCCTGGTAACTATAAGTTCATTCTCTAAGTCTGTGAGTCTGTTTCTGTTTTGTGAATGAGTTCATTTGTATCATTTTTTTTTAAGATTCCACATATAAGAAGTATCATAACCCAGTTTCTGATTTCATTGATCTTATCTGGGTTTTATTGATTTTTAAATTTTATATTTAACTGATTTCCACTCTAATCTCTATTGTTTTCTTCTTTATTCTATATTTCATTATTCTTGTTAATTAATTTTATTAATTTTGTCTGTTTTAATGTGAAAACTTAGATCATTGATTTTATATTTTTCTTTTGGAATGGAGTGTTTAAAGCTATAATTTTCTAAAAAGTACTTTAGCCACATCTCAGAAATTTTAATAAGTTGTATTTTATTATCATTCAGATCAAAAAACACATTTTAATTTCTCTTGTGATTTATTCTTTGACCTTCACATATTTATATACGTGTTGCTTAATTTCCAAAATTAGGCTATTCCCAGAATTTTTGTTAGTGTTTTCTAATTTTATTTGGGTACAATATAAAATTCAAATTCTATTATATTTTATCTCATTCATTTAAATTTATATTTTGCATGTTTTATAATGCAAATACTGTGTTAATCTAGGAGGCATGAGTATAAGTTATTAAACAAATGCCCATTTTTTGTATAAGCTTCAAAAATATTTTTTTTAAAGGAGTTGTGATCTCTCATGGAGCCCATTGGAGGAAGAAATGCAGAAGAGCAAGAACTTAGGCAGCTCCATGGGTTTAGGGATAAAATTCACAAGCAGAAAGAATACTTTACCAAAGAGATTGAAACTCTAAAAAAGGACGAAACAGAAATTTGGGAGCTGAAGACCTCAATAAAGGAGATAAAGAATGCATTAAAAGCATTGGAAATAGAGCAGACCAGATGGAAGAATTAGCGAGCTCAAAGATTGAAATCTAGAAATGATACGTGTAGAAGAGGAAAGAGAATTAAGATTTTAAAAAAAGGAGAAATTCTGCAAGACTATCCAACTCTATTAGGAAGTGCAACATTAGGATAATGGGTATCCCGGAAGGAGAATAAAGAAAGACAGGAGCAGAGAGTTTACTTAAAGAAATAGTAGCTAAGAACTTCCCAAACCTGGGGAAGCAACTGGATATACAAGTCCATGAATCTAAGAGAACAACTAATTATCTCAATACAAAAAGACCTTTTCCAAGGCACATTATATTAAAACTATTGAAAGTCAATGACAAAGAAAGAATTTTAAAACAGCCAGGGAAAAAATGATCATCACCTACAAAGAAACCTGCCCTTAGGCTACAGCAGATTTCTCAGCAGAAACTCTATAGGCCAAGACAGAGTGGAATGACATTCTCAAAATACTGAAAGATAAAAACTGTCAGCCAAGAATACTCTATCCAGAAAAGTTACCCTTCATAAAAGTACCCTTATGAAGGAGAAGTAATGGCTTTCCCAGACAAACAAAAGCTGAGGGAGGTCATCACCACTAGACGTGCCTTACAAGAGATGTTGGAAGGAGCTCTTCTACCTGAAAGGAAAAAGCAGAAGTATACAAAACTTTTAGTAAGGTGATAAATCGACAGACAAAAGCAGAAAATTACAACTCTATATCAGAATATGTTGTTAAGGAATTGATTATAGCATAAAGGTTAAAGGGAAAAAGTGTTAAATATAATTATAGCTAATTTGGTAAAAAACTTACAACATAAAATGGGATACTTTGAGACAACAAAAACATAAAAGGGGAAGAAGAAAAGGTTAAGATCCATATAGGCAAATGAAAATGAGATGCTATCGGTAGAAAAAGGACGACTTTATCTATGAGATGTTTTATAGAAATCTCATGGCAACCACAAAACATAAATCCAGAGCAGAGAGAGAAAACACTAAAAAAGGGGAAACTGAAAATAAATCATAGAAAATCACCAAATTAAAATGGCAGACAAAAACAGAAGGAAAAAAATTCAATGGAGATATAGAGCAAAGAAAGGAAGCAAAGAAAGGAAAAAATAAAATGGCAACACTAAGTTCTCATTTCATAATCACCCTAAATATAAATGGATTGAATTCACCAGTCAGAAGACACAGAGTGGCTGGATGGATTAAAAAACAAGATTGAACTATAGCTCTAAAGACAAACATAAGCTCAAAGAGAATGGATGAAAGATGATATGCTAAGCAAATGGCAGCCAAAAGAAAGTGGAGACAGACATACTTATACCAGAGAAGACAGTGTTCAAGCCAAAAAAATGTAACTAGAGACAAAGATGGACATTACATTAGGATAAAGGGGACATTTCATCAAGAAGACATAACTATGGTTAGTATATATGCACCTAGTATAGGATCACCATTACCTCAACGGATAGATCATCCAGATAGACAGTTAACAAGGAGACAGAGGCCTAAAATGAAATATTAGACAGGATGAACTTCATAGATTTATACAGAACATTCCATCCGAATGCAACAGAATACATATTCCTTTCATGCACACATGGAACATTCTTAAAGATAGAGCATATTTTGGGACACAAAACAAGTCCCAATAAATTTAAGAAGGTTGAAATTATATCCAGAATCTTTTCTTATCACAAAGTTATGAAACTAGAGATCAACTACAAGAAGAAAGATGGAAAATCACAGAAATGTGCAAACTAAACAACATGCTACTGAAAAACTATTGGGTCAAAAAAGAAATCAAAGGATGTGGAGAAAAGGGAACCCTCATGCATTGCTGGTGAGAACGTAAATTGGTGCAGCCACTGTGGAGAACTGTATGGAGGTTCCCCCCCAAATTAAGACTGGAACTACTACATGATCCAGCTATTCCACTTCTGAGCATTTATTCAAAAATTACAAAACAAAACAAAACACTAATTTGAAAAAATACAGGCACCCTTATGTTCATCATAGCATTATTTACAATAGTCAAGATATGGAAAAAATCTAAGTGCCTGTCAACAGAAGAATGTATAAAGGAGATGTGTTTTGTGTATATAGAATAGAATATTACTCATTCATTTAAAAAGGTGAAATTTTGCCATTCATGACTACACGGATTGACCTTGAAGGCATTATACTAAGTGAAATAAGTCAGATGAAGAAAGACAAATAACATATGATTTCACTCACAAGTGCAATATAAATCGAAGAAACAAACAAAATAAATGAACAAACCAAACAAAAGGAAGCCCAAAGGTACAGAGAACAAGTATTGGTTACCAGAGGGAAAGGGGGTTAGGGGGTCAATTCTATGGTTACACATGGACACTAAATCCTTGGTGGTGAGCATGCAGTAATGTATACAGAAGTCAAAATATAATACTGTACACACAAAACTTATATAGTGTTATAAACCAATAAAAAGTACTTTAATATTACCTGTGAATTTCCATAATACCAGCAAACTATTGACCAGGTAATATCTAAAATAGGAGTCATGTTACTCACAGTAGAATATTTTATGAGACTTTATACACTTTCTGTCACTAGAAACGATAAATTTGAACTTGTGAATTCTCACACATAGTACCTCGATACTTTCCTTGCAAACAACAGATAAGTTTCTGCTCCTTAAATTAAGGTTACGACAATAATAATTACCACAATTTATTAAATGTCAATAAAGTTACTGAATGCCAGAAAAAATATGAGTCAGGACATAGAAAATAAGGATAGTGCATGTTTGGATGCTACTGAAAAACAAAGACCAGATAAATAAATACAACTCAGTCCTGTGCTGTATATGAAGAGATGCACCGCCAACAAAATGACACAGAAAGATAAACTAAAAGGGTTAGGAAACATATCTGGCAAAGATGAGCTTAAAGAGAGTAAAAAGAGCAGTATTAGAATTCAATGCAAAAAGATTCTGCAACTGAGCTCCTGCATTTAATTCTCACCACAGTGGCTAGAAGGAGCCTGTTAAAGCATAAAACACGTTAGGTCGTTTCTCTGCTCAAAACCTTCCAAGAGCTTCCATCACTCTCATCGTGAAAGTCAAAGTCTTTGCTGTGACTCACGAAGACCTACTCAGTCTGCCCCCTGTTGCTTTGTGAACCCACCACACCGCACCACCTTCACTGCCTTGGCCCCAGCTGTTCCTTGAAACCAGCAGGCATACCCCTGTTCAAAATCTTCTTCATTTGCTGTTCTTACAGTCTGACATACTCAGATACTCTCTCTCAGTGAAATGTTCCCCGACCAGCCATTTTGAAGGTCAACCCCACTCACTGCCACACAGAATGCCTGTTCTTATTTTTTCTACAGCACTTCTCACTATCCAGCATGCCTCGTATGTTTACTATTTTGTTTTGTTTTTGTCTGTTTTCTTCACTGGAACATAAACTCCACAGGCAAGATTTTTGTCATTTTGTTCACTGATGTATCCCCAGAGCCTAGCAAAATGCCTAGCGCATAACAGAAATATTTGTTTAAATCAGAAAGATGTGCAGAGTATGGCACTTCATACAGAAAATAAAGAATAATTTAATTTAATTGAAGACACGTCTTCAGTGAGTTTTTGTATATATACTGAGTGCTTTCTGTGTGCTAAACACAGTTGCATATATTCTCTCACTCACTTAATCCTGACAGAGCCTGTGAAATCATCAGTACTATTATTTTCTCTATTTTACAAACGAGTAAACTGAAACATAGAGAGAGGGTGTGACTTCCCCAGTTCTGCTCTTTTCATGGTGTTCAGTGTTCAGTGACATGCTGTGACCTACACAGAATCAAGATAAGAAAAATGTTTGACTTTTACACAGACGAGAGCAATGAGAGACACACCATCAGACAGCCTGTGTGAAAGCATCTCAAGGTGTAGGAACTGTGCAGCTGATGTGGTTGAATTACATTGACATTTATACGTCTGTATCTCTGTAGGAACAAAATTTATCTTGCTGGCTTTGTATGCAGCTGAAATCCCCTAAAAGATTTTATATGTATGATTAGTAAAGTAATGATGATGGTAATGATCAGTTATTAGTAATAATTAGGCATTATCCTGTTATTAGTGCCTCATAAGCACTTACTATCTGTCAGGATATGTGCTGAGTGATTCAGATCAATTATGTCATTAATGCCCCAAACATCTCAGTGAGTTAGGAGCTATTAGATCATCAGTTTACTGATGAGGTACTGAGTTAGGGAGGGGGCCTGAGTAAATAGCAAAGAAGTGGTGTGTCTGAGATTAGAACCTGCACTGTTTTAACTCTAGACACGTAGTCTTCTTTGAAGGTTGGTCGTGTGACGAAGGATTATCCAGTAAATCATGTAGTTAGCTATGAGATAGTTAGCTATGAAGGGAAAAAAAAAACCCACTTTAGATTCCTATCTCTTGTCACACATCAGAGTAAATTCTGAGGGACCAAGGAGTAAATTGTAAAATGTTCAACCGTATTTAGTCAATAAAAGTAAAAGCGAATATTTATCAAAGCGTTTTCTGGGCTAAAGTACAACAGAAGAATTGCCAAGGAAGAGCACAATAGATTAGACTGTATAAAATGAAAAACCATTTTATTGACAAAGAGAAAGATAATTGAAATGACAAGTAACAATATGAAAACTCTTTCTCTCAAAGAGTTAAATCAATTAAAACGGGTAGGAAATTAGTATTAATTCAATTGATAAAGACACAAAAGGCTGCGGCAGTCAATATCTTAATGAACATCTGGAAAACACTGAGAAAAACGTTCATTCCCATTAGTAACATGGAAATGAACAGAAGTGATAAAATTATCAATAAATGGCAGTAAATGATCATGGTATGCCATTCTACTTTTAATCATATATTATGAGTATAGCTGAAAGGTAAATATACCACTAGACATCAAACCGCATATACCTGTCTATGTAACTATGTATTTGTGGATAAAAATGAAATACAAAGAAGAAAGCATTATATCAATATCAAAAATAAGAATCCTCTGCAAGTATATGCTTTCCCAACTGCAAGTCTATTCATGAGAGACAAAGTACAACCGAGCATCTAAGTTCAGGGCTAGTAAATGCTGCTCCCAGCCGTATACTCTTGCTGTGACAGAGAAGGATAAGGTTCATTTAGACACCCCTCTGTCCTTCCACCTAATCATTAGTTCATTTCCTCCACCAGGCACATCTGCAACTTGAAATAATACGGTTCTTATCCACCATAGAGCTGAGTGGTGGGCTTAGATTATGCATGATATTCTAGGAGGCCAATACATTGTTCCACTTGGTGGAGAATATTCCTACCTTCAGATGCAAATGGGTTCTTCTTTAAGCCAGCTAAGTTTCTTTATGTAAACGACACTGTGCATTCCACAAGGTCCTTTGTTGCCGTTGCTGTTGTTTTCTCAGATATTTTATTCTCACTCTTGAAATCCTCATTCCAGGAGCCTCATCCTCTTGCTCCAAGTTTCTTTTTGTTGTTGTTGTTGTTAACACCTTTATTGGAGTATAATTGCTTTACAATGGTGTGTTAGTTTCTGCTTTATAACAAAGTGAATCAGCTATACATATACATACATACATCCCCATATCTCCTCCCTCTTGCGTCTCCCTCCCACCCTCCCTATCCCACCCCTCTAGGTGGTCACAAAGCACTATTGCTCCAAGATTCTTTTTAAGCTTCCAGAAGGGGCTGTTCATGCTGGGACTTCCCTTAACTGCTCTTTCTGCAAACGACCATTTGCTCTTAGATCCCATTTCCTCCTCTTTCTTGGAAGACTTTGTTTTGCTAAGGAAGGCTGTGTGAGTGGTAAATTTTCCAAGTTCTTCCAAATGCTGAGAATACTGCTTACTGCTTTTACACTTGCTTGATGAATTGCTTATCTATAGAATTGCAGGCTCCAATGTTTTTCCCAAGAACATTGAAGGTATTTCTCCCTGTCTTCAAACATTCAATATTGCTGATGAGAAATCTGATCTATTCTATTTGAAAGGGATCTGACTTTTTCTTTCTGGAAGCTTTTAGGATCTTCTCTTTATCTTTGGTGTATTGAAATTTTATAGCAATGTTGTCTCTTTGTGGTTTCTTTTTCCATTCTTTTTGTTAAAATGCAGTGACTTTTTCCACTCTGGGAATTTGCCTCCTATTATTTTTGCAAAATTCATTCTCTGCTATGTTCTGTTCTATCTTTTTGGAACTAGCTGGACTTTGTCTCATATTTTTTTATCTCTTGATTTTTTAATAAACTCCTTTGAAATTCATTTTTTGTTGTTGACAATCTTAGTATTGTTTTTCAAGAACTCTTTTTGTTCTGGTATCTGAACACTAATTAGAGACCATTTTAAGTTTTCTTTTCTATTCTTGGAATTATCTCTTACTTTTCCAAAATCAGTTCTCCTTTACATCTATCTTGGCCTTTCTCTTTAATGCTCTAGGTTTTTGTTTGTTTGTTTGTTTGTTTTAATGATTTATTAACTATCCATAGGGGAAAAAAGGCACAAAGACAAAAACAAGGAATTAGAAAGGTTGATTGGGACTTCTCAGGGTATGCTTGTATGTGCTTATGTGGAGGTGTTTTTGAATGGACAGTTATGACTTTGTTAGATGCCTTTTGGTGATTATTTAGGTGAGATCTCATTATATTATCTTAAATCTGAAACATTGATGAGAGTGAGAGTACACGGTCTGGGGGCATTATTAAATCATCAGACCTTAAAATCCAGAGCTGATATTGTCAGGTTTTTGGTTACAATTTGGCAAAACCCATTTGGGAGGCTATTTTGCAAAATAGACAAAGAATCCTAAACTATTGTATAGTGCTTATAGCAAAAGAACCTTAAAAGCACTCTAAAATTTTACCCAGTAATTTGATTTTTCTGATACATTCTAAAAACTAAATGACTTTAAATAGGAAAACAGTTTGATCAACACTTTTTTACTGCAGAGTTCTGTATTAATGTGAAAGAATGTAAGCAGTTTAAGGGTTAGACTAATGGTATACAGTGTCTATAGAATATTTTGTAATATTAAAATGTTTTAGAAACATTTAGAATCCATAGAAATATTTATGCTGTAATATTAAGTGAGTAAATAGAATGCCAAGTTACAGTGGAATTTGTTTTAAATTTGTATAGAAAAACTAAACTGAAATATTAATAGTGGAACAGTGGGATTGAGGTGCTTTACTCTTTAAAAAGAAGCAATTTATATCATATTTTATATTTCATAAATCCATATTATGTATTTAATGAAATTCCAAAAGGAAAAAATAAACCTATGAAATAACAATAACAAAAGACTAGGAGAAACACACACACACAGACATACACACGCAGACACACACTCAGACACACACACACACATCAAAACAAGCACCAAAGAGAACTCATTCATTTTCATCTCCTCTGTCATCAACTATTTTCTACTATCTCATCTACTATGAGAGAGTGGAAACCTATCTCACACACATAACTGTGTTGCTTCTCAGCAACGAATTAGCTCATTTTTATACATGTCTGCAATGTTTGATACAAAATGTGTTGAAAGGTATGACTAATATTCTATTGTAATCTCATAGTTTTTTACATCTCATATAAGCAATTCCTTTTTCATTTGTAAACTTTGTGGCAAGACTAATTTATACAACTAATAATGGATATTGGGAGGTATAGTATTTCAATAAAAATATTTTAACTTTTTTAGTTAATTTTGCTTTCAAATTGGCAGATATGTTGACCACACTTATAATTAATTTTTAAATACAAATCTAAAAATATTATGGTGCACAAAAAGATAATACATAGGAAAATTTGAAATTAAACAATAGTTTTCCTAAGTGTTAAAACTCTACAAAAATTAAGGAAATATCACAGATTTAAAAGAATGAATAATATTAAATGCATTAATCAAAACAGCTGCTTTTTCTTAACTACTAATTATAACCTTTTGAATAAATTAAAAATGAAATTAAGTGAATTGTAAAATTTAACTAAAATTTAATTTAATTACAATTTAATTGTAATTTTAACTTATTAAAATAAATAATAACTATATTTTGTTTGCTTTTATCAATCCTGCAGCACATATTCAAAACTGGTAACATATTCAAAACATGGAATCTGCACAAATCTGCTAATTACTTTCTATTGATCCATTTTTATAGCACTTAAAAATGTGAAACAATCAAGCTAAGATTGTGATAACTTTCTAGAAAATATGCAGAAGTGCATATTTTCTGCTTTTTTCTGCCTCTTTATTCAGCTTAATTCCATTTTGAAACTTTTGTCATAATTGTAAATTTTGTTGTGTTCTGTATGGTTTTGAAGGAAATTCATATTTATCCTAAATACACTTTAATATTTTTGTAGAAAAGGACCTAATTTGATAAAGAGTAGTATTTTGCTTATTATTCGTGTAATAAATAAAAATTTAATGTCTACTTCGTTTCTGTAAAATAGTCAAAGTTTCATACCAATCTCCTTGAACTCCATGAATTCAGACCTCCACATCACTGTCTTGTCAACCAAAGAGGCAGCCAAAGAGGAAGCACATCACCTGTCCCCATCCAGGGTCTGGGCGGAGGAGACTCAGTGTCACTGTTGATGGAAGTTCTGGTCCTAGGGTATCGCCATCTTTGATACGTCCACTCTCAATCCATCAGGACTTCTGAGGGACCTTATTAATGATATCTAAGAGATGGTGGTATTAATACATCGTGCACAGTATAGCCATATTTGGCAAGCATGTTAACTTGAAGTTCCATTCCATAGATCCTGTATTCTGATACAGGCGTATACAATGCATTGTTCATCTCGTTCAATGGGAAGTCTGTGATCTAATACATTGTGCAGATGCTATAATTAGCTGCTTTTGTGGACCGAGTTGTCTTCATTTCATCACCCGAGGAAGTGTAGAGGAATGAGTTAAGCACAATCAACCTTCAACATTTTATAGCAAATCTCTCTGCTGGTCTTAGTTTTCAAAATTCATTTGAATTTTCTTGCTTGGAAGGGAGCAATTCTTAACAGTTCATCTGCAATATTTTCCTTTTTAAAAATATATTTTCTCTGTCTTTTTCTTATTCTCACTTTAGCTTTTATTTTTGTCTTGTAAACAATAACAAGTGATAGTTTTCTTTGTATCCGTCTGAATGTTTTCAGGAGTACATTTTCTTCTTTTCGCCAACGAAACAATGCTTCTTCTTTTCCTCTTTTATATTGTTTCTCACTTAATGTTTCGAGGATTTATTCATCCTTACGTGATATGTTTGCACAATTGCTGACTGAGTCAGTATTAGTGAAAATGAGGACCTAGAGTTTGGTAATCAGCCTTTCCCGGAGGTGCTGTTTCTGAAATGCAAAGGAAAAACTGAAGTGCAATCCAAGAAAAGTCACTGAGGCGGGCGTTGCTGTTATTATTGTATTATTCATTATTTCTGTTACCATCATTGGCCCCATTATTACATTCGTTGTGTCACCACGAGGAGAGCAGCTATACAGATTTATTTTAAGTGGCGATAACATCTTATAATTTATCAGCAGATGTGTTTCCAAATGATGGCTCCGAAATAGCTCTTTTAGCTGAGGTTAGTTGATTGCTGGTAAACTAGAGAGAATATACAGCCTGACCTTTTCTTTTGTGCCTACCTTTCATTGTTTGTTCCACGTAAATATCTTGTCATATTGATTCTAATAATGGATGGTTTTTGAGTAGATCCTTCTAAATCCTATGACACACTGAGGTTTATGTACATAAATATTAATTCTATGGTGCCCTACAACCTTTTTCTAATCAATCGACTACCCTGCTTAGACCATTTTTACTAAGCTATTTTAAATGAAACTTCAAAGTCAGTCATTCAAAATGTGATGGATACATGGTAATATGCAACTCAGAATCATAGTGTTCTAAATGCCAAGCAAAACTCTATCCTGGTTACCAGAAGTCTATGATTTCAGATGCGTCTCGGTCCAGGCATTCATATACTTGACGGTGACTTGTGCAAAGATCATTTTCATGAGAAATGTACAAGGATAAATATAAAGATGACAACCATTCTTTCTTCCTTAAGGGATATTTTAGTGTGATGAAAAGAAATAATTTCCAAATAGTGCAAAGAATTTATATCGTTCTCTCTTCTTCAAATAGGTGATGTGGGTATGCAATTTGTGTCGAAAGCAACAAGAAATCTTAACCAAATCGGGGGCGTGGTTCTTCGGAAGCGGCCCTCAGCAGCCAAGTCAGGATGGAACCCTCAGCGATACAGCTACAGGCGCTGGTTCTGAGGCCCCGAGAGAAAAGAAATCCCGGCTGCAGGAGCGATCTAGGTCTCAGACCCCCCTGAGCACAGCCACTGCCTCTCCCCAGGACCAGGTTCCCCACAGCGTGCCGCCCGACAGGAGAAAGGGGGCTGAGCCCTCGCAGCAAGCCGGGAGGCCTGAGCAGAAGCAGGCTTCTTTCAGGTCTAGAAGTGAGCCTCCCAGAGACAGGTAAGAGGTCATCAGCCCTTAAGCAAAAGGCAAAGTCTTAGATGGAGAGCAAAGCCATCTTCAAGAATTTAACTGCTAGGCTATGTGGAAGGGGTACTTCTCAGGCCCATGAGGAAGGCAACACTGGGCCCGGGCTGTCTCTGTCTAGAATGTATCCTTCCTTAGGAGGCCTTTGCCGAGAAGCTTGTCTTTCATGCACGGATGTAAACAAGTCGTCTGACTCAGTCACCCACCTGCACTACTAACTTCCAACCCTGAACTGAGGACAGCTCTTGGACCGTTTATTCGCTGTTTGAGTGAGTCCTGTAGTTGAAAGTGTGCTCTGAGACAAGAGGATGGGGGACTGACCCACTGGAGGGTGTGTGGGTGCGTCAGCAAAGCCTTCCTAGAGGACATTTCTTTTACGCTGAGCTTTGAAGGTGACTAGGGATGAGCCAGGTGAAGGGCGGGATGGGTGCTCCAGGTAAGGGCGCTGGCACCTGGCCGGAAGGAACAAGGCCAGTGGGACAACCCAAAAGATGCTATGGGCTCGAGGGTGAGTAGCAGAGAAGGGGAGCGAGTGGAGAAGAGGTGACTGGTAGGGTCTGAGTGCCCAGGTCACACTGGGCCTTTTAGCCAGGTTAAATTTCATAGACTTTATCTTAGAAATAATGGAAAGCCTCGGAGGATTGTAAGCCTGGGCTAACATGATCAGATTATTTCAATTTGTCAATTGAGTCATTCATTCAAAACAGTGGATTTGGGTCTCCCTGGTGGCGCAGTGGTTGAGAGTCCACCTGCCGATGCAGGGGACGCGGGTTCATGCCCCAGTCCGGGAAGAGCCCGCATGCTGCGGAGCGGCTGGGCCCATGAGTCATGGCTGCTGAGCCCGCGGGTCTGGAGCCTGTGCTCCACAACGGGAGAGGCCACAACAGTGAGAGGCCCACGTACCGCAAAAACAAAAAACAAAAAAAAAAACAGTGGATTTGTGACCAGACAGGATGCCGTGCACTAGGCAACAGTGCTGACAAGGAGGATGTGGCCCTTTGCTCCAAGAGGCTGTGAGTTTGGGGGACCAGACGGTTATCACTAGGCGTGGCTGCTTTTTGTCTGTGTGACCCTTATTTATTCCACTGGGTGGGAGGGTAGGATCCACGGAAGGCTTCTGCTATCTTTTTCAAACAAAACCCACACAGTAAGATCAAAGACTTCAAAGCTGAACAGGTCTGGATTCCAGGCCTGGCTCTGCCACGAGGGCTCACAGGCACCTTGCAGGGGTTGAATGAGCACATGTGCTCAGCAGCTGGCCCTTGGGTGGCCTCCAGTGAATGCAACCAGTAGCCGCCATGTGTTTACCATCACTGAACACCGCCAGGAACCAGAGGGCATAAAGATGCTTCGTACAGGGTCCCTTTTCTCACAGATCCTGGGGAAGAGACCACACCATCTCCGAGAGAAGACAGAGCCCCGGGCAGTGAACTGGCCCAGAAAGGTGATGTGATCAGAGCTAGAAAATACAAACATGAGTCCTTTGGGAGCCACAGGAAAGAGGAGTGTCTTCTGAATTCAGGTTTATAGGACACCCAGGAACGTGTGGTGGGCAGACGGAACAGGAAAGGCCATGACAGGAAGACTACAAGAGCCACTTCAGTGATGGCAGGACTGGTGAGAAACTGTTAAGGGGAGATGAAGATATCGAAGGGGCAGTTCAGGATGGCTCAGAAAAAATGATCTCTTTTAAAGAAGAGGAAGAATTGGGGGCTGTAAAATCTCTAAAGAGAAAATATGAGTCCTGTTTCAGATAGAGGGTGAAAAACTACAAAGAATTTAAGAGTAAGGGCCAGGAAGAGGCTTTCTGATGAAATTTGAAAAAGACTGATAAGGGCAAATAGCCTTTCTGATTATATAAATACTTAAGAAAACAATGAGGACGTGGGGCTGGAGGAAAAGGCAAGGAGAGCCGGGTACCAGTCAGGGTTGGCCTGCTTCAGAGAGAGAAGGAAGACAGAAGGAATGGCCGTCTGTTTAAACTACTGAAGAACTCGTGATCCTACTTTGTACACTCATCAGGAACCAGTGGGAATGGAACAATTAAGGTAGAGGTGAGAAAAGGCCTATTCAGTGAAGCAAAGAATCAGAGAGACTGGAGAAGTCCCATTTGCATAATACTCTATCCTTTCATAAAGCATTTTCACAGATGGTGTCTCCTTTAATCCTCACACAAACTCTGCAAGGTAAGTGTCATTTATCAGCATTTCAGAAAAAAAAAAAAAAAGTAAACGGACTCAATAGAAACTTCCAGCAAGCACAGCTCTGCCTTAATGAGCTACTAAAAGTTTGCAGTGCATTCGTCACTCTTATGAAAACTCTATTTGGTAATGATGGATTGAATTCATAGTAGACCCCTTACACTGGAAAACGGGCAATACTACCTTTGCAATTCCTCCCTCCCTGAAAACCCCTTCCACTTCAAAGGGCCGAGTGATCTAAATGCCTCAAGCAGCATCGGCCATGCTTCTATTTTGCTATTTTGAGCCACTGGAAACCCTTTGCCCTTTCTTTCCATCGTCACCAGACCCTCCTCAAACTGACCCCACAGCTTAGCAACTACTACTTTGGAAAAACCACAACAGAAACTGCCCTACTTTTTCCCATCTCGT
This sequence comes from Phocoena sinus, assembly GCF_008692025.1. NCBI lineage: Eukaryota > Metazoa > Chordata > Mammalia > Artiodactyla > Phocoenidae > Phocoena > Phocoena sinus. Next base: position 81,789,319 of record NC_045774.1, on the reverse strand, counting down.
ATATTATTCTCAAATTTTGTTCATGAATTCTGCTTTTGGACTTCCAATCAAACAATGTTCTCTCTGGAAAGCCCTCGCTGTGGACCTCGGGATTCCAAAAACAGCCTTGGTTGCCCCCACTTTAGTTGCATAGTACAGCATACAATGCCTGAACGCTTAGCTGAGGTATCCCCTTTTTGTAACTTCTGGGGTCGATGCTGGAACTTTCCCAAACCAGATGGACTCCAGTGTACAGAAGGGCTGGAAGGGGTATCTTAAACAGTATAGCTTAAAGATTCAGACTGCCAAACCCTCTTCCGTTACTTTATCTTTGCCACTGCCTCCCAGAGGATGGAGAGAAAAGTAGGACACAAAACGGGTTTCTTTTTTCATATTCTTTTCCATTAGAGTTTATCACAGGTTATTGAATACATTTCCCTGTGCTATACATTTTGGACTGTTTTCTGAAAGGAGGGAGAAGGCCAGGGATGGGGAGAGGGAAGAAAAAGTAAAAACTATTTCAAAAATTTCAAGATTTCTATTATATTTGCCTGGGGAAGGTAAAATGGAGGCTAAGGTTCAGCCATTTATTCTTCCTAACCGTCTCCGTAAAAAGTGGTGGGGTGCACATAATCTCATAAAAAGTACTTTCGTTCTACTATTGAGGAAGTGCTATTGGAGTTGATTCCTGAAATGGACACACTTGGATTCACGTTTCTTTAAAAGTTTCAGTTATAATGAGAGATTGTTAATACATTTTGCCCAAATATATATCAGGTATATATATATCGTTTTGAACTCATATGTATGTATTACCGTTTACTCCTCGATTATTACCTATATTATTTTTATCGAGAACATTTTAAAGTCTTTGATTCACAAGCAGAGGTTCATAAATCTTGTTCATTTACGGAATTAATTTATTGATTTTTAAAATGATCTAGTTAATTTATAGAGAATTTAAAGTCTGAAAGCCAGTTGTGAAGGCCCGGAATATGTTGTGAGGCTAAGGAGCCTTATTTAGAAAGCTACTCAGATATACAGGTTTGATGTAGTTCTTTTATCACCTCGCTTTTTAATTAGACATCTAAGTATAAATAATTATTTCCAAGGATGCTTCTGGGGTCTGGTCTTCGCCTTGAGCTTTACACATTGCTCTCCTTCTGGACGTTCCTTTGTGCATCACAGGAAGAAGACCCCAGGGCTCGCCGAGCAGAATGGCAAAGGCGCCCCGAAGGGCGAGCGGAAACGCGCACCCAGGTCCTCTGCGCAGCCCGCGGAGGGGCCCACGGAAGAACGGGAGCGCAAGGAAAGGCGGGAAAGCCGAAGGCTCGAGAAAGGCCGGTCCCAGGACTACCCCGACGTGCCAGAGAAACGCGAGAACGGCCCGGCGGTGGAGGCCGAGAAGCAGAGGAAGGAGGAGGAGTACCAGACCCGGTACCGCAGCGACCCGAACCTGGCGCGGTACCCGGTCAAGCCGCCGCCCGAGGAGCAGCAGATGCGCATGCACGCGCGGATGTCCCGCGCCAGGCACGAGCGGCGCCACAGCGACGTGGCCCTGCCGCGCACCGAGGCCGCAGCTGGGCCCGAGGTCAGGCCCGGCCCCCGCGCGCCCAACGCCGCCCGGGGCTCGCCTCCCGCCTCGCCGCGCGCCTACTCGGCCGAGAGGACCGCGGAGGCCCGGGCGCCGGGCGCCCAGCCGCTCGCCGAGCCCAGCCCGCCGGCGCCCCGGCCCGGCCCGGGCCCCGCCGACGCCCCGGAGCCCAGGGCCCCGGAGCCGCTCCGGAAGCAGAGCCGCCTGGACCCCGGCGCGGCCGTCCTCGTGCGCAAGGCCAAGCGCGAGAAGGTGGAGACCATGCTGCGCAACGACTCGCTCAGCTCCGACCAGTCCGAGTCCGTGCGGCCGTCTCCGCCCAAGCCGCATCGCGCCAAGAGGGGCGGCAAGCGGCGCCAGATGTCGGTGAGCAGCTCGGAGGAGGAGGGCGTGTCCACGCCGGAGTACACGAGCTGCGAGGACGTGGAGCTAGAGAGCGAGAGCGTCAGCGAGAAGGGTGAGCGGCGCCGCGCGGGCTCGGGCGCGTGCGGGGCTGGAAGCGCGGGTGTGGGGATCCCAGGTCAGCGCGCGGAGCTGGGGGCGCGTGTGCCTGGATCAAGGCGCGCGTGCGGGGCTGGGGGCGTGTGTGCCGGGATCCGAGGCGCGCGTGCGGGGCTGGGGGCGTGTGTGCCGGGATCCGAGGCGCGCGTGCGGGGCTGGGGGCGTGTGTGCCGGGATCCGAGGCGCGCGTGCGGGGCTGGGGGCGTGTGTGCCGGAAGCGCGAGCGGGGTGCTCGGGGGCGCGTGTGCCGGGCTGGCAGGTGCGCGCAAGCAGGATTTAGAAGCGCGGCTGGTAGTGTCCAACAGGGTGACTGTGACTGTATCTAACGCTGCTCTACGGTATATTAGAAACTGCTGAGAAAGTAAATCCTGAAAGTTTTCGTCACAAGAAAAAATTTTTTTGTAAGTGGATGAGGGCATGGATGTTAAACTTACTGTGGTAGTCAATTTGGCATTCTATGTATGTCAAGTCGTTAGGGGTACACCTTAAACTTCCACGGACCTATGTGTCAATTATGTCTCAATAAAAGTGGGGGAGAAAAGTGGGACCTGGAATGCTCCGGCCAGCCTCGCAGCGGATGGAAGGTCGTTATATATATATATGTATATATATATTCGGAAGTGGGATTTTAAAAACGTAATCACGTGTGCCAAATTGGGGTTACAGGAGTTCATGATTTTGGTTGCTCTCATTCTGGGAAATTCAGTACACAGTCTTGTGTTTTTAAGTTATTATTCGGGGGTGGGTTTATTTGGCTGACAAAAGGACGTGTACCTTCTTTTACACTAAAGTGGTGTAATGCTCCAGTCACAGAGGTAGCATTTTTCAAGCTTCAAATGAATCTTTCTTACAATTTGTAAACAAGTTACAAAGTTTTTATCATGCAGATGTTATATATCGTGTTTTGGTAGTAACTTTGCAGTACAGATTTCATTTTACCTATTACAGTCCAAAAGATTTTGGAACATTTCGTGATGGGCTGACTTTTTTGTTCTGTCTAAACCTGCACTGTACAATACCATAGCTATATGTAGATATTTAAATAAATTAAAATTAAATAAAATTAAAAATTCAATTCCACACTCCCACTAGTGCTCAAGAGCGATCATTCCAGAAAATGCCTTTAAGTGGCACTGGTCTAGAAAATACTTCAATTTAATGTTAAAATCACATGTTTGTTTTGAAGATTCTCCTCATTTTGCTGCTGTTCCGTTAGATTTAAACTGGCCACAGCAGTAAATTCAGTGGTTGTGGTTTCCGTCTTTGTTGTAGTGCTGGAGTTCTTGGTGTTTTTCTTAACGAATTCATATATTGAGGTGACTGACTATTTTTACAGTTTTTGGCTTGCTTTAGAATCAGTAAATTACACAGTTAATATTATGTTTTATAAAGAGAATCACTTCCTCATCTTCTCTGCCTGCAAACTGCGTGCATGTGGATCCACCATCTCTCCCACCGTTCTGTTCTCTTTTTCTGTCTCTTTCTTTCTATATATATGTGTGTGTGTATATATATATATATATATATATGTACACACATATATATCCCCCAACAATCTTATACTATATTTGGGAACAATTAAGAAAGCTCACTCTGTGAGCTTCCCTGGGGGCACAGTGGTTGAGAGTCCGCCTGCCGATGCAGGGGACAGGGGTTCGTGCCCCGGTCCGGGAAGATCCCACATGCCGCGGAGTGGCTGGGCCCGTGAGCCATAGCCGCTGAGCCTGCGCATCCGGAGCCTGTGCTCCGCAATGGGAGAGGCCACAACAGTGAGAGGCCCGCGTACTGCAAAAAAAAAAAAAAAAAAAAACAAAGCTCACTCTGTCGCTATCATTACTGCAACTCAAGTGGAAATAGCTGTCTTTTGAACGCATGTGTGTCTGGGATGAGTTTGTTTTTTTTCAGCTCGCCTTCTCATCACTGATGTTTATAAATTGCATATGGTCTATAGGTTTTTTAAAAGTCAGATGGTGAGTAGCTTCTTGCTGCCTTTCATGCCTTAGTATTGTTTTGTGAACACGTATTTTTTCCCCTTAAGCCGTAAGGTAAGTGTGAAGTAAAAATGTAAGTGGATATGCTTAATGGGTGTGCAGATAACCCCCGATGGGGATGGTATAGGTATAGTTATATATGTGTATTTTCCCACTCCTTAAAGGAAGGGTCTACACCAACTCCTCTTGAATATGTGTAATAAATCACAAGACACATGGAATTAGAATTGAAATTCAAAATTATTCACGGTAACAACAGATTATGAAAGAAACATGACTAGTGGTGTGGGTGAGTGGAGAGATGGGGCTGGGGTGATGTGAAGAGTATACTGCCTCTAGCGGCTGTGTCCCTTTCTTGGGAATTCTCATTCTGGGCACTTGGGTGACCACCTGGGGTTTATACACCTCTGAAGCTGGGGTTCAGTCCTCCCCTCCGGAAACATAGGAGACATCATCTGATACAGACTGCCCTGTTTTCTCTTCATTTATAAATGATCTCATTCTGAATGTCTATGAATGTAGCATAGACGTTTTCCTATTTCAGCCTTCGTTAGAAATTCTACCATCTGTAATATTTACTAATGACTTTATTGCCAAGCCCCACCATTGACAGCTAAGGGCTCCCTTGGGGACCAGCCATGATCATCTCCAGCACCCTGTGACCCTGCACAAGTTTTTTAACCTCAGTAAGTCTCCATTTTCTTACTGGCACATTGGAGATAAGAGTTGCTACTTTGTCAGGTTACTGAGTGGTTTGAATGAGCTCATGCATCTATAACAGGATGCTAAGTTAGCATTTTTCCTGTCCTGCAGTGCCTGTGGCATGTCTGCCATAGATCTAATACTGCGGTGAAGCTGAGATCATCACCCACATGTAAATATACAAGGAAGAGGTAAAAGAATCCGTTTTATATCTTACAGGCTCCGGTGAATTTCCCTGATCACTCTTCTTATAGGAAGAGTGATCAGGGATGAGATGTCTTCCCAGGAGAGAACGGATGCCGTGCTGTGACCTTCAGGGTCAGGGAAAGTTATCCCCATGGAGTAAATATCAACAGCAGTGGGAGATAAAAGCTGCATTTCACCTATATTCCGTGCATTTGCTTATTCGCTTTATCAGTTACATGTATAAAGTAAATATTTAACACGTGCCTGGCTCTCTTAATCTGTTTGGGCTGCTATAACAAAAGCCCACAGACTAGGTAGCTTATACACAACAGAACTTTAATTTCTCACAGTCCCAGAGGCTGGGAAGTCTAAGGTCCAGGCTCCAGCATGGTCTTGTTGTGGTGAAGGCCCTCTTCCTGACTCATGAGAAGTCAGCACCTTCTTGCTGTGCCCTCACATGGGGGAAGGGGCTGCGGAGCTCTAGGGGGTCTCTTTTATAAGAGCACTAATCCCATTCATGAGGGCTTCACCCTTGTGACCTAAGCACCTCTCAAAGGCCCCACCTCTTAATGCGATCATTTTAGGGGGGCTTAAGATTTAAACACATGAATTTTGAGGGGACGCAAACATTTAGACCATAGCACTGGCACAAGGCGTTTACTTAATATGTGTGTACTATTCTCACCATTTATATTTTTATCCTTATCATTATGCTGAGTTGGTTTGTATGTTTATTAGCAAATGTGGATTTAACACTTTCAGTAGATATACTGATGTTAAAAATAAAGAAATACACTTCATGCCCTTATGGAGCTTACATTCTGTTGAGAGAAATAATAAAGAATAATTACAGGGCTTCTTCCCTGGTGGCGCAGTGGTTAAGAATCCGCCTGCCAATGCAGGGGACACGGTTCGAGCCCTGGTCCGGGAGGATCCCACATACCGCGGAGCAACTAAGCCTGTGCACCACAACTACTGAACCTGCGCTCTAGAGCCCGTGAGCCACAACAGCTGAGCCCGCGTGCTACAACTACTGAAGCCCACACACCTAGAGCCCGTGCTCCGCAACAAGAGAAGCCACTGCAATGAGAAGCCCGCGCACCGCAAGGAAGAGTAGCCCCCGCTCGCCGCAACTAGAGAAAGCCCATGCGCAGCAACGAAGACCCAACACAGCCAAAAATAAATGAATAAATAAATTTAAAAAAAAAGAATAATTACACAATGAAGTACAATTTAATAAATGCCTCAAAGGAACATTCCTTTCAGATATATTGATACACTTTTGCTTTGTGTCCAGACATTCAATTAAAAAGGAAAAAAAAGGTTCCCTGGGCAAATGGCACTGAAAGACAACACAGCATTGCTAGTCAATATGATGCTTCACGTGTAGTGTAATTACACACACACACACAGACACACACACGGATTAACAGTGAGCTCTATCTAGTGGGCTTGTCTAAAACTTGAGGTCAGCTACCACATGTTTCAAAGTGAATGCTGTTTGTTCAATGTTCATACTGCTCTTTCTTTGCCGACTGGGAAAAATTGGGCATTTCTCATTTCTTAGATAGCTGTCTAATATAAATATAATATAAATCTCTCTCTATATAATACCTAATATAAATCTCTCTATACAGAAGAATAACAGTGTACTAAATCTTACTTGTAATAAGATAGCAATTGGATTTACATGAAACGTGTAATAAGATCCATTGGGACAAAGTCTAGTGAAGATCTGTGCCCCTAAGGAAATGAGTCAAGAGGCTTAAGGAGAAAGAAAGAGATGCAGGCAGTGCCGATGTGGATGAGAGAAGGAAGCAGCACCAGTGCTGAAAAGAAGCAGAGCATTGCTGCCTGCATCAGGGGATTAATCCACTTATACTTACAAGGAACTTGAAGTATAAGTCCTTGGAAGAAGAGCCTGGCATTAGATAACAGGATTTCCTTTCCTTTTAATCCTCTCCTTCTTGCTGACTTGGAGTGGATGGGGAAAATACAACCCGAATTAATGTTGCCTTTGAACTTTTAGAACACTCTGTGAATGGCTCCTGAGGTCAACCTTTATAACAAGGGCTAAATGGTTTGTTTGTAACTGTTACTGCTAAGCATCATTTAGCAGTCCTTGTAGGGGCATTTGGTACCTGGATGACTGGTAAGAAATGATACCTGCAAGGCTAGCAAACAATGAGTGCTTGAAAAGTGAGACTGACAACCCTTAATTACAGGGTTGAATTTTCCTCCAAAGACAAAGACAGTTTCAGGGGACCAGGGCATAGGTTGTGGGCAGTGTGAGCTATTCACTGTTAAGTTTGGGTACCTGACAAGTTAAACATTGTGGAATCAGGAACAAAAGCTGAGAACCCTCGCAACAATCAGGTACTAAATTATTTAAATGTAACTAATTCATGCAACACTTTATATTATTCTTTAGTCATTAAACTAAAACTACTGGGAGTTTCCTCTTTGGGCTCCAGCAGTATAATGCCTACTGCTCACATAGCACTTTTTTTTTCTTATAAATTTATTTATTTATTTTTGGCTGCATTGGGTCTTCATTGCTGCACATGGGCTTTCTCTAGTTGCAGCGAGCAGTGGCTACTCTTCCTTTCAGTGTGCGGGCTTCTTACTGCGGTGGCTTCTCTTGTTGCAGAACACGGGCTCTAGGCGCATGGGCTTCAGTAGTTGTGGCACGTGGGCTCAGTAGTCGTGGCTCACGGGTTCTAGAGCGCAGGCTCAGTAGCTGTGGTGCGTGGGCTTAGTTGCTCCGCAGCATGTGGGATCTTCCCGGACCAGGGCTCGAACCGTGTCCCCTTCATTGGCAGGCAGATTCTTAACCACTGTGCCACCAGGGAAGCCCTCACATAGTACTTTTAATTCTACCCAGGAGTTGTTGATTTACTTCTGTTTCTTGAGAGCAGAAAATGCATTTTATATTCTTTTAATGCTCCTAGTGCTTTTTCTTGTAACTTCAAGGGGGTTTGCAATTAAAGAAGGTGGCCATCATTCATGTAGTCAGGTTTTAATTTCTATGTGACATCCCATAAATATTACATGATTTATGTGATGTTAAACAAGTTATGTATAAAGATTTGTGACGTTCCAGGCACAGGGTGCTAGAGGTATAGTGATTAAATAAATAAATACAGACATAAACATAGATACATATAGAGACAGCCATGGTTCCTGCCCCCGTGACATTTTTATGGGCTATCCAGAGGACTCTTATTGGGGACTTTACAGACAGGAGACCCCAAGATAAAATCAGGTTCTGTGGTAAGAATTTGGCTACAGGCAGTAAAACAATTGTAACCTTTAAACAATTACAGCCTAAAAGGGCTTCTTCTTTAAATGGCTGCTGAAACGTAAGCATTTATTTTTCTTACCCCATGAGACCCCAGTGTAGAGGGAAGGAAGTGAAATATGAATAGTTGATGGAAAGAGGAAGTAGCCTGCTTTGGGACAGAGGAGCTTGCCAAGGAGGCGAGAGAGCTGGGGTGGAGAGCAACGTCCCCACCCAAGCACAGATATGTTCTGTGCAAGATATTTTTGACATTTAAAATAAAATAATAAATAAATAACTTAAATAATTAAATAATAATGTCATGACCAAAACTCAAAGAGAAAGCTCTGGGTACCCAGACCCTTTGCACTGGGCAGAGATATTTGGACAAAATGCAAGACCGTGCATCTGGACTAAAGATAAGACACTTGCCTGCAGGTATGGATTAATCTTAAGCAGGAATTAAAGTATTGTGATCTGAGACCTTCAAATAATAACTGATATAAAATCTGTAAACTCCTTTGGGTCCAGAAAGAGGCAACCATGAAGATAACCCATAGGGAAGCCCATACAACCCTGGGGATGCCCAAAGGATGAATCCAGACACCAGCTATGAAACATAAGAGGAAATTCAACAACAGTAAACATACCAAGGAAACAGGGAAAAATCTATAAACTTTTGGAGGTTAAAAAATAAACCAGGTTGTGTACAAAGCAATAAGCGTTAACCTGTCTTTACACTTCTCATCAGTAATGGATTCTAGACTACAACTGACCAATGCCTTCAAAGTTTGGAGGGAAACCGTTCTGAGACTGCTGTTTTATTCACATCTAAATCATCAGTCAACTCTCAGTTCTCAGAAAACCTACTTTGCAATCTGCTTATGAGAAAATGATTTAAAGATGTATGCACTCAAGAAAACTGAGAAGAATAATCATGAAAGTGGGACAAATGAGAAAGAAGAAAGAGTGGAGCTGACCCAGGAATCCAATGCAAAGAAATCCCCGAATGACACCGTGTGCAGAAAGCAATCTGTCAAAATTAAAACTGGAGATCATTTCTAGGAAGCTCCAAAGAGAATATTGAGGAGAATATCCCAGATTCCAAGAAATATCCAATGACTAATGACTTACATGATGTTATTGACCCGGTAAAGAGAGGCTGTTTCTTTTTCAGCAATAAAGAGGAACAGTCAAAAGCTGAGGGAGAAAAACTGTTAAGAAAAATCATGGTCCAAACATGAAGCAAACAAGAATAGGACATCATTTTATTAGTTGATACAGTCCATTTGACTATTAACCTAGAAAATGTTTCCTCTGAGTGAACAGGAAGCCTGACAGTTCATCTGTAGAAATGTCAATTATTGGTTTTTACTTGGTCCTAGAGCATTTACATGTAATAATATTATAAATGCCACTTACTGGTTTTCAATTTTTAGAATAAACCCCCTTCCACATTGAATATATATATGTGTGTGTGTGTGTGTGTGTGTATAGTTTATATATTTTTGTTTGTTTGTTCGTTTTTACACAATTGAAGATAAATATTTTGTCCATGTTAAAATAAAGGTAAAACTGACAGAGATGAGAGAATCTGGAGAACAGAGAGTGAGAGATAAGTGTATGAATATTCTCATCTAAAATGTTCAAGATCCTTTTCAAATTTTAGGCCAAGAAATAGAGGATTAAGGCCACTTAAAAATAGAAATATATAAGGAGAAATAAAACTATTGGCTTTTGAAAGCAAAACGATATCAACATAACAGTGAGCTAAAGTCTCTTCTTTCATTGGTTTTTACCGTAGATAATATCATAAAATTGGAAATCAATGGATAACATCCCAAATAAAGTGGTCAATGGATAGAGGAAAATTATTTAAAAATTAGAGTGCTTTTCATTAGAACAACTAAGAAAGTAAACGCTTGAAAATAAGCTTGGGAAGTGGAATTGACAGTGTGGGCAGAAAGACCATGAGGGGAAATGAGTTATTGTAGCTACATCGCAAGCCCTTATTTATTCTAATTTTCATCAGGTGCATGTGTGAAGTTGATATCCATTAACATAGGAAAACAGAACATTGCTGTCTAACATCCCCTTTATTAAGTTGTGAGTAACTAGTTTTGGTGTCCTCTGGGACCTCATGTAATTTTACCCACCAGAACCTCAGAACAGCGGTGGATCTACGTGGAATTCTGACAACCTTGCCTTCTCTTTGACCTTTTATACATTAATCTTTCACTGATTCCTACTGTTGCTGGGGGAGAGAGAAATTTAATTCTCCCTTTCAACGACCGAAAGAGCCAGGATTTAGAGTGTTAGATGCTTCGTTTTAGATGCCTTCCAGGGAGTCTGAGAACTAATTTCTTCTTACAGTGGGTACGAAATGGACGTTAGCTGTTTTAATCATCTGTGTAATTTACATCTTAGAAAGATACTGAGGGGACGCAAATAACTGTGTTGGGGGCTCTGAGCTAGCGTGCTAATTCCTAATGTTCTAAGAATATGAGATAAGAAAATTTGGGGAAACATCATGGTGAAGAGCTGGGTTTTTCAGAGTTACAATTTCTGCCTAATATATAAGTGACTGGAAAGTCTCCTTGACTCTAAAACAGGAGGTCTGACTAAAAAGAAGTTCTATAAAAAGAAAAGAAATTAAGTCTGTAAATCTAACCTGATTATATCCAATAATATTTCTCCCAAATTAATCCATGGCTAGAAATATTAGTCATTTAGTTACATCTGAAAGAGGTTTCTATTCTGAAATCAGGAGACACTCAGTTAAATCTGGGTTACATCTCATTTTCAAAACTAATCATACAAATTTGACATGTATGCTTACAATTTTAAAAGTGGAGTGTTTGAATGGATGTACAATTGAAGGACATTTTGAGGGGAAACATTTGCGCTTCAAAGTGCGTTTAGAAAAAGATTTGATATTGAAGATTTCAGTGCCACCTACTTTCTCTCATAAGTTTGTGCTTCAACATCCTTTTAAAATGCAGAATCATACTTCCGTGTTTGTGACCCAGTTTTTGCAGTGAATGAAAATGTTGTCCTTACTTTGGGTTCAATTTCACAGCATAACCGAATGTTAGGCCTGAGGGAGACTTCGGCAACAAACAAAGAATCTCCCCTTTCACACACTGCTGAACAGAGAAGGGAGCATGGGGGGTGTTGAGTCACTGGATTCCCTGCCCCTGCCGCCATTTTCTGTTTGCAGCTGGGAGAGCTTGGAATGCATCCTGGCCCCATACCATTCCACCAGACCTCTGAGAACGAACACTTCATCAGTCCTGCTGCTGTCCTGTCCTCAGTTGAGGCCCAGCCCTAGCAATCTGGTTTCTGGTGTATTCCAGAGACCAGGCCCCTGGTTGTGCCTAGTTTTGGTTCCTAGATCCACGTCCCTGGATGCTTGTGGCTGAGTCCAATTCTGTTGCCGGAGTCCCTCTGGAACTAACACTTGGCCCTCACTGATCCCGTCCAGGAATTAAGAGCTGGATCCCTGGATGCTGACTCCCTGATCCTGACTGCCGGATGGGAAATCCAGATGTTACCTTGTGTATCATTCTTCTTCCTATATTACGGGGCATCTGACTCAGTAATTACTGCTGTTCTGCATTGAATAGTTAACTGCCTATGGCCCTCTTCTTTGAGTGTCTCGTTCTACCTCCTAAGCTGAACTTCTGCATTTGGATCTTTTTAAAAGCACCTGTTCCATACCAAGAGACAGATCTAATTTTAATTCCGATAAACTCTTCTGTGGCTGATGTGTACACAGTAAGATTGTATCAGTTTCCTAGGGATGCTGTAACAAGGTGCCACAGACTGGGTGGTCTAAACAACAGAAATTTGCTTTCTCCCAGTTCTGGAGGCTGGGACTGCAGCATCTAAGTGTCGGCAGGGTTGGTTCCTTCTGAGGGCCATGGAAGGACCTGTCTAGGCCTCTCTCCTTGGCTTGTGCTTGGCTGTCTTCTTCCTGAGTCTTCACGTTGTCTTTTCTCTGTGTGTTTCCACGTTTCCTCTTCTTACTGAGGACAGCAGGCATGTTGGATTAGGGGCCATCCTAATGAAATCCTTTTAAACTGATTATCTCTTTAAAGATCCTATCTCCAAGTATGGTTGCACTCTGAGGTACTGGGGGTGAGGACTTCAACATACGAATTCTGGCAGAACACAATTCCGTTCATATTAATAGTATTCGCAGGAGGGAAGAGACCAAGGCCTCCGCCTGTTTGTGTTCATACTAATGAACATGGTAAATACTCCTGTTTGGGGTTTGTCTCCATTGGTTTTCATCTGTGGAAAGTATAAGATCATCAAGAATCTTACTGGGTAGTTACGTTATGAAGAGGATTGCTGTCCGAGATCAGGAAGACACAGATAGTTTGAGGCACTGCCAGAGACTAGACCCCTTGGGCATGTTTCTTAACCTTGGTAAGCCTCAAGTTCATCCTTTTAGGAACTTGGAGTGAATAACTATACAAATTCTCTGGAGTCCTCGTAAAGATTAAATGAGGTGATGGGTACGGCTCTGTGTCCCTGATACACAGCGAGCACTCAATAAGTGTTTCTATTTCTGTGACATATATAGATAACACATGTTACAGGAACTAGGGAGAAAGCTGGGATGCTGAGGCTTCGTGTTGGAGCTGGGGAAGAATTTGGCAGGAAGAATAGATGTGGCATTTGAGTCAGAGAGATAGGCCTGAGCAATGAGAGATGGGGAGACACCCACTTCTGGCAGCAGGAAGCTTCCAGACCTGTGGAAGGAAAGAGCCCAGAGGCCACCGATCAAGAGAACAGCTTTGATCCCAGTTTTAAGGACTGGATTACCTTGGGCAACAGAATGAGAGGGATAGAGCCTATCAGTGATCCTCAACCTTGGATGCACTTTAGAATCTCCTGGAGGGCTTAGAGGTGATCATAGTAAGTGAAGTAAGTCAGACGGAGAAAGACAAATACCATCTAACATCACTTATATGAGGAATCTAAAATATGACACAAATGAACTTACAAAACAGAAACAGACTCACAGACATAGAGAACAGACTTGTGGTTGCCAAAGGGGAGGGGAGCTGGGGGAGGGAAGGATTGGGAGGTTGGGATTAGCAGACGCCAACTATTATATATGGGGTGGATAAACAACAAGGTCCTACTATAGAGCACAGGGAACTATATCCAGCCTCCTGGGATAAACCATAGTGGAAAATAATAGAAAAAAGGATATATATACACATGTATAACTGAGTTTCTTGGCTGTATAGCAGAAATTAACACAACATTGTAAATCATCTATACTTCAATTTAAAAAGAAGTGTTGAGGCAGCACCAAAAGGGAGACTGATTTGGTCAGTGAGCAGTCAGGCCCTGATTTATTTTAGTGCCTGTGGCTGAATCGAGAACTGTAGGATTATAATCATTTGAGGAGCTTCATAAACAAGATGCTCATGTTCAGGCCCCAAGCCCAGAGCTCCTGATCTGATGGTTCTGGCCTGAGGCCCAGGAGTCATCATTGTTGTTTTTAGCATCTGTTTGGTGATTCCAACATGAGGTCAAGGTTATGACGACAGGGCCTCATCGTCTTCAAGGACCTTACCAAGTCTCAGACCTGACCCTTCATACATTATGAAGTGCTGGTTCTTCCATGAAAGTTGTTATTTTGTATCCCATGAGCATCCCATGAAAAAAAAATTGCTTATTTATACAGGGACACGTTTGACTGGAAAAAGCATCCAGAATGACTCAACGTATGTTTAGGGGATGGAATAAAGAGTTGGCCGTTTCCCACCCAGGTAGAGCTGACCCTGGAACAACATGGGTTTGAATTGTAGGTCCACCTGTATGTGGATTTCTTTCACTAAATGCACACTGCAGTGCTACACGACCCGGGGAATCCAGGATGTTTAGTTTATAAAATATAACTGCATCTCAAAGAATGTCTTGGCAGGATAAACACTTTATGCTCGATATGGGTAAATATTTCTTATTATAATAGTGTGTATTATACACAAATTGCAAGCCAGATCAATTTCCAGGAAAAGAGGCACTGGTTAAAGGAATGCTGTGTAAAAATTATGTTCTATATTCTTGTATTTATGACATAAAATGTTTGTGATAGTTAAGAGAGAGGCATTGCTCGTTGTATGTATACTGTATGGTATGTTTTTGAAAAAAATGTTTACATAATATGTGTAAAGGAAACTGAAAGGATGTACATCAAAGTGTTGAGTATACTTATATCTGGACCATAAACAGCACACATTCTTTATGTTTCCTTTTGTCTTCTTTGTATTTTTAAACTCCTACTGTAAACATATTCCTTTGTTTTAGCTTAACTTGAGTTTTCTGGTTACCATTCATTCCTTTGCTTTGCTTTTTCTCTTCATGCCCTCTATTAGATTGATCAGGTGGTTTTATGTGCTTTTTCACTTATTTTAGAGTGTAGGGCATTATACATTCCTTTGGTATTCTTTTTTTTTTAGATGTTGGGGGTAGGAGTTTATTAATTAATTTATTTATTTTTGCTGTGCTGGGTCTTCGTTTCTGTGTGAGGGCTTTCTCTAGTTGTGGCAAGCGGGGGCCACTCTTCATCGCGGTGCGCAGGCCTCTCACTATCGCGCCCTCTCTTGTAGTGGAGCACAGGCTCCAGACGCGCAGGCTCAGTAGTTGTGGCTCACGGGCCTAGTTGCTCCGCGGCGTGTGGGATCCTCCCAGACCAGGGCTTGAACCCGTGTCCCCTGCATTAGCAGGCAGATTCTCAACTACTGCGCCACCAGGGAAGCCCTTTCTTTGGTATTCTTTAATGTAAAGCTGAGCTCTTCAGTGCAATACTTAGTTTTATAATTTGTTAGCAAAACTCTAAAATTAAATTGTTATCCCTGTGAAAGAAGACTTTAGCAAGCTTTAACATTCCTCTAAATTTACTGTTTTTTCCACTGTCTATGTTATTGTTATCTAGAATAGGTTCAGGTTGTCTTTACACATTCGTATAAGTAGATAATACTTACGTAAATTTACCAATGTGTTTAACATGTTTAACTGATTTCATGTTCACCGTTACATTTTACATCTCACTTTTCTTTCCACCTTCATTTTTCTTCTTGTCAGAGCATATCTTTAATTTATTCTTCCAGTGAGAGTCTGGGGGTGGTAAAATACCATTAGTTTGTTATCATTCCTTTCAGGACATCCTAGTAATGTGTTCAGCATAGGCTTTTTCTCTTCCATAGAGATAAGAGATAGTAAAAATACTATTTATTTTTTGGAATAAATATTTTATTATTTTACAGAAGAGAAGGTGTGTTTTATCTTGACCTGAAGCACATATATCATTTTTTAAGAAGACAATTTTTAAATTAATTTCGTTAACAAACAAAAAATACTGTGGCCCTTAATCATAGTATAAAACAAAGAAAATGCTTGCCTTTTGTGATTTGGTTGGAAATTCAATTGAAGTAGAACTTAGGGAACTTTGTATTCTTAGAAATCACTGGTTCTGATATGTTTTGTTTTGTTTTGTTTTGTTCATAAAAAGGTTTGAAAAGTTCTTCTAACAAAAACAGAAAAAAGGGAAACGAATGGGATAAAAATAAATAGAAAGGGAAATTAGGTCTTGTATTAATGAGGTAAAACTGTAAGTTACTATATAGCATTTAATTAATTAGCTTGTGCGTCATGTAAATAATCTTCCACCTCTCCTTGACAATGTGCTTTCTTTAATAACTTGCTGTTTGAAGTCTTGTCATTTCTAACATTTCTACTCATCCCTTTGAATTAGTTGTTTTCTTTTTTGTCTTTTTTTTTACCTGTCAGTTTGAGGATTTGGGTAAAACTCGCCTGATAGAGTGATGTTTTGGGGGTTTTTTTAAAATTTAATTTTATTTACTTTTTTATACAGCAGGTTCTTTTTAGCCATCCATTTTATACACATCAGTTTACACAGGTCAGTCCCCATCTCCCAATTCATCACACCACTACCACCACCCCCCACCACTTCCCCCGCTTGGTGTCCATACATTTGTTTTCTACATCTGTGTCTCAATTTCTGTCCTGCAAACCGGTTCATCTGTACCATTTTTCTATGTTCCACATATATGTGTTAACATATGACATTTGTTTTTCTCTTTCTGACTTACTTCACTCTGTATGACAGTCTCTAAATCCATCCACATCTCTACAAATGACCCAATTTTGTTCTTTTTTATGGCTGTGTAATATTCCATTGTATATGTAGCACATCTTCTTTATCCATTTGGTTGTCAATGGGCATTTAGGTTGCTTCCATGACCTGGTTATTGTAAAGAGTGCTGCAGTGAACAATGGGTTGCATGTGTCTTTTTGAGTTACAGTTTTCTCTGGGTATATGCCCAGTAGTGGGATTGCTGGGTCATATGGTAATTCTATTTTTAGTTTTTTAAGGAACCTCCATACTGTTCTCCATAGTGGCTGTATCAATTTACATTTCCACCTGCCAAAGCAACAGGGTTCCCTTTTCTCACACCCTCTCCAGCATTTGTTGCTTGTAGATTTTCTGATGATGCCCATTCTAACTGGTGTGAGGTAATACCTCATTGTAGTTTTGATTTGCAATTCTCTAATAATTAGTGATGTTGAGCAGCTTTTCATGTGCTTCTTGACCATCTGTATGTCTTCTTTGGAGAAATGTCTATTTAGGTCTTTTGCCCATTTTCGGATTGGGTTGTTTGTTTCTTTAATATTGAGCTGCGTGAGCTGTTTATGTATTTTGGAGATTAATCATTTGTCTGTTGATTCATTTGCAAATATTTTCTCCCATTTTGAGCGTTGTCTTTTCATCTTGTTTATGGTTTCCTTTGCTGTGCAAAAGCTTTTAAATTTCATTAGGTCCCATTTGTTTATTTTTCTTTTTATTTTCATTACTCTAGGAGGTGGATCAAAAAATATCTTGCTGTGATTTATGTCAAAGAGTGTTTTCCTCTAAGAGTTTTATAATCCGGTCTTACATTTAAGTCTCTAATCCATTTTGAGTTTATTTTTGTGTATGGTGTTAGAGAGTGTTCTAATTTCATTCTTTTACATGTAGCTGTCTAGTTTTCCCAGCACGACTTATTGAAGAGACTGTCTTTTCTCTATTGTATATCCTTGCCTCCTTTGTCCTAGATTAGTTGACCATAGGTGTGTGGGTTTATCTCTGGGCTTCCTATTTTGTTCCATGGATCTATGTTTTTGTTTTTGTGCCAGTTTTATAATGTCTTGATTACTGTACCTTTGTAGTGTAGTCTGAAATCAGGGAGTCTGATTCCTCCAGCTCCGTTTTTTTCCCTCAAGATTGCTTTGGCTATTCGGGGTCTTTTGTGTCTCCATACAAATTTTAAGATTTCTTTTGTTCTACTTCTGTAAAAAATGCCATTGGTAATTTGATGGGAATTGCATTGAATCTGTAGATTGCTTTGGGTAGTATAGTCATTTTCACAATATTGATTCTTCCAATCCAAGAACATGGTATATCTCTCCATCTGTTGGTATCATCTTTAATTTCTTTCATCAGTGTCATATAGTTTTCTGCATACAGGTCTTTTGTCTACCTAGGTAGGTTTATTCCTAGGTATATTATTCTTTTTGTTGCAATGGTAAATGGGAATATTTCCATAATTTCTCTTTCAGATTTTTCATCACTGATGTATAGGAATGCAAGAGATTTCTGTGCATTAATTTTGTTTCCTGCAACTTTACCAATTTCATTGATTAGCTCTAGTAGTTTTCTGGTGGCATCTTTAGGATTCTCTATGTATAGTATCATGTCATCTGGAAACAGTGACAGTTTTACTTCTTCTTTTCCAATTTGTATTCCTTTTATTTCTTTTTCTTCCCTGATTGCCGTGGCTAGGACTTCCAAAACTATGTTGAATAATAGCAGTGAAAGTGGACATCCTTGTGTTGTTCCTGATCTTAGAGGAAATGCTTTCAGTTTTTCACCATTGAGAACAATGTTTGCTGTGGGTTTGTCATATATGGCCTTTATTAGGTTGACGTGGCTTCCCTCTATGCCCATTTTCTGGAGAGTTTTTATCATAAATGGGTGTTGAATTTTGTCAAAAGCTTTTTCTACATCTACTGAGATGATCATATGGTTTTTATTCTTCAATTTGTTAATATGGTGTATCACATTGACTGATTTGTGTATATTGAAGAATCCTTGCATCCCTGAAATAAATCCTACTTGATCATGGTGTATGATCCTTTTAATGTGTTATTGGATTCTGTTTACTAGTACTTTGTTGATGATTTTTGCATCTATATTCATCAGTGATATTGGTCTATAATTTTCTTTTTTTGTAGTATCTTCGTCTGGTTTTGGTATCAGGGTGATGGTGGCCTCATAGAATGAGTTTGGGAGTGTTCCTTCCTCTGCAATTTTTTGCAACAGTTTGAGAAGGATGGGTGTTAAGTCTTCTCTAAATGTTTGATAGAATTCACCTGTGAAGCCATCTGGTCCTGGACTTTTGTTTGTGGGAAGAGCTTTAATCACAGTTTCAATTTCATTACTTGTGATTGGTCTGTTCATATTTTCTATTTCTTCCTGTCTCAGTCTTTGGAGGTTATACCTAAGAATTTGTCCATTTCTTCCAGGTTGTCCATTTTATTGGCATAGAGTTGCTTGTAGTAGTCTCTTAGGATGCTTCGTATTTCTGCAGTGTCTGTTGTAACTTCTCCTTTTTAATTTCTAATTTTATTTATTTGAGTCCTCTCCCTCTTTTTCTTAATGAGTCTGGCTAATGGTTTATCAATTTTATCTTCTCATTAGAACCAGCTTTTAGTTTTATTGATCTTTGCTATTGTTTTCTTTGTTTCTATTTCTTTTATTTCTGCTCTGATCTTCATGATTTCTTTGCTTCTGCTAACTTTGGGTTTTCTTTGTTCTTCTTTCTCTAGTTCCTTTAGATGTAAGGTTAGATTGTTTATTTGAGATGTTTCTTGTTTCTTGAGGTAGGCTTGTATAGTTATAATCTACCCTCTTAGAACTGCTTTTGCGGCATCCAGTAGGTTTTGGATCGTCGTGTTTTCATTGTCATTTGTCTCTAGGTATTTTTTGATTTCCTCTTTGATTTCTTCAGTGATCACTTGGTTATTTAGTAACGTATTGTTTAGCCTCCATGTGTTTGTGTTTTTTACGTTTTTTTTTTCCATGTAATTGATTTCTAATCTCATAGCATTGTAGTCAGAAAAGATGCTTGATATGATTTCAGTTTTCTTGAATTTACTGAGGCTTGATTTGTGACCCAAGATGTGATTTATCCTGGAGAATGTTCTGTGAGCACTTGAGAAGAAAGTGTAATCTGCTGTTTTTGAATGGAATGTCCTATAAATATCAATTAAATCTATGTGGTCTATTGTGTCATTTAAAGCTTGTGTTTCCTTATTAACTTTCTGTTTGGATGATCTGTCCATTGGTGTAAGTGTGGTGTTAAAGTCCCCCACTATTATTGTATCACTGTCGATTTCCTGTTTTATGGCTGTTAGCAGTTGCCTTATGTATTGAGGTGCTCTTATGTTGGATGCATATATATTTATAATTGTTATATCTTCTTCTTGGATTGATCCCTTGATCATTATGTAGTGTCCTTCCTTGTCTCTTGTAACATTCTTTATTTTAAAATCTATTTTATCTGATATGAGTATCACTACTCCAGCTTTCTTTTGATTTCCATTTGTATGGAATATCTTTTTCTATCCCCTCACTTTCAGTCTGTATGTGTCCCTAGGTCTGTATGTAAGTGGGTTTCTTATAGACAGCATATATATTGGTCTTGCTTTTGTATCCATTCAGTGAGCCTGTGTCTTTTGGTTGGAGCATTTAATCCATTCACGTTTAAGGTAATTATTGATATGTATGTTCCTATTACCATTTTCTTAATTGTTTTTGGTTTGTTTTTGTAGGTCCTTTTCTTCCCTTGTGTTTCCCACTTAGAGAAGTTCCTTTAGCATTTGTTGTAGAGTTGGTTTGGTGGTGCTGAATTCTCTTAGCTTTTGCTTGTCTGTAAAGCTTTTGATTTCTCCATCGAATCTGAATGAGATCCTTGCTGGGTAGAGTAATCTTGGTTGTAGGTTTTTCCCTTTCATCACTTTAAATATATCATGCCACTCCCTTCTGGCTTGTAGAGTTTCTGCTGAGAAATCAGCTGTTAACCTTATGGGAATTCCCTTGTATGTTATTTGTCGTTTTTCCCTTGCTGCTTTCAATAATTTTTCTTTGTCTTTAATTTTTGCCAGTTTGATTACTATGTGTCTCTGCCTGTTTCTCCTTAGGTTTATCCTGCCTGGGACTCTCTGTGCTTCTTGGACTTGGGTGGCTATTTCCTTTCCCATGTTAGGGAAGTTTTCAAGTATAATCTCTTCAAATATTTTCTCGGGTCCTTTCTCTCTCTCTTCTCCTTCTGGGACCCCCTATAATGTGATGTTGTTGTGTTTAATGTTGTCCCAGTGGTCTCTTAAGCTGTCTTCCTTTGTTTTCATTCTTTTTTCTTTATTCTCTTCTGCAGCAGTGAATTCCACCATTCTGTCTTCCAGGTCACTTATCCGTTCTTCTCCCTCAGTTTTTCTGCTATTGAGTCCTTCTAGTGTATTTTTCATCTGTTATTGTATTGTTCATCTCTATTTGTTCTTTAATTCTTCTAGGTCTTTGTTAAACATTTCTTGCATCTTCTCGATCTTTGCCTCCATTCTTTTTCCGACTCCTGGATCATCTTCACTATCATTATTCTGAATTCTTTTTCTGGAAGGTTGCGTATCTCCACTTCATTTAGTTGTTTTTCTGGGGTTTTATCTTGTTCCTTCATCTGGTACATAGCTCTCTGCCTTTTCATCTTGTCTGTCTTTCTTTGAATGTGGTTTTTGTTCCCCAAGCTGCAGGGTTGTAGTTCTTCTTGCTTCTGCTGTCTGCCCTCTGGTGCATGAGACTATCTCGAATTAGTTGTTTTCTTAGTGGAGAAATAACTCATGTCCATGACTGCAGGAATCTATGTATTTGGGCCATAGGTTAATAGAAAAAACTATCATTATTCACCAGATAGCATTGCTTGAATTGTAGTTCTATAAAGACAAATAAATATATCCCCTTAATGGATTTTGAACTTACCAATCAGATTTTAAACGGCCATCATATCAAAGTGAAAACGCCAAGTAGCACACCATTTAAAACTATTTCCAGTTTATAGTTACAAAGTTGCCTAAGCTAAAGGAAATTAAAAACAAAGAGAGCCAATTTCCACTGCCAAAAACCTATAAATGGTGGATCTAGATAACATTTATTTAGCAAGGCATCACTGAATTTGCATAAAAGAGAAACATCCAAATGCCAGAAATGAAACTAGAAAACCATATACGTCAGAACATGGGGCGATGCTTCAGCAAGGCCTCTGGTTGAATGAAACCTCATGGTGCCTGGGGCTTTGAGCAGCCTGAGGCTGTGAGGGGCAGTGCTGCCCTGCACGAGGCAGGTAATTGGAACTGGCATCTCTGCACGAGGCCATGACCCTCCGAGAGCTTCCCCCACAATGAAAACAAAAATAATATGAAACTTCACACAGCTCGGGTAAATGAGGAACCTTGTTTTTGTCTGAACCCTGGGTGAAAAAACCAGTAAATCTCTTGTAAGAAATTGAAATCACATTTTTCTGTTCCTAAGGTAGATTTTGTAGACGGAACTGATATTGCCTACATTGTGATTTAATCTCAAGGCAATAAATTAACATTACATTTGGTCCTTGGTCAGTGATATCTTCAAGCTCAAAAGACTTCCATTCCTTTATAATCAATGGCTTAAGTTCCAAAGAATAGACAGGTGCTAAGAAATGGCCCTCAGGGCTTCCCTGGTGGCACAGTGGTTGAGAGTCCGCCTGCCGATTCAGGGAACGCGGGTTCGTGCCCCGGTCCGGGAATATCCCACGTGCCACGGAGCGGCTGGGCCCGTGAGCCATGGCCGCTGAGCCTGCACGTCCGGAGCCTGTGCTCCGCAACGGGAGAGGCCACAACAGTGAGAGGCCCGTGTACTGCAAAAAAAAAAAAAAAAAAAGAAATGGCACCCAGAGAACCAATGTTTGGGCTTTATCAATTGGATTTCTTTTTCTTTTGACCTGTTTTCTGTGTTTTACAGAGCAGGGCAGTAATGGCTGAAGCATTTATGCCAGGCTTTAGGCTGAAATGGTCAACTTCTGATTATCCTTTAAAATATCTCAGCACCAAGAAAAGCACTCAATTTCACTTCATTTTATTTGATTAATGTATGTTATTGGAGTATAGTTGATTTACAATGTTGTGTTAATTCTTGCTGTACAGCAAAGTGATTCAGTTATACACATATGTACATTCTTTTTCACATGGTTTATCACAGGGTATTGAATAGAGTTCCCTGTGCTCTACAGCAGGACCTTGTTGTTGATCCATCCTTTGTATGATACTTTGCATCTGTTAACCCCAGACTCCCACTCCATCCTCCTCCCCCTTCCCCCTCGGCAATCACATGTCTGTGAGTCTGTTTCTGTTTCGTAGGTAAGTTCATTTATGTCATATTTTAGATTCTACATATAAGCAGTATCATATGGAATTTGTCTTTGTCTGACTTATTGCACATAGTATGATCATCTCTAGGGCCATCCATGTTGCAGCAAACGGCATTAGCACTCAGTTTCCACTTGTCCTACTTTGCTAGGTCTCCTCTAGGAAATGTGTAGCGTCAGTCAGAGGGTATGAATTGAGGAAACATTCTGTGGTGGGTGAGTTGGGCTTACAAAGTAATCACCGCCCATAACAGTGATTTACCTTTTCGTTCTCTCTTGACTCTCCCTTTCATAACCCAGTCATCTTTTCCCCTCATCTCCCTAAAGAGATCCTCCCTGAAATGTTCCCACCACACCCTGGCCCATATCCTGCCACTAGCTGACATTTTGGCATATTTGCTATTCCGATCCCCTTTATTCTATGCCCGGATAAAGGTATGGATCATGGTCTGGGAGGCCTAGGACCGCCAGCTTAGAAGACGACACAGATCAAGGAAAGCTGTGTGACCAGTTCTCCCTGGGAGATCCCTTTCACACACACACTGTGAGACAGAACAGCAACTTTCCTAGGGGACCTGTATTCATTTATACAGCAAATGGTTTCATTAGAACAACTTGAAAACAAGATTCTCATGTCTGTATTTCAGAATTTCAGGGTGGTTTGAAGTCCAGAAGATACTTGATAGCATCACATTCTTTGAGTGTTTTTCTACTTTTTAAACTTTCTCAGGCTGGACAGTTTATAGACAGAGTTGCTTCTCGAATCCAACGTATCCTTGTGGGAAAACTATAAATCCTGATAGGCTGCAACCTTATGACTCAGGAAGTGGCAAGTGTGAAAGAAGCTCTCAATCCTGGAAAAAAATGAGTTAGATATATTATTTCCCCAAATCCTAACATTTTATTCATTCTTATGTCTTTAGAACTAACCTTGCCTGCCGTGATGCTACTGTTATCCCCACAAAGACCCCAGTTGTATTTTGAATGTTGCTTTATTGATTTATTATATATACAATTAGGATTTCCCAGAAGATGTCATTTGAACTTTGTGTTTTGTTTTGTTTGTTTTATTGTAACTTAGAATCCCCCAGAAGATTTTTTTCGGTGTGGTATGTAGATCTCAGTAAATGGGAGACCTTGATACAGTAGTATATCCATGTGGGTCAGGAAGGGAGGGTGTCTGAGCTGGGGCTTCATGACAGCAGAGTCACAGTCATCCCAGTGACAGAGCAGGACATGGGACAGTGCCTGTCACTACAGAAACTGCCCGAAAGGTCTACGTGGTCCTGAACATCAACTCTGAATCTACAAAATGGAATCCAATACTTACCTCCTTTGCTTTTTGCTTAGGGTGTCTTAACAAATCAAAATAAACAGTATTAATAACATAGCATTTCTCCAACTAGTGTTTCTGCAAAGCAGTGAGAGGTTTAGTAAGTGTGATGCCAAAAGTAAGTGTTTGTGCTCAAATATCAGTACGTTTGGCCAGTGCTAACTTTGGCTACAAATTTCCTTCACGTAGGACTTCTCACCACCTTTCGTGGATGCAGTGCGTCCTGAATACATTTAATCAGGGTCACTTTCATCGTGCACCATCTGCTAACATTTCCATAAACTGTTGTTCTGAGGTCAAGGCATGGAGCAATGCCAGAGCCTCATGAAGGACCTCAGCCTGTAGCATCTTGTGCCTTTTAACGGGTGTAGCTTCATTGGTCTCAATCACAAACCACCAAGAGCACAGTCTTCTGCTAATACTAGGGGAACGTTAGTTTCCAAATTTAAAGATGTGTGATCTAAAGCAAGATTAGCTTCAATTGTTATTCAGATTCTTCCTCTGCCACTGATGAGATGTGTCACTTATATGTAAGCCTCAGTTTCCTCCTTTGTAATATGGGAAGAATAGTAGCATTCAACCTTCAAGGCAGAGACGTGGCTTAGCTTTCTTCTCTTTACTTTAGTGCTTAGTATACTCAATGTTCAGAATTGTTGCTGGATGAAAGAAATTATGGATGCATGCATGCAAGGATCAGTGCAAAGAACTTGCAAAGAATAACAAGGTAAAGTCCAGCATGGACTCTCCTTTTAAGACCTACAGGGAAATGAAAAACAATGAAGAGGTCTGTGTGGATTGGGTTTAGTCAATGGAACTATCTCAGAGCATGAACTTGCGTTTATGGCATAAACTTTCACGGAGAATGTACTCTGCTACTGGTAAAGATTAAGAACCTTGATTTTACTAAGAGGATATGGGGTTTACACATGTATGGACTGGCAGACAATATATTTATCCTCTTCTGCCCAAAGTTCGTCCTGCTGTTGATCCTTATGTGCCGATGCATTAAAACAATACAGTGTGGATCACAAAACAGGTGAAAGCAGTAGAGAGAGTGGCAAGGTCACTGGACGGTCTTCCGTCTGTAGCCCCATAGAGAAGTAGATGCTTTACCTACATCCCATCAGGAGTTTGCAATGTAGTTTATAACTTCATTATTTAAAATTCATTATTTAAAGTTACTCAGTATATTTGTCTACATGGAAGCATACCTTGCTTTTTCTATAAGATATAATTGTGAGCAGTCGAGGACATTACATGGACAAGTCTGTTGGGAAATAAGATATACATTTACCGTGCAGTATTTCAGTGCTACTTTCCTTAATACGCTAGTATTATATAGAACTTAGAAATTCAATACATATCGATTATTACTTCAGAGTGTGCTAGTAAGAGATTTGGATTTTAAATCAGATTTTTTTTTTTAATTAATACTAGGACTGTGGAGGGAAAAAAACACCTGATTTCTGGAGTACTATATGGGATTAATATTTTGACATTAACAATATTGGCATTTGATTGTAATAATTTTTACCTCTATTTTCTACCTATTGTATTAGTACTGGAGTTTAATTTGAACATGAAAGCTTGGTGAAGTGGAAGTACTGGGTTGATGATGTGGGAGTTTAGTTTCCAGGACAGACCAGTCTTGGTATTTACTTCTTATCTGTTTCCATAAATGGTTGATTCTCTTGTAATGCTCTCCATCCTGGTCACCTCTCAGATTTGTTTTACAACCCATGAACATGCTTTAGGAAATGTGAAATACCTGCATGTACATTACTTTTACAATTTACAGCATTATCTCTATTAAAATCCAAAAAAGTAATGATTACCTGCACATTTGTATGCTTAAATTAAAGTCATGTGTACCTCTTGTTTTCGTTATGGTAGAAGAAAATATAATCCCTTAATTCCTTTTTTTCCCATAAAGTAGGAGTTTGCATCTTATCTAAAAGAAGGTACAGCTCTTCATAGTCTGGAAATGTTGTACCCTGTCACATATAGTAGGAAAAAAATCCCAGAGCCATATATATATGCGTGTGTGTGTGTGTGTGTGTGTGTATATATATATATATATATATATATATGTATACAAATATATATATATGTATTTGCCTCTGCTAGGAAAATACAGCAATAGGAAGAGGGAATCTACCTTTAAAAGTTTATGTAATAAGAGGAAAATATTATATAAAGAATATATAATATGCACAAAAATAGCCTAACCTCAAATATTTCTTCAGGAAGAAACAAAACATTTTTTTCTTCACAAATCAGAGCTGTAATAATAAGGAATGCTCTCACTTAATTGATTTTAACAGTACTGCACAAAAGCAGAAGAGTTATGCTTTAAGAAGTCATCCTATGGGCTAATGGCCATTTGGTTGTCATAAAAGTCCTTTATTTAGCCCTCTCCACAAATAAGCGCACAGCAGGAGAAAGGACACTAGTTGGAGTGACTGGGGGATAAGTAAACAGAAGGAATAGCTGGGAGCAGTGTCATCTGGCAGAGAGCTTATTTCCTGAATCCCGTGGATCTGGTTAAAAGCCAACAGAGATGCCAATATGCTTCTGCTCAGTAAGTGCTACCAGGCTCCAGGCCACTAGGCCTGGAGGCTTGTGCGTGGTGTCCTATCCAGGCGGTGCCTGCGTAGCTGCTCTGTGCCCGCGATGACCTGAGCCGGTCATGCAGAGTGACTTTCTCCTGCTCAACCAGCATCCCTTCGTTTCCATCTTACGCTGCTGACCTCCGGGCGGTTCAACGGCCTAAGCCGAAGGCAGGAGGAGCCACCGTGTGCGCTTCCTGGTTGATCCTGAGCTTGTTTCAAAGCCAGGCTGACAGTCCCCAGGCTGGATTTCTCTGCGAGTTGCAGTCATGTGTGCCCCCGGCATACCCGTGTCTTCAGAAGGGTGGGAAGACGTGAAGGCTGCAGACCCCGAAGAGGGGACCGTGGAGGCCCCGAGAGCAGGTGCCGGTAAGCTGGACCAGAGTCTGGGGTGTGGGAATCCCACTTCATTGTTTCTTCTGGTTGGACGCAAGTCTGTGTTTAAAGCTCCCTTTCTCTCTGTCTTTCCTGAGTAAATATTCCCAGTGTGTGTCAGGTAGGATGTGATGTTGTTCTATTTTCTCAACAGAGCCAGGTTTCCAGCTACCAACTTGATCGTCAGTCTTTCTCTCTGAAAAGGCATGATGAGATTTACAAGATAGCCCTAAATATTTTAAGATGACTAATCAAATTTGTGATTTGTTTTCTTGCGTAATAGCTAAGTCCAGAAACATGTAAATATTAAATGTCACTGTTCTCTGAAAATAAGGGAAAACAATAGCTAGTTGTTTAATCGTGGGCATGACTTTTGTTTGTAGTCAACGTTTTCTGTGCTTTGCGATCGCCTGTTCAAACAAAGAATGAGAAAGACATAAGTTGGAGTCATTATTAGCAGGAAATCAGTCCCCAAATAGGAAGTTTGTGTCACTTTTTCCAAGTAAGGGATCCTGAGTGCTTGTGAAAGAGCTGAAGGCTTTCCACGAGCATAGGCCTTGATGCTGACCACAGTGCCGTAGGTCGATGGTATATGTGAAGCAAGCTTACCATTGCAGTCGATGTTAGGTCTCGTACGTTCTCTCCTAAGAGAAATTGGTCTGCTGGTCTTTGGAGTGGCAGTGGTGTCACAGCTGAGTGGCAGGCTAGGAAACATGCAGCCCCAGAGAGGGATACGGGTGGTGCAAAAGGGACAGAGTGGTAGAAGTGTTTTCTATGAGTAAATATTGTTAACATAAATTTCTGAATTGACGGATGAAGATGGGGTTATTTTTCCTACTTACACGTGGACAGTGGCCTCCATGAAGGACACTCATTACTCATTCTTGAGGTATGTGGTACCCAGATATGAGTGAAAGGTCCTTTAAAACAAGGTCAACCTTAGCCCCTCCTAATTTTGAGGTTCTGTTTTGAATCTGTAATTAGGAAAGCTGTGTGTACCATTTCAGGCACCTTACTTGGTTTATCAAACATCTTTGGTTAGAAATAAAATTTGTTACCATGTAGGGGACTCAAGATAGTTACAGCAAATTAACATAAAAGTATAAGGTGGAATGAGAGGTAGATATTAGATGACTAGCATTCAAATGATTTTATCATTTGAAACAAGCCCATTCCAGGTGCTAAATGAGGAAAAAAAGAAATAGGAGAAGAGAAATACAAAAAAGAAATATCTCAAAAGTCAGGCACGACGATAGCCTCATGTGGTGTAAGTGCTTTAATTCCGTTGCCTATATAAGCGTATAAGATCCACAGACTCTTACATTTCCCTTGAATCAAGCTCTGCAGTGACAGGCTCAGCGGGTGGACTTGGGTACCTTGGTTGTTGAAGGTTTTGATTCTCCTTCCACTGGTTCTCCTTGGTATTCATCCGCCTCTAGACCCTGCTGTGTGTGCGTCTTTATGACAGAGGCACAGTGGATGAAACCAATCCAAGCCCCGTAAGTTTCGCCCCGTAAACCTGTCTGGAGAATCGTCACCGGCCCCACATGTGGCACATGGAGGTGGATGAATGTCGGCCCCCCGGCCTCACCAGTTTCCACACCAAATCACTGGCACTTTCACGAAAGGTGGCACCACTTTGAGGTGACCTACGGATATAATCACAGCAGCCCCCACCTACCAGGTGTCATGGAAAGCTGGGCCTCCCAGTCACACGAAGCCAAGTTCAAATCCCAGCTCTGCTAGTGGTAAACCACGTGACCTTGGGCAAGTGAACTGGCTTCTCTGAGCCTCATCTGTAATATGGAGTAAATAATATTGACTTCGCCATATGCCTGTGAAAAATAAATGAACACAATTAACATGCCTATTTATCACAAGATTTGACAGAGATTCATTCACCTAATGTTTATTTCCCTTTCTCTTTCCAACCAGCAACCATGTGGCCAGTTTTTTATTCAAGCAAGTTTATGACAGCATACTTGGAAGTTTGGGGTCAAGAAAAAAAAAAACAGAGATTCTAAGTAGAGATCCCAAAGCTGTATTTTTTAAGAGGAGAAAACAATGTTCGCATTAGTCCATTTGTTTCAAGCTGATATCTTGCACTTGCTTTGGTGACCATGAGTGACCCATAGTTCAGTATTAATGTTTTCCTTATCTGGTAATTATTTTTGACCAGTATCTATAATTTAAGTAAACACAGTGCATTTAGTTTAAGTAAACAAAACCTGGGTCTTAATTCTCTATTATCATTTGATCATTTCATCTTCTAAAACAAACTAGAAGCAGTCTGCCCCGACTTTTCAATGATATTCCCTAGTGGATTAGACTAGAGAAGTTCGTTGTTTCTGGAAACTGAATGATATACCACAATAAACATGACATTGGAGCAGTGACATCATTTCACAGTAGCTGTTCTGTGGTATGTGGTCCAGGGGGATCAAGAAATGTTGGGGAACTGGTGAGAAGATTGTGATCCCGTCTCAGCGAGAAAAGTCTAGTGGACCGTGAGTTGTGATTGCACAGTCATCAGAGACATGCATCTTTAAAAATACTGGAGCTGTGAGCCCACCCCATTCCCCTCGACTCCCGGCTACACCAGTTTGGGTTGTCCTTTTGCCCCCTGGAGACGATCCCCCGTGAGCGCCTGGCTGGCCGGCTGGCACAGCTAGACAAAGCGCTGTGTCCTACTTCCGGCAGGTGCTCACACACTCCTGGCTTAAGCTTCCTTCTGCCAGTTGTCTTTGGGCTGAGTAAGGTCTCAGGTAAGGAGTCTGAAAAGGGAACGATGGGTTTCACCGGGCTTGGCAGGACCACGGCCAGGGATTGAGATTGGCACCAAATCATCTTAGGTGAGTGCTCCGGGGTCCACCAGCCAGCAGGGGGCTGCTGGCCTTTGTCATCTTAGCCCCTGGGTGCCTCCATGAAATGTCACTGGGGGGATAAGAGGAGGGCCTTTTCAAGCCTCCGCCTGAGTTTTCTCTCCAGTGCTGGCTTTCAGGGACCACTGCGTTTCAAGTCTCTGCCTGCAGGAAGGTAGCTCGTCTGTGCATTGTTTCAGGAAACGGTTAATCACGGACCTACTGGAGTTTTGGTGTTTGCTAGAGTGGGGACCTCTTTAGCATAGCACAGAGCACTATAGATCAGTGATGCGGTAATCATTGAGAATCTGCACACTGCAGAGATCTGTTTTGATGACAGCAGCACTTATGGCCTTGATTAGTGTCACCGTTGTAGAATGTTGGACACTACAGGCTTTTTTTTTTTTTTTAGAATGCAAGGACCGCAGGGGCTGTTATTTAACATTTCTTTTGCACTTCCGTGGAATACTTATTGTGTTGTGAATTTGCTGCGTTGCTAGCTAGAATTTAGTGATCTGATGCCAGCAGCCTCTGTTTAACTCCTCTGATGCTGCTATTATGTTTGCTGGGTTTCTACAGCTTCTACTCCTTCATACACTGCACTCAAGAACAGGTAAACTAAGCTCTAATATTAATTTTATGCATAAATGTAAAATTAACAGAATATTTGTTTAATTATCCAAAAGAGTAAGATATTAAAATGCTTCATTTAGATTCTATCAGTAGAGAATAAGAAATGTTTTGCTTTGAACATGGAAATTACACAGATATATTATCATTTTGAAATGCAGTGGTAATCCTCCACTTGCATTGTATGAAGTTATTTTCATGTTTTAAATGAATATCTGAAGTGTAAATTTCGTTGTCTACAATTTAGTATTTAACTCTCGACTTGATATCTGTACAATAGACAATTAATTTAGAAAGTGTGTATTTTCCTTTCTGAATGACCCAAGGCAGTTGTTTTCCCTGTTTACCGAATTTTACTGAAATCAGAAAGCTTCATAGTTTAATCTTCTTCAAAACAGAAAGTTGTAAGTTTGTCTGTAGATTGTTATTTCGAAGTGTTTAGACAAAGGTTGCTGAGGCCAGGTTTCCCGTGACCAACAGCCCTGATTTTAGAGCACATCGTGGAAATAACTATGTTTTTACGTGACGTTAAGCTGTGGACTAAAGGAAAACCTGCTCGAATAAGGGGACCAGAGAGCCTAGACAGAAAGAAGGAAAGGGCAAAGCAGTGCTTTGGGTGTGGCAGGTTCGGGTGTGTGGCCTTGGACGACAGAGCAAGCCCTCCTGGTCTCTGTTTCCATCTGCCAGTTTGATAAAGACTCTGCTGGTCTTCTCAGTAGGGATGGAATCACATTTTTCAGGTGCTCAAGATCGTCTGATGGTGATGTCTGTGCAGAAAGAGAGCCTACTGTTAAGGTTTTAAAGGGGTGCAGTCTTCTTAATAAAGGGGGACCATAGAGCTCTTTTGGCCTTTCCTTCCCTTCACAGCGTTTTAGCAGCTGAGGTTTTTCTGAAAGGGAGCTTTATGGCTTTTTTGAATTAAACTGGTAAATCTCTGGGCTCCGTTGAAAATCTTTTGCCAAGTAGGCGTTGAGGAGTTTGCAGTGTCCTGAGGGCACCTGCTGGCAGACTGCCGCCCAGGGAGGGGAGGGGTGGGAGGCGCCGCGGTCCCGTGGCAGCAATGCGGTGCTGATGCAGAGGTGCACTTCTGGACGCCTGCCAGGGATGCGGGTCGTCCTCCCTCCCAGGCAGAGTGTGTGCTCTTAGGGCAGCTTCCGCCTGCTCTTCTCAGCAGAGGACTTTCAAGAGGTCCCCTTCTGCGGAGGGCAAGCTTAGGATCCATAGCCCAGAGGCAACTGGAAGAGCAGCTTCCAGCCACCTCCCCCTTGAGAAAGTGTGAAGCAGTTGTTTCTGCCTGTCCAGGGCTAGTTCCCGTCCACGAGTCTAGACACAGTAAATGTTGCTTTGGGGAGAACAGAAGGATTCGATTGCAAATTGAGCTGCGTGCTTGCAGGGTGGCTGATTGTCCCTCGCTGATGAAGATGGTGAAGCCTGTGTTTGTGGTCATCATGAGTGGGTCTGGGTGACGGGCAGCCACCCTTAGGGGAAGCCTGAGGCCCGGATGGTCCCACTCCCACACTGTGTGTGAGCGATGAAGGGTGAACAGCGTGGTGGGATTCTGTGTCCAGCTCTGAGGAGCCTGTCTGTGTGACTTACAGTCTCTACACGTGCACGTAGGAGGGCAGTGACTTTATGAGTAAAGTGATTCTCCGTCAGGCAGAAGATGGTCCGCTCAGGTCTCTCCCAACTTTCTGACTTTACGTGGTGCAGTTAGCCATTATGCGTGGTTGCAGAGCTCTTCAGGAAAAGGAGATATTCTCATTTTCAAGTGCTGTCTGGGAATGTTCCTGAGGAGAGCTCTGTCAGAGGAGTGAAGGAAGGATTTGGGAAACAAAGACGAAAATCTCAGTGAACAGCAAGTATATATTCTTCCCTATACTTCTCCAGATAATCCACAGACACTGTTAATAAATAAAATAAATACTTTCTGTTCTTCTTCATTTTCTAAGGCCAGGGAGATTGGGAAGAAGCACGTCAAATTACAACATAGAGGAATCAATGAAAGAACTAGCAGTTATCTTGTAATAATATCAATAATTAAGGAGACTTAATAATCTTGCCTGTAAATTGCAGGCTAATGAAATGGGTTTAGTTTTTAGACAGCCTGCTTCAAGTAGGCCATCTTTAGTCATTAAGAAGGGAATTCGGTCGTAATCATGTAATGAGTTGGTCAATTTGTTGCAAAAATGCAACCAAGAACTTTGAATGCCTAGGTAATTTAAATTAGTTGTTTCAGAGGAGGTTTTATATGAGTTGTATACATTTTAAAGACCTGGAAGATAAATTCTGACAAACTCTGAACGTTGAACAAATTTTAAAGCTGACTTCAGAGAAAGGGGGCATATTGATAGTAACAGATGGTGGATTCTAGCAAACATGTTCTCAATAGGATAAGATCTGTTATAGATTTTAGACTTACTAATAGCTTTTGGAGGGTTTTTTTTTTTTTTTTTGTAACAAGAAGCTGTTAGCCTTGCAATGTTTTTTTCTTTCTCTCTTTTTTTTTTTCTCTAGAGAATGCTTAGCCCTTGAAGCTTACTCTTAACTTCTAAGCAGGTCCAAATTGGAACAACTTTTTATCCACTTTGAAGCTTTACTTCTATTTAAAGATTATGTTTTCTCATAACTTATTTCGATTATATAAAGTTTATTACTTCTTCTGTACTTTCCCTTTTAGCAAATGTCTTTGAAATCAAGGCACTTGTCAGTGAAGAGTAGCACATTGGTACATAGTATTTCTCTTGCCTAGTGATATTCAAGGCTTTTAAAAATATGCTTTATTAGAGTCTTGATAGCTCACGAAATTGCTTTCTGATATGAATTCCTTTGCCCTCTGTATGTAACCACAAAGTTCATTTTCCCTGAGTACGGTTTCTGGTTTTCCTGAGTGTCTAGCTTAAATAGGGGTCTTAATTCAAGCCTCCCGCTGAGGCTCGGGCCCTGCAGGAGGGGATCATTCCGGGAGCTAGAGAGAAGGCACCCGGGCAGTATAGCAGGTCCCAGGCTGACTCACTCCTTCATCCAGACTTGTGAATCCTTTGCTCTTAATTTGGGTACGGATCATGGACCCTTAAGAGAAGTAGAGGATGCAACGTGCTCTCCCCAGAAAAACACTCAGGCACACAAAACTTTACACACGATCTTAAGGATCGTAGTATTGATCTCTTGGGCCTAATCAGAGACCGTGTACAAGGGCTCACATAACCCAGATTATAAAGCTTTCCTTAAAGACCACAAAAGCAAAGTACTTGACCTTCGGTGGTAGAAAAAGTCCTGCCTACCTGAAGGTAACCCATTTCTGTTCCACAGTTTGTGGATAAACCCGAGGTCCTCCAGCCACTGTGCGGGAATGGGGGAGAGGGGCAGGGCCCCTGCCAGTGGGTGCTAGCTGGGGTGAGCAAAGACCCTGGCCTGCTGGAGGTGGGCCCCAGGGCCCAGGACCTGCCTGGGAAGACCTGCTTCAGACTGCTGTTGCTTAAAAAAACTTAATTACCGTTTGATATTTTCGTGAGCTCTGTTATTGCAGGTCATAGTAGAAAAAGAAAATCCTTTCCCAGCTTAACTCTCTACAAGATAAATAAATGATTAGATATATTGATATAGGTAAATGGATTAGGAATGACTGAAAATTCAAATATAACAAAGCATGCCAGCATTATTTCACTGCACCTGGAGGGCCGGCCAGGGCTTGTTTCTGTTCCATACGGCTTGACAGAGACTAGTTTTTTCCTGACAAGTTAAGTCTCTTTGACCAATATACTGTGATGCTCTGATTTCAGAGGCTAGTCTTGTTCTAGCTCAGACGCGTAGTTATAGAAATCTCTGTGTAAGGTTTGCTTTAGTCTATGAGATTTTACTGTAATCAGCTATTCAGTGAAGGCATGAAAGTGATACAACAATTGAGCACAAATTAAAAGTCTCCAAAATATTGGTTTAATCTGAAGGCCCTTAGAGGACTGGTGAGAAACCCAGGTTTTGTTCTGAGGAGAAGAATCCCTCTTTGGAGTTTTTGCTTGAAGTCGTGCCTATTGAGTTTGCTGTACAGAATCTCTGAACACACTGTGTTTATTCTCCACCAGCCCTGGCTGCTTTTACAAAGGTCGATGGCGGTGGTACGTTGTTTGTGTCTGTGACTTAAAAGCACATCTGGATATTTGATCTCAAATGTGATGCAATGATAATTATACTGAACAGAGACGGTAGCAGGCCCAAAGATGTGTGTGTGTGTGTAATTTTTTGTCATTAAAATTGTTTGTACATCACTTTGGAAAACAAAAACAGCACTGTCGAAATTCTTAGTAAAAAGTAAAATTGTCAAGGCTAGCAAGATGTTGTCTTTCAGTGTTTCGGCCCCTTCCCACATTACTCTTGCCAAGCAAGAGTAATAGAGAGTTTCTCCTTTGAAAAATAAGTATTTAGCCATTAAAATACAGTTTCAACAATTACCTTAATCCAAGTTCTCTAAAACTACATTTCGAATGTGAATAATAAGGCATTTTTACCTAAAACTAAATGCTACTTACCCTCTTGCCAGGTAGAAAGAAAATGAGGTTGAGTTTGGGAGATGCTACTAATAGACTCATTTTAAAATGGAGATGAGCCTTTAATTTGATTTAAAGTATGTATTAAATAAGCCTCTGTGTATTTGGGGAAAGTTTAAGGTAAACTCTGATTGTTTTCTTAACATTGGGACGATTATACTCACTCTAGTATTTTGGTATTTCAGGTAGATTCTATTCATTTCTCCAGCCCCTTCTTGCTGTGATCAGGAAGGCATTTTAGCCAAAATATAGGTTTCTTTATATGGAAATAGGTGCAGTATCATGACCGTATGCTGTTCAGATCATTGAAGTTATTTGATCAATCTTGAATGTGCTCATATTTATTGGGAGAAAGTATTTAAGATTTTTTTATGGATTTATAAAATTTGCATTAGAAAACACGTGAAAAATTATTGCCTTTAGCATTATTGAAATAACATTCAATTTAACCATTTCATGAAAGAGATAAAGGTAATTTCAATTTTCAGATTCAATGTCACTGAAAATTTTACACATCAGTGCTGGCACTACTCAGTTTCAATGTTTTCACCAAATATCTGTTAACTTCGTAATTTAATTCTGTCACATACTCAGTCCCCTAGAAAAGATAGTTTTGTTTGCTTTGCTTTGTTCTTACTTGAGAGACATCTATTTTGGTAAGAATCTTTGGAAGACAATTTAGCCACTCTGTATATAGGACATTATACAAAGAGCAATTAACCCTATATTTTCCTTTTTCTGTACTGCATTCACAAAACGTCAAAATATAACATTCAAAGAGAGAAAATAAATAATATTTATAGTGCATGAATCCTTACTTTAATACCCGATAAGTCTAAAACAGTTTTTGATAAACAGTTACTACATGCTTCTGTTTTTCCTAGTATTGATGAGTAATGACTTAATTTTGGAACTGTGGGAACTCAACCTCAAATCCCTGGATGGCTGAGTTTTCAAATATGCTGCATATTTGCCAGCCACCTTGTTATTGATGCTATGCATTTATATTTTCTTAATTAAAATATTTCTCATCAGAATTGCAGCATACTGTCTTTTTTGTTGTTGTTTTAAAGCAGGAAGGCAGAAAAGAGTGTTTCATCTTGTTTTTACAAAAGTTTACATGACATAAAGTCATTTGTTTAGTTGTCGCCTAATGGAAATTGTTTTTTTTGTCTGTTTGTTTGCTTTTTGTTTTTAACATCTTTATTGGAGTATAATTGCTTTACAATGGTGTGTTAGTTTCTGCTTTAACAAAGTGAATCAGTTATACATATACATATATCCCCATATCTCTTCCCTCTTCTGTCTCCCTCCCTCCCACCCTCCCCATCCCACCCCTCTAGGGGGTCACAAAGCACCGAGCTAATCTCCCTGTGCTATGCGGCTGCTTCCCACTAGCTATCTATTTTACATGTGGTAGTGTATATATGTCCGTGCCACTCTCTCACTTCGTCCCAGCTTACCCTTCCCCCTCTCCGTATCCTCAAGTCCATTCTCTAGTAGGTCTGTGTCTTAATTCCTGTCTTGCCCCTAGGTTCTTCATGACCATTTTTTTGTTGTTGCTTTTTAGATTCCATATATATATGTGTTAGCATACGGTATTTGTTTTTCTCTTTTTGACTTACTTCACTCTGTATGATAGACTCTAGGTCCATCCACCTCACTACAAATAACTCAATTTCGTTTCTTTTTATGGCCGAGTAATATTCCATTGTATATATGTGCCACATCTTCTTTATCCATTCATCTGTCGAGGGACACTTAGGTTGCTTCCATGTCCTGGCTATTGTACATAGAGCTGCAATGAACATTGTGGTACATGACTCTTTTTGAATTATGGTTTTCTCGGGGTATATGCCCAGCAGTGGGATTGCTGGGTCATATGGTAGTTCTATTTGTAGTTTTATAAGGAACCTCCATACTGTTCTCCATAGTGGTCGTACCAATTCACATTCCCACCAGCAGTGCAAGAGTGTTCCCTTTTCTCCACACCCTCTCCAGCATTTACTGTTTGTAGATTTTTTGATGATGGCCATTCTGACTGGTGTGAGATGATATCTCATTGTAGTTTTGATTTGCATTTCTCTAATGATTAATGATGTTGAGCCTCCTTTCACGTGTTTGTTGGCAATCTGTATATCTTCTTTGGAGGAATGTCTATTTAGGTCTTCTGCCCATTTTTGGATTGGGTTGTTTGTTTTTATGATATTGAGCTGCATGAACTGCTTGTAAATTTTGGAGATTAATCCTTTGTCAGTTGCTTCATTTGCAAATATTTTCTCCCATTCTGAGGGTTGTCTTTTCACCTTG
This sequence comes from Phocoena sinus, assembly GCF_008692025.1. NCBI lineage: Eukaryota > Metazoa > Chordata > Mammalia > Artiodactyla > Phocoenidae > Phocoena > Phocoena sinus. Next base: position 81,751,893 of record NC_045774.1, on the reverse strand, counting down.
TTTATGGTTTCCTTTGCTGTGCAAAAGCTTTGAAGTTTCATTAGGTCCCATTTGTTTATTTTTGTTTTTATTTCCATTTCTCTAGGAGGTGGGTCAGAAAGGATCTTGCTGTGATTTATGTCCTAGAGTGTTCTGCCTATGTTTTCCTCTAAGGGTTTTATAGTGCCTGGCCTTACATTCAGGTCTCTAATCCATTTTGACTTTATTTTTGCGTATGGTGTTAGTGAGTGTTTTTATCTCATTCTTTTACATGTAGCTGTCCAGTTTTGGATATTGTTTTAACATCAGTTTATTATGTTGCCTGGTAAGACAGTTGTGTTCTCAGAGCCACTCACAGTATCAAAATGTTGAGGGCATGTAGAGCCTTAACCAATTTGTTTAGTTTGTTTTTGTACTTTTAAATTTCTCTGTCCCTTTCCCTGTGAATTCTTATTGATGCCAATATGCTTGTCTGTGGCAACCCTTACTTGCTCTTTTACAATGTGCATCTTCGGTGGTCCTGTGGGAGCGAATGCCAGAGAAACTGTCTTATGATTGTGACTAAAATTATGAGTGAAGGCCTACTGGGTTTTTGAATGAATTAAGTCTGGGAGCTCAGATTTGTGATACTGGGTTTTGCCAGAAGAGAAGCCTTTTTCACTTGCTTTCCATTCTTTGGCAAGATTCCCAAGTAAGGTACAATGATTTGCTATTTACTGAATGCTGTGGTTTAAGCTCGAGACAAGCTAACACCTGTACATCAATTGCATTTTAGTTATTCCTCATGGCAGGAAAGATATTTTGAGATTGATGGATGGAAAAATCTATACTTTAATGAAAGCAGGCTTTACATAAATATATTAAATAATGTTTTGTGCATATTCATTCAGTTTTATTTTAATTCCCACTTTAAAGTCTACCTTTGTACCAAAAGCGACTTAACGTTTCTACCCAATGTAAAAATATAGCCATATGGAATCAGTGAAAAAACGTGTAGAAAATATCCGTGACAGAGACTGAAGATAGACATTTCAGCTGTAGGTTTAACCATGAACATCCTAATACATGTGCTTTGAGAAAAATGTCATTAGTTAAAAGTGTATAGCATCCATAACACGGAAGTTAACCAGTTGTAGGAGTGCTCGCTGATTCATCCTGATGCGGACACCAGAAAGACGCTCCTTGCGTGTGGTTTCATGGAGAAGACGCTCAGTAGTAGCAGCGTTGTCTGCGTGATGATCTGTATAACACATAACATGTTGAAGGACAACATGGTAAAAGAACAGTGGGGCGGGGCTGGGATACAGGGCAGCCCGGGCGCGTGGCTGGTGGTCCGGGTTAATGCACAGCTAGATTTTAGAACAGCTCAATGGATTCACTGCATCTCCCTCACCAAGACCTCTGTGCACATTATTGTGCTGAGCTAAACGTTTCAGAAATATCCAGTGACAGGGTGTTCCAGCGCACGTCCTCCCTGATCTGGGCTTGGGTACTTCAGTGCAGCTGGGTGACTGTGGAGTTCTTTGTTTAAACAGCCAGTGTCCTGGGCGTCCTGAGTGGAACCCGGTCCTTCTCAAGACGGCACCTGACCTGTGAGCAGTCAAGAAACCACCTTGAAAACTTTGAAGGCCGGTGAGGCATCCTGGTCTTTTAAAGTAACAGGCTTTGGTATGCAGGTTTAATCTAAGAGGAATACATTTTGAAATTACTATATTGGAAATGTAATTCTGGCCTCATTCATCCCAACCTTAAATATTCGGGGCCTCTGGGAGAGAATCCCTTTCCCGTGTCAGTGGTTTCAGCTCCTCTGAGGTGAGATGTCTCGGTAATTAGCAGTGCATATCCTGTGCACACGTGTTTGCGAGGATGCCTCTTCGCTCCGTGTGCTTTGTGCTTTGTTACCTGTATCGCTCGCTCCCGTCACCTGGAGTGGGGGCCCAGCTGAAAGGTGGTGACATCGGACAGCTTGACCGCTTTGGTGCTGTGGCAGAGATCTAGCCCAGTGACCTTGCAGTGTTTTGCTTCCTGTTTTCCCGTGGCTATAATTTTGAAGGTGTACTTACCAGTTTTCTCTAGAGTAACACGGAGGCATAAAATGTTCTCTAAATTGTTATGCCGAGTGATTGCCCACCACCAGTCAAGGAACTTCCAACTTAAAAAAAAAGTCCTGTAGTAGATCTATAAATTATTTGCTTGCATAGCCAAAATAAAAACAAAGACAAACAAACAACAAAAGAAAAGAAAACAAGAAAGGAGAAAAACCCCCAGTATTTATGGTAACTTACTTGGCGGGAGGAAGCTCTGGTTTCAAAACATCTCTTTCTGTTACCAAAATGTTTGCTAGGGTGAATTTATTTTCTACTGTTTTATAGCTTCACAATATATTTTTTATTTTTATTATTTTTAAAAAATTTTATTGGAGTATAGTCGCTTTACAGTGTTGTGTTAGTTTCTGCTGTACAGCAGAGTGAATCAGTTATACGTACACATATATATCCCCTCTTTTTTAGATTTCCTTCCCATTTAGGTCACCACAGATCACTGAGTAGTTAGTTCCCTGTGCTGTACAGTATGTTCTCATTAGTTATCTATTTTATACATAGTAGTATGTATGTCCCCATCTGCTAGTTCATCCCACCCCTCCTTCCCGCCTTAGTATCCATAAGTTTGTTCTCTACATCTGTGTCTCTATTTCTGCTTTGCATATAGCTTCACAATATATTTTTAAATGGTAAGCAGTATCAAAAGAACTTCCGTTTTGTTCTGTACACCCTCAAAATTCATCTTTGTCATCAGTTGAGTATTATTCTTGTTATTTATCTCATTAAAACCAGGATAGTGTATTGATCTCCATTGAACCCCCTAATTTTCTGTCTCTGGGATGTAAAGGCAGGCGGAAGTTGATTGGACCGTCAGGATTATTGCAGTGGATACTGTTTGGCTAGGGTTGCCTGGGCATGAGGTCTGGATAAAGACTCGCATTTTCCTTGATCAGAGATATTTGCATCCAGAGTTCTTTCTTGTAACGTCTATGCTGTGACCTCACCCAGTGCTACAGCTTCTGAAACCTTCGGGTAACACCCAGTCCCCAGACAATGAAAACAAATAAACCCCGGTTTTTTCCACAGGGTTTCTTGGCTGGTTGTTCCGAGACTTTGCACGTGACAGCCGGTCTGCCCGTGAATGGATTACTCAGTGTCACAGAGGAAGCCTGGTCAGTTGGAAGGTGGCAGGGACACCTCCCTCCTATAGGCAGCAACCTCCCCCTGCCATGGGAAAAGGGAAGCAGCGTCCCTAAGACTGTGAATTTGGGGATCTGCTCCCAAGGGTGCTTCGCTACGCTTTCTATATGTAGATTCTGGGGAAGAAATGGCTCAGTCGTGGGGCCTCAAACCATGTTTACGCATGAAATTTATTTTTCTCTAAACTGTTCTCCATGCACATCCTTTTGCACTGTCATCAGTGACCTCAGACCTTTCTTTAGGTACATTTGTATTGTTATGTAATATGGATAAGAAATACAGTCTGCTCTAGATTTCCTGAGGGCCATAAGCATCCTTATTTTATTATTCTAGGACACAAAGGGGTGTGTGTGTGTGTGTGTGAGTGTGTGTGTGTGTGTTTTCTGTTGTTGTTGCACAAAACTTTCAGAAATTTGAATTTACTGACTTCTTTGGAAGCCTGTGGTATCAGGTCTATGTGGAGATGTGGAGGTAAAGGACACAGACATCACTGCTGTGGGAGTATTTCTTTCTTTTTTTTTTTTTTTTGCGGTACGTGGGCCTCTCACTGTTGTGGCCTCTCCCGTTGTGGAGCACAGGCTCTGGACGCGCAGGCTCAGCGGCCATGGCTCACGGGCCCAGCCACTCCGCGGCATGTGGGATCTTCCCGGACCGGGGCACAAACCCGTGTCCCCTGCATCGGCAGGAGGACTCTCAACCACTGCGCCACCAGGGAAGGCCAATGTGGGAGTATTTCTGAACCCTGAAACTTCACATAGTCTCAAAAATATAAATTTCTGTGACCTTTAAAACTAGGAAAATCTGTTTACTCTCTGAAATAGCTTTTTATTTCTCCATGTCTTTTAGGCCATTTAAAGTAAATCCACAAAATTTTCTGTGCTTTCGCAAAGCCCCAGCATCCAGAGTGACCCTGTTACAGATTTAAATTGACAGGTTTTTTTCTTAAAACCATCAGTCTTGTTATGATGTAGATTATTTTGTTAGGAATATAAGCTAAAAAAAGGGAGTATTAGAAGGTTAGGAATCTTATAACCTGTAAGTTTAACCTATATTAAACCTATTTAATATAAATATTAAAATATATTCCATAACTAACGTCTGTACAAAATAATTTTAAGATAATACAGGCTGGTTTCAAAAAAACATCTTCAGGGACATCTTTGAGTCATCAGAGAAAAAATATGAAGAGATAACATAGCCTACTTGTTTCGTGATATGGAAGATTTCAGTCACAAATATGTTGCTTATACACCAAAAACGTTTTATTTTCTCACATGAAAATATGATCATATAAAGAAGAAATGACAAAATGCTTATTTTCAGATGAAGGGTACATTGCACAACCTGGTCAAATTATTACTTCAGATATTTGGGGTTAGGGTAATCTGTATAGATCTCAATGTATAGACAACCTCACTAAAAAGGTAACCATTTTCTCAATCCCCCAGGTTCCCACTGGCTTTGTGGAAATTAACAGGAAGATTCCCGCCACTGTGTCTCTGTGTGATGGCTCCTTTTCTCACCCTGTAACAATCAGGGTTAAAGAAATATTCCTTTCTTCTGAGCCCTTGAGCATCTGTTGTATACCAGGCCAATTATTAATTTTTATAAACAGAGTGACTTTAACAGTCTTCTAAGCCCATTTCGAGTCATCCAGTGGAAAGATTACTGATACCACTTGTATTTTAGCTATGATTGCTATCTATCAGTCTGATCTCTAACAGTGTGATTTCTTATTCCTAATCTCGATTATGTAACTAAACAATACAATCTAGTTCTAAAGTCCTTTACAGTTTACAAAACTGGCATATCTCATTTAAGCCTCATGGAACTTTTGTGCGGAAGTGGCATCATCCCCATTTCATAGGAGAGGTTCAGGATTATAGAAATGAAGGGATGGTATCACGATAAAGCCCCTGATATGGCAGGGTTAGGGTGAGACTCACAAGTCTCTAGCTTCCAGTGCAGTGCTCTTTTTACACCACAGCTGGGTTTTATATGTTTTAGAGAAACAACATAAGTTTAAATATTAGGTTAGATGATACTATTAATAGAGAAATTAAAATATAGGGAGGTTCTCTGACTAGTCAAGGTTTCAAAAAAGTAAACTGTGGGGCAGAAAAAATATTATTACATGATGTTAGAATCGACAGAAACACTTGTCAGTGTTATCATTGGAAATACTTTTCAGTGTATATTTTTACACTCCAGTGGACGCTGGCATTTCTGGGGTGCTTTACAGTTTATATAGCACTTCACGTGCATTATCTCATCCTACCCTCGAAAGAACACTGGGATGCTATAGAAGTTATTATCTCCAAAGTTGAGGGATTAATTGATACGATGGAGCTCAGAATTCAGCCCGAAGTGTTGATTCTGAGTTGCACAAAACTGCTTTGTAGAATTGTGTGGTGGTCGGGTTGACATTCCCAAAATTAGCTCTCAAATTCGCCAAACAATACATATAACCACCTCTACCAAATATGCTTACAAAATTCTCCTTTCCCAGATCATCTACCAGCCTTCTTGCCCGTGCCCTAAGATTATAAATCACAGAGACAGCATCACAGGTCCTCAAGCAAATATTTAATCTTTCTCTAGAGATAATTCAACTCTGGAGGTTCTATTCAATATAAATAATTTCTGAATGCAAACATCTTTGACACCTCATTAACTTAATAACTAAGAGTTGATGCATTTACTTGAACTGTCAAATTAATAAACCAAAGAGAGAGAGACGGTGGTATTATTGGTTCTATGATAGAAACAGAGCACATTGTGAACAAATGAGGATTTTGAAAGTGAAACTTGTAAGGTGCATTTGGAGAACAGCTACTTTTAACTAATCCCTAAAAGCTGGAGACAATGTAATTCTTCCAAGGAATGACAGTTGGTGTGTGTGACCTGGGCCCGCACCAGAAACTGGTGTTCCTTAGAATTATTTCAGTTCCTTAGAATTATTGAAAAGGTTTTTGCTTGAAGACCACTAGTTTGGAGATGCCACCAGCCCTGCCTCAGGCCTTGCATTCAGGGGACACAAATCTGCGACTTAATTACACAGCGTTTGCCATCAAATTGTGGGGTGGACATTGGATTCTGAATGAAATCACCAAAAAATATTTGAGGACCAAAGCTGTTCTATACTAGGAACTTCGACTGACAGGAATTCGATTGTGAAGGACAAGTTACTGATTTTGCATCCGTACCCATAGTATTTATTACTTCACAGATTATGTGGTTAATGATTAAATTCAACACATACATGTTCCCATTTTATTTTAGTGCCTGGATACTAAGTCCTATTAAATAATATTTGTTTTTTATCCCTGACTGTTAAATAAAACTTGGTAAATTCAGGCTTTCTGGGGCTCTGCTGTATAGAAAATTATTGCTGACTGATTTCACAGTTAGCTCCATTATTGTATATAATTTCAGGGTAGGTGTGAATATACTTGCCCTTTGCAGGCATAGAACTCTCTAAAATGAACTTCTAAAATATGAGGAAACTATTCAAAATGGCATTTTCGTGATATGAATCAGAAGTTAAGATTTTATCTCAGTTCTTAGACTTCACATTTTATTTCCTGTTTATGAAAATGTCCTTGTACAGTATTAAAATGGATTAAAGTGGATATTTTTATCATATTATAACCAAAACAATATTTGTTAACTTGTGTGCTAATCATGGGACACAGTGTTAAAAATACCCAACTTTGTCTCAAATTAAAACCTCGTTCTTAGAACTGAGTTGGCTTCTGCATATGCACTGTGTATAGACATACAATAGATGTGTTTTTGCCCAGTATTTTAATTTGTCTAGTGTGCTGTAATAGAGTACCCTGGGATTCATCTAATTTTGTTGAGTCTCAACAAATATCCTGCTGTAGATTATAAACAAAAATAAAAGAGTAAAAATTTAAAGAGGTGTACGAAAACTCTGGGAAGGACGTTTCTTCTGATTTTTGGTCCATGATTTTTATAATTGTTTTGAATGGTGACAGTCTGTTCTATGTAGGAAGAACAACTGATTTTTTGAGATGAGAAGTAGCAAAATTATGGATATGTATTATAAATTGTTCAGTTACTGTGAGTTGATCTTGGAATTGCTTTGAGTCCCATCTTTTATCATCATTATAATGACGTTAAAAATACATTATGTATGTTTTCTGGTGATGGAAAAGTCCAGATTTTCTAATGCTTCAAGGCTTTGGTGTCGATAACCTTTCCTTGACTACTCGCACGTTAGATGGGCATTCCACTTGGTCAACGGTAGCTGCTATGTAAACTGTGAAATAGGTATTTAATGTGTGAAATCAGCTATGGTTCTCTCCTGACAGTTTTAATATACCCATACAGACTCAACCATGCATCTGTATTATTTAGAAGGTATTTTTATTCGTTGCCTTCGATTGGTCTTATTGGAATCCACTGTGCTTTGACATTAGCTATCACAAGGTACAAAATTTTAACTCACAGAGATGCATGTTTATGCATTGTTAACATACTCTTCATAATGACCTGGGTTTAGGAAGAGGTAGTTCTCTTTACAGAAAGCTCATGTGTCCTTAGCTGACTTTTATTTGTGCAATGAAAGCTGTCTGCTTACTTATGAAGTGTAATTAACCTGCTTTTTCACAAGGAATAGGATAAAAGTCTGTTTTTCATGTTTTCACAAAAAATTAATGCTCAAATTATAACACTTCATTGGACTTGGATATTTATGAACTTGCCATTTCAGTTGACAGAAGCATCTATATCCTGGATTTAAATTAATGACAATAGTAAATTTATTCCTTTACAGTTGTATCGAGCACTAGAACCAAAATGCTTTTGCATCAATTCCATAAGCAAATACCATGCATTTATCATTTTGTAGCTATGCCACCTGGCAACCAGTATCTTTAATCACCTATTAGGAAAGTAATCAAGGAAAATGATTTATATTAATGAAATACTAGAGTCTGAATATTTTAGGGGGGAGTTTTGTTGAGTGTCACTTCTATTAATAATAGAGAAATGTGTCTTATAAAGACAAATTAGAGTACTTAAAACGTCAATAATATCTTTACAATTTAATAATACATGGAAAGAAGAAACACATATAGTTTAAAACTACATATTTAGATTTTAGAATGTACTTTTTGTAAATCTTTAAGCAAAAATGTTATGTTTTAATGGGTGATGATGAAATTAGTTCTAAGAAAGCTGTCAAAAACTGTTCAGAAAAAAACTGTTCAGAAAGCGAGGGAAGTGTAACTGTGTACTAAAATATATGCAACTCTTAGTGTATGCTGAAATACTTAATGTCTCTTTTAGACTTACATTTATTAGTCATTTTTAGTAGATTTCCAAAACTGAAAAACAGAATTTTTTGAGCTGCAAAATCGGTTCCATTCATATGAGCACTAATGTAAGAATTAGGTCTGACTGAACACCTGAATGGCCTGGCAAGCTGTATATATACATATGTATCTCCCATCTTAAGCCAGTTAAATTAGACTCTCCATTCACGTTGCATATAAGGAGCCCTTTTTGCCCAGCAGACATTCATCAGATACCAATATCTAGATTTTCTCAGGAAAAGGTGAGTGAAACAAGGTTGGACCCCCTACGAGGAGCTGGAAGATGAGCCAGATAAGGACCCCAAGGAGTCCAGTTTCTAAGATCTAAGTCAGTTCCTTCAAGACACATTGAACTGGTTCCTTGAAGCCTTTAAAATAGGAAGGATTTTTGTCATTTCTTTAAACCTTAAAGACTTCTCAAAGCAGCTTCCACCTTAATGACTAATTTTTCTTCTTCAAGCCCCACAAATATCTCAGTGGGTCTATTAATTTGTCACAGTATTTCAGAATGAATCAACATTTAATGAGTCATCAGCCTTATTACTAGGTTTGTGAAATTTTAGGGAGAAAGCCTTATGAATTGCAACAGTCTTTTGAGTAATCTTGGTAGTTACTACTGAGTAGTAATTTTAATTTTATTATTATTATAAATAGTTTTTCTTTCAAGAGGAATGGTGCCATAATACTAAAGGCAAAGCAACTTTAAAAATAAGCACATGAAGTTTCACAAACAGTAAAAATAAAGGAGGAAAAAACACCTTTCCTTTCACAACTTTCCTTATATCCCATTAACTAAGGTGGTTCAGAAGAATATTAGAAATCTATAGTCGCCAAGCCATGTATACCTTTTAAAGTATATGATTATGAGAAGGATGTGAACTCCATGTGGAGTAAATTTTAACAGAATATAGTTTCTTAGAATATCCTGCTGTTATCTACATGCCATATTTGAAGAGCATTTTAGTATTTATTGTAGGATATATATATATATTTATTTATTGTAGGATATATATCATTCTACTAAGAAATTGTGCCTGCAGATTTTAAACTTGTTTTTTTCATTTTCTATGATATTTCTTTTATGGTGCCTGAATTTGCCATGCCTGTCATCTACATTAAATTCTTTATTTATAACCTTCACAGACAGCATCCAAAACATATTTTCCTAACAGTGAGCTAGACATCTCACTGTTAGCAGGCATGCTTTACTCACTCTCCTAATATTCTTCTCTTGGAAGAAAATTTTTCATTGATTGAATCCGATATTTAAAATGTAAAAGGTCATTTATTCTCATATGGTTACCCACTCCGGCCTTTCTGCCTGTGCAAATACAGCACTGCTGCTTTCCATTAATTTTTTCTTTTTTTTTTTTCCCTCAAACACTTCCTTTCACATTATATTTTGAAGCCCAAAAAATCAAACTAAAGGTTCATAAGTTCATGTTTACAAAGTTAGGACTTTTTAAAGTCTTTTTTATGACTTGAGTGAAAGTGAATACTTTGTCATTTGTATGTACTCTTTCGCTGAACGTTATTCTGGGCATTTAACTTTCAACACCATGTCCTAAAAAAATGTGTGCCCGGTTGTAGAGACCAGAGAATAAGTTTGAAAGATATGATGACGTTCACAAGAGTTGAAGAGAAGGCACTAAATTTTAATACTTAGTTCAGTGAATACAGTTATAACCAACATCTCTAATGACAGTCTGTGCCTTGGCATGGGTAGTCCTCTGAGGGGATGGGGGTGGAATAACCTAGACCTGGCTGTACTTTTTATGTGTTTCTGGACCGAGAGTAAAAGATAACCCTCCCCTTGTATGACGTGCATCTGGGTCACAGCCTGTGCAGTGCAGGTGTGTATCGTCCTGAGGTGTACACACTCGAGATTACGATATTCATAACCCTTTACTTTACAGATTGAAGAAGTTGCGTGTAAGTATTCCTTCTCCACGTGAAAGCCATTACGCTTTTCATTCTCTTCCTACTGTGCAGGTGACTTGGATTATTACTGGCTGGATCCCGCCACGTGGCATAGCCGGGAAACATCACCTATTAGCTCAGTAAGCATTCTGGGAGGGAGATCTGGGAGTTCAGGGACTATGTGTGCTGTTCGTTATCCTTTGCTGATACGTGATAGATGGTAATCTTATTCTGCTCCATTTTACATTTTATGAAAGTATTGATTTCACTTGACAGTACAGTTCTGAAGAAAAAAAACAGTATCACTGAATAATAACCAATTTTAAAGTAACCAACAGCAAGTGTTAAATAACGGCTGTAGGTAGATGAGATATTATTTGGTTAATGATGTCAACATTAACAACTCAAAGTATAGAATCGATTTGATTTAGGTAAGCAGATATATTTTAAATTTTCAATTCATTTCACTTCAGAACCATATTTTAGAGATGTACTTAGTTACTGACTACTTTTAGAACAATTTAGTATAGTAAGTACCTATTGCAAATAAAATATAGCACTAAAAGAAAATTGTTATAAGTCAAGGATAGAGCCCACCAGAAGAATTCCCTCAGAGTGTCCTTAAATGAGGAAGTCGCGCCATGCTACAACCAATAATTATGTGTCTGTAGGAAAGAAAACAGCTGGTTTATCTTTCATAACTTCGTTCATGTTTTAATAGCATCCTGTAACGTGGCAGCCATCTAAAGAGGGGGACCGATTAATTGGACGCGTTATTCTTAACAAGAGAACAACCATGCCCAAAGAATCAGGTGCATTACTGGGTCTGAAAGTAAGTATGCTGGTTTATAATGTTCTTAAAGGCTGAATTACAGTGTGGACTACATTCAGCAAAGTTGCTGACAATGATTTTTGAGTATCTTCTCCTCCTCTTCAAAATAAAGTTCTTCTAGTGAATATACCTTGTTAATATATTGATGTCTTATGGTATATTCAGTACTTTTATTGGGGTAATAGTTTAAAATCATTTGCTAAAATGGCATACAGATGTCTTAGGAAGCTGAAATAAAATACAGGAAAATGAAATAATTTTTCTCTGAATATAAAGTTCAAGGACAATTTTTACATTAAAATGGTTTTAATGGAAAGTAGTAAAGTTAAATAACGTGGACATTATAATTTTATTATATCCTGACAAACAACACCAAACATTATTAAAGAGATTGTTTCCTAAGTGCAATACAATTTATGGTAATACCAAAAGAGTAAAATGTATCTTTTACAAATATTACCTGACTTCTAACAGATATAATCTTTAAAAAACTAATAAATTACAAAGATGTAATTTCGGTAAGAAAAAACATACATATACATTTTGTTTTATTATGTGTGTGCATGTGTATGAGTGTTGTCACATGGTTTCATTTGCTTCCGTAAACTTAAAGAAACATTTAAAGATGTTGCTTTGGGCTTCCCTGGTGGCGCAGTGGTTGAGGGTCCGCCTGCCTATGCAGGGGACACAGGTTCATGCCCTGGTCCGGCAGGATCCCACATGCCGCGGAGCGGCTGGGCCCGTGAGCCATGGCCGCTGAGCCTGCGCGTCCGGAGCCTGTGCTCCGCAACGGGAGAATCCACAACAGTGAGAGGCCCACGTACCAAAAAAAAAAAAAAAAGATGTTGCTTTAAAATTATTATTTACCAAGAGATTGTATTATAGTTGGGTGATAGTTTAACCTCTTCAAAACCATCAACTATTAATCCAACTAAAAACTTGTTATTCAGTTAATGTCACCTTATTAATTATTATCATTAGTTTCTCCTGCTATGAAATAATTCTGATCACTTCCACTATTGAGCGTGACCCTAAGAATATGGATCAACCTCAACTTTTGACATTATCCCTCCCATTTTTAATTATACACATTGAGCCCCTGCATTGGGAGAAATTAAACTTAGAAACTTTCCGACGTGTTTAATTTTAGTTATGGAGGAAAATCCAGGTGAGCGTGTTAATTATTCAGTGATACAACTCAGACTTGGAGAGTTCGATTGGATCCTATACGTATTGATATTTCAGATGAAGAGGTCATTCGGGTGGTCAGGAGCTGAGATCAACTTAGGCTATTACTCTGGACCATGGTGAACTGCTTCCCCAAAGAGACCTGTTCTCGGTTTAAATCCCCAGTCTTTGTCTTAGACCTACATTCTACTAAAAATGTACAAAAGAGATCAACATCTCACGTCACAATGGGACATGATCTGAGTGTAGAAATTCAAGTGAATTTAGATGGTAAAGAAAAAATAAATCACAGTCAACTGTGTCAAACACCTGCTGTCTGATGGTGAGAGGGGGAGACCTTGTCTCTTGGGAGTGCGTTGTCCCTGGTGCAGGCTCCTTTGACCACAAATGGATTGCGCTTCATTTGTGTTCCCGCACCCCATCCTAAACACCTCACAAAAGCTGTAGGATTAATTCCTCAAACAAAGAAACTTATGTCTCAGTGTGAGTCTTGGGAACTTACAAATTTATAATTACCCAGGTTGTTGGAGGGAAAATGACTGACATAGGACGCCTCGGTGCTTTCATCACCAAAGTAAAGAAGGGTAGCCTCGCAGATGTAGTTGGACACTTGAGAGCAGGTAAAGTTGCACTTTTAAACAGTTAAGTAATGTGTGCTCTGTGCATGGTGGTTTTCAACTTTGGGTAAGTTATGCATAAGTAAATAACTAATTTTAATGCATGCATACAGATTTGTTTCCTGATACGGATACTTAACTGCAAAAATAGGTAACTATACCTCAATGGCAGTTTGGAGAAAATGAGTAGGAATCTTATTATTTACGTAAAAATACATAGACACAAAATGCTGAAGGATTACTAATTTTTGTAGATGGCTTCCTAATGTTGCTACAAAAATCCAAAACAGTTTAGCCTGTGCAAAATATCACCTCACTATTTAGTCCTTTATTTTATAAGCCATAGTAATTATTAAAGTTCTTCACAGTGGTCCCCAAACACTTATTCAGTACCAGTGATTTTAATAAAATGCAATCATAATCACATTTCTTACACAGATTCTGTAATATATTATTTGTTAATTTAAATGTGACCTAGATTGTATTCACGCAGATGTGCTACTTCTTGGTATTTGGAAATTTACATTATGTTACTTTGTAACCTTAATATGACATAATAAAATCATTTAATATATTGAAACATACCATACTTAGTAGCAACATACTTTCAAATTTATTTTCAATAAACTGTTTTTTTTTCATTTTAGTAAAAATCATATTAACATATTGTCTCCAGTTTGCTGTACTTCAGAGTTTAGTAGAAATCTTTTGGTGAGAGTGTCTGCTCACCCATTTGCCAGACAGTTACAGAGAAAACAGAGTAGGCTGACCTGTCGAAGTGAGGATTAATAACCCGTAGCACATGGAAAGAGAACGTTTCTAGACTGCGTTTTCAGTTTTTATACCATAAGGTTATAATTATTGAGACCTTTATAAAAATATTCTATGACTGTTAAGGACATTTTTGTTGTAGTTGATTATCAGGATATCAGTTCAAAATCATTTAGATTTTTTCTTCAATAAAGACATGCTCTCCAGGTATCGTACGTGGAGAAAAAACAAATGAGGGATTTTTCTCCATCTGCTATACACACAGCTTTGAAGATGTGTACTGTACACTATTGTTTCTTATTGGGGACTATGATTCCATAAGAAAACAACTCAATCAGGAGTGACTGTGTCAATAACCTGAGTCTTTGCTTGTTTAATGACTTGAAAAGAAGCCTTGAAAAGTATGAGTCCCTTGTTGCCTACTCAAGTGTAAAATACCTTTAGCTACAGAAATCTGAACTTGCAGATCAGATTATAAACATGATATCTTTTGGGTTTTTTCTTTGTGTTTTAATAGACAGTTTCTTAAGAAAGTCAGTGAAGGGGTTTTTCTATATTATATATCCCTTGTAGTGATTTTCACTTAACACCCTTATGTGCCTAGAGTCTGAGAAACTTTAAAATGTCAGAAGCTCCACTTAAATAACTATAAAACATATAAGTGTACTTTTCACTTGAAGCAATTGTTGTAACTGAAAAACATATTTTTAAAAATTAAATAATATATCCTCTTTGATTTACATTATTATTTAGGAACTACTTTCCTTCTGTTTGCATATAAACAGCATTGACCTTTAAAAGTACAGTTTGTTTGTTTTTTATTAGCATGACCTTTGCAGCCTGCGAATTGACCTTAGCATTTGCAGTCTTGCTGTAGCTTTTTCTACTGCTGTTCCCCTAAGTCTGCGCCCTGCCCCACTGCTTGACGTAATGATCAAACCACCAACTTGGCACTGACACTCTCCTTATTAAGACCCCTCAGTGTCTCTCAGGCACCATCTGCTCAGGTCAAAGCTCTGTAGTTTACCCCCAACTTCCAGCCACCTCCTTACCAGTCGTCTCATCCCCACCTCCACATCCACCCAGGCAGCTGTTTCCACCTCCAGGACCTGGCCAGTGCCTCTCGTGCCCGTGGTTGGTTTTGCTGCTCTTGTGATCTGCCTGTTGAAGTCCTCACCATCCTTCAAAGCCCACGTAAAGTTGCTTTAGTTCTCAAGGGTTTCCTGACATCTCCCCTGAGCAGTAACTAATAACTTCCTCCCTGGCATTCCTTCTGTTCCTCCGATGAATTCCTATCATTGCCTGTAACATTTGATTAAAGGTATTCATGTCTGTATTTCTCCTCCACCAAATTTAAGGACAGGAGAAAGTCTCTTTTATCTTTGTATCCTTATAATCTACATCCCTGCCTGAAAAGAGGACTCAGATATAAATAAATGTTGTTAAGGAGACCACCGTCTAGTTTAGGAGTTCTTGATTTGTAAATAATTGAATACATGCATTAAGTTAATTTGATATTGAAAGTTGTGCTTCCAGGTTGCTGGCTATAAATAGAAGAATTTTATAGTGCAGTGCTTTTGCAAAATGTTGATTGCAGCACATTACTGGGTAGCAAAGTTGATGTAATGGGTTGCATCCATTATTTAGAAAAACAACAAGAACATAATAAAATAGAAAATATCAGGGTAAGTATTGTTTTAGAAAATAGTTTTTCGTACACACACATACATGTATACATTCACGTGCTGTAACCTTTATTTCTTTTCTTGCTCAATGAAGTTAAAAGACTCCAAATATATTTTAAATATGTATTATTATTTTTAATATAGTGAAGTGTATTTGTTGCCTTTTTGAAAAACTGCTAGGTAGCATCTTAGATCAAACGATCAGAAGTGATTTAACTACTAGTACTAACCATACTCTTGTCTCATACCAAAGCGGCATTATATGCTTTTCAAATATTTGCCCTTTTACTTCTGAGTAAGCAAACACTTGAGGGGGGGGGGATTACTTTAAATAATCCTAGCAAAACAAAACTTTTCTACTTTTTTTTAAAGGCATAGCTGAAAACTAAACAATTCCATATTTATCGTTAGCCTTAAAATGTACAATGATGATATTGATCCATTAGTTCGCCACATGTTTCCTTTGCTACTAAAGTGTTATAGGCACTGAGAACAACAAAATAAGCAGAAACATTAAAAAAAAAAAAAAAAAAACTAAGACACTCCAAAGTATCACTGAGGCTGGGATATTTCAGTTGAGCCTCCGTTGTCACTTGAAGGATACTGGGCGGAGGCATTTGAGACCTAAAACTGCTCTAAATATTTATGAAAATAAATAATTTTTCCCAAATGGTCTTTGGTGAAAACTCCAGTTAACATAACAGGTTGTTTGCATGTGTATTTTCACATCGTAGCACTCTCCTTGATGACTCTTCGGTTATCTAACAACCTAATAAGCGCTATAGTTTTATTACTTTAAACGTATTTTCTAATTTTACTTTAATGCTCACAATATGTATTATGTATAGAACGTGTGTGTTATGAACATCTGGAAGTGGGTTAACTGTCATGCAACAGTTTTACATCTGCTTGCTTTGTAACTTGCCATATAGCTCCTTGCGTTACCCTCTGGGTATGAATTCAAATCCTTTCATGCATTTTTATTCTGTTGTGCATCTGGAGAAGGCAATGGAACATGACTTATAGTTGGAAAATTCATGCTAACAAATGTTAACTGCTGTTTCTACTAAAAGTAAAGCAGGATTTATGCAGCGTTTAATAATCTTTCACGTATAGAGCCGCCTACATTTATTATATGGAGGGCATGCTGCTAATTATTATTTTTTAATGTTTCCAAGTGAGCTGTGCTAATTCCATCCCATAGCATGAGATGATTTTTATATGATTTCTGGTATTTCTCAAAAGATAAAGGTAGATTGTATTGTGCTGTTTCCAGTGACCAGTAATATTCTATTGGGGAAAGAAAAAGAAAAAAAAAAAAAAAAAAGAAGAAGAAGAAGAAGGAAAAAAGTGTCTAGAAGAACCATTTAGCTGCCATTATATGGCAATCAATTTGCTTTCAAGAGCAGAGCCTAGACAATTAAATTATTTGTATATGTTTTGCATTTCTTTGTTAAAAAAAAAACAAGAAAAGATAAAAATAAACAGAATATATAAGGTAAAAAAATACCCTTTTTTTTAAATTCAAGGGGATGAAGTTCTAGAATGGAATGGTAAACCCCTGCCGGGAGCTACAAATGAAGAAGTTTACAACATTATTTTAGAATCAAAATCAGAACCTCAAGTTGAAATTATTGTTTCAAGGCCTATTGGGTAAGGCTAAAAAAACTTACTTCTTAAGTTTAGTAAATTACATGTATTAGCAGGGTTTTTAAAAGAAGTTTATACATTCATACAGTACATGTTAACATGGATAGTTTTTTCTTCAAATATGGGCATACATTTTAGAATTTTTAAATCTCTTAATTTTTAAACTTGAATACTGAATTTTCTTCACTACATTTTAGAAGCTCCAGAATTTAACAATTTTAGTATCAAAAAGTATTGATATGTATTTTTCAGAAGTGGACTATAAAGTAAAAATATTTTATTTTAATGGTAGAACTATTTATTTTTATTAATTCTAAATTATTATAGTATTTCCTTAAAGGGAGTCACTAACAAACTCATCTTCTTGTGATATTTAAAATAGTAATCATTTCATACGTCTACATGAACTTTGTATTATTCTACTAAGAATGGAATATTTTTTCTATATCTTTACCCATGGGTAGTTCCAGATTTTATTTAAAATCAAGCAAGTTTGAAATATTTAAACATTTTAATTGGCCATAATAATTGGTATGATATTTTTGAAACTCCAGTATTCAGCATCATTTAATTATCTACAGCCAATGGGATATTTTCTCTATCTGTGTATAGAGTTCCCATATTGGTAGATTCTCATAACAAATCCACAGAGTCCAGAACATTCATTTTGCCTGTCTGTAATTTTTTGGAAGGCATTTTGAACTGTCTCATTATAGTTGGCTTAATGTTTGAGTACATTTTTGGAAATTATTCCCTTTTTTGTATTCTCTAAAATATTATAGAGCCATTAATTCAAGACTTTTTATTCTGGAAGAGTTAGTAACCTTAAATTTTTGTTGTTCTCATGGATATATGTCAATGCAAAACATACCAGAAAATACAATTATCCTAATTCTCAAAGAACTGAAACTGTATGATCATCTATTCCAAAGAAAAATATATATACAAAACTCTAAAATAAAGGCAAACTTACAACCAATTTTAAGTGGTGATTATTAAGAGTAAATATTGAAGGCATTTGCAGAAGTATTGTACATTTCCATGCAGATTTATTAAAAATAGTGACACTATATAATTTATGCTAGTTTTACATGACGTGTTTTAGTGCTGAGGTAAATATGAGGCTGGAAAAGAGGTAAGTAAGTTGGAAAATGAATCAAAAGTATAAAAAACAAAATTTAAAGTCAAGCATTGTGCACATTGCCAAATACTTTCAAATATATAGTGGTTTTAAAAGTAATCAGCTAAACGCCATTGATTCGTGATGACTTAAAAATAAAAGAACTAACAGACAATTAAAGTGGACTGGAATAACATTTTCATTATATTTACTGTTGTGCAAAATTAATTTTAAAAGTATTATTTGCATAGCCACACCTAAACTGTCTTGGATTGTGGAATTCAGAGGAATATGGGAATATGAAGCTTGTATTTAAATAAAAATCAAATCTGGCATCAACTTTCCAGTTAATAGGGAAATGATTAGAATCGTGGAAGAATAATTCTAGCTATATTTAATAATTGTTTAATGTAGTTGTGTAATTAATTTAAAGCAGAAAGCAGATATTTAAGTCATAGTTTTGTGGGATAGAGATTCCAAGAAGCATTCCAAATGTAATTTACATGCTCATTGACCAGCATGGTCCAACAGACGTCAGCCGTCCTGAGGTACTGCCCACTTTTGCCAACCTACCTTTATGCTTATAATTGTTATTAAAACTATTTTACCACCTTGTTTGTGAGCAGAACAATATAAGAAGGTTTGTGTAAATGTCAAGTGGACATTTATGCATTAAAATATTACTGAAGCAATTAACATTAAATATATTTTAATTCAAAATCACTTAAAAAATTTTTTTACAACTTCTCCACAATTCTTCTTTCACAGACACATAAAATTCAAAGCTTGTGTCTGGTTTTGGAGCTCCAAATTTAATTTTCATAACTGACTTTGAGGCTGATTTTCAAAGAAGTTGTACTATCTAAACAAATATCGTTTCTAGATTTTTAAGAATTGAATTTTATTTGCCTCGATGAGTTCAGGAGAAGGTAGCAGAAAATAAATAGTTGGTTTCTTGTGTCTTAGGTATTGAAAATTAGTCTAATTATTACATAAAATATATATTTCATACGAATTATTAGTTGTACATAAATATATAATAAAACGTATTTATAAAATACACAACACAGGGTGAATTGTCATTTGTAAGAAGTATAAATTGTAGGTGGTTAGGAGAATTACTTTGCACAAAAAAGTGAAAATGAAGAGTCAGGAAAATCATCAAACAGAAAATGAGTTTTGTTTCAATTCTCCCCAAAAGTGCAAAGTGAAGTTAGTTCACAAGGTAAGTGGTTAGAAATTCTTAAATAATATTCTGATAATTTTATTGGGACTAGCTAACTCCAGTCTGCTTTACTTTGTCTGTTGATATTTGCATATCGTTAATCTCCTTACATCGATACTAAAATACCTTGGAAAACAGAGGTTAAATAGTTTAATACAGTATAATTTCCAAACTAAGCTGGTCTAGGGTTCTAAGCCCACAGTGGATAATGGGTGAAGCTGAGGTCATATTAAATATTTATTCAGAACAATTTGTGAGTGTGTCAGGAGTGGGTGTTCTCACCAGTCACTTTCTAATCATCTAGTAAATGGCCATATATTTAGCTAACTTCAGCATAGAAATATGAATCTCTGTATAGGGTTATATATGTGTATATTAATTATATATTCACATATATAAAATATTTTGGCTTTTCTGTTGCAAGCTTGAACCATTTTTAATTTCCAAAGCAATCCATCCTTTTCATTTTTTAACTTTGCCCATGATATTCACCATATTATTTTATTATCAGGAGATGTTTCCCTCCCTTTCATTCAGTAAACTCTTTCAGATGTGTTTGTAAAGCATATTACTGATTTGTAAAATATGTGTCATTTTGATTTTCTAGAATTGAAATAAAATATTGCCTTTGACATTTTTTATTTCCAAAACCTGCTGTTTTGGTAGTAAAAATATTGTGGTGATTTTAGCCACAATATTATTCTGATTGTTGTCATGTTAAAGTGTTTTGCTAGTAAATGTATAAAAACTTATTTTTCCTGCAGTTTTTTTGTGTGTGTGTGTGGTGTTTGACATTCATGCACATTAGAAATTGCCTTTATGGTAACTCCCGTCCATTTCCACACCTGTAAAGACCCAAAAGGGTTTTCCACACCACTGAGATAAAGTGTGGCTGTGATTGCCTCAGACAGGGTGGCTTAAGCTAATGGGATTTTCACCATACCCTGTTTCTTTTAGTGACATTCCACGGATTCCTGAGAGCTCCCACCCTCCACTGGAGTCCAGTGAGTATAAGATTTACTGTCTCCTTTAGTTATTTGATGTAAATGAGTTGGCAATCATGGCAGTCATGGGAAACCCAAAGGAGTTCTGCTTTAAGATTTTTCTCTTTCTGCTCTTTGTGTGTGTGGGTGTGTGTGGGGGTGTGTGTGTGGGGGTGTCTATCAAAAGATCAAAAGTCTTTATTGGCAATAACCTTCTGCATCATAGCAGTCAGGATGCACAGAGCAAAATTAATATACTAACAGTTCTATTTGCTGTACATGAAAATGCATTGTGATACTGGATTATTCAGGTTGATTGGAAATTGGCTCAGTGTCATGAGCAGTGAAGGAAACAGGCAGGCACATAAATAATTTTAATACAATGTAACGGTGTCAGATATGATCATGGAAGTGAGTGGGTGGAGTAGAGGAGGATTTCAGTGAAAATAAAGGGCCAGGGGACTGTGGCTAGAGGGTTGAGTTATCTACATGGACATTAAAGGGACTCCAGAAAAAAGAAGATGATGGGGCTTCCCTGGTGGTGCAGTGGTTGAGAGTCCGCCTGCCGATGCAGGGGACACGGCTTCATGCCCCGGTCCAGGAAGATCCCACGTGCCGCGGAGCAGCTGGGCGCGTGAGCCATGGCCGCTGAGCCTGTGCGTCCGGAGCCTGTGCTCCGCAACGGGAGAGGCCACAACAGTGAGAGGAACGCGTACCGCAAAAAAATGTGGAAGTAACTCAAATGTTTACCTTGCATTGGATGGGAGTTAAATTAATTCTACTTGGGCTTGCTTGTTATGTAACCCAGCTTATAGGAATAGAAAATACAAGGTGATTTAAGGGGAAAACAAGTGATGGTTATAAGAAGGTAGAAAATACATGGATGGGATAAGCAAGGAAGTGGAGATTAGGTTAGTAAATCAAATGCATAGCATCATATTCTGCATACCTGCTAGACATGAGACCAGATTTGGTTTTGAGTTTTCTCATATAAAGAGGGAAATGGAACCAATTGCATAATTTATAGGGTTGATGTTATTTAAAAGGCAAAAAGCTGGTATATTAGAAACATACTGACTATTAGAAGCAACAGTGTTATTGTACTGAGACCGAAGAAGAAAATTATCCTGAGAATACTTCATAAAAAAGACTTAGTAATAAAGAATTTTAGAGCACTGTTCCGTCTAGTTAAAAGTCTTCAGAAGGTACAGAATGACGCTGATTTAATTTAAACGTAAGTTGCATGTATGGGAAAAAAATGTGGATGACATACTCTTGGGAAATGGTCCATAAATAGTGTTTTCTCAATAAAGCTAAGTTTTGAATAGCTGTAGGTTCAAGGTTATACTTGCTGGAGTAATAGCATTCTGCAGACATCCATATTGCTGGTTGTGGACACTTTTATCAGTGACCTGGGAAGAGAGGACTTTCATTTAAAACGGGGGAGAAGAGCCTCACTGAGGGGCTGAGTGGGGAGCCAGCCTCCCTCCTCCACGCATGAATCACTAGACAGCATCCTCAGACAGGAGATTGGTCTGGAAGATCAAAATCAAAAGAGATGTAAATCGTATTTTAAAACAGTGATGAATTCTATCTAGGCTTAGACGCAGCTCATAAATTATATGATATGTGCATTCATTTTAATTTCAGTGAGGACAGTTCATAATAGATGATCCTAAGATAATTAACACAACGGGTACCATCTTTCTTATCACTGATAGCATGAAACCTTTAACTGTATGCGAGGCTCTACAAGAACATACACAGGCCGATACCCTCTAGAAACGCAGAGAGTCAATACTTACAGAGTGGAGCAAATAAATACAGTATTTGATTATATCACTTTAAATACCTTTAAAATAGACAATTAACCAGAGAAAGCACGATGATAACTTTCTAGGACTATCCCACTGATAGTAGGTCCTACTGTATGGACGCCATTGAATTATGGTTTTACACCAGTAACAGATGCATTTAACATTTCGTGAAAAATATGTTTTCTCCACACATCGGTTACCAATATGTTACTAAAAAGTACTTGATTTTTTTTTCTCATTTTAGGTTCTAGTTCCTTTGAATCTCAGAAGATGGAAAGGCCTTCCATTTCTGTAATTTCTCCAACAAGCCCTGGAGCTCTCAAGGATGCGCCACAAGTCTTACCAGGACAACTTTCTGTATGTGTCTTTGGTACATGTTGGAGACCATTAGTATAAGCTCCCTGTTCTGAGTCTGTCTTTAAAATGTGTGGCTTTCTTTGAAGGCTGTGATACAGTCAGAGTCATTTAACGGCATAATCTACTTCATCAGTTTTCATTAATTTATTATTAGATTGTTCTTTTACTCATATATATGGAAATGTTTATTGAATGCCTACAGTGTGCCAGATGTTCTGAACAGTAAGTGATAAATGATAACATGAAATAATAAAGTATCAATTATTTTTTGTGTGCTGTATAAAAGTTCCTAAGGTAAGTAGTTGGTTAGATGTAATAAACCTAGAGAGTCATGTTCTGTTTACTTAACAACCTCATGAGCCTGGATCCCGAGAAACTTAAATTTAAGATATTTTTTTAACCTCTTAAGACATTTGATGAAACTCTTGGTTGCTGATAGTAGTGTGAACAAGCTACCGTTTTCTTCACTGTTGTTTTATATGTGATCTGGGAAAAGCTGGAGTAAAGAAAACATGGCTCATTATTAGGAAAAGCTACATTTCTTCAGATTATGGTAGAATACAGGACATTTGATTAATAACTAAAAGAAAATCTTGCTTCACTTTGTTCTGTAAATAGTTGATCATGTGCTACTCTGGTAATGTGTGAATTTCTGTAGTCTGTTTTTGCTACTCTTAGTTTTAATTAAACAAAGAAGATAACTGTAAGTTTGCTGTGATTTTTGAAACGCTTCCTGGTTTTAGCTTCTGTTTTTAGTAGGTTAAAGATCTTTGTCTAGTCCCTGTGCTATTTTATCTGCCCTGCCGTCTTTTTTATTTCAGTGTGTGTGGGAATCTCTCATACACTCCACCTATTTCAGGTTTATGAACAACACACCTCTGGTATTAATTAGGAACAGAGGTATGGATTGATACAGATCCGGGTTTGAATTCTTAACCTGCCCCTTACTACTCCCATGTTAAATTAGCTTATTTTCTTCTGATGACTCTTAAATGTATTCTGATCTATACCTATTAAACAACGCATGAGCATAATTCTTATTTAACCATAAGCCCAAAACTAACTCCTAAATTAAAAAATTAAAGTTAACATTGTCCCTTGCCAGCACAAATACTGCACTGACTGCATTAGGAGTTTGCAGGTACTATTTCAGTGTGCCACTTAGGAGGAATACCATTTGGCCTTCGCTTGGTTTAAAGGCATTTACGCATTGTACCTTCCTTTGCTCCTTTCCCCTCCTCTCATGAAAATTTATCTGTAATAGGTTAATTATAAAAATTAAATAAGAAAAAAATACCAGAAAACAGCAGTACCTGATGTACAGAGGCATACAGCAAATGCGTTTCCTGATGTCTTCCAAGTTACCTGCATATATTCTTCCCAACATCAAACATTTTATTTCAACTACAGTTGGCACTGCAGAATGCACTTAGTCATGCTGTAATCATTATTAAGATACGTATAATCACCAAACACTTGCATTTAGCATTTAAAAACAAGGGCAATTATTTCATTATCCCCCCTCTTCCCTTAGTCTTTTCTAAAAATTTTATCATTAGTTTTATTCCATCGCATGATATAAGAGACTATAAATCAACACTGCAGGCCTGCCTCTTATAAGTCACACTTAAAATGCGTGAAAAGTCAAGTTCTAAAATGGTTATGCTTTCAAGTTGGTATTCTTTGCAGAAATAATATCTATAATTCAGTTGTATTTTGCGATTTGAAATTTCCTTCTTCAAAAATAATTTTAGTATTTTTTGTGAAATTATAATGCCTCATGAGTTTTACAAATGCTAATTTCTTTCTCCATTGCTCTTAGGTGAAGCTGTGGTATGACAAAGTGGGCCACCAGCTGATTGTAAATGTTCTGCAAGCAACAGATCTACCCCCAAGAGTAGATGGGCGTCCCAGGAATCCCTATGTAAAAATGTATTTTCTTCCAGATAGAAGGTATGAAATAATTTTAGAAAAAGTATGTAAAAATCTTTGCTAATTAGAAAAAAGTAGAATTTCCTCTCTTGGGATACAGTTTCATATATGTTTTAAAGCTTTATCGAGGTAGAGTTGACATACCAAAAATTCCACATACTTTATATATATTTTTTTTTTGATGAATTTGCACATAATGCATACACCTGTGACATAGCTTTAAAATGTAATAGATACCTCTCTATGAGGGAATAAACTATATTACCCCTAAAAAAAATTCCCTCAAGCCTTGTGTTTCTTTAAAATAATCTGCCAATTTTATAATTGTCCATTACCTTGTTTCCACATCTGTTAGTCTTTGACAGCTACATCATTTAGAATGTACCTTTGTGTATGCATTTCTATAATTTCTATAATCGTAACTACTGCCTACATTGTAGTTAAAACTAGAATCTTATTAAACTCGATAGTCTTTTCAGACTTGTATATTAAAAGTTACGAATAAGAGAGTAAACATCCCAAGAGCAGCGCTGCATGGAACTACAGTAGGTGGCAGCATGTACTTGCGTTTGCTTTTTCATTGACAAAACATATTTATTTTTCAGTGATAAAAGTAAAAGGCGAACCAAAACAGTAAAGAAAGTACTAGAACCAAAATGGAACCAGACTTTTGTGTATTCACACGTGCATCGTAGAGATTTCAGAGAACGGATGTTGGAAATAACCGTGTGGGACCAGCCCAGGGTGCAAGAAGAGGAGAGTGAATTCCTTGGAGAGGTGAGGGGTGTCGTGAAGAAACGGGTCAGGCACCTCACGAGGCTTCTGTGATGTGCATTATTATGGCTGCTTTTATTATATTTGGGGAACGGCGCTTGATCTAACCTGAGAGCTGCCCTTTCAGATCCTCATAGAGTTGGAGACGGCGCTTCTAGATGATGAGCCGCATTGGTATAAACTTCAGACTCACGATGAATCCTCACTACCTCTGCCTCAGCCATCACCCTTCATGCCACGGCGACACGTCCACGGGGAGAGCGCCAGCAAAAAGCTGCAAAGTAGGTTAAGGCTCTTTTCAGTTACCAGAAGTAATTGTGTCGTTATGATCGAATCCGAGATGAACATTCAAGGTGTTTTTTCAAATGTTCATTAGAGATCGAAATATTGAATAATCAGTCATCTATATAAAGAGGCTTGGCAAAACCATTTTCTGCATTTTCCCAATGAAAGTATATATATACAGTAGAGTGGAGTAATTCCACAGCCGAAAGCTTAAAAATTCTCAAATATAATTCTTTGCCCAGTCCTGATGGAGCTGTTCATTGGTTGACTGATGGGGTAATTCTTGTCATTATTGGTGGGTTGCTACATAGAACATCTTAATGACAGTATAATTCCTGGATATTTTTAGTATTATTATTTGTAAGAAACAATTTTTCAAAAGCATTGTAAAGTGTGTTTGCTGTTGTCCATCTGGTGATTGGGGAAAACACATTTTTTTTCTATACTTACTCATTAATTTTTGAATTAATGACAAAATCTCTTATTGAACAGATGAAACTTAGAAGCCTCGTTTTGGTAATCTGGAACCAAATTGTTTTCCTCATATAATTAAATACTTCCTATTAGTGCTTCTCTGCTCAATCATTGCCTCAAAATTAATGTTTCATGCAGTATGATGGCTAATTTTGAGGGCTAAACATAAATATTTTATAAAGGGCCCTGATGCCCTTTCAATAATATGAACTCAGTAGAGTTCCAGCCAAGAAAGTTCTCTTTGAACCTTTCCACTCAGCCCCATCCTCCCTGAACTGCAGAGGAGGGTGCATAATTGTGTAGAAAACAGTATACACTTTGCTATAGACCTTAATTAAAAATAATTTGAAGAGTCAAAATGCTCTTCTATGAAATCCCCTTCCTTCTATGTGTCTTCAGTAATTATAAGGATGCTGAGAATATGTTATCCTTGGATAACGAATATTTTTTTAAACATCAGCCCTGCATTAACTTTGTAGTACATATATGTATAACTGAATCACTTTGCTGTACACCTGAGACATCGTAAATCAACTCTACTTCACCAGAAGTGAAAGTATTTAGTAATAATGTACTTAGCTTTAAAAAAAAAATGTGACCATGTCCTCCACATTTCCTGACCCGAGCGGACACAGAGGTATCTGTTTGCCTTCCTGTCGTGCAGGGTCCCAGCGAATCAGTGACAGTGACATATCAGACTATGAGGTTGATGATGCCATTGGAGTGGTCCCTCCAGGTGCGTGGGGGAATGTGGCCGGCTTCACTGTGCTTCCGTGCTTGCTTTGCTCCCAGCTTCCAGACTTCCTTGGGTCCCATATTGGAGATTTAGAGCACAGAGAAGTCTGGATTATACTATTCCATGGTGACTTGTCTTCCAAATTATTAAGAAAGTTTGAGGTGGACTAGTAAATACTCATTAACATCCCCACTTAAATTAGTCAGGGTCCCCCTTAGAAGCTAACGAAGTTCAAATCATCATTTCACAATGCTCTGAGCGGAAGTGAAAATATGACTTTTGAAAGGATAGAGTTAATTCTGTAATAAAAATTCCATTCTCCTGTGTTTATACTGTATGTCTATGACTTCGCTTCCTCCGTTTCTGAAAAATAATGTAGCCTTCCATGGAATACACTGAGACAGGTGCATGGCAGGGTTGAAAACTGCATGTGGCATGGCTTAGCTTTTAACGCTTTGGTGAAATGCTCAGCACTGATTATACGTAGAATGTGTCTGTATGTTTTAAAATAAGGAAATGCTTTAGAAAGATTCAGTATTCGTTTGAAGTCATTGTCTTTTTGTCATTGTATAAATTAGTAAAATCTTTGTGACACTATGCAGTTCAAATCTATGTTTCTCATCTGAGTCTAGTCAGAAAGTGAGTCAAACCAAGTAGTGAAGATGTATTTTCTTGGCACTAATCCTGTTCCCTTTATTTACTAATGAAGAGTGGGGAGATATTCAAATAAGAAGACATTAAAGAGAAAATCTTGGGGTATATAAATAGGAGTTCTTAAAGACATTTCTTTGGGACAGTATTGACAGATGTTCCCTTAATTTACATAATTTCTCAGGTGGGGATGCACTTAATTTGAGGGCAATGGTTTTGGTAAAGTCAATCAATAGACATTACAAAGACTAGTGACTGAGGTCGCAATGTAGAGAGAAACATACGACTTCATTAAAACTGGGAGAAAATTATGGAGAGTTCCCTAAAATTAGGCTTCATTTGCTCCGTGAAACTCAGAGAAAATATTGTCTTTGATCACTGTATGAAAGTAGCAGATATCTTAAAAACAATGAGTCTGGTTCTGTGCATATCTGTGTACTTAGATAGTACTCCTTGATATCAGACCATCCGGGAGAGTTTGAAATAATAGTGGGTCATTGTGGGTAACAGTTCATGTTTTGCTTTCTGAGTTTGTTGATTTATAAAAGGATCAGAATAATTAGGTGCACTCTACCCAGAAAATTTCACGCAGAGTTTAATAGAATATTGTCTCTATGGAATTGCAAGGGGGAAGGTGGTTCTCCATGGTACCCATTGGCATATTTAAATAGAATTCAGACGATTCCTCGTAGGAAAGGGGTCTTGTCAACAAACCCTTCTAACAAGAATCTTGGCTGTTAATTCATATTAATGTTGTCACTTCTAACTCATCTGAATAGAATTTACTTCTGTGGGTGGTTCTCACAGGCTATTCACCTAAAATTTCACATTTTTATGATGAGGCCGGTTAGCGAATGAATGAATGAACGGCTAATTCAACAAATACTTACAGAAACGTTGAGTTTCTTCTTTTTTCCTTGAGAGACCACATGGGTAACAGCCAAAATGGGAAGTATAGGACTGACTGCAGTGGTGTTAGTTAGTGTTTGGAACCACCAAAGAACACTGAATTCTAGATATATCTATATTCTATCCTGATATAAACATATGATTATACACGTTTATATCAGGGATTATCCTTTTACCATAGAGAAGCAGTGTCTGAATTGTCATTTCAAATGATATCCGTTTTTATTTAGCATTTAAAATGTAACAAGGCAAACTTTTAATAGAATATAACTAATAAATTATGTAAGGCAATCATTAGTATTTTATGTTCCAGAGATTTCTTCATAAATTAATAAAGGAGATAATGGAATTTACTTATATTTTAGGGGTGCCCTTCAGTGATTCAAAATGTATATATGGTAGCTTCTAAAGATATACATGTGTGGCAAATACAGTATAGCAAGACACACAGTAGTAAGCAATACATTTTAAGTGAAGAGGAAAGATAGTAAAATAAGGGCAAGAAGCTAAAATAAAGTGAGGGGCTAAGTTAATAAACAAGTGTGTTGTTACATTACCAGATATTCTAAGAGGCTGATTACAGATTTCCTAGTGTCCAGTATAGAGAGAACTTTGTTCACGCGTGGATGCCAGGTGGTTCTACGTGTGTTTAACACACTCAGTGAAGCTTCTGGTTACGTTTGCTGAAGCAGCTGGAAAGTGTCATTTAGATGTTCTACCGCAGCTGGGCCTTGAACTTCCTAATACCTGGCTTCT
Organism: Phocoena sinus; assembly: GCF_008692025.1. NCBI lineage: Eukaryota > Metazoa > Chordata > Mammalia > Artiodactyla > Phocoenidae > Phocoena > Phocoena sinus. Next base: position 81,722,648 of record NC_045774.1, on the reverse strand, counting down.
CTAGGACCACAGGGTTCTGTGTTCTCGTTTGATGTATTACCACCTTTAAGCAGTTGAGACCTCCAGAGCTACATCTTACTACCTTTATGGTTGTCATAGCCTTATTGTTACTTAACATAAGTAATTTCAGCTGCTTAAGAAGAATAAAAATAACCACACATGGGCTTCCCTGGTGGCACAGTGGTTGCGAGTCCACCTGCCAATGCAGGAGACATGGGTTCGTGCCCCAGTCTGGGAAGATCCCACATGCCGCGGAGCGGCTGGGCCCGTGAGCCATGGCCGCTGAGCCTGCGCGTCCGGAGCCTGTGCTCCGCAACGGGAGAGGCCACAATAGTGAGAGGCCCGCGTAACGCAAAAAAATAAAAAATAAAAAAAAAATAACCACACACGGAATGCCCTCATCTGAGGCCAGGCGTCTGGCAACCTCAACTTTCAGACCATTACTGCAATTTCAGAAAATGAAAAAAAACAACAACAAAAACAACCCGATAACTTTGAACTAACTGAAACATTGAAATGAGCATAACATAGCAGTTCCTTCTTACCTTTTTTCTGAAGGCAGAGTGCATGTTGTCAACAGTAAACTAAACATAATATTAAAAAATGAATTATTATAAAAAGCAGGGAAAGGCCTATGAATGCATATTAGGGTAGGATAAAAAAGACATTAATCTCTATGTAAATACAAAGAATCCAAGAAACAAATGAATTTATACCCTTTTACAGAAGATGCCTAAAGTCTCTAAAAGTTACTTCAGAATAATTAATTATTCCAAATCGAAAAGTTCCATTTATATACCTTGAGTATTCATTAAAATCTTGAAATGGTGTTCCCAATTCAATCCTGACCTTCCATAATTACAATATAATTGATACCAAATGTTTTCAAATGATACCAAATTGTAATTTAAAATGTTTTAAGTAATTGAGACTTTGGATTAATTATCTTTAAAACAGCCACCATTATTTTTTAATATTGAGCTATGAAATAAATTCACTACATGTAAATTTAGTTGGTTTCGTTCTAGACTTAATATTACAATTTGTATGTCTGAACGACAAGGAAACTTTCTACATGAAATTCAAAATAGTACCTGAATTGCTCTTATTTTTGTCATAAAATGAAATTATAAATTATACCACTTATGTTTATATTATTTGGTCCTTTACCGATGATTTTAGAGAGTAACAAAATGGCTGAGCTTCTTTGGTGTCAATATTGTCAAATTGGCCTTTATGTAATGTTTAAAGACCTTCCGTATATTCTAAGCTTAGTCAAAAGATTATACAATCACAAAAATAAACTGCTGGGGGATTTAGCCTGCCTTTAATAATAATGTTACATGGCATATTTTAAAAATAATGTGAGAGTTGTCAAGTAAATAAATGAGTAGCAGTTCAAGCTACCTTGTTAGACTTAATGTTTTCATGGTTGTGTACATTTCACGTAGTTGTAAATATCATTATTTTTCCTTCGGCCACAGAATTTTTTATTTTCCTTCCAATAATAACAACAATAACCCCGTGAAAACATTAATTAAACTGTTACTATGGTTTGCTGTTTTATCTTAACTAAATCAGAGATCATAGAAACCTTTTGGTTTCAAGGGAGAATGACATTTAGAATTTAATTTTAAGTAACTGTATTAACTTAATTATGTTAGGTTACTAATACATTTGTGGAATAGTGTCAGATGTCTGGGGTGGATTTGATAATTGTTTCTTTCGGAGGGTTGATTTGTTCTGCATTATTGCCATAGTCAGCTCCACCCATACCCTATTTTCATCTGAAAATTGCAGTATTATCTGTGGTCCTCAAAATTCACAATCAGTGTTTGTTATAGTGAAGCCCTGCTTCTCTTCTTTGTCAATTAAAATTGGTATGGTAGCATCTTTATTTTCTTCTTAGCGAAGCCATCTGAAATCCAACTAACATAATTTATCCTTTGGCAGAAAAATTCCAATAACATTCGAAGAGACACTAAATTTCTAAGCATTGACTTGCATATGAGTAACAGTTCACTGTCAAGTGCTTGATTTGTGTTGCTAAAAAAATCACTCACTCATTCCGTAAACTAGTATCCCAACCCATCCTGACGTCTGAGGCATCAGCTGTCACATTTGTCACGAGTATCTCCATGGTAACCTTTGAGCCAAACTGTACCCGGTCCTCATGCATGTGTATGTTACACTCTGTACCTATACTTAGTAGTTTTGTCGATAAGGCTGGTAATACTGACTGCATGGCATTTATCTTCATAGGTCAATGGCCGCTTTCCGTATCTTTTGATGTCTCCACATGAGCACTGACACTATAGAAGAATACTGACTCGTTGTTTGTGTATACTCTTGCCAGTAGGTTATAGGTCTAGTGCTAGAGAAAGCAAACCTTCAACATTAACTGTACCAGAGCAGCAGAGAACAACGCATCACCGATCACGGTCGGTATCTCCTCATCGTGGCGATGATCAGGGGAGGCCGCGTTCCCGTTTACCAAATGTGCCATTACAGAGGTAGGCTTCGCGTAGAGCTTAGCATCTTTGACGGTACTCTTTATTATAATACAGTGCAAACTGCCACAAGGCTCTAACAGAAATGAAATAACGGTTTGGTCAATCGAGTTATATTTTTCAGAATCCTTTGTAGGCAAAATATAACTGTCTTGTATTCTGTTTGCTAGTTAATTTTCTCCTGTTGGGAGAAATTGTATGGTAATGAATTAGACCTGTGCAGAGAAGTGGCACAAATGATAAGGTTGAGGCAGAATGCATTTTTAGGAAATTTGGGATTGTCTCTTTGAAGCACTTTAAATGTTGGGAAAAGCATATAAAACGGAAGTTATATCGTGCTGTGTTTCATCTCACCCTGAAATACACTTCTGAAATTTTCACTAAGTATGCAGATGAAAATCGTGGTCCTTTTTTGATGGAAGTAAACAAAGGAGGTTGGAGAAATACAGCACAGGTAAAGCAATGGTAGAGAATAAATACCTTTAAAACATGTATTTGGTGATGAGGCCAGCACTTTTCAAGCCGTGTCAGTTATTTGCCAATTACCGTCCATTCTTTCCTGTTAGTCTGTCAGCCTGTGTGGGGAAGGTGGTACATTGTGATGCATGTAAAATTTTGCAATCATTTCAGGAGTTTAGATGAAATTCATCCAACAAGAAGGTCACGTTCTCCAACCAGACACCACGATGTGTCCTGCAGCCCAGTTGGTCACAGACCCGGAGATGTGGACAGTCAGTGTCTATCAGAACAAGACAGGTATTTGTCCACGTTATGATCTCAACACTGTATGTCTTCTTTGCTCTGTTTTCGTCTATGATAGGTATCTTGGCATAGTACAAAAGACAGGAAAAGTATTTCATCATTCAAAACTGAACTTCTCCCAAGGAACGACTCTTAAGATATTCTAATAGAAATGCAACTCTGGGAAATATTTGACTAATATTATATTGTCATAAAAGGTGCATTTAAAAAAAAATCAGAATTTATGTTTAGCCAGTTTTAAATGTACAGTTTGTTGTTGACTTAGATACTAACCTAAATTATAGAAGGGAGTCTACATGAGCAATTTTCAAATATTTTATTTTTTGTGGGTTGCAGTCTTTGGGATATTATTTATGTAATTATAAAATTATGTTTTTTCTGCAATAAAAAGTTTTTGGGTACAGGCCATCTGAAAGACAGTTACTATTGCAGAGTTTCTGTGAAAACTTCGGCAGTCATATTTTTCAGTACACCTACTTCCCATAAAATGTAGTTACCTAAAATGTCTATAAAGTACAAAATATTGAAATGGGTTCTTTCTTCTATGGATGTGTACTTAGGCTTAGTTCTGCATCTGTTTGATGTTATGACTCCATGGTTCTACATGCCCGCGGACTTTCTCCTCAGACCAACGCCCTTCCTGTAAGATGGGCCTGACCACAAGCTCACGATCTGTGTTGGGTTGTTAGAATCCCCAGCTGGTTGAATCGTGTCTTCTGGCTTTTTGAAGTGTAGAAACTTTTAGGAAAGGGTAGGGAATGAGGTTGGTACACAATGATTGATTTTTGCTGTGTAGTCAAGGACACAGAACTAAAGGAGAGCCTCTTAGCTCCCTAACTGTCACCCTGATGGAGCCATGACCTTCAGGAGATGAGGTTGTGGTACTTACTGGGACAGAGCACTGCTCGGAGGAGGGGGTCCCCGCTGCTCAGGTGGAGTGGAGTCAGGTGAGGGTCCCTTTGTTGATATTCACTGGAGCCACCATGAATTTAGGTGAGGAGGGGGAAAAAGAAGGACTTCTGGGCCAGGGCATTCAATAGAGTGAAATTAATTTGAGTGTAGAAAAAGTATCAGTTTTAAGATAAAACATTCCTAATCAAGTATGTTCTTAGTTGGTAAAGGAGAAACAGAATAAGTGATATTGCATTTTACAGGCTATAAGAGCCAAGAAAACTGTCATGCTTTGAGTTGCTAAAAAGAAATTTTAAAATTTAGGGTTCCCATTAGTATCAGAAAAGCCAGATTTATAGGGCTTTTAAAAGTTGTTAAAATACCTAAGTGTCTAGAATTGGAAACAGATTTCTATGTGTTATTTGGGGAAGGTTCAGTTTAGTTTAGTTTTGCCTTGATACTCTGTGAAATCACTTTGAAATACAATAGCAAATCAGCAACAGCTAGGACTTCGACCATAATGTTTGTACTTTATTGTTGAAAATTTAAAAAGTACTGTCATGTTTATTTTTGTTTAACCTCTCAAGCAAATATGCTAGTGTAGACAATCTGGTTTCTTCCCTTTCCATGTTGTCATCGGCATACCATTGGCATAACCCACGTCATTTAATGCCTCATAACTTATCTGTTTCACTCACCACCCATCCTGTCTGTGCAGTGAGCTTCTCATGCTTCCCAGAGCAAAACGAGGACGAAGTGCAGAATGCCTACACACCACCAGGTAAATACAGGAATTTGGTGACGGTAACTGTGTGTGATGACTCTTTCCATTCTACTCTGCTTCCGTCTCCCCCTTAGCGGTATTATTACGAATACGTGAAATTAATTTCCCCAGTGTTCAAAATTGGTTTTGTTTTATATGGAGGTTGTGGAAAAGGTTCCAAATATATTTGAATTCTGATCCAGACAGACTGCTTTTCTATCAAAGTATTTGAAATCCAGAGGCTGCTGAGCCTCTGTGCCTGTAAATGTGTTTACACATTTCCAAAACCGAGGAACCGATTTCTGCAATTAAAATTCTATAACCTCGCTGTGAGCCCCACCACACACACACACACACACACACACACACACACACACACACACATCTAGACACAAGAGGTCTGATCCGCTGTGCATGGCAGTGTTACTGTTTCCGTGATTATAAGTTCACTTTGTTTTAGCCTTCTTTTATTTTTATGTTTTGATTCTACTGTTGTTTTCTTTCTATTTGCTTTTAATAAGATCTTTACCACTTCATTTTTAAGAGCTGAGCTTCAGTTTCCTTCTTGATAAAGAGTGCGGATATATGACCTGTTAACTTCTAAGCCCTCCCTCCCTTCATACCCTCACCAGGTCAGAAATGCTACACTACCAACTTTCCCATAGAGACACATAACGGTATAAAGCCTCCTTAAAGATGAGAAGAAGAGGGGATACGTTATTGTCGTCTAAATTGGAGCTGAGAACCTAGCACTTTATTTTCATCTCATTACATTTTGGATCTCATATCCCAAATAAGTCCTTCTACAGATTACTCAAAGAATACAGTCTGTGCGTATTTATTGTCAATGTGAAGTTAATGGAAGGTAAAGAATAACTAGGTGAGATAAATGAACCAACACACAGATAAACTCTTTCAAATATTATGGCCAATAAAGAGTAAATAGGAGAGAGAAGGAAAGAGCAGTACCTGGAAAACCTGCGACGCAAACACAAATGCAGCTTTATTGTGTCTGTGTGGACCTGGGCTTCCGCTCAGGAATTGAACGTGATCACCCGAATGAGAACTAACTTTCTACATGTATTAAACTCTCCTAGCGACAACTACTGCCCTGTGTGCGGTGCCACAGGGAAAAATGAGGGATGTTAATTCTGTTTGCAAACTGGAGAAATAATGTAAAATCCTAACTATTGTCAAAAAAATCAGCTCAATTCTTTATAATTCGAAAGCCTCCAGCCTTACTTTGGTTGTCCTGACAAATAGTTTAATAGGAATGATTTCTTTACAGATTCAGAAAATGTTCTCATAGTCCTGTTGGGGTGACTACAACTATAAAACACAAACAAAACAAAGCTTCCATATTTATTAGGCACCTGGTGTGTGCCTGGCCCCCAACGTGTGGGTACTTTTAACACATTCACACCAATGAGCTAAACAGAATCACTAAATATATTGTTTTTCTTGCCGTTACATCCCACTTTCGAAGGTAAAATAACAGGATAGGCACAATAGAATAAGCTAGTAGTTTCATCATTTTGTAAAATCTTATCTTCAGAATACAACCTATCATATTCACTTACGACTTTTAAGAATAAAACCTGTGGATTTACTACTTTCCAGTAAACAAGGAAAAAACATTCATTGAGTACCAAGCACAGTGGTAATTATTTAAGGAATTTTATCTCAATGTCCTGACAATAGTTGTATCATAGGAACATTATTATCCTCATTTCACAGACGAGGAAAGATGCTAAGAAAGTTTTATTTGACATGTTACAGAGCAAGGATTCAAAATCAGGTCTATTTGAAGTTTTCCACTGAACTAGTTTTTCCAAAAATGTGATCCGAGGAGTTGGTTCCGCATGAAGTTCAGCCAATTTCAGAGTCTGTGAGTCAAACATATTTTGGAAACTTTGCAAATTAAAGCCACTCCCTGGAGATTTCATACGCACAGCATATCAAAGTCACATACTACAGAAATCTGTCTCATATTGTTTAATTCATCCCCCCCGCACTGTTATCATTATCAAATGCTTTTTCCATAAAACCTTTCCTGAGACAGTCATGTTGTACAGAAAATGCTGTGGCTTCCTTACTGTGTCCTAGACCCTCTGTACCTGTTATTTCACTTAATCCTCACAGCATCCCTATGAAAGATTATTTCCTCCATGATATAGATGTAGAAAAAGGCTTGATGACTTGAATCATCCAGGTTCACAGCCAATAAATGGCAAAGCCAACGTGGACCTTCAAACTAAAAACTGTGGCCACTTTTCATTCTATTTCCATTCTCTGCTGACCCCTGTTAGAGTGTACCCCCCCCCAAATTCACTCTTGAACCAATTGCTTAGAAAAGTTGTATAGCAACTTGTTACTAAAGACAGTTGCCTAAGGTCTAGGAGTTGAAAAGAAGATTCTGTCTGTGAAGCAGGCTGAATCCTTTGCTTCAGTAAAAGTGTCCTCAATCTGTGCTTGAATGTGGTACTTTAATACATTTTAAACCACAGCTTTAAAAGATTTCCTGAATCAACCATTAGTATAAACATGAATAAACTCATGGGGGTGTTTGATATTTAATATGTCCTCAGCAAATGTTTATTCTATTCCTGATTTTATCATACTTTAATGTAAGCCAAAATGGACAATAGATTTTCATTATTGACAGTTAAAGTTTGTAGAAACATTATTAAATTACCAAAACATTCATTGACAGGACGAAGTTTACCCTTGGTGATATAGACAGTCCAGAATTCCTTATAGGTTTTAAAGGAATTCAGATGATGTTGGGCCTTGTTTCTGCCAAGTCAGAATTCATGTTCTGGTTGCAGCTAATACCCATCCCACCCAATTTCTGGTGATAAATGTTACCTGCTGTTGGATTTGTATCCAGAAGGTGACAAATGGAAAGGACTTGTCCACTGCAGTCACCTCTTTTTTTTTTTTTTTTTTTTTTTTTGCGGTACGCGGGCCTCTCACTGTTGTGGCCTCTCCCGTTGCGGAGCACAGGCTCCGGACGCACAGGCTCAGCAGCTATGGCTCACGGGCCGAGCCACTCCGCGGCATGTAGGATCTTCCCGGACTGGGGCACAAACCCGCATCTCCTGCATTGGCAGGCGGACTCTCAACCACTGCGCCACCAGGGAAGCCCTGCAGTCACCTCTTGATCTTCCTTCCTTTACTGCCTTCAGTACTGTGACCAGCCTTGTCCCTGCAATGTTGGTCAGCATTTTGTTTGTTATTAGACTATTAACTTTTAGTCATATTAGTTCCCAAATTTCATAAATTATTTGATTAGTACTTTTAGCTATGAGTTATTTCCATAGAAGCAGGTATAATATTAAACAGGGATTAAATAGTAAGTTTCATGTTGGTTACTTCATAGAGTGTAGTTCTCAAATCTTTTTCAAATTAAGGCTTTTAAACTATAACTTGAATCTTCATCTTAATTATGAAGACATGCCCATGATTCCATATTTAACAGTTCTTTTCCTACCTTCAAATAATTATTGTGGTTTTTCTGAGAAAAACAAAAGATCCATCTGTGTTTGTAGCTTTCTAGGTCTCCTACTTTTTCATATCCTGATAAAATTTGCTTCACATGTATTTTTCTGTTTCCTGCATGTCTGCGTTCCCATGTTCCAGACATCTTGTTAGGCACTATAAAACATTACCGCCCAAGATGCCCTTGTTAGAGAACTGTTCTCACTGGAATATTTACAGGTAAGAGTCATAACAGTGAGTCTCAGTTATAAACTAATCCCTAATCCCTCACCAACTAAAAATAGCAAATTTACTTTCTAATAAAGCATTAGCATTTCCTCTTAAAATTAATTATATACAGAGAAAACTCATCTAAAAATAGCTTTTAGGGGGAACGGGGGGGAAGGATAAGTTCGGAGATTGGGATTGACATACACACTCTACTACATATAAAATAGGTAGCTAATAAGAACCTCCTGTATAGCGCAGGGAACTCTGCTCATTACTTTTTAATTATATGGGAATAGAATCTAAAACAGAGTGGATATATGCATATGTATAACTGATTCATTTTGCTGTACAGCAGAAACTAACACAACAGTGTAAATCAACTATAGTCCAATAAAAACTAATTTAAAAATACAATAAAAAAAGTAAAAATAGCTTTAATTATAATAACCTATGCTGGAATATTTCTCTAAATGAAATCTGCTTACTCAAATATCAGATTTCTAGTCGGTGTCTTCTTTGTCATTTATTTGTTGTTTTACTTGTTGATTTCAATTATGAGAATTGATTTTATATTATTTTATTTTGGGACGATTTTACTTTGTGGAGCTCAATTCTGCCTGCACATACTAAAACCAAACCCCTTCACCATGAATGCTTTCACTCGAGAGCACTGAGGTTTACTGATGAGATTCTGGTTAGGTAAGGACGTTTGGACGTCATACCGTCCACCTCCCCTGTCTAGTGTTTGAACCAAAATAGCTGAGTTGTAAAATTTTCCTCCTCTGCTGTCCTTCATTTTGTTTTGGTGTGGCATCTGTCCTTGGTAATGAAGTGTTAGGCATTTTGTTTCAGTGCTTTCTGTATCCAGTTTTTTCATAAGTAGGTGTGACTTAGCCTCATTTTTTTCAGTCTGAGACCCTTTTAAAAAAATTATGCAAAGCAATTCAAGCATAATCTTTGTTTAGTGTCTTTTTCTAAACAAAACTGTGCACGGCCATCCTGTCAGCGCTCACACCCTTATGAACCGACTCGCAGTGATTCTGCACTTTGTGTAAAGGGGACAGGACTCGATGCTTTCCTCTCTAACTGGTCTTCCTCTCTCTGTTTTCTCTGTCTTTCTCCTCCACCCTGGATGCAATGCACTGGCACTAGTGACCTGCAGCCCTCCCTTGACAGGGCGAGGAGTGCTAGTACCAACTGCTTGAGACCAGATGCTAGTTTGCATTCACCAGAACGAGAAAGGTATAAAGACTTTCTTAATCTCCTGTCATTTTGTACAGTCATTTTTTTCCCTATCACTTTGTTTTGTGTCATTGAGTCTCACAGCTTATTCATCCATGTTCACTTGCCGACTGTCTGCATTTCCCCTCCCTTCTGTACACGCCTGTGTAGAGATGTGTGTATGTGGCGGAGCCAGAGGGAGCACATACACATATTTCCGTGAATGCTGTTGCAAATGGCGTGACGTGATTTGTAACTGCTTCTCGCTGCTGCTTTTCCCCTTTTGTTGCTGTTCAGTGGTTTTCTTTACACCTACTCAGGGAGCCTTCGGTACGCTGATATGGTTGTGAGGGCCAGTGAGTTATCTGAAGGGGAAGATCACTTTCCTAGTACTTCCACTGATAAATAGTATTTATAGGTTCAACTACAGTCTTCCATAAGCGCAAAACAAGAATCTTATTTAGATAGAATACTTCCCTTGTGCATCTACTTTCAGTTTTTTTTTAATCAACTTGCTCTTTGATATAGATCGTTTAACTATAACTTAAGTTATAGTTCAACAAAAAATAGTATGTTTATCATAGATTTCCTGATGCCTTACAAAAATAAAGGCACATTATATACACACATACGTAATTTTGCTTAACACTTTAAATAGATTGATTAATAAATAATTCTGACTTTAATTAAATGATCATGTACTACGCTGTCTACTAATTGTGAGCCAGCTAATTTTTCCATTGTGGTGGAACTTTCTATTCCAGTAAACTTGGTTATAATTGATAGTCTTGGTTATAATTGTTATCTCTTTTCAATTAGAAGTCATTCACTGGAAATTTGCATACTACCTCTTCACAAATCCTGAAGAAAAATGTTTAGTTGTGTTAATGTAACCCACTTTTCCTCCTCTTCAGAGGCTGCTTAAATCTTTCCTTTAGCAATCTTTCTAGTCTGATTCTACTCACTTATTTATGAGATGTTTATTTCTGGAATTTAATGATTGGTACAGGTAGACATGTTCATTTTTTAGTGTCTTCATAAGATCCTACTAAAAAAATCTACTTTTTAATTTTGTATTCTTTTGTATTTGCAAAATTTGTAATAGAAAACAATGGGATCTAACTTTTTGTATTTCTTTACATTTGTAGAAGAAATTTTAGTTGAAATGGGCTCTTCTTTAGTTAAATGGGCTCTTCTAAATTCACAATTGAAATTGTTTCAAATGAGAATTCACAATTCTCACTTGTTGTATATTACCCCCAAAAAATATATACAAGAGTAGCAAGAAAAAACATTTTTATTTTTTTTACTTATTATTATTTCCTTATATGTTTCTGGTTAGTGTTAAAACAAGGATAGAATGAAGTCAGCGGAATCTTCTGACTACAACGATACCCTAACATCTTAAATGTCATCTCTACTGGTTCTGTCTAACAGAAATACAGTTTGAGCCACATGCATAATTTTAAATTTTCTGTTTGCCATATTAAAATATGAAATTAACTTTAATACTTTAGTATATATCTGAAATATTATCATTTTAACATATAATCAGTTAAAAACTGTTAGTGAGATATTTTGCATTCCTTTTTATTTATTTTTTTATGCTGTACACGGGCCTCTCACTGTTGTGGCCTCTCCCGTTGCGGAGCACAGGCTCCGGATGCGCAGGCTCAGCGGCCATGGCTCACAGGCCCAGCTGCTCCGCGGCACGTGGGATCTTCCCAGACCGGGGCACGAACCTGCGTCCCCTGCATCGGCAGGCAGACTCCCAACCGCTGCGCCACCAGGGAAGCCCTGCATTCTTTTTTCACAGTGCTCCTTGACCACTTGTGGCTACTGCATTGGGCAGTACAGTTTTATTCTGTCGCTGAAGCCTGTCGAGCACGTGTTCTCTTGTTGCTCTGAAACCAGAGAATTCACGGATCCATGTATTGGTGAATTTCATCTCTGATAATACCCTTAGAACAGGCCAACCTGTAGACAAATAATCTGGCCACGATTCTTTTACAGGTCATAGTGAGGTCTGAGTGCACTCACTTATGATACGTGCTTTTGATAGAAGAAGAGAAAATATGATTGAAACCTACATTCACTCTATCTATTGAATAAAAAATAAATTTCCCCTTGAAAAAAAATGAAAGGGGACTGGAATTGGTGTTACTAATGTTCTTTAACTTATTGGGGTCAATTTGTTGTCAAGAAGAAAATACAGTGAGATGAGTTCTCATGAGGAAATTTACAGATGCTGTAGGTGTGTCTTGGTGTGGAGGATGCCGTCCTTCTGCGCACAGACCTCTGAGCAGCTTCGAGACAGGACAGAGTAGGACCTGCAGTGGGGGCTTTGTGCTCTTTGGAAGATGCACCTGTAAGTCCCCAGACAGGACATGAGGAGAGTAGGAACTGGGGAAGCTTTGAGGGTTTTCCAGGTTACTTAGTTCTGGTGACTGACCAGAGAGCTGATCAATGCCTGACATATACATAGTAGATAAGATATTATAGAAAAGTTGTTAAAGACATAACTTCATATTCTTGAGATGGTGACATATCAATATTTCCACAGCCTTGTAACCTATCGAGGTCAAACAATTTGCTGATTCTAAACCATCTTGATGGACATGTGTATGCTGTTATACCTACTTAATGCCCTTCTCTGGAGTATCTTCACTAACTCTGAAAGCAAAGGAAGTTCTGTGTTAGTACAAAGGATGAAATTGTTAAAGCAGACTCAGTACCCCACACCACACTACACTGATTATTCCAAGATAAAGGAGCGCCAGGCACAGTTAGCATGTTCTCTTGCCGAAGGACCCCAAAACCATCAGGCCAACCTTTTCTCCCTTATGAGGATGGTTTGGCCCAGGTTAACAGATGAAATTTGAGACAGGCACGTGGAAACACTGTTTGCAGAGGAAGTAATTTCTGTGTTTGAGCATCTCCATTATATAACATATTCTGTTGATTACACAGCTAGCAAAGATACGTAGGGGTTACCCCGTTGCCCCATCCAGTCATGACCCATAAGTCAGGAAATTTGGGGTTCATTTACAGTGAAAGATGTAGAAAGACTAGTTGTACCCTGCTGAAGACGTTGAATAGATAAGGACTCTCTTTTATCTTTTCTCTAGCAAATACCACTGCATGCTTACAAGGAGGTCTGGTCAAGGTCACTGTACCTTCCTTCATCTGTGTCAAGGTCAGCTTGAGGTCATCGGTTCCCCCTTGTTCCCTGATCAGGAAGGAGTGAGTTCCAGGCCTGCTGTTAACCTTTCCTTTCCCGGGTTTTACAGCAGAATGTTGCTTACGTGTTCAGAAACACTGATTTCTAGAGTGTTTGATTCCTTTCCTCGGATGTTTTATCTTCTTCCTTGACCTCTTCCAGAAATCTAACCTCTCCTTTCTTCAGTATCCTTCACAAATTCCCTAACACCTCTGTGCTAAGGCAGTCTCCTTTACAGGCTGCTTAACCTCCCTGTCTCTGTCTCCCCCTCAGCTTTCCTCTTTTGCCCCACCCATCTCATCCCTGAAATTATATGTCTGTCAGTCAGAAGTTTCCACACTGGGACATCCCTGGTCGCGCAGTGGTTAAGAATCCGCCTGCCAATGCAGGGGACACGGGTTCGAGCCCTGGTCTGGGAAGATCCCACATGCCGCGGAGCAACTAAGCCCATGAGCCACAACTACTGAGCCCTCGAACCACAACTAATGAGCCCACGTGCCTAGAGCCCGTGCTCCGCAACAAGACAAGCCACCGCAATGAGAAGCCCGCGCACCGCAACGAAGAGTAGCCCCCACTCGACACAACTAGAGAAAGCCCGTGCACAGCCACGAAGACCTAACACAGCCAAAAATAAATAAATAAGCTTAAAAAAAAGTTTCCACACTAATACATATGGAGACAGCACTCCACTGTAACTGGTCGTGCCAGACCCTCCCCTGCAAACCAGGCCTAAATTTCTCGGTGGTTGGTAGACCCTGTGTGCATCAAAAGTCGAAATCAAATGCACTGTCTCCCTCACATCCTCTGCCAGCAAAATGCTTTCTCTTCCGAAATGTCCCTGTACTTTGGCAGCTTTGACATATAATCATCCACATAATCTGGAAATACTTCTGCTCCTTCGTCTCATTTGATGAGACAAGAAGTCCTACCGGTTCTCCTTCAAGAATCTCCAAGACAGATACCGCCCCCCCGCTTCATTATACTATAGCCCATCCCCACTTCCGATGCCATTCTTGCCCCGTTAATTTCTCATAAGCTCTATTAATCGTTCTGTTCCTTTTTGTCTCAAGTCTTTTTCCCATTAAAATTGAAATACCCTTTTTCCTTTGTTGTCTGCCTAAAAATTCTCCTCATTCTTCAAAACAAGAGGTCAAATAACCATTTCGTCTATAAAACTTCTCTTAACCTCTCCCGCACATGCTTGCCTTTCCTTGCCAGGCAGAATTATTAACTCTCTTTTCTGGGCCCACGTAACATTACATGCGTTCTATTTCACTTAGTCACGCTTGTTTCTTCCACTGGGTTGTACTCCTGGAGGTCAGGGATCATATTTGGCCTTGCCATCTCTTGCGATAGCATTATTATTTTTTACTTAGTACATGTTCCATCTGGGGCTTCGGGGGAACTTCAAAAACACCCCATATTTTCTGCTCCTGAATCTGTGTCCAGTTGTGAGCTAGACCCAAGAACTGCAAGGTGGGGGACCTAATTATCACCGTAAATACAGTGAACAAGTTCAGAAGCTAGACTTCAGGTTGTAAGCTTGCTGGTGACTCACCAAGAGGCTGCCACACTTTCTGAACCACGAGAGGCTTCTGCCTTGTGAGGGCCACTGTGCAGGTTGATTTGCTGTGGGGTTTGCTGTTTGCAGGCAGACTGATTAGGAAGGAGGAATCCAGAAAGGGCTAATTCATCAGTGCCTGATTCTTTAACACAAAGTCCCCCTCCTCTCTCCTTGGGGTGGAGAGAGGCCCGAGGTAGGACTTGAAGGAATTTCCCTCCACGTGGAAACACGAGGCCTAAGAGAAAGGAGGTTCCTACCTAAAACTTAACTGTAACTTGAATTGAAATAAGTAAACTTTATTCCAAAGTATAAGCACCTATATTAATTTTCACTTAAAATAGGATTGGGGAAAATGTTTCAAAGGACTAAATGAATAATGGGAATAGACAATAAAAATATGTACTGTATAATCAGATCTCTAGTCTGTTCAGGTTTGGTGTCTAATATGACAGAACTTCACAGATATTTTTTGTGTGTGCTGTTTAGGGAATGAATGGTTTACATTTCCATATAATCTCTCTTTTAGATAGTTAAGCTGCTTAGCCATGCTCTGCTAGGACATATGCACCACTGAAAGATGTATAAATATGCAAGCATACATACGAATGACACATTTAAACACACGCACTTTTGTTGTAAGGTATATCCTTGCTGGGGGGAAGAGCCCCAATGTAAGAACCATTTCATTGCTTGCTGAGGACTGTCAGTTCTATGTCCTTATATCTCCTCGGTGGGTCCCCTTACCGCTGTTGATTTCTTTTTTTTTTTTGCGGTTCGTGGGCCTCTCACTGTTGTGGCCTCTCCCGTCGCGGAGCACAGGCTCCGGACGCGCAGGCTCAGCGGCCATGGCTCACGGGCCCAGCCGCTCCGCGCCATGTGGGATCTTCCCGGACCAGGGCACGAACCCGTGTCCCCTGCATCGGCAGGCGGACTCTCAACCACTGCGCCACCAGGGAAGCCCACCGCTGTTGATTTCCTAGTTAAGTTTCTTATTACTTCTTAACGGTATTACCCCCAAACCTCAAATCTTATCATCTACTTAAATATTTGCAAATATTTATTCATTACTTATTCTGTGCTGGGTGTAGTTGATGTAACTGCCCAAACAAAGCAAAACAAGACACTGTAGCCCCTCATGTGGGGAGGCCCCAGCCTGTTCCTTCAGTTCCACAGCCACCAGAGTGACCCTTCCCCTCCTGTTCTGAGCACAGAGAAAAGGGTGGGCTCCCAACAAATAGATGTTTCTGAATTAATGAGTTTAGAATACCTGAGATTAAAGCACTTATAATGCAACTAAGGTAACCCGCAGGCAAGACAGTTGGGAAGAAAAATCAAGAAGGGGCTGTTTTAGTTCAGTTTCGTGATTAATGACTCCAGTGTAACCTGCCATGTTCGCTTCTAGCATGAAAACGGACGTGGAAGGTGTGTGTTTTGCTCAATAATAAGGGAATAAAGATTCTAATTTTGGTCCTTCTGTGTGATAGGAGAAACAGAGAAAGAAGTTGGACACATTTTAAAAACGTATAAAACGTTAGTATATTTCAAGCTCACAAATGCATGATATTAAAACTTATGTGATGTCTGTTCTTTGGACAAAAATTGGGTATAATTTGATCCTACTCTCATCATATCCAAGATATGAGGGTGAAGCAAACATTTATGTTATTGGGACTGCATATCAGCATATTCAGAAGGACTTTGAGTGCACAGGCATACATGGATGATGCTAAATATTTCTAAAAGTTTACCTTTTAATAGCTTGCATTCACAATGCCTTGTTTCTAAACGTACACCCTCTCTTTCATGGCTTTCACTGCATGTTTCATAATTATAGCATTTTTCTTTACTTTTCATGTTTAAATAAACACAAGGACTGGAATTTTGCCTCAGGAAGCAAGGTTATTCATAATTTTGTCAAGTGAATATTACTTATTCCTTCAAAAATGTTTAAAGAAAAACATATCGACTCTGTATTTTTAAAGAACACCTTAAGTTTTCTCATGACTGAGTACAATTGCATGTGAAAAACACTAGCTATAATTGTTTTCAACTATTTTAGAAATGTTTTTCTTTATTGTGTCTGCAGAACAAAAGCCAGTAAGGTGCAAAGCTACATTTTCAAGCATTCCGATTGGATTGACCAACTATATACTCACTTAAAATAATTCAATAATTCGAAATGAATGCAAATTTGTTTTTAATTTCACAAACACATAACACATTCCAGAGGACATGCCACACAGTTTTCTCTTCTGCCCAAATTCTGCTTTCAAGTATCTTTGTTTGCTTCACAGCTTCCTCAGAGCCCTCCTTCAATCCATCCAAGGCTGAGTGATGACAAAGAGTCTTCCCAGGGGCTTTCAGAGAAGAGCACCTGCTGACTAAAGGTGTCCTGGTCACATGTTGATAGCCCTCTGCTGCTTTTGTCCAAATTGTCTAATAAATCCACGAAGCCAAGTTAACGGCAAAAAGAGATGGCTCTTAAAAAATGTTACGACTGGTCTTCTTTGGATTATTATAAAATCGTATAGTTAGACGAGTCTTAAACCCCATTCAGTGATCCCTTGTTGCATATGAGGAAGCCAATACGCAGAGAAATTATCCTGCTTAAAATGTTCATATCGAATATATTAAAATTTCCAAATCTGGGCCGTCCAGTCCCTTACTGCCTCTTTTCAATATTTGCCCGGATGTCTGTAATTTGTGGTTATGCAGAGACAGAATCTCAAGACAGTTTAACAAAAGAATGAACCAAGTTTCAAACTTTTATTTAACTGTTAATCATAAAAATTCTTGTAAATGCTGAAATAAGAAAACAGCTGTTTACCCCGTGGAGAGAGACCTTTGCAAGTAAAGATTAACAAGATTTTTTGAAGGTAATGCTATTTTACAATGGCACTTATCTGTATTTCCCACTTTTATCCATCAATGGTTTTTGCTCACAATTTTTTCATTTCGGTTACTATCCCTGCAGTTTTCCCCCAGAAAACTTGTTAAGACTTCACTGGTAGCGTTTCCATGAATTATTTCTCCATGTTATTTTTTCCACACTAGAGAGTAGTTTTATTTCTTCCACTTAAACTATGCTTCTGCTTTGTATTAAATCCACACACCTCATTTGCCACTTTATCCGGTAATTTCAAGGCCTAGTATCAAATAAGCATTGGTGGCTTCTTAAATCTATTTTATTCAGACATCTGCCTGATTCTTAAGGATGCATCTTTGTAAAGTTATATGTGTGTATTTATGTGTATGTATAGTTTTGCAGACACACACCACATTTAAAAGGACAAAATTACACAGGAGATTTCAAACATCTTCCCAAATAAGTTGTTTCTCTATTCACATGTAAGGCTACAAGTTTTATTTTCCTACAATATTGTCATTTATCTTTCCAAGGCCTGCAAAAGTGAAGAGTAGTAAATTATGGAGCAAAGAATCTACACTTTGACTTTTTGGGGTGATTTTCCAGTCCTCTTGTTCCATATATTCTTTTATTTTAGGAGTTACTAAATGTCTTGTTTTTTTCCTGTCTTGTTCATTGGGCAAACAGGGGTAGATGGTCCCCCTCTCTAGATAGGAGACGGCCTCCTAGCCCCAGGATTCAAATCCAGCATGCGTCTCCGGAGAATGACAGGTACTAGTCACTTCCTCCCCACAGACAAGTGGCTTCCAGAGGCTGGCGGGCCACCAAGTGGAGGGTAGCCAAGAGCCATGTGGTTGTGATGCCTTCCTTTTAGGGGCCAGAGCATAAGAGGTGGTGATTCCAAAACTAAATGCATCCACCTCTGATAAAGCACCTTACAATGTTTCCTGAAGTGAAGCTAGCACGCACAGGGCATGGTTTAAACACAGTAAAGTCGGGTCCAGCGGGAGAGTTCTCTCTTAATGAGCATTTGTCTTAGGGTTTCGATTTTCTAGAAACATATTTAACTATTGATTTTGTCTACACTTGACTAAATTAAAATTCTCAGGTGCTTTACAATGTATTAAAATCTGTCACAGAGCCTGTTCTTTTGTTATACTGGTTGATGATCTGACCTTCATCGTCTTGTTTTGTTAATAATGAAGTTTAGGCTTTGGGGCCTATTCCCTGATTTAAGACAGAATACCTCGTTCTTATCTATTTTACGAATATTGTGTTTTTAAGCCAAGTATTGTCCAGGGCTAGGGTCAGTCAACAAGGTAGGTTTTTAAAAATAACATCAGTGCTTCGAATCTACTTCATGCTGTGATGTCACAAGTGCCACGATATGTATTTACATTGCTTTGTTTTCCTCCTTGGGCGTTGTTCACCCAATTCTCCTCTTTTGTGATGGCTCTTATACGTAGGCCATGTCGTTTCCCAACTGGCTACGAAAGGTCATGGGTGTTTTGACTGGACTGCTTCTCTTCTGGTGAAGCAGAAATTCAGTCATCACATGGGTGACATCTTATTTAGTATATTTCAATTTGAAAGAAAAACTAAACGCCGTCACTCAGGAAAGATTAATAAGTCATCTTACAAATGTTGGACCCCGAGGTGGTATTTTATGGAGGCTTTTTGAATATTTATTATGCTTTCATCTTTAACACCTTTACCTCTTAATATGACTTAACGTATTTGGAATTTAAATCTAGTTCCTTCTACTGCTAACTGATTTCTAGGATAGAATTTACGAGACTAGAAAACTTAGTAAAATCTCCAATGTAAAAATTATTACAAACTTAAAGTTTTTTCAAATAAGAATATAAAATAATAGTATAAAAATTTTAAATGTGCACCCACATTGCTACTCATTCATTCAGCAAAACTTTTTTGTGCATTTACTGTGTGTACTAGTCTAATGGCTAGAGTCATAACAGTGTTTAAGAAAAGCAGTGTCATGGCCATGAAGGAACTTAGAATTTCCTCTCATAAAAGACTATCCTGGATTTCATCTTAGGTAATGATTGCTAGAGTATAAGACGGTTAAGTGTGATGGTCTCTGTAGTGAATATAAATGTAAGTTTATCTGGGTTTAGGATAAGCAGCATGGAAATCCAAATAGTAGTTTTAGTTCTTACATACATGAGATGAAGATTAGTTGAAGATTAGTTGTCTTTTAATAACATGTGAATTATGATATTTGATTTCATAGATTTTATATATAATTTTAAAGGTAGATTTTAGAAGCAGAAATAGTCCTTTTAGATAAGATTATTAAAGGAAACTCTTCCTAATACATAATTCTGAACATACATTTTACTTTTCATTATGATTTATGTATAAGTAAATTCTGTGTTCAACAAAAGGAAATACATTTTAAATGGCTTGATACTATGATATATTACTGTTGGGAACAGAATGTTATTTACAATAAGTTTTTATTATTAAAATATATAAGTGCTTATAAAAATGAGAGAGAAATTACTGCGTCAGCTGACGCGAAATTCATAGGTAACCATGGCAACCGCTCAGGAACACAACACTTGCATTTCACCTCCTATTGGCTTTATTTACTCATTCAGAAGTTTCCGCCAATTCACAAATGAGGTGAACGTGGCATCAGATTTGGAGACAGTGAATGTTCATAAAAATTTTGCCATCAGGTGACTTTTGCCCTAGGTCACTCGTTGCTAAAAAAAAATATATTCTAAAATCAGTGACAGTTTATATAATCGCCTTTGGATGTCTGGTATCAAGGCATATTTGATCATTTTGAAACTAACATAGTAATACAGTAAGTAAATATTTGCTTAAGAGCGCTCTCTAGTAAGTTGGAAAGCATTGAGTTGCCGTCTTATTTCACACAGTGTGTGTGTTCACACACACACACAATTTTTAATGTAGCATTTCTCCATAATTTAACTTCAACAGTAAGAAATCTTGATGTCATCTCAAGTGGTACAATAGCTTTATTTGGAATTAACATGGAAGCATGTTTCTCTAGATGGAGGAATTTTCCTAGAAGTTGTAGGATTTTGTAAAACAAGGATGAGGAAAAAATACGTAAGTTTGGAACCCCAGGGAATGTTTGTGACTTTAAAATTCTAGTGAAAATTTTCTTGCAAAATTTTAAAAATATTGAAAATTTTAAGAATCACCACTCCAATAACAAAGTATTTCTTTGTAAATGGCATTCTTTTAATATATAAATAGTAACTTTTATGAACCTGTGTGCACATAACTCTGTTATGAATCTTAGTAAAATTGAGAGCTACTTGTGGCTTCAAATTAACAAAATTTGTGAGTGGCAAGTTAGAAAAAATGTACTTTAATAGATCCCTGAAGCATTGAGGTTTTGAGTTTAGTGCTCACAGTTGAATGCATCATCCTTAAGTGAAAGGCAAGTATAAATTACTGTTATTATTAATAGTATTATCACCATCTAATTCAACTTTTTGGTAAATATTTTTTCAAGAAAACACAACATATTCTTTTTAAATTAAAAACAATGTTTTGATAGTGACCGTTCTAATAAACGTGAGGTGATAGTTCTTACTTGGTACGTTTTGAGATGTATGTTGATACTTCATTGGCTTGAAGTTACTGACTCCATTGTTTAGATTGAGACTGTTTTTGCATCATTGTACATGACAGTTTTAAGGAGGCAATTTATTGATGTGGCTTAAATAAAATGGAAAATATTTGATAAAATCACATTATTTTCCAGGAGTTTAAATTAAAGTATCCCACTGTGTTTAAAATTAATTCCTGCATTATTCTGCTAATCTAGTTCTGATTTCTTTTGCAACTTGGAAGCAGCTACTTGCCTATAGGAATCTTTATCCTTAAATGTCAAGTGGTTTCTTTGTATTCAAAGTGGATGAATCTTCTTTCTCCATTGAAAATATTTATGAGATAAAGAAATGACCCACTTTTTCACTTCCAGAATTCATGATACTTGCCATGTAGATGCAGAGTTGATGTAGAACCACCTATAAATTCAAAGCATCACTAACCATTTTTGTTTGTTTTATAACATCCTTTATCATCTGTGCTTTTCAAAGATGTCCTTTTTTTTAAATGAATGAAATGTACCCATGTACTGAAATACTTAGTGAGTCTGTTTAATGGCTATAGTCATATACATAAATATCAATAATAAACAAAAGGGTGAATGTATCTTAATGGTATGCATCCATCTTCACCATATGTGAACATTTCTTGTTTAGGTAGATTCTGTTTAAATTTAATTTTTTCCTTCCCAAAATTATGAGGAAACAAGATGATGGAGATTTGCATTTCACATGAAGCCATCTGGATAGGCAACCAAAATATAGACAGAAATATTCTTATGATATCAGTGTTAATTATAATTAAAACATTATGTGGTAGAATTTATTACATTTTCCCCAAAGCAGACTATATTTTCATCTTATTAGCCTGTTAATTTTCCACTTTAATAGAGTTGTAGTATCTTTTTTTTTTTTTTTTTTTTTTTGGTGTACGCGGGCCTCTCACTGTTGTGGCCTCTCCCGTTGCGGAGCACAGGCTCCGGACGCGCAGGCCCAGCGGCCATGGCTCACGGGCCCAGCCGCTCCGCGGCATGTGGGATCCTCCCGGACCGGGTCTCGAACCCGCGTCTCCTGCATCGGCAGGCGGACTCCCAACCACTGCGCCACCAGGGAAGCCCGAGTTGTAGTATCTTCAGAAAAGTTTTATTTATCAGTGTCTTCAGGGAGTTGCTCTAACTGAATGTAGTTATAGATGAGGAAAGGAAAGTGGCCCAGAAACAGATTTTCACAATTGCCTTTCTTTTCCTTAGTACATTTTATGAATCTTCACCCTTAATCTAATAGAGAATAATAATTAAAAATGGAACTTCCAGAAAATTAGACTTAATTAGGAATGCCCTCACTTTTTGATTATTACCCTTGCTTCCATTTAATAATGCAATAATTATTGTTACACCTTACATTTGAATATACCTTTATAGCTTTTAAGGACCTTAATTTGTGCCCTGTGAACTGGGAGGCATCAGGCCAAAATCATACAACCCTAAGTTGCGAAGTAAAAAAAAAAAAAAA
This sequence comes from Phocoena sinus, assembly GCF_008692025.1. Classification (NCBI taxonomy): domain Eukaryota; kingdom Metazoa; phylum Chordata; class Mammalia; order Artiodactyla; family Phocoenidae; genus Phocoena; species Phocoena sinus. The sequence goes on along the minus strand of NC_045774.1, from coordinate 81,700,014 downwards.
AAAAAAAAAACACAGGATCTCTGATTCTTGCACATCTACGCCAAAGAAACATTCTTTACATGTAATAAAATAATGATAAAAAATTTTGATTCAACAGAACACGTTAAAACCCCAAATAACTAAGACATGATGGAGACACTGTCACTGTTTTGTTTGCTTTTGTCTAAGGATCCCTCCAGCGAACATCGTCATTCAAAGTCACTCGATGGCAGAGGGGGCGGGAACCTAGGGCCATGGGCCACGACGGTGCCTTACCAACTGACTCAGACCCATATTCCCTTGGACAAGTCACTTAACCTTCCTGGAACTTATTTTCGTCCTCTGTAGATTTAGGTGGTTGTAGATGGACTAGCTGAATTCTGATGGCCCTCAAGACGCTAAAACTGAGTCCATGCTGCCTGGTTGCATCACGATGAACATGTGTTGGGCCAGTAATGATGACTGACACCTCATTATGCATAAGGCGGTAACCAGAGGGCGTTTCTTATGTATGGTGTCTTAGGTTTTACCAAAGACCAGGAAACAATGCCAAGTTTTATGTCTAAATTTATTTGATTTGATGTAAGCTGAACTGTATAACCCTGATTAGGTTTTTACTTGGCGTAACCTTTTAGATTCTCAAATTCCAGTAGAATACTCAAAATATTACTTTTTTAACCACCTAGCCAACATATATTTATTGAGAAGCTACTGTGTCCTGGGCGTTGATGTTACAGTAATAACCCAAACACAATTCCTGCCCATGAGGAACTTAGGAAAGAATAGTGTAAGGGAGAAGGTAGTTGCTTTCACTGTGATCCATTTTATGATCACATGATCAATAGTTTCAGGGAAATAGTACAAGAATATAAATTGATGGTTTTAACCTCTCCTGTTTACGTATCATGAGACCCTATTCCAAGACAGAGCTGTGTTTAAACATACAATATATTCATAGCTATAACTTAGGATTTGGGGTAGAAAAGACAGTAGGATTTTCTGTTTTCTTCTCTCTTCTTGCTTTACACTGAATTATTACAATCCAGTGAATGTCGTTTTAACTTGAGGATTCTTTTAAGTGTTTAGAAGAATTATAAAGACATGCCCTCTGTAGAAAACTTTAGAAGAATCTTCAGTAAAGTACGTTTCTGTGGCATTTGAAGAGGAAAAAAAAGGGCATCCATGAGTTAAACACTAAAACAAGGACAAAAGTTAGATGCATGAACCTCTGCGTGAATATTTGTCATCCAGTTATGGGACGTTGAGTTTGATACTCTTACACGTGAATAAGAGTCTTTATCTTCAAGAAACAAGTATATATTATTATCATTTTAAATAATACTTTTATAGCATTGATCTCTTCCTATTTTAAGTAATGCTAAAAGCGCTACAGATCCTTGTTCTATGTAATACTGCAAAAAACTACAAATACTACCATACCAATACTGAGTAATACTGAAATATTTAGAGTTAGCAAATCTATAAGGTGATGGTGTTATTATTGCCATTTTGCAGGTGGAAAAAAACTGAGGCCCAGAGAGGCTAAGTAACTTGACTAAAATCATCCAGCTGGTCAGAAACAGAGTAGAGATCAAACCCAGTTTGGCTCTAGAGTCCGTGCTTTTAGCTACTATGATCCAGTGTCATTTATGCCACAGATGCAACGCGTTCATGGCCGTTGAGATCATAGACTCTTAGTTTGACATGTAAGAACCACGTGAGTGAGAGCAAATGACTTAACCCCTCTAAGCCTCAATCTCTTTATTCTCATAAAGGCTGAAAGCTTAGTACCTCCTTGTTGGATTGGTGAGCTTAGATGAGATAATGCAGCAAGTTCTTAGTAAATATTAGACACTGTTAGTATCGTCATGGTTGTCATTATCACCATCACCAGGTACTGTGATGCTCAGCCTTGCATCTAAACCCATTAAGTTTAGGGATGAGAAGTGCAAGAGATGAAAGTTTTATAGAAGAAATAAGATCTCGCTTGGGTCTAGACAGACTCATAGAAATTACTAGGGATAGGAGAAAAGCAGAGAAGTTCTAAAAGATTCTTGTCACCTTTCTGCTACAGGAAGGTAGAAAGTTGGTACAAAGGCCTGCAGGTGCTTCTCATGCCAACCCTCCACCCACGAACCCTTCTCTCTCAACACTTTCCCTCCTGGTCCACTTACTGTCGCCTGAACTTTCCAGAGCATCTCCCTTCAAACTGCAATCCACACCTGTCCCCAGGCACCATCCATCCCCACATCTCTGAACCCCCTTGCCCTGGTTGACTGTTCATCGTTGCTGTTGTTAGCACTGATCCCCTTCTGACATGTTATACAATTTACTTGTTTGAGGGTTTTTCTGTTTCTGTTTCTGTCTTTGCTTATGGGTTGTCTTCTACCACTAGAACACGAATTGCTTAAAGGCAGAAATTTTGTCTGCTTTGTTCACAGACATATTCCAAGCAGCTAGAGCAGTGCCTGACATATATACACACGCAACAGCTATTTGTCAGCGAGTGAGTGAGTGGGTGAAAACCCTTCGTGACCGTGAGCTTCATGAGTTGACCTTAAACTCTGGGTTCTCACTTGACTCTCAGTCTTCTGAGAGGGGACAAGGGACTCTGGCTCTCCCGGTCCCTGGGCACTCCTGGGGCCAAGCATATATTTCCCCAGATGATATAGGACGTTTAATTTCGAGCTCAGGCCCCGGGGTCTGCAGACTTTCTTCCTCTGCCTCTGCCATCACCCCGCCGCGAGCACCTGCTCTGCACCTGCTCGCTTCACTTTGCTTCAGGAGCAGCTTCTCTTCCCCACGAGCTCCACGTTGAGTGCAGGCAAGTGCTCAGGACCTCTCTGCTCCCCTACATCCTGCGGTCCCCTCTCCCGACCACACGATCATCAAGGTAGCTAAAAGCTACCCCCTAGTGTCAGAGGAGCACCTCCATGCCCCAGCCTGTGCCTGGCGTTGTGGTCTCTTCCCTCTGTGAACAAGGGTGCACCCAGCGGGCGGGCGTCAGAGTCAATCCCTGCACCCTCTTTGCTGGACAGTGTGTGACAGAAGCAGTTCAGGAGCCGGACTTAGCTTCTAGCCGCGGCTCTGCCACCGGCCATGTGGCCTGTCCCGAGCCTGTCTCCTCATCTGTGAGGTGAACCCCTTCCCGAAGGATCATCGTGACAATAAATAAGGCGGTGCCTCCCTCAGTCCTGGCCCAGAGTCTATTCCTGGGGAATAGACTGATTTCCAACTAGTCAAGGGACGTGGTAAGGAGAGATGCCCCTCCTCTGTCACATCCCTTTTGCCACCTCGGAAGCGAGATGTCAGAGTCATGAAAGTCTCAAGGATACACAGCTGGAACCCGAATTCTAAACCCAGATTCTGAGTTTGAGGGCAAACTCATGTGAGCCAAGCAAGTGGCAGCAGGGAGAGAGGAGGGGCGGGGCGAGCATCCCCAGAAGCGCACGCCCCCTATGACGCGGACCTGGCACTTTGATGTGCATCCCTGTGCCTGGACCTATGCTGGATTTCAGAGCATCTGGCCTTAATAAGTAAAAGGAGTAGAGACAAGAGACTAGATCTTGAAGTTTCTCATCACAAGAAAAGAAAATTTCTAGCTAGTGATGGTGGGTGTTGACTAGGCTTATTGCAGTGGTCATTTTGTCATATTCACAAATATTGAATAATTATGTCATACACCTGAAACTAGTACGATGTTACACGTTAACAATATCTCCAAAAAAGACAGTTTTCTCCTTAACATTGTTGGAAGGAAGGGATAGCAGGAAATAAAAGTAAGGATAAATTGTAGACAATCAATTATCAAGATAAACAATAATGTTTTTTATGGTTTCTCTGTTTTGTTTTAAAGAAGTGAGTTTCTTGACCACAATATTTTGTTTTTCCTTCAAATGTATTGTAGTCCAGACACCTTTTAGGTTGAATAGGCATATGTAAGCTGCCTTGGGGAAACAAACTCTATGTATAAGCATTATTTCTATAGGAAAATGCATTTCGGGTTTCAAATGTTTGACGTACATACCTACTTTTAGAACATAGAGTAAATCGGGAACTTTATTAGTTCTTTGACTTGTGACGTATGATTAGGTTTTTTAAATGCTACATGATTGCAAAAGTATCTTTATGACAATTTTTAAAGTCATTTGAATAGCTGATTTTTAAATACTTTTATTTATGTCAAACACGTTTCCCTAGAGCATTTTTCTTCTCTTTTCTTCATAATTTTGGGGGAGAAAAAAAACAAAAGAGAACATCTTTGTAGCCCCAAGTTTCAACCTGTCAGAGTGGAGGGCACTTCCCCCGTGTGTGGTCTTTCAGCACCTAAACCACAACTGTCATCACGTTTATCATCACTGCGTTTCACCGTTGAGTTTGTTTCTTCCTCAGGAAGGCACAGTTGCCAGCAGGAACCCCCATGACATCAAGGCTGTAGACTTAACGCATCTACACTGATGGGGCGTCAGCTTCTGTGTCTCCTGTTGGGAAACTTGTGTCTTCCACACAGTACCAGTTCTGGTTTTTATTTTCATTTTATTTTAAAAAGTACGGGCTGACAAAACCATTTAGGTAAAATAGTTGCCATTTTTCATGTCTATTGCTTTTATCATTGTATGAGATGACCGTAGCTTGATTCATCATATATTTTGTATTTCTTTAACATTTCATTCCACAGGCACTCCAGAAAGTCTGAAAGATCTAGCACCCAAAAACAGACTAGGAAAGGCACTGCCTCTGATGCAGAAAGGTAGGCTTGGTGTTGTGCTGTGCGGTATCTTCTGTTTCACTAAGATGTTCTGGGGCGCCTTCTCTATCATTTGACATGTGCTTAAACACAGTTGTGATGCTTAAAGACATTCGTGTAAAGAAATCTCCTATACGGGAATAGCCTCATTCAAAAAATGAGATGGGTAATTTGAAGGCAGCCCTTAAGTCTTAGGGCTTAAGAAACATCTCATGCATTTCTCTTAGTGATCATTCCGATTACTAAAGAGGATTAAATCCAGTGCATTCCTATATACATATTAAGACATCAGTATTTAGTTTCTGAAATCATTGAAATGTTACCAATGAATGTATTACCTGAAATATGCAAATATTTTGAGCGTCTGTTATTTATCTGAATGACGCCAACTTCTTAAATATCTCCTCTACGAATGGATAATCTAAGAGTCTACTTGTAATTACAACCTAAGATATTTGCTGAGTTAATATAGAAATTAAGGGATTACTGATCTTTTGTTTGCAATTCATTCATTGCCACAAATTTTTAAAATACTTTTAGGTACAAGATACTGACAGATATTTTACGTAGCTGTAAAAAAAAAAACAAAACAAAACAAACACCAAAAAATCCAATTAACGTATATCCACTCATCCAACCAGTATTGAGAGCATGCAGGGTGATATAGTTGTAAGTGAATGCGTTCCTTCGAGTGTCACTGCTGCCGTAGAGGTGTGCACAACGTACAGTGAGAACACAGGGAAAAGAGGTGGCTGCAATGAGATTAGGAAATAGGTCACAAACAGGTGGCACTTGAGCTAATCCAGGTGTATGAAAGTACATGTGAAGAGCAGCGTGTTCTGTGAGAAGGGAACAGTATTAGAGAACACTGAGCCTTGACATATCCTCTTGAGTTTGGGGAAACCATACCCATTTGGGGAGGGAAAATAGGATTCCTATCAGGAGTTGGGAGAGAGGGCTGAAAACAAAACAGGAGAAATCCTTAGAGATTGTTATAAATGACCTCGTGCGCCATGGTGTAGAATTTCAACTTCTACCTTATTCATCCATGAGCCACGGACAGGCTTTAAACGTGAGAAGTAGATGATTAGTTTTGAGTTCCAGAATTATAGATCACTTTAACAACACTTTGGAAGGTGAATTGAAGAACCCAGGTGTAGATGCAAGACACCAGCTAGGCTGTTACAATAGGCTTGGTTGAGAGGGAGTCTGTACGCTTCGGTGATCCATGCAGTTAACGAATATGTACACCACTGTGTGTTAATTTCAAGGAATAAAATAGAGAGCAGCAAAAAGGGGGCCTTCCCAGAATACATTACCTCTGAGATGAAGTTAGAAAACTGTGTCGGTATTAGTCACATCAAGGGTTGTGTGTGAAGAGGAGACGGATTGGTTCCTGGCTAATGGTCTGTGGAGATATCGACTATTTAGGGAACTTAACTTACAATGGAACAAGAATCCTGGGAACCAGAAAAAGTGTTGAGTAGAAATTCAGTTTTACAAGTTGGATGGTTGGATAGATAGATAGATAGACAGATACATCCAGCCAGCCATCCATACATTGATGGATGGACAGATAGATACAGGTAGAGGAAAAGAGAGAGAGAGAAACAGATAGATAGATGGACAGCCAGACAGATAGATAGATACATCCATCCATACATACATACATACATAGATGGACGGACAGATAGATACAGATAGAAGAAAAGAGAGAGAGATAGATAGAAGAAAAGAGAGAAAAGAGAGAGAGACAGATAGATGGACAGACAGAAAGATAGATGGATAGATAGATAAATATTGATGCATACATACATACATGGACAGAGAAATAGATAGATAGATAGATAGACTGATGGACAGATAGATAGACAAGAAGAAAGTAATGAAACAATACTGATTATGTCACTGTATATATATTCTTTACTCTCAGCCCAGCTAATAGCAGTCTCTTTACCAGCATGTACATGATTTTAAATCTTCAGCCATCATTCACAGCCCCCCGAGCCACGTGCACACGCAATTCCAATTATTTTGACAAGACTGAAATTTTTCCTCAAAGTTTCATGTTCTTTATATTCCATTCTTTCATTCATTTAACAATTACTAGTTGAGTGACTACTGTGTGCAGTTCTACAGTTTCAGTGAACAATTATTATTACAATAAGATACTGCTCTACAAAACGTTAGATGATTCTAGAGTCCACTGCCCATGGCTATCTGAGCATCTGCCGTACAACACTGAACACGTCTGTAAGCACAAATCTTCCCTCCAGTAGGAACAGCAGGGATTCAGCCGACTCCTAGTGCCAAATGTTTGCTTAAGGACCCTATTCGTACTCCTCTTACCGTTACTTACTTTGCTGTAGGTTTGATATAGAAAACTCAAAGCTTTCAGGTATGCGGATTTGTTTGATTATAATTAAAGCTCTTTGTTGATTTTTATTAGAGTGTAAATCACATGCCTGGCGTTTGAGTGAATTGTTGAATAGCTGGTTACAAAAGAAGAATTGGCCTAGGTTTACATTAGCTCTCACTTCTTTAGAAGATACCTTGAGTTGACCTGTAGCTACAGATGAATTGAGACCAGAGTATGAATGCTCAGATGCTGATCCTTGGCCTTCGGGAGTTGACTGCTTCCCCAGAGGAGCCCCAGCACACAGACACACCTTGGCCTCTGGCACAATTTGCTGTGATGATCATACTTTTTGAAGGTCCTCGGTTTGGCCTCAAAATTTTTGACCTTTTGAGAAACAGACTTGTAAGAAAATATTTTGAAAGATATGGTAACCAGTTCTAGATAGAAGAAAGGCAGAACCTACTTCTGACTTTGGTGCGTCACCATTGCAATAGAGCTTCAGACCCTCTGAAGAAGCTCCTTAGTAAATAAAAGTGTAACTTTTCACCCTCCTGTGAGTTGAGCTTTGTGGATTGCTGGAACCACTGCACGTCCTGTTCTGGGGTCTTTTCTTCTTGTGGAACTTGCTCTCTGCATCCTAACTGGGGGGTGTGGGGTAACAACTGGTATTTAGAATTGCTTGCCTATGCATTTTATGTTGTGCTGACACTCTGGAGAAAAGTCCGTGTAAGCCTGAAATGGCCATGACGGGAGGAACCATGGTGACCTTAAATACCACATGCATGTCTATCCTTTAACAAGTAATTAAAAAAAAAAAAAAGAACTCTAATTTTAAGCCACAATAGAAGCAATTCACTGCACGTCTGCATGCAGCAACAGAAATGTCTAACAACCTAAAAGTTTTGGTGGGAAATGTGTTTTACTTAAGTTCAAGTCACAACACCTAAGACTTTAGGTGAAGAGAGAAGGCGTAGGTTGAACTCAGCGGTAAATATTTAGCAGTGGGTTTGGAGATGGTGAACTGGAGTCATAGGTTGGAATTCATACTTTGCTCTAGAACCCTCATTATTTTTGTTTCAAAAATATATTATGTATAGACATAAAAAGCAGAGTAGATATTCAATTAAATACCATTTTCCGTATATTTTGTTCCTATAAACTCTCAAAAAACGATTCTATTAAATCTTGTCAAGCACTTTGACACCTGCACATATATTTATATTTTGTTTTACAAGATTAGCAATACATCCAGGGATGTGAAATTACCATGTTTCATCTCATGATATAGAAACCAATCCTGTCTCAAAGGCAGAAACGGGAGCAGTGTTGGAGCTTCACAGACCTGCGTGGGTCCCACCTTTATCACGTTAGCTCTTTGCCCATTTGCAAGTCACTCTGTGACCCCCAGTTTTTCCATTTATAAAATAGGAACAATAGCACTTCTTAGAGCTGTTGTGAGAATGCAAAACAGAAAAGGACACGTGTGTAGGTATGTGGTATGCATGCATACACACACACGTCTAGACACGCACATACACACTAGTGGCTGGCATGTGTAGACGGCGCCATGTGGATGCCCAGTGAGAATAGCTGTTACCGTCATTCTCCTTCTCTCTCACTCACTCCCCGCTCCACTCCTTAAGGTGCTGGTTTTTGATCTCTTTCCCTCCGACACCCTTACATCCTTAGCACATAACATTTCATCGAAAAGCCTGGATTCTCTCACGTTTCACTCCTGAACCTCAGCATTTCTTGAATAACCCTCCTTTCCTCTTGTCTGAAACAAACTCTACTTGTTTCCACCTTCTCTTTCTCCAAAGCCTTGCTCGTCTCTCTCCAACCTCTGCATTTTCACTTTCTTCCGTTTCCCCTCCTGTGATCCAGCCCTGCTGCCACCTTCCTTGGCTTTCCTCAGACAGAGTGGTTTCTTTGTCCCCCCTTGGGTCCACGCTTTCATATTGGTCATCGTTTGGCTGGTGGCAGGAACTGTTTTGTTATTGAGGGACTCTTAGCTTGTGTCAAAGGAGAAACAGCCCTGGGGCAAAATGATTAACCCCTAACAGGATGCACTGTTCTCGGCCCTGCAAGCTCGTGGCTTGGGAAGATCTGTGTAACATTCATCTAGAAAGCCACTTATTTGCCTTTCAAATTGCTTTTTATATTTGTTCCATTTAGTTTGGGGCCACATAAGGCCCCCCCCTAAATTATTCACATTTCAAGTTGCAATTAAGAAGTCCTTTTAGTGCTTATGAATTGCATTAAGAAATGAAGCAAGATTTTTTAGTGACATTGCAAGATCCATGAATTTTCTCAGGACTAGGGTAAAAACTGTACTATCCAACTTTCAAAGCAAGTATTTTGAAGTGTATTTTGTACAAGGAGTGCTGAAGTTTATTCTCATGATAATGGCTTTTAAAGAGTAATAGATAGAAACTCATTATTTATCGTTGGAAAGGACTTGATCACACCTTGGTCCTTCCCACATAAATTAATTCTGTAGAGTTGAGTTCATGTGAGAAGGCAATCCAGATGGAATGAACAGTTTTAATATGTGTTGTCAGTCCTTTCTTCTATTAATTTTGAAATCGAAGTGACCGTCCAGGTTTCGGGATCTGCCTTAGGGGCTGATAAAGCATTAATCCAGAGCTCGATAAAATAAAATGCACGTTAAAGACCTAAGCTGTACCTTTTTATGCTCTAAAATATGACATTTTCCCATTTTATTGTTTGGAAATAGAGGAGATATCCTGAATCAAAATAATTATACCTGTGAAAATCGTTCTACTTGAGAAAAATTGTCAATCTGTAAACAAGTTGAATAAATCACTCAATAATTAATGTACTTCCTGTGATCAGTATGGATTCTTGACTCTCACACACTTTAAATTACTTAATCGAATTTTATAGCATTGTTTTCAAAACGATGAAGTGTTATTTCTTGGCTTCTGTCACTATGAAAAGTAATACAGATTAGGTATTTTAAATGTGCATTTTATTTAAAATACGTACTGAAAATGATGAAAAAAGCAAAAAACGTGTGTCTGCTTTAAGCAAGCATATATATATATACATACATATATATAGTCACATATAAAAATCAGTTTTTAATTATTGGTCCTTAATTCGGAAATTGGCTTCATAATAATTTTGAACACTATATTAATATAGCTGTCGATGTATGGACAAATATCTTTTCAGCTACTTTTATACATCAGAGGACATATTTTTATCCATATATCAGCCATCTGCATTTAGTCAGTTCAAAAATGAAGCATTCCGCATCTTACTTCATCATTTTAATTTGTTGGTCTACTTAAATCAACCTTAGAAGACAGCTTCCCTTTGCTCTCTATTTGGTATGGACTTCCCTGTTGCAGAGATAAATTATGAACATTGTAAAAGTACACACAGAACTCACCAGTGCATTGCTTCTTCTGGAAGGCAAGTGCTTGAAGTGTCCCTGAGTTCACTGTCCTGACTGTGTTCATTCATTCAAATCCAGATCTCTCTACTGAGCTCTTGTTCTCTGTGCTGCTGTGTTCTAGGCACCAGAGATACAGCTCAGTAAGAAACAAGAGACAGAAGTCTTTGCCCCTGTGGGACTTGAGAGGCTTGTTACACTGGAGGAGTCCAGACAGGCCCGCTCAGAACCACCAGGCGTGCACGTTCGCGATAATGCATCAGTTTGATGTGAGGTCCATTTCAGTAACTGTGTGATGGGTTTGCTCCTGGGTTTTAAAATCACTGTCTTGTAAGAGTAACCAGGTTTTCCTTGGACAGATGTGCTGGTATCAAAGTGGATGTGGCCTGCTGACTGAAGATCTTTTCTGACCCTAATGTTTTAGGGTTCTCCCACCATGTCTTTCTAGAAGGGGATACGCAGCCCCGAGAGCGACTGATCAGCTAGTGCTTAGGGGAAAACATCCCGCTCGCTCCCGCTCGAGTGAGCACCCTAGTGTCAGAACACTGTGTTCTATGCACCACCTTGCCCCCGGAGGGTCGGCACCACCTTCTCCGCTCCTGACAAGGTCGCTGTTCCGTGTCTGCCTCTGGGTCTTGGTGTGGTGTTGTACCTTCCTGAGCTCTTGACACTGTCACTCATTATGACACCATAGTTCTTAATCCTTTCTTTGTGACGCTTAACCTCTCCACACCCTCCCTTACCTGCATCTACCTTCACTGTGCTGGTGGTATTCTCTTCTATACTTCCTGCCAACTAGCCATCATCAAAAATTAAATCTGCCTGTGTTATGTCCTTCCATCTGTTTGTGGCATATTCATATATATATATATATATTTTTTTTAATTATGTGAAATTCTGTATAAGAAATTACCTGGAATTAAATGTGTACTTGCTTTAAAAAGTGTAAGAGGAATTAGAAAAAAAAATTGAAAACTTTCATCTTTGTTCAGTAAAAGCTGAGAGTGTTTTAAAGTTCTTCAGTTAAAAAAAAAAGTTTGAATGCCAGCAGATGGAGGTCAGCTTACTTCTGTACAATAGTGATGTATCTTCACGCTTCTTAAATTTGTATTTGTAGTTTTGATCTTTTCACCAGGATAGTTCATAGCATGTGCCCGAGGTTATTTTTATCAATATCTTTTCAGATTTTTCCTATTTAAACGTAAAGTGCAAGGGAATGGTAATTTATAAAAGTCTGCAGCCAGAACTATTCTTATCACTTATATGGATTTAATTGTAGCGATATAGGCAACAGCCTTTCCTAAATCATTTACCCATGTTGTTAAGATTCATAGGCTGTGAGTAGATATACTAGGTCCAGCACTACCAAAAATGGATAACTTAACAGAAAGTCACAACTTCATAGAAAGTTAATGAAAAGAAGTACGTTCCCTTCTGCCCGGTTCAGGAATTCATTCCACAGAACTCTACGTGGCAGACATTTCCCTGTCTCTTGTAGCCCCTTTTGGTAATATTCCTTTTATACACATCATAAAAAGGACTTGATTTTGCTTCCAAAGGCCCAGGTAGGGGTTTCACGTCTGTTTTAAGAGGAACAGTAGGAAGGAAGAGATCCTTGTCAGGCCCTTTGGGATTTCATCGTTTCGTTTGCCCTGCTTCTTCTCCCCACAGAGTGCACCGGCAGGCCAGCCCGACGCGGTCCCCGCCCGCAGACACAGCCTTTGGCAGCCCTCGGGGCAGGCAGCTCCCACAAGTGCCAGGGAGGAGCGGCAGTGCAGAACAAGGTATCCATAGAGAGAGCACTGACAAAATCTCGGATTTGAGAGCCACCTCTTTTTATACTCCTTCTATTGAAAGAATAGTGTCTTGATGATACGTAGTGTGATAAATCCTAAGAAGTCAAGTGTCTTAGAGTTTTATTCCCGGCGCCAAGTTATAACAGTTCGTGGCCTATGTGCTGTTTTTGCGGAGTGAGTGAATGAATGAATTTTAGATGGTCAATTAAAAGAACAGACTGAGCCCTAGGGATACCTTTTCCAAAGGTGCAAAGGAAGAAAATAAAACTTTAAAAACCTCAGTACCATGTGGTATTTTACGTGTTAAAGGAAGACGTTTTTAACCTTGTTTTAAAAATATTTTTAAATGAGGCAATCGTATTGAAGGCTTTGCTAGTGTTTTTTTTTTTTAATTTACCTGCAATACCTTGTATTTTTTATAGAATTTAGAACACACATTTGAGTGTTGTTTAACAGTTAACATCACTTAAATTTCCCTTATTTTAAGCATGTACACATTGTGTTTTATCTTCCTAGAAAGAGAGATGTTGGGGGGTGGGCAGGTTGTAGTGGAAATTAAATTCACTAAGCCACCTGGCCTAAGAAGATTTAAATACCAGGTTAAAAGGGTCACTGTTTCCTTCATGTGACCCAAGGTGCTATCCCATTTCTCAGTAAGTGAAATGATTTGTTATCGGTAAATGTTATCACATAAATATTACCAGAGATTTGTTAAGCAGTTTAGTGAAATACTGTTTAATTGGGGGTTGTAATATGAATGCAGTGGACTTCTATTTAAATCATGTATTGAAACTCTTCATCCCTATGAAACAACTGAAAGGTTAACATTTTGCATATTTTTCTCAACAGTGTTGGTTGTTTCTGATGTAAAACTTGTATATTTCCTTCTGTACTGTGGGTGCTGGGTATGTGTTTTACTCACGCAAAGAGCTTTACTGAACGTATCACCGAAGTGTTAGTGGTCTAAGAAGATAAACACATTGTTTCAAACACTGATCAGGCAGGGTTTGTACACAGAGTACTTGGTTATAGAAAAATTAGTGTAGATTTGAGAAGTATCAGTATATTGACACAAAAATGCTGCTACAATAAATTCTGGATTTGGATTATTTTTTAAAATCATATATCCTGTTGATATATCATACTTTAGTATTCAGGGTCATTATAAGGGTATTCATTTACTTAATCAGGAAAATATGAGGCTATGTGAAACTCTGACTTTCTTTTCTGAAATAACAATGAATTCTTTGGAATTCTCAGTTCATGTGTTTAACAGACTTTCTCTTATCTGGGAACATTTTGAGAAGATAATTCGTAATTAATGTTATTAAGACTGTAATTAGCAGTAGCCTAGATGAAATTGTTTTAAAATTTATTTTTTTAAATGTGGTGTTTATTTAACTTATCCATTCATGAACTCCTGTTGCACAACTAAAAGAACTACAGGTTCTAGCGTTCCGCTACAAACTCAGTGTTACTGGCCATAGTGTGCCAAAGATTGATATCCAAAAAGTCATTTGTTTCTAAAATTCTTTGCATTTCCTCCAGTTGCTAAAACACTTCCGGTTCAAAAGTATATAACGGTACTGCATATAACGCTCATATAGTGAGATTACAGTTTTATTATTCTGTAGAAATAAGAATTGCTTCTACAAAGTCAGATGGATTGTATGCTGGACTTTGGTTTTTATAAAAGCTCATGTTCTGTTGTTGATATCAGTCAACATTACTGTTTATGATATTCATATTCACAGTTGTCTTTCAGAGAAATCACCAATTTGTAAAGATTGAATTGAGGTGGGAAGAAAGGAGTGACTGAGGATGAAATTGGTGGAGTTATTTTGATAGTTAATATCACAAGTACATTCCTAAACACTTGCTACTTGAAGTTTATCATCTTAAGAGTCATATAGATACAACCTTTAAAAAATATGACAACAAACATGTATTATTGTAACTATGTATTCTTCTATAATTAAAATGGATCTGGTTTACTGTATGATAATAGTATGTGCTTTGGGGTGTTTGGTAAATGATGATACTGTCCTCCTTCGTCTTATTATGGATCTATTTCAAGCCGAACAGTTTTCATGACATCTTTGTGTGTCCTAGAATATGTTTTTAAAAGTAAACTTCTAATTTGATTCATGGATTAGATGGAATTTAGCTGTTGTCTAATCCATTTGAGATGGATTTCGTTGATGTTCTTAGGGCTGTGGAATCAGGTCATGTTTTTCTTCCCATATTATATGTTAAAATTTTCTTCTGTCTGCCATGAAGACCGATGCAGAATGCAGTTTATTTGCAATCAGTGAAAGTTCTACCACACTTGACTTCTTTCCAGTTTTCTTTTATGTATATTTCTGGGTTTTTTTTTAAATTTTTAACAAAGTGTAATTTTCTTTTTTAAAAAAGATAACTGAGTTGATAAGCAGTTGTTGGTTAGGAGCAAACATTTCAAATGGTTTAGATTCCTGAATAGTGATACAACTTCCTGATGAACTTATAAAATAATTTTATTCATACACAGTTTCTGGTTACAATTATCTACATTATTTTGTTTAGGATCCATAGATTGTTTGCATGCTTCTTGTTTGGTTTGTTTTTCTTGTAATTCAATTTTACTACTCTCTCCTCGTGCGGTAAAACAATATATATTATTTTAAAAGCTAACATATAATTTGAAAGGTTACACTTACTTAATTTTTGAAAAAGTATTTTAAAGTTTCTTTTAAAAATTAATAATGCTAGCCTATTTGCTACACGGAATCTGATTATGTTGAAGTATAGTTAGGGAAAAAGAAGAGGTGTGATAACAATGCAGATTTTGAGATAAAGTCACTAAAAAGTAGCCTTAAAATTTAGGTAACTCAAATGGTATGTGATAATTGAGAGCAAAGACTTTCAGGAAATTCCTCTGGGTGTGTTCCAATGTTGTATTACAATGTAGCCCTTAGGTAGAGTGAGACTGAAAGCAACATAATTGGTTGCATAAAAATGTATGGTTTTCTGAAACCAACCAAGTGACTTTTGTGTGTGTGTGCAACCTAGTTGCCTTTTTTAAGAGGATGTATTTAAAGATCATTCATAAACTGTAAACTAACACTTGATGTGCCAGTTATGTTTTATGTGTTCTGTTATTAATTCTGCTACCTAGAACTAATGGCACTCCCCTTCAAAATATCTAGATAGGCCATTATTTCTCAGTAAATGGTACACCAACAAGGAGGCAGAGAAAGGCTTAAGAAATGTCTGAGAAATACAGTCTGCAAAGAACAATTTCACTTTGAGATATTTTAACATAATTACAGTAATTTGAGGAGGAAGAAAGGATTACTTAAATTAAAATATATTTTTTTCCAGGTGGAAAATGTGCCAGAATATTTTCCACAGTGAAGACAAAATGCCTACTATCTAGCAAAAAATTGGAATTTATTTTTTTATTATATGCTTTTTCAAATTATCTGAAATGCTATCATTTTTGAAATGCAAATGTTAGTTATGAATGTTAAATATGCTTTTAAATACATTTACAATAAAAAGTCACAATGGATTAAGGTTAAAATGTCTTAGTAAAGTGAGTGCTGTAATACTTTGCAATTCTTCAAAGGCAAGAAAAAAATAATACAAAATATACTTTTCAAATGCCAAGTATACAATATTAATTCCCCAATGTTTCTGTTTTTATTTAAAATCTTTAAATTGTTGCATTCATTCTTTCTTTGATTGATTTTAGTACTATATTTGAGATTTCCTCATGGTTTCTCACTGCAGTTTACCATGTCACATTATATGTTATGTATTTTTGTTATCCATGCCGTTGTGTTGATTCACATTTCCATGTCTAACTATAAATTTGCTGATTTCTTTCTTTTGTTTCCATCATTATGTGCATTTAATTCATTGAAGAACAAGAAAAATATAACTCATCCACAAAAGGTAAATATTAATGTAACTTTTTTAACAATTTAATATTGTTTCTTTTCTCTCATAGTATATGAGTTATATAACTGTATTTATTGAAATAATGAGCCAAACTATTTAACAGATAGCTTTCTCCATGCAGTGATTTGGAAGGGCATTTGGTATTAACCGTTTTGTATTGTGAGCAGTTCACATCAAAGAGGAGAAGATTAAAATTAAGAGTATTTTTGCTTCAAAATGTATTTATCCACACTGACAACTAGAAAACGATTCTCTTTGGAAAAGAATAGCATATTTATGATATGTTTTTGTTTATTTGCATTCCCCTGCTCTCATAGATAAAGGGTTTAAGTCTTACCTTCTGTGGTGCAAAGGAATAGAAAATCCTTGGGTTTTCCTTCTAAATAGCAGCGACCTTAGGGCATATTTGGCCCGCTGCAGTCATGCATCTGGGAAGTAGCTGCCGGGATGCTACTCCTCTTGGCCTCAGGAGGGTTAGAACACCCATCAGTTCTTTCTTCCTGAGGGACACAGGAGGGAAACCGTTCAGCCTGCTGTGTCGGCACCCTGCTGACCTGCCTTGTGGTCCTTTGGATCACATTTGATGTTTGGTCTTTGGACTTGAGTCCCACGTAGATGCAGACCTCCTCCGACTGTCTTGGGCCACCCTATTTGGTGTTACTGTTGGCTTGATAATTAAATATTTGAATAGGAGTTTTCAGCTTAATGAAATAATATTAACAATATTAAAAAGTTATATAATGCTACATAATTTAATAAAAGTATTTACTCAATATTTATAGATTCGAGATTGAATTAATTTGTTGCCCATAGTAACCCTCAGAGTTAGTCCTGAGAGGGCCATCATCCTTATTTTATGAAAGGTAAAACTCAGATTGAGAGACATTAAGAGACTTACCCATTCATACTGGTGACGTGACCTAGACTGTAAGCCCAGGGCTCTTACTTTGGACCTCCTTCCTCTATACTTTAGTGCATCCTATTTTAATAGGCACAAATCCCAAACATATATCCCTAACTCCGAGTAGATTGAGGTATGTGTTACATCTCTCAGTGTCATAGGTTGAAAATGGGAGATAATATTCAATTACTTATATCAGTTTGAATTTATAAACATATATTTATATTCTGGCACATAATACATATTCTGGCGCATAACACATATTCTGGCAAAGTGTCTGACATGCTAGGCAATAAATAGATATTAATAAAAATAAAACGTTATTCAGTGAGGTCCAGATGCTTTGGTCCCTAGGTTTTACACAGATTTCTGGCTATCTTGCATTTTTTAATTCAGGTATCAGAAACACAGATTTAGGTTAAGTAGTACAAAAATGGCCAATACATTGGTACTTATATTCAGAAGAATTTATTTAGATTTGCAATATAAATTTTAGTTTGCTAAAAGCATTAAATTTTATGTTGCAGATGGGTCATGACCTCATTCATTTAGCCAAAAGGAAGAAAAATGTAATAATTCTTCACCTGGAGAGCTCTTCCTTCTATATTATTACTAGCCAAAAGCTATAATTTGCTAATCAAAACAAAACAAAATTCATGGGTTGTAGAACCTCAGGTGTATGAAGCGTGCCCCTTTACAGCCTCACTACACAGCGCATCAGGTTGTTGCGTTTTAACAAGGTCGCTGTGTCCTGGCTGAGATGTGTCATCACTGTACCAAGTCTGCCTTGGACACAGGGTGTGGATAAGCTTCAACGGGATGCACCCCAGGGCTGAAAACCACCAAAGAGGCGCATCCCCAAATGCCGCCGGGAAGACAGAGAGCAGCCCAGGATGCTGTACCTTCCCCCTTGGGATTTAAGGGAGCACAGCTTAGCATGAAAAGCTTGGGAAGCCAGGAAAAGACAGAAGCAAATTCAAGAGATTTCTTTAGAGTCAAATTGTAGACTCACCTGCCCCATAGGAAAGAAAACGTTTTGTTTTGCATAGAAACCCTGCTGCTGTGAGCTGATCTTTTCTGGGGTCGCTCATATTGGAGAATTGAGTTATCTTGAGTGTTCCCTGGGTGATGGGGCCTGGCCCAGCCATGCTGAGCTAAAGGCACAGGCCACCGACCCCTAGGGAGAGTTGGTTTTTGATGAATTGAAGACGAACTTGTAAGATGTTCCCAGTTCGTTGAGGCTTACGAGGTTTCACAAGATGCAAGATTTTCAGTGTTAAAACCAGGACAACTCTGGGCGAACTGGGAAGGTTGGTGCCCCTCACTGTAGGGAACCACTATATAATTGTACAGCATGTTTTGCAAAGCACTTCCAGCGAGGTATAAAATACCATGAACATTTTTAATGGTAGATAGAATTTATAGGGCACTTCCTCTATGTCAGTGACTTGACTGAGCGTGTCATGTATTCATCTCATATTTGTACAACAACCTGAGACATAACTATTCATATCCTCATTTGCCAACTGAGGAAAGCTGAAGCTTAGAGACATGCGAAACCTGGCCCTGTGTCAGTCTTCATTTGGGAAGTGGTAGGGCAGGGAACTGGGCTCGACCCTCACTCCAGAGACCTCGTTCTGAACCACTCTGATAGGCAGCCTCTCCCACATTCGGCATTGACCGAGCACCCACTGTGCATCAATACCCGTAATTACAGTAATAACCTGGGCACAGCCTTAAGGAAGGTGTGATGACTCCTTTTATAGAAAGAGGGCACAGGGGTTACGAGGTTGCCCACAGTAGCAAAGCTGCTATAGGACAGAGCTGGACAGTGACCCCACGGCCCGTGTTCTGTCCACTGCCTCATGTCACTGTCACATCTTCCACTCACAGCACCGGGAGGCCTCTTAGGGGCCCTGCCTCCCCCGGTGACCTGATTTGGGGCTGCGCGTCTGAATCTTCCAATCCCTGGCGTGCTCTTCAGGTGAAGCTTGCGCCTTGAGAACAGGAAGCCGGTGTATTTGGACAAAGAGAGCACAAATTTGGGGCTGAAAAGTTAACTGAGGAAATAGAAATGTTCCTAGCAGGTTATTTACCTTTTACCTCCCCCTTTTATGTTGGAAACTAATAGACCCTATCTTTTTAGGATTCACAGACTGTTTTATAGGCATATTTGAAATCATTCATTCTAAAAGTAAGCCAATTTTTCCCTCTCTGCTACATTTCTTGGACAGTTTTAAAGAGCCCATGAATGTAGTTTGGGGGCATCGAAATAATGATATAAGAAGATCAAAACAGAACCAGAAATTAAATGACTTCAAGGTGAGAAAAAATGTTATTATCATAATAAATTTCTAATTTATATGCCTTTAAGATAGTATTTCTTAAGTGCATTAACTTTTTGCCTTTTGGAGGCAATTTGGAATCATAACAAAACACATTATACTGCCTTTTCTACAAATATGGATTCCCTTTATCACAAAAAATGTGTAATTTACACACACAGAGAATGAAAGGCAGAGTTCAAGTGACTAAACGGTTTAAACAGGAATAAAGAGCAAATAGCATCTGTTGCGTTTTGTTTTCCTGTTTTCACTAATAAAATATATAATAATTATTGCAAACAGGCCATTTAAGAGTTATCTCTAGTCAACTGAGTTTTTAAGCTTCTGTTAAACAAATGCTCAAATAAATTACCTATATCTTCTTTTTGAAATGTTGCCAAGAGCAGTTTGAATGTTAAGTCATGCAAAATGTAATTTTTATGGAACTATTAGCATGAACCTTAATTAGGTGTAATTCATATTAAAAAGTAAACATCATTTTAATAATTTTCTGTTACATTATTTATTGTTTAAGTAGTTGCACCCTTAGTAGTATACCATGGTTATGAAACACATTATAGGAAAATATTATGTAACTTGACTTTTGCCAAAATAAGTAAACTAATTTGTATGTATATTCTTTACAGGCAGCATTTTTTTAACTGTGATTAAGTAGAAAAGGATTCCAACTTTATTCACCTTTTTCTTAGATGCATACTGAGTAGGTGCATATGACCCAGGTGATTCATTTGTTGTTATTGTGTATTAAGATTTCAAGTTCCTTAACCTTCTAGGGCTTTGCTTTTCCTGAACACTTACTATGAATATTCATGAATGTTTATTCATAAATGTTTAGAGCTCCATTAGTAAAAGTGTCTAATTGATCCATTTCTCTTTTTGTCACAAACCCATAACTATGGTTGTCATTCTAGCCTTCCCTTTAAACTTTAGGGACGTAGTAAAGCAACCCATGTAAAACAGTTCCAAATTCTTGGTTTTGACCCTTTTTTTCCATTCCACTGATTCAAATGTGAATATTTATAATAGTAGTAAAGACTTTTAAAACTTCAAAGTATTTAACACTTAAATCAACCAATGGTCAAATTGTCAGATATGCCCCCTTGAGGGAGAACATCGTTGCCCCTTCCTCCCTGGGTCGTGCAGGAGAGGATGCTGAGAAAAGGCTGATATCTAGCCATGAACAGACTCTTTGATTTTTCTCCTCTAAAGCTGTACATTTCCCCTAAATATCGTACATTTTTTTTTGCAAGCTTTAAAATTTGTAAACACTTTTTACAGAAAAGAAGGGAAGAGACATTGAATTTAGAAGTTATGCCACATTGAGCCTTTCAAGATAGATTCTGTTGCCATCAGCATAATTGGAATAATGAAAAATGATGGATAAACGTATTAGAGATACAGGGGATAAACAACACGACCCCTTGGGGAGCGAGTCTGTTATTCCCCGAGAAACCTTAATTCCATGGACTACTCTGCATGCTGAGTGTGTTCTAAGCAGTGCCTCGTAAGGAGGACGGTGCTCTCTTTCAAGACGGAAATACATTTAAAAACTGTTTACTACATCTGTAACTCTATTTCTGCTTTGTAGATAAGTTCATTTGTACCCTTTTTTTAGATTCCACATATAAGCGTTATCATGTGACATTTGACTTTCTCTGTCTGACTACTCAGTATGACAATCTCTAGGTCCATCCATGTTGCTGCATGTGGCATTATTTCAGGGAGGGATCAATTAGGAGAGTGGGATTGACATATACAAACTACTATACGTAACATAACTAACAAAGACCTACTACTGTATAGCACAGGGAACTCTACTCAATACTCTGTAATGGCCTATATAGGAAAATAATCTTAAAAAAAAAAGTGGATATACATATATGTATAACTGATTCACTTTGCTGTACACTTGAAACTAACACAACATTGTAAATACTCCAATAAAAATTCTAAAAAATGAATCAAAACAAAAATTAAAGCAAGAGGTACGAGACTGAAAAAAATCATGTGCCTAAAACCAGAGAGATGTTACAATGTAGATTTAAACGGAAAAATTTTTAAGCCAATTTTTAATGCCTCTGTTCTGTTTAGAAACACCACGAGCAAAAGTTTTGTTTTAAAAAAAGACATTTTGTTCAAAGACATGACATAGGAAAATAATAAACAGAACAAAACATAAAACTCTTTAAAAATAAAAATTTTAAAAAATAAAAAGCTGTTTAACTCTGTGTAACACAAAAGGGCAAGGTAAAATGACAGATTTTCATCTGACTTCCTTATCTGTCCAGTATCTGATTAATATTTTCAGTGTTACGCTGGGACTTGGCAACTTTGACACTGAAAGTGAGATCTGGGTCTGGAAATCCTGAGCTTTGTTTCAGGTAGTGGAGTGAAAATCAGCTAAAGCAAGAGACAGCCTTGGGGTTTGGGCTGCAGCGAGATTTGAGTGATGATACAGACAAATTACCTATTTCCTCTATGTCAATATTCCATTTCAATTATCTGTACTAAAACACAGGCTGTTTTCTTTAAAAATCCTTAAAGGCAATGTGGTTTTTCACTAAATGTGTTACTTACTTGTTGTGTTTTATGTTTCTCATACTGGATAGATGTTATATTTTATTTTATTGTTTATGTAACTGTAGCATAATCCTTAACATTCAAGGGAATCATGCAGGGGTACAAGGGAAACAGTTTTGCACATTTCTACCCTTGCAAATTGAAATGCATTTTATTCTAGGAAAATGACCCATTTCTGGCATTTCTGTATAGTCAAAATATTTTAAACATTTAATCTTTATTTATACATACTGTATATGTCAGGGGAAAGGAGGTGGTGTGTAAGTGTATTCTATCAAAGTTGCTTATTATACTCATATGACTCCAAAGATAAGGATGAACATGAAAGGACTACATTATCTTTTAACTGGAAAAAAAAAAAGATAGAAAATAACAAAATATAACCAGTAAATTTTTCCCCTTAACTTCCATGGTTTTGGTAAATTGGCAAATAAAAAAAAGTAAAAATGGTGGAAATCAGTTAATTGACTACAAGAGAGTAAGTCATTGTAGTTTTCCATTTTTTGAAAATGTGAAAAAAATATCAATACCCTATTGAAATAATACAGAGTCATAGACTGCAACAGCGGGAAGTTACTCTAAGTTACTTTCTCTTCCCTTTACAAATGAAAACTCCGTAATGGACAGATTTCAGGACGGATCAAGGCCACGGTGATGGATGCTGATGCCGCTAAGGTTGTCATCTCTGCCGAACTTTCCCAGTCCTGAGTTCCGACCATTTTACTCCATTGCTTCCAGATGTATGGAAAATGTTCACACATCTTAACAATTTGTATTCCTCTAAAGTCTAGAAAGCTGTGTGTAGAGACTAGCATTGCAGTCTTGAATTTTCAAATATAAAACCATCTTTCTTTCTCTTCAGGCTGTGTATAGCTTATAATGATTACAGATTCAGTCATCTAAATTTTTTCATCTTTTATTACTTTATAATTTTCACGTTTCCTATTATATTGTTTATTGTATTTGAGTGCCCACTAGTACTGATTTTTGACAATAAAATGCTTCGGAGAAGGGGTTTTATCTGTGCTGTCAGTAACTGAGACATTGCAAGTGCTTCCTCCATCTGTTTAATTCTACCTGACAGCTTTCAGTTGTGTAGTCATTTATCATCGCTCTTTCTGAGACACGCACTGGACCAAGGTCGGGGCTTGACTGTCCAAACTCGCATTGTATCAGTAACAGCAAGGAAGCAGAGGCGTTAAGTTTTCTATCATAAAGTGTGACAGCACTTTGTAGTTAACTAGACGAGCTTAGTTATCCTGTGCAAATGTTACCATGTTTCACCTTTGACACATGAACTAGCTAACCTTGTTAGAAAATAAAATACTCATAATCTTTTTACTTTAATATATTTAATAATATAGAAATTTTCATTATTCCTATTCTCTTTTACACTATTTCACCTGGAACACTTGAAAATACAGGCTTAACAGTATATTACATGGATTATCTTTTTTGCCTATAAACACAAGCATTTGAAATTTCAAATTCATGTTAATTTCTAGATGCATAGGGAGAAATGTGAAACATTTAAGGGCTTTGAAGAGCAGAGCATATATATTCATATATATATTTATATATTGTAAATAATTGTATTTATATAATTATAAATCTGTGAATAATATTTAAACCACATTTATGAAAATTTAATGTTTAACATAATTATCAAATTACACAGAATCATAATATTCACAATATTTTAAAGCAAGTCATGAATGTCTGCTAAGTCAAAGGAGTTTCCCAGAAAATCACATTTCTCTTTGGAAAAGGTAGTACTACAGAAAATTTACAGTGGTGGGTTAAGGAAGATTTATTCATGATTCTTAAGCTTTCTTTTTTTTTTTTAAAGTCACAGGCCTCTTTAATGATCTTATGAAAGGGATAGATCTAGAAAAATGCATACAGACACAAACACAATATTTGCAAATGACTTCAGCTACTTCAGTTTCACCAAAGATCATCTATGATACTAGAATTCATAGCAAAACATGGGGCATGAAAAGAGAAGTAATTATTTTAATGTCTTTATTTTTAATAATACCTAAGACTTTCCATTAGAAAACTCTAATAAATTACTTTTTAAATTGTATTTACTTTTCTCACCTTGCATGCTGCAATCAGTTATTCTCGTTGAGTTTAGAAGACAAGAAATTATTTCATAAGTATTGTTTTAGCTTAACCTCTAAAAAAAGTTCTAGTTTTATACTTTCTTACTTGTAATGTTGAGCTGATATTTGATATATGTACATTCATTGGATAAAAATACCAGAGTTTAAAAATAACAGTGGATATAGAGTAAAGTTGATCTAAAGAAAACAGATTAAGTTCAATACATATCTTTTAGGTAAATTAATATTTGCTTTTTAAAAAGCACAATTTATTCAACGTCAGACACATCAGTCAGCTTGTAGAAAGCACAGTGAAAAATTCCAGCTCTTAAAAAAAAGCTTCTGTATAAAATTACAATGTTAATTACACCCTAGGGGCTAGGAGAAATGAATTATGTTACTATCACTCTATGGGCAATTATAACTGAAATAGCTGTACTATATGTAAGCTATATTTTCATTAAAAGACTAAGTGAAATTACATGATAATTATATTTGTCATAGAAAATGAGAGGGGTTATTTCACTCTCTAGTATGTAGCAGTGTTTGAAATTAAAAAAAAAAAAAACAAAACCCAGAAGTCCCCGAATTTAAAATCTTTTTAAAAAGGAATAGTGACTGGCACTTTAATGGTTTTGTTGATTTCCAATGCTAGCGGTATTCAGAATGCTCCTAAAAT
Source organism: Phocoena sinus (assembly GCF_008692025.1). Classification (NCBI taxonomy): domain Eukaryota; kingdom Metazoa; phylum Chordata; class Mammalia; order Artiodactyla; family Phocoenidae; genus Phocoena; species Phocoena sinus. Next base: position 81,675,154 of record NC_045774.1, on the reverse strand, counting down.
GTGAGTTTAATGCTAGGATTTGTGGAAGAATTAGAAAATATTTTATTTCATGTTTTAATTTTGCTATTGGTATTAAAATTGTTAATATAGAAATTTTAGGGCTTCCCTGGTGGCGCAGTGGTTGAGAGTCCGCCTGCCGATGCAGGGGACACGGGTTCGTGCCCCGGTCCAGGTAGATCCCACATGCCGCGGAGCGGCTGGGCCCGTGAGCCACGGCCGCTGAGCCTGCGCATCCGTAGCCTGTGCTCCGCAACGGGAGAGGCCACAACAGTAAGAGGCCCGCGTACCGCAAAAAAAAAAAAAAAAAAAAAAAAAGCATGAATATAGAAATTTAAATGATCAGTAATCATTCTTTTCAAATTAAGATATTTGAGCTCTCTGGGCTGTGGTTAATTTTACTTTTAGTGAGATACTTAACAGATAATCATATTCCAAGGATTCAATTAATTTCTAATCATTACTAAATATCTATTATTCTCTCTGTAAATCATGTACATTAATAATCATGTCTTCTGGTTCAAACTTGTGACAAACATTCTATTTTAACTCATAAATTTTTCTTACTATTTAGATTGACACACCCATAATCCAGTAACGATGTCAGTTTATTCCACAATATACAGTTGAAAAAGAAAATGCAAAATAAGAAAAATCTGTAGAAAAGTTAAAGAACTGCCAAATTAACACTGAAGCTTCTTCATTGATGTTTATGAAAAACAGTTTTACTGAAACATGATCACTTGTATAAACAATTATTTTAGAATACACACAAATGTACACATAATCAGGAAATAATGAGAAATGTTTTTTTTTAAATGTTGATTATATGTAATTATCTGGCTTTTGATATGAGTAGGTCAATGATAAGCTGTTTGCATTTTGCTTCTGATCTTGGAATCCGAGAGCAAGCAGTGAGGACATAACAAACTACATTTTTGCTGGCAAGTCAAGGGGTCTAGTCATGACTTTGAAAAAAAACTAATTTGGAGATTTCCTTTCTTTGACAGATTAGAAGATGTCAAATTTCACTTGTTTAGGAACAAAGATAGTACATTAATCGTTTTTGGAAGGTCAAAGCGAAGTCATTTAAAACCATTTTAGGGATTCGGTTTGTTGTTGGTATTTTTTAAAGTCTTTAAAAAACCTGCTACTGCTGCCATTTTCCTTTGGTATTGGCCTTGGTCCTGTCTGTTCTGCCTCTGCTTCCATACCCAGTGAGTTTACTCTGAAAGCAGAATGACAGCTGTCACCACCACCAGCAGGTCTTCTTGAGAGCGATACAACACAGAGAGCAGCCTTGTCCAAGAGTAAAAAAAAAAAAGACCACATTTAATAAAGGGGAAAAAAGAAATGAAACGAGTAAGAAAGAAAGGAAATCGCATTTACCTTTGTAAACTTTACAAAAGCCTGCAGAATTGCTAGTCTGGACGCAGTTGGTTTTAGAAAAGAATAAAAACAAAGTATAACGGAAAGTATCTAGCTTTTGACAAAACAATCTGCCTGGAGAGTCTTCCAGGTTCATTAGATGGAAAGCCATCCTTAATTCTTGGAGGTGAAAATCGTGGTCTTCTCTAAGGGGCAGCTGGAACCCACAGGTACTTTGCTAATCACACATCGCCTTGAAAAGAATCCGAATTCTCTTGCTTAATTTTGTCATGGCTTCTTGGCCACCAGCTGCTGTGTCCCTCAGGCTCACCCTAGGAATTCAGTGTCCCCATATCTTTCCTTAATAAGCTTTTTTCCCAAGCCCAGGGGGGAAAAAATAGGATTCATTTCAGTTAGGCTACCACTGTGTTCTTATGATTTAGTTTCGAGTTTTGCAAAGTAAAGATTTAAAATCAACCATATCATAAGCTAAGTAATTCTATTTAATGCAATGAGGTGTTGTCCTGGCAAGATTAAATCACCAGAACTGCTTCAAGCTGCTTCAGGCAGTATACCTCTTGGGAAATAATCTTTTCAGTGCCAAGTAACTGACCCCCTAAGAATTACATGATGCTAAACGTAAAGGTCACAAAGCTATGGGCTAATCAACGTCAAAAATTTCTTTAAATTAATATCATTGCTGAGAAGATTAAGCTAACACCATTTAAATCTGCTTTTATCACAAATAGAGATTACTTGGAATTGCTTTAAGCTTTAATCGTAGAGTACAGATGATTACAATTCATTTGACTTCCTCAAAGCTCGAAGCAGGTGACCCAGGAGGTACCACATCACAGGCAGATGGCAGAAAGAAGACACATGTACGTTTTCTCATTGGGCATACAGCCTTTTATAGATACAACTCACATTTTTCAATAACTTGTCTCAATTCCTAATTCTCTTGAGTAGCATTTTGCTTTATATTACTTATTAGGACTCCTTATATATTGTCAAGTAATTAATACATTTCTGAACTGCTTTTCTGAAGATCTCTATTGAGCCATCCTTTAGTCATAATAGTCATCACTTACGGTCTCAAGTCAACATTTTCAAAACAAGTGTGCGTGATTGCTTCATCCACATACCAGTGACATTAGGGATTGATAATCGTCTAATTTACTGAATTTAAACAAAGCTAAACATCTAACAGCTTGGTGTGAAAATTACAAGTAAAACATTTACCCACACATTTCACAGCATGTATTTATCTCCTGGGCTATGAGCCTGTATTTGAACACACAGTAAAAGCTACATATTTATTGAATTTTTATAACAAGTGTCAGTGCCTTTTATCAGGGATCACAGGCCATGTTTAATCACTGCAATGGAAAAAATGTGTCAACAAGTGTCTTTATAAACTCCTTGTAAGACAGGAAGTCAGCACTCACCTCAGTTAGACATATCAAAATGTCCATTATCCTTTAAATCACAGGGCCTCTTAGCAGAAGCCCCAGTACATGAATTACAAAACAGTATGGGTTGTGGTCAGATACAGGTGTATATACACAACTTAAAAATAAATTGTAGCACCTGTTGCAGAGATTGGCAAGAGATAAGTTGTGAAACATAAACGTAGGTCTCACAACGCAGGTATACGTACACGACTGTATTCTTCACTCTTCATTTGTAAGAATGTAAAAATTAAAGGCAGGGTTTTAAAGCCAAGCTGCTTGTGATGGATTCTGACTTAAAATAGCTCATACTTTATTGAAGGCTGTAATTCTTCCCATCTAAACAATCATTCCTGTTACTTAGGAGATGATAAAGGCATAACTGGAATACACATGTTTATTTACAAATTTAAATTAAAGAGCTAAAGTTCTATATCACATGTTCAAAAAGTATGAATTTCATTTATGTTTTCTTCAGAAATAGCAAATGAATCTTTTAGCAAGTCCATTTTTAAGAATGGCAAATATTCATGAAAAGTGGCTGGTAGAAATGAAGGATTTAATAAGAATGCCTCAGAAAAGCAGGCTCTCTTCCATTACAAGAGTTTTTAAGTGACTCCTGCAGCTGAGGGTGTCACATGGTGTGCGTGCATGTAAATAAACACGTGTATCTCTGTGTGATGTGTTCTATCTATATGTACAAGCAACAACCAGTTCATTCAACAGGAAGCATATTTTCACAATTAAATTCGGTTTCACTTAATGACTCATGAATGGAACTGAGATTATTTCATATCCGATAAAGACATAGGATCCTTAGCTTTTGTTACTAACCGTTGTGTCCCCCATTCTGTGTGATTTGAGTCACGTTCCTCTTTAGAGCGACAGTTGCTAAAGTTGTATCTTCTGCCTTTTTTTTGTTAATCGTGTGATTTCGAAATTTTATTTGGTTGAAGTCGTATCAAAAGCATTGCAATCTTAAACCATTCGGTTCCTCAGAGGTGCTTCGGTGTTTTAATAGACTCCCGTTGTGTGTTTTTGCAGCAAGCTTAGTAGTGGAGGAGCGAACGAGACAGATGAAAATGAAAGTGCATCGATTTAAGCAGACAACAGGGTCTGGTTCTAGTCGAGAACTTGATCGCGAACAATACTCCAAGGTAAAACCAGTAACCAACCAATAGTTCCCCTGGTAAAAAAGTACATTATGGGTAGCAGGTAGGACCAGTGAGCACCAGGTTACATGAGAGAGGTTATCCTTCAGGTGATGCTTTTGCATCATAACCTCTCTCCTCTTGATATTTTCACAAGATATAAGTTTAGTAACATATTGTCTGTTAACCTGGATTAAATGTTTTATCTAAAAAGAAAATGAAAATACGTGATATGAAAGTCACTTGATGATCGATTGTCGTGGTCAAATTCACATAAATAAGCAAGATATGGGAAGCCATTTTATTGCTTGAATATCACTTAATATTGTATTTTAAATATTAAGGTATAGATTTATACTCTTAAATACTATTTGAGGTTGATATTCCTATGGAGATTTCTTAGTGAATGACAGAAATTATGTGATGTGAGATTTCTTATTGATCTGTCTTTAGTGAGAAAAATAACTGATTTCAAAGTCTTAGAAACTGAAATCCACACAATTTCAAGTGAATAAAAATTTAATATATATTTCAGTATTATTTTGTACGGATGCAATAAGGAGTTTATAAACTGCTAACTAGCATCTGATAATTTTGATTAAAATATGCATAGAATTTTATACTTCATGAAGCAATTTTAAATTTATTATCTGCTTTATTTAAAAACCTTTTTTTTAGAATACTACAAAAGTGGCAGCAGCCACTACAGGAAAACCCGTGTTTTAATCTGATGTCAAGAATACTTTTGGAAGTAATGACCTTTTCGAAATTCAAAATTAAATAAAACGTTGTTAGCTTGTTATATGAACCTAGAAAAACCTACTCATTTTTAAATATTGGAGGTTGTTCATTTTATAGCCAGATATTCAGGGACTAACACAAAAATATGGAGGTGGTGACAAAATCTGATTTGTCACCAGCCCACCATAGAGCCATATGTGCTGGATGCCATCTTATCACTTTATATCTTAGTTTAGTTGCAGAAGGGTTACAACTGGACAACGTCCAAGGTCGCTGTGATTCAGCGGGGCTCAACTCCCAAGGAGTCTGAAACAGTATTTTAAAAAGTAAAATCAGTAAAGAAAAAAAAAAATCAGTAAGCAAAATATCTTGATGTTGCAGAGTTGCTGATTCCAGCTCCACAGTTTTTCCTCGTTTGTTCTTTATGATATTATTACTTCATCTGCTATTTGTCTGTCTTTATGGATATCATCATCATTTTTGCTTGCTTTTACCACAAATGCAGTAAGAATTAGGAAGCAGCATAAGTTAGGTTTTCTTCCTCCACTGTTGCATGTTCTTATTTAGAAACGACCTTTAAAGCTGGAAATGTTTTCTTAATTTCTTAGCATTATGTCACAGGACGAGGTCAAATAGAAGAGCAGGGATAGGCAGAGCCAGTGCAGGAAACAAGAAAGAGATAAATAAAGAATCAGCGTAAAAAGACTGAAAGCCTTTTCTGAACTAGGCCTCGCATCATTAATCCATTGATCAAAAACAATATAAAAAATAAACTATAAAATGAAGTCCCCTAGAAGTCTAAATCACCAGTAACACATATTCATAATGAAATCAAAAGTAGGTTTATCGGGCTCCCCTGGTGGAGCAGTGGTTGAGAGTCCGCCTGCCGATGCAGGGGACACGGGTTCGTGCCCTGGTCCGGGAAGATCCCACGTGCCGTGGAGCAGCTGGGCCCGTGAGCCATGACCGCTGAGCCTGCGCGTCCGGAGCCTGTGCTCTGGAACGGGAGAGGCCACGACAGTGAGAGGCCCGCGTACCGCAAAAAAAAAAAAAAAGTAGGTTTATCTTGGTTGGGAAATTCCAAATTCTCTGATGGGTAGAAATTTAGAACTTGAAAATACCTCAAAATGATCTTCAATTCCACCTCTCTTATTTACCAGATTCATGAAAACTGAGGCCCCCTCAGAAGAAAGGAGGTGCTTTCCCAACATTAACAAAGCCTTTCTAGGGAGTGGTGAGCCCACCAACTCCTGATCTGGAACTTAGATGCCCTTCGTTCCTCTTCTGACATCACTGAAATGTACACATGACTCCAGTTTGATTCAGAGATTCTTCTATGGCTTTTGTTTTGTATGCAGTTAAATTCGTATTCTATCATTCCTTCCTTATTTGCACAGACATTCTTTTCCTTTTCCTCTCTCATTGCATTTAAATATTAAAAAACCCCATTACTTTCAAATACATTACTATTGCTCTTACTGCATACATTGATACTACTATATTACATAAATAAAATTATTATAAATTATGTTGATAAGTGTGAGATCAAAAACATAAGGCTATAGGACAGGAAAAATATATAAGGTAACATAAATAATTAGCTTATTTTTAATTTTATATGTTAAGTAAAAGGTAAGTACTCTCTGCCATTCTAAGATTCCTAATGAACGCTTACAATAAAATTTTTAAATAGTTTCCAGTAGCAATTCCAGTTAAACCTCTCGCATTTTTTTCTTTCTTAAATTTATCCTTTTACCTCAACCTTTTTACAATTTACAAAGATCTATTTTTATTGATATAGTTGAGAACCAGTATTTTCATAAATTTAATGTACATTAAATTTTGAACTTTATTCCTTTATTGACTTATTTTTAGTGTTTTAATCCATTTGGCATTTTGGATGAAGCAGTGCACCTTAGCTGAAATTCTGCCAAATTAGAAATTGGTTAACAGCTTTCAAAATATTTATAACCAAACACCAACAGAACTAGATTTTCTTCAGGGCAAAGAATTACCAGACACATGTAGTATAATTCCTAAGATGTTTCAAACCTGGCATCTCCTTTAAAGTATTAAATGAACCTAATTCCATCCTGAGTAAGGAATTAGCACTAACTTAGCTTTAGAGAAAACACAAAACTTTGTGTCTCTGAAATGTGACACCGTACTAATTGTTCACTGATGTTAGACAGAGTCGCATGCCTTGGTGATGGAGTAAAATTCATAACTGGAGAGTGAATTTGCATGTAGGCCTCACATTTTAAAGAGTACTTGTGTTTCTGTAACCCAAGAACAGCAAGAAGGATTGACGTGATGGTTTTTGTAGGCAGCTGCCAAGAGTTTTTTATTACTTATGAAAATAGCAGCCCTGTTATGAGAACTTCCCCTCACATCAAGGGCAAATTTCCCTGCTATGTGATCAGTGTATACTTCTCCTGAGGAGGCTACGTTTCTCAAAATATAATTAATGTATTTCTATTAAAATATTTAATTGTTAAATAGGAAATTTAAAGAATCATGCTTGATGAAGAGTCAAAGTGATTATTTAAACTTTTAACAGATTTTGAAAATAAGTAGATGTAGTAGTATAAAGTGAGTATAAAAGCCTTTCCATTCCTTCAGATAACCAATGTGAAGAAAACTGTGACATGGTGTCAGAATGGTGGATTATTCTTTACTCCAATATAAAAGATTTTTAATATGACAAACAATCTTTTAAAATCCCTTGTTTTATCTCGTGGCTGGAATAGCAAAAGTCTATAGACAAAAAGGAGAAGAAGACATGATTTATAGAAACGGAGGATTTGCTTAGTTGGAGAAATAATTCCATGCACACTCACATGCTCTTATGTTGTAGTCTACACTGCTTATTATTGGCATTTGTCAAATAAGGGGAGAATTTGTGCTGGGGTCACGCCATGCCAGAAAACCTCTTACAGATGGGCAAATTTTTATTGTATTAGAAACCAATTCATTCATATTCTCTCATGGACAAGCTATCATTTCAATGTTTGGAGACATTATAATAATCACATAACATATTTACTTAGCAAAATAGTTTCAGAGACAAGTAATATAGGAAATATGTTTGTGCCCCAGTAACAGAATTAAATTCAGATTCTACTATGTGAGCACATTTTTTTACATCTATTCTGTAAATAAAAAACAGTTTTTATTGAAATGAATCCTGTCAGCACCACGCTACCAGATAGGAAAGAGTTTAGTGCTAAAACATTATCATGTCACTTTATCATAAATCATACTAATTTTAAATCATACATGAAGTTATATAAATAGCTCAGTTCTGAACATAATAGCATATATGCATGTCCTTTTGGATTATAATGAAGCACATGGCTTTCAAAAACAGATCATGCAATTATGAAAAAATTCTTTAGAAAGATAATTTTATAGATACTCTATGAATTTGAAATTGTTTTCATGCTTGATGTGAAATTCTTTGCCCAAAACATACACGAGAGATGAAACATTAAAACTAACATTTAAATACCTTAGGCCTGAGCTACTAACACTTGAAGGATTATTAAATAAACATGATCCTTTCTCTAGAAGTTTTTAAAAAGTATTATTGTCTTATAGTTCTTTTTGTATATACAGATCTACAATTTAGCATCATTTTATTTAGTACTCTTTAGCAAGACAATTGTTTATACAAATTTTTAGAAATAGGGTGTTCGGATTATTTTAGATATATTAAAACTCATTTGATATGGAACTGAGAGGATGGGTGAGTTTTTCTACAAGTTTAGCAAACATTTGATATTTTCACACCTTAGAACGTAAATGCAAAATTAAATTGCTTCATAAGGAACTTAAATACGCAATGTTTGGTCATGTGTCCCTTTAGTTATGTGTTCTTTTATTTTATATAAGAAGTTATATTATCTTACCTTCCAGTACCTAACAATAGAAAATCAAGTATATATTTGTTATTTTAAAGTTGTAGATACTTATATAACCTTACTATTTATTATGATTAAAACACACATATAAAAATAAAAATAGAGACTGTATAAAGCTCTTCACTGTGTGATTCTTTGCACTAAGAGTGAAGTAGAAAAAAAGAGTAGTTAACTGCTTTGAAACCTTCACAAGTTTTCATCTTTTACCTAATGCTTTCTAAGACCTCAGGTAATGAATACTAGAGACAAATATAAAGACACATTTAAATATGAGATATAGTGTATCTTGAAATTTTAATAGGAATCCATTTTTTACTTTCAGCACTTAGTTGATAGTTTAAACCTGAAAATAACTAATTAAGCCATAATAGCAAGAAAGTCAAAGTCCCGTCTTTACCTCCTTCTCTACAATGTCTTTGGCACAATCCTTCTGCTCTCATGTCAGTGCTTTTTTGCAGAGAGATGTGTTTTTTGGTTACATTTGAAAGAATGTGATGTCTTAGCATAGGGAAAGTGTGTAGGTAAATTGAATATAAGTTTTAGACTCAAGGATTACAGACAGATGGAAGCAGTCTACTCCATGGATAGAGTAGAAGGTGAGTAGAATCTGTAGGCAACGATGAAAACCCAGGCAAGGGAAGATGAACTGATGTACTAGAAAAAATAAATAATACAATTCTGAGGTCTTAAGTATGTGCAAATCATTTATTCAGTGAATTTTCCACCCAAGCATTGACACTCTCGTTTTACGATTCAGTCCTTATAAACCACTCCTTACCATTCGAAGGGGGCCGGTTTGTGATACTGGAACCCATGTATCATGCTAGCGTTTGGGTCCTTTTAGACTCCACACCTATGCTTACGAAAGTGCACTTTTGCTTGATGTGGGCTGAGTAGCCGTTAGCCTCACCATGTGTGTCTCTGTTTGCCAGCCTCCGATGACAGAGCTCACGCTCTCTTGTTTTCCATCCTTAGTATAACGTACATACAGATCAGTACCGAAGCTGCGACAGCGTCTCCGCCAGATCCTCAGACAGTGACGTCAGCGACGTGTCTGCCATCTCCAGGACCAGTAGCACCAGCTTCCTGTCCGAGCAATCTGAGCGGCCCAGGGGCAGGACCAGGTGAGTGGATGCCACTGTGTGTACAAACCGGGTAGAAATGCACCGCGCTTCCTGAGTGTTCTCACTCAAACAGAGTTTAGGTCAAGTAGCAGAAACATTTCATTGAAACTGCTGGGACTAGAGTGAGTTCAGCGTCGATTCACTGTTGTGTAACGTTGCCTGGACTTTTTGGTACTTACTATAAGATGGGGCTGTAACCAGAGTCATATTTTAGAGATTGCTCTAAAATTCCTTCTAAAGTGATTAAATCCACAAAACGTTCTTTAGTCCAGTGTCAGAAAGCTCTCTCTGTAAAAGGCCCCATAGTAAATATTTCAGGCTCTGCAGGACAATCTCTGTCTCGACGCTCTACATTGCCACTGAGGTGCAGAAGCTCTGCAAACAAGTGAACACAGTCCTATTCCAATAAAGTTTTATTTACAGAACAACAGAGAGCGGGCTGCATCTTCCCCTAGGCTGTAGTTTGTTGATCATGCCTTCAATCACATAGCAGCTGGTCTGCCTTCAGGTGGATGTGATAACAAAATACACACCCCTCTTTTACAGTAGGGGAGTTGTAAGAAGTTTGCATGAAGTTTGTTTAAATCACCGACAGTTATCTTGATTCTCACAAGACAAATAACCCTGCCGAAAGGGAAAAGACCTCAGGAATCTGGCGCCATTTTCAGTACAGCAGACTCAGTATGGACAAGGCATGTTTTCTATTTGTTCTTAAGTAGTTTGCAGATGTAGAAGTTTCATTGAAGGCATTTTGGGCTTGATGAGAGGACCAAGAAATATAAATGTTCAAAACAGGGGCAGCTATCTTCCTAACATTCCAAAAGCCTTTTATGATCGCACGTTTTGATGATGTATCCTGAGGCATTCCGTCTTCCTGGATTTCTCTGCACCTAGCTCACATGTTGAAGCAAATTGAGACCAATTATCTTACTGTTAATTAACAAGTGCCACACTGAGATTCTGCAGGAGCAATTCCGATCGATCAAGACATTAAGAGAACGTTTTATCTCTATTTTGAATATTCTCAGCATCTGGTCCTAATAGGATATTAAGTTCTCTAAAATTTAAGAAAGAATGAAAAGAGCTGAGGAATGTAACCGTATTGAGCTGCTAGGATAGAGGGGTAAAAACGATTATAATCAATTCCTTTCTATTGAAATATTATTAAGATATTATGTTTCAAAACCTATTCGGTTTAGCAAGAATACTGATAAATAGGGCTTAAACAAAGACTTTTTTTCACTTTTAGTCACTAAAAACAATTTACTCAATAACTACAAAACTGTAAATCTTGAAGTAATTTTATGTTCACAATAGAGCCACGTACCCTGAGTCCTATGCTGTAAAGAATTACTAATTCACAGAATTCATGTTACCAACCAACTGTGAGCATAATATGTGGGTCCACTGTCATTCTCTTGAAATTTCAGGAGAATAGGTTCTTCAAGGAAAATTTGGCTGTATGATTTTTTTTTTTTTTTTTTTGGCTGTATGATTTTTGAGGAAGAAAGCAAAGAACAGAGAAATTGTAGGGGCCTCAACAACAAGGAACTATGATTTTATACAAAGGAAGAGAAAGAGCTTCATGGTAGTGATTGGAGCTAAGGTTACTCTGTGGGAAAATGCTAGTTTATCAGATAACACTCACTATAACTAGATCATGACAAGAAGCAGAAGATAGAGGATTTTTTTGCCTCCTTGATTCATATAACTTTTATTACGTATTGAAGGTGGTGGGGATGGAGTAGACCCAGGAAGAGTGCAAATAAATTTCTTGATGACAAATCTGTTTTCTGAGGGCATTTCCCTGTTTCCGGCTTCCCTTTCCCTTCTCTGTGGTTTAGAGCACATTTGAGCTCAGTTATTTTTACGTAAGTGGATTATGTAAATGCAGTCAGTTAAGCTGATGGCTAAACAAGTTTCCCCTGAAGCTAATGTGAAGAAGTATTTTCCCGTAGTCCCGTACTTTAGATCAGGAATTCTTCATATGTGGTGCATGTTTGATTTCTTAGAACACTTAGGAGGAGCAAAGAGGGTAAGATGAGCTATGGGAGGGGCAGGTCTTCCTTCTTACATCTTTTCATGTATGTTCTTCCCCCTAAATATCCTCGCAGGCGCACGGACACACATGTACACCCCCCCGACACACACACACACGCACACACACACACACACGCACACACACACGCACACACACACACACAGAGTTACTTTGGGTCCACCATCAGCCCTATGGTAAAAACCTGAGAGGAGGGTTTGTGATGAAAAATAAAAATGACATCAAAAAGTTGCAGGCTCTTCAGCTTTAAATATTCCCAATTCTTATAACACTATGAATAATGATTTTTCTCAATATAGTACTGCTTTGCATTTCTGTGGGGTTTTTTTAGTAACTAACACCTGCATAGGTTTTAAATTTTTATTTATTCAAGTTCATGGATAAAACATGAAAAATGTGATCAATATAATAATAGATGTATTTACATTTCATAATAGGTACCAGCAAACTTTTGAGTTCCTATCAAGCATAAAGGCTATTATTTTCCAAGACTTCATGAAAGTATAATATCTAGGCCGCATACTCAAGGAGATTATAGTCTGTTTAAGAGTTTGAAACCTGTTTTTATATCCTGATTCCCTGCACAGCTGACCGTTGAACAATGGTTAGGATAGAATCGGGACTCAAACCCTAGTTCTTTTGATTCCACATATTGTGATCTCTAACTGAACACAAAATTTTCCCCACACTTAGTTTATTTAAAGGTCTATGGACTGAAAATATAAGTACTATATTTATTGAAAAAATCCCCATGTAAGCGGATCCATGCAGTTCAAACCCGTGTTGTTCAGGGGTATATGTCTTCACTCACATCTTCCTGTGACACAGGAAGTGTTTTACTATGCATTGCCTTGGATGGGTTTTCACCTGGAAGTCATTAGAAGGATTTAGAAGACACTGTAGCATCCCCTGAAGACAGTGCTCAGTACGTAAAAGTCAGCCAAGTGTCCACTGTCCTCCTGAAGGACCATAGGGAGAAACCACTGACTCGATCATACCAGTATCATACAGAACCGTAGTGTGTAAAGTACCACATATGGTTTTGACTCCTTCTATCCAAGTATGCTATGAACCAAGAAGATGTCAAGATAAGCACATCTGAAATGAGCAGTGGTCTGCACAGTATGATATATAGGCCAGCATTTCCCAAACACTGCTTGCTACACTTTCCTGTTAACGATTCATAGTACACACTATTGTTCTTAACATTTTGAGACGTTCTCTCTTTGTAACAACGTGTTTATCTTTGCTTATTCCAGCGCATACCAAAGTTATTTCATTCTGGAATGCCTATTTCACAGGGACATCCATTAATGTGTTGCATAGTTTTTGAGTGAAGTTTGGGAAATTCTGTTTTAGATAATCAGCACCCTTCTGCCTAAGAGATAAAAGGCTGTACAGAAAGCTTTAAAAAGCCTGTTTGGGGGACGAATAAAATTAAGCACTTATCAGATGTGTATAGGTTGAAAAATACAAATATATTTGGATGATCAATTTTCAGAATATTAGGAACTCATGGGCCATATTCTGAATCTTTTGTGTTTGAGATAATGATTAGGCAAAAAATACCTTGACCACTTGGGGATGGACCAGCTAGACCATATGTTTCTGTGTGAATTGAAAAAGGGCATCTCTCCTCCCAGATGCATTCTAAATGCTTCATTCAAAATAGCCTAAAACATACTTCATGTTTTCAAAGTTTCTGTATACAGGGAACTATAGTAGAAAAACATACACTATAATGTTTATATTAGGGTAATTAACCTTTTGTAGATATAAAGAATTAAAAGTTATTCTAAAATTGTTGTCACGGATTAAAACTACTTAAAATCTCAGTAATTTCTAGGATGATTCTTACAAGACAAAATCAACACTTAATACTTCAAAATAATAAACATCAATAAAGATTTGAAGTTCCTACTTTTTCAGACTTGTTCTGCACGTGAGTTACAACTTTAATTTCGTATTGGCTTAAATATTCCTCGAAGAATGTTTTCTTATCCAGCCACAAAACATGCAAAGTATATTAGTAGAGGTGGCATAATTGATGATAAAAATGCACATATACTAGAAGCCCAGAAGGAATATGTTTTTTTGAGTTCTCTATGCTTTTTTAAACATCAAAGAAGATGTTCACCTCAAAAAGAGGCTGAATTTTCATGACATAGCTCTGATTTTTTTTTTCATCTTTATCATATAACCATTTCTTTCCAGGCAGACAAATTTCAGATGTTTTATACAAAATCAAGCTATAAAAGCAAATGCAAGCGTAATCCTATAATTGCTCTCAGATGTTATACAGTTTTAGAAGTTCTGTCAAAAGCAACAATTTCCCAGCAGCATTCACGTTTGTGACAAAGGTTTGCCTTGATCTATAAGGTTGGCTTTCTATATCTAAGTGGATTTTGATGCAAATAGTTTTTGGTCTTTTTATCATCTCCTTTTGAAAGAATATTTTCAAAAGCAGTTATCTTTTTCTACATGCGTAGTTTGAAAGACTTGAGAGCTTTTTAAGAGGAGTTGTCTTCTATACACAATTATTAATCTTGCAACTGTAAATTTCCTCAAATCTGGCAGGTGATATCACTAGGCGTGATAATTAGCGTATACTGAAGGAAATACGCTTATATTTATTGGGGGATTTTAAAACATTGTAGGTTAAATTATTTGATATTTTAAATTGTGATAGAGAATGAGTGCCTAGGTTAATATCTTCCAGAAAATCAATCTTATTATTGCAATTATGCTTGAAAAATATTACAGAAAATCCCTTTATTTCACGATAGTTCTTCAGCTCAGCAAGGGAATACGGGATACCATTTAAAAAGAACCTGGATTTTCTGTGATGGCATTTGAAAAATACTTAATTGCAAAATCATTTGAGCAATTAACAGCTCAGAATACCAAAGGAAGCTTTCATTTTATATACTTATTCATTGTTATGCCTACTGACATTGAATACAGTCAGGAGTGCCCAAGAGGGACTTCTTAGAGCTGGCCACACAATTTTGCATGCTCGCCTGGTGTACTATAGAAAAACAAAGTCTACTGAGATCTACAAAAGTACTAAAAAGAAAGAGGAAAATGACATGGAGATTTGATGAGGAGGAGAGAACAAACTGGAACACAGTGAAAGATGCTGGATACTGAATATCCGAGAAAGGAAATATATTTTGGCGATCTTCTAGTGGCTTCTTTTATGGCACTTCTTTGTTTTAATTGTCCAAGGCTGATGAGTGGACCATTATTATTTCCTGTGACTAGATTAAAGCTGTAGAGAGGTGGAAAGACTGTGCCCATGTGCCCTTTAAAAACTCTCTACCTTTATGGTAAAATTACTAAACCATACTTATTAATATACCTTATGACTGAATGTGCCATGCATCTGAATTGATATACCGCACCATATCCGTAACATAAACAAAATACTCTTGACTTATGACTGTAAGTCACACGACAGTCTTTAGAGTAGCCAGTTAGAGCTCTCAGGGCAGGTGAGTAGATTCTCCTGGTGAGGGCGTGCCTTGCAAACCTTTAAGACAGTTTAAGGGGAAGTTGCGCTGGTCCAGTTTGAACAGCTCCAGCCTGCTTTGTTCTTACTGTTCTACTCTGTCAATTCATTTTAGATTTACTAAGATATGTTTAGTTAAATTCTGGGAAGGTCAGCAGAGTATTAGGGAAATGCTTCCTGTATAATAAACAATAAAAACGGTCAGTTATAATAAAGTTTTCAAAATTGAATAGAAACCCAGGATATCTTATGAAGATGGGAGTTATTTGTTGAAATGATCATTTGTAATTAGATCTTAGAGACAATGTCTGTCAATTGGGAAAAAATAACTACTCTACACATGGAGTTGTAAAGTACGTCATGACTTTTTGTTATTTGCAGAAATCTATTTCCCTGTAGCTTTATTTCTTCTCTTAGGATTAAATTAGATCATTTTTAACATTTAAAAGATTTTAAAGAGCATGTTCAATGGAAATTGTAGATAATGATAATTAGAAACTTTTCTTTAATGAGAAAAATAAGTCTTAGTGTGTGTTCGGAAGAGGGTGTAAAAATGTATCTTAGTCAAGCTGAAATAAAATCTTTGAAAGCTCAAAAACAAACCATATTAATAACTTTACTTGTAATACATGTTAATCTATTTGTGATATTGTCTATTTGTGATATTGTCGAAATCATAACTGATTGTGTACAGTGAGTTTAACTTTCCAATTTGATTTAATTATCCTAAAAGAAGTTACACATTTAATTTACTATTCCGTTGTTAAATAAAATAAGAACAAAATTCTCCCTGCTTAATTATTATTTTCCCCACAATATACAAGAAATTATCGATAACTTATGTACTGCTAACAGCACATCTTCAGTGTAATAGATTATTAGAAAGGTATAAAGTTTATACATCTTTTAAGTGCAAGGAAAATAACATAGGTGATAAATCCTAAAGTGAATTGACAATATTAAAGCAGCTTTCAAATACAACCAATTTATTCCCTAGGAATAGTTTTCAAAGAGAAAATAATTTCAACTTTGGGCTTCCAGTTCCTGTTCACGGTACAGGGTATGTTTGTAGCTGTGATCTTGGCTTTCAACACAGAGGCCAGGAGCAGTGCATTCACTCTGGGGCTATGAACCAATGTCCAGAAGTACCAGCTTTGGATTCAGGCTAGGCTCGGGTGTAAGAGACCCACTCCTTTTGCTAAGACACTGACTGACTCTGCTTCAATGCTCTGTAGTTTCCACAGCAATATGAGGGCTTCCTCAAGGGCCACTTATGCCCCCTTTTGTCTTTGATGTGCGCTAATTACCACATAGACCAGCTATGTGAAGGATGCTCTGTGCTCTATTAGCGATCAAATAGCAGGGTGACTGTTTTGAGAGGCCGTCAAATTGTTACTATATTTTTATGCCAAGACATATAAAATGGGAATTTTCTAACAGATTCTTAAGTTTCTATTTATCTTCTGTGTTTATGTGTTTATATCTCCATGTTGGAGAACTGACTGCTGATTATAAACCTGGCAGTATTATGTGGACGGGTAGCTAACAGTTTTAATGGTCACCAAGCATGAACTCTGGTTATCAACGTTAAATACCGGTTCTTCAGGAAAATCTCATATTTCTGTGGTAATTATCCTATTATTTGAAATGGATACGATATCCTCTCACTCAAAACCAGCGCTTCCGAAACTTCACCTATTTCACGTGTCACTTTCATATTTTGCCATGACTACGTAACACATGAATACAGCACACAATATCATGAGTGCTGTAACAGCTCAGGAGTGTAACAGTTAATAATCTCATTTTATAAATAAAATAAAATGAAGCAACCTATTAACTTTACTTGGCAGTAGGCAGTAGAGCTAGAATTGAGAGCCCTGTGATTTAACCTCTTTATTTTTATGTAGTGAATCTCTTTATCTCTAATAATAGTTTTTTGCTTTAAAGTCTATTTTGTCTTACACGACAAATTTTAAACTAGTGTTCAGTCTAACTTTTCACATCCTTTTATTTTTAATCTTTCTCTTAAAGGTTATGAGTTATGTGTGAGTTATATCTCTTGTAACCATCATAGAACTGGATTTAGATTTTCTTTTTTCCTTCTCGCTTGACAATCTGTATCATTTAATTGGCTAACTAATGCATTTACATTTATTTTGTTTTCTTACATATTTGGAATTCTTTCTACTATCTTGTTTTATGTTTTCAATATTTATTATTCTATTTTTTCCTCTTTCCTGATTGGTTTTGAATCAAATTGTTTTTATTTCATTTCTTTCTCTATTATTCTGGAAATTATATTATTTCTATGATTTTAGTGCCTAATTTAGTGTTTCAGGAATATATATTTCGTTAAGTAATAAAATCTAAAAAGTTTAAAATTACTTTCTACTCCCCCCTAGAGGAAAAAAATTGACTCTATACACTTTAGCTCCCTTACCATCCCTCCACCATTTGCATATTTTTTGTCCAGTGTTTTAATTATATTATTGTTTCTTTCTCCCATTATTGGATGTATTTTTTTACAATGCTTTAGAGTAAACCCACATACTTTCTAGTTTCTTTGCTAACCATTTTTCTTGCATCTTAGATCTTCATTTGGGAAGCATTCTCCATCTTCCTGAAATATATGCATTGTATTTTTTAATTGTTTATTTATTTATGCCAAATCAATGCCACCGGTGAAGAGGCCCTTAGGACTTAGAACCCAGACCCACATTGTCCCTTGTTCTCCCAAGGGTCTTGGTTCATGCAGGGATTTCAGTTCTAAGTCCCCTCTGACCCTGGACTCAAGGCTCTAAATTTCTCATCTGCAGAAACTCCCAAGACATTCATAACTCACTTAGGCAATCTGTTTTCAGTCCCCTCTTGGTCTTAGGCCACAGGGATTTTCCTTTCTTTCCTGTGAACATAGGTTTGTATTTAACAGGATTTGTTGTCATTTTCCCATCACTTCTAGGTATTGGGGAGGGAAAGGATTTTCAGAGTATCTCATCTACCACTTTGCTAGAAATAGTAGTTCATATTTAATGTGCTACTATTTTCTTAATTTTTAAAAATTACTTGCTTAAAAGGATAATTTAAAAGCAAAATAAATAAATAATTGTAGCAAGAAGAACTGTGGCCCTAGGGACCTTATCCCAAGTTAGAGGGAAAATGACAGGGCAGGGAAAAGAGAATTGCATCTTGAACTGGTGGTGAGATCTAAGGCACAGGAGGACAAGTGATGGGGGTGGGCAGGGGGGGAGGTGAAGGAAGAAAGGAACGAATGAACCAAGGGAAGAAGGGAGGGAGGGAGGAAGGAAAGAGGGAGCTCCAGCAGAGAAAGGCCCCTTGAATGGTGAGGAGAAACGGAAGCTGGGAACGGATAAATGACATGGGGCAAAGGTAGATTACAGCCCAGAGGCAGGCAGAGATTCTTGGTGGGGGGGGGATTTAATGAGGGAGCCCAGGTGGGCCATAGATTAAGGGAGCAGTTAGTGATCCTGGAATAAAGAGGTCCTTAGAGGCTGCTTTGGACTCAGATGCCAATCTTCGGTTCTGTCTGCTGTGGCCAAGGTGACAGGACACCAAGCACATGAAGCTGGGCACAACGGATGCCGGGGGCCCCTTTATTCAAACGGTGGCAGTGGACCTGGGGAGCATGGCCAGTGCAGGATGCCGACAGGCAAACAAACAAACAAATCAAAACAACAAAAAAACCCAACCCTTTAATATCAGGCCTTCACATTCTATAGATTGATACAAAACCATTTTGCTACACCTAGAAGAATGACCACTGCACCACAGTTATTAGAATTTCATGGGCAGTAAGATAATGAGGCTTGGAATAATAATATGGAGAGCTACTGTTTATTTTACAGTTGAAGGTAGTTTACAAAGATGATTCCCCATCGTCCAACAAAGTAGATGTTTCTGTTTATTTTATAAATGAGAAAATGAGATATCTGAGATTTGAAGAAATTGTCCAGGGCCATAAACAGCAAATAATGATGCTGTCAATAGAATCTAGGTCTTTCTTATCGTAAAGCTCATAGATTTGTTGTTGTTATTTTTCTTTTTCACTCTGCACACCTATCTTTTAAAACTAGTGAAGTTTTTAAAGGCAGAAATAAAGAGTAAATTCAATGCTAAAATGACATCAGTGATAAGACCTGTGAAGCCCAGGGCATATTTAGAAAGTTTCCCATCCCAACAGCCATATGGACAGATGCAAAATCTGCCAAGTGCTAGAGCTTTGGCTCTTCAAAAGGGTTTGGTCCAATAGTTCTCCTCCCTCTGAGGTCCCTATTCTGCAGTGAGTGATGCTGAGAAACCCCAGATGTAAGTGTGTGAGTTTGTGCAGATGTCCAGTTGTTTTCATAGGCTCTAGGAAATACTGAAGTGAGAAAGGCCTGACTGCCGTGAGAAATCACGTAGACTTCATTCCATCCAGAGCCCAGCCAGTCGAGGCTGCCCCGCCCTTTGTCAGCTGCATCCCGTGTAACCCAGGACAGAAGCCTGGTAACAGCCACTGAGATCCTCGGTCTGAAGTGCAAATTTAAGGTGTGGAGAAAACCTTGCTGGAAACGGGGACGGGAAGCCGATGGGGACGGCAGGTCACCTAGATCTTATATGTT
The DNA here is from genome assembly GCF_008692025.1 of Phocoena sinus. Lineage (NCBI taxonomy): Eukaryota > Metazoa > Chordata > Mammalia > Artiodactyla > Phocoenidae > Phocoena > Phocoena sinus. The sequence goes on along the minus strand of NC_045774.1, from coordinate 81,655,207 downwards.
TATGGTCGGAGTAGACGTGTATAAAGAGGTGTTATGTATGACAACTGAGAACAACCCTGAGAAGGAGGCCTTATCCAGATTCAAGAATTCTCTGAAAGGCTGCGTTTTACAGACCCTTAGGAAAGATCACTCTTGTGGGCAGAGTTCTCTATGGCCTTTGGCTGCCTCTGTCATCCTGCATCTTCGTTGTTGCCCCCTTTAGAGTGGGACAGGGTTGACAGACCCTCTAGTGTCAGGCTCTGCTCAGAGTGGATGGAAACATGCCCACAGAACCTACCATGTCACTATGAAACCAGGATTCGGAAGGGAACTCTGATCGGTCATTATCGATCAAATCACTGCAAAGAGATTTACCCTTATTTTCAAAACACTGTCAGGTATTATTTCCTTCTAAAACTTTTAACTAAATCTGCCCAAAATATGTTTCTGTATCTGTGCATAAATTCTTGATTTGATTTTATCAAAACGTATAAAAGATAAAGCTATAAAAGACTGTTACTATTTACATTTACTTTAGTGATATAAAATACATGCTCAATGTCTAATTTTAGTGATATGTTTCCCACATATTAAATACTAAAAATGATTTAGTTGTAGTATCACACTTACAGCATTAGTTTAGTCTGCAGTTAGTTGTATCTTTTATGTGAATTAAGTTTCTAGCTCCAGAAAGTGGTCAGGTGTGAATCTCAGATACGAAGAAGGACATTGGGGAACGTAGCCAGATCAAGTGTGAGGAAGTTGAGGGATGCAAGAGGGTGTGGAAAAGGGAAGATTAATATGATTAGTTAGTAGGAAATAAAGTAGGAAATAGATTATATATGCAGAAGTAAACAAAGAACTGAAAATATATGGTGCCACTATCTATCATCTATCTATCTATCTATCTATCTATCACCTATCTATCTATCTATATATATCTATCGTCTATCATCTAGCTATCATCTAGCTATTATCTATCTATCTCTCTATCTTCTATCTATATATCTAGCTATCAGTCTATCTATGTATATCTGCTTTGATACTATCACTAACCAACACTGAGACCTTCACCAAGTACACAGCTTCTGTAGAACTTAATTTATTTTCCTATTTAGTTATTCACTCATTCACGCATTCACCAGTCATTTATTGGATGCCTATTATATGGAGGTAGGATAGTTGATACCTACTGCATGGTGCGGAGCAAACCAGACATGATCCCTAGCTCTGTGGTTTTAAGTGAATCTTTATATATATATATTTTATTATGTGTATAGTCATCTGAAAAATGAGAATCATACCTGCCACTCCTGCCTCACAGGACTGTGTGAGAATAAAACGATAGTGTATGTCAGATGCTCTGGAAGGGTAGTTATACTGTATGATTATAACTCAGTTACTGCATACAAGATGGGAAGGAGTAAATGAGTTACTTTGTACTTTTCAGAGTTCTCCTTACGTGTCTCACAGGCCAGATGACTACCTAGGGTGTGACACGACACCTTTCAAAATCTGGATTTTGATTGTTAATATTCAATTTCTCCACTTGGTTGTGATTTGTGATGAGCTGGATGAATATGTGTTGGCCCGGAGAAGTTCCATTTCATTAACGCGGAGCTTTTTGGAGTCATGCCCTTGGACTGTTGGTGTTCTAAGGAACATTGCTGTCTGCAGATTGCCATGTACATGTTTGAAACAGGAGAAGAACTAAAGGGTGAAGAGGAGACTTAGATAGCAGGGCTCAGGGCTTTATCCTTCCACGAGAGCAGTTTTACTAGTATTTGTTTTATTAATTCAAGACCTATGAAATACATTATTAAAAAATAAAGAGGAAGTATTGCTGCCTTCAGAGCATATTGTAAACCAAATGTGGCACAATAAATTCTGGTGCTATGATTTGCAGGGAAAAAATGAAAATATGAGATCTGGTACTAATTCTTTAGCTACTAAGTATTTTGAATTCAGATAATACCATAATTTGGCCAATGGTTTGTGTATTGTGTTGCAAGTCTTTGGTATAATACATTAAGAAAAAAACTCAATTTCAAAGAAGAGGAAAACTTGCAGACTCTTTGGTCTGTATTGAGCTTAGTTGCTCTATTTTCCTACTGTACACTTTGTTTATGAATCATACACTTGAGATATGAAGTAGAAGAAGTACTTGGGATTGCTTTGGAGCACATTAGCTTTACACAGTATGATACAAACTATCTCAAGGAATATATTTTATTTTCAAACTCATTGCTTCAGCATGCATAGCTAACAGACTTGTAGCTGCTACTCTTGGCAACTGTTACTTTTAATGAATGCATAGTACATACCCAGTGCAGTAAATCAAAAACCCTAGACCTTGAAGGATTCTCAAAAAGCCTTACATGCTAGTTTCCTATAATTAGTGGAAATGTTTTCTAAGTTATCTGAATCATCCAACATAATTAGTGGTCTTCTTTGCTCCTTTGTAAACTAAGACAACAGTTACATCAAGAAATCACTTGTGTGTGCTTGTCTTCAGCTTTATGAATTTATAATTTTGTGACTCATTTATACTATTTTATGGTTCAGAAATAATATGAGAGATTTTTTTATATATGTTTTACTGAGGTATAGTTGATTTGCAGTGTGTCAAGTGTACAGCAAAGTGATTAAGTTGTACATATCTATATCTATATCTATATATATATATATATATATATTCTTTACGATTCTTTTCCATTATAGGTTATTACAAGATATTGAGTATAGTTCCCTGTGCTATACAGTAGGTCCTTGTTGGTTATCTATTTTACATATAGTAGTGTGTATATGTTAATCCCAAACTCCTAATTTATCCCTCCCCCACCCCCTTTCCCCTTTGGTAACCATAAGTTTGTTTTCTATGTCTGTGAGTCTATTTCTGTTTTGTAAATAAGTTTGTGTCATTTTTTAGATTCCACATATAAGTGATACCATATGGTTTTTGTCTTTCTCTGTCTTACTTACTTCACTTAGTATGATAATCTCTAGTTGCATCCATGTTGCTGCAAATGGCACAATTTCGTTCCTTTTTGTGGCTGAGTAATATTCCATTGTATATATGTATCATGTCTTATTTATCCATTCCTCTGTTAATAGACATTTAGGTTGCTTCCATGTCTTGGCTATTGTAAATAGTGCTGCCGTGAACATTGGGGTGCATGTGTCTTTTCGAATTATGGTTTTCCCCGGACATATGGCCAGGAGTGGGATTGCTGGGTCACATGGTAATTCTATTTTCATTTTTTGAGGAACCTCCATACTGTTCTCCATAGTGGCTGCCCCAGTATACATTCCCACCAACAATATAGGAGGGTTCCCTTTTGAGAGATGACTTTCTAATGTTTCACTAGTTACTGAATATTGTACACCAGCTTTTGTTGAACCGTGTGTGTGTGTGTGTGTGTGTGTGTACGCACGCATATATATTTAACTGAATTTATGGTAGACTGGAAATACACGGATATATGTTTAACTCATCATTTGGTCCCTAAGGTCCCTAAACACTAAGGTCCCTAAACATTTCTTAGAATACATAATAGGGCTTCCCTGGTGGCTCAGTGGTTGAGAGTCTGCCTGCAGATGCAGGGGACACGGGTTCGTGCCCCGGTCCGGGAAGATCCCACATGCCACAGAGCGGCTGGGCCCATGAGCCATGGCCACTGAGCCTGCGCGTCCGGAGCCTGTGCTCCGCAAAGGGAGAGGCCATAACAGTGAGAGGCCCGCGTACTGCAAAAAAAAAAAAAAAAAAAAAAAAAGAATACATAATAAACAAATTATTGACTTATTTAATATTTAAACAGAGTAATTACATTTCTTCTACCCCATTATCCACTTAGTTCCCAAGTCAAAAGCTGGAAGCCGCCCTAGTTTTAACTCTCCGCAATCCTCCTCCTAATGCTTTGTTTCTCAATCTTTGAACCGTTATCAACCCCCAAGGAGACTTTTAGATGCTCTCTCCCTAAAGCCCTCCCCACAGGACATTTTAACCTCACAGGTACTCTGTGTTTGCACACTGTGGCCCCTTGGAGGACCACAACCATAGTATTAACTGAGATGTCTTTATCCCTCTCACCTCCACCAAGAGCCAGTGATCACCTCTGGAAGCTTATTACTCACATTGAGAATTTGTGTTCAAATCAGTCATCAATTGTATTGATTTTACTTCCTACATAGAACTCATGATCACAGACCGAAGATTACAGAGGACAGTTGTTTTTTATTCCTCTCTGGTTGCCAACTGAAAATTACCCAAACTTTGTAAGAAAAAGACTGAAAATTTCATCTACTATGAAACTAGGAGACAACTACATCCTTAAATTATAAACTATAGAAAAAAGCCTTCAAATTCAGTGAAATCTGGACTAAAATGAGGAGAAATACCAAGACTAGACACTGACTTATTCAGCGACTGAATATAATGTAGAGTTCTCCAAAATAAATGGCACAGCCTTAAAAAGCCCAATCAAAAATGCGCACCTGGGCTTCCCTGGTGGCGCAGCGGTTGAGAGTCCGCCTGCCGATGCAGGGGACACGGGTTCGTGCCCCGGTCCGGGAAGATCCCACATGCCGCGGAGTGGCTGGCCCGTGGGCCATGGCTGCTGAGCCTGCGCGTCCGGAGCCTGTGCTCCGCAAACAGTGAGAGGCCCGCATAGCGCAAAAAAAAAAAAAAAAAAAAAAAAAAAAATGCGCACCTAGGGCTTCCCTGGTGGCGCAGCGGTTGGGAGTCCGCCTGCCGATGCAGGGGACACGGGTTCGTGCCCCGGTCCGGGAAGATCCCACATGCCGCGGAGCGGCTGGGCCCGTGAGCCATGGCCGCTGAGCCTGCGCGTCCGGAGCCTGTGCTCCGCAACGGGAGAGGCCACGACAGCGAGAGGCCCGCGTACCGCAAAAAAAAAAAAAAAAAATGCGCACCTAGGATCTGTGAGAACTAGGGAAAGTTCTAGACCTGGGGCATCCTGAAACAATGTTTCATACCTCAGAGGAGCAGCTGACATCTGCTCAGAGGAGAAGCCTCACTGGTCTGCCAGGCTGTCTGGGAGCTGTAAATAGGAATCAATTTGGAAAACACCACTCAGTGTAGTTTGCAGAGAAATAAATTGCTGTAGCACAATCATAGCACATACATCTTCATTACTAATCACGTGGAGATTTGGATAACATCACTGGTCTGGATGATTTTAATCTTATCTGAAAATAAGCAATAAGATGACACAGCCTTTCCAGCTGTAGGTGTGACAGGATAGCTTGTATCAGATGATCCCGCCTATAAACCTACAAAAGCTAAACAAGAAGATACAAACAAATAAAAAACTGTTTGGCGGCACTTGGAAGCAACATAGCAGACAAAGAAACTGGAGGGATTGCAACCCTTGAGAGAAGGAAAGAACACGAAGTGATGCCACATGTATCCCTTTTTCTATGGAGGGACTTTGCAACCCGGTGACACAGATATTGGAGCAAAGCAAAAAGCAGCATCTTCCCGGGCTGAGGAGACAGATGTCACAGTTCAGGAACTGACAGAGAAGCTGGAAACTGTGAGTGGAGGATCCCAAAATTTGCTACAGATTCCCGTCATTTGATGACTGCTGAGCTGTGCATGCACAGAAGTTAACCAAACAGCAGCAGCTGGAAGATGAACTTCTGAGCAGACCTTCCAGCAGCTGCCGGGTGCTGGGAGAGGTCCATCCCCTTCAAGTGCGTGGGAAACACTTTGGTGTCCTGGACAAATTCCAGAAGGACCAAACTGGGAATAAGCGTCACACACTACGAGTGAGGGCAGACCTTCAAGCCCAGCTCTGAACAGTAACAGGATTAATTCTCTCTGCCAACCAAAAGCAATTTCACCCTTGTTGGAGGAAAGTAATATCATCCAGAGCCTCTGTAGGTAGGTTTTCACCCACAACGTCTGGCATCTAATTTAAATTTACAAGGCAAGCTAAAACTTTTAAATTAATAGAAAGAGGACCAACCAACTAAAAACTAACAATAGAGTTATCGAAGAAGGACCTTAAAATATCCATGATTAATATGTTCTGGCAAACAAAGGAGAATGGATGCTTTCAGCAGAGACCTGGAATCCATTTTTATAAACTGAGCAATAATTCTAAAACTAAAAAATACCAAAAAAAAAAATAAAAACCCTAACAACACATTTAATAGGTGGGTTTAATTGATGGCATATTAGAAACAGCAGAACAGAGATTAGTGAGCTGGTCAGTGGAACGTATATAAATTGACACAAGAGAAAGAAGAGAAGTTTCAGGAGAACAGGACAGATGTGAGATGTGATGGAAAGGTCTGAGTGTGTAACTGAGTCCCAGAAGGAGGGGAAGTGCAGAAACAATACTTGAATCCTGAAGGGCTGGCTGAGAACTTTCCAACTTTATAAATCCAACGACCTTGCAAATTCCGAAAATATATGAAGAGAAAAACAAATCTAGCAATATCATGATCAGAGTACTGAAAACTAAAGAAAAAAACTTTTCTTAAAAGAATCCTAGCGGGGGGCGGCTTCCCTGGTGGCGCAGTGGTTGAGAGTCCGCCATGCCGATGCAGGGGACATGGGTTCGTGCCCCGGTCCGGGAGGATCCCACATGCCGCAGAGCGGCTGGGCCCATGAGCCATGGCTGCTGAGCCTGCGCGTCCAGAGCCTGTGCTCCGCAACGGGAGAGGCCACGGCAGTGAGAGGCCCGCGTACCGCAAAAAAAAAAAAAAAAAAAAAATCCGAGGGGGGAAAAAAGAGATTATCTTCAGGGAAGCAACAGTAAGATTTTGGCTGAAATTTCAACAGATGTTATCAAAGCCCCAAACCAATGGAATGACCAAAGGAAAGAATGCTGCAAGAAAAAATAAAAACATCCAACCCACTGTTTATGCTTAGTACGTGTTACCCAGCAAAAGTAACCTTCAGACAGTGCACGGATACATGAATGAAACAGCTAAGAACTCATCACCAGCGGACCTGCTCTTTATGTTGGGAGAAAATGCCCCCAGTTGGAAGCTCTAAGCTGGAGGCAGGAATAGAGAACACCAGGGAGAGTTAGTAATAATATCAGTAATAACAACAACATACTGTGGAGAGTTAGTAATAATAAGAGTAACAACAATAACAACCAGAGAGTTAGTAATAATAACAGTAACAGCAACAACAACATACAGGGAGAGATAGTAATAATAACAGTAATAACAACAACAGCCAGGGAGAGTTAGTAATAATAAGAGTAACAACCACAGTACCCAGTGGTAGTTAAGAGGTGTACAAGTAACACCTATAAAATACCTACGTGAAAGGTGGGAGGGGAGTAAAGGAATCAAGCTGCTGTCAAGTTCGCGCATTATTCTAAAAGCAGTAACATTTCTAACTTAAGGAAAATTCTGATGAGGTAAATACTTTAATCTTGAGAGTAGCCGGTAACAAATACTAGAAGAACGCACAGCTCAGATCCTAATAGTGGAGGAAAATATGCTTAACTAATCTAGCTCGGTAAAAAGGAGAGGTGAAAGGACAAACGGATGTGATCGTTAAAAACAAACAGCCAATAGTCGACTTGACTCTGGCCGTATCAGTAATTGCCTCAAACATAAACGGACTAAATGCTTATTACCAATATCATGGAATGAAAACAGGAGATATCAGTGCAGGTGACCAAATATTTAAATGACATGAACAATTTTATGCAGATAAGTTTTATACCTGAGATCAAGTCAGCGAACTGACCAACAGGCCAGATCTGGCCCACTGCCTGCTTTTGTGAATAAAGGTTTATTAGGACACATCTGTGCCCATTTGTTTATATATCGTCTGTGGCTCTTTTCCCACTACAAGAACAAAGGTGAGACTGTTTGGCCCACAAAGCCTAAAATATTTACTATTTGATACTTTATAAAATAAATTTACCTAACCCTGACTTAGATGAAATCTACAAATTCCTTGAAAAGCACAGCTTACTAAAACTAACATAAGAAGGAATAAAAACACGGAGGAGTTCTATGATTAAAGATGATCCTCTAATTGTTTTAAACCTCCCCACAAGGAAAACTGCTGACCCAGGTGGATTCACTGCTAAGTTGTTCCAAAAATTTAAAGGATAAATGCTCTTAGTCATACCCGATATTTCCAGAGAGTAAAGAGGAGAAATACTTCCAAACGCTCTCTGTGAGTCAAGCCTCTACTTGATAAATTTGGTAAGAAGACAGGAAAATTATAGGCCAAAATCTCTCATTCAGTTAGACAAAAGGCCTCAAGCAAAATTTTAGCCAATTGAATCCAGATAGAGAGATCAATTTGTAAAATTCCATCTGTGGGATTCTGGGACATTTTTGAACATCGGGGGTCTGTTCGACCTTGGTGGGACCTCCCTGGAGACCCCCTGTGGGTTGGGACCCAGGCTGGATATGATCTCGGCCACCTCAGGGCAGTGTTGCCTGCAGTGTCTGGTTAAAGGTAGGCTTCCGGCGATCTATCTGTCGGTCTGTCTGTCTCTATCCATCTCTATGAGACAGAGAAATTTTGAGAGAGAGAATGAGAATACATTATGAAGACGACAGTTTTGTTCTGTAAGTGAGAGACTGGCTTAACATTATCTCTGTGTAATTCATTGTAGAAGGAAAGAAAGAAATCCTCTGATCCTCTCATCATCACAGTAGACACAGAAAAAATTTTAATCAAGTTCATTACACATAGATGATAAAATATGTTAGTGAACTAAAAAGAGAATTTTCTTAAAATGTTAAAGGTAATCTACCATAACCTTACACCAAGCATCATACTTCATAGGGAAATACTGAACACGTTCCCCTGAGTTCACTGAAGACACTTTCACAACCTCTGTTCAACATTATTTGGATGGTCCTAGCCAGTGTTGGGCCTGGCAGAGTGGCAATATAGCAAAGAAAAGTAAATAAAAGCAATAAGGATTATAAACGAAGAATGTAAACTGTCATTATTCACAGTCTATATGATTGCGCATATAAAAAACTCAAAAGAATCTGCCCCAAAATTATTAGAATTAATAAGCGAATTTAGCAATCACTCGATGCAAGGTCAGCTTATAAAAATCAGTTGTATTTTTATGTACCAGCAACAAACATCAGGACATGAAATTTATAAAACACACCAATACGATATAATCAGAAACATGAAATACCTAGGAATAAATCTAATGCCTAATTAAACTAAGTAGGTAAATGAATTAGAAATAAACTAAATAAGTAGGAATGAATTAGCAATATGTAAGTCCTCAATGTGAAGAGTACTTATAGCCTCATACATAAAGCCACAGTTGTGTGCAGGTGAAGTTCAGTAAGAATTACACAGGGACAACTACTTCTGAAGGTCTGGCCGTTTGAAGGGATCGAATATAAATAGTGGTCTAACTCGAGCGCATGCCCTTGGTTCTAGGTGATGCCTGCTATCAAAATAGGTCCACTAGACGTGCTTAGGAAATTTGATGCCGTCTTGGTTATCAGTCAACAGACCCAGAATTTTAACTCCTGGAAATTATGAGCTAGATTCCTGGGGATGATCTCTTGATCAGCAAGTTCCTTTTGTATTGACCATTTGTGATTAGTAACTTGTATACTGATCCAAACTGAAGTGTAGGACTCAAATAATTTGAGTCGACTTCTAGCATTTTTTGTAAACAGTGTAGTGAATTTATGTGTATTACAACCATCTTTTAATACGCCTTAAATTACTTGTCCCTTTTTAGGCTTACTGTGGAATCATGAGAGGCCTCTATGTTCTTTTGGTGTGTTGAAGATATAGAAATTGATTATAATTGTTTTTAAGCTAAATTTGTCCTTAATTTAAGAGTGGGAATCATCTTTACATAGTACCTCCTAGGCCTTTCCTGAAAGCATGCTTACTTTCTGAAGATGAGAAGATATTTCAGGCCCGTGTTTTTTCATTCTATTCCAAAATTTCATGCCAGCCACCTTACATTAGAATAAGGAACCAAAATCTGGCAACTAAAGGTGCAGATTTTTTTTTTTTTTTTGCGGTACGCGGGCCTCTCACTGTTGTGGCCTCTCCCGTTGCAGAGCACAGGCTCCGGACGCGCAGGCTCAGCGGCCATGGCTCACGGGCCCAGCCGCTCCGCGGCATGTGGGATCTTCCCTGACCGGGGCATGAACCCATGTCCCCTGCATCGGCAGGCAGACTCTCAACCACTGCGCCACCAGGGAAGCCCAAGGTGCAGATTTGATTGCTTATATGATTGATCCCTTGCATGTCCATGGGTAATACAAAGTCTTTTTTGTCTATTTTAGGGAACATGAGCAAACAAGAATTCTTGTTTGAAATGAGTTTCTACATTGTCTATTACCATCATTTCATTGATTCTACAATGCACACTGGTCTGTACTTTATCGTATATGAAATCCGTATGTATTTTACAATTGATGGCATGACATGGTTTTAATTAGCAGCATTTTTCTTTCTTAAAAATCCATAAAATAATGCTGTATCTTGCTACTGATGACATAATTGATTTGATTCAGTGCATATAGATTATCCTCCCACCTTTGCCATATTACGGTGAGTTTCGTCACACCAAGTCATATGTGTAATTTATAATTGGGCCAAAGCAATATCACCACCAGGCTTCCCTTTCAGTACCTACCAGTGTGAGGTCCCCCAAATTCTGCTAAAGTTCAGGATATGACCTTCTTCATTACCTGTAGTTCCAGGACCCTGTAAGCCATGGAACAAATACTAGACCAGTTCTCTGTGAAGCTTTTGTAGGTGTGCAGTCTGCATATGAAGTATAACTCTTGTCCCTTAATGGTAAGCTGGCCATCCCTGATTAAATAAAATTTGTTCTCAGCTAAATATTTAAGATTAATTAGTCATTTTAACAGAAAACTAAATTCTAATTTGCATTAATGTAATATTTTTCAGTAAATGACTCGTAGACCTTCCCTATTATATTATGAATATTTCCATCAAATAGAGATAGTTAGTCAAAGTTCTATTTTTTTGCTCTTTAGACTTACTGTTTAAAACTACAATAAACCAGGTAAATAATTCACTTTTCCTCAAACCTTTGACAATTTAATGTATTCACCCAAGTTTTGTCTTTTACTCTCCTCATTCATATTCCAGGTATTTTACTGTAAGAAACAATTTCCTTCTTTTCCTTTGATAAATAAAAACAAATCTACTACCTTGAATATGTCACATATTTTTGTCACTTTTTTCTAGTTTAGAATGAGCCTCCATATTAATTGCAACTTTTAACCTAAGCTTCTATTTTGTAGAGAAAACTTGGAGGTAGATAATGGAGCATAACAGGCTATCTGTCATAGGCAAGCAATGAAGCAGCCTAGCAAGTTACAGCAGACATAATAAAACATCCTACAAACAACCCAATCAAAAAGTGGGCAGAAGACCTAAATATACATTTCTCCAAAGAAGACATACAGACATACAGATGTCCAAGAGGCACATGAAAAGATGCTCCGCAATAATCATTTGCTAATTATTAGAGAAATGCAGATCAAAACTGTAATGAGGTACCTCCTCACACCGGTCAGAGTGGCCATCATTTTAAAATCTACACATAAGAAATGCTGGAGAGGGTGTAGAGCAGAGGAAACCCTCCTGCACTGTTGGTGGGAATGTAAATTGGTGCAGCCACTGTGGGAACAGTATGGAGGCGCCTTAAAAAACTAAAAATAGAGCTACCATATGATCCAGCAATCCCACTCCTGGGCATATATCTGGAGAAAATCATAATTCAAAATGATACATGCACCCCAGTGTTTATTGCAGGACTATTTACAGTAGCCAGGACATGGAAGCAACCTGAATGCCCATCCATAGACAGATGAATGGATAAAGAAGACATGGTATATATACACAATGGAATATTACTCAGCCATAAAAAAGAATGAAATAATGCCACTTGCAGCAACATGGGTGGGCCCAGAGATGATCATACCAAGTGAAGTAAGTCAGACATAGAAAGGCAAATATCATATATCACTTCTATGTGGAATCTAAAAAAAAAAGATACAAATGAAACATTTGCAAAACAGAAATAGACCCACAGACCTAGAAAACAAACGTATGGTTACCAAAGGGGAAAGGGCAGGGGAGAGATAAATTAGGAGTTTGGGATTAACATATACACATTACTATATATAAAATAGATAAACAACAAGGACCTACTGTATAGCACAGGGAGCTATATTCAATATCTTATAATAACCTATCATGGAAAAGAATCTGAAAAAGAATATATATGTACATATATATGTACAACTGAATCGTTTTACTGTATACCTGAAACATGGTAGATTAACTATACTTCAATTTAAAACTCTTCAAAATAACTCAATAAATAAAAATAAAACATCCTTACAACCCACAGTATCCTATAAAGTTGCAAAGATGAAGATAAAGCTTTGCATCATTCAGAGGTAAATCCACTGTATAACTAATCACCTGGATTACGTTTAAGCTGACACTCCAACCAACTTCATTACTGTTGATACCAGAGTCTTTTCAGAGCTATAGGTCAATTTATTTATTACGTAATTCTACATTTTCACAATCTTAAATGTTACCGGAAGAAATGTTAGCCTATCCAATAAGTAAAATCAATATAGAAAATATAGGAATTTCAGATTCACTAGTCTGCTCATGAGAAAACCAACCTAAATCTTAAACAATAAAATGAAATGTTGTGCTCGTATTACATACTACACTGATAAAATCTGGAATAAGACATAATGCTGTCTTTTAAAAGTTTGAGTTATAATTCACATACCATAAAATTCACCCTGTTCGATTGTACAGTTCAGTGGCTTTTAGCATATTCACAATTAGTTGTGCAACCATCACTGCTGTGTAATTCGAGAACATTTTTATCTTCCCCCATAGAAACTTATAACCCTTTGCATCACGCCCCTCCCCCCTCCTCTGGCCCCTGGTGACCACTAATCCACACTTGTCTCTGGATCTGATATTTTATTTAAATGGAATTATACAGTATGTAGCCTTGGGTATCTGGCTTTTTTCATGGAGTATAATGTCTACAACTTCATCCATGTTTGTAACATGATCATTCATTTTTATACGTGATAATATTCTATCGTATGGATGAAGCACATTTTGTCTCCATTCATCAGTTGATGGGCACTTGGGTTGTTTCCTCTTTATAACTATTATGAATAATGCTGATCTGAACATTCCTGTGTAAGTGTTTGTATGGATATATGTCTTCAATTCTGTTGAGGACGTACCTAGGAATGGAATTACTGAGTAGTACAGCAACTCTAGTTTAATTTAACTATGTTTATGTTTAACTAAATTGCCAAACTCTTTCCAAAGCAGCTACATAATTTTACACTCCTGCCAGCAGTGTATGAAGGGTCCAATTTCTTCAGAGTCTCATCAGCGCTTGTAGGCATCTCTTTTTTACTGTAGCTGCCCTGTGCATGTGAAGTGGCCTCTCATCGTGGTTTTCATAAAGCTTTTTTAAGCCAAATTTATCAAACTAGTTTGATAGCTCAAAGGATTCACTTTGATTGTGGATTTAGATTCTTATATTAAAATTCTTTTGAGTTAGCCATTTCTTGAAAATGGATTTTTCTTGAAACACGAGCATATTCAAAGTATTAGAAGTTCAGTTTCTTTTTTTCTCTGGGAATTCCTTAGTTAACTATATGAGAATTATGTAAGTACTCATTGGTCTACATAGACCAATCAGAATGGGAGCTCTGTTCAGTTAATATCTGTCTGCCCAAACCACTATCCCTAGGTTGCAGAGAAAGTAAGAGATTTTTTTCACCAATTGAAAAGACTGTTTTTTCTTATAAATTTATTTATTTTATTCATTTTTATTTTTGGCCGTGTCGGGTCTTCCTTGCTGTGCGCGGGCTTTCTCTAGTTGCGGTGAGCGGGGGGCTACTCTTCGCTGTGGTGTGTGGGCTTCTCATTGTGGTGGCTTCTCTTGTTGTGGAGCATGGGCTCTAGGCGTGCGGGCTTCAGTAGTTGTGACTCGCAGGCTCTAGAGCGCAGCCTCAGTAGTTGTGGCGCACAGGCTTAGTTGCTCCGCAGCATGTGGGATTTTCCCGGACCAGGGCTTGAACTTGTGTCCCCTGCATTGGCAGGCAGATTCTTAACCACTGTGCCACCAGGGAAGTCCCGAAAAGACTATTTTTTAAACACAAAGAGAACTAGCAGTTTCTGTTTTATCAACTTTGACATAGATAGAAATTGACACAGAAACCTAACCCTAGAGTTTAAAGGGCTGTTCTTTAGTGTGGACAAGACATTTTCTTAAATGATGTGAACTTTTGTAACATGCCAACGACCAGACATGCAAAAAGCCAAACAAAGAAGATTTTCTGTCATCCATCACCCAGGTCTCAATTCATCCCTGAGGTCTGCCATCCAACAGGTTTCATCCGTAGACGGATTCCCTGTTGTTGCTGCTACTGGTGAGGAAGGTATTATCCATCACAAACAGAGCAGAAGAAGAGACAGATTTACCAAGACCCAGAACCAGCAGCAAACAGAACAAAACCAGAGTCAAAAAAAGAAAACAGAGACTGAAAGTAATGTTCTGTTGCCTCTTGATATTAAATCCAGGAGCGAGGAAAAGGCATCCTTGGGCTCAGAGCCTTCATGGGGCACCATGCTCAGAGGTCCAGCAGAAGTCCATCTGGGCATTTTGATGGGACCTCCAACACTCTCAAAGCATAATTCTCAAAATTAAAACGTAATTGTTAGAAAAACACATAGGAAATGTCAGAGTTTTAACTCATTAGTGAGAACACTGACAGGGTGACAAGCTGGTTTCTAAGTTGATGTACATATAGACATACATATATAGTCACTGAAAAAGAAAGGGAATGCTGAAACATTATTCAGTTCGATTCAAAACTGGATAATGTTCTCTAGATCAGTAAAACCCTAACCTTGAGGTTATCCTCACTACTAAGTAGTGGTTATTTGCTCCTTATCAGTTATCTTCAAGTTAACATCTAACTTTTACAGAGTTATAAAATTTGGGGACTGTAATTATTATAAGAGTAAATAGTAAGTCAAAAAATGTTCCATTCCCCCAGAGAGTCAAATGCCCTTAGGCCTTTAGAAAGCTTAGTTAATCCTTAAACATGGCATTAACATGTAAGGCCATTTTTTTCTTAATCTCATTTCCAAGTTTAGATATTTTTTTTCTAAACAGAAAGGAGGCAGTTACTACTCTGAGCAACTGGGTGATTGAAGTGTCTTTAGTGTGATACGGAAGTTTAGACAAGGAGCAGTTTTTTCCTTGGGTTGAGCACATTTTTGAGAGCCTTAGCAGTTCACAAGTAGGTATGTAAATCTAGAGGTGAGGGCTGAGACAAGGTGGAGAGAAGCCCTGGGAATCAGCATCACATAGAAGGATGTAAAGCTTGGGACCAGATGACACATCGAGGGAGCAGGTCTCACGTGGGGAATAGAGGTCAGGGTTGGGAGGGTTGAAGAGCTCCAGTGTTTAGTGGTGAAAAAGAATAAATGTCCAGGGCTTCCCTGGTGGCGCAGTGGTTGGGAGTCCGCCTCCCGATGCAGGGGACACGGGTTCGTGCCCCGGTCCCGGCGGATCCCACATGCCGCGGAGCGGCTGGGCCCGTGAGCCATGGCCGCTGAGCCTGCGCGTCCGGAGCCTGTGCTCCGCAATGGGAGAGGCCACAACGGTGAGAGGCCCGCAAACCCCAAAAAAAAAAAAAAAAAAAAAAAAAAAAAAGAAATACATGTCCGGCCAGGAGGCACTAGGTGGGAAAATCTATGAGAATAAAGCATCTCGATCAAAAGAATCAAACGCTTTGTCACATGCGTGGTGTATTGAGAGGTCAAGAGGGTAAAGACTGAGAAAGCACAGGATTTTGCTACATGGAATAATTGGTGACTCTGATGAAAGGAAAAGGCTATTGGGTGAAGCAGCAGGGACAAAGCCCGCTTCCGTTTAGTCCAGAAGAGAATAGAGAGAGAGAGGACGTACAAACAACTCAGGTTCTTCAGCAAAAGGTCAGTAGCTAGGAGAGGGGGTGTCAAAGAAGAATGGTGGGTTTTTCATTTGTTTGGTCTTTAAAGGTGGGTTGTATCACAGTCTATTTGTATAGTGAGAATTCACTTTTTTTAACTTTATCAGTTCACAGCAATGGGAGGGATGCCACAAACATTAGTGATGCATAAGGTGTGTGCTGATATAAACTAACCAAATCTTAACGTAACCGAGACAAAATATATCAGAGAGCCGGGAGACAGCAGTCATGACTCTCCAGAGACCCTGAATAGCTTTATAAGGCAGAAAGCCTTACAGTACATCTTGAAGGATTCAGGCACATCTAAATGACAGGAATAGTCTTCCAGGCGATTGAAGCAGAACAAATAGAAGGCTAAGAAATAGGAGAGTGGAAGTAGATTTGTGCTAAGACTATGATCTTCACATTGATTTAATTAATCTGGGTGGTTAGACCCCCCCGCAAACCTCTCCCCTCAGTTAGGTAACAGAATGGAAAATGCCCTAACACGTTCCACTTAAAATACGGTGTTCTAGATTCTTCAGAAAGCTATGCACTGTCCCAGATTACATAAGAATACTTCTGAGCTTCTAAACAAAATATTTTATTTTTTGAGGAAAAATTGTGTCTTACTTATTCACAAAACTTTTTTTAACATAACTTCTTAATTCATCCCCCGCAAATGGTAATCATTTGCTGTATAGATTTCTCTAATTTTTTTTCAGAATTTTTATTTGTTGACATTGTAGACCATTTCATGGCTGTAATTAAGTATCCATGAAAAAATTTGTGAATCTTCCTAGCTCATCTTGGATACATTTTCATAGTAGAACTATTATAGAAAACATTTCCCTGTTCTTTCAAACTTCTCTATAACCTAAACAACACTGTCTAAAATTTCACAATAGTTTTGTGTGTGTGCAGTGATTTTTAAAATACAGATGGAGAGTTGTGATGTAATTCTGTTTTCACGGGAATATTGTGGAGAAAACAGTACATGTTAGTTAATCCATACTTTACTGTAAAGGTAAAAACAAGATCACCGAAGAGAGGTTTTCAATAACCACTGTGGTGACTGTGCTAAGGAGATGAAAAACTCGCTGGTGTTTGATTGAAGATGGATATTATGATGGTGAAATTGACCAAATCCTGTCATTTCTGTATATCTTTCAGCAGAATTGTGCTAGTAAAATAGTAGAAAAAGCAGGTACTAAGAGTAGACTTAAGGAGGGTGGCAGAGTTAGGAAACACATTCAAATGAATAGGTGAGAACACGAAAGAAATTGACCGTAATATTTATCCGGAAAGAAAGTCCACTAAAGTGGCGAATATAATCCCCACAGGAATCAGTGTTGAATTGGTCATCTGTAAAACTGTCATCATTACCGTTTGGAAGAGGAGACTGCATAAAACGCATAGCAAGATTACTAGGCTTGCAAATGGCTTTAAAAACTTTTGAGTTAATGAAAAGATGATTAGAATAAATTGAAAGAATATGAATACCTTATTATTGTCAGGTGAATGTTGACGTGGACCAATTTAAGAAACGCAGCTAGGGATTAAGCATTCCAAATTATTCTTGTCAAATCAGGTCCCAGTTTCCATTCACTGTCGCTGAAGGGATCCTAAGGTCCAAAAAGTCCTGTCTTTTCCATGGATTCTGAGCCCCTGCACCAATTTTCCTTTCTGCTGAAGCACTCATCGTGTATATGGCCACAAACATGTTACGTGATCTTAAGACTTTCTGTTTTACTGTTTCTAATCATATTAGGGTTTATTCTGATTTGCATATGAAATGTCATCACTTAAAGAAGCTATATTCAGTAATATATTTCATTTTTCCAAAGAAGAAATATAGAAAATCAAGATGGTGGTAAAGGTCATGTGAGCCAGTTTTTGCAAATATTTTGAGGACACATAAAATTAAGAGGGTCATTTCAGAGATATCAAACAGGTCTTTATTGGACCAAAAAAGGGATAGTCTAAATGGATACTATAACTGCATATGCAGAGCAATTAAAAAGACTGGAAGAATCCTACCATCCCTGACCACTTCCCCAGTTGCCTGCCCTACCTGTAACTCTGACTCACAGACACTCATGTACTTTGGCAAATTGAAAGGATATTTTCCCTCAACCTTCTACGGTACCTGAAACTCTCAACAGTAATTTATTCATTTGGGAGAGAAGTACCGTGATCTGTTCAGATAACCTGATGCAATCTCAGAACACAGACAAGTAAGTTTTGCAGAAGAGAACAACAAAAAAAGGAACATCTGGACCCAGAGCCTGCGAGTTCGGAGAGTTCAAAGTTGAAAATGAGAGGAAACTTACGTGGAGGCGATGGGGCAGGAGTGGGTGAGGAAGGAGGAAGGAGAAGCAGGGCTTGTCTCCTGAACAGCATTTCCAAGACTCACTCAGCCTCGGATAGCAAAAGAGAGGCCTCTTAGCTGGAATCCCAATGAGAAACCAGAACAAACACTGGTTTTATTTTTTAAACGTTGTCGTGTGGCAAATTAAGAGTATCCGTTTTGAACAATATTTTTTCCTCAGGAATGTATATGGACTTTTCTCACTGATTGAACTATTTTAGCTTTTCTCTGAAAGTAACAGAGGAATTATTTATAACATTGGTCAGTAACACCTCCCCGTTTGTAGCCTCGGTTGCATTTCTTTTTACTATCGTCAAAGAGTTTATAGATGATGCCTTGAAATGCTCTTGTTTCAAGGCACATCTGGTAAATAAATACTGGGGGGGCTTCCCTGGTGGCTCAGTGGTTGAGAGTCCGCCTGCCGATGCAGGGGACACGGGTTCGCGCCCCGGTCCGGGAAGATCCCACGTGCCGCAGAGCGGCTGGACCCGTGAGCCATGGCCGCTGAGCCTGCGCGTCCGGAGCCTGTGCTCTGCAACGGGAGAGGCCACAGCAGTGAGAGGCCCGCATACCGCAAAAAAATAGATAGATAAATAAATACTGGGGGCGGTGATGTGACCTTAGAATATTTATAGCTGTAGGACTACTATTCAGCCGGGTTTTCCCTCTAAAATTTTGCCCGGATTATTTCAAAATAAGTTAGATGTAAAGTTTTGATTATGCTGACCTGTAATTTATGGATGCATATATGTTTTTACTTTGTAAATATAGTTCATTTACCCCTAAAATGCAAGGCAGACGGATGGGGACTTCAGGAAGAGCCATCACCAAGAGCACGAGCGTGAGTGGACAGATGTACACACTGGAGCATAATGATGGCAGTCAGTCGGACACGGCTGTGGGCACTGTTGGAACAGGTGGGAAGAAAAGGAGGTCCAGCCTGAGTGCCAAAGTGGTTGCCATCGTGACTCGAAGGAGCAGAAGCACGTCCCAGCTAAGCCAAACAGGTGAGTGAAGTGAATTCAACTTACACATCTCAAGTTCTCGCTGGAGAGACAAATGTCAACCTTCACGCTATGGCTTGGGATGGGATTGTACAGTGTACGGATTCTCCTTTCCAAAGAACGTTTGTTTCTCTGTTTCTGGAAACCTGTTCCATGTGTGGGGTTTTTTTGTGTGTTTTTTTTTTCTGTACAGCTGTCTAACAAGGTATCATTTGTCAATCCCTGAAGTGGTCAGGTATTTCGTGGAAAAAAAAAAAAAAAAAAGCCGTGTTTACAAATATGCAAGGAAATGCAAAGAAATCTTAAAGAACCAAATTGGTTGAAATACAAGAAAAGCAACAGGATTCTCCTTTTCAAAATATTCCATAATACAATTGCTTCTAATTTAGGCTATCTCCATACTGTTTTAGAAAAGAAGGTCAGTTGTGCAACTTGAAATACAGTCTTCAGGGGGCTGTGTGAATGTAATAATTGAACTGTGACTGTTCTATTTTCAATGCAAGTAAAAACCCAGCAGTTATTTTTACTTTACAAAAATGGGTCAGTGGATTCATGCAAAGAATAATGTCAATACAAATTTGAGTTTCAAACATTTTCTACTGCTTATAAATCTTAAAAGCTTTATATCCTCAGGGTATATAGAAAAAAGCCAACAGAAGGGAGGATGATTATTTGTGTATTATCAAATACAAAAAACTGCCTAAAATTATATAACATTTGATCATACATGTTAGACAATTAATTACTAGGCTTAGCACTACGGAAAATTGAAGGTAAGTGAAATATTGAACTGATTTAAATTGTCAGCACCTGTTTCTCTTGCCATACTCTTAGTTCCGTTTATTGTTCCTTAAGAGCGAAAGTCTTGGCACAAAATTTACTTAGACTAAAAAACTTCCATGAAATCCTTTTGATAGTTAACTTGGCATCCTGGAAAGTACTTTTTTTTTGAATTTTACAATTTTATTTTTTTATACAGCAGGTTCTCATTAGTCATCCATTTTATCCATATTAGTGTATACACGTCAATCCCAGTCTCCCAGTTCATCCCACCACCACCACCCCACCGCCGCTTTCCCGCTGGGTGTCCGTACATTTGTTCTCTACATCTGTGTCTCTATTTCTGCCCTGCAAACCGGTTCATCTTTTATATGCGTTAATACACGATATTTGTTTTTCTCTTTCTGACTTACGTCACTCTGTATGACAGTCTCTAGATCCATCCACGTCTCTACAAATGACCCAATTTCATTCCTTTTTATGGCCGAGTAATATTCCATTGTATATGTGTACCACATCTTCTTTATCCGTTCATCTGTCGATGGGCATTTAGGTTGCTTCCATGACCTGGCTATTGTAAATAGTGCTGCAATGAACATTGGGGTGCATGTGTCTTTTTGAATTATGGTTTTCTCAGGGTATATGCCCAGTAGTGGGATTGCTGGGTCATATGGTAGTTCTATTTTTAGTTTTTTAAGGAACCTCCTTACTGTTCTCCATAGTGGCTGTATCAATTTACATTCCCACCAACAGTGCAAGAGGCTTCCCTTTTCTCCACACCCTCTCCAGCATTTGTTGTTTGTAGATGTTCTGATGATGCCCATTCTAACTGGTGTGAGGTAATACCTCATTGTAGTTTTGATTTGCATTTCTCTAATAGTTAGTGATGTTGAGCAGCTTTTCATGTGCTTCTTGGCCATCTGTATGTCTTCTTTGGAGAAATGTCTATTTAGGTCTTCTGCCCATTTTTTGATTGCATTGTTTGTTTCTTTAATATTGAGCTGCATGAGCTGTTTATATATTTTGGAGATGAATCCTTTGTCCGTTGATTCATTTGCAAATATTTTCTCCCATTCTGAGGGTTGTCTTTTCATCTTGTCTGTAGTTTCCTTTGCTTTGCAAAAGCCTTTAAGTTGCATTAGGTCCCATTCGTTTATTTTTGTTTTTATTTCCACTACTCTAGGAGGTGGATCAAAAAAGATCTTGCTGTGATTTCTGTCAAGGAGTGTTCTTCCTATGTTTTCCTCTTCCTATGTTTTCTTCTTCCTGTGTTTTATAGTGTCCGGTCTTACATTTAGGTCTTCAATCTATTTTGAGTTTATTTTTGTGTGTGGTGTTAGGGAGTGTTCTAATTTCATTCTTTTACATGTAGCTGTCCAGTTTTCCCAGCACCACTTATTGAAGAGACTGGAAAGTATGTATTTTAAATTATGCCTTCTACTGGACAAAGTGACAAATAAATTAGAGATAGGGAATTTTGAGCCGTTCAGAAATTGAACTAGTGCACACAGCTGTTTATCAAAACAGAGGTTTGTCTCTCTGAAAATCACAGGATTAGAATGGCCCTCGATTAGCGAGCATTTCTGGTGGCAGTTCCTCTCCGCCATCCCATGGGGATGAGCTGTTCATTGTGAAGGGGAGTCATTTGTCTTCCTTGGGCTCAGGTTTCTTCCTTAGGAGTAGGAGTTGTTTTTCATTTCTTTTACTTGTTTTGTTTTTGACCGTGGTGCTTCTTGGTTTGTAATGTTCATGCAATACATGATGCTTTCCAGTGTGGGGTGTGGATGGACTTTCACCACCAGATTTCAGATTACTTTATCCCTTGGGTGATATGGAAATTCTCTTTGATGTCCTTTTAGGGAGCCAGGGTTTCCTGCATGTTCGGGGATGGCTTATCTTCTTCCCCAGCCTCCACAGTCTGTCTCTTCTTATTTTCCCTGATAGTTCGTTCCCTCTCTATCTTTCCCTGGTTGAGTAGAATTACATTTTCTTAGAGTAAAGCACAGCAATAATTAAACATAAGAACTATACCTGAGGCACAGCTTTGTAGGTAATAGATTCAAATGATTGTCATTGAAACACTCAGCTCCTTTGCTTTGTTAGTTTAAATTTTATTCCAGTTACAGGCATTGCTGAATTTCAAATAATACCTACCTTCCCAAAAGTTGCATTGTTAGTAACGTGCATGGAATTACCCCACTTTCAAAGATTAGTTTGCGATGTACAGGAGCGAAAAGGATTACGAAGCCAAGATAACAAAATAGTTCTAGCCCAACGTGACTCAAGGAATAAACTCTAACTTTCTCTCTGGGGCTCGGTTTGCCGGTTTATTGGGTGGATTGGACTGAAAGTCGTCCTCTGAACTTCCCAGGTATAAGAGTTTATGTTTCTCTTTCTACATCATAATTGTACCCTTTATTTGATAACCTGTTTTCTCATTCTTCTTAATCTTCCCAAAGCAAGTGACCAGTGGTGATAAACCTCAGTTATCACTGTTCTTTATTTCACTGGATGCCCTGGTCTTTCTCCCTATTCCTTCTTCTACAAGTGATTTTTCCCCCTTTATCAATGATTATATGTCCTCTCTCCTGTGAAGAGACACGGAAGTTCAGAATTCTCATTCTAAGAAATCTTGTTTTTTATTACTTCAGCTTTTGCATGTGATCATCAAATCTGTATTCCAATTTGTCCTCACCCAAGAAATATTCCTGAATTTTAATTTCCTATAAGAGAGCCTCTTGGATGGCCTACTTTAAACAAGCATAGCACTGTCACAAATCTGAATTTCCAGCCCTTCCTTTCAGTATTACCACAGTTTTTATAGTTACAAACCTTAGAAGAGTTTTCTACTTTAAAAATTTTTCACTCAACTCTCTCTTCCCCAGGTCCATCATCCCAGAGAAAACTATGTGATATTTGTCCAATTTTAAGGAACACTAATATAATTGATTTAAATGTCTTTAGTGTGACGTGAATCCATTAATCGCAGACTGGTGAGGCTTTTCAGGGGGCCTTCTAAATGCATGGATAATTAAGACAGATTTTTAAAAATTTAGTTTATTGGAGTATAGTTGATTTACAATGTTGTGTTAATTTCTGCTGTACAGCAAAATGATTGTTTTTATATATGTATGTATATTATATATTCTTTTTCATATTCTTTTCCATTTGGTTTATCACAGGATATTGAATATAGTTCCCTGTGCTATACAGTAGGACCTTGTTTTTTATCCATTTTATATATAATAGTTTGCATCTTCTAGCCCCAAACTTCCAATCCATCCCTCCCCCACCCTCCCCTTGGCAATCACGTGTCTGTTCTCTGTGTCTGACTCTGTTCCTTTTTTTTGTAGATAAGTTCGTTTGTGTCATATTTTAGATTCCACATGTAAGTGGTATCGTATGGCATTTTTCTTGCTCTGACTTACTTCACTTAGCGTGATCATCTCTAAGTCCCACCATGTTGCTGCAGATGTCATTATTTCATTCTCTTTTATGGCTGGTAATATTCCATTGTGTATATGTGCCACATCTGCTTTATCCATTTAACTGAGACAGATTTTCTAATGGTGTCAATTAATCAAAGATTGGGAAGAGGCAAACAGCATTGCTTATCTATTAAAACAAGCTGGGTGTTCTATGGAATAGCATGTATTATGTTTAATGTAAATTTTACTTGTGCTTAACGTAAAAAAAGACTTTAACTAAAGGCTTCTCCAGCGGTGAGTCTCCAATCCACCCCATGCGCCCTGGATTACAGGCTCTGTCTCCTCTGCCACACAGATGATAGATAATCAGGAAAACAAGAAGCATTTAGAAATAATGCTTAACCAGCTCTGTTTAGAATGGGAGATTTCAAGCACATCGTTTTTCTGTTTTTTTTTTCACGTAGCCACAAGTTTGCTCACGGAGTATATTTGATTCTTTGTTCAAAATAATAAGTAAAATTTATTTCCAAAACTTGAAAAGCATAGTAAACTGTATATACAGATATATTTATATAGTAAATTACATTTGTGACATATAAATGTATAAAATTTACCTTGCTTTTCTATGTAATTTGTTGTGTGCTTCAATATATTTACTGTGCTTTTCAATTATATATAATATTTATGTGGAATATTCCAAGTATAAATAACATTAATATTTTAAAGTCACCTTTACCACAGTATTTATTCATAATGAAAGTAGGAATACATTTGTTAATATATTTTTTAACTAGGAGAGTGACAGAAACAGGAAAGTTTCCAAAAATGCTACTGCTGGTAAATGGCTTCAAGCAATCAAGTACATAACTCGAAACCTGTTCAGTACACAGCTACTGAATTAGATTGAAAAGGGCGTGAGGTATGGAAGGAAAGGGGAATTTTAAGAAAAAGCTCCTGATCCAGGAGCTTCTTGGGACTGAATGAAGCTCTGAGTAAACGTAGGGCCAGGCTTTAGGATGTGAGGGAGGTTTTAGCCTTTGTAGGTTTAGATGCCCGGCCTGTATAGTGTGAGGTTTGCCTCACTATGAATGAAGCCTGTATTGAGAACAATCACTCCTACATACACCCTTGTAATTACCTACAAGTAAAGATAATTATGATAATAAGTATCATAAGAATGATAAGTATTCATTTAGTCTAAGTGACTAAAACCCATAGATTTGCATTTCTAGAGCTGTTTCCATGTACCTCTAAGTTATACGTGTACACGTTTGTGTGTATAACTTCCCTCCATGATTGATCACAAAAAAATCGGGATTAGAACTTATAGCTTTTTTGAAGAAAACACCTATAAATGTAAAAGCATCATTAGCACTATAGACTAGAAATTACTTCATTTACTTTATCTCATATTGTTGAAGAACTCTATCTCCAGGATTATACCAGGGACGGTGGGTGTTTCAAAATTAGAAGTATCATCCCCGATGGAAGGAAATCATTCACACTTGAAATAAGCAAGAATCCAAGAACTAAATAAGAAAATGTAAAGCCAAATGCCAAACATAATAAAACCCGGTGTACCAAAGGAAGTGGGAAGACAAATGGGTCAAAGGTCTAAATTTCCCAGGATAAGAACACATGCAGAATTGAGAGCTAACCGTAGCCTAACCATTTAATATAATCATTATTTATTGTATCATTAACAGCTGATGATACTTTGTTAAGTAGATTCATATCATTTTTTCCTACATACTGGCAGGATTTGGGTAGTTATGCACTGATTAAATTATGGAAAATGTTGCAGGACTCTGTTATACTGTCAAATAATTAAGAGTCAATTATCATGTACGAAGGACACACTAAAAAATCACTTCTAAAAAAAAACATACTAAAAAAATCTTTCTTTAAGAGTAGATATTTTGTGCCTTTCCAACATTTCCCTCCATCCACATCTCTTTTTCCCCTGTCCAAATCACTTGAAAATGATTCAGAGTCCCTCTGAGTAGAGGAATCTGAGTCTATATATAAAAATACCTTCCAGCCATGTTACCTTTCTGGTATATTCTTCCTCTTGCCCTGTGTTACACCAGGGTGTGTGGAGCAGGGCCCAGGTCCCTACAGGCTCCACTGGCTCCAGAGGCCCGGTTAAGCCTTCTTCTGCCCTCCTGATACAGCACATTTAGCATCATCTGTTATAGGGTTTAGGCATTTACAAAAGACTGAAGATTTACTGGTGCCTTCCCGCTGCCCTGTTTTCCTGCAGGAATCCCTGAATCAGGGAAGCATAAAATAATTTTGTGGAAATTATTAAGAGGCTAATAATTGTGTGGAAAGGAGAAAAACACAAATAGGTATTTCCATAAATTTTCAACCCAGCCTATGAGCACAGTTTGGCTCAAGCAAAGGTGTATGAAAGGACTGTCATGGGAAATACATTTAGGAAAAAAGGTTGGGGCCAGGTCTTAAAAGCCCTGTAAGGGACTCTGCTCAGTGTTTGATGGAGAACTTTTAATGGAGAGGATAGAAGAAAGGAAGCTGTGTGCCCAGAAGCTCAAGTGGAACCAAGATGTGCAAAATCGGTGAGGAAGCAGAAAGGTCAGGGTGAGGCTAATGGATGAAATGAAAAACCGTGACGTGGGTGGAGAAGGAACCATGGAGGTGGACGTGAATGAGCTTATTCGGGAAAAGGGGGCGGGGCCTGAGTGAAGAGAGGACAAGGTGAGATGCCCAGGAATTCAGGAATAACTGGTGAGGGAATAGGAGGGCGGGGTGCGGGATCCAGGGCAAGAGGGAGTGAGCAGAGAGGCGCAGAAACAGATCCTAGAGGGGAAAGGATTTCCCAGAGTGGCTGCTTAATCCACGGAAAGACGGAAGAGGCCAGGGAGTGGAATAAAATCGTCGGATTTGGGGCCAGAAGGGTTGCCCCTGACATCAGTCTGCCTGGAGCAGTGAGGAAGGTTGGGTGTGCCTCAGTGTGGAACGACCCACCAGGGGTGGAGCCAGTTCCTCTCTCCATTCAGTCCTCATTCCACCTGGGACCATCGTCTCAGAGACTTGGGATGGGACTCTTGTCCTGGGTGGGAGCCCAAGAGGATGGGACTGGAGGGTCTACAATGGGATAGAGCGAGGGCTCCCCCACCACCCCATTCAGATGGATGGGGCTGGGAAGATGCCTAGACGGGCAGCTCTTATGAACGTGTCTTCAGAAAGCATTCAAAGGAAAGAGCTCAATGTGAACAGTCTGTCTTTCATTCATTCTACCAGCGTTTCTTAAGTATTTTTCATGTACCAGACTCTGTAATTGAGGGGGTATTAGGAGTAAATAAGGGGCGGGGCTGTGTGTGCACACTTGTGTGTCTCAGAACAAAGGGGATCTGAGTGTTCTTCCGGGAGGAAAAAGCACCTCTAGGTGAAGAGATGGAAAGATACAAGATACAATACAAAGAAGTTTAAGGAGCGGAGCAAAATCCTAAAGAGCAAAGGAGTTAACTTAAGGACGCAAGGTTATTCTTGGAGAGAGGGAAAGACGGTTCTTTCCCTGTGTTGATAGAAAAGAGGAAATGTTGAGAGCCAGAGGCACATTGCAGTGGTGTCCTGGAGCCGAGGGAGCGCGTGTCAGGGCGATGCAGATGGAGAGAGAGGATGCAGGATGAGGAAGAATGTCGCAAGACATCCACTGGTGTGGGTGAAAGTACAGCCGAGCCACACCCATGTGCCACCTGAGTTTGGACAATGCAAAATCTCTGAAAGTAGCTTTAGGAACACCTACTGGGGTCAGTGTCACCCCTGCAGGTGTCTGGTTCGTGTTGGCCGTTCTTATGTCTTTCACATCATTCCCCAAGTTTCTGCATCTCCAAGTCCTCCCAGGAGTTCTGAGATCATCGCGGAGTCTTTGAGATCATGCATTCTGAGATAAGATTTGGTTAGATCTAGACTCTTGGGCTCATGTTGGAAGTTCACCTGTCTGGAGCTGCCGTCTACTACTTACTTTGACTCTTTCCATTGTGAAATTTAGTCTCCTTGTAGGAAATGAAAGCCCTGCCTGTTCTCTTATTTATTGTTATTCCCCCTTCCCAGGGCTTCCCTGGTGGCGCAGTGGTTGAGAGTCCGCCTGCCGATGCAGGGGACACGGGTTCGCGCCCCCATCCGGGAGGATCCCGCATGCCGCGGAGCAGCTGGGCCCGTGGGCCATGGCCGCTGAGCCTGCGCGTCCGGAGCCTGTGCTCCACGATGGGATAGGCCACAACAGTGAGAGGCCCACGTACCGCACAAAAAAAAAAAAAAAAAGGGAGGATTTCTGTTATTCCCCCTTCCCAAGGCAGCCAGCAGATCTTTTTCTTACTCTTACTCAGAATATGGGTCTTAAAGACATTTTTTTTTTGCTTTGGCAATTTATCTCAAGGAAATTAATTATTTCATTTTAATCATGGGGATGAAACATTGCAGAAGGGCCATAGAGTGTTGAAAACTATATAGATAGAGTTCATGATCCTACAAGATGATATAGGCAAAAACATAAGCATTCTAAAGAGTTTTAGCTAGACTTATGTATATTTGATTTCAAAATAGCTTAATAAGAGTTAATGAATTTCTAAGGCATACCTCTAACTTTTCAAGATGAAATCACAAATAGAAACTAACAAAAATGCCCTTGTTCCACTGTCAAGAAAAGAAGATACGTAAAACTCTGACTGTAACCCACTTCTACCTAAAGGGATAGTGCTTGAATAAGCTAATGTGCCCATGAGTTCAAGACATTATTTTTAAACTTACATTGTCCTTAGGCAATAATCATTTCAAGAAAATGTCCAAGATTTTAAATCCTCTTCTGCTGAGCTTTTTTCAGTCTTCTCCTCAAAGTCTCACAGTTAAGGCAAGTCAGAAAATAAACCAAGTGAGCGCCAGCTTGGACCTCGTACTTCCTTTACCTTGAGAAAATGGTTGTCTTAATTTGCCTTAGGATTTGTTTTTAATCTTTCCAACCAATCCAATTTACCAAAATGTTCTATATATTTTAAATCTAGTGTTCCTTTGCGCAGGCTCTCCGCCTGTTCCTTTGCACAAGTCATTATACAGCTGGTGGGAAGGGGGGTTACAGTGATCTTTTTGAACATTCTAAGAAGAGTTTTCTTGGCTCCGTCGATTTTAACAATGGAAGCAAACAATTTTTACAAAGGATGGGCGCCCCCCAAACATTACAGAAACTGAAAGCTCCTGTGGGTAAAAATCTTCTGAAATTGAAATTCCTTGTCTGTGCCTCATTTATTTGATTCATTTAATAGCACAAGGAAAACGTTCTGAGGAACATCTTGTTTCATGTTCTTTGTTTCCTGAACGCACGATGGTGGTGCCAGAAGTGACTCTCGAGTCTGCAAAACCATCAAATGAATGTAAGCACGGGTTCTTTTATTTACCATTGCTGTCTGGCTTAGGAATTCACTACTGTTAATAGAGATTTAATGCAGCTAAAGTAACTCATCTGCTCAAGAGATGCCCTAATAAGGATTAGTATTTTCAAACATACTCCAGCTGCTCTATTTTTGTTCTTTTCCTTGCTGTGAACTCTGAATTTTGAATGCGGCTACTATGTGGATAGACTTTTAGTTTGGTTTGGCGGAAAAAAAAATTTATTTGAGTGGAATTAATTTTTATAATTAATTTGGATTTTAGGATTTGGAGGCAGAAAGGAAACACATCTATTAAGTGACTTCAGAGCACGGTGCTGGGTATTCAGATAATTATATATGGTGATAATTCTTGTTAACTGTACTAAGGTAATGTTTAAGCATGAGATCGATTTCAGACTGGGTGTTATAAAACATCTCAGGTAGCTTAAATGTAACAAGAAATGTGTCTGATTATTCTTCCAGCAGATGACCAATTTCAGTGCATCCTCATTTAATGCAGACTGGTTTTCAGTAAAGACTTTTTGGTTGATTTCTTTTACTAATGATTTTGCCAGAGTTTTAAACACAGAAGAGTAAAAAGAAGATCCATCAAACTCCTGCAATACCACCACTTATTGCAGATTCACTGGGAAAATATTAGTATATTATTAGCTAATCTTTGTATGCATTGTTCCTATTAATATTGATAAAACCATCAACAATCAAAACTATTATTTATTAATCACCATCTGCCTGCTGGTGTTTTAATTATTTTGCATGTATTAATCTCTCTAGCTCTCAAAACGCAGCCCTGAGACACTATTATGAATATTATTGTCACTTTACAGGTTCCATGACTCGTCCGAGAACACACAACCCTTAGCAGTCAAGTAGAACTTATGTTTGTAACCACTTCACTGTAATCTCATTCAACTGCATGGACACACAGAGAGCTACCTTTCTTAGGTAGCTTTTTAAAAACAATCGGAGGTTCATAATATTTCATTTTGCTCTATGATCATGCCTTTGTTTTACTTTTGAAAAGCATGTGTATAGGACGACCCCTTAGGACATCATTGCAGAAGGCTTGTCCGGAGTGGATTTGGAAAAAGGTGGATGAGTGTAAAGGGAATCACAGTGTTTTGCATCCAGGGGTCACGGGGAGGGGATTTCAGAGAGAAGTGTGTGGTGTTGCCCTTTCCTGAGAGAGCAACTGCCGGGAAAGGACGTTAATTTGTCACTTCTGGCCAGGTTGCAGTGGGGACAGTGGTTGGAAGGGTTTTTTAGTCAATTAGGTATCATCAGCGTATACATGGCAACTGGGGTCAGTGAACTTGCTTAGGAAGGAGGTGCAGAATATAAGGAAAGAAGATCTGCAAAACAAACAGTGGAGGGTTTTTCTGAGCCTCAGCTTCCCAACTATGAGATGGAATAATAAACCGTACCGACCTCAGCAGACTGTGAGGATTAAATGAGCACGTATGGCAATAGTTTAGCAAAGGACCTGGCCTGTAAGAAGGGCTCAGTAATAATCATTAGTGATTTCAATTCATTAATTAATCTGAGAAACCAAATAAAAAAGCAGTAGGTAAAGAAGAGTTGTAGTGGCGTCGCTCGTAGGGCGGTGAGTTCTGATTGGCGCTTCCGAAGCTCCTCCTGGCAGGTCCCCCTCTGAGGACCCGGTGAGGTCGTCAGCCCCGCCTCAGGGAGCCGCACAGGGTCACACACAACACACCGTGCACACCCTGAGGTATCCCAGCCGCGCGGGCCCGACCCGCAAGGCCTGCTCCAAGACCTCTTCTCTCTGCCTTGTTACCTAGCCTTTTCTCTAGGAGGCCTGGGGTCAGCACACTCTGGCC
Source organism: Phocoena sinus (assembly GCF_008692025.1). Taxonomy (NCBI): domain Eukaryota; kingdom Metazoa; phylum Chordata; class Mammalia; order Artiodactyla; family Phocoenidae; genus Phocoena; species Phocoena sinus. The sequence continues at coordinate 81,624,364 of NC_045774.1, read as the reverse complement.
CAAAGCCTGCTGTTTTTTTAATGGCCCTTGAGCTAAGCGTGATTTTTGTTTTTTCAAATGGTTGGAAAAAATCATAATATATTGGGACCTGTGCAAACGATATGAAATTTAATGTTGGTGTCCATAAATGCAGTTTTACTGAAAAACTTCCAGGCTCATTCGTGGATGTGTGGTCCGTGGCTGCTTTGTTGCTACAAAGGCAGAAACCGTATGGCCCGCACGGCCCAAAATATTAACCCACTGGTCCTTTAAAGAGAAAGTTTCATGACTCTTACGCAGGCCCAAGAATGTACTGCCTGTAGTACAGAATGCGGTTGGTTCTATTAGAGAACAAAGTTCATTCCTGTAGCTCACTAAACACTCGCCCTGCATCTCAGAGGCAGTGGTTGATTTACACTACTACCAGGAATTTTGATTTTTTTCCTTGCAGAGTTTCTTTCCTGTAGAGTTTACATTTGTACCATGGACCCATCAGTAACATCTCTCATTAGACAAAATGAGCCTCCCAAATGAAGGCGTATCCCCCCCAAGGATAAGAGTCTTCATCTCTTCGGCCTTGCCCTAAAAAGTGGTCCCTGACTTAGCTGCTGACACAAAGTAGTAAAAGCACTTTCCCTCAAAAGCACTTCATTTTCCCAGTTGGGAGCTCAGGGACTTTTTTATTTCACTGGTGATTACATGCCCAAAGCACAAAGCCTGGCCTGGGCACACAAAGATTGTCTGAAGTGAATGAAACTTTGGAAAGAGTTTTCTGTGTTCTGTCTCTTTCCTCACAAGCTGCTGAGTCCCCCTCACACTCCAGTCTGAATTATGCCCACCCAGTTTCCCCAAACTGTTCTTGCCAAGGTCACGGAAAGGCCATAGGCCTGAATTTGATTTGGAGAAAATTTAACTTACAGTATAGGTCACAGGTATTCTGCAGGCATAAACCAAGGAGATGTGTATAATAGAAAAATATTGGTAAAGACGTTTATTTTTTATTTGACACGAGTAAATGATTCTCTCACATGTGTCACTTCATTTCTGGCAATGCTCCAGCCAGACTTCCCTTCCTTGAGATCATAAAATACACCTTAAAGCCTTTTTATTTGCACCGTTACAGGTGCTAAAAAGTTCTTTTATTTTTCTAATTAATTTTTCTTGGAGTATAGTTGATGTACAATGTTGTGTTAGTTTCCGCTGTACAGCAAAGTGAATCAGTTACACATGTACATACATCCACTCTTTTTTAGATTCTTTTCCCATGTAAGTTATTACAGAGTATTGAGTAGAGTTCCCTGTGCTATACAGTAGGTCCTTGTTGGTTATCTATTTTATATATAGTAGTGTGTATGTCAGTCCCAGTCTCCTAATTTATCCCTCCCCTCTTTCCGCCCCTGGTATCCATAAGTTTGTTTTCTACGTCTGTAACTCTGTTTCTGTCTTGTAAATAAGTTCATTTGTACCATTTTTTTAGCCTGTCAAAATCCTTCTCTGCCTTCAAGCCCTACCCAAATCCCAACTTCCCATCAGGGCTAAAAGTTATCTCTGAACTCCTGTAAGACTTCTTTGGTTCTCCTGTGGTTCTGTTTAAATACTTTCTGCCCCATAAGTGTCTGTGGAAGTCTCATCGCAAGACGAACTTCAGCGCTACCCCAGGGCAGTAATCATGCAGCAGGTATGTTTTGCTCGCACACAACCTGATGCCTTTAAGGCAGGAGGATCTTAGTAGACGTTTATTGGATGGACGTGATGTTTGCTCAGTTACGTCACGCTCAGATGGTGACTAATGGATCCTTTAGCGTTGCAACCTGCTATTCTCAGTGGGTAAATTTCAAAGGGAATTTTTCTTCTATGTTGGGTTTTGTTATTTTTAGGAAATCCATACATCTCTTTTTTAATAAGTAGAAGTGACTTTTCTATTATTTTTCCACCTCCGTTTCCCTTTCTTTCTCTTCTCGGCTTATACATCACTTCAGAAGCACCTAGACGTAGATCCGGATACATTTTACTGGGTAATTCCACCTTTTTGCTTTTAAGTTTTAATCCTTCTATAAACAACAACAGAAAATTATCATTTGAAGGTTTTGAGACAGTAAATGAATTGTTGTGATGGTAACTTCTTTACCTTTACAGTAAAAGTCAAATAAAGTACCATTTTATTAGAAAATTACCGAGAGAAAAGAACTTGCATTGATGATTTATGATGACGCTACAGTTTTCAACACCCTCTTGTGTATATCACTTCATTTAATAAAGGTCTGACCATTAACCTGGTGAAAATACTTAGGTAAGAAATACAAAGATGTCCATTTTTTTAGAAATCTGTCTTTTAATGGGGATGGAAACAGAGGCTCTTTCTGCATATAATGGACCTACCATAACTACGTTGCAAGTCAGCTAGTGAATTCTTACGTGGAAAATAAAACTTCTAACATTGGGCCAGTACATTGTGATACTTATTATAAAATCATTTACATTGTAAGGATTCTTTTCCTTTAACTAAAGAATGTGTACACGCAATGATTAGTCATAGTTGTATTGAGGCTTAACAGACTTTATACTCTAGGACCGCATGAGAAATGACAGTCAGTATTCCAGATTCAGACTCATTACCCTGGGATGTTTTTGTAAATGGAAATAGCACATTTCTTTAGCTCTTAATTGGAAACTCTAAAACCTCTGATGATTTATCAAATAGTAAGTAAATAATCGTATTATACTTAGGAAAGTTTCAAATGAAAAAGGTTATAAATTCTACTTAATAACTAAGTAAATTTGTATTTATAAATAAACATAGCTGCATTGAAACACTTTGCTATTATCTAATGAAGTAGAGGTATATTAATTGGGAAACACAAGCAAATTGAGGAAGATGGTAATGTAATATTTTTATCACTCTGAATTTGAATGTGTAAGAAAGAATCCTTGATCTGCCTCACTGCATTCTGGAAACTGAAAATCGATGCAAAGCCGCTAACAAGGGAGTGCTCTTGAGATGAAAACCTATTGATTAGAAGCCACAGGAAAATACATCCAAGAGTATTTGATTGACTTTAGGTGAGTCAACCTGCTGCTAAAACTGCCAATCTTATTTACAACTTCTACCTCAAGAAATTCACCTAAACAATTATTCAGTTGTTTTTTGAAGGAAAATAAAGAAAACAAAAGAAAGGGAGGGAGAGAAGGAAGGAAGGAGAGAGGGAGGGAGGGAGGGAGGGAGGGAAGGAAGGAAGGAAGGAAAGGAAGGAAGGAAGGAAGGAAGGAGGGAGGGAAGGAAGGAAGGAGGGAAGGAAGGAAGGGAGGAGGAGAGAGAAAAAAGTCATTTTAAGAAAGATTACATAAAATTTCATGGAGATTCTTAGGTCTTCAGCAAATCATTGACCAATTGACATGTATATTGGAGACTCACAGCAAGATCAGAGTAGGAAAATTTTACCTCCAAAGTAAAAATTTACTTTGAATTTTTCAGCTTTCTATAATGCTTAATAATAATTCTGTCTACTCATGGATTGTTCTTTATTGTTTCTTTCAAAGGACACACTCAAAAGCATTATGTTTTTGTGGGGAAAACCCATCTACTCGCATAGATTATGTGAATAATTTTGAAAATTTAGTCCCAGTTTTGTATACAGAAACATGAAAGAATAGAGGCTGAATTCAAATATATTTCAATGTTGCATTAAATGCATTGACCAGGATGATACAGCATTTTTCCCAGAGATGCTTGAGTTTAGTCTAAGTGCAACTGCAAGTATTGATTTTCCTTTCAAGGTGTATGTGGCCTGAATCCTGGGTCCCTTGGTGAGAGTGCCTGCGTCCGAGTGATAATAAGTTGGTGATCACCGGGGTCTGACGGCTCCCTCTGCTTCCCCAGACCCCTGCCTGGGCTTTTCAATTCATATTCCGCATGTCCTAGATTCTTTGTCCCAGATAGCACAGTCTGAGCCAGAGTGCACATCTTCTCACTCTGTAAACGGCTTCTTAATGCTATTCAAAGTAATGCCGGTTGCTTTATTCTTTTGTTCTGTTTTTCTATCTTTAGAGTTGTCACTCATTGCATACCCTTTAGCTAAGCATTTGAGAAAAGCCTCTACCCTTGAGAACTCTGCACTGAGTATCCTTCCTGGTCCACAAGAAAGGAAAAGCACTTTCCTTGCCCTTGAGTTGTTTACAAGTTCCTTCACTAGTGTATCAACAGGCAAAGGACTGCCCATTTTATAAAACTGTACAGTTTATAAAGCCTTTCATACTTAGCATCTCATGAGCGCAAAACTACTGAAAGTTTTTAAGCTAAGAGCCTGATCGTATGAGGAAAGACCAGACATGCATTCATTGAAGAAGGATTCCTGAAGAAAATGAGTTTTACAGTGAAAGCTAATATAAATATAGGCTCTTCATCCCTCAAGGTTTCCGCAAGATTTAATACATCCTTAATAATTTTCCTTTCTTTCCCTCCAGAAAATAATTGTGAGAATTAAATACCGCTGCAAGGAGCATAAATATTTTGAATTTTACATACATACCACCTGAAATTTTAATTTGTACAAGAGTCTGTTTTTAGCGGCATACCATCCCAGCAGTTGTCTTGTTCATTCTTAGTTGTGTCATACTCACCTCCCCAGGGTAAGAAGAAGCCATCATTTTTGTTTTAAGCTTTACCTTTTTTTCCACCATGGAATCTTTAGGTCAGCAGTGCCTGAAACCAGCAGTCGCTCCCCAGTGAATTTAAGTGGCGACCGTTTTGATTCCCCCTCAGCACTCGTGGTACTGCTGGGTGATGCCAAATACTTCATTCACTCCACAGATATCTATCACAAGATTATCAATAGCTGGTACAAATGGTGATACTTGTCCAGGCCATGCCCTGTGACTGGCCCTATGTGAAGGACCTGATGTGCATTGCCATGTTGAACTCTCTCAACAGTCCTGGGAGGTTGCTATGACATAGATGGTGACTATCTCTGGATTTTCAAGGGCAAAACAAAGGCTGAGAGAAGTGAAGTCACTTGCCCAAAGTCACACAGCTAGTAAGTGGCAGAGAGGATGTGAATCTTTGTGCCCAGGGCCTCAGTCTTTGCTATGAGCTGGAGCCTCAGTACTTGAGGCTCCAAGGAAACCTGATGCCCAAGGTGATGATATTAGGAGGTGGAGCTTTGGGGAGGTGATTAGGTCATAAGGGTGGAGCCCTCCTGAGTGAGATTAGTGACCATATAACAGAGACCCCCAAAGACTCACGGCCCCTTCCCCTGTGAGAAGACAGTTGTCTCCAAGGAAGTGGGCCCTCATCAGAGACCAGATCTGCCAGCACCTTGACCTTGGACTTCCCAGACTCCAGAATTGTGAGAAACAAACATCTGTTGTTTGGACACTTACTTGATGGTATTTTTGTTGTAGAATCCTGAATGGACTACAGTAGTCCTTAACCACCATACTATGTGGTCTGGGTATTTTAAAGTGGTTAGTGAAGTGTTTAATTATCTATAGATATCCAGAATACCCAGTGTCAACAGTTAGCATTTTTGTCATTTCTATATAAGTTTATATAACCAGAAAAATATTTCATTCAGATTTCATTTTCCTTTATAGGGAGGAAACTATAAAACTATAAAATCCATACTATTTTACACACTGAGACTAAAGCTATAGCACGCCACTATTTTTTCTTCTTCGGTGATATGTATTACTTTGCTATTAGTCCCTTTTTACTCATGAGGAAAGGGAAACGTAGGTTATGTAACGTGCCCAAGTTCACACCGGTAAGGGCAGAACTGGACTTGAACACAGCAGTGGGGCAGGCATCCATGCTCTAGGTGGGGCTTGTGGTCGGATTTCCCCCAGAAGGGGACAGTGTCAGCCAGCTGTGTGGCTGAAGATCCACCAGCGACCTGATGGGCTCGTTCAGCTAATACTATCTTCAGACCCGCCGAAGAGTTTTGTTCATTTCACAAAAACGAGTTTGCTGGGCATCTGTGGGCTTACTAAATTCTACTAGATTTTTCTATGGGGAAGGGAGAATATGAAGAAGGGATCATACCTCAAATTATATAATCTCTCAAAACAGTGAGTCATATTCAGAATGGTGCTGGCTTTTCTCTGGATGGTGTCAGTCCTTTCTGAGCACTGTGTGGGGCGGGGGAGATATGTGAAGAAGAAAAGATTTCCTTGGGGGCGCTGGGAGGGAGCTGGCAAAGGGAAGTGAAGGGAGACGGGAGTTTGCAGACTGTCCTGTCTGAGCTGTGCCCCGGGGTCCTGTCTGAGCTGTGTGCAGTCAGCCTCCAGCAGAAGAGACGAGCTGCTATGGGGCAGGGGTGTGGCCATAAGGTATCAGGACATCGTCTACAAGGTCCCCTAACAGAGTAAGTCAAGAACAAGACCGTTGTGTTGGGACAAGAGGGGAGAGTGCCATAAGCAAGTCATTCGTACCTTGAGGAATGCCTCTGCGTGCTTACTGGAAAGCTGGATTCACTTGTTCTGTTCACTCAACTGATCCATTTATCCACACGGATAAGCCTCATAGATATTAATAAAGGCTGAGTTTATTAGATACTTGAACTATGGCTCATTCTAGCATTTAAACCAGGTACCGTTCTTACCACCATTTTCTAGATAAGGAACCCCAAGCTCAGGAAGATCAAATAATTTGCCCAGGGTCACATAGCCAATAACCGGTCCATTAGGATGCTAACGTTTATATTCTTAGCCCTCGTACTGTGCTGTCATCCTCAAAGAACTGGATATCTTAGTTAACATACTTCTACTTGCTATAAAAATTGACCCTAAAACGTGTAAAGCTTCAAATTCAGTAAAATGCTGTTTATTTTTCATTCAACAGCGTGAGCAGGTGCTCGTAGCTGACACCACTCTCCTCCACACAGTGGCTCAGGTACCCAGGCCCTCACATCTCATGCCGTTGTATCGTCTGAATCCAAATGGCAGAAGGATGAAAGCAGTTGGAGGAAGTACGTCTGTGCTTAAAAGCCTCACCCTAGAATGGCCGCACGTCACGAACCACATGGCCATGCCTGCCTGCTAGGGGATGGGCCCTGGGGAATAGGATTCTGGCTGAACAGCCCTTAGCATCAGTTTTATACAGTGGAAGGGGATGGACAGCTAGCTGGCTCTCACACACGGGCCTTCAAATATCTTCCATTGTAATTAGTTAAAGCACTTGAGAGTTTAATTTTTTTAAGCAGAGTCTGGAAATATTGGTGCTTTCTTATGTTATCGTAAGATTCATACACAGCCGGTGTGATCCAGGAGCCTCTTGATCCCAGCTTCAAAGCCTGTCAAACTCCAAAACTGGTTTCAAGTTTTCTTGGCCTCTTCTGACTCTTGGAATCCGGCTTCCTCTGTCCCATTTTACGTAGACCACTGTGTGAAGCTCAGCCATTTCTTTCCTTTTTTTTTAATTTTATTTTTTTCTTGGAGTATAGTCGATTTACAGTGTTGTGTTAGTTTCAGATGTATAGATAGCACAGTGATTCAAATATGTGTGTGTGTGTGTGTGTGTGTGTGTGTGTATTCTGTATATCTGAATATATGTATATATTCTTTTTCAGATTCTTTCCCCATATAGGTTTTTACAAAATAGTGAGTATAGTCCCCTGTGCTCTACAGCAGGTCCTTGTTGGTTATCTATTTTATATATAGTAGTGTGTATATGTTAATCCCCTTTCTTTGCTTTTTAAAACTAAACAAACAGAAAACCGGCACTTGCCAATGTGCGTGAGTTCGGCAGTGTGTGGTGAACATGTTATCGGGGGCAGGGATTGGAAGAGAGGTGATGATGGGAAGTGGTCAGACAGATCACTGGACACACATGTCTTGGTCTTCTCTCTCTCAGCTCTGCTCCTGCATTATTTCTTCTGGAACCTGTCAATATCTCTAAACAACAAGCATGTGCATTTATATATCACTCTTCCAAGTTACTTCATCAATATCTGTTTAATCTTTATAACAGTCCTATGAGGTGGGCTCTGTTATCATCTTTCCTATTTCCCAGTGTGGACACTGCAGTACAGAGGAAATGGCTGAGCTGGGGCTTGAACCTTGAACAGTTCGGCTGTAGCATCTGCCCTCTTGGCCACGAGATTATTCTGCCTCTCAGTAAGGACAGCGTTTTCACTAAGGAACACTCTGGTGCGAGCTCTTAAGGTCGAACTCTGTTTTGTTAAATTTGTTTCTGTTATGAAGCTGCTGAGTTTTAATCCAGCTCTTAAGTACTTGCTGTGGTTAATATAATTGTAAGGACCACATTAGCACTTCCTACACTTTAGCCAAAAAGGAAACTGTGTTATGTGAGCCAGCATTGGGTATTCTTAGCTTTGTTCCTTACGCGCTCTGTAACCCGTGCTCAGTGTTAGTTCTGAAGAGTGAGAATTGCTATTGATCGTTTTAACTATAGGGGTAATTTTCCTAGTATTCTTTTGCAGATTAGAATAAAGATTTTGACGGGTTGGCTTAGTTTGTGCACCTTGTGTATGTACCCCCGTAAAGCATGTAGCCACATCCCAGCGTACTTGGCAACCTCTTTTGTTCTTTAGACCTTTTTTGGGCTTGTCACACAGTCAAGGACCAGAAGTAAGTCCAGACGCCATCCGAGGTCTTTGATGCAGCTACTTTGTGCATAGCTACTTTGTGTGCATAGAGCCCAGCTACCAATTTTGGCTCTCATTCTTTTTTCTGAAAATCCATTTTTTTGAGCTCGGTGTCATGTTCAAACATTAAACATCTAAGGATAGGTCATAAACCTACATGGCCAAATAGGAGGAAGAAAACTATTATGTACCTCCAAAGTACCACCATCGAGTCCTAAGCTAGTACAATATGGAGAGAGGAAGGAATACTTTCACTTTGTAAGCTTAGCTAAAGTTTTCTTTTAAAGTTTTAAATGACAGTTATGGGTCACTTTATAATTTTGATAGAATGCAAATACAAGGGTAAGGGAGAATTAGATTATTTTCTAGACAATCTATGTTGGATTTTGTGCCCTTTATAAAGTTTACACAGCTCTGTACTTATAAACAGATCCTCTAAGGATTACAGTTTACATGTCCTTTTTTGAACATTAGTTTATTATAGAGAATTTCACTTGATAGAGCTATTACAATTAAACCCTGATGCCTCAAAACAAGAGAATATATGTATTCACACTCAAAGTACATAAAGCAAAAATAACCTGTAAAGCAATGCCATTATAATTTAATGGGGCTTGAAAAGATTTTTTAATTCTTAAAAGTATTGTCCCTTGATTGTTTCTCTTTCCTTTATATACAAGAGTCTAATTCTGTCTCTTTTCTTTTGTGTGCGTGAAGATGCCTGAAACCACCATTCTCGTGAGCAGTTTGTTTTTCACACTGATAAACAGTGCTGCAGTGATATTCTGGGTTAGAGGACGCCATGTCAAAAGACACTGGATATTTCCACTTTTAGATTGCATGACATTTTAGTGAATATAAATGTCTACCATCTATGCTTTGCCAGTAGTTGATTGCTATGGTTAGATGAATCTTCGGGCTGTTCATAATTTTCTATATCTCAAGCTCTATACCCATTATTTGTATCCATTTTTCCTCCCCCCTCACAAAAATTGAGTCATAATGAGCGTGACTCATGTTTGCTGATACAACACAGTTTTTTAATTCAAGTAGAATTGGTTTACAATGTTGTATTAATTTCTGCTGTACAGCACAGTGATTCAGTCATACACATGTATACATTCTTTTTTACATTCTCTTCCAGTATGGTTTATCACAGGATATTGAATATAGTTCCCTGTGCTATACGGTAGGACCTTGTTGTTTATCAATCCTATATACAATAGTTTGCATCGGCTAATCCCAGACTCCCAGTCCAACCCTCCCCCACCCCTCTCCCCCTTGGCAACCACAAGTCTGTTCTCTGTGTCTGTGAGTATGTTTTAAACATACTCACATTTTATAGATAGGTTCGTTTGTGTCATATTTGAGATTCCACATATAAGTGATATCATATGATATTTCTCTTTCTCTGTCTGACTTACTTCACTTAGTATGAAAACCTCTAGGTCCATCCATGTTGCTGCAAATGGCATTATTTCATTATCTTTCATTGCTGAGTAATATTCCATCGTATATATAAACCACATCTTCTTTATCCATTCATCTATCGATGGACACTTAGGTTGTCCCATGTCTTGGCTATTGTAAATATGCTGCAATGAACATTGGGTTGAGTGTATCTTTTCAAATTATAGTTTTGTCCGGATATATGCCCAGGAGTGGGATTGCTGGATCATATGGTAGCTCTATTTTTAGTTTTAAAACACACTTTTGACATTCTTATCGGGCACATAGTAACTCCTGGTTGTTTCCCAGAAGATTAGATCGATGTGTACTAGATGGTTCTTAGTCTCAACACACATAAAGGAGATTGGATATCATCACTGACCTAATTCTTCCTCGTAATCTGGAAGGTGATCCCAGCCCAGTGTTTTAAGCTGTCCTGTGATACCCCAGAGATGGGTCAACATTCTCCATCCAGTGAGTTGTCATGTTGATATCTAAGATATGTCCATTTTATGCTGATTCCAGACCCTACTGCTATCTTCAGGACATAATTCTTCCCTATCTGTGGAATGCATGAACTGAAATACTTTAACTCCAAATCACTGAGCTCCAAGAAGATTTGAAATTCTGTCACTTGCTTTCTGGAATTTGGGAATGCGCTGCTAGGGCAGATAAAGAAATGGTCCACGTTTCTCTAACTCTTCCCCTGAAACACCTCTAGTGGCAAAGGAAAGCCCATCTTCAGAAGGATGGAGACCAGAGCCTGAAACGGCAGGAAGGAAGATTTTTGAAGTCTTGAGTTTTGGCTTAAAAATTCATGAGACTTTAGCCTTCCATTGACTACATACTCATGTTTATTTTACTATAAAACTTACCCAAAGCTTCTAGCAAATGTGGAAGAGCATTCTTCTCTAAATTCCATGCTTAGTCCTTGCCTTCAAATATCCTCTAAAACACTGCTTACGTTCCCCGGGCTCACTAGCCAGGATCTGAAGGCCAGATGTCCATACCTGGGTGTTAAACAGCAGAGGTTTTCAGTGCAGTCCATGGCTGCAGAGCAAAGTACAACTGGACAGCAGGGGTGACAAGCTGGAGACCTCATCTAGCACCACAGTCTGACAGTCAGAGCTAACAGTAATTCACCCTGAGTCAGCTTGGCCTGTAGCCTAAGGACTGAAGGTTCTTTTCTACAGATCTTCCTGAGAAAAGACTTCTATTTGCCCTCCTGGTTCTAAGCAAGTCTCAAAGACTTTCATCCAAACCTCCTTTACTTGAGTTTTAAGCGTATGTACTATTCAACACTTAGCATTTCCATAAACCTGGAACTAAATATGCTAATAACTGTCTCAGGTATAATGCCACGGAATCCCACAGTCATTCCGCTAAAGGTTTTGTTGATTTTTTTCCTAAGCACAAAAATATATTGAGTTGGATTATTTGCAGAGATTGGGAAAAGAAAAAAGCAAACCATTAGTGGTTTTTTCCCTTCGTGGCTCACTCTTGGGCAGCCCTAACCTTCACACATCATTCATTGACTCTCCCAAATGCAGCCACTGCTGGTGAGGGAGATGCCTTTGCAGGGGGTCACCGCTTTGGGTAACAGCACAGCAAGTTACCAAAGCAGGAGCTGGATCTGCGCAACTACAGGAACGTAATTTGTCCTTCATAGAAATGAGTGAAGTTAGGGTTAGGGTTAGGAAAAAATAGTGCTAATACTGACGATAAGAAGCATAGGCTTCAGAAAATAGAATAATTCAACACAGTATAATTAAAGACGGTGTCTGATAGGTGAGGTGGATTGATGAAAGTGATGGAGAGATGTTTACAGTTCTGGGGCAACCGTCATTGTCTCAAAAACACTCCAGTGAGCGTTTCTAATGCAAAGTAACATTGTGTGTTGGCATGAGAACTGAAAGAAATACTTAGAAGGGGCTGCTGAGATCCCACAATTTCTGATTATCCCAGACTGCTTTGCTAAATTCAGGAGAAATTCTTGTTTGCAAAACATTAAACTTACCTAGAGATTGTATGGGGACAGATAAAGGAAACATTATTTAAATGTAATTTCCTGCGATATGAACACAGAAGAAGGGCCCGTTACGTTTGCGAGGGAAAAGTATAGGTTTTGGGCTTCCCTGGTGGCGCAGTGGTTTAGAGTCCGCCTGCCGATGCAGGGGACGCAGGTTCGTGCCCCTGTCCGGGAAGATCCCACGTGCCGCGGAGCGGCTGGGCCCGTAAGCCATGGCCGCTGAGCCTGCGCGTCCGGAGCCTGTGCTCCGCAACGGGGGAGGCCACAGCAGTGAGAGGCCCGCGTACCGCAAAAAAAAGAAAAAAAAAAAAGAAAAGTATAGGTTTTGAAATACTTAAGTTCTAATGAAAGGAAAATGTTAGGATAAAAAGATGGAGAGGGAATGTCCTTAATAGAGCTTGGTTCTGGAGAAGGCAGGAGGGGGCAGTGTCTAATCAGACAAGAGGAGAGACCCTTTGCCTTGTGGGAAGAAAGAAGGAGGGAAAAGGTAGATATGGAAGTTGAGAGGCCCGTGACCTTCTGGTCCATCATGCTTCTGGTACACACCTGCCTGTGTGCTGTCTACATAGATGTGTCTTCAAATAACACGATAACTGCCTCTCAGGGTGGATAACCCAGCCTCAGCCATTAATATCAGACCAGATGGTATATCTTCAGTGTAATATGTCACTTAAGGCATTTAAGAAGCCACCTAAGTCAGGATCCCCACCTCCCATTCATCTGTGTTCTGTGAGCCTCGTCTCAGTAGAAAACAATTCACCTTATTTTTGTAAATAACGACCTTTCCAAATATTACCTGGACAGTTAGGCACATCTTCAATGGCCCTCCTTAATATTGAGCGTTTCAAGTAGTAACATAAATGGCAAAGTGTATTAAATTAACGTTTAGCACCCATGGAGTCACCAAAACCTTTCGAGGACACGGAAGTTAATCATTATATTTGCATTTCTTCTAATTCATGTGTAAAATAACAAAGGTTACCCGTCTAGGTGACAAGAATTTTCCTTCAAGGGTCATGTGAAATACATAATGCTCATGAGACATTAATTACAAAGGCAAAGTACTTCCCAAGGTTGGGTTTCAAATATGTGTTCTTGTGTTTTTAAAGTAACCAACTCGTGTCCCCTGCATTGGCAGGCGGACTCTCAACCACCGCGCCACCAGGGAAGCCCGAGAGACTTTTAATGTGCAGTCATTTTCATGGACTTTTAACAGAAGTTGTATAAAATTTATCGGGTAGGCATGTTAGCTTTAAAGGGGGTGACTTGGCGAAAACAGAAAAATCTACACATCAGAGTTTTGTTGACTCTTCAAATTCAAATGTTACAGTCCTTCCAGATTCCTAAGCAGTGGGTTAGTAGTTCCTACTCACTCACTGACCTGCTTTCCTGCATTTCACCCCGCCCCTCACCATACCTTCAAAGCAGCAAGTAGCATCTAGCCTTCCTAATATTCTAATTGTTGTCAAATAATGGGTTAGAAACACCCTTTCAATAATCGCAATTAATGCTAATTTGAAGTTCCCTTTTGTGTAAGGTTCATTTATGTTATATTTTATCACCTAGCTTCTGACCAGAGCACTGTCTTTATCTTCCTGATGAAATAGGCTTCCTGTTAAAAACTGCCCTCAAGCATATACGGAAATGTTATTAGTCAAAGTCCTTATTTGTGAGAAAATACAGAGGGTTGGCAGTACAATGTTATTCCATGTAAAACTCCATAAATACCAAGTTATTATTAATATAATAGCTACTTGCCTTTTAGGTATCAGATCCTGCCCTAGGTAGTTTACATATATCATTTCTACTCCTTCCAGAAAACCAAGCTGTTTCCGCTTTACACAAGAGAAAACTTAAACAACTTACCAAAAATTATAGCAGTGGTAGCATTAGGATTTAAATGTAGGTTTGTGTAGTCTTAAGAAGAAAATGTGTGTGTGTGTGTGTGTGTGTGTGTGTATCTAAAGATATGAGAAAAGGCAGTGTTTTTGTGTGTATGTACAGTTTTTCTTAGGTACTGAATAAACATTTGACTAAATGGGTTCTAATTACAAATGACTCTATTTTCTATAGGTGTGAACTTAATAGCATTTATATTAGATTATGTTTCCTGGCCTTAGAAATCCTCATCAATGGTAGTTTTTTTCAAAATTATTTGGAAACCTTCTATAATTATTCTCAGAATTTAGATCATGAGATCATCTTATAAATGAAAGAAAATTTTAGGGAAGTCTCTTTTGCAGAGTAATAACTTTCTGAGTAGTCTCCTGGGAGGGGCAGTGTATTCGTTTCTTTTTGCTGCTGTAACAAATGACCACAGATTCGTGGCTTAAAACAACAGAAGTATATTATCTTGCAGTTCTGGAGGTCAGAAGTCCAAAATGGGTCAAGGTGTGGACAGGGCTGGGTTCCTTCTGGAGGCTCCAGGGGAGAATCCACTTCCTTGCCACCCAGAACCAGAGGGCTGCTGTCACTCCTTCACTCGCAGCCCTCTTCCATCTTTAAAGTCATCACGTCACTCTTACTCTGACCTGCATCTCTCTTCCTCTCCTAAGGACCCTTAGGATTATACTACCCTCCCCGCTGAAGATCCAGGATAAACTCCTTATTTTAAGGTCAGTTGATTAGCAAACAATTCTATCTGCAACCATAATTCCTCCTTGCCAGGTAGTGTAGCATATATTCTAGAGATTAGGACGCAAGCATCTTTTGGGGGATGAGGGGAGCATTATTCTGCTTACCATAGGCATATTTAGATTTTATAGGGTCTGAAGATAATGGAAAGCCTTTTTAAGAAAAAAACGAGCAAACAAAATTACAATGCAAATTGGACACTAAAGCACCTACTTATGTATAATGAGAAAAAAAAGTGACGCCACATACAGACTTTTTAAAAAAGCAAACTGCATAAATATGTACCAAATTTAACCCACACTAATTTTATCCTCAGTTATGTTATATATCCATATATCAAACAAAACAGCTGCACGATAAAAATTCCTCGTTCAAAACTTCCATGTGTTTGGGGTAAATTAAAAATAAATAGGTAGTTGCCAAATTTATGTCTTCCAAGTTGGGTTTCTAACCAATTTTTTATTCATTTTTATTCGTGTAATTTTTTCCCCATCCGTTTAATTGTCCAATTCCTCATGTTCTGAGAGAGATGACACAAAGAATATGGGATTTGGGGCCAGAAGACCTTGCATCACTGGTTTGTTTATTCATTCGTTCAGAATATATTTATTCAGCATCTACCGTGTGGCAGGCGCTGTGCTGAACTCAGAGAATGCATCATAAGCAGAACAGATCCCTCAGGATCTTACAGTGTAACAGAGAGACAGACACAGAAGGTCATCTCAGGCACGATAGGTGTTAGGAAAGGTTGTAAGGGCCCCGGGAGAGCCCTGCAAGGGGGGCTGACCTGGGCTGGAGGCAGTGAGGTTTCCTCCAGGACCTGAGGGACGAGATGGGTGGTCCAGGCAGTTGGTGGGGGGGGGGGGGGGGGCGGGCAGAGCAGAGGAAGGAGATTTCAGCAAAAGAAATACTATGGGTAAAGACCTGCGATGGGAAAGCTGATGGGGATTTTGAGGAGGTGAAAGGTCAGGAGCCTCTAGTCTAGGGAGAAAGGGAGAGAGTGGTGTGAGACCCTTCCTGAGAGCAGGTTGGGGCCAGGTCCCATGGGGCCTCGGGACCACACTTACGATCTTGGTTTCGTCTTAAATGCAGCGGGATACCATGGAAGGGTTTTAAACAAAGACGGGGAATGATCTGATTAGCAGATTGAAAGCTTTTCCTGTTTATTTGGAGCATGGGACCGGGAAGGGGGAAAAGGCAAGAGTAGATGCAAGAATATGAGTTAAGATAAAGGGAAGTATTTGGATTTGAAATAAAAACTTACTAACTAGCCCCTCCTCTTCGAAAGGATTCTGCCTTTTCATCAACAGTGACTCCCTCTTTTAAAAAGTTATTCATTAAGCACTATTTAAGACATACAAAAAAGGTAGAAAGCATATGATTGCTTGCTTTTATGCTAAGAGACGCATTTACACTTGCTTTCTTTGACCAGGTGTTTGCATTTGATTTCTAATTGTATAATGAACACAGTTTCCTTAAATACAGGCATTTGAGGCCTCAAGGAACTGGTTAAGGGGATAACTGGGGAGTTAGAAAGTTCCTTAAATGGCGCTAGGCCTTCTTTAGCTGATTGTAAAGGTTATCTGATTTAGGGCTTGCTGTCGGTGTGGGGCGGAGGCTCGTCATACAGCTCCCCCCCGCCCCCCGCCCCCCCCACCCCGCCCCATTCCGGTAAGACTTGCGGTCACAGGGGCTCCCGGCGCCTCCCCACCAGCTTCCAAAGAAACGCAGCTTCTCATCAGGCGTTGACTTCTCCCCTCCAGGCGTCTCCCTTCCTGGTTGCAGCCGGGCTGCAGGCCAGCCCCTGTCCCTGTTCCTACTAATAGACCTCAATCCTGGAGCCCCTATTTTTTTGCCCTAAGATTGCCAGAGGCATTGTTTATGTTTTCTGTGTGGTCTGTGCATATCTTTAACTTTGTCTCACTCTAGTTTCCCTTCTGATCTAGTTTCTACTTCTGTTTGCTACATTAGGACAAGGAAACAGACCATGGGCATATAGTCCTCGGTTGACGGAAGTATACTTATACCTTTAGAGACAGTCAGGATGGACAGCCGTACAAGAACGTCCACACTGTAAAAGAGGATGAATACCTGAAGGAAACTGTGCCGTATGTGCATTTGTCACACGCTGTCTGAGGAAAGCTTGTCTTTCATAGTTTACGTCAAGTAAAATTTACGTTATTCTAATGGTTATAAAATACTGTCCAGTCAGCTAAGAAAAAAGTTTCCACATTTTTCAAACATCGGCTAAACCACATATCTCCGGCCTTGAAAAATAAAGTAAGCTTCTCTTTGGCAGCCGTGCAGGTTGGGCTTCCCTGAAAGTGGACCCTGAGACAAGGGTTTGAGTGCAAGTAGTTTATTGAGGTGACCCCAGGGCAACGAGACAGGAAAAGGAAGTCAGTATAAGGTGTGTTATTTGGTAGATGAGTGCCCTAAGCAACTGGGGCTCCATCCCATTGGGATTCTATGGGAGACAGCATAGCGGCGTCTCCCCGAGGGAGAAGCTGGCATTTATCCAGCAAGTCCCACTCAACATCAACAGGGCGCTGCTTCCAGGGTCCTCAGCTTCCTGGCACTCTAGGCCTCTTTTCCACATGGGGGTCCTGCAGCTAGAGCCCCTGCAGAGAGTCACGGGTCCTGCAGGGAGAAGGCATCCTTGCAGACGGGAACAGGGAGGGCCAAGGGGCCGGAGGCAAGGCTCCCACAGCACCTGCTCCTGTGGCTTCCTCCCGGGGTCTCCCCCCGGGGTTGCAGGAAGGGCGCCCGGCTTGTGGGTTCCTGCGGCACCAGCACAGGCAGAGGTGGGCAGCTGTGCCAGCCGCAAGCTCAGTGAGGTCACTTCCCCTGGTCCTGGTTCGCGCAGACATGCAGGTTTGCTCATGGAGGCCCCTCCTCTTCCTCCACTCTCCGTGCCTTCGTTCTCTGTTGGGGCTCAGGCCCGACTTGACTCTTGACCTTCCGGCTTTGTCCAGAGCATTCCACACAGACAAGCCTCCCCCTCTGTCGGCCCCCTCCACGTGCCGCCATGATGCATGCTGAGTTTTCAGTAAGGCTCGTGCCCACCCATTTCCAAACCCCTCTGGTTACTTTTCTCTGTAGTCCTCATGTTGGCTCTCACGGGAAACGCATCTTATTAAAGAGATCCTCCAAACAGATACGTTGCGCTGTCAAAAGTCGAATGACTTCCTATCATTCCTTTGAGGGCAGCTGCACTTGATCAGAGGGATCAAGGTATCATGGCGGGATCTCAGGGGGTCACGCGTGGGCCCCCATCCCCACCCCATTAAGAACATCCAAAGGAAAGAAAATAGCAGCCTGAGGGCTTCCACACTGGTCGTGAAAGACTGCCCACGTGCCATTTTATATGTGAAAGCTCAATTATAATCTTGTCCCTTTTCCGTTACTCTGGCCCCAAGATAGCTGCTTCGGTTGTGCCGACAGAGGTGCCTCCATCATGCACAAATGTTTCCTCGTGCAAGAGACCCAGGTACATACCTCAGGGCCCGGGAGGCAGATGTACAGAGCCGTCAGGCTAGACTCTTGAATTCCGCAGGCTTCCCTTCTTCGCCGTTTCATCCCTTGTAACTTGAACGACCGTGTAAATGAAATTCCAGAATATCACGTGGAACTGGTTTCAGGCAGGGTTAGTTGAATTTAACTTGTTATTGCTCTACTTCTTACCTATGTATGTGGACTATGTAATTCATCATCCAGGCTGGACTATCTTTGAGAGTGAAAAGGGAACATTATTAATAATACGCTACAACAGCAGGCGTAAACCAGGACTGTCCTGAGTTACCAGCAAGTATGATCACCCAACGACCTCTCATCTATTCACGCTCATTTTGGAAGCAAGGAGGGACCATAGGAAAAAACACAGTCGGGGTGAAAAACAAAACAAGCAGCTACATACAGTCAATTTCATATTTATTACTCATAAAATACAGTAAACTTTTTGCCTACTAAGTAGTGTTAAGATATTATAGGAATTATATAATTGGGGCCACTGCCTGTAACAACAGCATTTTAAGAATGTTTTTGTTTGGTTATTTTTGACAACTTACTCCTCACTCCGAAATGGTTCTGCTAAAAAAAAAATCATATTTTTCAAATAAAGGTTTTTTTCCTACCCCAAGAAACCAAACATGATGGTGGTAAAATGGTTCTGTTCCTGCCATTTTTCCTTCCTCATGAACAGGGCTTAAGGAGCCACTTAGGTTTAAAGGATGGGAGGCTTAGTTAGAATTTGCTTTTGTTTGGAGGTTTGGTTTTGCTGGTGGTGGTAGTTTTCCCATATACTAACTGCTACCGAAGTCCAGAGCCCGAGTTCTCATACTTGTAAAATACAGCAACCCCAGCAATACCGGCCAGTTATGACAAGGGTTAATGCAAATGTGTGTAAAGCACCGAGCATCGGGCCCGGTGTGTAAAAAAATGCTCAGCAGAAGTTGGGCCCTTTTCCTTTTCTGAGCTTTACCGTCTCCCTTGCCCTGGCGCTGTCTCCTGGCAGGGGGATGGGATGCAGAGGAAGCAAAAGAAACCTCTGCGTGCATCTGGAAGGGGATGATTTTGACAGCTTTACTGTATTACACATGTATTACAAGTGCAGGAACAGGGCAAGACACCCATATGAGACCTTCCTCTTGCCCCTGCAAAAGTGCTTTCAAGAGGTCTACCCTGGAAATCATCTGTTAGCCCTGAGCTTAACTTCTCCAATATTTCTTACATAACCAGGGAAGCTACATGCTATTTCATAAAGTAAGCAACAGATCTTCATTTCATTTGACTTAAATATGTCTTCATTATATAGTTTGCTTAAAATTTTGTGACTGTGTAGCAGCTTTCCCGTTGTGACAATTTAGCAGTTTTTCAAATTTATGAGATGACGCATAGCAAGTTTTCTGAGTGATTTTTCACTTCGCGGTCGTATAATATAATAGGTTCTGGAAAAAACACTCTTGGCAGAAGCAATTTAATCATCCTGTGTGTGTGTGAGAGGGAGGGGCGGGGGTGGGGAAGGAGAGACAGAGAGAGAGACAGAGAGAAAGTAAAGCTTCCCAGAGCTCCGATATTCCTTCCCAAGGAAACACAAGTTACTTAAACGAAGTCAGAGCTTCTTTGGCTTCAGTTTTCCTCTGAGAACAACTTAATGCTGATTCTTCATTTTTTCAAGATACACGAGGTAAGTGTGTGTTCTGTATATGAATTTACTAAGTCCTAATAGGAGTTCGTTAGTTAATGTATAGCATCTCAGAAAACTAAAGCCAAATTCCTGTTTGTCTGAAGCTTTCAAAACTGTGTGAACAGTTTGCAAACAGAGGTAGTATTATACTTGAGCTTACTAACAATTGAATGAAAAAGAAAAAATGTAAAAATGATGTGGCGGATGAAGTACTTACAGAAGGATATTGCTACTATAGGCATATGTATAAAATTGTAAGGTCTAAATATGATAAACTTTAAACCTAGGCTTACAGGATTTTAAAGCTGGATTTAAAATTGGGCAGTGCTTCAACTCAAACATACCTCTTAGTGTTATCACAAAATTAGCTTTTTCTTTAAAGCAATTTCATTTGTGTTTAAAATTGCGTCAGCTGTTCTGCATATCACATAACCCTTTTACACACAATTAAATGCTACTTTTATATGGACATTTATTTTGGAAATGTACAAGTATATTTTCATTACCTTTTGAAATTATAAATCATATAAGGCTCCAAAAATTTTGCCTTTCGTGTGTTATAGTCAGGCAAGGACCAGAGAAATGTAAGTTGTTTGTGGGAATAACTTCTGATGACTCTTAGCAACTGTGTCATTTAAGATAGTTTGTACTTTTTGTCCTAAGACTACCTATTTATGAAGTTCGTTCTCAGCAGTATTTCAGAGAAGCTAATTAAATTCTCAAATAATAAGTATGTTTTAACTATCTTTAGATTAGAAGAAAACATACATGTTGAGAATTTAAGGAAATTTCAAAAATAGCCTCATTTTGTGCTTTCAGATAATTCACGTGGAGAATTATAGTATGGTAGTTTTTTTCCTAATTCATTTTCTTATTCACTCATATGCTGATGTCACAAAAGGTCTGGCTGAAATTGCAAGTATAGTATTGTCATCATGAGAGCTGTGTCAAAGCCATTCTGAGAACCCTCTGGAAAAGGGCAGTCTTATTTATATATATTCAGAAACAGTCCTGCTCTCCAAAGACTAAGCGTATAATCTGTGTGGTGAAATCAACACTTGCAACTTTCTTTCTTCCTCCTTTCTAAAAGAAAACATAAAAAATCATAATCTGATGGAGGACGCTTGCATATGAAGGGTTTTATACATTAGCAAAGAAAAGTCTTCGCCGCAGTGTTTCTGTTTTGTTTACATGTTTATTTTATATTCTGAGTAACACTTACATGGGACTAATTCCTAATTTTAGTTCCAATTAACACTTAACTTCAGAAGCCGGGCTCGTCCATGGAAAGAAGGCATAAATATGCTTAGGATGGCTGTAATACGTCGTAATTTGTATCTTTCCCTCCCCTAATTCCCAATTTAGTTGAAGTCATTTGTCTCAAAAGGAATCTTAACATCTGTTTGATTTCACACCATCCTCACCTTTAAGCAACTGAGTGAAACATCTTCTTGTTCCTTATCTCTGCTTGTTATTAATGGGCAGCAAGACATTATTTTTCTACCCAAGTAAAAAAGTGTATTTTTTTTTCTTCACACTTTAAACTTGATGTAAGACCAACGGTACAGAATCAGTGTGGTCTGGAATATCCTTTTATCTGATTGGCCAATTATTAGGAACCACTCTGGGCTTCTGTGAAGGTGTGTAGTTAATGCTCTGAGCTTTAGTTTCTAAGATTCAGTCAGCAATTCACTCGTTAAACATTTTTGCAAGAGAGCCGTGTCTCACAAAGCACTCTGACCAGGAGAATGCTGAGGGGAGAGATTCGGATGAAAAATGACCTGTAAATGAAGAATTTTATTAAAAGTCCATCACATTCATCTAAGTGTTTTCATAGAGCAATTCATAGTCAATTACCAATTAGCTTCTAAGGAACCCATTAATCCAGG
The DNA here is from genome assembly GCF_008692025.1 of Phocoena sinus. Lineage (NCBI taxonomy): Eukaryota > Metazoa > Chordata > Mammalia > Artiodactyla > Phocoenidae > Phocoena > Phocoena sinus. The sequence continues at coordinate 81,602,599 of NC_045774.1, read as the reverse complement.
AATCAAAAGAGCAGTGTCACTGCAACTTAGGCTGGTCTGACCTGGTTGTAGATGGAGATGCTTGAGGCTGAATTAAAGGGCTGGCAGGGGAAGCCCACAGGGCGAGGGGCGTACCTCAGGTAGGTGGGGCTGTGAGAAGCTTGGAGGCAGGAAATGTCAGCTCATAAATCAGGAACAGGCTGGAAGCAGCCTGGCTGGAGCAGAAGGTTGCCATCAGGGAATCAAGAGAGGCAAATATGGCAGAGTTGGTGGGGATAAAACATGGGAACACGGGCCAGTAACATGGGAGCCGGAGACTGACATCTTTATGAAAGTTAGTCTGCTGTGGTTGTACGAACCCAACTGAAATGACAAGAATCTCAACATGACGAGATTAACTGAAGCAAGATGGAAGGAACAGGTAGGGGTGATAGAAGGTAACACTAGCAAAGATAACCACGTTGGATCTTGGAAAAACGGCAGTCCCTTTAGCAGAAATGGGAAATCAGTAGAGAAGACCACTGGGGATCTGTAAACGTCTACCAGTCAGGGTTGAACCAGAGCAGCAAAATCTGTACGAGACATATATTAAGAGATTTATTACCAGGAATTGGTATATAGTATGTGATCGTGGGGCACGTCTGAAATCCACAGGGCAGCCCCAGGAAGGGCAGGGTGGCCGCGGGCCCTGGCTGAAGCTGCAGCCCACACATGGGGCATCTCCATCAGGGCAGCCTCACTTCTGCTCTCAAAGCCTTTAAATCACCCAGGTTATCTGAAATGGTCTCCCTCATACAAGTCAACTGATTATGGACTCTAATCACACCTACGAGATACCTTCACAGCAACACCTACATGTGTGTTGGATTGAACGACCAGGGACTGTAGCCTAGCCAAGGTGACACATCATAAAAGCAACAGAAACTTCCAACATGTTATGAACTCCAAGAGGCTGGTAGGATTCCTTAGGTGAAAATGGGCAGAAATATATTGGAAATTCAGGAAAGTTGCTGAGATTGGAGAAATCATGACAGGAGTTACCCACATAGAGATGATATATCCATGTCAGTCAAGAGAGTTTGGGAGCTCCTCGGAGGAGGCTGGAAACTTCCACATCAAAGATGAATTCTTGGGAGAAACCATTTTTAAGGGGCAATAGAAAGAAGAGATGACTAAAAGATACAAAAAAAAAAAAAAGATGAGATTAAGAGCTAGGAAGAGAACCATAGTAGCACATGGCCTTGGCTGTCCGTCTCTTTGCTATACTTTATCACTAATTTCCCAAGGTTTCCAGTGGGTCAGGGAACACTGTAGTTCCCTGATTACGGCCTGTATTGGGGAATCTTGCTGCCAGAGATCCAAACAGAATTTGCACTGAGAAAAGGCCAGTGTTTTTTTTTACTGTGAACTTTGAAAGTACAGTTTTGAAATAAGATAAAACATTCCAGATGGCAGGTATTACAGACATAAAGAATCAGGTGCATATTCCAGACAATGAAGAATTAGAGGCACAGCTGTTCTGATACTTAGTGGAGAGGCTTCCGGGGGACCCTCGCCCCACAGTCCTGAATGCCTTGTGCCTTTTGCTCATCTGTCCAGCAGTTTCTTTAACCTTCAATGTACATCTCAGGCATCTCCTCCTCTGTGGGAAGTTCCTTAACTCACCTCGAAAGGGATGTTAAGTCTGTCCTTTGTTCTGTCACTCACGTGGGTGTAATTGCACTTCTTATCCTGCTGAATTAGAATCGCTGGTATGTCTTCCTCCCCCACCAGATGGCAAGCTCCTTTCAATTTTGAGTCCACAGTCCGATAAGGATGCCATTTAAGTGTCAACGTATATTTGGGAAATGAAGGGTGGCCGGGTATGCACGTATATGAGAGAACGGTGTGTAGAAGGCAGACAGTTCGTGGAAGGAGAAACTTTGAGAGTTCCGGGGTTTAAAGAGCAAAATTAAAGAGAAGAAGAGGAGAGAAAGTGAAAGGCAGGGATGCTGCCAAGGTGAGGGAGGGGCACCATGGTCCCCAGAAGAGGAGGACAAGGGCGTTGGCAGAGATCAGGATGGAGTCGGAAGAGAGGAAGGGTAGGAGAAATCGGTCTTCCCAGGAAAGTGAAAGACAAATGGATGTGAGGGAATATGTGCCTTCTTCTAACTAAGAAGAGGGCATTTCTCCCGATGTGAAAAACTTGAGATTTTTAAGCTATATTGGTCAATTTCACTTTGATCTAAAACAGTTAAAGAGCTTGTAACAATGAAAGCTGCTGGTCTTTCCTTTGTCTTTTCGTGTGTGTGTGTGCATGTGTGCACGCCCGTGATCTGAGGGTCTGGTAGTTCTTACACATTTTGTTTAATCGATATTTCACCTGCGTTTCCCCCCAGACACATGCTCTCCTACTGTTGGTTACAAATCCTAGTAAGTCAAAGCATGGTTCCCTCATCAGCAAACTGAAAATGTTTTGCAAATAGTGGGATTCTTCGTGAATATAATTATTATGCCCTAGGTTGCAAGAAAACCAGAAAAATGGCTTTCCGTTTCAACATTGTATTGCAGTGCCCTTGGAGGAAAATATAAAGGTTGAAGAGAAGTATCTCATTCAACAATTGAAATTGCTGGTCTCTGTTTCCACGGTATTTAACTTGTACAAAATCAGACGTCATTTCTCATCAGAATTGTTTGTTTATTTGTGAGATAATTGTCTTCACCGCTGCCTTCCAAAGTTTCATCTTTTTCAATTTTTTTTGTTTCTGCCTTTAACTTAGCAAAAAGTAGATGAAGTTTTCAACTCTATAAAAGTGGTGTTTTTCTCAGATTGATTTAGAACTTCTTATTCTGTTTCAAAAAGTGTGAATTTGCTTGTTTGCAGAGAAATACAGCTGAAATCAACTTACCAAGCATTTAGGGTACCAGGGACATACAGTACTTCTCTCCTTTTGTACTTCTTTAGAGGTAATTTCAAGAAGCATTATTGAGAGCCTTTTACTATAGTATTTCAGAATTAGATTTGCAAGCAAAATCCTCTCAGAACTGCAGAACGGAGAGCCATCTCTCTGGACCTTGTCTAATCTGCAGTGATTGGGTTCCTGTTCACTATATACGGCTGCACCCAGGTGGCACCACCTGTTAGGTAACAATTTATTGTAGCACAGATGCTGAAGTCTCTGGAGGTTGGACTTGGCCTGGTAAAGGGTGAATAAATGGAGTGTGACAGTGTCTGCTCTTTCTGAAACAAACAATCCACTCATTGTCTCACTGCTTTCATGATGAAACTTTTTCTTTCTTTACAAAACGGGACTTGAAGTTTTATCTACAGTAAAGGCCAGACAGAGTTTGCAGCAAAAGATCCAGGCTCTAATCTTCACTGTGGCATTAGAAGCTGTGCGACCCCAGCTAAGGATTACTTACCGTACCTTGGGTTCTTTGAACAAAGAGTTTAGATGAGATCACTTATTTTTAAAGTGCCGGTGCTAAGATTCAGGTCTATTCTGTTCTAAAATGGACCAGTTTAATCCACCTGTCGTACCCATTTCAGGATTTCAGCTCAGTGTTTATTTTTAGTATTCTTTTAATCCTCATTTCTGTGGACTGAAAATAAATAAGTATTGCCAAAAAGAAATTATTGTACTGCTTTCATATCACATAAGCCTCAAGATATATTAAGAAAAGTATTTAATATTCTTATAAATTTACTTCTGCTCTAGTGAAAAAATGTCAGGTTTGTCTTCAGTTACATCAGGGTGTTTGCCTTCTGGAAAAGAGTTACAGCTGTACAATCTTGGCCATGTCTATCTGCTCCCACCTGACGACGTGTAATGTCTCAGTCGATTTGAGCTACTATAACAAAAATGCTGTAGACTGGGTGGCTTGTAAACAACAGAAACTTACTTCTCACAGCTCTGGAGGCTGGAAGTCCATGGTCAGGGCACCAGCATTGCCTGCTTCCTGGTTCATAGATGGCCATCTTTTTGCTGTAACCGCACATGGTAGAAGGAACAATCAGGCATTTTGGGGTCTCTGTTGTAAAGGCACTGACCCCATTCATGAGGGCTGCACCTTCATGACCTAATCCCCCCCCCCAAAAGCCCCATCTTCAAGTCCCACCACACTGTAGGTTTCAATATATGAACTGGGGAGCTGGGAGACACTTTCAGTCTACATATGCAGCTAAACCAAAATCAAACGTTTCTGTCGTTACCACCTAATTCTTCTCTAACTCGTTAAACTATCAGGACCGTCGTTATTTTACAGCCAAGTTAAGGACAATGCTTTGAGAATAATAAGCAATATCAGGAAAAATGAGAGGCAGATAGGGATTGACTTTGTTAAGGATGTCAAATTAGTGTCAATAATATGTGTATAACTCCTATCCCTCATTTGATTAACATTTTCACTCAACGCTTAGATGTCCGCTTAGGCACATTTGTTATTTGCCCACAGAATCTTTTTTTTTTAAGACTTATTTTTTTATTTTTTTTTTATTCTTATTTTTTTTATTCTTGGCTGCATCAGGTCTTATTTGCGGCACGCGGGCTTCTCTCTAATGGTGGCACACAGGCTCCAGAGCACATGGGCTCTGCAGTTTGCGGCTTGCAGGCTCTCTAGTGGAGGCGCACGAGCTCAGTAGTTGTGACGCACAGCCTCTCTAGTTGAGGTGTGCAGAGTCGGTAGTTGCGGCACGCGTGCCTAGTTGCTCCGCGGCACGTGGGATCTTAGTTCCCTGACCAGGGATCAAACCCGCGTCCCCTGCACTGCAAGGTGGATTCTTTACCCCTGGACCACCAGGGGAGTCCCACCCACAGAATCTTTAAATACTGCTTGACATAGTTCAGTTAACTCCTTATATGCCTTAAGAGATAGGCAACACCATCGTGTAGATTGGTGAGCCTTGGTCACCAGCGTTTCCCGTCATCAGCACACGTTTTAGGCTTTTATCCTATTGTATGTTTCAAGTTCTTGTTCACCTAATTTTCTAAAGATGGATGGTAGAAGGGTAAAAATTAAAGACCCCAACTTTTTAATATTCTGATTTACCAATTTTTCTATCCAACAAGCATTTTCTTTTTATTTCCTAAGGGTTTTCTCTTGCTCTTTGGATGTGCAACTTTATGTTTTATTTAACACTTATACTTTTTTTAATTGAAGTATAGTTGATTTACAGTGTTGTGTTAATTTCTGCTGTACAGCAAAGTGATTCGGTTATACACATATATTATACATTCTTTTCCATGTTCTTTTCCATTTTGGTTTATCCCAGGCTATTGAATATAGTTCCCTGTGCTATACAGTAGGACCTTGTTGTTTATCCATCCTATATGTAATGGTTTGCATCTGCTAATCCCAACCTCCCAATCCATCCCTCCCCCACCCCCCTCCCCCTTGGCAACCACAAGTCTGTTCTCTACATCTGTGAGTCTGTTTCTGTTTTGTAGATAGGTTCATTTGTGTCGTATTTTAGATTCCACACATAAGTGATATCATATGGTATTTATTTAACACATTTTAACCACAGTCAGTAGAGAAGCCGCCAGCCAGCAGGTTCTCAAACGGCCCACGTTGACCCTTTTGTATATAAGCGATGTCCCTGTCACTCATGGACTCTCTCCATCACTGGGGCACAGCCAGCCCCCAAATTACTCCCAAGACCTGTGTGGCCAGGCCTCCGATTACCACTGTTTACTTAACTTGCCCATTTTGCCGCTTGTTTTGTTCATCCTCTTAGGCATGGTTTGATCTCCGTGCCAGCCTGAAATGAAATTGTCAGAGCGCTTTGCTTTACAGAGACCAGCTGCTCAGAATCCGCCGTGCTGATGGCCACCCTCACTCTTGTGGTCTCTTTTGCCCCAGGAAAAGTGGTCTCTCTTCTCTGTCTCCCTCTGCCCTCTCCCACTGAATAATTCACTCTCCTCTTTCCACTCAGAATCTGAAATTGTTCTCTTGAATCAGCTTAACTCCTTCTATGCCTACTAGTAATCTTGATATATTTTACCTCCTCTTAAAGCATAAATTACCTTTCTGGTCACTCAGTAAATAGATATAACTACTTTTTTAAAAAATTTTACGCCCATCCTCTAGAACAGGCGTTAGAAATTAAGCTGATGAACTTATTTGTACAGTCAGATATAGTTAGTAAACAGAAATCCAAATAAGCCTCCAATTATGATATAACAAACTGAAGTGAAACATTTCCAGATTCCAGATGCTAATATTTGGGGAGATTACAGCCACCTTCAGCAGTTCTTACTTTCTCCAGCTGACTTTGCTTCTTCTGCAATGGCACACGCAATCTCCATTGTTTGTATGCAGGTCTCCGTGGTAGCGGGATAAGGTCTGGGTAGGATAGGGCAGTGAGTACGGGTAGTTTTATAGCTAAGTTACCACCTGTGTGAGATTTCTGCACCGTTTTCTGTCTGCTGACCCCCTGGGAGTTTGCCAGTGAACATGTTTGTAATCTTTGCTTCTGAATTGAAAGTATCCCATGGACCAATGAAGTTCTGAATGTCCTTATTAATAAAACGAAAACTGGATTATTTTTAAAAGCTACCAATAGGAAAGAGGTGTCTCTGACAACCTGTGTTTCTTACCTCTTAATTTTATAAATGAGAAAGAAAAGAGAGGGCTGATAGCGCCTCTGAATTAACTTTCTCCTGAAAATTTTGGGGTTAAAAAAAAAGACAACAATTTCCAAATTTATAGCTTCAAAAAGATTGATCCCAGTGCCTCCGTTTTCTTTGGATTCTCTGCTTAGTCAAATCTTAGCAAATAACGCTTTCACATACTATTAAAACTCCGTAGAGTAATAGCCAAGTATATGAGGATCATAAACCAGACATCACAGTATGTGCCAGCACATCCCGTTTTATTCTGCGAAGTGTAAATTCTGCTGCCCTGCTCTTACGCCACCCGTTTCCATGAGGAATGTTCCTTCTGGGTCTATAGTGTCCCAACATTGTGGAGATCACCAACCAGAGGGTCAGAGCGGCGAGTCTTCAGAGAGATGCACACCCAGTGACTACTATCTGTAGTAACTGTTGTGATGCACCTCTCCTCCTTACTTCCCCCCTCCCAAGTTTCCTGAACTGATGGGATGGAAAACCTTGAAAGAGAACAGGATGCTGTGACTCCCACAGACCTCCCCTGGGGATTTATCATCAAAATTTATCGGAAGTGTTCCAGAGTCTGATCAAAACTCCATATAAAAATACCCAGCAGGGGCTTCCCTGGTGGCGCAGTGGTTGAGAATCTGCCTGCCAATGCAGGGGACGTGGGTTCGAGCCCTGGTCTGGGAAGATCCCACATGCCGCGGAGCAACTGGGCCTGTGAGCCACAACTACTGAGCCTGTGCGTCTGGAGCCTGTGCTCCACAGCAAGAGAGGCCGCGATAGTGAGAGGCCCACGCACCGCGATGAAGAGTGGCCCCCGCTTGCCACAGCTAGAGAAAGCCCTCACACAGAAACAAAGACCCAACACAGCCAAAAATAATTAATTAATTTAAAAAAAACTCACTCACTTTAAAAAAGAAAAAAAATACCCAGCAGATTTTTTTCTAATAATAATCCTTCACATGAATCAAAGAAAGGTTTTCCTTGTATTATGAAGCGTGAGACAGTTTTATCCATGAGAGACTCTAGGCTTGGGCCCACATACCCTAAGTCACTTAAAAATTGTAAACCAAGCTAACAAAGTGCTCAATAAAAGGTCTTTTAGTTTTCTACTGACAAAAAGATCTTTGTAATGACCAAGGAGGTCAAGTTTCAATTTAGAATTCTGACTGTGCAGAGTTCTGGGCTTGGCCGTGGCTCATCTCCTGCTGGGACCTCCACCCACCCCCTTCTGTTCCCACCCGTTGGCCCTGCCCTGCACCCACCTGGACTTTGGGGCATCCACATTGGTGGTGCTGTGCATCCTTAGGAGGCTGGACCCCAGAAAGATACATGGGCTGGCCCCGGATGTGGGCTCGGGGCCATCTGGGTAGGAAATTCTAGGCTCCCAAGGATCCGGAGGCTTCGTGTAGAAGGGGGCACGTGGGCAGGTGGGTGGGCACATCCTCTTGGTCCCCGAGGAGGGAAAGACTTCATCCTCTGTGAAGGAGCAGGGCCATAGGAGGGACTGAGCGGGGCCCTGGAAAGCACAAATGGAGGATTTAAGGGTCCTACTGAGATGACCTTTTCTTAGTGCCTAGAATATCATAGGTTGTACTTAATTGTACTGATTAACTCATTTTGTAATTTGATCTTTGTCAAAGTTTGTTGGATATGCAGACCCTTTATATCCATCCCATCTGTTAGGAAATCACGGCTCGTGCCCCTGTGATAAATGTGCGTAACTAAGAAGGTGGGAGGGAACCACAGATTCCTCTTCACGTGAACTTTGCCTTTAAGAGCTAGTTAAACCCATTTTATTCTGTCCCGTTTCTCTGGACAGTATTCATTCCTTCCTTTCAGTAATTGTCTTGTAAGCTGTTCTGAGCTTATATGTCCCTCCCTCTGTACAGAGATGCACAGACACATGTGCTACCTGATTTTCCGCTGTGGATTGGGAAGGTCGTAAGCCTGAACACAATGAATTCCTGCTCTGTGGCCGGTTCAAGCTACACTGAGTCCCCAGATAAGAAACTACCCAATTGGCCCATCACCCACTATTTAGGGTGCCTGATGCTCCGACCTTGAGTCAACATGGGGCCCTCTCCATCAGTGGTGACTGGTTACATAGGACAAGTCTCCCCGAGATCAGCTGTACCCCTGGCTCAGACTCTCTCAAGAATTCCCACCTGTCTCTTTACGTTGCCCCACTGGGTCTCTGAAATTCCTGAAAAGAATCTCAAATGTGCCACGTAGCCCATATTTCAAATCAGACTATCCCAATGTTGAAAATCCATCCAGTTGGTTGGAAGGAACGTGGTGAGAAGCTGAGAACCTACTTTTTTTTTTTTTTTTTTTTTTTTTTTTTTTTGGTACGCGGGCCTCTCACTGTTGTGGCCTCTCCTGTTGCAGAGCACAGGCTCCGGACGTGCAGGCTCAGCAGCCATAGCTCATGGGCCCAGCCGCTCTGCGGCATGTGGGATCTTCCCAGACCGGGGCACGAACCCGTGTCCCCTGCATTGGCAGGCAGCCTCTCAACCACTGCGCCACAGGGAAGCCCCCTACTTTGTTTTATACAATATAGAAAAAAATTTACTCATGTCCTTTGTGATCTCAAACTCTCTTTTCTGCCCATAGTAACTAGTGCAGCGAGGTCATTGCCACACAAAAATTAGGAACTTCGTTTGTGCATATTTGTTTCAGAATATTAAGCTACTAGGAAAGGACCCCTCTATGTATTGTATCCTGCAGAGTACCTGACACAATGATGATATTAACATTATTTATTGCTAGATTCTCCCCCTCTAACCCCACATTCTCTGAAACAACACAGAGAAGAAAATTCTCTACTAACTCTCTTGTTAGAAGAGGAGCCTTATTTGTCTAAATAGGAGACTGTCGAGGGTCGATTCAGTAATTCAAGTCTCAGATCTAAAGTTAGAGAATTGAGCATACTCTTCACAAAACTACTATTTTATCTTTGTTTAAATCCACACTGATTTTATTTAGAATACTCTGCACTATGGTACAGGATAGGCTGCTGTAACAAGACACCTACAAATAGAGTGGTTTAATCAAGACCCTCACGTAATAGCGCCGGTGTACCATCCCATCTGGGGCTGGCCCAGGCTCTGCCAGCTTCAACACATGCTCCCATACTGACTTTCAAAGTGGCTGCTGCAGCTCCTACCGTCATATCCCCATGGAGAGGGGTGAGGGGAAGGGAAATGTGGCCAGGCCTTAGCTGGGAGGATGGGGGAAGTTCTATCACTGGAGAAAAGGGTAAGGATGGATACTTGGGGCATGAAGAGTCTCTGTGACATGTTGCCACTTACTTATGCTTCATTCTAAAGAGCATTTTGAGTTAAATATGTGAAAGATACAGAAAACTGTGCTTTGAGTTGAACACGGGGAATTAGAGTCATTCAGCTTGGAGACCTAATCTATGCAAAACACCTTGAGGTCTTACAGGGTAAGAGTAGGTAACTTCAGTAGTGCTGGGAACCGACCCTAGAGCTTTACCTGATCGTCTCATTTACTGCCCAAGACAATCCCCCCATTTCATAGAGGAGGAAAGGGAGACACCGAGAGACTAAGTAAGCCGCCTACAGGCTCAGAGCTAATACGGGGTGGGGCTGGGACCTGAATCCAGATGGTCTGACTCCAGAGCTGCCCCTCTAACCATTTCCGATCCAGCCAACGTGGAGTGTATTAGGCTGCCTTTGGAAACTGGAAGAGAGGAAAGATTCCCTGAATAGTAATACCTTGAGTTTAAACATTTATTTTTTAAAGAGGAAACCTGAAACACGCAATAAAACATTTGCTTTTTAGTAGGTTTCAGCCTGAAGTATTGTATTTTTACAGTCAGGATGGCAGACAGTTAAGTAGCTATTCTAGGTTTACACTCAATAAGTGAAATCCAGCTTCAATTAAAGTGTTAATTTAGAACAAAGAAGAGTTAAAACAATGGATTTGATCTAAATGTGATGTATTTTACTCCTGGGCAAATAAATCTGAGGCTTTATTTTCTAAGCATCAAATTGGTCTTTTTTTGGTTTGGTTTGGTTTGGTTTGGTTTTGGTATTTTTGTCTAGGAGGACTTTTACTGTATTTGCTCATTCTTTGTTTTTAATTTTTGTTTTATATTGGAGTATAGTTGATTTATGTTGTGGTATTTCAGGTGTACAGCAAATTGATTCAGTTATACATATACATATATCTCTATTCTGTTTCAGATTCTTTTCCCATTTAGGTTGTTACAGAATATTGTGTAGAGTTCCCTGTGCTATACAGTAGGTCCTTGTTGGTTATCTATTTTATATATAGTAGTGTGTACAAGTCCATCCCAACCTCCTAATTTATTGCTTCCCCCCTTTCCCCTTTGGTAACCATAAGTTTGCTTTCTATGACTGTGGGTCTATTTCTGTTTTGTATATAAGTTCATTTGTATCGTTTTTTTAGATTCCACACTTAAGTGATACCATATGGTACTTGTCTTTCTCTGTCTGACTTATTCACTTAGTATGATAATCTCTAGGTCCATCCGTGTCGCTGCAAATGGCATTATTTCATTCTCTTTTATGGCTGAGTAGTATTCCATTATATATGTGCCACATCTGCTTTATCCATTCATCTGTCGATGGACATTTAGATTGTTTCCATGTTTGGCTATTGTACATAGTTCTGCAATGAACATAGGGGTGCATGTATCTTTCTAAATTATAGTTTTATCTGAATATATGCCCAGGAGTGAGATTGCTGGATCATATGGTAGCTCTATTTTCAGTTTTTTAAGGAACCTCCATAATGTTCTCCATAGGGGCTGTACCAATTTACCTTCCCACCAAGAGTGTAGGAGGGTTCCCTTTTCTCCACACCCTCTCCAGCGTTTATTGTTTGTAGACTTTTTGATGATGGCCATTCTGACTGGTGTGAGGTGATACCTCATTGTAGTTTTGTTTTTTTGTGTTTTTTTTGCGGTACGCGGGCCTCTCACTGTCGTGGCCTCTCCCGTTGCGGAGCACAGGCTCCAGACGCGCAGGCTCAGCGGCCATGGCTCACGGGCCCAGCCACTCCGTGGCATGTGGGATCTTCCCGGACCGGAACACGAACCCGCATCCCCTGCATCGGCAGGCGGACCCTCAACCACTGTACCATCAGGAAAGCCCCTCATTGTAGTTTTGATTTGCGTTTCTCTAATAACTAGTGAGTGATGTTGAACATCTTTTCCAGTGCTTCTTGGCCATCTGTATATATCCTTTGGAGAAATGTCTATTTAGATCTTCTGCCCATTTTTTGGTTGGGTTGTTTGTTTGATACTGAGCTGCATGACCTGTTGGTATATTTTGGAGATTAATCCCTCGTCGGTCGCAAATAAATTTGAGGCCTTATTTTCTGAACATTGAGTTGTTAATAAACAATTTAGGCATATCCATGTAATACTTCAGACCAGGGGTCCCCAAGCCCCGGGCCGCGGACCGGTACCGGTCCGCGACCTGGTAGGAACCGGGCCGCACAGCAGGAGATCAGCAGCGGGCAGGCGAGAGAAGCTTCATCTGCCGCTCCCCATGGCTCCCCATCGCTCCCATTACCGCCTGAACCAACCCCAACCCCTGTGGAAAAATTGTCTTCCATGAAACCGGTCCCTGGTGCTGAAAAGGTCAGGGACCGCTGCTTCAGATCACTTTTTAATCGAGACAAGCTGCAATAAGTCCATCCCAGCATTGGGGGCTTAATTTCGTCCTCAGACAAATTAGGTGGTTATTTATCCCCAGGCACTTTAACTTGTATTTAAATCATCACATTCATCGAACAAGAAGATGACCTTATACAGTATCCACTCCCTAGATGTATTGGTTTGCTCGGGCTGCCATAATGAAATACCACAGACTGGGTGGTTCAAATAACAGAAATTTATACTCTCACGGTTCTAGGGGCTGGACGTCCAAGATCAAGGTGCAGTGTCCTCTGAGGCCTCTCTCCTCAGTTTGCAGGTGGCCGCCGTCTTGCTGCCTTTGGGCATCGTGGCCTTTCTGTGCGTCCTGATCTCTCCTTGTAAGGACACCAGTCACGTGGGATTAGGGCCTCCTTAGGGGGCTGATTTTAACTTAATCACCTCTTTGAAGGTCCTATCTCCAAACACAGTCGTCCTGTAAGGAACTGAGGGTTAGGACTTCAACCTATGAACTGGGGGCAGGGGGGAAGTGGGACGCAGTTCAGTCCAGGCCATGGACACACTTTGGGAAGATGGAGGCTGTGACGCCAAGCGGTTTGCAGCAGTGAGGTGTCCAGCACGTGAATGCCCCTCCCTGACGCTTCTGGCCAGAACAGGATGTGGGGCAGGTGGTGTGTTTCTGTGACTGTCCACCTCTTTACCTAAATATTTGGGGGCAGCCTTATTAAATTTAATATGCAGATTATTTAAAAGCCCATCTTGGACTTGGTGTTGCTCACGTTTTCACCAGCTGGGCAAGAGGAAAGGCTGAGGTCGCAGTAGCGAACGTTTTCCTGGAAAGCTCAGTATGGTGAGTGGAGTAAGCAGGTCTGACGGCAGGTGTTCTGGGCGGTCAGAACGATGCGGGCTTCTCACCAGAGAACAGCTGTTAGCCACAGATGGGCTGGAAAGCAAAGGTCAGTGATCAGCATGGACCAGCCCCTTTTCTAAAGCCATATCTGCAGAGAACTTAAGGTGCGTGGCGGCAAAGGAAACACCTTGCCTCTTTCGGGTTATGGGAATAGAATAAGGGAGCTTGGCTACATCACTGGGAAAGACTGGAAGAATTCTGAAAATCTCATCAAGGGCACTTATTCCATCCATCTCACAAAAAGATTCTGAACCATCCTATTTTTAGCTTTTTGAGCACTGTGTATCTTTCATTATAAACCTCTTTGGAAAATGGGAAGAGGAAAGAGAAACAGCAGATGTTATGGCTTGTAGCATTAAACGGGAGAATGAATGAGGGAAACCATAAAAGTCCAAGAACCCTCATGCGATGTTCTAAAAATATTCTTCAGACCTACGAAACTTTTACAAGTTGTACTTATCTTGCATGGGATGAAATATAATCAAGAACCTTGACCCAGCACAAAAGGAACATTTGTGTTTGTTTGTTTAAAAATTACCCAAAAACCCTACTATGGCACTGTTGGAACCGACTGCCTAGTAAAACTTTCCGACTATGTGGTCTCTAGGACGCTGAAAGCATCTGACAACCAACAGAATTGCTGGATCTTTTCTTGTAAAGAATGGTCTCTGGAGATCTGTGGTGTGTTGTACATAATACAAAGTACACACAGCTGTGTGTGGTTAATGCTGGCACTGGGAGGACCAAGACCTCGAGGTCAGTAAGAATCTGTACTAATATAACATGAATACTCATATAACAGCCGCCCCAATGGTACCTAACCATGCATCCCGAGAGCATCAGGTCGGAGGCCACGTGAGGGCTTCCCGGGCTGCACCCACCACTCACTGAACTCGGGTCAACCTGGAAATGCATCCCCCTCAAGGACCTTTACATATGCTGCTCTCTTGGCCTGAAATATACATCCCCCTTCACCATCGGCGTGGAGTTAAAATTTCCTTTGAAAATCCCTTGGTTTCCAACCTGCGGTGTCTCAGGGAGTCCAGTCCTGTCAGTTGGATTGTTTTACTGCCGCCTTGTTTGCACAGCAGATGAAGTAGTTGGTTTGTGTTTAGGCAGCCGATTTTAGAGCTCATCATAAACTCTGGAATTCTCCCCAGGAACTGAAATAAAGTGAAGGAAGAGAACGTCTGCATTTCTCACCTCCTGATTCTGCTAGGTTATGTGCTCATTCAGTGGCAGAGCAAGCCGCAGACACCCCTCACTGTTTAAACTGTTCTCTTTCTTGCCCTCTCCTCCTCTCTCTGTATTATTGGGTTTACGTAAGGTAAATACCTAAAGCCAAATAGATATAAAAGAAATCCTCCGTGTTGCACTTACACTGAATCATAATTAAACATGTACTTGCCATTCGCTCCTACGAGGCCGCGAGCTGCTTGGAATCAGGGCCTCTTTCCTCTCCACGTTTATATACACAGCACTGGCCTGAAGCGCTCAGGAAACGGTTTCTTGAATCAGTCAATAAAGGAGTGAATGAACAAAACATATCAGATTATCCACAACAACTTTTCTGTTAAAAATAACTGAATTTTGTCACTGTACATATAAAAAAGTAAACCTTATCTCTGATCTCATTTGTTACTTTCAGGGTCACCAGAAGGTGGCACTTACTCTGTAGGTTTCTCTGTGTGACTTGACAGGACATTATTACTTTTATCTTTTGGACTCCAGTTGTTTAATCCATTAGGTGATATTCTTTTACTGATTCTTCCAGTTGATGGATGGAATTGACTATTCGTTTGGCATTAAAGACCGCTCTGACTGAAAGATGATTTATCGGACGTGATCTATCTTTATCCACCTCTCCAACCAATAATATTAGACCCGGAACTGTTGTGTTTCATCCTGGGCATTTGTCGATTCCCCCCTGCATAGAAACAAGCTCTGATACCACACGACTTAAAAAATAGACAACCTGCTCTCGTCCTATGTGACTCTCCAGATACTGTCTCTCAATGACTGCAAACCTTTTGGAAACGGGCCAGGCACTGCTCTGCAGTCTCATCTCTCGCCCTGTCTTCTAATTGATGCTTCCCCTCAGGCCCCCAGGCCCCCTCAAAATCAGCGATACCCATGGAGGCAGTGTCTGTGTCTGTGTGTCTGCTCCGTACTAAAGTTCTAAGTAGTAATCGAGCCTTAATTATTTTACTTCCTGTAACACTTCACTCTTCTGATTTGCGGACCGCGACACTTAGCTCTTTTTCTCCGAACCTTAAAAGGTCTTCCCTTGGAGACCCCTTAGCAGCCTTGATTTTCTTCTAGACCTTTAAATGTGGATGTACCCCGGGCTCCACTGCGCTGCCCCCCTGTTAAACACTGGCGCCTCAGGTCTTTATCCCACCTGCATGCCCATGCCGGTGCGTCCTGTCTGTCTGCTGCCTCCCAACCTCTCCAGCCTTGAGCTGACTCTCGTGCCTGGACTTGTACATCTTCTTCCTGCTTTACTCTCCGCGCCGCTATCTCGGGGACCCCCCCCCCGGAACGTCCACCAGAGAACTCAGAATTTCGACCCCCTACAACGAGTTCCTCTCCCTTTCCAGTAAATGGCACCGTCATCCAACTAGTTATCCTAACCGAAAACCTAGACGCTCGTGATTGTTCCAGTTTTCCTGGACCAGAGCGCGCTCGGGCTGTCAGCTCCACCGCAGGACAAGCTCAAAGCCCCTCCTCGCGCATCCCTGCGGCTCCCCCAGCCGCGACCGCGACCGCCGTGTTCTCTCTCCTTAGGTAGGAAAGCTTCCCCGTCCCCTGCTTCTTCCACTCCTACTCTTACAGTTCAGTCCCACACAGCAGCTCGAGGGGCCCTTGGAGAAGGGAGATCAGACCGTGACCCTCGCCTTGGTTTCCCGTCACGGTCAGCGCAGAGTCCCCGCGGCCGCCCACGGGGCTGCTCCGCCAGCCTCTTCTCCGCCAGCCTCCTCCCCGCCAGCCTCTCCCCGCGCATGTCTCAGACCCGCCAGGGGAGGTCAGGCCCTCCTCAGGGTCCGCCTCTTACTCCTCTGCCTGGAATATCCTTCCTTCAGACCCTTGCACGGCGGCCTCCTTTTCTACAAGTGGCCTCCCCCGCCCAGCTGATCAAAAGGAATTCACTCGTCTGAGACCGGCTCTTCTTTATTTTTTTATGATGATTACCAGTATCTGAAATTATCATTTTTAAAACGATAATTTATATTATTAAGTTATATTAATTTATGCTATCTTTATTTTTTAATTGAAGTATAGTTGATTTACAATATCATGTCAGTTTCAGGTATACAGCAGAGTGATTCAGTTATACATATACCTATCTATCTATATACCTATTTATTCTTTTTCAGATTCTTTTCCATGATAGGTTATTACAAGATACTGAGTAGAGCTCCCTGTGCTATACAGTAGGTCCTTGGTGATTATCTATTTTATATATAGTAGTGTGTATATGTTACTCCCAAACTCCTGATTTATCCCTCCCCCTTCCCCCTTTGGCAACCCTAAGTTTGTTTTCTATGTCTGTGAGTTTATTTTTGTTTTGTAAATGAGTTCATTTGTATCTTTTTTGTCAGAGTCCACATGTAAGTGATATTATGTGACATTTGTCGAAAATTATCTTGTTACCCGACCTGTTTCAGTTATTTATGGTATGTGATATCCTGTCTTATTACTGGTGTAGCTCCAACACCTAGAACGATGCCTGTTAGATTATAGGCCCTTGGTGCTTAATGAGCATTTATAGAATGAATTAATAAGTCAATAAGTTGTTTCTAAATGTAGCACCTCTAAATATGAGAAGGGAGAGTTCATATATAAATAGGACACATTTTAGAACATTCTGTGAGAGAAAATCTGCTCTTCTAAAGCGTGTGTAAAATACTTAACCCCAATAATTGGATTTTACTAATTTTTGTGTGTTTGTGAATGTACAAGTTTTCTAATCCTTTTGTTCTTTGTATAGTACTTAGGACAGAAGTTTCAGGTCAAAGGTTTCATGACATCATTTGAGAGCAAACTTCATGTCTTTATCTGGTTAATGATTCTTCAGTGGATACAAGTAATTATTAAATACTGGTGGTATCTTGAACAGACATGATAGTATTTTCTAATATTTAATGGTTTAATACATTATATTGGTGTTAAAAATGACGTATGTAACATATTTATGCTATAATTATAGAGATATGAATACAAATACTTGTATAGAATATATGTGATTCTAACAATGTCTTCAGATGAACTTGTAAGCCCTTATGAAAATGTATACATGAAAATATCTGTGTAGCTAAACTATTGTTCTGTTTGTAAAATTAATCAGATCAGACGCCGTGTTTTCCTAAACCGTGGTATAATGGAATGATCACAGACTGTGGTTCAGAAAATCAGGTTTCTCATCCAGCTTCTGGGCTAACGAGGGGGATGCTGAACAAGCCTTTGTTCCCACTAGAACGTAAGCTCCATCAGGCAGAGGTTCGTGTCGGTTGTGCTCACTGCTGTATCACCAGCATCCAGAAAAGGCAAGGACCAGGACAAGTGCTGCACAGATACTTGCTGCATGAATTATACTTCTCCAAATGTACAGTTTCCACATCTATAGAACAATGTTCCTTCCAGCCCTTACATTCCGGATAATAAGAGAGCCCTTTGAATATAAATCAGACAGATTCATGGCTGGAATTGTTTACCCAGCTGTTACCCGGGCCTTTCTACAATTGTCTAGTGCATCAGAACTCTTGTGATGCATATTTATTAACATGAGTAAGACGAGAGATAACGGTCCATGATTGCCATCTTCAGAAGGACTAAAACAAAAACTTTAAAATGAAAAACTGTTATTCAAATCCACAAAATTAAATAAGTATAAAAGAAAGTTCAGTAACCAACCTCTTAAATGATGGTTTTGCAAAGTGTGTAGCACTTACATTTTGAAAGCTGCTGTAAGGATTTGGGGACACCCTCTAGATACACCTTTCTATGAGAAAACTTGATATCGCCATTAAAAATACAAATTGATAAAGAACTCTTCACTTTTAAATTTTTTCTTTTCATTCACTGAACACGCATGTCATGACAACCACGTGTAACAGGTGTTAGGAAATGCAGGAGAGGCCAGGCTCTGACAGCCTCTCCCCATCATCTGGATGGCCAGGCACACAGAGCCTCCTGGCCGGACTCAGAACCAGCACCGGAGACACTGCAGAGGAAACCTGAGGACTGGGGGCTGCTGACCAGACAGCGGCCCCTCCTGACCGCCGTCACTCACAGCCTCCCCAGTACAGCCACCAGGACCAACCCAGCCGTGGGGGCCACCATCCAGTCCCTTCACATCCTCCAGACCAATGCTTGATGAGACCTTGACCCCCTTTTTAATAAAACCATTGCTGCTCTGCCCCCGACACTCTCCATCCCCCTTCTCCTGCTTATTTTTATCTGTAGCACAGATTACCAGGCTTATTACATATATTTGTTGATTTGATCATTGCCTTGCTTGTATACACACATGTATGTAAGCTCCATGACGGCAGAAAATCTGTTACTCATCAGTATATACCCAGCACCTAGAACAGTGTGGGACACCTGGTTGGTGCTTAGTAAATATTTGTTGGATGGATGGATGCATGGATGGATGCATAGATGGATGCACGGATGGGTAAATAAATGAACGACTGAATGAACAGATACTCTAACCTGAACCCCTTGCAGCTGATTCTCTTAACTGTTTCTCTCCAGTTTTCAGTATTCCCCCACCATATAGATTTAAAATTGGCCCTCATTTTTCTAGCTATCAGCCTCATTATTTTCAATAGAATTTGGTGTTCTACCCTCGTTTATTGCCTCAGGCTGCCTGGGGTAAACATTTTTCAAGATTCTAGCTGGCTCACTTGGGTAATACGCCCTGGGAGCTTGCCC
Source organism: Phocoena sinus (assembly GCF_008692025.1). Lineage (NCBI taxonomy): Eukaryota > Metazoa > Chordata > Mammalia > Artiodactyla > Phocoenidae > Phocoena > Phocoena sinus. The sequence continues at coordinate 81,583,521 of NC_045774.1, read as the reverse complement.
CTTCCCCTCAGGTGGGGTGCAGCCAATATGCACGCAGGGATGGAATATTGCTCTACACGGTGACTTCATACAGGAGCTACATCTAAGAAGGAGGCACAGGATACACATAAATAAACACCCAAACTAAGCTAAACAGCACCCAGAGTGGCCAAAGGTGAAGTCCCTGCCTTGAGGAAGTGTACAAATCCTACAGTGACAAGTCCAGTGGGCAACACAGAGACCAGAAAGAGGACAGGTGGAGAGTCCAGAGCCATAGGTGAGAAAATGGGTACGTCCATGGGAAGGTTGCTACAAGGTTTCTAAACGGCAAGTTAGAAAGAGTTAATAAGATCAAACAGATTCCTACCCATTCACTAGCATTTCAACTTCTAAAAATTTACTCTATAAAAACTCCTGTAACAACTGGAAACATCCCAAATGCTCATCAGTAAAGAGATGGTTTAATTGTGATGCCACATAACCATACAATGAAACAGTACCATCTTTAAAAGAATGTAGACCTGTTTGTATTGTATAATTGTGTTTAGTGGGATGAGAAAATGCACTTTCTTATGAGAGCTGTGATTCATACCACTGTTCGAGATACTAAGGATAATGGTGAGGAATATTCCCCACGTCCCCCTCCTTGTAGAAATTAATTTCAAATTGGTGAAACAACAACAAACAAACAAATGAAGCTTTACTAGCAGACGGAGCAGCGTCATGAAGAAATATAAAGCGTGGCAAGGGGATAAAGAATGATGAGGTTAAGAGAAAGCCTCCCTGAGGACGTGATGTTGGAGCAGAGCCCTGAATAAATAAGCAAATCAGAAGGACAGACTCAGGGCAAAGCGCCCAGAAGCAACATGCTTGGGGTGTCCAAGCAAATGCAAGGAAGGCAGAGTTGAGGGAAGGACAGTGACCATGTGGGATGGGGGGAGGGAAGGTCTGAGAGGCAGCCAGGGACCCGATCATATGCATTTTGGGGCCATGATAACAGTTTGGACTTTCTTTTAATTTTGATTGATAAACCATCAGAAGATCTTGAGAAGGGAGTGACATATTCCAATTTACGTAGCATGGCTGTTATATAGAGAATATTCCACACTGAGTCCATAGGATATAACCCACGACATCTTTTATTAGACAATTTACAAAAGTGTTGCAGTGACCCAAAATGAGAGGAAAACGTTCAGTTTTCATACAGTTTATTTAGGAATGTTTTTAGGCATCTTCTTCACAGGGGTTTTATGAGGATTGAAAAGGTTATATGTATACACATATGTATGTATTTTATGGATGTGGTTATGTACATAGAGCATTTTTCATATATTATTCATGGGTATTAAATGATACTCTGTGAAAATAAAATGGAAAGGAAACGAGACATGCATATAGAATGTGTAGGTAGAAAAAGCATGGCAGGTTGTAAAAGTCTAACTGTTTGTCTAACCTTGCGATATTGCTCTAATCAAATAAATGTTTTAGAATTCCATATCCTTGCTATGAATAGTATACTGGCTAGTGCATTTCAAAGGGGCTCAAGAAAGTTGCTCTGAACTTAGAGTTTATCAAGGAAATAATCAGCCAGTATGATTCACAGTGCAAAAAGAGACTTGGCCCAAAACTGTGGTCAGAAGGCTACAGCTGGGTCGAAAGGCCACGCATAGCTGTGAAGCCTGGAATTAAGATAGTACCTGTTCTGCCTACATAGGTAACCTCTGTGTCATGTCAGATGAGATCGTCTATGTTACGGTGTTGCAAAAATCTTTTAAAAAGTGCTGCTTTTTTTTTCTTTGTGAGGACTGGCAGTACCAACACAGCGGTATTTTTCACGCTGAGTTCCAAGTGCCTCTTCTCTTTTAAAGGACATGGTCCATTCATTTAGGCTTGTCCCTATGCAGTTGGAGCATCCCTGATTAGGAGAAACCTGTTAGGTTCCACAGAACAGTTCGTGCAAAATCCAGTTTTTCGCTGAAGTTGACAACTTCAGCAGCAGTAATACAAGGAGTGCATTTTGCCTCATTGGGATACAGGCAGCTGGTCTGCCTTCCGCTGCTACCCCCTTGGCCAAAGCATCCTTTGGCAAAGAGATTTAATTAATCAGAGTATTCTCTTGGACACTACTTTTCTGCGTAGATTTTTAATTATATGCGTAATTAACTATCGTACTTGCGGAATCAATCGATATTCAGGGGGAATCGTCTAAAACAAACTTAGAGTTTCTTTTACTCTCTCCTGTCAGAGTCAGGCCACAAGAAGTTAAAAAGCACCATCCAGAGAAGCACAGAGACGGGCATGGCAGCCGAGATGAGAAAGATGGTGAGGCAGCCAAGCCGGGAGTCTACGGACGGCAGCATCAACAGTTACAGCTCTGAGGGAAAGTAAGTGGTCTCTGCACACCCACGTGGCCCGGGGCCAAGGGTCCTGTAGTCACAGGGCAGTCAACAAGGCCCCCAGGGTGATCCTGCTGCTTCTTAATACAGCCAGGAGGTCAACCATCCATTTGAAAACAGCCTGACCTCTTTGGATAATACACACACACACACACACACACACACACACACACACACACACACACACACGGACACGGACACACCTCTGCACCTGGTCACACAGACATTTCAAAGGGATGAAGAAATGGGCGGGTGAACGTGAATAAACTGACCATGACCGGATGTTTATTGTAGAAATGCCACATTGAATGGATTCTTTCATATGGGAAATTCATTGTCTGGCCCAGCTACCAAAATCTGAATTAAAACTTGGAGGTGTGGAACTGATTGCCCGTATTCCTACTTTTCTCCAAACTGTTTTGGGCTCTAAGTTGTTGTCAAGTCTAACGTTCTCATAATAGCAATTTCAAGCTTCTTGTTTTTAAAACATCACACATTCATTTTTACCTTAGGAAACAAAGCCCAGGAGCTATCTGCTTTCTGATTAAAGAATTTTACTTAATCCTGAAATTAATTAATTTTGAAAAAATATAACTAGATTTTTGTTTTGGTTACTTGACAGGATTTTTACCATTTCATCTATATCTTGCACAAAACCTGCATTTTCCTGTGCTTGAGAATTTTTCTGGTAAAATTGAACTTTCACTAAGGTGATAGATAACAAGTAATTAGTATCCTACAGTGCGTTACTTGGGGATTGACCATGTACAAGTTTTCCGTAATTATTTATTACCATTCAGATATCTTTTACCAATTAGTATGAACGATTTATTTTACTGGCATTTTTCTGTTCTGTGCAGAAAATGAAGTACATTCTGCCAAGTTAATGTTCATGCTAGGCTTTCCCATTCCTAAAACTAGTGAATCCCTTTATTTGCTCCAATGAGTGATATACATCCTCCCAGCAAGATACAGCCAAGAACAAAAATCAGCAGGCATGATGTTATGTAGTTAAACTTGCTGACAAAGTACCAATATTTGCTGAAGTATTATGAAGCAATCTACAACTAGAAAACTAGAGACACTATTCTCGGATATAAAAGTTAACGAATCTAGATTGGGATTGACATATACACACTACTGTATATGCAATAGATAACTAAGAAGGACCTACTGTATAGCACAGGGAACTCTACTCAATACTCTGTAATGGCCTACATGGGAAAAGAATCTTAAAAAGAGTGGATATACGTGTATGTATAACTGATCCACTTTGCTGTACACCTGAAACTAACACAACATTGTAAATCAACTCTACTCCAATAAAAATTTTTAAAAAGTAAAAATTAACAAACCTAATAATATTTACCATGAATAAGCCACTTAACCTCTCATAGATTTATTTTATAGTCTCCAGATGGGATAATAATTAATACCCTAATTCCTTTGATTGTGAAGAAATAATGTGTGTGAAAGCACACTGGAAACAATCAATCCTTATAGAAACCTGTTTATTCAAAAGAATACTTATTGAAATCCAACTATGTAACAAGCCTGGTTCTTGTTACCCAGGAGATGTCAGTAAACAAGAGCACAGTCACTGCTCTGGGAGAGCCTGTAGCCTGGGGCTCCAAGCAGTCCTGGTGTTGTGAGAAATAGACCTACGTTAACCAATTCATTTCCATTTGAATTAAATAAAAATCTCAGGTAATATGAAATTTTAATTCTTTCAAAAACGAAGAAATTAAACATTTTGATTTGTAAATAAGAATTTGTACTATGCTATATTTATTCAAGAAATTATTAACCATTTCTTAACATTTAGCATTAATGTTACTTAATGCTCATGAGCAATTATTTATGTATTAGTTCATGACATAAAATTTTGCACCTTGTATCTTACGTCAGTGATACATTTACGTAGGGATTTGTATTTGTAAAGTGTGCAGAAAAATTACTACATTAAAAACTGTAACTGAGCTCTCCTGAACAGAACATCAGGTCTTTTTTTAAACTTTTTATTTTTTATTGGAGTATAGTTGATTAACAATGTTGTGTTAGTTTCAGGTGAACTTAGGGAGGGAGGCAGGGGAGGGATAACTGGTAGTTTGGGATTGACATGTACACACTGCTATATTTAAAATGGATAACTAACAAGGACCTACTGTATAGCACAGGGAACTCTGCTCAATACTATGTAACAACATCAGGTCTTAAATTGATAGTTTAGACCTTTTTGCAATCAGTGCTGGGCTTCGTGGGCTTGGTTCAGAGGAAATGCAAAGAATCAGTAAGTAAACCGATTGCCTAAGTACTGTTTGATTCATGACCAGAACTCGTCATCTAATGGAAACTAATGAAAAGAATTCTAGAAGATCTAATGTCTTGATTTTTGTCCTTTTGGTAATAGCTTAATATTTCCTGGAGTGAGACTAGGAGCGGATAGTCAATTCAGTGATTTTCTCGATGGACTGGGACCCGCCCAGCTTGTTGGCCGCCAAACCCTCGCCACCCCTGCAATGGGTAAGAATAATTTTTTTCTGTAGTTAAACCGATGTTTCATGCTTGATAAGATCATCTAAAGTAGCATAATAAAAAAATTATAATAATATAATAAAGTAGCATAATAGTAATACAAGAGAGAAGCAACATTTTAGCTCAGGTGTTGCTGGTTTCAAATGACTATTCTAATTTCTAATGCATTTTTCTAACTTGAGATATGCAAATGAATAAAGTTAGTCATTAATCTCTGAATTATCAAAATTCTGTTAAGACAGAGAGTCTATAGTAAGTCCAAACGTAGGAGAAGGGTAGAATTTTATAGCACGGAAAAAACGATGGATTATTCAATCAAGGAGATTGGCATAAGTGTCTAGCTATGCAAAAAAATATTAATGAAATTACCTCCCTACTTCAGAACTTAAAAAAAATAATGCTTGGGGGGCTTCCCTGGTGGCGCGGTGGTTGAGAATCTGCCTGCCAGTGCAGGGGACACAGGTTCGAGCCCTGGTCCGGGAAGATTCCACATGCCGCAGAGCAGCTAAGCCCATGCGCCACAACTACTGAGCCTGCGCTCTAGAGCCCGCAAGCCACAACTACCGAAGCCCGCACGCCTACAGCCCGTGCTCTGCAACAAGAGAAGCCACCGCAACGAGAAGCCCGCGCACCGCAACGAGGAGTAGCCCCTGCTCGCTGCAACTAGAGAAAGCCCGCACGCAGCAACGAAGACCCAACGCAGCCGAAAACAAATTAATTGATTTTTTTTAAAATTTGGACTCAATTGTAAAGGAGAAACGGGGTGTAGAAAGACACTGAAAAATACTGAAATCGCTTAAATTAATGTTTCTATACTCTTGGAGTGGGAAAGAACTTCCAGACCAAAGCCAGATAAACGTCTACTAGCAAAATATGCCATATGTAAAGTTTAAAAAGACGATAAATGGAGAAAATTGTATGCAACATGTGAAATAGGTATTTCCTGAAGAACATGAGATTCCAGCTTGAAAGAACCCGTAGAGTAGTCAGCAAAACGCATGAGAATAGGTCAACACAAAGACATCATCGTGAGATTTTACAGCACCAGAGGTTGATAGAACACCCCACAAGTTTCCTAAGAGGAAAAATAATTTTATGCAGACTATCAAAACTCTGCTTCTCATTGGACTCTTCAATAATAATACTGGGGGCTTCCCTGGTGGCGCAGTGGTTGAGAGTCCACCTGCTGATGCAGGGGGACACGGTTCGTGCCCCGGTCCGGGAAGATCCCACATGCCGTGGAGCGGCTGGGCCCGTGAGCCATGGCCACTGAGCCTGCGCGTCCGGAGCCTGTGCTCTGCAACGGGAGAGGTCGCAACAGTGAGAGGCCCGCGTACCGCAAAAAAAAAAAAAAAAATAATAATAATAATACTGGAATCCAGAAGATGAGCATGGCCTTCGAAATTCTGAGTAACAATTGATTTCCAATGAAGACTAAAATTGCCAGTCAAATCACCAAGTAAGTATGAGGCTAGAATAAATACATGTTCAGACAGGAATGGTCTCAAAACATTTTCCTTATACCCAACATTGCTCGGAAAGCTATTGGAGGATATACTTCAACAAAATGAACTAAGTGAATGTACAAATTGTGAACTAAAAAAGAGGAATATGACATCCAGTAAATAAATGCTTCCGCACAAGAGAGCAATGGGTGGGATACCCAGGACGGTAGTGAAGGAAAATGTAATAAAACAGCTGCAACGGGCTTTATAAGCAACCTGTCCAAGCTGTATCGATAGCATGTCAGATTCATAAGACAAAATCTATAGAACACCTGATATACTTGATTTTATGGAAGAGATAAACAACCAGGAGAGAGTAAGGGGTTGAATCAGTGATACATCCATAAAAATGTCAGCAAGGGCTTTTTAAAAGACACTTAGTGGGTGTAGGAAAGAAGAGAGTCTAAGAAATGAGAAGTAATCATGGTACTCCAGTTCACTCGGCTACAAATAATGTTGCCTAATCATAATATAAATATTAATATTGGGAGAAGAAGATGACAGAAAATGTCAAGTATATGGTGGGGGTAGGAAGCAGTGAGAGAGAGCAAAATTGGGGGTCAATAATGATATCTAAAACTGAAGAAAAAAGGAAAATATATGTACGGTATTTAGAGATAGGGATGCAAATGCCAAAATGTAAAAAATAAATCAGTTAAAATACTGAGAATTTTGAAAACAGTGACCTTTGGAAGGCAAGAGGTTGAGAGAAAGGCCGGGAATATTTTATACTAATAACAAGTCTTAGAGAACAGTTTGACTCTTTAAACTATGTGTGTATGTGATTAAAACAAAAACAAAAACCCAAGAATCCAGGAGCTAAGGTCTGAAACAGAATTATTATAAACAGTAAACGATAAGCTAATAAACAATTCAGAACCACAACATTGATCAATGGACCAGGCAAGTAAAAGGAGTTCACAACCGAGAAAGTACAGATGATTCAACCAACTAAAAACAACTTAGAGGGCTTCCCTGGTGGCGCAGTCGTTGAGAGTCCGCCTGCCAATGCAGCAGACGCGGGTTCGTGCCCTGGTCCGGGAAGATCCCACATGCCGCGGAGCGGCTGGGCCCGTGAGCCATGGCCGCTGAGCCTGCGCGTCCGGAGCTTGTGCTCCGCAACGGGAGAGGCCACAACAGTGAGAGGCCCACGCAAAAAAAACAAAAACAAAAAAAGCAACAACTTAGAAATAATTATATTTAATGTTTTCGGGGATAAAGTATCGTATCATTCAGAAAAAGTTGAGCATCTTATAAAAATAGGTAAAGGACATAAACAGGCAATACAAAAGAAGGAATAAAAATTGAAAATATTTAGAAATATGTTCAACCTCCCTAATAATCAAAGAAATTCTACTTATAACTTTTTGAATGTCAGATTGGCAAAAACTAGGCATGTTGCTCATAACAGTATTAGTGGGCTGTGGGAAATGGGAAAGACAGATTCTTCTGGTCACAGTACAAACTGGCACAACCTTTCTAAAGGATGTTGGCAATATACGTGGCATTTTTAAATGTCCATTCAATTAGACCTAACAATTTAAAATCTGGGAATTTATGCTCAAGAAATAATTGACCCAGGGTGCAAAAATTCTTTATAAAGCTGTTCATTCTAATGCTGTTTATGATGACAGCAATGTAGATAACCTGTATTTCCATCCAGAGGGATCTGGTTAAATAGGTATATGACATGCCCATTCAGTGGTTCATACAGTCAATAACTTGAGGATATATGGTCATGGTGGATAGATAGATAGATAGATACATAGATACATAGATGCATAGATAGATACATAGATACACGTATAGTTAGAGAGACAGAGATGGATAGATTGATACATAGATATAGTGATAGAGAGGTAAGGAAAGAAGGAAGGAAGGGAGGGAGGGAGGGAGGGAGGGAGGAAAGGAAGGGAAGAAGGAGGAAAGAATGAATGAACTTGTGAAATTGCTAGGATATTTACCAAAATATTAATGGAGGTTTTCTCTAGATAATGGAAACACAGATAATTGTACTTCTTATTAAGAAGTATTATATAATAGATGACATAAAGGATAAGAAATCTTATTAGAGTACAAGAATCACTTAAATACTTCAGTATTGTTGCAGTTAACTAATTTGTAAACCAGTATGAGACTCCCGTAAGTTAGATTAGCACCAAAAAAATGAAGAGAAACATTTCAAAACCTGATTTGGAGGTAGGGAAAGAAAATGGTATGGGGGAGCTCAAAATATTAGTTATTTATGAAGATCATGAAATTTGGAGTCTCTTATGGACCTCTATTTTTTTAACTGCATGTGACTGCAAAGAAGCTGAAACATTTTGCTTCCTCCACTGACAGGTGATATACAAATTGGAATGGAGGATAAAAAAGGCCAATTAGAAGTTGAAGTGATTAGAGCACGAAGCCTCACGCAAAAGCCTGGTTCCAAATCCACACCTGGTAAGGAGCGGTGTTGCTGTTTGGACAAGAGAGTCTTACATGGGCAAAAACTCAAAACATTTGCTGCATTTGAATTTCACATGCTCTATTTTTTCATTATCTGATTGATTAACAAGGCAGCTTTTCTATGTTCTTTCATTGTGGATCAAAGAAAAGCGGATCTCCGGAGCCTGTGCTCCGCGGCGGGAGGGGCCACAGCGGTGAGAGGCCCGCGTACCACAAAAAAAAAAAAAAAAAAAAAAGGAACAACAAAGAAAAGCGGATCATAAAAGTGGATCTGGGTTTTCCTTGCGCAGTTACTCTGTCAGGAAATATTAGGAAGAGTCTTGTATTAAGACAAAGTTTAGTTATGATGGCTTCTTAGCTGTGTCAGTTATTTTTTTTTCTGCCCATTTATAAATGCGGGATAAAAATTCAGTTCTAATCACAAAAAGGATGAGCTTTTAGATATAAAATGTGCTTTAAGATATAAACCTCTTTTGTATTGCCAGCCATAAACCAAGTCAGTCAGAATCTTAGGATAACTGCATTTACTGCATGCATTTACTTCAAAAGAGGAAAATGGCGTTAGTGGTAACATATGGGTTTTAAGGGATAGAATTTATGGAACACTGAAAATTTTAAATGGTTTAAATAATCAATGGGAAACTTTCAACAAGCATCTCTATTTGTCTAAGGAAGCATTCTCTAATAAAAACAATTTAACTTGAAGGATTAACTTCTTATCTGTTAATGTTACCTTTGTTCAGCTCCATACGTCAAAGTGGTATCTTTTGGAGAACGGGGCCTGCATAGCCAAAAAGAAGACAAGAATTGCAACGAAAGACCCTTGACCCCTTGTATCAACAGTCCCTGGTTTTTGACGAAAGTCCACAGGGTAAAAGTCCTTCAGGTCAGTCATAGCTGGTTTGACTTTTGCACTGTAACAGGCCCATTATCCATATCAACATTGAAGAGCTGGTCCAACAGGAAGAGAAATAAAGTCCAAATTGTTCATTTACAATATAAGTAATATATACTATCAAAATATCTTTTGGTTCTAATGGAAAACAAGATTTTAACTTTCACTCTCCTTTTCTTCCTTCTCTCCATCCTCTCCTTTTACTTCTGCTCTATTTCCCATCCATTTCCTCTCCTAGGTAGATAGATCAATAGATGATAGATAGATAGATAGATAATTGATAGATAGATAATCAGGACAACCAATGCCAATACTAGTTTATTGAGCGAGACATGGGATTCAAAGAGGAAGAAAGGAAAGGACCAGAAAACATTCAGGACGGGTTGAATGTCAGGTGCCTTGTTAGGTGCTTCCTTTTCTAAATGTTTTGACTCCAATTATTCCCATTTTAAAGATTATGTCTGAGGGTCACAGAGATTAAATAACTTGGCAAGGTTACTCAGTAAATTGAAAAGGGAAGATTCACCATCCCTGCCTGTGTAAAGCAGTTGAGTGAGTTCATTTGGTAACCTCCACTGGGGATTAAAGGGTTGGAAACAGAACCTGGAGCAAGTGTAATGGAAATCATCCCTGACACCAAAAGGAGACAGAAGGTGGTAATCGTCAGTGAGATCACTGACTTATTAACCTTCTGATCAAGTCAGAATTGTCAGGCAAGTCCTCAAGGGCACCAGCTTACAATTACTGTTCAACTTGCCCCTTCACTAACAAGTCCATAATATAAAAGAAATTTAATGAATATTCTCATCCTTTGCTCATACTCCACCATCCACGCACTCCATGGTACAGGGAGTTGGGTTGTTTCGCCCTCCTAGCTTGCACACATTTTCATTTGTATATCTCTGTGACCCTGCACTTTGCTTACTAGATCGTAGTTGCTAAAGACGGTTTTGAATTTATATATACATAAACTTGTGTATTTATTTTTAACATGGTTTACGTAGACAACACCCTCATTGACCAGGGAAACGTGATTTGCGTTCCGTCACATCTAAAACTCCTGGTGAAGTGTCTCTCGGAGTACCTGAAGGATAGTACCTTTTTATTACTATACCTCCTTGGTCTTAGTTATATTCACTTCCCCCGCTTCCCTCACTGGCTCACTTTTACAGAATAGTTTGCTTTAAACTGTTCACACATGAAGGAGAGAAGCTCGGGCTTTACTGCAGTTGTCTGTCTCTGCAGGTGATTGTCTGGGGAGACTACGGCAGGATGGATCACAAATGCTTTATGGGCGTGGCCCAGATCTTGTTGGAGGAACTGGATCTTTCCAGCATGGTCATCGGCTGGTACAAGCTGTTCCCCCCGTCATCACTGGTTGAACCCACGCTCACCTCCCTGACCCGCCGGGCTTCCCAATCATCTCTGGAAAGTTCCACCGGCCCCCCCTGCATCCGGTCCTAATGAACTCACACCAGTAAGACTCTACCTTCAGGATAATAATCTGAACCAAGATATTTCATGATCGAAAGAATGGTTGGAGACAGACAATCAACTTGTGTTTTGCTGGTAGTCGTGTTTCAATAATACGTCCCTATCGTTGTTTAAAACCTGGCTTCACATGACAGAACAAGGCAGTTATCAAATACAGGAAGTCAATGTGCTAGTGAGAATCACTGATGCTTCTGACAAATTAGACAGGGGAAACTGCAAATTCACACACACACACACACATCCCAGATTGAACTGGAAACTCTCACTCTGTGAAAAGCTGTATTGTACCGGTTTTTTGCACAAACCACAAGCAGTGTTATTTCCCTGGGGTTGACAAGTTTTGTTTATTTGTGTGTCGTTTGTTGATTTCGTTTTCTTGATTTGTTTCGGTTTGGTTTTCACTGTATTTGTTATTTCCACCCCTGTTTGGCTGTGTCGTGACAGACAGGCCTAATGATATTTACAGAGACCCTTCCTTTCTTTTTCCAAAAGCACCAAAAAAAGGGCTGAAGCAGTCTCTGTAGCATCTCCTCAGAGTGTGTACAACAAGACAAGATGAGGTCAATGCAGGGTTTCACTAGCTTTCGCTTTATAATCCTTCAAGGTTTTATGTGTAGAAACCCAGAAAACAAAACGTTATCTTCCAAAACCAGACAACCACAGCATCACTTTTTTTGAATGAAGCGCATATCTGTTTGCATTCTAAAACCTTAATTTATGTTTTCCACTGTTTTGCATGGAATACTTTTACAGAATCGAGTCTGCAGCTAGTGCTAGGAGCTAAACTAACAGCATCAGGGTACCTTGGAAACACTCCTGGTAATGCCATTTCCTTCCTGACATCCAAAAAAAAAAAAAAAGACAAGTATATGCTCATGTATACAAACCATATGTTTGACTTCCCAAAATGGTGACTAGAAATGGACTTGAGCCTCAGACACTTTGAGCAATGCCCGGGCTCCTCAGCCATGTCTCAGTGTAGACACACCACCTGTCCCGGAAAGAGCATGGTATGGGCTAATATTCCACTGGAAATTCCAGTCAAAATATTCTGCACTAAACGAATGTTTTTTATCCAATTTTAATTTACATTTCTTTGAGATCGATGCAAGCACAAAGCTTGATTTTTTTAATGCAAAGTATCTTACTTTTGGGGGGGGGGGGGAAATGAAACAAAGTCCAATTTCAATTTGCATTTTCTTCATCTGAGTTTTTCTCGGCCTTGAATTCCCTTGTGACCTTCTGTATATGTGCTACCAACTGCAGGTTCTGCAGGTGCGTTGAGATCTTCTCCCTCCTTTTATGGGTCCCTCCACTTTTGTGATTTCACAGATAGAGCAGCATGACTTGGAACTGTTCAAAGCTGCATGCACGTTTTGTAAAAAAAAAAAAAGAAAAGAAAGAAAGAAAAAGTGAAGAAAAGAAACAAAAGGTTATTTAATAATGTATGTTAGTTCCACATAGGCCAGCTTGTATGTTGCATGTACTTGTACAGTTTGCTTGTTAATTACTGTACTGAAATAACCAAGAAATCTAAGCCATCCATTTTTTGTTATAGACATTTTACAGGTTTCAGCCAGACTCAGTATGTGAGTCGGGAGTGAAATGTCTATAGATGGACTTTATTTTTTACCCTCTGGAAAACGTGATGTAGTATGGACCAAATTCCTTCTAATAAATATTTTGGTGTAGACTCCTCCTGTGGGGCTGTAACACATGTAGACACTGTGTACACATAGATTTTAATCCATAGACATACTGCCTGCACCAAGTGAATTATTTATTATTTACACACGCCAGAACGACCTGCCCATCGTTCCCAGGGCACAGATTGACCACTGGTCACCATGCTGAGCAGGAAGGACTGAAGCATTGGTGTACTTCTACTAGATTCCGTTCTGTCTTAGTGGCCAACAATCAACTGATTCTAATTGGGTAGTATCTTTCTATTTTGACCACTTGTCTTAACACTCCCCTGTGCTTTTAAATGAACTTCCAACTCATGTATGTAAACATGTTTAATAAAATTTACTTTTCATGTCAGTCGGCAGCCACCTGTGTTCTGTGTTTTGCCAGATATTCATTGTGGGTTCTACGGGGCAAGACGGGGAGCCAGATCGCAGGAAGGGAGGTGGGGTTTGTCATCTGCTGGGGGCACTTGACTTGTCACCACACCATTTGTGTCTTAATCTCCGGCTCAATGGGTACTTTGCATCACGTACAAGTTTTCACTTTGTCAGCTTGTCTAAGTGAGCACATGACCATACTTCTGAAAAGTGGCATTATTAAAAACAATAAATCTCAGTAAGAATCAAATGGAAGGTTGCTTTTCTGCTGCTGTTTAAGTGCGCTGTTGTCCAATTGCCAAATCATTTCAAGTACGATGCAACACGTCAAAAGCATTAATTCCTGCATCTCTCGTGGAAGCGTCTGGTTCCTCTTTCCGTCGGTTCCATCTGGACCCCTGACCGCTTTGTAGAACTTTGCCTTAGAGTTGGTCAGCTTAACCAGCCAAGCAATCCATTAAATCGTCTTCAACGGAATCTTAGGGAAAAAAATATCTTCAAAGATAACAGGTGAGTCTCCAGAAGTAATATGTTAAAGAAAAATTATTGACTTTCTTAATTTAATTTCATGATATTTTCTTTTCTTCCCCCAAAATGTGTTCCTATATGATGCTAAACCTGGCCTCCGTATACCTACACCTAATTAAATCTCAGAGACAGAGTGTTGAGTGAAAGAGGAAAGAATAGCTTTATTGCTTTGCCAGGCAAAGGGGGCCACAGTGTGCTAATGCCCTCAAAACTGTGTGTCCTGCCCTGGAGTGGGTAGTGAGTGCTCAAGGAGTAGGGCGTGGTCAGTTCACGGACATTCTTTTGATTGGTTGGTGGTGAGGTAATTGGGAGTCGGCATCATTAACCTTCTGGTTCCAACTGGTCTGGGGTCTACGTGCTTATGGGCAGGGTACAGTTAACTTCTCCCATCTGTTGGGGGTTTTGGTATCTGCAAAACAGCCCAAAGACATTGTTATGTGTATCCCTTGAGGGGAACCAGGACCCTGCCCTAAGGCTGCACTATTGTTTCCTGACCGCTCCTCCCTTGTCTCTGCATCCCCTCCCTTCCCTGATTAGCAACTGTTTGAACCTGCCCATTGGAACTCAGGGAAGGTTCTGGAGGCTGAGTGAAGCCTATTTCCTGTAATCAAGAAATGGCGGACACAGGAAGGCTTGTGTGCCCGGAAAGGCTTTTGTGCCTAGGGTCCTACTCAGTCTCATATATTTCATCACCATCACCATCACCCTCACAACACTTGGTGCTCACTGATTTCATGTTGCATTCCTGTAAAATAACTGTTGTGATCTAGTCGACACATTCTAGGAGACCTTAAGTTTTTATAGACCACACATGCTTTAACTTTGTAAAGCAGGGTAAACACAACTAGATCAAAATCAAATTTGAGGCAATCAGCTGTTTAAAGTTTTTTAAACAGTTGACTGAATTTTACCCTATCAAGTCCACCATTTGTTTGGTCTAAAAGTCGTGGAATTATCTGTGAGGCTGGGTCAACAGGAGACAAAAACAGCTTATCAGTTCATTGTACAACACACTGTCAGAGTGGAGCTGTTTAACGCACCAGCAGTCAGACGACGCAGGCTGAAGGCAGCTGAAGGTGGCTCGAGAATTCTTCTGTCTAGACAAGCACAGAAGCAGAAACCGCTCTTCACATCACACAGGTTTGCACAGCGTTATGATTTCAGGGCCTGCAGGATGGAGAGGAAGTAACCAGAAGGACAGTCATTTTGCTAACTCCTCAGGGTTTCTTGCCGACTCTGACAACTTAATTTCTGGAAATCCCAGCCGGAGAAGTGTGATCTGATTTTACTTAACCAACAGTATTAAGGACTTTGTTGTGTACTAGATATTAAGTAAGTACTTGGGATATAAAAATAAAAACAAAAAACAAAATGGACCCTGTCTTAAAGGACCCCCCTGTCTACTAAGAGTGATCATTACCTAAAGAAATAATTACAATGACAGATATTTGATTTGCATACAAAGGGCTACGGGATTCCAGTTAATTCTCACAATAGCCCTATGAGTTAAGTATTCTTACGACCCCTATGTCACATAAAGGATCTGCAGAATGGACCTGTAGCTAAGATACAAGTCAAAGTTTGCAGTGCAGGTCTAGTGATGGAGCTGGAATAGGCACCATGGTCAGCTGACTCAACACTCGGCATCCTGCCTGTGTGCTCACAGCTGAGCTCGACCTTCAAGAGCAGAGAGTCCACTAGATGGGAAAGGATGGCAACCCAAACCATTCTCCCACCTCAAGGCGGGAGTAAAGGAATGAACAGAGGTGCAGAGGTGTCTTTGGCTGAGTCCCAGACTCATCCTTGGGTTCTGAGGCAATATTGTCTTGGGTGCCCTCCCCAACTGTCCCCTGGCCCAATGCAGTGACTGTACCTCTCAGTTCTGCATCAGTCACAAAAATCTGCATCTTGGGGTTGAATTCAGGCCCATGGAGCTGTCGGGTCCTCCCAGACTCAGTCCACACACCCTCTAAGTTATTTGCTTCCAAAGGAGATTCCGTGGTCATCAGCTACGTGTAGAGTGCCCTCTCCTCAGAGGCAGCCAGTGGTCATCTGTCCGCTGTGCAGCCCCCGTGCCCAACCTGTGCTGCCGCCCCGAGTCTCCTCGTGAACCTCTCAACAGGGCACAACAGACAAGTCTTCACATCTGTGAAAACCAGAGGGGAGCAAGTCCAGACCACCATGTAAGGACATTTTTAGTAAGTGGTCCCATGCAGGTGACTCTAAGTTCATAGCTTGGGACAAAGTCTTAGGAGTCGTGTGTGGTTTGGTTTTAATTGCCACAAAGAGATGCTCTGGGGTCACTGGATCCAATTACTGCTCAAATTTTTTTCTTCATCCCATCAGCTCCCAAAATGTGAAATGTTAGCCCACACACACCCACCATGGGTGTATGTCAGACGATCTCTGATAACGTGGGTTAGTTCTTCGCTACTAAGAGAACCCTTCACAACAGTATAGACCCTCCAGTTTATCCCACCCTCCCTCCATCACCAAACTTCAAAAATGGTCTTTTTGGTCCTTCTTCCAATACCTCACCTTCTGCTCATTTATGACCCCAATGTAAGGCTGCCAGATCAAAATACAAGATACCTACTTTAATTTGAATTTCATATAAACAATGACTAATTAGAGCTAAATATCATTTTTAAATTAGTTTTTGTTTATCAGAAACTCAAAGTCAACTTGGGGGGCTTCCCTGGTGGCACAGTGGTTAAGAATCCGCCTACCAATTCAGGGGACACGGGTTCGAGCCCTTGTCCGGGAAGATCCCACATGCTGCGGAGCAGCTAAGCCTGTGTGCCACAACTACTGAACCTGCGCCCTAGAACCCGCGTGCCACAACTACTGAAGCCTGCACGCCTAGAGCCCGTGCTCCGCAACGAGAGAAGCCACCACGATGAGAAGCCCGCACACCACAATGAAGAGTAGCCCCCACTCACCACAACTAGAGAAAGCCCGCGCGCAGCAACGAAGACCCAACACAGCCATAAATAAATAAATAAATTTATTTTTAAAAAGTCAACTTGGCATCCTATATTTTTATTTGCTAAATCTGGTAAATCTACCTCTATTGCTGGATGGTTTGTGCCCCCACCACTTTGCTGAAATGCTCTCCTAAATGATACCTAACCACAAACACATCCAACAGCCTTTCCTCAGGGTAGGTATTGACCCTCTCTGCATCTACTATTGAAGACCTCCTTCTTGGAAGGAAGTTTCATTGTCCTAGTTCTCCAACTTGAAGACTGGATTTTCTGTCTGATTTCTCCCTTCTCCTAAAAGGATCACACACTCAGACCTGCCGCCATGTTTTTTCCAGCCCTTCACAGTAGAGAAGGATGAGAAGAAACATCTTTGGGCCACTGACTTGGGCTTGGCCAGATGACTTGCTTCTTTCTATAAAAAATATTTTATTGAAGTATAGTTGATTTACACTGTTGTGTTAATTTCTGCTGTATAACAAAGTGATATATATATATATATATATGTATATATATACACACACACATAGTAGTTGTGGCTCATGGGCTCAGTAGTTGTGGTGCATGGGCTTAGTTGCTCTGCGGCATGTGGGATCTTCCCAGGCCAGAGATCAAACCCATGTCCCCTGCATTGGCAGGAGGATTCTTAACCAGTGTGCCACCAGGGAAATATATATATATATATATATATAACTGAATGTATATATGTATATGTATATATATATATGCATTCTTTATTCTTTTCCAATATGGTTTGTCACAAGATATTGAATATATTTCCCTGTGCTATAGAGTAAGACCTTGTTGTTTATCTATTCCCTGTATAATAGTTTGCATCTGCTAATCCCAAACTCCCAATCCTTCCCTCCCCCCCTCCCCACCCCACTGGAAACCACAAGTCTCTTCTCTATGTCTGTAACTCTATTTCTGTTTTGTAAATAAGTTCATTTGCGTCATTTGTTAGATTCCACATATAAGTGATATCATATGATATTTGTCTTTCTCTGTCTCACTTACTTCACTTAGTATGATAATCTCTAGGTCCATCCATGTTGCTGCAAATGGCATTATTTCATTCTTTTTTATGGCTAAGTAATAGTCCATTGTGTACATATATAACACATCTTCTTTATCCATTCTTCTGTTGAAGGACATGTAGGGTGCTCCCATGCAGATGACCTGCTCCTGTGTTAGTCGGTGAGTTAGTTGGTTAGTTCCCTAACAGGGAATGTTAGTGAGTGTAACACAGCTGAGGCCATTCTCCAAGGGAGGGGCTTTCCACAGGTGAGCACTGCTCGTTCAACCTGGTCCTTGAATGAAAGTCACGTGGAGCAGACCTGCACCCACCTCCCAGACTGAAACAGAGCTGCTCCCAGATCTGTGCACAATAAAAAGTGTTCTTGTCAGCCACAAAGATTTAGAGGTTGCTTGTTATGCAGCATTGTTACAGGAAAATCCATTACAGCGTCCTTTACTGGGTCCTCTTCATCAGCATTCACTATGTATAGTTATTGTGTTGGGTGCTGAGTAGGGCACAGAGTTGAACAAGACACAGATTCCGTAACAATCCTTGATGTTGTTTATTCCACAATAGTATGACTTTTTTTCTCTTTTTCTGCCCTCTTTCCAGGATCTAATATACTCCCAGATTTCAGTTACTGCCTCTGTGTTCATCTTAGCACAGCCATTTCTACAGTTCACAGGTCTGACTTCCAGACTGTTTGCAGGATATCTTTTCTTTTTTTTGGCTGCATTGGGTCTTCATTGCTGCGCGCGGGCTTTCTCTAGTTGTGGCGAGCAGGGGCTACTCTTCGTTGCGGTGCACGGGCT
The DNA here is from genome assembly GCF_008692025.1 of Phocoena sinus. NCBI lineage: Eukaryota > Metazoa > Chordata > Mammalia > Artiodactyla > Phocoenidae > Phocoena > Phocoena sinus. The sequence continues at coordinate 81,564,858 of NC_045774.1, read as the reverse complement.
TCTCACTGCGGTGGCTTCTCTTGTTGGGGAGCACAGGCTCTAGACGCGCAGGCTTCAGTAGTTGTAGCACGCGGGCTCAGTAGTTGTGGCATGCAGTCTCAGTAGTTTTGGCTCGTGGGCTCTAGAGTGCAGGCTCAGTAGTTGTGGCACACGGGCTCAGTTGCTCTGCGGCATGTGGGATCTTCCCACACCAGGGATCGAACCTGTGTCCCCTGCATTGGCAGGCACATTTTAACCACTGTGCCACCAGGGAAATCCCAGGGTATCTCCTCAATGACTCAGTATCACAAACTGAACACATCTCAAGCAAAAATGTGATCACATACCCCTAAAGTCATGTGATTTCTGTTGGCATCACCTTTCCAGGTTTCTGATATTAGATTTAGTCTTGATATTGATGGTACAGGGAGTGAGAAATAATTAATGAACCAAGTCCATGAGGAGTTGGAAGAGGATGGGGTCCATGTACACCTTATCTACTCAACAAATTTTTATTGAGCATTTTCCACCAGGTACATTTCCAAGTAACCAACCACATGATGTTAAAGAAAATGAAACAGAGCCCTGACCTAAAGGAACCTATAGTCTAGGAAAGAACTAAGATAGTAATCAAATGATAGCTCACGTATAAAATGGCAAATTATAATCAACGCTATAAAGGAAAACTATATAAAATATAAATATAAAAAAACATAGGGCTTCCCTGGTGGCGCAGTGGTTGAGAGTCCGCCTGCCAATGCAGGGGACACGGGTTCGTGCCCCGATCCGGGAAGATCCCACATGCCATGGAGAGGCTGGGCCCGTGAGCCATGGCCGCTGAGCCTGCGCATCCGGAGCCTGTGCTCCGCAACGGGAGAGGCCACAGCAGTGAGAGGCCCGCGTACGGCAAAAAAAAAAAAAAATACATAAAATGGTATAAAAATATGAAACGGGTGTCTTGCCCGTTCTTGTGGCTGGACTGTGAAGGTTTTCAAGGAGAAGCAAAGTTTCAGTTGAGACCCACACAGAGGGAGGAATGAGATGTTCTAGGCAGAGGAAATATGTGCAGAAGTCAGAGACAGGAGAGAACCTGGCACATTCTGCGAATGGAAGGAGGCCCCTGTGAGTGAAATGCAGAGAAGAAGAGGCTGCCAGGTGGACAGGGCAGGTCATGCAGAGTTCCCTTCAGCCTCATGGAAAACCCAGAGGGATTTATAAGGCTTACCACAGAGCTGCCTTCATTAACAGCGTATGCCTATCTGACCTCCTACTTGGTGCTCGACACATTTAGGTAAATGTATTAGTTGGGGGAGGGTAACTATGGTAAAGAGTGGACCCCAAATGTACAACAGAAATTGAGCCCTTCCTGGGCAGAAATACTGGGAGAGTGAGCCGGTGACCACAGGGTTTGGGGACCCAGGTTGGTGGATGCCCAGGAATTGTGCACACGGGACCTTGAAGGCTCCCTGGAAATTGCCCCCTGCACAATGTGAGTGGGAAAAGCCATGGGAGAGTGCGTGAAGGCCCGAAGGGGCACATGGCTTCCAATTCTATTCCATCCGCTAGAATTCGGTCACGCGGCCTCACCCAACTGCAGGAGAGGCTGTGAGTGACGGGAAGTAGAAGAGCAAGGGCTTTGATGAGCAGCTCAAGGGCTCTGTCCCAGGGAATGAGTGAATACACGGAGATCAAAGCAGACTGTACCCACACTAGAGTCTGTGGGTTTGAACTCTTTCCTTTTGGTTTCAGCAGCATGACTGGCCCACTTGACACAGTTGGAAGACATCCTGAGGACAGGACGACCATCCTATGACACATATGTCATCTGTTTGAGAAACACCCAGCTTGGGAATTACTGGTCCCAAGACATTCTCTCTTTCCTTCAACAGGATCCAAGCAACGGGATCCACATTTAACCAGGTGGTCAGTATTTTCAGCTGTTCTGGTAAGTTCTGTTCTTTAGGAATAAGCTTTCTTGGACAAAGGCAGGTTGCTTGGGCCCAATGGGTACTGGGCCAAGCAGCACGTGAGGATGACCTAACCCACTGTAGACGGACCACTGCCCGGAACCAGCAGTCGGCTTGCTACCCTTCATGCAAACACCATCCCAGTTGCCTCCTAACTGAGATGTCAAACAGGCTAAGGTCCTGGGTCAGAATGCTTTGGGATGGAATGATTGATAGAAAGCTGAAAAGGCATATACCAAAAAAGGGGATCTGCAGACTCACATAAGTGAAAAGTCTACAGGTCGATCTTGTTTCCAGGACAGGCTAGAGTTAGTGTATAAGAGATACACCAGAACCTGGTCTCCATCTTCTAATGGTGAGTCCTCTCTGCTGGCTTCGTGCTCAGATAGGCACTTCCAAGGTACAGTAGCTGCTGGCGGTCCCAGACTCACAAATCATAGCTTAGCAACCTCAGAGGATAAAGCAAAAGGGATGGGATGTCTCCCCATCCTCCCAGCAAAATGCCAGGCTTGACCCTTGTGGACCAGCTTGAGTCATTGCCTGACACTGAGCCAATATCTCTGGCCAAGGAGATGAAACACAGATGGACAGGCTTGCATCAGGAGTCCCACCCAGAATCCAGAGACTCTGACAGTCCAACCAACTACACAGTGCCCCGAGACCAATCCAGATACTATTTGAACGAGAAAGATGCTGGAAAGTCCTGTCTGCTCTAGACCCCTTTTCCTCTTCTCTTAAAACCTGGGGCAGTTGGGACAAGAGTTCTCAAGGCCAACCACATCCAGTCACGCCCACCTCTCTCTCCAAGGGCACCCATCTTTCCCCATCTTCCAAATTAAGGAGTCCTTGTCTGGTACCTTGAATATTCTAAGATGCCCGGCTAGAATTTTGATGGATATGCCATTGTAAAAATATCAATAGCAATTGATTTATTTTTATTTATACAAGAACTTCTAAGACTAAGTTAATAATTTCCTTTGTTCCCACAACTGGGAATGCCTGAAACTGGGGAAGCTGCCCTCACCACAAAGTTGTATTAAGAGTGGAATAAATAAACATACTATAAAGAACATATCTGTTCAATGGAATAATGACACCACCTGGAATGACACCACCAATTTCCAGGTTCATAGCATTATTTTGGAGATTGAGGTAAGTAGTAAATATTAAATTCTTAGGCCCAAACCTGAATTCATAGTAAATAGCCAATAAATTTTAGCAGTTATAATTATTATGCATCCTTTTACCAAAGTCACCACTGTTTTCTTTCCCCAACCCTGGACCAGGCCCAGTCTGGACTTCTTTGAGATGCTGGATCCTGTTTCCTCTTCCTCTCCAAGTGCTTTATCCCTGCACTGGTTTCCCAATCATATGTCTCCACAAGACATGGCCACGGCCTTTCTGACCAGCTTGTGTTTCGTTATCTCTTCATTCCTCTAGATTTTCAAGTTCTATCAACACATAAAGTGAAATCCCAAGAAACTGCACACCCAGATCACACGAACTTGTTCCTGACATTGTGTTCACTCCACCATAAATTCACTGTTTTTCCCTAATGCTTTGCCTTTAGTTTTTATTAAATGTCAATTAAAAATTCTTCTCACATTGACGATGCATTTTTGTCAAAATATTTTCCAATACGTCACTCCGTATCTTTCTTTTGCAAATAGATGAGCATATTTTTGTTTGTGTGTTCTACACTTTATCATCTTGTGTCTGAAGATTTTTCTTCTGTGGATTATGCTTCTTTCTACCACAGGTTTCTTAACCATGTGTATGCGTTGGACCCCTGCGGTGGCTGGTGAAGCTTAGTGATTGCCTCAGGATAATGTTAAACTCATTTAAAAAATACATAGACAATTAGAGGCAGGAAAAAAAAGTAGAGGCACAGTATTTTCTCACCCAGGTTCACAGACCTCCTGATTTCCTTCTGGGACACTGGGGGAATCATATAACCCATCATCGGGTCCCCGTTCGCCCCAGTGACCCAGAGCACCACATGACAACTACACTCTCACATCACATAGTACAGCTCATGGCTAATATGTTGATTTTTTCTTTCTCTTTAGGCCTTATTCCAATAACGTTATAATGAAATGGCTGGTAAAACTCTTTGTAAATCCTTTTGCAATTATTCAAGGATAAAAACAATGACATGAACTAGTCCTTCAGCGACAGGCGCGTTGAAGGTGCACAAAACCGAGATGGCAGAAGCAATGGGTGCAGGACGGCCGAGAATCGCATGCTCTCCTGGGTCACTGTTTCTCGGGCTGTGAAAACACCATCTCCCTTTTGATAAGCGAAACGTTCTCCTCCAACACCGCTGCAGTCACAACACTCCAGGGGCAGTAGAACCTGATAGAGCTCTTTCTTCAGTTGAGATAGTAAATTCTATACTTTTTTGTTGCCTCTAGCCAAGAGTTTTATTGCCTGCTGTTCTCTACCTTGTATTCCAAAAACAATACTTCTGCTTTGTTTGGTTTGCCTTTGCTTTTCCTTTATCTAATTGCATCCACACATCAAAGATGCTGCTTTAATTTCTCAAATGATGCATACCAGTAGGGAGATTTCTACACTGGAAATGGAAAAATCCGACTCATTAACACTGCAGGGACAACCAAGATGAACCAATATTCCTATTTAAACATTGTCTGTAATTATTGCAAGTGTATAATTTTAGATTATAAACCGATTTAAACTCTATAAACCCGCCACCACTACTTCTAGCAGGTGGCCTACTGGAGCCTTCTCCTGGGAGATTTCGTGTTCTTCGGAAAGCAGTGAAGCCTGTGGTCAAATTCTCTCCCAATCTGTTCTTCTGTAACTGTGGAAATCCCCTGATGATGTAAAGCAACGTGTACCTGTCCAGAGAGAAAGAGGAGCTTTGAGAGCTAAAAGGGAAATTGAGGGGGAATTTCCTAGAAAGAGCGAGGATACAAAGAGGAACTTGCCCCTAGTAGCAGGGATTCCTGTCCCATTCCAGGAGAGAGGCAGTAGCTCATCAGTGGTCAGACTAGCCCCAAAGTCAAAGGCGGGGCCCATTCACTGTTCAGTTCTCCTTTTCTCCTCTAATCTTAGACTTGAGTTGCTCAAAATCTTCTGACGGGTCACTGAGATTTAAAGGAAATGGTTCTGAAGAGGCTGTCCCCTGGATTATACAATACTTTCCCTTACTCTCCTTCTCTCTCCCCCAGTTTAATCATCTCCCAACTTCAGATTCAACTTTTAGGAGTCTGAGGTGGGGCCTCAGATTATGGATGTCTAACAAACTCCCAGGCAGGACCTGCTGAGTAATTTGAAAGGCTCAGTGCAAAATAAAAATGCAGGGACCTTTGTTAAAAAATCATTGAGAATTTCAAGATGGCGTCAGCAGCGGAATATGCCAAGCACCAGGCCCTTCCAAGTGCAGGGCCCACGTGACTGCCCAGGTCCACGCCCTCCTGCGAGGCCAGGCCCAACTCTCGATGTTGCAGGGGTAGGTGGTGCTCACTCTGAGGAGAAAGGTGTGAGAAAGCAGAACCTTGTGGTGGGCCATCCTTTCCAGGGGCAAAACTGGTCATGACTTTTCAGCCATTTAGATCTCTGATTCATTTGATTGCAATTGGTAAATAGATATCCCTGGAACAATGCTGTAGGAATTCTCTCCCCCCACCCCAACTTTGGAACACACACTCTCTCTCTCTCTCTCTCTCTCTCTCTCTCTCTTTTTTGCTGAAGTATAGTTGATTTTCAATTTTGTGTTAATTACTGCTATACAGCAAAGTGATTCAGTTATACATGTACACTGTTTTCTTTATATTCTTTTCCATTATGGTTTATCCCAGGATATTGAATATAATTCCCTGTGCTGTACAGTAGGACCTTGTCGTTTATCCAGTCTATATATAGTAGTTTACATCTGCTAATCCCAACCTCCCGATTCATCCCTCCCCCAACCCTTGGCAACCATAAGTCTGTTCTCTATGTCCGTGGAACACTTTCTCTTGACAAGAGCTTTTCGTGTGATGTTCTAGAGTACTAAGGAACAGTCTCTGAGCTTGTCTGTAGGTATTGGTGGAAAAGGTAGAAGGCCCCAGAGCTTCACCCTTGCTCCAGCCGGAGCTCTGAGCTTTCACCTGCCTGGGAATCTCACTGTAGGCTGGAGGGGGATCTGGCACAGGTCCATCAGGAAAGTTCCGCTGTTGTGAAGTTAGGTGGGGGCCAAGAGAGAGAGATTCTTTTAATCTAATGGCAGCCACGCAGCAAATATTTCTGAGCCAGGTAGATTCCATTTCCAAGGAAATCAGGCCATCAAAGCCCTAGTTGTTGGAGTGTTAAACAAGCACTCAAAAGTTCCAGCCGTTTAGGGAGAGGTGACTCTCGGTGCCAAATGTCACAGAAGACACAGAGCAGGCAGAGGAGGTATTAGCGAGGCTCTGACCCTCATCCTCTCCCCAGCCCAGGTGCCTGCCTGCTGGCTACCACTGCAGCAGAGGGCCGGTAAAGGATTGGAAAGGTAAACTAGTACCTCCAGTGGTATATTTCACCTCCGAGGGGGCAGCGGGGTGTTTGTGAATTTCCACAGCCTTAATAACAGGCAAACAGACGTCGTATTATATAGTTCTTCTCAGTAGTCAGTTTCAGATAGGACTCTGTCCTCCTGGCTAAAAGCTTAAGGTTATAAACAAGGATTTCAGTCTCCAGTCCAGAGCCTCCATCCCTGCCTCTGGATCAGAGCTAGAGCCAGCCTAGTGGGTGTGCTGGAGCATCCCAGCCACACGATGGCAGTGGTACTGCACAGCTCAGGGAGGTCTCCAGGTTGGAGGACCTCCTATGGTTACTTAAGATGCTGTGCGGGTCTCAGGAAGATTCAGACCAGGGCGAGCTAGATCTTAAGGTTAAGGACAAAACCTGTGGGGAAACAGCCTTTTTGAAAGTATAAAAATATTTGAGAGTAAAAACATTTGCTGACAATAAACAGGCCCAAAGCTTTTCCCTGTTCATCTCCATCAAGAAGTAATCAAGACGCTGCACTCCTGAAACAAACACAATATTGTAAATCAACTATACTTCAATTTTTAAAAATTATTGAAATAAAAGAGCCATGTTGCAATGGAACCAATTTATAAAAAAAACAAAACAGAAGAAGTAATCAAGAGGTCTTATTTTGTTGAATGAATTCTGGGTTGTGAGTCCCCTTCCCCGAGGGTACGGCAAGCTCGTTTTCCATCTGCAAACGTGTCTAGACAAAGAATATCATTTCCATGTATCGAACTCTTAAGTTGTCCTGTCCCCAGGGTTGGGCCCACCATGCTCCCCGAGGTCACCATGTGCACCTCCAAGCTGAGGCCCAGAGCCTGGGACACCCGGACGGGGCAGCCCGGGGACAGGTCCCCAAGGCTGGACCACTTTGACCCTGGGGCTGTGCATCGGCTTCCCAGGGAGACCCCAGCAGATTGCTACCACCTCCGTGGCTCAAAGTAACAGAAAAAATGTATTGTTCTACAGTTCTGGAGGCCAGAACTCTGAAATCACAGTGTGGGCAGGGCCATGCTCCCCGCAAAGGCTCTAGGGTAGGCTCCGTCCTGCCCCTTCCTAATCCTGTGGCCTCTGGGCACCCTTGACTCCTGACAGCATCACCCCGTCCTCTGCTTCCGTCTTCATGTGCCTTTCCTCCCAGGGTCCCTCTGCATCTTCTCCTTTTCTGTCTCTTAGAAGGACGCTCGTCACTAGACTTAGGGCCCACCCTAATCAGGATGGATCTCATCTGGAGACCCTGACCCAGATTAAACCTACAAAAACTCTTCAATTCCGAATCAGATCACATTCTGAGGTTCCAGGTGGACTTTTTTTTTTTTTTTTTTTTCAGGTGGACTTTTATGCTGGGAGAAGGGTACACCTTGCAACTCACTACAGCTTGGAGGTGGGTTATTCCCTGACATCTCTCAATTATCCTCACTAGAATTATGGAATTTCAGTCAAGCTGGACAGCAGCCAGTAAATACTGGGCCAAGCCAACAAAGTCTACTTGACTATGAATTTGGGACTTTGAGGGATAAAGAAACCCCCCTCCCCAGAGGTGTCTCTGTGACCCCCCCACTGTGATGTTTGAAATACCTTCCTGGTAACCTAAGCCCACTTAGATTTAGAGCATTTCAATATTGTGTGTGTGTGTGTGTGTGTGTGTGTGTGTGTGTGTGTGTGTTTAATAGCAGCCATAATACTGATTTTCTCATTTATATACAAATACTATAATAATGACCAACATAATAGCGACAAAAATATTCTATTTGGATTAGTCTTTTGTGGCAAAAAGGTGTGAAAATTTGTATCTGGAATATCATTGGTTACGTGTCCCTGGGCAGAACAATTGGACTGATTCCACCTACGCTGCTACCTAAGAGGCACATACGTGAAAACGCTTTTTTGACAACACTGCAGGATGAAAAGCGAACTTTCCTTTCTCGTCCACTTTTGCAGCGTGAACAGGCACACGTGTGGTCATGTGAATGCAGACACGGAGCTTTAACTCTGGCTCCTGTGAGTCCAGCATCACCGGAGAACTGGCCAGAGATGCAGATCCTCCAGTGCCACCGCAGACTAATGACACCAGCACTGGCTGTTTAACAAGCTCCCTGGGCAATTCCTACAGACACGAGGGCTTTGGGAAGTCCTGCTCTAGATGGTCCCTGTGTGGTAAGTTGCATATACTACGACAGGGACCCTCAATCTTTTTCTCGCCATTAGGGGCTGGCTTTTTAAGGACACCCCAGTCATGAGCAGTGATGGGGGTCACCCTTGTCACTGACAATCCCCCCCAGCCAGAGCATGAACCGCAGCCATGACGCCTGGCTTGGACATCAGTGCTTGAGTTCAGCTTTGATTACTGTGGAAGACTGATGGGGTACTGATGGAGAAACACAGAATATCCTATGATCTTCACCCCAGCACTTTAGTGTGACATTTTCACAGGCAACTGAAAGAGTAACTGCCAGGGTGTGTCAAGGGCATTGCTTAAAATAAAAAAAAAAGGAGAGAAAAACGAAAGAAAGAAAGAGAAAAAGAAAAAGAAAGAAAGGAGAGAAAATGAAAGAAAGAAAGAAAGAAAGGAAAAAGAAAGAAAGAAAGAAAGAAAGAAAGGAAGGAAGGAAGGAAGGAAGGAAGGGAGGGAGGGAGGGAGGGTGGGAGAAGGAAAGGAAGGAGGAAGCAAAGAAAAGAAAAGGGAAGAGAAGAAAAGAAGAGGCCAAAAGAGCCCTTTGGAGAAGCCCTTATGGAACAGTGTGAATAACAATGCTGCTCCTCTCAATAGCGTGAGGCCGGGCTCTGAAAGCATTCCTGCTCTGAGGTGCCCAGAAGGAAGGGGCTCTACAGACACGAAATGCTGGCAGCTGCGCTGGCAGTGTTGCAGGAGAATGTGTCTCCAGGGTGGTCTCTTAGTCTCTCCAAGCAGAAAGCAAGCTGACACTCCCGCAGGGTTTCACTTGGTCCCACTGTGGCTTGGCGAGCTCTCTGGCTGGACCCTGGTTGCCAAGGAAACTGCTGCAAGCGAGATGGGGCAGCCCAGGTTCTTGGTTGATGGGTTGAGCTGAGAACAGATTTCACGTAAAAGACGTGTATTTCGAGTGACCCAGGGTGATAGCAAATTATGGCCAATGAAAGGGATCGTGCCCATCTTCTGCCCCAGCAGACCTCATTAGGACAGGGACGGAAGAAGCCTTCTCAGGAGCCATAAACAGAACAGAGAATCCTCAGGTCTGGACATATGTGCTCTATGGGGAGCCACCGTCTTAGCCAGACGTGAAGTCTTCCCATTCTTCTGCAGGCAAACCTGGGAACACACAGACGAGAGTAACCTCAGATCACATCTTTGCCTTGTCTTGGCATGACTCATGAAGGACCACAGAGACACTGTCTTGCCGTCTTCTTCTCTTGGAGGGGCTCAGGATTTGGATCCACTCTTTTTTTCTTTTTTGCGGTACACAGGCCTCTCACTGTTGTGGCCTCTCCTGTTGCAGAGCACAGGCTCCGGACGCGCAGGCTCAGCGGCCATGGCTCACAGGCCCAGCCACTCCGCGGCATGTGGGATCTTCCCGGACCGGGGCATGAACCCGCGTCCCCTGCATCGGCAGGCGGACTCTCAACCACTGAGCCACCAGGGAAGCCCTGGATCCGTTCTTTATTTGCCTTGCTGACTGCACATCTGTGAGCTCTTCTTGACTGCCCCCAGATATAATTAGTTGTCCCTCTGTGCTCCCAAGTACAATATTCCAGCCTTCATTATCACATTTGACTGTAACTATTTTGGGTCCACTCCTTTGACCAGTCAAGTAATTTCCTGAAGGTCAAGGAGGATGCTTATTTCTCTATTCTGAGTGTCTGGCAGAGTGAGTTCTCAATCTTTATATGAATGAATTACCCTCCCTCAGTTTAGGCTGAGAATAGGGGCAGCAAGTACAGCTAAACAATAATGAGCTTTTCAGAAAACCTCAGTGAAGCAGAAACAAAACCATCATGGAAGCCTTACTAGTTGCCAGGACTTTATATCATTATTGCGTTGAATATTCATGTCCCCACCAATCCTGTAAGGTAGGTGTGGCTGCCTACACTTTTAGAAAAGGAAACAACCTCTGCGACTAAACAAGTAACTTAGATGTACATCCCAACTAGTCAATTCCTGAGCTGGGTTTGTACCCAGGTCCACCTGATGTAAAGCAGTATTCTCAGCCATTACGCCAGACTGTTCAGGGTCTCGTGATAAGTCATTTGGGGCCCCTCAGATGGCCTCCTCCAGAGGGCAGGATGCAGACCTCAGGTGATGGCGAAACCATCCTGGGTGAGAGGGCGTGAGCTCAGATTCAACTGAGAACAGGTGATGTGTGATCACTAACCCAGCACCGTTACAGACAAGGCACAGTGGAGGGAAATCCACGCTGCAGGAATCACTAACTTTGGAGTTTTTGCAAGGAACCAAGTAAACACTGGTTTTGCAAGTAAACACTGTTCTTTAGATCCCCCACACCCAAACGGAGGCACACAGTATTCCTTTCCTAAAAGGATTACGGTGAGAATTACATTAGACGATACACGCAAATATGCTAAGTACAATTTACAACACATAATAGGTGCTCAACGAGTTATTTTTATCATCTTTATTATCAACACATCATACTAATTCTTGAGCTTACTTTTATTATAAAAAGTGGGGGTTTTTAAAGGCTTAAAGCAATGGTCCCCAACCTTTTTGGCACTAGGGACCGGTTTCACGGAGAACAATTTTTCCACAGACCGGGGTGGGGGGTGCTTTCGGGATGATTTAAGTGCATTACATTTATTGTGCATTTTATTTCTATTATTATTACACTGTAATATATAATGAAATAATTATACAACTCACCCTAATGCAGACAGGAGGCGGAGCTCAGGCGGTAATGCGAGCTATAGGGAGGGGCTGTAAATACAGATGAAGCTTCGCTGGCTCGCCCGCCGCTCACCTCCTGCCATGTGGCCCAGACCCCTGGCTTAAAGAGCTGCTCAAATTTGAGTGTCACTGGAGTATCCTTTCAAAATCACCCCTCCTTTAAAATCTTACAGAAGCTGGAAAGGTGCTCCCCGAGAGAAGAGGAAGGGTTCTGCCTGGTGAGCCAGCATTCCCATCACAACCTGCCAACAAATCATTGTGGGATTTGCATCAGTCCCTTGACATCCTTTCCACATCTGTGAAAGGAAGTGGTCAGCGGGAAGAATAATTCGAGGAAGTGCTCTGAAAACTAAGAAGTACCAGGCTTCCCTGGTGGCGCAGTGGTTGAGAATCTGCCTGCCGATGCAGGGGACACGGGTTCAAGCCCCGGTCCGGGAAGATCCCACATGCCGTGGAGCAACTAGGCTCGTGAGCCACAACTACTGAGCCTGCGCGTCTGGAGCCTGTGCTCCGCAGCAAGAGAGGCCGCGATAGTGAGAGGCCCGTGCACCGCGATGAAGAGTGGCCCTTGCTTGCCGCAACTAGAGAAAGCCCTCGCACAGAAATGAAGACCCAACACAGACAAAAAATAAATTAATTAATTTTTTAAAAAAAGCTTTAAAAACAAACAAACAAAAAACTAAGATGTACCACACAGAGGCTTTTAGTCCCTGTTCACCAGCTCAAATTCACAAGAAAACATTTCCGTTTTTCTTCCCTATTTAATGTGGACAGGTGGGAAAACCTGTCGAATCTCCTCACCCATCCACGTGCCCGGCCCCAGCTTGTCAGGGTCCAGGAGAGGAGGAAAGCGTGCTTTCTTTGCACAAAACTCATTAAATAACAGCTTTTTTAAAGGACGTGGTCTTTTCTTTATACGTCTTGGTGGCTTGCTATTTCTGTAAATTCATTGTCACACACTAATCCACGTACCCCGTAAGTAGAAGACTCTGCACCAGGGAGAAGCCCTCTAAGTAATTTGATGGTCCAGACGCAGCCTCACCGGTCACTAGGCAACCACCAGCTGCCAATCAGCAGCCCCGCCGACTCCCGCGGCCCCGCCTCCTCCTTGGAGAAGGAGCCGCTTTGGTCCTTAGGACTTACGTGCTCACCGATGATGGACAGCTCCCCTTGCTAGCGTTCTTCAGCACCATCACTGCACTTTAATCGGGCGTATTGGTAACATCCCCAGAAAGCTAGTACTTTCTCCAACCTTTTTTTTTGCGGTACGCGAGCCTCTCACTGTTGCGGCCTCTCCCGTTGCGGAGCACAGGCTCCGGACACGCAGGCTCAGCGGCCATGGCTCACGGGCCCAGCCACTCCGCGGCATGTGGGATCTTCGCGGACCGGGGCACGAACCCGTGTCCCCTGCATTGGCAGGCGGACTCTCAACCACTGCGCCACCAGGGAAGCCCCATCCTGGGGGCTTCTTGACTGCCGCGGTTCCAGAGCTGGCAGGCCTTCACCCTATAGAGTTTATGCGATTACGTTTGCTTTGCTCCCAATTTTCCTTGTTTGTTGCACCCTGCAAAAAGATAATCTACTTACGGAAGAGTGATTTAAAGATATTACATGTTCTTTACAAACAGATGTAAGAACAGGGATTGTCCACTTTTAAAAAACTCTACATTTCAACTCTCCACTATCATTATCCATTGAATTTCCTGTATCAAAGGCAGGTCCCCCTTCTCCGCAGCCTGCATTTCACTCTGCAAACAAATTTCCATCCTTTCACCATCATCCCTGGTCGAGGCTCTCCTGAAAAGTCTCTGGGCACAAGCCATAGGAGGGCAGGTTTTTGGCCTGCGATTAAAACCAAAACTAGAGATACCTCCCCGCACCCTGGCCCCGCCAAGACCCCCTCCCTGTGCAGCTGGAGTACCACCATGCCACAGCATATCCTGCTGTGATGACAGCAGTGGGGTTCCCGAGCCCAGACCCTGTTCCTTGGTGAGGGGCTGCTTGTCCACAGAAGAGGGAGCACCTCACAGCCTGAGGGTTGTGAGGAAACCAGTGGAGCCTTCCGAGGCCCACGTGGGCATCTGCCTGTGTGCCTCCCACCCTCTGAAGGTACAGAGGAGACCCGAGAGGGCCAGTCGGTTCCTAGGTGGCCTGGCCCAGAGATGGAGGTGGGGATTTCCTGCTGGTTGGTTGATGGGACCCTGGTAAATAGATGCATTTCAGCCCAAATATTCACTCACTTCACTCAGTTAATAACAGCCATTTTCTTTGCAGTTTATCTGGTTTTTCAGACTATAGCCCCGCTTGAGATTCCTGCTGCTTTTCCATGGACAATTCCAGAAAGGCTGCAGTTACAGGCAGTGCAGTTTGAACGTGCTCAGCGCACCCGGCTGTCTAGCTTTGAACCAAACAAGCTCATCTTGGCTTAGTCAAAGGAGCCATAAGCGGAGACAGAAATGCAGTTGGAACTTTATATTTAGCATCGCATATGCTTAGGTCAAAAGCAGCCTTACAAAAAGCAGTGCCAGGAATCTGATTTAACTCCCTAAATGTGACTGAATCTGAAATTGCTAAAACTGGCAGGAACTCCTCGTTTTCTAGAGGAAGGAACGAGGGCTGGACAGGTGAAGTGATCTTCTCGAGCTCCTTGTTGGAGCAAGAGCCAGGACTATAGGACCAGCAATCCTGAAGCCCAGGGACAGCCCCCCTCCACTAGATCTCCCGGTTCAGACACTTCACAGACCTTATCTCGTTTGAGCACATGTATGTTGTATTGATGTCTACACAGCAGTCTTAAGTGAAGATGGAAGCTTCCTGAACTGACTTTTTGATTCCCTTCCTCTGCCTCTGGAGAGATTCCATTTTGGGACCATTCTGGGAATGTGGAAATGCCAGGAGTCACATCTCCGTGTGCACAGAGGTAGCTTGGCTGCCTTCCTTCTCCTCAGTACGGGCTCAGGGATTTAGAGTGATGTGAGCCAGCTCCGGGACCATTATTCAGTGACAGCCACACAAAGGAAAAAGACAAAAAGGACAGCGCATGAGAGAGGTTCGTTTTGGAAGTCTTCGTTGCACATTCCTGGCTTTTGTTGACACGCAGAGGGATGAAGACGGAATGATAGAAACATGACTAAGCCGGAAGCCTGCTGACCTCCACGGGTGCAGTTCCTGCGGGTCCCTGCGTCTCAGGGTGCGTCGGAAGTGGGCGGGACCCCCGGGGAGGCAGCCAGGCCAGCACACCTGCACAGACCTGCGCCCAGCGTGGTAGGAGCATTGGAGCTCTGCACAGCCCGTGCCACACTTGCACAAGTCACCCACTCCCTCGAAACCCCTCTCCCAGGACGTGGGAGAGCTGAAGCACATCAGCGGTTTTCAAACATTATGATTACTGTTGCTACTATTATTATTACTCTTTGTAGAAGCAGCAGCCTGTCTTCCAAGGAGAGCAAAAGCCTCATCTGTAAAAGGGATCTTGTCACAGGAGTGGCTTTCTGGCTGTGGGTCCTCCCTGCTGGTCCCTGGAGCAGCCCCGCCCGCTCTGCTGGGCAGAGCCTGAGCAAAGGGCTGCTCTCTGAGGGGCTCCTGTTCCTCACCTTATTATTTCTGCTTCTGTGTAAATCTGTTCTCTGTGCCAAGTACCTTCTGACCGTCACCAGACGGTCCCCAGAGTCAAAGTGAGCATTGCCATCCAGATGCCACCGAAAAGAAGACTCCCTGCCCCCAACCCAACTGGATGGTTTAAGAGCCATGGCTGAGAGGCAGAACTTAAGAAGATTTTGCTGTTGTTAGGTATAAAACGCCTCGGGATTTCTAAACAGCCATTTGCTGAAAGGCTACCCCTCTTAGTGACTACAAGATAGGAGGTACATGTAAGTTGACGTGACAGTCCCTTTTTTGTTTTTTTTTTTGCGGTACGCGGGCCTCTCGCTTTTGTGGCCTCTCCCGTTGCGGAGCACAGGCTCAGCGGCCATGGCTCACGGCCCAGCCGCTCAGCGGCATGTGGGATCCTCCCGGACCGGGGCATGAAGCCGCGTCCCCTGCATCGGCAGGCAGACTCTCAGCCACTGCGCCACCAGGGAAGCCCGACAGTCCCTTTTTTAATAAGAGTGATGTCGAATACCTCAGTTCATTTCTGGTCATTCCTGGTACCCGAGTTTCACTAGGTCCTGTATCTTCTGCTGGGACCTGAAATTTCCCTGGTAGATGCCTGTCCCTGGCATCTTCCCCTCCAGCCTTTTTATTCTTGTCTTCTTTTTCTGCATCCGGTATGAAAAAAGTGGGGTCCTGTATCATGAATATCATGATTTAATGTGACAAAGGTTTTTCTCAGTTGTAATTGGCGGGGTAGTAATAGCGAGACTTCCCCAACCTCCATGGAGTTCTCCCCATCTCAGTCTTTAAAATCTCGAATCCAGTAACTTGTCGATGCAAATTGTCAGCCATTTTCTGTAAATGCCCACATCTTCCTCTCAGTGTCCTGCACCTCTGATGTTTATTACCCAAAATATGATTTTCACTAAATCCTAAGAGGCTTTACAAAACTACCACACATCACACTGTGTAATACATTTGTGTTTTTTTCCTGAAATGTCTTGGGTACCACTGCCTTAAAATAATCTCAAACGCAAGCCAGAAGGGCGCTAAGTGTGATTTCCCTGTTGTTTTAGAATCTTGGCTGAGGTTTCAGAAGGAAGCTGATAGGAGGGGTGTTAATTGCCTGCATATTCTAAGAGGAGATGCTAGAGCGTTTAGGCAAAATTTGCAAAGTGGTAATTCAAAACACAGTTTGGCCACCTTTAACCCAACACTCCGCTTGTAGGGTATTTACCAAAAAAAAAAGAGACTGTGAGAAGGTTAGGAGTGAAGATTTTCTCTGGGGAGAGTAACTAGAGTGCAGAGTGTCTCCTTTTGGGGTAAGAAAAGAGGGTTGGGTAGAGAGCTCCCAGGACCCGGTCCTGGGGGAAGCTGCCCCCCCCCCGCCCCCCACCGCCCCGGCCCCAGGCTGGTTTGTAAGAAGCAAAAAAATGCAGGCCCTCAGTCTCCAGTTCTTACAAATGCTGCTGTGCTTAGCTGGAGTGAGGGCCCGAAGGATGGGCATTTGACTCCTAGATGAGGGGTCTGGGGTCTAGATCCCCTCCAGGCAGGGAGAACAGAGCCCTTGCAGAGTGAGCACTGGTCCTATTCTGGGTTTCTCTGCAGCCCAGTGAATGCATAAAAATTAACTGATCCTGAGTCACATTGACAAAGACTCTGCTCTGAGGCTCCCTCCAGGACTGAGGCATCCCTGGCAGAAGGAGACTTGGGGCACAGAGTTAGAGGGGCTTGAAGGTGGGAAGGGTGTTGTAAAGGGCCAACCAGAAATGGACCGCATCACTCGTCTGGGAATTAGGGCTGAGGGGGGAGGTGGGCAGGGAGGATTGGGATACGCCCACCCTGTGGAGGGCACAACGCTGGGTCACCACCCTCTCAGGTCCCTCAGCCTCTCACCAGCTCTCAGCACAGCCCTGGAACAGGGGGGAGCCACAGAAGGGAGGATTTAATGGAAACGGGAGAGAAACTGATCTTGCCCCACTCTGCACCGCAGGTTTCTGAGCAAAAGTGAGAAGTTTTAATTGGGGGAGAGGTTGAAGTTTTGATATTAGACTGGATCAGAAGACTTGTTTAAAACTTATGGAATGCTCAACTTCACTAATTATTAGAGAAATTATTAGAGGAATGCAAATCAAAACTACAGTGAGGTATCACCCCGCACCAGTCAGAATGGCCACCATCAAAAAGTCTACAAACAATGAATGCTGGAGAGGGTGTGGAGAAAAGGGAACCCTCCTGCACTGTTGGTGGGAATGAAGATTGATACAGCCACTGTGGAGAACAGTATGGAGGTTCCTTAAAAAACTAAAAATAGAAATACCATACAACCCAGCAATCCCATGCCTGGACGTATGTCCAGAAAAAAACATAATTTGAAAAGATACATGCACCCCAATGTTCATTGCAGCACTATTTACCATAGCCAAGACATGGAAGCAACCTGAATGCCCATCCATCGACAGATGAATGGATCAAGAAGGTGTGGGGTATATACACAATGGAATATTACTGAGCCATAAAAAAGAATGAAATAATGCCATTTGCAGCAGCATGGATGGACTTAGAGATTATCATACTAAGTGAAGTGAATCAGACAGAGAAAGAGAAACATCATATGATATCACTTATATGTGGAATCTAAAAGGAAATGATACAAATGAACTTATTTACAAAACAGAAATAGACCCACAGACAGAAAACAAACTTATGGTTACCAAAGGGGAAAGAGAGGGGAGGAATAAATTAGGAGTTTGGGATTAACATATACACACTACCATATATAAAATAGATAAACAACAAGAACCTACTGTACAGCACAGGGAACTCTACTCAATATTTTGTAATAACTCATAAGGAAAAAGAATAGATACATATATACGTATAACTGAATCACTTTGCTATACACCCGAAAATAACACAATATTGTAAATCAACTATACTTCAATACAAATAATAAAAAGTAAAATAAAACTTATAGCATATTTCAAACATACCCAAACAGAAAAGTAAAATAAACTTTCACCCAGCACAAATGGTCATCATCTATTCATACCCGACCCACATCTGTCTGCATATTAAGTTGAGCCCAACCGTGCGTGACTATTTTCACACCTAAACGCAGTGACTCCATTCTGATGTTTGACCCCTGGTGGCTCCCAGGTCTACTCTTCCCTACCCAGCTTGCGCCCCAGCAGAAGCCAGTAAGGAAGCCTGGGTGCACATGTGTGATTGGACAGACTCCGTAGATCTTCTCGTCTCTTTCATGTATTAATCAGCAGTCTTAGATTCAGTGTTCTGTGGCCATCCCATTAAGGGAGGGATTGATTCCACACTCAACATTGGTTTGGGTGTCAAGACCGATGGTGCCATACTGGCACCCATGATCTCTGGTGACCTCAGCCTGCAGCGGCTTGAAGCAGGGTTTCAGTTCCCGGCCAGTGATTGAGGTCGGGTCGCAGCAGTGAGAGCACCGAATCCTAGCCACTAGACCTGTGGTCAGTGACAAGGCCCTGGCCCTATGGCTTTGCCAGAAAAGAATCTCCACAAAGATGGAAAGTAGTGAAACAAGAAAAAGAAGTATAGTACGTGTGGACAGACACACAGGCAGGTTCAGAGAGAGTCGTGACCTCGTGGCAGTTTGAATCACTTTTATGGGGCATTTCTTCCAGGTTTCCTTTGGCCAATCATTTTGATTTGTCTGGTTCTGAGTCCGTATTTGGTATAACTCAGGATCCTCCCATACGTGCGTGAGCCTCTCTTAGCCAAGACGGATTCTACTGAAGAGGCCTATGGGTAGCTTAGCATCACTCCCCTTTTGACCTCCAAGAAGCCTTTCTGCGCATGTGCAGTCGGGGAGGTCTCCTGACTTCGAGAATGAGGAATATGTGGTCTCTTATCTCCTATCTGGGCAGGGCCCAGCCTCCGCTCTCCATCGGTCCATGGGAACGAAATCCAACCATTTGCCCCAGGGGCCCATCTGTATCCTGCCTCACCCCGAGGCTGTGAAGAGGTTTATTTCTCACACGCTCACTCTGGGGAGAGCGTGGCAGCATCCGCTGTCCTGGAAGCGCCCAGCTACCTGAGGAACAAGTGTTTGGGTTTTGGCTGTAGCAGGGGTAGAGCCTGGGTGCGTGTCCCGCAGCCCACAGAGGCACCACACACCCAGGTATCACCTGGGGGTGTGCAGGGTTCCTGTGCTTCTCCTCCTGGCCGGCTGGGTCCTGAGCATGTGAACGGAGAGCTGAGAGTTGCTGCAGAAAGCGGTTCCTTCCAGCCCACAGGGCTGTGCCAGGATGCAGAGGCCAGCGGTGGGATGGCACCTGGCCCAGGGCCGCTCTCACTGGGAATGCTAAATGTACATCACAAGTTATAGCCCTTCACAGACGAGTTTCTAGGAATGTTTTTGTTTTCTACTTTCATTACTGGTTCCTCCCTATGAACAGATGCTAGGGCCCTAACTGGCCCACAGGAGAATTAATTCAGCAAATCACCCAGCAACAACGTCAGACGTCTACCTCTCGCTTCTGCAGCTGGATAGAATCATTGTTTGCAATCCTAGGACTTTGGAATCAGCGCATCACCTGAGAAACTACTCAAAGCCCTGCTAGGTTTTGAAAGGAATACCACAAAATCTTCTGGGGGAAATTGCTTCTCTCTGGATACTCAAAAATATCATAGGACATAAACCTCTCAACCCCCAGTTTCCTTGTGGAATTTATCACTTCTCAACGACTAAGTGCCCGTTCTGATGGGGTGAAAACCATGGTGTCGGAGCCAGGTTACAAGAACGAATGGTGTGTATGACTCCCCAGCTCTGTGTTCAGTTAGATCACATTGGAAGCTTGAAATCAGCCGTGGTGGGAGTGTTTACACCACGGAAATTGGCAAACGCTATAAGTCGGGGCTTTTTATAGAGCATACCGTCAGTTAAGGTAGAATGAAGATGGGGAAGGAAAGGAAACTTTGAAGATTTTACTAATATGTGGCAAAACTGTATAACTTTTCAAGTAGAATGATTTGATTCTCATCTCTCTTTCCTTAGCTCTCACTCGACTTATTTCCCTGCTTCTTCCATTTGTGAAAACAAAGTTACGCATTGCAAAGCAGCTTCCTAATTCCAGGTTGGTTGAGGCAGTATGACCTCTGTTTTAAGAGCTTGGGCTCTGATCAGAATTCTAGCTCTGCATCTCTCTAATTGTCTGACAAGGGGAAATTTCATTAAGCTCGAAAACTTCACGCTGCTTGTCAGAAAATATGGATAATAAGAGCTCTTATTTTATGGAGTTATGATGAGAAATAAATAAGATAATGCCTGGCATATAGTGGGCATACATTAGATGTTTGTTTCGTAAATGTTGTATAAATGCCTGTAAATCATTTTGTCAGTGCCTGGCATAAACTAAATGCTCCATAAATGTTAAATAATATAAAATTAATTTCAATAACTTAGAATTACTCTCATTATTCATTCATTCATTTTCTTAATCTTTTTTCATATACACACCGGTCTCTCAAAATGTTATGGCAAGATCCGTTTTTTTTTTTTTTTTTTTTTTTTTTTTTTTGCGGTATGCGGGCCTCTCACTGTTGTGGCCTCTCCTGTTGCGGAGCACAGGCTCTGGACGCGCAGGCTGAGCGGCCATGGCTCACGGGCCCAGCTGCTCCGCGGCATGTGGGATCTTCCCGGACCGGGGCACGAACCTGTGTCCCCTGCATTGGCAGGCAGACTCTCAACCACTGCGCCACCAGGGAAGCCCCAAGATCCGTTTTTGAAAATATTTTGACTAGTCATTCCAAGATGAAACAATAGACATTTATTTCCCACCCAAACAAAAGTCCATTCACTGCTCAGACAAGCTGGAGGAATGGAGAGGCGAGCTTAGGGGTGGCAGGTGAGAGTTGGTGCACCCACCCAGGGCGGCTTGATATTCTGGGCGTACTGAGCATATTCTCAGGCAATAGTCATCAACCATCTCTTGGGCCTACAGCTCTATATATTTAGCAACATGACCTTTGAACATGCTCATTGCAACACCCATTTTTATATTTGAATTTTAATTGTATCCAGACAAGCCACTAACAACTTTAGCTCTTAAGGTATTGGATTATCTTAGAGATTAAAAAAAAAAAAAAAAAAGATTTAACTGAAGAATACAACCCATTGCATATAAAATAACATTTTAAAAACCATGTTCCTATCTTTTGTTTTTCTAATAGACTTTGTTTTTCTGAGCAATTTTAGGCATACAGAAAAATTGAGCAGGTGTACAGAAAGTTCTCATGTGCCCCCTACCCCCTCACCTTTCCCAGGCTCACCTATATGTAACGTCTTGCATTAGTGTGGTACGTTTGTTACAATTGATGAGCCAATATCGACACATTATTAGTAAGTAAAGTCTGTAGTTTACATTAGGGTTCATTTTTTGTGTGTTGTACATTCTACGGGTTCTGACAAAAGTACAATGACATGTATCTACCTTTACAGTATCACACAAAAGAGTTTCAAAAAGGTGCCCTACCAAAAGTGGTGCCCTAAAAATGGTCTTTGCTTCACCTATTCATCCCTCCCTCCCTCCCTCCTTCCCTGTGAAGCCCTGGCAGTCAGTGGTCTTTTTAACTGTCTCACAGTTTTGCCTTTTCCAGAATGTCACAGAGCCGGAACCATACAGAATGCAGCCTTTTCAAACTGCCTTCTTTCACTTAACAATACGCATTTAAGGTTCCTCCTTGCCCTTTGGCGGTGGGATTGCTAGTTTTTTAAAAATAGCTGAAAAAAAAAGAAAAGAAACGAAAATAGCTGAATAAAATTCCATCATTCGAATGAACCCATGTGTTTATCCATTTACCTACCGAAACGCACATACCCATTGAAAGGCATCTTTCAAATTTTGGCATGCTCACCTTTTAGAACTGAAATGCTTGGGTAAATGAAATGTCCTAAATTTCATTTGTTTACCTAATAGAACAGATTATTTGTTATTTCTTAATGTATAGGAGTGTGTAAAAGGAGTCATGAGTAGTCAAATAAATTGATATACAACTTTTCAGAAAAAGAAATGCAATCCAGCTTAAAATTGCATCATTTTAAATTTAAGTATCTATATATTTCCTTGAGTGTCTATCTTATCTGGTATTGAGGGTGGATTTATGCCTCCCTGTAAAACTTATTGGAGAGATTAATGGTAGCAATATCTGTTACAGAAAATAGAGACAATAACAGCTATTTGCTTTGGCTAAAAAGAAGGAATAATAGAAAGAAATTGCAAATTTACTGCACTAGCAGTCAGCTGTCAGAAGAAGCTATGCTTTCACGTAGCAGTGAGTCTTTAGAAGCTGATAAATCATATTTAGGGCAGAGAGCATTTTCATAAGGAAAAGTCACCAGAATGAATGAGAGTCTATCCACATTTTCTTTATCTATTCATCTGTCGATGAACATTTAGTTTGCTTCCATGACCTGGCTATTGTAAATAGTGCTGCAATGAACATTGGGGTGCATGTGTCTTTTTCAATTATGGTTTTCTTTGGCTATTTGCCCAGTAGTGGGATTGCTGGGTCATACGGTAATTCTATTTTTAGTTTTTTAAAGAACCACCTTACTGTTCTCCATAGTGGCTGTATCAATTCACATTCCCACCAAAAGTGCAAGAGGGTTCCCTTTTCTCCACACTTTCTCTAGCATTTATTGTTTATAGATTTTTTGATGATGACCATGCTGACTGGTGTGAGGTGATACCTCATTGTAGTTTTGATTTGCATTTCTCTAATGATTCGTGATGTTGAGTATCCTTTCATGTGTTTCTTCTTTGGAGAAATGTCTATTTAGGTCTTCTGCCCATTTTTGGATTGGGTTGTTTGTTTTTTCGATATTGAGCTGCATGAGCTGCTTGTAAATTTTGGAGATTAATCCTTTGTCACTTGCTTCATCTGCAAATATCTTACCCCATTCTGAGGACTGTCTTTTCATCTTGTTTATGGTTTCCTTTGCTGGGCAAAAGCTTTTAAGTTTCATTAGATGCCATTTGTTTATTTTTGTTTTTATTTCCATTTCTCTAGAAGATGGGTCAAAAAGGATCTTGTTGTGATTTACGTCATAGACTGTTCTGCCTATGTTCCCCTCTAAGAGTTTTATAGTGTCTGGGCTTACATTTAGGTCTTTAATCTATTTTGAGTTTATTTTTATGTGTGGTGTTAGGGAGTGTTCTAATTTCATTCTTTTACATTTAGCTGTCCAGTTTCCCCAGCACCACTTATTGAAGAGGTTGTCTTTTCTCCATTGTATATTCTTGCCTCCTTTATCAAAAATAAGATGACCATATGCGTGTGGGTTTATCTCTGGGCTTTCTTTCCTGTTCCATTGATCTATATTTCTGCTTTTGTGCCATTACCATACCATCTTGATTACTGTAGATTTGTAGTATAGTCTGAAGTCTGGGAGCCTGATTCCTCCAGCTCTGTATTTCTTTCTCAAGATTGCTTTGGCTATTCGGGATCTTTTGTGTTTCCATACAAATTGTGAAATTTTTTGTTCTAGTACTCTGAAAAATGCCAGTGGTAGATTGATAGGGATTGCATTGGATCTGTAGATTGCTTTGGGTAGTATAGGCATTTTCACAATGTTGATTCTTCCAATCCAAGAGCATGGTATATCTCTCCATCTGTTTGTATCATCTTCAATTTCTTTCATCAGTGTCATAGTTTTCTGCATACAGGTCTTTTGTCTCGTTAGGTAGGTTTATTCCTAGGTATTTTATTCTTTTTTTTACGATGGTAAATGGGAGTGTCTCCTTAATTTCTCTTTCAGATTTTTCACCATTAGTGTATAGGAATACAAGAGATTTCTGTGCATTCATTTTGTATCCTGCTACTTTACCAAACTCGTTGATTAGCTCCAGTAGTTTTCTGGTAGCATCTTAAGGATTCTCTATGTATATTATCATGTCATCTGCAAGCAGTGCGAGTTTTACTTATTCTTTTCCTATTGGGATTCATTTCATTTCTTTTCCTTCTCTGATTGCTGTGGCTAAAATTTCCAAAAGTATGTTGAATAACAGTGGTGAGAGTGGACATCCTTGTCTTGTTTCTGATCTTAGAGGAGATGGTTTCAGTTTTTCACCATTGAGAATGATGCTGGCTGTGGGGTTGTCACATATGACCTTTATTATGTTGAGGTAGGTCCACTCTATGACCACTTAATGGAGAGTTTTTATCATAAATGGGTGTTGAATTTTGTCAAAAGCTTTTTCTGCATCTATTGAGATGATCATATGGGTTTTCTCCTTCAATTTGTTAATATGGTGTATTACATTGATTGATTTGTAGATATTGAAGAACCCTTGCATTACTGGGATAAACCCCTCTTGATCATGGTGTATGATCCTTTCAATATGCAGTTGGATTCTGTTTGCTAGTGTTTTGTTGAGGATTTTTCCATCTATGTTCATCAGTGATATTGGCCTGTAAATTTCTTTCGTTGGACATCTTTGTCTGGTTTTGGTATCCTGGTGATGGTGGTCTCTTAGAACAAGTTTGGGAGTGTTCCTCCCTCTGCTGTATTTTGGAAGACTTTGAGAAGGATAAGTGTTAGAGCTTCTCTAAATGTTTGGTAGAATTTGCCTGTGAAACCATCTGTTCCTGGGCTTTTTTTTGTTGGAAGATTTAATCACAGTCTCAATTTCAGTGCTTGTGACTGGTCTGTTTATATTTTCTATTTCTTCCTGGTTCAATTTCAGAAGGTTGTGCTTTTCTAAGAATGTGTCCATTTCTTCCATGTTGTCCATTTTATTAGCATATAGTTGCTTGTGGAAATCACTCATGATCCTTTGTATTTCTACATATTCATATTGTGGTCTACATATTCATGACCCTTTGTATTTCAGTTGTTACTTCTCCTTTTTCATTTCTAATTCTATTGATTTGAGTGTTCTCCCTTTTTCTCTTTATGAGTCTGGCTAATGGTTTATCAATATTGTTTATCTTCTCAAAGAACCAGCTTTTAGTTTTATTGATCTTTGCTATTTTTTCCTTCTTTTTCATTTATTTCTGATATGATCTTTATGATTTCTTTCCTTCTGCTAATTTGAGGGGTTTTTTTGTTATTCTTTCTCTAATTGCTTTAGGTGTAAGGTTGTTTATTTGAGATGTTTCTTGTTTCTTGAGGTAGGACTGTGTTGCTATAAACTTCCCTCTTAGAACTGCTTTTGCTGCATCCCATAAGTTTTGGGTTGTTGTGTTTTCATTGTCATTTGTTTCTAGGTATATTTTGATTTCCTCTTTGATTTCTTCAGAGATCTTCAGTGATCTCTTGGTTGTTTAGTAGTGTATTGTTTAGCCTCCATGTATTTGTATATTTTACAGATTTTTTCCTGTAATTGATATCTAGTCCCATAGCGTTGTGGTCGGAAATGATACTTGATACGATTTCAATTTTCTTTAATTTACCAAGGCTTGCTTTGTGACTCAATAATATGATCCATCCTGGAGAATGTTCCATTAGCACTTGAGAAGAAAGTGTATTCTATTGTTTTTGGATGGAATGTCCTATAAATATCCGTTAAGTCCATCTTGTATCACTAAAGTTTGTGTTTCCTTATTTATTTTCATTTTGGATGATCTGTCCATTGGTGAAAGGGCAGTGTTAAAGTCTCCTACTATGATTGTGTTACTGTCAATTTCCCCTTTTATGGGTGTTAGCATTTGCCTTATGTATTGAGGTGCTCCTATGTTGGGTGCATAAATATTTACAATTCTTATATCTTCTTCTGGGATCGATCCCTTGATCATTATGTAGTGTCCTTCTTTGTCTCTTGTAATAGTCTTTATTTTAAAGTCTATTTTTTTCTAATGAGAATTGCTCTGCCAGCTTTCTTTTGATTTCCATTTGCATGGAATATCTTTTTCCATCCCCTCACTTTCAGTCTGTATGTGTTCCTAGGTCTGAAGTGGGTCTCTTTTAGACAGCATATATACGGGTCTTGTTTTTGTATCCATTCAGCCAGTCTATGTCTTTTTGTGGTAGCATTTAATCCATTTACATTTAAGGTAATTATCGACATATATGTTCCTGTTACTATTTTCTTAATTGTTTTGTGTTTGTTATTGTAGTTCTTTTCCTTCTCTTGTCTTTCCTGCCTAGAGAAGTTCCTTGAGCATTTGTTGTAAATCTGGTTTGGTGGTGCTGAATTCTCTTAGCTTTTGCTTGGCTGTAAAGATTTTAATTTCTCCATCAAATCTGAGTGAGATCCTTGCTGTGTAGAGTAATCTTGCTTGTAGGTTTTTCCCTTTCATCACTTTAAATATGTCCTGCCACTCCCTTCTGGCTTGCAGAGTTTCTGATGAAAGATAAGCTGTTAACTTTATGGGGATTCCCTTGTATGTTATTGGTTGTTTTTCCCTTGCTGCTTTTAATATTTTTTCTTTGTATTTAATTTTTGATAGCTTGATTAATATGTGTGTTGGCATGTTTCTCCTTGTATTTATCCTGTATGGGACTTTCTGCACTTCCTGGACTTGGTTAACTATTTCCTTTCCCATATTAGGGAAGCTTTCAACTATAATCTCTTCAAATATTTTCTCAGTCCCTTTCTTTCTCTCTTCTTCTTCTGGGACCCCTATAAGATTTGAATGTTGGTGCATTTAATGTTATCCCAGAAGTCTCTGAGACTGTTCTCAATTCTTTTCATTCTTTTTTCTTTTTTCTGCTTGGCAGTAGTTATTTCCACTATTTTATCTCCCAGGTCACTTATCCATTCTTCTGCCTCAGTTATTCTGTTATTGATTCCTTCTAGAGAATTTTTAATTTCATTTATTGTGTTATTCATCATTGTTTGTTTGCTCTTTAGTTCTTCTAGGTCCTTGTTAAACGTTTCTTGAATTTTCTCCATTCTATCTCCAAGATTTTGGATCATCTTTACTCTCATTACTCTGAATTCTTTTTCAGGTAGACTGCCCATTTCCTCTTCATTTGTTTGGTCTGATGGGTTTTTACCTTGCTCCTTCATCTGCTGTGTGTTTCTGTGTCTTCTCATTTTGCTTAACTTACTGTGACTGAGGGGGTCTCCTTTTCGCACGCTGCAGGTTCTTAGTTCCCATTGTTTTTGGTGTCTGCCCCCAGTGGCTAAGGTTGGTTCAGTGGGTTGTGTAGGTTTCCTGGTGGAGGGGACTAGTGCCTGTGTTCTGGTGGATGAGGCTGGATCTTGTCTTTCTGGTGGGCAGGACCACATCTGGTGGTGTGTTTTGGGGTGTCTGTGAGCTTATTATGATTTTAGGCAGCCTCTCTGCTAATGGGTGGTGTTGTGTTCCTTTCTTGTTAGTTGTTTGGCATAGGGTGTCCCTCACTGTAGCTTGCTGGTTGTTGAGTGGAGCTGGGTCTTAATGTTGTGATGGTGATCTCTGGGAGAGCTTTCACCATTTGATATTACATGGAGCTGGGAGGTCTCTGGTGGACCAATGTCCTGAGCTCGGCTCTCCCACCTCAGAGGCACAGGCCTGACACCTGGCCGGAGCACTGAGACCCTGTAAGCCACACGGTTCTCAAGAGGTGATGGTGACATGCTGCCGGTTCCTGGAAGTGCCTGAACAAGCACTGGAGGTTTCCCAGCTTCCGCTGCCACCTTGAGGGAAGTGGTCATTTCATATTTATAGTTTATCATTTCCTTTACTGTGCAAAAGCTTTTAAGTTTCATTAGGTCCCATTTGTGTATTTTTGTTTTTATTTCCAACACTCTAGGAGGTGGGTCAAAAAAGATCTTGCTGTGATTTATGTCACAGAGTATTCTTCCTACATTTCCTCCAGGAGTTTGATACTGTTCAGTCTTAACATTTAGGTCTTTTATCCATTTTGAGTTTGTTTTTGTGTATGGTGTTAGGGAGTGTTCTAATTTCATTCTTTTACATGTAGCTGTCCAGTTTTCCGAGCACCACTTCTTGAAGACACTGTCTTTTCTCCGTTGTATATTCTTGCCTCCCTTGTCATAGATTAGTTGATCATAGGTGTGTGGGTTCATCTCTGGGCTTTCTACCCTGTTCCATTGATCTATAATTCTTTTTTTGTGCCAGTACCATACTGTCTTGATTACTGTAGTTCTGTGGTATAGTCTGAAGACAGGGAGCCTGATTCCTCCAGTTCCATTTTTTTCCCCTCAAGATTGCTTTGGCTGTTCAGGGTCTTTTGTGTCTCCATACAAATTTTAAGATTTTTTGTTCTACTTCTATGAAAAATGTCATTGGTAATTTGATAAGGAGTGCATTGAATCTGTAGATTGCATTGGGTAATAGAGTCATTTTCCCAATATTGATTCTTCCAATCCAAGAACATGGTGTATCTCTCCATCTGTTTGTGTAATCTTTGATTTCTTTCATCAGTGTCTTATCGTTTTCTGAGTTCTGGTCTTTTAACTCCTTAGGTAGGTTTATTCCTAGGAATTTTATTCTTCTTTTTTTTTTGCAGTAGTGAATGGGATTATTTCCTTATTTTCTGTTTCTGATCTTTTGTTGTTAGTGTACAGGAATTCAAGAGATTTCTGTGCATTAATTTTATATCCTGCAACTGTACCAAATTCATTGATTAGCTCTGATACTTTTCTGGTGGCATCTTTAGGATTATCTATGTATATAGTATCATGTCATCTGCAAACAGTGACAGTTTTACTTCTTTTGCAGTTTGGATTCCTTCCTTTCTTTTCCTTTTCTGATTGCCGTGGCTAGGACTTCCAAACTATGTTGAAAAACAGTGATGAGAGTGGACATCCTTCCCTTGTTCCTGATCTTAGAGGAAATGCTTTCAGTTTTTCACCATTGAGAATGATGTTTGCTGTGGATTTGTTGTATATGGCCTTTATGATGTTGAGGTAGGTTCCCTCTATGCCCATTTTCTGGAGAGTTTCTATCAATAAAGGGTGTTGAATTTTGTCAAAAGCTTTTTCTGCATCTATTGAGATGATCATATTGTTTTTCTTCTTCAGTTTGTTAATATGGTGTATCACATTGATTGATTTGCTTATATTGAAGAATCCTTGCATCCCTGGGATAAACCCCACTTGATCCTGTTATACGATCCTTTTAATGTATTGTTGGATTCTGTTTGCTAGTATTTTGTTGAGGGTTTTTGCATCTGTATTCATCCTTGATATTGGTCTGTAATTTTCTTTTTTTATAGTATCTTTTTCTGGTTTTGGTGTCAAGATGATGGTGGCCTTGGAGAATGAGTTTGGGAGTGTTCCTTCCTCTACAATATTTTGGAAGAGTTTGAGAAAGATGGGTGTTAGCTCTTCTCTAAATGTTTTATAGAATTCACCTGTGAAGCCATCTGGTCCTGGACTTTTCTTTGTTGGAAGATTTTTAATCACAGTTTCAATTTCATTACTTGTGATTGGTCTGTTCCTATTTTCTATTTCTTCCTAGTTCAGTCTTGGAAAGTTATAGCTTTCTAAGAATTTGTCCATTTCTTCCAGGTTGTCCGTGTTATTGGCATAGAGATGCTTTTAGTAGTCCCTTAGGATGCTTTGTATTTCTGCGGTGTCTGTTTTAACTTCTTTTTCATTTCTAATTTTATTGATTTGAGTCCTTTCCCTCTTTTTCTTGATGAGTCTGGTTAAAGATTTATCGATTTCGTTTATCTTCTCAAAGAACCAGCTTTTAGTTTTATTGATCTTTGCTGTCGTTTTCTTTGTTTCTATTTTATTTATTTTTGCTCTGATCTTTATGATTTCTTTCCTTCTACTAACTTTGGGGTTTTTTTGTTCTTCTTTCTCTAATTGCTTTAGGTGTAAGGTTAGGTTGTTTATCTGAGATTTTTCTTGTTTTTGAGGTAGGGTTGTATTGCTATAAACTTCCCTCTTCGAACTGCTTTTGCTGCATCCCATAGGTTTTGGATCATCATGTTTTCATTGTCATTTGTCTCTAGGTATATTTTGATTTCCTCTTTAATTTTTTCAGTGATCTCTTGGTAATTTAGTAACATATTGTTTAGCTTCCATGTGTTTGTGTTTTTTACCTTTTTTTCCCTGTAATTGATTTCTAATCTCATAGTGTTGTGGTCAGAAAAGCTACTTGATATGATTTCAACATTCTTAAATTTACCAAGGCTTGAATTGTGACCCAAGATGTGATCTATCCTGGAGAATGTTCCATGTGCACTTGAGAGGAAAGTGTAATCTGCTGTTATTGGATGGAATGTCCTATAAATGTCATTTAAACTATCTGGTCTACTGTGTCATTTAAAGCTTGTGTTTCCTTATTAATTTTCTGTTTCGATGATCTGTCCATTGGTGTAAGTGAGGTGTTAAAGTCCCCCACTATTATTGTGTTACTGTCGATTTCCTCTTTTATAGCTGTTAGCAGTTGCCTTATGTATTGAGGTGTTCCTATGCTGGGTGCATATATATTTATAATTGTTATATCTTCTTCTTGGATTGATCCCTTGATCATCATGTAGTGTCCTTCCTTGTCTCTTGTAACATTCTTTATTTTAAAGTCTATTTTACCTTATATGAGTATTGCTACTCCAGCTTTCTTTTGATTTCCATTTGCATGGAATATATTTTTCCATCCCCTCACTTTCAGTCTGTATGTGTTCCTAGGACTGAAGTGGCTCTCTTATAGACAGCATATATATGGGTCTTCCTTGTGTATCCATTCAGCAAGTCTGTGTCTTTTGGTTGGAGCATTTAATCCATTCACATTTAAGGTAATTATCAGTATGTATGTTCCTATCACCATTTTCTTAATTGTTTGGGGTTTGGTTTTGTAGGTTCTTTTCTTCTCTTGTGTTTCCCACTTAGAGAAGTTCCTTTAGCGTTTGTTTTAGAGCTGGTTTGGTGATGCTGAATTCTCTTAGCTTTTGCTTGTGTGCAAAGCTTTTGATTTCTCTGTCGAATCTTAATGAGATCCTTTCTGGGTAGAGTAATCTTGGTGTAGGTTTTTCCCTTTCATCACTTTAAATATATCATGCCACTCCCTTCTGGCTTGTAGAGTTTCTGCTGAGAAATCAGCTATTAACCTTACAGGATTTCCCTTGTATGTTATTTGTTGTTTTTATCTTGTTGCTTTTAATAATTTTTCTTTGCCTTTAATTTTTGTCCGTTTGATTACTCTGTGTCTTGGTGTGGTTTTCCTGGGATTTATCCTGCCTGGGACACTCCGTGCTTCCTAGACTTGGGTGGCTATTTTCTTTCCCATGTTAGGAAAGTTTTCAACTATAATCTCTTCATATATTTTCTCTGGTCCTTCGTCTCTCTCTTCTCCTTCTGGGATCCTTATAATGCAAATGTTGGTGCATTTAATGTTGTCCCAGAGGTCTCTTAAGCTGTTTTCATTTCTTTTCATTCTTTTTTCTTTATTCTGTTCTGTGACAGTGAATTCCACCATTCTGTCTTCAGGTCATTTATCTGTTCTTCTCCCTCAGTTATTCTGCTATTGATTCCTTCTAGTGTATTTTTCATTTCAGTTATTGTATTGTTCATTTCTGTTTGTTTGTTCTTTAATTCTTCTAGGTGTTTATTCTTTAATACTTCCATGTCTCTTCTAAACATTTCTTGCATCTTCTTGATCTTTGCCTTTATTCTTTTCATGAGGTCCTGGATCATCTTCACTATCATTATTCTGAATTCTTTTTCTGGAAGATTGTCTATCTCCACCTTTTTTAGTTGTTTTTCTGGAGTTCTATCTTGTTCCTTCATCTAGTACATAGCCCTCTGCCTTTTCATTTTGTCTTTCTGTGAATGTGGTTTTCTTTCCACAGGCTGCAGGATTGTAGTTCTTCTTTCTTCTGCTGTCTTCCCTCTGGTGGATGAGGCTATCTAAGAGTCTTGTGCAAGCTTCCTGATGGGAAGGACTGGTGGTGGGTAGAGCTGGGTGTTGTTCTGGTGGGCAGAGCTCAATAAAACTTTAAGCTGCTTGTATGCTGATGGGTGGAGCTGAGTTCCCACCCTATTGCTTGTTTGGCCTGAGGTGACCCAGCACTGGAGCCTACCTGGCTCTTTGGTGGGGCTAATGGCAGACTCTGTGAGGGCTCATGCAAGGAATACTCCCCAGAACTTCTTCTGCCAGTTTCCTTGTCCCCACGGTGAGCCACAGCTGGCCCCCAGCTCTGCAAGAGACCCTCCAACACTAACTGGTAGGTCGGTTTCAGTCTCCTATGGGGTCACTGCTCCTTCGCCCTGGGTCCTGATGTGCACACTACTTTGTGTGTGTCCTCCAATAGTGGAGTCTCTGTTTCCCCCAGTCCTGTCAAAGTTCTGCAATCCAATCCCACTAGCCTTCAATGTCTGATTCTCTGGGAGTTCCTCCTTCCATTGCCGGAGTCCCAGGATGGGAATCCTGACATGGGGCTGAGAACATTTATTCCAGTGAGTGGACTTCTGTGGTATAATTGTTCTCCAGTCTGTGAGTCACCCAACGCTGTGGTTATGGGATTTGATTTTATTGTGATTGCAACCCTCCTACCATCTCATTGTGGCTTCTCCATTGTCTTTGGATGTGGGGTATCTTTTTTGTTGAGTTCCAGTGTCTTCCTGTCGAAGATTGTTCAGCAGTTAGTTGTGATTCTGGTCCTCTCGTAAGAGGGAGTTGAATGACATCATTCTTTCAAGAAATTTGTCCAAGAAGAACAGAGGTAGAATGGATTATATTACATTGGTTTGTTTTTGCAACTAGTGAAAAAAGCAATACAAAAAAAATTAGGAAAATACAGGGAAGTATTAAAAGCATAGATTAGCTACAGACTTCAGGAGACAGGCACATGACCATTTCACTGGTGAGGAAGAGATCTTCATAAAAAACTAAAGAAGAAAATAATTGATGGCAAGTCTTTGAAGAAACCAGTAGTCATAGTGAGGGATTTGTTCTAGAAAGAAAGAAAACACCCCTTTCTGTGACATGGGAAATGAGCAAGAAGGAAGCTGAGGGAACTTAGTTACTTTCACTAGCAAATGGGGCCCAGGCTACCTTCCAGGAAAGACCAGGTGGGGGTTTGGAGAGAGTGGTAGGAAAAGGGAAGGTGATCTTTCTAAGGACAAGGAATCCAAAGTTACACGAAAGGCTTAGCTGAGACTGGAAATCATACATTTGTTCAAACTTTAATCTGAAAAGTTTTGAGATTTATTTTTTCTTATTCAGCAGGCTTCCCAAGCCTTCAAGCAGGAGGAGAAAAAGTAGATGGATGATTAATTCAGAACTGTGGCTTCACTTACATGAGATAATAGAAAAAAGAATATATATATATATATATATATATATATATATATATATATATATATATATAAAATATCTGCCCCTTGCTCCTGACACAGAGATCCTGAGACCCTTGTAAATTCCTAACTGATAAGAACACTAAGAACATCTTTTGTTGCAATATTTGGTCTCCCCGGTTCCTGATGTAGGGTTCCCAAATCCTCTCTAATTTCTTGGGTGATACGAGTGTCTTTTATTCTAACGAGCTGAATCTGGGTGGGCTCCTAGATGGCTCCTGGATGGTGACCTGTCATCAGAAAGACCAAAGCCATGATTAGAAGCTTGGAAATTTTAGCCACACCCCCCATCCTCCAGAGACAGGAGGTGGGGCTGGAAGTGGAGTTAATAACTTATCACACCTCCATGAGGAAGCCTCTGTAAAATCCCAATAAAATGGGGTGTTGGGAGCTTCCAAGTTGGCGCCCAAACCCTTGTACCAGGAGGGTGATGCATCCCATCTCCATGGGGACAGAAGCTCCTGCACTGGGGACCATCCCAGACCTCGCCCTTTGTATCGCTTCATTGGACTGTTCAATTTTATCATGTCCTTTAAACTGGTAGATATAAGTAAGTGTTTCCCTGAGTTCTGTGAGCTCTTCTAGCAAATAATCTAATCCAAGAGGGAGGAAGTCATAGGAATCTCTAGTTTGTAGGGAAGTCGCAGTGGTGGGTAATCTGGGGACCTACCACTTGGGACTCGCATCTGAAGGGGGGCAGTGATGAGGGACAGAGCTGTAACCGGTAGGACATGCCGCTGCCTCCAGGTAGATGGTGTCAGGATTGAGTGAGATCGTTGGATACCCAGCTGGTGCCCCAACATCGCTAGGTGCACAGAAAAGACCCTACACGAAACCATAACCAAGACCAAAAGACAACCCTCAGAATGGGAGAAAACATTTGCAAATGAAGCAACTGACAAAGGATTAATCTCCAAAATTTACAAGCAGCTCATGCAGCTCAATAACAAAAAACAAACAACCCCATCCAAAAATGGGCAGAAGACCTAAATAGACATTTCTCCAAAGAAGATATACAGAATGCCAACAAACACATGAAAGAATGCTCAACATCATTAATCATTAGAGAAATGCAAATCAAAACTACAATGAGATATCATCTCACACCAGTCAGAATGGCCATCATCAAAAAATCTAGAAACAATAAATGCTGGAGAGGGTGTGGAGAAAAGGGGACACTCTTGCACTGCTGGTGGGAATGTGAATTGGTTCAGCCACTGTGGAGAACAGTATGGAGGTTCCTTAAAAAACTACAAATAGAATTACCATATGACCCAGCAATCCCACTACTTGGCATATACCCTGAGAAAACCAAAATTCAAAAAGAGTCAGGTACCAAAATGTTCATTGCAGCTCTATTTACAATAGCCAGGACATGGAAACAACCTAAGCGCCCATCATTGGATGAATGGATAAAGAAGATGTGGCACATATACACAATGGAATATTACTCAGCCTTAAAAAGAAATGAAATTGAGCTATTTGTAATGAGATGGATAGACCTAGAGTCTGTCATACAGAGTGAAGTAAGTCAGAAAGAAAAAGACAAATACCGTATGCTAACACATATATATGGAATTTAAGGGAAAAAAATGTCATGAAGAACCTAGGGGTAAGATAGGAATAAAGACGCAGACCTACTGGAGAACGGACTTGAGGGTATGGGGAGGGGGAGGGGTGAGTTTTGACAGGGCGAGAGAGAGTCATGGACATATACACACTAACAAACGTAGTAAGGTAGATAGCTGGGGGGAAGCAGCCGCAAGGCACAGGGATATTAGCTCGGTGCTTTGTGACAGCCTGGAAGGGTGGGATGGGGAGAATGGGAGGGAGGGAGACGCAAGAGGGAAGA
This sequence comes from Phocoena sinus, assembly GCF_008692025.1. Classification (NCBI taxonomy): domain Eukaryota; kingdom Metazoa; phylum Chordata; class Mammalia; order Artiodactyla; family Phocoenidae; genus Phocoena; species Phocoena sinus. The sequence goes on along the minus strand of NC_045774.1, from coordinate 81,529,827 downwards.
CATATGGGAACATATGTATATGTATAGCTGATTCACTTTGTTATAAAGCAGAAACTAACACACCATTATAAAGCAATTATACCCCAATAAAGATGTTTAAAAAAAAAAAAAAAAAAAAAGAAAAAGAAAAGACCCTACACTACACACCTGGCATCAGAAGTGCTGAGTATGGCTGTCAAGAAGAAACACAAGAGTAGTGGGGTTTCCTACACAACACACCGGGCAGACAGAAGCACACGTTGGTAAGACTTTGAGTCATTAGAAAGGACTCTTGAAATGGTCTGACCATAATATATAAGCCATAAAGTGAAACCAATAAGGAATTGATCAATCAGAATTAGAGAGCAAACCTAAGACCTAGAGGTTTAGTCAGTCAAAGAGCAGACATGGTGAAAGTAAATGAGACTGGGAGACAAGGAGGGTGTGGTTGCAGAGAGGAAGGTCACAGTTACTGTTTTTCATTTAATAATTCAAAGGAAATATTGATTCATAAGATAAAAGTAATTTGACTGAAAATGATCGTGTAACAGCTTCATCTATGGGATGGGTTTTTTCCTTTGGAAATTGAATTCTTCCAGGTTAGGGCAGGAGTTGGGGGCGAAGATGTGAAAATCCTTGCAGTGTGTGTAGTCAGGTGATTACAGCGTCTGCGACCAGGGAGGTGGAGCTGCACAAAGTGAGCCTGGATATAATTCATTATTCTTTTTAGAGCCATGTGGGAAAGCATGGATTCCAAAGAGGCAACGGAAAATAGCATAAATATCTTCAAGATGCTTTTAGGAGTGGGACAAGAAGAATACAGTTAAGAATGCTGCTAAGTCAAAATGCCCTCCTACTAAATATAATACTTTTAAATATGCTGCTTTTTATAACTCAGAAGTTTCATCTTTAAGATACTGTCAACATTTGGAAAACAGAATAATAAGGAAAACAAGTCCTTAAATTTAACTATGAGGGTAATGGAAGGCTTACTATCTTGTGAGGAATCAGACCCATTTGGTGCTAAATTAGGGGGTCATCTTCTTTGTGGACAGAAAAGTCATCAGTTCCTGTATTGTTAATATTTTACGTTAGCAATAGAAAAAATATCCTTAAAACTCCAGAAGGGTTGCCACCTAAGATACTGTACCTTTCCAAGTGACCTGGGGTTAGAGGTTGTTAAGACAACCGAAAAGTAATGGAAGGCCCTCCAGAAACTATTAGTAAGAGCAGGTGGCATTTTGCTTCCAGGAAGTCATCATTTCACTTGTCAGCGTCCGTGACATGCTTCTGTGAGCAGGGGCTTCGGGAAAGAATGACATTCCGGGCTTACAGGGCCAGGCCTGAGTGCCCACAGCTCAAAAAAAGAACTTTTCTGGCCTCTGTTTCCAGTCAGGGAACAATTAACTAATGATTGCTTTTATGAATAGTTATGTGTCATTATAACATGCTCAAAATATTAGAGAATCCCTTGATAAATTGTCGAAATATGAGGAAGTCATTCTCCAGAACAAAATTTAAAAACAGAAAATAACACCAACATGCAAACAGAGGTTATCTCTGGGTTGAGGGGTTGCAGGTACTCTTTTCTGTAGCTTCTAAATTCTCTCTCTTGTATAGAGGTAATGAACCCCGATCAATAGGTTCACTTCTGATGATTGACAGCTTCTGATGCTAAATGTGGAGCATTCCTTTTGTAATCAGAAGGAAGCAATAAATGCTACTGAAACAAATAATAAAAATAAAAGATGAATTATGGGCACAGAAAGTTGTTTCTAAGTTGCTAGGTACAAAATTTGGGAAAATGCCCAAAAGAGAAAAATTTCTAATATTGGTGTTTTTCATCGGATTTGGAAAAATGAAATTATGTTAAAGAGAGCTCAAGGTTAGGTGTTTGGTCACCCCCTTATGGTCCCCCCTTCTCCCCCCAGGACCAACCCCAGTTGCTCCCATCCTCCAGCCACCTAGACCCCTGCAGCACTTAACTTAGCACTTAAGAATTTTGTGATATTAAAGATAAAGTGCTAATAAATCCACACTTTCCTTTACAAAATACACACACAGATGTGCACGCAGTACCAAGGCTCTAGGTTCTTCTTGCTAATTGCCTGCTGACAGTTGTCTCCAGAACCCTGGCCAGTTTAGGGTTCTCTCTGGGTTGAGAAGAAACTGAAGTCTGGGTACATCAAAGGCTGACTGAACACCTGCCCCTGAGGAGTCACCCATCAGCAGAGTCAACTCACTCAAGAGTGGGGAAAAGCATCCTTTTTGAGAGAAGCCTGAAGACGTGCCACTCTTTCTGCCTGGAGATTAATGGCATTAAGATATTTAGAAAGAGAAAACTCTGGCTTTGACAACACCAATTAGAACGTTTCAAAAGCTTGCTCCGAGAGTAGCCAATTTGTAGGATGGGGTCACTCTTCCCAGGGGATTTGCTGAAATGCTTCCTCTGCCCTGGGCCACCCAAATACTAATCCTGTATAGACATACTTTTAACAATTTGACGTAAGAATTCATACCTTTTTTTCATTCCAGAAGAACAGAGTGCCTTGCTGTTGTGTGCATATGTGCGTATGTTGTAAAGGAAAATTGTGGATTTGTTAAGCTTTCATCTTTAAAATCACTTTCCAACACAGCAAGCAAGCCCTCATTGCTTGGCAGGTACTTGGCTTTTGGTTTTGTTGACCCAGGTAATGCACAGAAAGGAGAATTAAAAACACTCTGAAGGTCTAGATTAATCTAGATCACAATGAAAGAAGAATATTTGAGGGACAGTTTAAGAGAACAAAAGATGGTAGAAGGTACTTGACCTAAGAGGAACTTAGTTTGGAGACAGAGTTGTAGGGTAGAGAAGAGAAATTTCCCAACAGCTTGTTGGATAATAGGAGAGAGATGGGGAAAGAGACTTTGAGGTTATTTCCTGTGCGATGTGAACAAAAACCCCTTGTGACAGTGGGTTCAGCCTCGACAGTAGAGACGCACATCGCTTTTCAACTATTCTGGACTTCATACTTGTGTTTCTGTGACTGACACAGCATTGAACCTGTTGAACCTGGCTTTAAGGCTGCCTGTCTTTGTGCAGCTGACACCAAACCATCAACTGGGAAAGGCCTCCCAATAACCTGAATTACTAAACCTGAGCGAAGGTGTCACCCTACAGATAACGAGTGTCCTCACTTCTACTGAGAAGCAATTTTCCAACCGGGAGTTTCACCACGTGTGAATTTCAGGGCAAATGCAACGGTGGAGATTCCTAAGCAAACGGACGAGATGACATAGAGGTAGAGGCATCCTGACAGAAGGAGAGAGAGAGGAGAGCCCCTCCCTGCCTCATAGGCAACTGAGTGTTCCCGAAAAGAGCAACTGCTTCCAAAGGCGCAGAAGGATGGAGAACAGGGAAAGTGCCGGCTTTCTGGGAAGGGACCAGGTTCTGCGTTGGTACAGTGAGTTCCACCCCTTAATTGTGCTTAATTGATCTTGATTCTCTCCTGCTGTCCCGCTGGTATCTTTTAATACTAACAGACAGTTAATTTCCACCTTTCATTTGGCTTTGTCCTTGGAAAAACTAGTTCACCCTTTCCCCTCATCTTTACTGGTGAACCACTCAAGCCACGAGTGACACTGTCAGGTGCCCTCGTTCCTTGGCCCTGAGGGATGCGGTTCAGGAAGCAGCCCTTACATTCTCCAACCCTGACCCCTAAATTACGTCCCTTCTTGCCCAGTCCCCCTACCACACAAAAGAAATCTGTGAATTTTTTACCTAAGTTAATTATTGATGTCCTGACCACAGATGAAGAGAGGATTCTTTTATTTCTCTACATCCAAATAAGTTATATAAAATTTTTTTCCTAAACTTCACCAACAGGGTTATACTTCTGTTTCTTTTTCAGAAGATATACTGTTCTGATAAGAGTACCAGGGAATCACCAAACGTAAGTACTAGCAAGAAGGGAATTTGGGCAAAAGACCCTTCCTCGAGGCCCTCAGCCCTGTCTGACAGAGAGAGAAGAAGATAAATATTTCTAAATAAGGGATAAAATCCAATGAAAGTCATTCCAGAAGAGCCCCATATGGTGCACAAGACAGAAGGCTTGTGTGCTAAGCGAAGCACATAGATTCCGGAAATCAAAAATGAAAGCCCCACCAAATAGGTCATCCCTCATAATCAGACTCCAAGACCACATTTCAATATACATTGACAGCTCATAAGCATGTCTATTAAAAGCTAATTCAATTCTCACCTCAGCATGGATCATATTTGTGCTGTAGCTAAATGGCTTGGTCTGAAGAGTGATGTCGTGGAGCATATGTTATTCAATTATAACAGCATCTTCTGATCTGAGCAAGAAATGAGATAGAGGTGCACGTCTGAACTCACTTGGGAAGCATTTATATGCAACATTACTACCCTGTACAAAGGCAGCTAGCATTGTCACAGGGTTGTAAACAATAGGTTCAGAAGTAGGAAAATAAATTTTCTTGCTTCCTTCCAGGGCACGGTTTTTCTAACTTGGTCCTATTGACATATGGGGCTAGATAATTCTCTTTTTTTTAAAAAAAGACTTGATTTTTTAGAGCAGTTTTGAGTTCACAGCAAAACTGATCAGAAAGTACGAAGAGTTCCCATTTACCCCTTCCCTGCCATAATTCTTTTTTTGTAGGGAGCTGACGTATGCATTGTAAAATGTTTAGCATGGTCCCTGGCCTCTGTCCTCTAGATGCCCGTAGTATCCCCCAAATGTGAAAAACACAAATGTCACTGGACATTGCCAAAGGTCTCCTGGTGGACAAATTCATCCTTGGTTGAAAACTACTGTTTCAGAGTTTGACCTTCCCCCTACAGGAGAAATAGAAGCTAGATTCTGTCTTCAAGTGTCTTAAGAGGCATCATTTGAGCCCTGGTTGACTAAAACAGAAGAACATGGCTAGATGTTTTATATTTATTTAATCTCTTCAGACAAAACAAACTGATTATAAATATTAGAGAAAGACAAGACAATTGGGTCGGGGAGAAATTATCGCAGGGAGGAGACCAGAGATGAGACTGCCCGCAGGGATCATTGTGCGTTTCTCCAGCCTTGCATATTCACATGTGTGATACACTTAAAAGAATTCTTAAAGAATTGATTGGACTCGGGGTTCCAATTCACAGGAACAGAGCTCACAAGAGATTAGTAAACAGAGCAACCAGAACTATTTGTTAATTGGCAATGAGAAACATTCTGAAAAGAACAGAACATCACATTGGCTGTATCAGTCCCCTCCAGTAGCTTAGCTACAGTAGAAACTGAATTCCAGAGGGTGCCCAGTGAGCACGGAATCGAGACACGTAATCTGACAGTTTGAAACCTCCGATGCCCGTCTCCACACGGGGACCTTTCCCCTGCCCAGGCAGCTCTGGGCAGGGGCACGTCTGAGTCAGTGCTCCCAAGGCTGATGGGCCAAGGAAACATCAGAGAAACGTGCTAAAACTCAGATCCATGGCTCCACTGCTAGAGATTACGATTTAGTGACACTGAGGTGGGGCCTGGTCACCAACGTTTTTAGCAAGCACCCCAGGTGCTTGAGAAACACTGAACTGTGGTCACCTTTGTAACTGCCCTTCTGTCTCTGCTTCTGTAGGATTCTGCCCAGTCGTGCCCTGGTCAGCACAGTTTTTCACCCTGTTGGCACCTTCACAGGTTGCAGTAAAGACGGCCAGCCAGGAAAACTCTATCTCTGTAGGTGACAATTGAAAGTTCAGTACAACTCCCTTATTTTCTTACCGGGAGCAGAGAGCAGCAGGTGGGGACAGCACAGCCTCAGCCCCAGGTGACACCTCACGAACTAAAAATTGTTCTCCATAAAATATTGTGTTTTTGTTTGTTTGTTTTGCGGTACGCGGGCCTCTCACTGTTGTGGCCTCTCCTGTTGCGGAGCACAGGCTCCGGACGCGCAGGCTCAGGGGCCATGGCTCACGGGCCCAGCCGCTCCGCGGCATGTGGGATCTTCCCGGACCGGGGCACGAACCCGTGTCCCCTGCATTGGCAGGCGGACTCTCAACCACTGCACCACCAGGGAAGCCCCATAAAATATCGTGGAAGGCAATTCACTTGAAGGAAGGACATTCCTCTCTCTTAAGCAGATTGAGACTTTTCTGTTGTTGGGTTCAGGTTATTGGTTTTAGTGATATTACAAACGGGAGAGCAGATCTTACATGCTGGGTCGCGGGCATCTCCATTTCTCTCCCAGGCCCCCAGTTACTAAACAAAATGCTCTGTTTCTCATATTAAAAACCAATCTGTTCATTCGCTCTAGAAACATTTATTGAATGTTTATGGCGGGGCAGCTGCAATTTTCAGGTTTCGAGACATAAAATGAGTTGTAGGCCTAGGACCAGGAGGGAGCAGAGAAGTGAGCACAGGGTCTCTGGGTGCCAGGAGAGAGTAAGACGTGGGCTAGGAGGTGGGGGCAGGGGCAGGGTTACTCAGAGCACGTGACAGCTGAGCGGAACGGAGAGGTGGAGAGGCGCTCACAGCAGAGCAGGGAAAGACAGCACGCCAAGGAGGGAGAGGCCCCTGCGAGGACAAAGCTGAGTGAGGGAGCCCGATGCTTCTCGAGACCCCCAGGTACGGGTTTGGCTGGAGCGTGGATGCACCAGGGATGTGGGATAGAACGGCGTGGGTAAGCAGAAGCCATCCATCAAGGATCTTGTACAGAATACTGAGGACGTTTGACTCTGTGTGACAGTGAGGACACGAGTCCTTAGGTGCTTTTAAGCAGAGGAAAAGGACATGATCCAGTTCATGTTTCAGAGCAATCTCCCTGTGGCCAGGAAGAGGTTTCGGAGTGAGAGACTTGAGCAGGGTTGAAAGCTTGTCATGTGTCGGAGAGCACGGGTAAGGGGAAGACACAGGATCACCTAGGGGTGTTGAGCACTTTGCTGCTGGTTTTTAAAAGTTTAAATGCTTTGAACAATCCATTTGTTTGGGGGACTTTTTCTGGCAGTGTGCAGAAGTCCAGTTGTTTAGCACAGAAAGATGGTGGGTGAATTAATTCACGGTTGTCACACGTAATTTTTATTTAAATCGTGGGGGTGAGAATTTGTAAGTTTAAAGAAGAGATGTGGTAGAAGAGGTGATGGAAGGAAAGAAGGGGGAGGGTCTGATCTACGAGGGCTTCATGAATCTGAAGTTAAAATGCTGGGGAAATAGGCTGTGCTAGAGGAGTACTGAAGAGCAACTCCGTACAGGCAGAACAATTCCGGCTGACAAGTCAAAAGTGTGTATGACCTTCACGGGAAATCCACGCGGTAGGGACATTTTTGGGTAACTTCCTAATCCACTACTCACTGCCTTCCTTCTCCTACCCCTGAAGCTACAGTGAATAGGATGCAGGACCCTGCTCTCACAGTGCTTATACTGTGGAACCATCGACTAACTGGACCCATCAGTGTCTCACTCCTGAAGATGTAAAATCAGAGTGTCACAGTTTCGCTTGCACTCCGGTGCTGTGGTGCATCGTCTTCTTTGCCAGTATCATCTAATTCGGCAGAGAGAGCTGATCGAGAGAGAGACAGAGAGTGAAAACAGAACGGACAGCCCTTATCGTCACGAGACGGAAACTCCGTTTTTCCCAATGGCCCTCCAGTTCTCAGTCTATTTCCTTGGATGTCTTTTTTACAATTGGTTTTGTGAGCTGGTCCTGAATAATATCATTCCTTAAGGAAAAAAGGCTCGCCCACACTCATAAATTAAGCAGTTCATATCTAAACATTATTCACTCATGGGATTGGCTGAAGTGTTACCATTCAGTACAGGTTCAAGGGCCTGGGAATTCAGTCCCTCTCTGGACAGTCCCCTCCTAACAACAATTGTACCCTTTATGTAAAGGGCAGAGTGAAGCTTTAGCTGTCTATGTCACAGCCATCTACATCATCTGCTCCAGGACGTGGAGAAAAAATGAAAGAAAAGGTACAGATAATAGAGAAAAAGTAGTCTCATATTCATTTAGAAAGGAAGAGGAATTGGAACCATCTTTTTGAAGGACAGTTTGGCAACATCTTATAAACATTTCTTTTTTATTCTTTTATTTTAATTTTTTTTGGGTTCGGGGGCCTCTCACTGTTGCGGCCTCTCCCGTTGCGGAGCACAGGCTCCGGACGCGCAGGCTTAGCGGCCATGGCTCACGGGCCTAGCCGCCTCGCGGCACGTGGGATCTTCCTGGACCCGGGCACGAACCCGCGTCCCCTGCATCGGCAGGCAGACTCTCAACCACTGCGCCACCAGGGAAGCCCAGATGTGTGACTCTTTTATTTTGCAATGAGAAGCTTGTACATCTCAATCTCCTCACCTAATTCTTTCCTCCCCCTACCTGCAACTTTTCCAGCAAAAAACTTTTGGTTCTCTGTATCTATAAATGTTTCTGTTTTGTTATATTTGTTCATTTGTTTTGTATTTTAGATTCCACATATAAGTGAAATAATACAGTGTTTGTCTTTCTCTGTCTGACTTATTTCACTTAGTATAATGCCCTCTAGGTTCATCCATGTTTCCAAAGATAGCAAGATTTCATTCTATTTTTATGGCTGAATAATATTCCATGGTATATGTATAACTTCTTTATCTGTACATATCTGTTGATGGCCATTTAGGTTGCTTCTATATCTTGGCTATTTTTTTTTTTTTTTTTTTTTTTTTAATTTTTTATTTATTTATTTATTTATTTATGGCTGTGTTGGGTCTTCGCTTCTGTGCGTGGGCTTTCTCTAGTTGCGGCGAGCGGGGGCCACTCTTCATCATGGTGCGCGGGCCTCTCACTGTTGTGGCCTCTCTTGTTGCGGAGCACAAGCTCCAGACGCGCAGGCTCAGTAGTTGTGGCTCACGGGCCTAGTTGCTCCGCGGCATGTGGGATCTTCCCCAACCAGGGCTCGAACCCGTGTCCCCTGCATTGGCAGGCAGATTCTCAACCACTGCACCACCAGGGAAGCCCTATCTTGGCTATTTTAAAGAATGCTGCAATGAACATAGGGGTGCATATATCTCTTCTAATTAATGTTTTCCTTCTCTTTGGATAAATACTCAGGATTGGAATTTCTGGACCTTGAGGTCATTCTTTTATAATTTTTGAGGACCCCCCCATACTGTTCTCCATAGTGGCTGCACCAATTTACATTCCCACCAACAGGGCACAGGGCTCCCTTTTCTCCACATCCTCACCAACACTTGTTATCTCTTGTCTTTTTGGTAATAGTCCTACTGACAGTGGTGAGGTGATATCTCATTGCGGTTTTGATTTGCATTTCCCTGATGACTGGCAATGTTGAACATCTTTTCATGTGCCTGTTGGCCAACTGTATGTCATCTTTGTAAAAACGTCTATTCAGGGGCTTCCCTGGTTGCCCAGTGGTTGAGAGTCTACCTGCCGATGCAGGGGACACGGGTTCGTGCCCCGGTCCGGGAAGATCCCACATGCCACGGAGCGGCTGGGCCCGTGAGCCATGGCCACTGAGCCTGCGCGTCCGGAGCCTGTGCTCCGCAATGGGAGAAGCCACAACAGTGAGAGGCCTGCATACCGCAAAAAAAAAAAAAAAGAAAAGAAAAGATAAACAGCTATTCAGATCCTGTACCCATTTTTTTGATCAGGTTTTTTGTTTTCTTGATGTTGAGTTTGCATGCATTCTTTGTATAACTTGGATATTAACCCTTTATCAGGTATACTGTTTACAAATATCTTCTCTCAGTAAGTGGCTTTTTCATTTTGATAGTATCCTTTGCTGCACAAAAGCTTTCTAGGTTGATGTAGTCCTTTTTTTTCTTTTTTTTTTGCTTTTGCTTCCCTTGCCTGAGGAGACACATGCAAAAAAATATTACTAAGATGAATGTCAAAGAGCTTACTACCAATGTTTTCTTCTATGAGTGTTATGGTTTTGGGTCTTACATTTAAGTCTTTAATTCACTTTGAATTTGTTTTTGTGCATGGTATGAGAGTAATCCAGTTTGGTTCTTCTGCACTTAGCTCTTCACTTTTCCCAATAGTATTTATTGAAGAGACTGTCTTCTCCATTATATATTCTTGCCTCCTTTGTCATAGATTAATTCTCATATAAGTGGGGATTCATTTCTAGAATCTCTATTCTGTTCCATTGATCTATGTGTCTCTTAGTGCAAGTACCATATGGTTTTGATTGCTGTATTTCGAAGTCATGGAGAGTGATACCTCCAGCTTTGTTCTTTTTCAAGATGGTTTTGGCTAATTGAGTCTTTTTGTATTTCCTCAGTGAATTTGTTTTCTATTTAAATTTTAGATTATTTGTTCTAGTCCTGTGGAAAATATCATTGATGTACTGATGGGGATTGCCTTTGGCAGTATGGTCATATTAACAATATTGATTCTTCCAATCCATGAGCATGATATATCTTTCCAAATCTTTCTGTTGTCTTCAATTTCTTTCATAAGTGTCTTATAGTTTTCCAATTATATGTCTTTGCCTCCTTATTTAGAGTTACTCCTAGGTATTGTATTCTATTTGATGCAATTGAAAATGGGATTGCTTCCTTAATTTCTCTTCCTGATAGTTCTTTGTTAGTGTATAGGAATACAACAGATTTCTGTATATTAATTTTGTATCCTTAAACTTCATGAAATTCACTGATGAATTCTAATACTTTTTTGATGGTGCCTTTAGAATATGTGTATAGTATAATGTAATATGCAAATAGTGACAATTTTACTCCTGCTTTCCAATTTGGATTCCTTTTATTTCTTATTCTTGTCTGATTGCTGTGGTTAGGACTTCCAACACTATGTCAGTCTCCAAAGACTGAACCAGGAAGAAATAAAAATGGACAAATTACCAGTAATAAAATTGAATCAGTAATAAAACAACTACCAATAAACAATGGTCCAGTACCAGGTGGCTTCACAGGTGAATTGTACCAAATATTTAGAGAAGAGTTAACACCTATCCTTTTCAAACTGTTCCAAAATATTTCAGAGAAAAGAATGCTTCCAAACTCATTCTAAGAGGCCAGAATCACCCTGATACCAAAACAAGACAACGATATCACAAAAAAAGAAAATTACAAGACAATATCACTGATGAACATAGATGCAAAAATCCTCAGCAAAATATTAGCACACTAAATTCAACAATACATTAAAAGGATCATACACCACGTGTGGACACAGGTGGGGAAGGGAAGGGCGGGATGAATTGGGAGATTAGGTTTGACATAAATAAACTACTATGCAGAAAAAGCTTTGGACAAAATTCAACATCTTTTTTATGGTAAAAACTCTTCAGAAAGTGGGTATAGAGGGAACCTACCTCAACATAATAAACACCATGTATGACAAACCCACAACTGACATCATACTCAATGGTGAAAAGCTGAAAGCATTTTCTCTAAGATCAGGAACAAGACAAGGATGTCCACTCTTGCCACTTTTATTCAACATAGTTTGGGAAGTCCTAGCCTCAGCAATCAGACAAGAAAAAGAGATAAAAACAATCTAAATTGGAAAAGAAGAAGTAAAACTGTCCCTGTTTGCAGATGATGATACTATACATAGAAAATCTTAAAGATGCCACCAGGAGACTACTAGAGCTCATCAATGGATTCAGGAAAGTTGCAGGATACAAAATTAATATACAGAAAACTGTTGCATTTCTATATACTAACAACAAACTATCAGAAAGAGAAACTAAGGAAACAATCCCATTTACCATTTCATCAAAAAGAATAAAACACCTAGGAATAAACCTAACTAAAGAGGTTAAAGACTGTACTCTGAAAACTATAAGAGAGTAATGAAAGAAATTGAAGACAACACATACATTTGGAAAGATATACTGTGTTCTTGGATTGGAAGAATCAATGTTAAAGTGACCATACTACCTAAGGCAATCTACAGATTCAATGCAATCCCTAACAAATTACCAATGGCATTTTTCACAGAACCAGAAAAAAATAATTTAAAATTTTTTATAGAAACACAAAAGACCCTGAATATCCAAAATGATATTAAGAAAGAACAGAGCTGGAGGAATCATGTTCCCTGACTTCAGACTATACTACAAAGCTACAGTCATCAAAACATAGAGTACTGGCACAAAAACAGAAATATAGATCAATGGGACAGGATAGAAGACCCAGAAATAAATCCACATACTTATGGTAAATTAATCTATGACAAAGGAGGCAAGAATATACAATAGAAAAAAAGATAGTCTCTTCAATAAGTGGCACTGGGAAAACTGGACAGCTACATGTAAAAGAATGAAATTAGGACATTCTCTAACACCATATACAAAAATAAACTCAAAATGGATTAAAGAACTAAATGTAAGACTGGAAACCATAAAACTCCTAGAGGAAACACAGGTAAGACACTGTTTGACATATATCATAGAAATATTGTTTTTGGAACTGTCTCCTAAAGCAAAGGAAATAAAAGCAAAAATAAACAAATGAGACCTAATTAAACTTAAAAGCTTTTGTACAGCAAAGGAAACCATCAACAAAATGAAAACAACCTACTGAATGGGAGAAAATATTTACAAATGACATGATTGTTAAGGGGTTAATATCCCAAGTAAATAGCTAATACAACTCAACATCTAAAAAACCAACAACCCAATTTAAAGAACAGGTAGAACTTTATAGACATTTTTCCAAAGAGGACATGCAGATGGCCAACAGGCACATGAAAATATGCTCAACATCACTAATCACCAGGGAAATGCAAATCCAAAGAACAGTGAGATATCACTTCACACCTGTCACAATGACTAGTATCAAAAAGAACACAAATAATCATAATTGGCAAGGATGGAGAGAAAAGGGAACTCTTCTACACTGGTGGTGGGAATGTAAACTGGTGCAGACACTGTGGAAAACAGTATGGAGGTCTCTCAGAAAACTAAAAATAGAGCTACCATATGACCCAGAAATTCCATTTTGGGATATACATCTGAAAAAAACAAAAACTCTAATTCAAAAAGATACATGCACCCCAATGTTCACAGAGGCACTATTTAAAATAGCCAAGACATAGAAGCAACCCAAGTATCCACTGACAGATGAATGGATAAAGAAGATGTGGTACATATATACAATGGAATACTACTCAGCCATAAAAAGAATAAAATTTTGCCATTTGCAACAACGTGGACAGACCCGGGGGGTATTATGCTTAGTGAAATAAGTCAAACAGAGATAGATAAATACTGTATGTTATCACTTATAAATGGAATCTAAAATATAAAACAAATGAATGGGTATAACAAAACAGAAACAGAATCACAGACATAGAAAACAAACTAGTGGTTACCAGTGGTGAGAGGGATGGGGGTGGGGCAAGATAAGGGTAGGGATTAAGAGGTACAAACTAGTATGTATAAAATAAATAAGCTACAAGGACATACTGTACAACACAGAATGTAGCCAATATTTTATAATAAATTTAAATGGAATATAATCTATAAAAATATTGAATCACTGTTGCACACCTGAAACTAATATAAGTAATATAATATCAACTGTACTTCAATTAAAAAAAAAGATTTTAAAGAAAGAAGTCTACAGTTTCTTTAGGTAGACCTGACTTAGGGCCACTAAATCTGATTTTTGACCAGTAGATACAGAGGGGCTTGTTCCCATGTTTTTCTCCCACAGACATCTGTTGCAGGAAACAACTGGTAATTTGTTTTAAAAAATAATTTTCAGTTTTACTTACGTTTCACCTCATTTAGCACTAGTCTCACCTTGTACCTTCATTCTGACTTTACGCAAAACATACTGGACTTTACAATGAATGTGCTTGTCTAACCTGCACTGAATTTTTCACCATGTGGCTCTTTTCCAGTCATGGCTTCACAATAAGAAGTCCTCAAAGCTTTTGCCTGAACAATGGCCAAACTCAAATCACTGATTTTCATCCTGAAACCATACACTAAACATCCTTCCTTCTTGGGCCCACATTTACAAAGAAATACAAATGTGTGAAGATCAATAGTTGTAATTCAGTTATTGTCAAAGATCAGTTCTTTTGTACTATTTTAAAGCACTGAGAATAGTTTTCTTTAATTTACTTTCCTGTCCAGATGAGTATTGCCTTGTAAGTGGTCTCATAGGAAATGCATTTAGACTTAGTTCAAAGATGCATCCAATGATCAATAAGAAAGTCAGTCCACAACTTTATAGTATAGATAATCTCCCTCAGGAAAACATATTTCCTCCTCTTTCATTCACTTTGCTCCTTCCCTGCTCTGCATTTCCAGGGGCCCCCTGGTGGCCTGAGGACACGAGAAGGGAGCTGTTGACCAGGCAGAGGTCAGGTCATCAGGTAAGTCTGGGGAAAGGGTCCTCTGAGGAGGTTTGACTACTTCTCTGCTGGTTGCTAGCCTGAGACTAAGATGTTAATTGTGATTTGGGGAAGGAGGCTCAGTTCACACTAATCCTTCCTGGATTTTCCAATTTCTCCATGTTCACAAAAATTAGTGTTTAAATGTCTTTTCTAAGAGAACTCAAATTTTGTTAAAAATTTAAAGAAATCAGAGGCTTCTGGGTAAGGCAAGATCCAGAAAAATCAGACTATTTTAGCCAATAGCTCATACATTTTCATGATGTAACAAGATCATGAAAGTTCAGTGTTCTTACCCTAGGTTACCTTTTTTTTTTTTTTTTTTTTAGCAGCAGGAAGTACTCATCAGCTAAGGAAGATGAGATTCTTATTTTCTCAGTTGGCCTTTGTACGAATCCATAAAAATGTATCCCGTTTCTATGGTTCCCATCTTATTCCCAACTCTTGCTTCTCCCTCTGTCTCTGTTCTCTATTTCCTCTGCCTGATCTTACTTAAACTGATATTATAGGCCTACAGCCCCACACATCAAATTTGTTTATTCTAATGGAAACTTGAATTGGTGACTGTCATTTGCTCTCAGTCTTATTATAAGTGAAATTGATTCTGGATTTCTAAATTTCTCCTCCTACAAAGGGTGATCTTAGATCTCTAGTCTTTTCTATGTTATTGCTCTGTCCGATGGCCTTTTTAAAGAGTTGTAGACTTTTACAGTAAATCTCTTATTGCCCACTTAAATGTGATGGTTATGTGTTTAATCATTAATGGTTATATCAAGCAATCTCATATGTATGTAAGATACGTATGTCTTATATACATATTTAAAACAAACAAACAAGCCATTCCACCCATGTTTGACTGTGTAGCTTAGAGGGTTTGTGTTTAGAGTTCAATCTCCCAGCATCAAGCTAAACTGGAAATTCGCAATCCTACTACTCTTCCTCCCTCTTCTATTAACTTGTGCTGCTTTTTAATTTTTTTTTAATTTCTCTGAGTTTCAGTTTCTCCCTCTGGGAAATCAAGGATATTCAACTAAATAGTTCACAATGTTCCTTCTAACTCCAAAATTCTTCTTACTTTGTTAATAAATCAGCATATTTTCCTTGATACAAACATCTTTAGAATCCCCACAGAGAACTAATCCAGAGGATGTGCTAATATTGTGATTCATTACCCAAGTCATTTCTCTAAGCACTAGTTTTCACATAGGCAGAATGAGATGATTTTTAGACCCATTTAAGGCCTATGATGCTGCTATACACATGACAGATTCTTTTTGCCATTTCCATTTAGGAATTTTCTTTTTTACGAGAGACAAATTTATATGTTTTCTGTTGTCAGAAACTGAAAACTCCAGAACCCTAGCACATTTCTTGGCTATAAGAAAGCTTACACTCAGATTCATTGTCCAAATGTCACAATATGCTCAATGCTGTATCCAAAGAAAGCATCTATTCCCTTTCAAATGGATTTGTTCTCTGTTGTCCTCAAATGCCTTACTTGGATAGTTGTAATTCGAAGGTGTGAGCAGAACGCAAGACTTCAATTCACAGTAGAATCTCCAATTTCATGCTGATACATTTTCAGATTCTTGGTTACAAATTAACGGACTCTTCCCAGTCTCTTGGGACATTGGAAAGGTGGACAAATCATCCAGAGACTGTAGTGGTTTATGCAAGAATCACCTGATCAGCTGTGCACTAATGGAACTGCTTTGCATAAGCAGATCCTGTTCCCTGAGGCTACACAGTTTCCAATCTTCTATACCCCACGGGGGCATTGCCAGTGCTGCAAAAGTGCCTCTGTTCTCAGGCTGAGAACTACAGATACTTGGTTCCTTTCTATCTCAAAGGACTTCCTTCTGGGCACAGGATTATGGTGTTTTCTCATCAAGCCATAGCAGCCACATACAAGGTTAATAGTGCCCTGAAGATGTACAGTGCACAACCTGTACAACTGTCAACAGCTGCCTTGTGGAGTTGTTGGGGAGAAAATATTTTCCTCTAACTCTAGGTCTGGCTGGTCTGAGGATTAATCTACATGAGACATATTAACATATGGGAGAGACTCAGGAAGACTGAGCAACTGGCTAAAAAGTCTGAAACCCTCCCCTTAAATACCATCTTCAGCTAAAGACAGAAGAGGATGTTGCGGGGAGGGGGTTGGAATTTCAGAGGCAATTCACATGGAGATGGAAAAGCACATGTTTGCTGGGACAGCAGAGACCCTGGGACACAGAGTGGCCTCTGATTGCTGAGCCCCTCTGGTCCCCCCCACACACCCTATTCTTTGATGGCACCTCCATCCCAGGTGATGGCACCTCCATCCCAGGTGATAGCGTCTCCATCCCAGGTGATGGCACCTCCATCTGAGGTGATGGCACCTCCATCCCAGGTGATAGCGTCTCCATCCCAGGTGATGGTACCTCCATCCCAGGTGATAGCACCTCCATCCCAGGTGATAGCACTATTCCTTTATCCAAATTCTTCCTGTAGCTAAGGGGTAGGTAAAGAGAGATTTACTGAGTCTTCCGTTTCTTAAAAATAATCAGCCTAAATTAATCCTCATGCCCAAAAGACACATTTTGGGCTGCCAGATTCTGCTCCTCCACGGTCCTACCTTTGAAACTTCTCCAAGAAGTCTCACAGTCCAGAAGCTGAGTTGGTAGATTGTTCCAGCTCATTAAACCAGTCTCATAGTCCTGACAATGAGTCAGCCCTGTTAAGTTCATTTCAGGAGGCTGTGAGGCAGGTGGTCTTCCAAAGTTTGGCCTGTGAAGTGCAAGCAATTAAGTTTTAATATGAGCCATTTCTATGGAGATGAAAGAAAAACAACAGTTATTGATCGGAGCAAATTATAACGCAGTGTCTGAGTCCTGAGAGCTGCCAGTTGAGAACGTTTCTAGGTGTCAGCCTTGAAGCATCTTGAGATGGAGTGAGGACAGAAAGTGACAATCTGACAGATTTTCTTGGTTTGTAGTTTTAATGTCTCTGACGATGTCATCAGTGTGGAGGTAAGCTGTCTGAGTGGCTTACACAGTAATAGGCACAAAGACTGTCTAACATGGGCTACTGTGGTGATCCCTCTTAAGTTTGTATCAAGTTGTTCAGCTCCAGTTTTGAGGGCTTCAGGGGAAGGAAGCTTTAGTTTTCAACGATTCCAAATCGAAAGTGGGAGAAAAGTTGGAAACGTTAGTTTGGAGAGCTATAGCTAAATATTTTAGGAAAATAGAAAATTTCAGGGTTCAGTCCAGTTTACAAGTGGAAAAGCAAAACCTCAAAGAAAATTAACAGAACTAAAATCTAGTATCTATGATTGTGTATTATAGTTTCCACTGAAACACAGTTTTTCCCTCTAAAAGTACACTTATTTTTACCAAAGATAGCCAAATTAAGGCTAATTTGTTTGCCAAATAAGTGTAGTTTCAGTAAAATTGGCCTGATTTTTTGCATAAGGCCAGCAAGAATAGTGATTGACCTTAAAGGCTTTTTAAAATCTGCTTTGCTGGAACTTTTCATAAGGAATCTCCAGATTGAATTTTAAATTGAATTTTAAATGTCTCTTGAGGCCAGGAAGCCAAAGCAAAGACTTACCATCAGACTTCCTGTAATAACTATAGATTTAGGTGAAATCCTCTCTTCTTGAGATCCTCCCAAATATCCTGAGGTTTCTGCACCTACCAGGAAGTGACCTTCCTTACTCACCTGGTAGGGCTGCTAGGAACCCTGTAAGCAATGTACCTGCCTGTTTTTCCAAGGGGCAATATTGCTCCATAAGGTCAATCTCATTTCCTTAAAGCTGTCTGGTCATATCTGAGTCTACGCACATCCTCAAATATGACATTCCAGTCAAAGCCTTGGTAATGTAACCAATGTTTGCAACTGTGTCCTGTTACAAGAACAAATTCTTAGTGAACTTATGTAAATAGCTATATTGCCATGAAAATAATAATACATACTAAGAGTTCCCAAATTCTGGAGGTAGGGAGAAAAAGATAAATGTTTCAGTTCTGCTTACAAAGGTATAATTTACCAAATTGCTGTAGGTCATTGTTAGTCTAAGAGGAAAGATTTCCTTATATCTGGAAAATAAGGATTAAAAAGTAATATTTCAGCCAAAAGTCATAAAAATTAATATCATATTCATCAAATCATTCAGTCGCATGTACAATAATTAATTCTTGTTGATCTTGATTTTGTTTTCTTGGCTGGACCACGTGGCTTGTGGGATCTTGGTTCCCTGACCAGGGATGGAACCCAAGCCCTCAGCGGTGAAAGTGCAGAACATTAACTACTGGACTGCCAGGGAATTTCTGATCTTCATCTTTTGTTAGCAGTTTATGAAGCCAACAGTTTTTTCATTAGAGTTCTGTAATTTCTTACCCAGTTCAGTGGTATAATTTGAAAGTTATCAGAAACCTATATTTATCAAAAAGTCTTTTCTGGGAATCTTCTTGAAGATAAACATTTTTGCAAAAACATGAGATTAAAACAGTAACTGTCTAGAAATGACAAAGACTTAAAATGGCCTGGTTAAAGATCTGATTCATTATAATACAATTGACCTGGAAATTATGTTATTTCCGTGACACACAGCATTATAAGATGATAACTAGAATTACGACTGATACCATTATACCAAGACATACTCGAATTTTATATAATTTCCAGAGCATTTATATTAAAAACATTTACCCATACAATATAGCCTAGGAAGGTTTATCATTATTCATTTGACAATGCTTACCATGTGATTTAATACACCAAATAAGCCTAATTCGATTAATAATGCTCTTTTATAAGGAAAGAAAACATATCTTTTCAAGTGTTCAAGGGGCTGTCTGGAAAATCCCAAACTTAGTTCCAGGTCAATAAGACTTCATTTAAAACTTGATTTCGGGGGCTTCCCTGGTGGCGCAGTGGTTGAGCGTCCGCCTGCCGATGCAGGGGACACGGGTTCGTGCCCCGGTTCGGGAAGATCCCACATGCCGCGGAGCGGCTAGGCCCGTGAGCCATGGCCGCTGAGCCTGTGCGTCCGGAGCCTGTGCTCCGCAACGGGAGAGGCCACAACAGTGAGAGGCCTGCGTACCGCAAAAAAAAAAAAAAAAAAAAACTTGATTTGGGGGAAGTTTGTCAAAAATACCAAAAAGGTCTTAAAACACTTGGTCAAATAAGAACATAGGTCACTGAAAAACAATTTACCCAAAACGTCAAAGACTTCACAGGCAAATACAGAA
The DNA here is from genome assembly GCF_008692025.1 of Phocoena sinus. Taxonomy (NCBI): domain Eukaryota; kingdom Metazoa; phylum Chordata; class Mammalia; order Artiodactyla; family Phocoenidae; genus Phocoena; species Phocoena sinus. The sequence continues at coordinate 81,510,268 of NC_045774.1, read as the reverse complement.
GGTTTAATAGTTGTAACAAGCCATAGCTCTTTCAATATTGAAAAGGTTCAGTTTAGGCATTCACAGACCTGATAAAAACAACATAGGAAATTATTTTGATCAAACATAATCGCTCCCTGATGTTTTTAGGCAGACTACTAAAGGTAGAGAAAAACCTTTTACTATTTCTTTACAAGAACAGACTTCTGTCTTTTTTTTTTTTTTTTTTTTTTTTTTTTTTTGCGGTGCACAGGCCTCTCACTGTTGTGGCCTCTCCTGTTGCGGAGCACAGGCTCCAGACGCGCAGGTTCAGCGGCCATGGCTCACGGGCCCAGCCGCTCCGCGGCATGTGGGATCCTCCCAGACCGGGGCACGAACCCGTGTCCCCTGCATCGGCAGGCGGACTCTCAACCACTGCGCCACCAGGGAAGCCAAGACTTCTGTCTTTTTAACAGAGAGAAAACCAAATTCTAATTTTGCACCAACTTACTTTGATATTAAAATTCATTCACTTAAATTCCTTTCGATCTTAACCAGCTTAAGCACGCATAAAACACTTTTCTCAAGGTTTCTTTTTGACGAAACTTCTACAACATTCTATTTCCATTTTTACTTTATCCCTTGTCCTTTTCTTTTTTTCCCATTCTTGAAATAACCAGCCTTATTTTAGGCAAGATCATTTTCATTTCCCTCTACAACATTGTATCTCCATTTCTCATATCTTTCTTACCCAAAAATACAACTTACTTTTCTTACATACAGAGATGTCTTTCATATAATTTTCAGTAACTTTAATCACATATATTAATTATAAATCTTAACCCCTAGAAACCTTAACTAAGAAGTAAACAACTGTGAACGGTCTTTTACATTAGCATTTTATGGCTCGGCAAATTTACAAATACATTTTATATTTCTAGAGACGTAGACTACTTCATACTATAATCTTTCAATAAAGCACAAGACATGTTTACTAATAAACCCTAATTTACCTTTACTTTGTAATAGGAAGCTAAAAGCAGATATACCTATGTTTAGTAATTAATCTTTCACCATTATGTTTTATTTGGAAATCATCTAGACATTCAATAAATTTAGTTTATAATTTAACTCATCTTAGCAAAATTTTAAGGTTTCTAGTAACCAAAAATATTTTGACAGCTATTTTTTTAAGAACACATAAACCATAACACATAATAAACATTTATAAGTTTACCTAAAACCCTCTTATCGTATATCTATTTAACTTCACTTGCTCTTAACAATTGTTTATGTAACCTATGAAAACTTCATGAGACATTAGACAAAGTTAGCCATCATCTCCAGCTATTCCTTCTTCTTTTGCTGGCGAATTTTTGTAACAGATAACATGACTTTTAGTAAACTTAGAATAAAAGTATTATACTTAATGCTGATAATTAAAGACTTTGTTTTAATTAAACTGAAAACCTTAAACTTGCTATTATGTATTAAAGATTAATCCTAGACCACATGGACTTGAAAAACATTTGGGTTACTTTCTATGATACTTCTGAGACTTAGAAATATTTATTTCATAAGCACTCTTTTTAAGCCAATTAAAATGAGCTACTTTACAAAGTCATTTTTGTCAGTTCCGTCTGAAGGTAGAAAAAGGCCCTATGCGTAATGTACACAGACATACATACAGATGCAATCAGAGATTTCATAGCTTTCATTTTAAGACCTTAGTCATGAATCAGGTATAAATATAACACCTATGTTATATAAAAGTCACTAGTTTATAAATAATGGTTGGAATAAATTTAGTTTATCTGCTCAGATGGCCAAGGCTCTTTACTTTTGTGGAAAAAACTTTTAAGATTTGTATTTGTCCTTGACAAATAATCTTAAGGAAGCTGTAGGCTAGATTTTGGGCAAGGGAGATTTTCCAGTAGTTTGTCCTTTTTTAAAAGGCATCTTTCCCTCCAATTTTTTCCGCCTGGTGTCAGGTTCTCCCAATTGTGTTAACTGGGCTTAGTCTCAGGAGACAGTGGGCTGTGTTTACATTTCTGATTTTGTAGATATTTGCAAGACAAAGACAGTTGCTTTTAATTCCCCCAAAGAACTGGGCTGCTGCCTAAGTGATACCAAAAGTCTGTTTCTTCTTTGTATCAGGGAGAAGATTTCTAACTAAAATTGCAAACTGAAAGATTTCTATGTTCTAGAACTTCAGGGTTCAATTATCACACCTAAAAAAAATCTGCATGAGGCATTTCAACAATGACCCTTTGTTCAAGAGCACAATTCAATAGACCAACTCCCCCCAGGGGGCAAAAGCCTCCACCATCTCCCCTATTAGGCCTTGACTATCAGTACCACATTCTGGGGGCTCAGGCAACCCTACTGGCTCCCCTTGACAAGTCCAGTTAACATTGCCTGAAGGGCTGACTCCGGCACCCTGTTTGACAATTCCAGGAAGGGGGAACATTCCCAGTGACACACAATGTCCATCCCTACAGTACAGTCAGGCAAAAGAGACACAACCACTTTACAAAAAGCGTGTTCAAATACGCCAGATTTCCTCCAAGCTTGCACCTCAATTTCATTACCTCTAACTGTTAGACCCAAGCGGTCTACGAGGGATTCCAACTCGCCCAAGAACCGCCAAGAGTCGAGAGCCGTTGCAACACGCAAGAGGTTTATTAGGAGCCGATGCACCGGGGTTCCCTGAACCTCACGCAGGAGGCCGATGGGGAACCCCTAAAAGCGGAATCACATACTTTTTATAGGTTTATTTATTCATAGGGCGGGTATATTCTCACAATGATTGGGTAAATGTGGTGACTTTTGAATTCATTGGCTTAGGAACTTTTGTCCCACCTTCTGGCCGTTATAGTTGTCTGTTCATTGTGGCGGTTAGGGCGTATACCTGTTACGGGCAACTGGAAAATTACCCGCTGTCTGGCAAGTCCCCGTCAACTGAAAAACTCCAAGAATTGGTTTCGATAGGGAGAAGGAGTGGCGCACGATAGGGAGAAGAATTGGTTTCGATAGGGAGAAGGAGTGGCGCACGATAGGGAGAAGAATTGGTTTACGGGAACAAGTGAGGGGGTGGAAAGTCCCTAAAGGCCCCACATTCCCCCCTTTTTTTTTTTTTTGTAACTAATTCCAATCATGGAGTTTCAGTTTCTTTTTGCGAGTTTTGGTATTGTTGCCTTAGCATTAAAACTTGTACCGTACTAATGCGTTCTCTAATAAAGGCTATCAGGCGATTCAGAATGCATGGTCCAAAAGTTAAAAGCAACAATAAAATAATGAGGGGCCCTAACAAGGTGGAAACTAAAGTAGTAAGCCAGGGAGATTTATCAAACCATGATTGAAACCATCCTTTTTGATTTTCCCTTTCCTGTTGTCTTTTGTCCAGGCGCTCCCTAAGTTTGTCCATTGTTTTGGTAATAGCCCCAGAATGATCAATATAAAAACAGCATTCTTCTTTTAGTGCAGCACATAGTCCGCCCTCCTTAAGGAACAGCAGATCTAATCCCCTCCTGTTTTGCATTACCACCTCTGAAAGCGAGGTGAGGGATTCTTTTAACTGAGTTATGGAACTTTCTAATGCCCGGAGGTCAACATCTACAGCTTGCCTTAAGGCATCATAATAGTGGGGTTGTTGGATGAGGGCTGTTGTACCCGTTCCTACCCCGGCTGCCATTCCTAGTCCTAGGAGTACAGCCAGGGTGAGTGTTATGGGTTCCCTCTTAAACCTTCCTCTGCCCTCATATTCATCTAGAAAGGATGAATCTGAATGATAAATGAGTCTGGGGACCAGCTGAACTAACACACAAAAATCGGTTGAAGCTTTAAGGACCTCTAAAGAAATGCAGGGGGTCAATCCTGTGTTACATGCCCACCATCCATCCGGAGGAGGGAGGAGATACCCTGAGCCCTGTGGGAGGCTTAAATTGGCACAAAGATGTCGGTGGGACGAGGGGGGCGTTCCTACACATGTACCGTTTCCTAATACTGAGGCCAGGGTCAATTTACTATTTCCTTCTTGTTTCCATCGACATTGATCTGGAGTGTTAACATTATTATAATTAGAATTATATCCTATAGCATCATAATAAGGGGGAGGAGCAGCATAGCAAAGCCAACATGATTTGGTAGCCTCCGGGTTTGTGGCATTTAAAACCTCAAAAGCCGCCTGGACCAATGAGAGCATTCGGTCCCGGGGGGTCTTGGGCTTGATTGTTATTCCTTTTGGCTCAGAAGTTTGGTTTCTTATCTCTGGTAACGCTGTGGGAGGGACCAAAGGTAGCAAAGAGTGCCCTATCTCAGGGTTGGGGCTTATAGGAACTGGAGTAGGGGTTTCAATTTTTAGTTTGATGGTCATTAGTAATCCATCATTATATCCTTCTTTATAAAACCTGATTCCCCATGAATGGCCATTTATCCAGTTTTTATCCTTTTTTCCTGGTTTACTAAAAGAGATCTTAAGGGGATGGCACCATTTAGTACATTCAGGCCTATAAGTTAAGGGGTTGGTTGGGTGTGTATAATTGGCTGTCACCTTAATAAAGTCCCAGCCAGAGGTGGGCTTCCAATAGGTGTCTCCTGTGGTTTCACACCCCCAGCTTTTACAATAAAAATGTTCCTTTCCCCCACATTGATAATTTAGGGACCTATGGCGATGAAATCCCGGGCATGCATAAAAGGTAGGGTTGCTAAGTTTCTGTCGCGTACCCGAGTTTTGGCAGCCGTATTGGCCGGCCCGACCGGGTATGGATGGGGCATTTTGACGATCATGGGAGTGTGCTGTGTCCCAATTGGGAGCTCCTATGGCTAATTTACAAACATCGGGGAAAAGGTCTGGCCACCAGGTCCAAGGAGCAGCAGTATGGCTAACAGACCATATTACATCTCCAGTTTGGGAAATTACCTGCCAGGTTAAATGCTGGGGCAGGTGAGGACTAAAATTACTCACAGTCAGTAGGGGTAACAGAGTTAAAGTTATAAATCTGATGATCGCAGAAGCTTGAGCTTGAGCGGGTTGCTGGTCTTTTGGGCTCGCCATTCCGATGTTGCAGATGCTGGTGCGGCCTTCACGTGTGAAGCGTGGATCCACGCAGCGATGCCGTCTACCTTTATAGCCGTGGGGGTGGTGAGCAGGACGATGTATGGTCCTTTCCACCGAGGCTCTAGAGTCTGGGTTCGGTGCCGACGGATGTACACGGAATCTCCGACTTGGAAGGGATGAGCCTCTGCTGGTGTTCCTGGTCGGTAAGCCTCTGCCAGCTGGGACCACACCTCCTTTTGGACCAACTGGAGTCCCAACAGCCTAGCACATAAGTCAGTGTTATTCTGGCAGTCAGGACTTAATTTCTCCCTTAGCGTAAAAAGAGGAGGTGGGGCCCCGTATAGTATTTCAAATGGAGTAAGATAATAGCGGGAGGGGGTATTTCTAGCCCGGAACAGGGCTAAGGGAAGGAGCACCGTCCAATCTGTACCGCCAGTCTCTATGGACAATTTAGTTAGGGTCTCTTTTAGAGTTCTATTCATTCTCTCTACCTGTCCTGAACTCTGGGGTCTATAGGCACAATGTAATTTCCAATCAGTCCCCAGGTATTTGGCCACACCCTGACTTACCTGGGCGACGAAGGCGGGACCATTATCTGATCCTATTACCTTTGGTGCCCCGAACCGGGGGAAAATTTCTTCTAAGATCTTTTTGGCCACCACAGTAGCTGTCTCCTTCTTCGTCGGGAAAGCTTCTACCCATCCTGAGAAGGTATCTATAAAAACTAGAAGATACCTGTTACCGTACCTTCCAGGGCGTATTTCAGTGAAGTCGACCTCCCAATAGGCTCCTGGGCGGTCTCCTCTGAGCCTTTTTCCGACCTCAAGTTTTCCTTTATGGGAGTTTACCTGTTGGCATGGAATGCACTCTCGTGCAATCTGCTCAGCTATTTTGGTTAATCCAGAGGTATCATAACCTGTCTTATGTAATAGGGATACCATCTTCTTGGTTCCCAAGTGTGTCCATCTGTGAATCTGTTGTAGCATGGATTTTGCTTGTTGAGGAGATAATGTTCCTTTAGTTATGGCTGGGGTAATTGTTCCCCTATCATTTGGTTTCCCAGGACTCTCATCTGATAGTTCTAGTATGATTTCCCGTAGAGCCACTTCTCGTGCCACCCTATCTGCCATGTTGTTGCCTCTTGTCACCGGGGTATTGTCCTTCTGGTGTCCGGGGCAATGAATGATGCTGACTTTAGTGGGGAGCATGAGGGCAGCTAGCAGTGCCACTATTTCTTCTTTGTTTTTAATTTCTTTGCCCGCCGAGGTGAGCAACCCTCTTTGTTGGTAAATGGCCCCATGGACATGGGCGGTAGCAAATGCGTACCTACTGTCCGTATAGATGTTTACCTTTTTGTTTTCTGCTAGTTCCAATGCTCTAGTCATGGCGATTAGTTCAGCCCGTTGGGCCGATGTCCCTTGTGGTAATGCGGCTGCCCAGATGACCTCTTTCCCGTCTACCACGGCAGCTCCCGCCCGACGCTTACCTTCCTCTAGGAAACTGCTTCCGTCAGTAAACCAGGTAACGTCGGCGTTGGGGAGGGGCTGATCCATCAAGTCTGGTCTGCTACGGTGTGCTGCAGCCAGTACTTCCTGACAATCATGGATGACGGTAGTGCTTTCCAGGTCAGGGTCGGGTAGCAAGGTGGCCGGGTTGAGTCCTGTGGCTGAGGTAAACTTAATACGATCTGAGTTTAACAGCAGGGCTTGGTAATGAGTCATCCTGGCATTTGTTAGCCATCTGTCGGGTGGCTGGCGAATTACATTTTCTAATGCATGGGGGGCTGTTATCGTTAGGTTCTGCCCCAAAGTCAGTTTGTCAGCATCTTTGACCAAAGCGGCCACCGCGGCGATTATTTTTAAACAGGCGGGCCATCCTGCTGCCACAGGATCCAATTTCTTTGATAGGTACGCAACCGGGCGATTCCAGGGGCCCAGTTTCTGAGTTAGTACTCCCTTTGCGATGCCTTTATTCTCGGCCACGTACAGATGAAAAGGCTTAGTAACATCTGGTAGCCCCAGAGCCGGGGCTGATAGTAGGGCTCGTTTAATTCGGTCAAAAGCCCGTTGTTCTTTATCACCCCAAGCAAAAGGGATGCCATTTTTGGTCAGGGGATATAAAGGGGCTGCTAATTCAGCAAACCCCGGAATCCATAGCCTACAAAATCCGGCCGTCCCCCAAAATTCCCTAACTTGTTTGGGACTCTTGGGGGCCGGTATCCGGGCAACAGTGTCTTTCCTGCTTTCCGAAAGCCATCTCTGTCCTCCTTTTAACAAGTACCCCAGGTAACTAACCTGTCGTTGACATATTTGTGCTTTCTTTGCTGAAGCCCGATATCCCAATGTTCCCAGTTCTGTTAACAGCCTCTCGGTTCCCTTGATGCAGTCTTCTTGGGTTTCAGCAGCTAAAAGAATATCATCGACATATTGAAGTAGAGTTACCTGGGGATTGGATTCTCTATAAGATGCCAAATCCTGGTGGAGAGCCTCATCAAAAATGGTGGGGGAGTTCTTGAATCCTTGTGGCAGGCGAGTCCATGTCAGCTGGCCTGACATCCCAGAGGCTGGATCCTTCCACTCGAAGGCAAAGTAAGGCTGACTGAGAGAAGAAAGTCTCAGGCAGAAGAAAGCATCTTTAAGATCCAAAACAGTGTACCAAGTGTGCTGAGGTGGAAGAGTACTTAAGAGATTGTAGGGGTTGGGTACCGTGGGGTGGAGGTCCATCACCCGCTTATTTACCTCTCGTAGGTCTTGTACCGGTCGGTAATTATTAGTTCCTGGCTTTTTAACTGGCAAAAGAGGGGTATTCCATGCAGATTGGCACCTTACCAGGATCCCTAATTCCAGTAACCTTTGTATTTGAGGACGGATGCCATCTCGGGCTTCTTTACTCATGGGGTATTGGCGGACCGTTACTGGGGTGGTGGTTGTTTTAAGTTCTACCACCACAGGGGGCCGATATTTTGCCATTCCCATACCGGCAGTTTCTGCCCAAGCCTGTGGAAACCTAGTCATCCAATCCTGCATGTCAGCTTGTGGAGGCGAGGGTGTTTCATATATCCTGTGTTCATCTTCCAGTTTCATGGTCAAGATTTGGAGTAATCTCCCTTGGTTGTCAGTTATGGTGGGCCCTTCTGGTTGAAAGTGGATTTGGGCCCCCACCTTAGAGAGTAAGTCTCTACCTAGCAGAGGGTATGGGCACTCAGGTATGACCAAGAATGAGTGGGTTACTCGTCCCACCCCAAGATCTACTGTCCTTCGGGTGGTCCATGAGTACTGCTTATTTCCAGTGGCCCCCTGGACCCATGACCTTTTAGTTGAAAGGGGGCCCTTTGAATGAAGGAGGACTGAGTGCTGGGCTCCGGTGTCCACCAAGAACTGGACGGGTTCCCCCTCCACTTTAAGAGTTACCCTGGGCTCGGGGAGAAGGTCCGAGCCCTGACTTCCCTAATCTTCCTCTTCCAATGTTAAGATTTTATCTCTGGTTGGCCTTCCCCCGTTCCTTTTTTTAGGGCATTCTCTTGCCCAATGACCTTTTTCTTTACAGTAGGCACATTGGTCCTTGTCTAATGGCCGCCTTCTATCCGTTGTTCGCCCTTCCTGTCTATTTCTGTCTCTACTGTTTCCTCCTCTGACTACAGTGGCCAGTATCTTACTCAAATGTCTTTCTTGCCTCTTATCTCGTCTTACCTCACGAGCCTCTTGTTCCTTCTGCTTTCTTTCTTCCCTTTCTTCCTCTGTCTCCCTCTTATTATATACCTTATCTGCCTCTTTTACTAAGTCCTGAAGGGAGAAACCTTGTAGGCCATCCAGCCTTTGTAACTTCTTTCTAATATCAGGGGCCGCCTGGTCAATAAAGGCCATTGCTATGGTGGCCTTATGTTCCTCAGAGGTTGGATCATAAGGAGTGAATCGTCTAAAAGCCTCCATTAAGCGTTCTAGGAACACGGTTGGTGATTCCTGGGGCCCCTGAGTTACCTCTCTTACCTTAGCCAAATTCGTGGGGCGCCTGGCCGCTCCATGGAGACCCGCCACCAGAGCCTGGCGATACATTTTCAGGTGCTCCTTACCTTCCAGGGTATTAAAGTCCCAATTCGGCCTGACGAGTGGAAAACCGGCATCAATCTCATTAGGCAACTGGGTAGGTTGTCCATTGGCGCCTAACACATTCTTTCTAGCCTCCAGGAGAACCCGTTGCCTCTCCTCAGTTGTGAGGAGAGTCTGGAGGAGCTGTTGACAATCATCCCAGGTGGGTTGGTGGGAGAAGACAAGAGACTCTATTAGAGCAGTAAGAGCCTGTGGGTTTTCAGAGAAAGTAGGGTTATGCATCTTCCAATTATAAAGATCTGCGGAGGAAAAGGGCCAGTATTGAAGGGGCCTATTCCCGTGGTTATCGGGGGGGCCATATTCTCTAAGGGGTAAAGCAGTAGAATCCGGGGAAACAGCCCTCCGGCTTCTGGTGCCCGCCGAGGGACCTCCCCTTTCCGCCATAACAGGTGGCCCTACTGGTGTGGAGGGTTGTGAAGCTGGGGGTCCTAGGGGCGACATGGGATTTAGGGCCGGAGGATAAGGAGGTGGGGAATCTAGAAGAAGCAAATCAGACTGCAGGTCAGGATATATCGCCTTTGGCGGGTCCGGGGCAGCAGATGACTTTTCCGTGTCTGGGGTTTTCTTCAGGGCCAATATCTCCGATTGTGCTGGAGCGCATGCAGACGTGCCTGTTGAGGAAACAAAGGGCCGGACCCACGGAGGCGGGGAGAGAACTAGATCTTCCCAGACCAAGATATATGGTATCTGGTCTGGGTGTCCGTGGGGTCCTGTGTTAAAGACCCTAGACTTGACTAGCCCAACCTTATCTAACAAAAAAGATCCTTCGGGTGGCCACCCTGTCTGAAATGTAGGCCACTCAGAGGTACACAGCGTTTGCCATTTTCCTTTCCTTACTTCTACCGAAAGGTTGTGGGCCCTAGCCCTAACTTCGGTCCAGTGGCTTAGGGTAAGAGAAAGAGGAGTCGTCATAGTTTGTCCCATTGTCGTCCGTCAAAAGAAAGATAATAGTACAGAAAAACAATAAAATTTCAAAAGACACACATTGATATTGCCGCCGCGAACTTAAACCCGAAACCAACTCAAATTCAGATGGCAGCTTATATAACCTGCCAGAACCAGATGAAGGGGAGACAAAATTTGTTTCTCCTTCCAGATGGACCACCAGGGCGTCCCCCGGGGCCCGTGGACACCAGCTTTCGGCACGTCTGCCTAGCCAGGAGTCCAATACAGATTCCACAGCAAGCCGGTTCACACGGCTTTTTCCTAATGGCGGCTAGCAACAAACAAACGACAAACAAACAGACAATTGGGCTCGAGCCTACCTGATACCTCCGACTCCCGATGTTCTTGTGACCCGGGGGCGAGTGGGGATCCCGGACGAGCCCCCAAATGTTAGACCCAAGCGGTCTACGAGGGATTCCAACTCGCCCAAGAACCGCCAAGAGTCGAGAGCCGTTGCAACACGCAAGAGGTTTATTAGGAGCCGATGCACCGGGGTTCCCTGAACCTCACGCAGGAGGCCGATGGGGAACCCCTAAAAGCGGAATCACATACTTTTTATAGGTTTATTTATTCATAGGGCGGGTATATTCTCACAATGATTGGGTAAATGTGGTGACTTTTGAATTCATTGGCTTAGGAACTTTTGTCCCACCTTCTGGCCGTTATAGTTGTCTGTTCATTGTGGCGGTTAGGGCGTATACCTGTTACGGGCAACTGGAAAATTACCCGCTGTCTGGCAAGTCCCCGTCAACTGAAAAACTCCAAGAATTGGTTTCGATAGGGAGAAGGAGTGGCGCACGATAGGGAGAAGAATTGGTTTCGATAGGGAGAAGGAGTGGCGCACGATAGGGAGAAGAATTGGTTTACGGGAACAAGTGAGGGGGTGGAAAGTCCCTAAAGGCCCCACATAACCAGGACCCTATCACCAAGCCTCAGTCTTCCATACTGAGAAGGGGGAGCATTCCCAGCCAGACAGAACCCCTTAGGCCCATAAAACACTCAGGCAACACTGACCTAACCTTTTCACACAACACCCACACCGCTGTCATCCTCTCAACCCTTGCACTTTTCACGTTCTCAATCTAACTGCAGCCCAAGCCAGGACCCTGCCAGTGGGTTTTGGTACCACAGCTCATGGGGCTTCTGCCTCAAGCACTCCTGAAAATTCCTCCTCTTTACCCTTCAGCCATTTAACCCCCTCCTGTGAGAGAGGGCTTGGGTCCCCAGGGAGGGGTGGGGCCAAGGGACCTTTCTGTCAACTTTAGCGTGATTCCTTGGTCTCACTGCTGCTTTAAGCAAATTCCGGCCATGTTTCTCATTGCAATTTTTGCCTTCAAGCTTTTAAAATTTCTCCAAACTGGGGTAAATAGAGTGGACATTTTAGGGGCCCTTTCATGTTGGGGGACCACTGGGGCCCTTTCGGCCCACCCAAACTTAGGTAGTATTATATTAAAACCTTTGTTTTTACCCCATCAATGTCCATTTCATTCATCCCATGTCTTATTAACCAACTAAATATTTCCACCTGTAGAGATGAGTCCTGTGGCTCTTCCTTTCCTGTTTCCTCTTTGTTCCACCTTTCAATACTTGCTTATTTTACCTTATTTCTTAATAAATTTTAAATTTCTTTAAAAATTTCCACCTGTTGGGAAGAGTCCCTTGACTTTCCCCTTGGCTTCTTCCCATTCTCTTGTTAGTTAACCTTTATTAGCATCTGTAAGACCCATGAGGGGAAGCAAACTTGATAATGTTCCCCAAACCATTCTTTAAATTAAGCAAGTTCTTCAGACAAGCTGTTATATTTCTTTGTATCCACCTTTTAATTTAGTCTTTCCATAAGTACCAATAAAACAGCTGTTTAGTCTGAGAGTTCTCTAAAAATCTACCAATTTAGTTTTTCCAATTCAAAGGACCCATTGTCTGGCCATTGGTGAGGATGGTAATAGTGAATCAAACCAGTAAGATTTTTTATGGCTTAACCAAGGATGCAAGAGGTGTTTCACAAGACAGTGCAAGGGATGCAGCCCTCACAAGATCCAGAAAGGTAACTTCCCCAAATAGCCTAAGAAAGCAAAGACCCTTGTTGCCCAGGCGTTAAGGATGGTGTAGTGCCAGCACTAACAATGCAAGGAAGGTTGAGATGACAAAGGCCCTTTATGGGACCGCTTATGACAAACTACACCGAGCACCGGCACAGCTCAGGTTGTTACCTGTGTTTCAGACCGACTGGCTACAGCTGCTTAGACTCCCAGCCTACTTGACTGACTGCCAAGTGCCCGCTGGAACACACACCTTTCTGATGGCAGAGACCACAGAGAATATTCTCCCTGGTCACAGAGTCAAGCCCTCTGGACATAAGACAAGACAAATGACACAACAGACAGAGACAAAGAAAAACAGTGACCATCTCTGGGAGTAAAGGGATCACTAAGTCCACCAAATTTACCAGAGTTGCTAAGTCCAAGGAACCAGCTCCAAAAATACTTTCTCCTGCTAAATCTAAATTTAAAAAAGAGAAGAGAAGGGAGGCTTTTGTCAGTTGTCCCAGGATCTCTGAGCCGCAGCAGCTTCGAGGTGAGTACTGTTCAGCCAGTAAAGTTGAATTCTGCCAGCTGTGCCAACTGTTGGGGACGAAGACTTTCCCTCTGCCCTTCTGGGTTCTTCTCTCTGGTCTAAGGATTAAATTGACATGAGACAGATGAACAGGAGAAAATCAAACAAGAGTTTGATAGCAGGTATACACGGGAGAGTCCCAGGAAAACTGAGTAATCCCCCCAAATGGGCGAAACCCTCCCGTTAAACACCATCTTCAGCTAAAGACAAAGGAGGATGTTGTGGGTGCTAGTTTGGGACTCAGAGGGGAGAAGGACAGTTCACACAGGGATGGGGAAGCGGGTGTTTCCTGGGCCAGAAGAGACAAGGGATAGAGTGGACTCTGTTCTTCAGGTCTACTGAGTCTGTCTCCCGACGCCTGGCCCTTATTCCTTGGAGACATTTCTGATGACAGCTCTATTCTGGGAACAGAGCCTTTATCTAAATTCTTTGAGGCAATTAAGGTGTAGATTATAAAAAACCAAAACCACAACTTCCTGAGGCTTCTGGTTCTTAAAGATAATCAGCCTAAATTACTCTTCACGCTAGAGAGACACTTTGGGGGGCAGATTTTGCACTCTACTGGTTGCTTCTCATAATCTGTTTCAGGAGAGCTCTTTTTGGGTCCCTCTTGTAGTTTTGATCAGTCCAGCGCTAGTGAGACTCCAATAAATGTTCAGAAGTCCGTCTGTAACTAAGGAAACTCTTGATGTCTTTCAAAAATCACACAACAGATACTATTCCCTGAAAATAGTAACCACTTCATTTAGAACTACTGTCATTCCTGTATCTCTTATGAACACAGCAGCTAAAGAGAACAACAAACTAGTGATGGTGACTTTTGACAAACAGTTAAGAAAAAAAGAGATGTGTCAGCTTAAACTCAAGAATGTATTCAGGCACTGTTTATTTTTAAAATAGTTGTTTAAAATAAGTGTTATTCATTAAGTACTAGAAAAGTAGATATGGGTCCATTTTTTTCTACTGGAATTTCATTTAGTTTAGACTTCTAGTTAAGCTGTGAAAAAGTCTCCAAGAAAGACGTAGCGATATCCATCTGATGCTTGCTAAAAAAGCAAATGAGACCTAAGAAGTTTTCAGACTCATAGGTGCTTCACCTCCAAGTCCTACAACAAGGGCTAACCTCGCGGGCTGTAAATAACCTTTGCTCAAATCTTTCAGGTTTTGAGAGTGCTTTTATTCTATGCATTTATTTGTTTATATTTGCTATGTTCCAGTTTTAGGGAGAAGGGGTGCCCTATCACAGAGATCATGTTGACACTCGTCAGAGGTGGTCCCAGGCTGTACACATCTACTTTACTTCCCTACTGCATCCAAACCTAAAGATGGTCAGCTGCTGTTGAAAACAGTGTCACAGCACATGAGGGTATCAAACAACCACACATCATTTGATCATCTGGATTTAATAATTCTTTAACAGGCAGCAGTTTAAAAAAATAATTGCACGATTTAGAAAGAATTTCAATAGTAAGAGAATAAAAGAAGTTTTTAGCTGACCCCTGAGTTATTTATTTCTTCCCAACTTCTTTCCTTAGAAAATAAAAATCTCATAATGTTGTGTGAATACAGCAAAGAGACCCACAACCTCTTATTGAAACTAGTTCACAGAAAGCCTGAATTGAAAAAGGTGGGTGAGGTACTAGCTTATTTCTTGAAGTTTGTCTGAGAATCTCATAGAAATTTTCCCCATACACAGAGTTTGTAGCTTTCCCATTCCTGAAGAATACCCAGTGTCGACTAAAAAATTGTTCACAAACTTAAGTTGAGAGTAATGTTTTATTGGGCGGGAATTCCTAGGACTTCAAGCCTGGGAGGCAGCATCTCAAGTAACCCTGAGAGAGCTGCCCCAAGGAGGTAAGGTAGTCAGAGCATGAAAAGATCACTGTTAATTAAAGAAAACCAGACCTCTCAAGTTAAGGAATTTAGGGGTTTTCTGTGTACGGGAAGATGCAAGAGTCTGGGCTCGCTGAAATCGTTCCTTTGATACGCACCTCAGCTATCTGGGGCCAGTATCCTGTGTTTTCACATCCTGAGTTTCCTCAGGGCTCACCGTTGGGAGTGGCTGCAGTCTGGTGGCTGCTAGATGGCAGGTATTCTTTCTTTCCTGAGTTTCTTTAGCCCTCACACATTCACGTCGGAGGGCTGCAATCGCTGATGACCCTGACGTCCTTGGTTTACTGATATGGCAGGAAATATTCCACTTCTCCCCAGCCTTCTCTACTCCTGGAGACACTCCCAGCATGCAAAATACATCTGCTTTCTGAGGAATTGCCCTATCCCCCTCACAAGAAGACCCACCTTCGGCATTGCACCCTGCCTGGGTTTGTATCCTCACCCTCTCTCTGCCCTTCCGTCTGCTTTAGTTGTCTTCACAGCACTTATCACTGCCTGACAAGGTTTTAACTATTTCTTTCTTACCTGTCTTGCAAAGGAGAATGCAGACTCCAAGAGAGCATGGATTTTGGCCGCTTGGTCTGCACACTTAGAGCAGTGCGGGGTACAGAGAAGTCACTCGATAAATACTTTTGGAATAAATGTATCAATACATTTTGGCAAATTCCACTAGTGAATTGTCTCTTATTCCGTTTTATTATATATCTAGGAAGAATCAGAATGCTAGCTGAGATTGGGAATGACATACATACACTAATATGTATAAAATGAATAACTAATAAGAACCTTAATCATAGGTAAGTGTGTATAGGAAAAAGCATAGTATATATGGGGTTCAGTACTGTCTGTGGTTTCAGACATCCACCGGGGGTCTAGGAACGTACCCCTCTGAGGATAAGGGGGACGACTGTATACCTCCTGTACACATGGAAGATACTCAGGAGAACCAAGTCACTCTGAAATGGCCCAAGCCCTCAATTAAATAGCACCACTAGCTAAAGACCAAAGAAGATGTGCAATGGGGGGCAGTTATGGGAGGTGACCAGGGAAAATGCTGTAAACAAGAGTGAGGTTGTTATGGGGGTTTCAGTCCTTGCCTTCTCTCTTGATAAAAGTTTCTAGAGCCAACCTTCTCTTCCTGGTACAGAGAGAGAGAGACACCCTTACAAAGGGAGATTTCCCTTACCAATGTGAATGCCTCTTACAAAAGGGTAACTTTTACTTAGTTGTCAGAGCTTCTCCTGTGTCTGCAGTTTCTTAAAAAATAACCAGCTTAAAATAATCCTAACGTGAAAGAAGCATAACTGAGTGACATATCCTGCTCCCCTTCAAGGTTAAATTTGTCTATATATATATATATTTTTTTTTTTATTGAACTATATTTGATCTGTAATGTGTTAGTTTCTAGTGTACAGCAAAGTGATTCAGTATTATATATACATATATATACTTTTTCATATTCTTTTCCATTATAGTTTATTATAGGATATTGATTATAGTTCCCTGTGCTATACAGTAGGACCTTGTTTTTTATCTATTTTATGTATAGTGATTTGTATCTGCTAATCCCAAACTCTTAATTTACCCCTCCTCCCCCTTTCCTCTTTTGTAACCATAAGTTTGTTTTCTATGTCTGTGGGTCTGTTTCTGTTTTGTAAATAACTTCATTTGTATCATTTTTTTTTTAGATTCCACATATAAGTGATCTACTGTGATATTTGTCTTTCTCTGTCTTACTTCACTTAGTATGATAATCTCTAGGTCCATCCATGTTTGCTGCAAATGGCATTATTTCATTCTTTTTTATGGCTGAGTAGTATTCTGTTGTATATATGTACCACATCTTCTTTATCCATTCATCTGTCAATGGACATTTAGGTTGTTTCCATGTCTTGGCTATTGCAAGCAGTGCTGCCTAGGGGTGCATGTATCGTCTTGAATTAAGGTTTTCACCAGATATATGCACAGGAGTGGGATTGCTGGATCATATGGTAGCTCTATTTTTAGTTTTTTGAGGAACCTCCATACTGTTTTCCACAGTGGCTGCACCAATTTACATTCCCACCAACAGTGCAGAAGGGTTCCATTTTCTCCACACCCTCTCCAGTGTTCATTGTTTGTAGACCTTTTGATCATGGCCATTCTATGTCCAGCTCTTGTTTTGTAAGGTTTTATAGGAACATATCCATGCCCATCACTTAGAAGGGGATAGATAAAATTGTCATTATATGCAGATAACATGATATTATAAATAGAAAACCCCAAAGACTCCACACAAAAATTACAAGAACTGATAAACAAATTCAGCAAGGTCGCAGGATACAAGATTAACATATGGAAATCTGTTGCATTTCATTACACTAACAATAAAATATCAGAAAGAGAAAGTAAGAAAAAAATGTCTTTTAAAATCACATCTAAAAATATAAAATATTTAGGAATAAACTTGACCAACGAAGTGAAAAACTTATACACTGAGAACTATAAAACATCGATAAAGGGAATTGAAGATAATTTAAAGAAGTGGAAAGATATCCCATGCTCTTGGATTGGAAGAATTAATACTGTTAAAATGGCCATACTACCAAAAGCAATCTACAGAGTTAATGCAATCCCTATCAAATTACCCATGACATTTTTCACAGAACTAGAACAAATAATCCTAAAATTTATATGGAGCCATAAAATACCCAGAATTGCCAAAGCAATCTTGAGGAAAAAGAACAAAACTGAAAGCATAACCCTCTCAGACTACAGTCATTAAAACAGTGTAGTACTGGAACAAAAACAGACATATGGATCAATGGAACAGAATAGAGAACCCAGAAATAAACCCACCCACCTATGGTCAATTAATCTTTGACAAAGTAGGCAAGAATATACACTGGACAAAAGACAGTGTCTTCAGCAAGTGGTGCTGGAAAAGCTGGACAGCTGCATGTAAGTCAATGAAATTAGAACACTCCCTAACACCACACATAAAAACAAACTCCGAACGGCTTAAAGACTTAAACATAAGATATGATACCATAAAAGTCCTAGAATAGAACATAGGTAAAACATTCTCTGATATAAATCGTACCAATGTTTTCTTAGGTCAGTCTCCCAAGGCAATAGAAATAAAAGCAAAAACCATGGAACCTAATCAAACTTACAAGCTTTTGCACAGCAAAGGAAACCATAAACAACATGAAAAGACAACCTATCTATCTATCTATCTATCTATCTATCTATCTATATACTTTTAAGGATACTGCTTTTTGTATTTTCTTTAAGAAATTATTCTCTAAAGTCATGAAGATATTCTATATTATTTTGTGAAAGCTATTTTGTTTTGATTTTCATATTTATCATATATCATATAGCTACATATCATATATCTATAGATAGATAGATAGATCTATCATATATCTACAATTTTTTGTGAATAATATAAGGTAGAGGGTCCAATATTTTTCCCATATAAACCCAATTGTTCCAACACCACTTATTGAAAATGTTATCATTTCCAAGTGCTCTGAAGTGCCACTTTTATCATAAATCACATGATCATATGTTTATGGGTCTGTTTCCAGGCTCTTTATTATATTCCATTCCTCTTTTATCTATCCTTATGCCAATTCCACACTTTTTTAATTGCTATAGTTACTTAGTTCTGAATTGCTAGAACTGGGGTGGGGAGGGCGTGTCTAAGCATTGAGGAGCCTGAAGCTTATACAGTTTTCTGCTCTTCTACTAGAAAAAAATCTAAAATTAGGCACGGAAGTAAATGAGAAAATAAACCACAACAAATTATAAACTTTTAATAGCTGGCAAATACCATAAACATCATGAAATCCAAAACCACTTAAGAGGTTTTTCTCTATATTTTTGGCTCCATATTCTTTTTTTTTTTTTTTTTTTTTTTGCGGTACGCAGGCCTCTCACTGTTGTGTCCTCTCCCGTCGCGGAGCACAGGCTCCGGACGCGCAGGCTCAGCGGCCATGGCTCACGGGCCCAGCCGCTCCACCGCATGTGGGATCTTCCCGGACCGGGACACGAACCCGTGTCCCCTGCATCGGCAGGCGGACTCCCAACCACTGTGCCACCAGGGAAGCCCCAAAATTTATTTTTTATTTTCATGAATTTAGGAAATTTTCAACTCATTCTTACTTAAAACGTAAATATTTTTGTCAAATTTCAAAAACATCCACCAAAATTTTTACATCTGGGTTACAGATATACTCACCATTTGTATACTGCCACAAGTTTGTGCCTTACAAATGAAGGAACTTTGGTCATTTCTGCTTTGTGTGGTCCCCATAAAAAATGTATAGTGAACTTATGATTATACCCTGCATTGTCAGGTATATGCCTGAAACAAAAGAACTTCCGTTTCGATTTAATCATCAATGAGAACTGAATTCTCTTCTTGTTTTACACGTGTGTCATTGGGAAACTTTCCCACAGAGTAGCTTCAGGCACCACTTTTTCCATCTGATTTCTCCTCCTCCACCCACCAGGTATCACGAGACAAACCATGCTGTGATGTAGCCCCTGGTCTCGCACCTTCAGGTCACATCACTGACCAGTTAGCACAGGGCCCTTCAGTGCATTCCTAGAAGCCATTCTTCAGCTGAAGGCTAGCCCTTAAGTAACTACATATGGAAGTCACAGAGAGGTACATACATATGCCACTACACTAATTTTAAATAGATCCCCAGCTCAACTCTTCTCATTCAAACCCCTCAAATGCCACAGCAATTCCAAAGCCAGCCCACATGAGTAGGTGTATAATGGAGGTTAATCTAGAGAGAAAAGACCTAGCGGTTAACCGTCTATGGTTAAGTTACCTTACTTACGCATTTGACAGAGACAGGTAACCATGCACACACAGTGTTAGGACAGCTCCAGGGGTCCTGAAAGTGGACAGTGTAGGCTCCGTAGTAAATCTGCCTCTGACCATACCTTTATAATAGGAGTTAGGAGCCGTTAGAACCTGTTCTCCCACTTTGTTCTGCAGAATCTTTGTGTTACCCTTGACCTCTGCATTTTTGTATGAATTTAAATTCACTTTCTCTTGTTCCACAGAGATCTGTGTTGGGATTTGGATGAAGATTGCACTGAATTTATAAATCAATGTCGGAAGAGCTGACATCTTTACAATATTAAGTTCCCTGATCGATGCACATAATATATACCTCCATGTATTTCAGTCTTAAAATTTCACTTAAGTGTGTATGAATTTCTACAAAGAGGTCTTACACATAGCTTCCCAATTTCATTAACAGTTCATAATATTTTTGTTAGAGCCATTTGGGCTTGAAGTTTTCTTTAAGGTAAAAAAATGTTTTATTACTGTTTCTTTAATAGTTGTAGGGTTTTGGTTTTTCGGGTTTTGTTTTTGGGTGTGTGTCAGTTTTGGTTATATAAATTTTATTATCTTTTAACAGGACCAACTTTTGTCTCCCTTGATTCCCTCCATTGTATGATTAGTTTATATTTCATGAATTTCCGCTCTTATCTTTTTTTCCCTCTTTTTACTTTCCTTGGCTTAATTTGCTTTTCTTTCGATAACGTCTTGAGATGGCTGCTTACTTCACCTATCTTCATCATTTCTTTTCAAATGAATGTATTTTAAATAAAATATCCTCTAGGTAATGATTTACCAGGATTTCACAAGTTATGAAATCTTATATTTTCATTGTTCAATTTGAAATATTGTTTAATCTATTATGATTTCTCCTTTGAATCATACATTATTTTCATGATTATTTCTTGAATTTCTAAGCATACGGATATGTCCTAGTTTCATGGTTGTTTTCCATTTCTAACATAATTGCCTTATGATAAGAAAACATAGTCTGTAATATTTCAATACTTTAAATGTGTTGAGACATACTTATAGCTAATATATGGTTAATTTTATAGCCAATATATGGCTAATTTTTCTAAATATCAGTATGTGCTAGAAAAGACTGTGATTTCTGCAGTTAGTCGTATAAAGTGCCATGTAATACTAGCAAAGCAAAAAAAATCAAGTGAATTAGAAATTTCTCTTGTTCTTCCTTTGCTCTCTACATTCCTAGAATTTTTTAAAGCAGCTGTCGTGAGATAGCAAAGAAATGGCCAATTTTGTTTGCATATGAGTTTTTCAGCATTGCTCTGCTGAGAGACACACAGCAGTGTGGTTACGTACAATTTTTGTTTTATTTTTTTTCCCATAGCCAAGAGACAGCATATTTTTAGAGTTTCAATGTCAGTCAATAAATGATGCACCTGGGAAAGAAAAGTTTGCTGTTAGTAACACACCTACTAATCTAAAATGAATAACTTATACGTTCAGTGCGGTTCCTTAGAAAGAAGTCTCAAAGGGTAATATTTGAGATCACTTATTTTTTTAACCGGGGAATTCATTTTTAGCTTAACACTCTTGTGAACAGAGTCAGTTTTACTTTTCACCTAACGTTCTAAAGAATCTTTTATAGGAAAAGTCATTTCATTGTGTATTAATAACATACATAGAATACAGTGTTACCAAAACACTGGGGATGCTATATTAAAGGCAAGAAAATGAGACACCAAAGCCCCCAAACACTGAATTTCCTGTGAATTTACGTAACCAGAAATGCATAAGACCAGTTCCCATGATAGTGATTGACGTCCAGAGAGCAACAAGCATAGTGACAGGATACGTCTTGTGACTCTTGTTTTACGTTGCCCAAGCTCAGGTAGGAATCCCTGAAAGCAGCGGCTCCATTTTTTATTGTTTTCTATTATTTTGAATGAAAGGGCTGGAACAATATCTCCTGAGGATGGTTGGGGTAATCGGAGAGTGGGAACAAGGAAGCTGAGTAGAAATGACTCTTCCTATCCCTTCCCGTGGTGGCTGTGCGACCTTGAACAGGAGACAACTTTTGTAGCCTCGTTTTTCTCATCTATAAAGTTAGAAAAATCAGACAAACGTTGCAAGGTTGCTGCTGAGAGTTACGTGTGAACACTCCCGCACGTGACTACACAATGTACGCGGTCCTGTGTGCGTAGCGCTCTGAAGATGGGATCGTTTCTGTGATTATTAGATTCGTATTAGCTTCTGGGTGGGGCGCAGAACCTGCCACATACGGGAGGACTTACTGGTATTAGGAGACAAATGGATCAAGGCTTTTAAATGCAGGCCTGA
The DNA here is from genome assembly GCF_008692025.1 of Phocoena sinus. Taxonomy (NCBI): domain Eukaryota; kingdom Metazoa; phylum Chordata; class Mammalia; order Artiodactyla; family Phocoenidae; genus Phocoena; species Phocoena sinus. The sequence goes on along the minus strand of NC_045774.1, from coordinate 81,488,535 downwards.
ATCCTTAAGGCTGTTTCCCAAAAGCAACAATTTCCACTTAAATCTTTGGAAATGCAGCTAGATGAAGCGCTTTTCAGGCGACAAGGTCCACTCCAAGACACGAGTGGCTTTTACACAGAAAATAACAGGATAAGGAAAACAATATCCAAAGCCTCCTGGCAGACATCATCCTTTTCCACTATGATTCATTTTACTGCAGGTACAGACGTCTCGGTGTCATTGTGTGCTCTGGTTCCTTTTAGACATCCTTTCCAATGGAAAGGAAAATGATTGTTTAGGTCTTCTCGGACAGAAAAATGCAGCCAACTTATTTATGAGTCTATTTTGATCAACTCTTTTATTTATGATTCTATTTTGTAAGTGTATATTTTTAAACTTTGTTCCGGAAAAATTAAAATATGGTTCTCCTTAACAGAAGGATTTGAGAAGGGAATGCTTTCTGAATGCCACCAAGTAATTAATCGTGTTACTTAGGAAAAGCCACCAAGTTGCCTCTCTCTGACATTCTACCATAGAAAAATGATTCATTTCATTGGCATATAGAAAGACATTGAATGCTAGAGCTGAACACATTTTACACGTATAACAACAGTTAATAAAATTTATTAAATTTTCAAAAATTAAATATAAAAAAGAAAAACGGATAACAATAATTTGTTTCTTCTTTAGGCAAAAAGAGGCAAAAAGACAAGGTTAATACAGTCATAATAGTAGCTGATAATTATTGATCACTACCTACGAGCCAAGTACTAATCCAAGCACCCCACATGTAATTAATTATGTTTAACCCTCATTATAACCTCATATAGACGGTCCCCATTGTCAGATGAGGAAAGGGGGGCACAGAGAGGTTAAGTAACTTGCCTAAAGTCACAGAACTAGTAAGTGGGATATTCAAACCCAAGCAGCCTGTCTCCGGAGCCCAGAGAACTTTGCTGCTTTTCCAGTGAAATGACAGCTATCAGTTCTAATGCCCAATACCAGACATTTAGTGCATCAGCAGAGATGCAAAACTTTCAGTGTTGGAATTTCTCTGCTAAAGTTTGTTTAAGTATAGTCTGCTCCTCGTGGCTTGGCTAAAGCTAGGTGTAGGCTTACTTTTCTCTTCTGACAAGTAAACCTGGCTCTTGGTAAACATCGTGACACAGAGAGGGTAAACTTCAGTGTGGGCCGTCCTCTGAGTTCTAAGGCTTTATTTCACATACTTTCTCGTAAGCTTTTTTTCTGGACATTTTGGTTCAAACTGACTTGCCCACCTCTCGGCCCCCTGTCCACGTACCTGGAATCACCACAAAGCCAGGGCCCGCTGGGCTTCTGTTACTGAACCCGGTTTGTCTTACGTGAAAACGCTGAGATGCTGAGGTTTGCAACAGAGAGAGGGTTTATTCACAAGGTCGCCGGGGGAAGGAGACCTGAGAACAAGTCTCAGGGTCGCCTCCCCAAGGCAAGGGGCTGGGGCATTTACAGGGTAACGAATAAAGAAGCAGGACCGCCCGGGCGTGGGGAGCACGGGGGGAAAGGTGATTGGAAAAAGGTGCAGTAATCATCGTTCTGCCTCAGGCGTTAACTAAGCTACAGGCCTCTCCAGGATCAAAAACGCAGGTGCTTAGCGTGATCTGCAGGGGACTTTCCTGCCCTCAGATGTCAAAGGGCCACCGCAGCAGACACTCATGCCGGCCCGATCGGAGGGTCGGTGGTCCTATCCAGTCGTAACCAGCTCAGCTTGAACTGGGCGTCCCTAACTCCAAGCTCCTAGAAAACACCTGGGGCTAACATCTTATTGTTTAGGGTCCATGCCCCTTGGAGGACACGCAGATCCTAAAGCCGCCTGGATCAGTGATCTCACTAATCATTATGCAGGGATTCCCCACGCATCGCGCTTCAGCTGAAAGCAGCGGGCACACGCGCCCTCCAAGCCGGGCAGAGGTGAAATGGATGCCACCTCACTTGCGTTTCGCTTCTGTCCCATCTCCCATTCTGCTGTCAGCGTGACCTCTCTTGAGAAGCAGGAAGCTTTATCGATTTCCATTTTCCTATCACAGAAAAGGAATGTATCCCTTCCTTCCCGGGCCTCCTTTAGCGGATTCTGCCCTGACCTGCACCCTTGGCCTTGCATCTCTAGTTGGGCTAGGGTACTGCCCAGCACAGTTTTGCCTTTGCTTATGCATTTATTTCAGTAAATATTTCATGAGCAGCTACTATGTACCAGGTGTAGAGCAAGTCTCTGGTCAGGAATGACTACCTCTCCGGGTCTATCCTCACCCATACTTCAAACTCCACTTATTCCATCCTTCCCAGTAACACTGCCTGGATTTTCCAGGACTCATGCTTCTTTATGAATTCAACTGTCTCCTCGATTAGGAAATAGCTAGATGCTCATAGGCTTTAGACCTCTGCATCCTTCCAAAGGACTTAACATGGTGCTAGGTAGATGCTAAGTGAGCAAAAAGTGCTTGTTAACAGGAACTTCAGTGAAGCCTTGGCCTTATTAGAACTTCAATCCAGTGAAGGTCTCCAGCCATTGCTTAGAGCATGCTGGTGGCTTGTTTGGAAACGGATGAATTATTGTTCCATCCGTGCAGATGTAAGCGGGAGACGTGAAGTCTCTTTGCTCTTTAAAAAGGTATGGTGTTGGGCTTCCCTGATGGCGCAGTGATTGAGAGGCCGGCTGCCGGTGCAGGGGACGTGGGCTCGTGCCCCGGTCCGGAAGGATCCCACATGCCACGGAGCGGCTAGGCCCGTGAGCCATGGCCGCTGAGCCTGTGCGTCCGGAGCCTGTGCTCCGTCTGCAACGGAAGAGGCCACGGCGGTGGGAGGCCCGCGTACCGCAAAAAAAAAAAAAAAGTATGGTGTTGACGTATGTCTGAGGACAGCGGTGGTGGGATGAGGGGAGCGAAAGAATGTACTTTTCATCTTACACAGACGGGTCCAAATCCCTTGGTTTTCTACCTTAGCATCTTTCCACCAGTACGAAACGGTTTCAACACATCCTGGTTTCCATTTCTGTGCGTTTTCTAATCACGTTTTTGCGTGTTCTTTATGTTAGAGCTAGGAAGTAACCCAGCCCTCCGACCCCTGCCTTACACCTCAAGATCGACTTTCTACAATTCTTATTTTATGCTGGCCCAATCTAGCACTGTACACACTGTTTTCTTCACCTAGTTTGCAATCTCTTGAGCCATTTCCAGCACATGGTCATCCTGAAAGGAGCCTGGCTTAACTCATTTCGTCAAAAGCCCACTTTATTCTTTTTACTTTGTAATTCAGTCCTCCGTGTGTCTTTTGCAGTACAATTGTGATGAATTTTCAATTGATTTTATATCTAATTTTATAACTGCCACTTCTACAATGTGGCAATCTTTTTTCCCTTAACGTTAAAAACATCATTTCCGAAAGAAAGCTGTTCTGAAATCTGGCTTTTTCAGCAAACCGAACACCCACGCGATAAAGACAGAATGACAGGAGTTAGAGGTGGAAAAGATGAATAAGGTCACCTTGCCTAATTTTTTAGCAAACACAGAGATGCGTGCACGGTGGGGCTTGAGTCTACATAACCTAGCATTTTAACTTTAGAAAATATTGCTGACGACCCTGCAGCCCCCCGCCCTTATACAGTCTCTTATCTGTGGGTTTTGCTATTAGTTCACATTTTCTTTGAAATCAATTTTTATCTTTGTGATAGAATGTAAGTCTGATTGAGTCCAAGTTTATTTTGCCTTTTAAATGGTGATAATAACTTTATTTTTACCCCGTCCCCCATTTTTAGGAGTAGCACCCTCCTTACCTATGGAAACAGACCACCTCAAAACCTTAACCATTTAAAATCACAGCAATCTCTTCTTATTTCTCATTGTTTGTCAGGGAAACCGGGCTCAGCTAGGGGGTCCTTGTCCAGGGAGCGGTATGCAGCTGCAAACACTTGGTGGTGGCAGCCGGCATCGTCTCAAAGGCTTTCTCACACATCTGGCTGTTGGCTGGAACCTTCGCTGGGCCTCCACCCGGAATACCTACCTACACACGGTCCTCCGGGGCGGCCTGGGCTTCCCTCCCAGTAGAGGCTGATCCCAAGGCAAACAGCCCAACACAACGGGGAGGCTGACTGCCCTTTATGGCTCAGCCTGTGAAGCATCACCTCACCAAACAGTCACAGAGGAGCGCCCAGGTGTAAGGACAGGGTGAAGAGTGGAGCACGTGCAGAAATCAACCTGCCTCTGGATGAGGACGACGGGATGAGAGGTTTGGGTACCACCATCTCCTTCCATGAGCAGTTACACAATCAACTGCTAATTCTAAATACAAAGTGGATATGAAACTGAGAAGGACCCTGGGGGGCTCCTGGGCACGGAAACCTTTCAAACAGCTGCTAATCAGGAAAGGGAAGGGATGCAGAGACAAGGGAGGAGCCGCCAAGAAACAATAGTGCAGCCTTGGGGCAGGGTTCTGGTTCCCCAGCAAAGGATACAAATAACGGTATCTTTGAGCTCTTCACAGAACTAAAACCCCCAGCAAATGGAAGATGAGCTACTTGGTGAAGCATTCTTCATTCCAGAGAGAAGGTCATGGCTTGATAGACTCAAGACAGCAACCCCACCCTTGAACCACTGCTGTAAAACTCCTCACCAAATCCCCCCAGGTTGGGACACACAGTTCTTCAGTGCACAAGCCTGCTCTGTCCCCTTCTGCCTGGCAAAGCAATAAAGTTATTCTTTTCTACTTCACCCAAAACTCTGTCTCTGAGATTCGATTCAGCACCGGTGCACAGAGGCCAAATGTTTAGATACCAGTTTCAGCTTCTTTTCACACCAAACCACATGCAGTGCTTGTAACAGATCTTGCAATGAGCAGGGTGTTTCACTCACTCTGTCTCAGTGTCTCCTGATCTCTGCCCCTAAGATAGTGAAAAAGATGAGAAGGAAGGGCTTGCTGTTTCCTAATCTGTACACCTGTCTCTGTGACGTCAGTTGGTTCTCATCATATCTTCAGTGAGTCTGGGCTATTTCTCTACTCACTGTGTGACCTTGAGTGACAGCTCACTTCCCTGGTTAAATTGCCCCCAAGTTCTCTTTCAATTCTAATGTCTGGGAATTCTAACTTATATTTGCAGGTCAAAATCTATTTTCATCTGCTAATTAAATATCATTACCAGTATCACCAGGTAATTATCCTAATTCACGTGCATGTGCTTATTTTGCTATCTTGAACCCCACGGAAAACCATGAAATCAATTCCTATCACATGCTCCCTTTTCACAAATAAAAGGATTATGTTTCTACTTGGAGTAGGGTTTATCTAAATTACACACATTATTTTTCCTCTCCCTTTACCCTAGAATAATGCATCAAGCCTCAGAAGTTTCTTTCCCGTGAAAATAGCCGTACTGTGCAGGCAAAGTGTCCTTACCAGGCTTGTTGAGAACCTCTTTCTTCATCGAACATGAATCTGTGGACATGACGAAGTGAAAAATCTGACACCTGTCAGAAGCACGGAACTCACTTGGGGATCTAGTGATGGGTGTGCAGGGTTTCTCACAGCACAGCAGTCACCCTGTGGCTTTTACAGGGAAACATGAAACCCAAATCTCCGGAACGGCCCCTCAAGCTATTTGAACCAATGTCTGGCAGAGGTGGCAAAGCACTGGTCTCCAGTGTCACTCATGGCTAATCTTTCGTTACCTGGTGCAGTCACTCTGAACAAAATACATGGTTAAGTGTGGAGAAGATCCTCTCTTTCCCCATCAATTACAGGTTTCAGAGCTTAATTCACACGTTCCTCCATTTGCTTCAAACATTTCTTTATCCTCCCGATCAAGTGATTTACTCTATCTTGCTGTTAAGGAGATAATGCACGGCCACAATTTTCCCTTTACCGTTTTGCCTTGAAACCAACAAGGCCTCCTCCCAACTTTTCCACCATAAACTCTTCCCTCTAACAAATTTTTCTATTTACTCCTATGTCTAAATCCAAATTACAGTCATAGGTCAGTTCCTCTGTGAATGCCTCTGTTTGCATGCAGGGCTCTACTTAGAAGCCGTGGACCAACATGGAACTAGATGTTGGGGACACGGCTCATCTTCCTTATCTCTGTTCTAGCAACAGTCTTGACTGTGCCCTCACTGATTCATGGGAGCTCCGCCATGGCTGGCTGAGGAGCTGTGCAGCCCGGGTTGAGGCCCAGGGCACTGTAGGGGCATCACCAGGAGACTGGAGAATGCAGACTGTCAAGTCTCTCCCTGAGCCACCCTGAGTCAGCTTCTGAGAGGGGGAACGTCAAGGGCTGTGCTGGCATCTCTCTCCATACCCCAGCACTCCCGGTGAGGACAACATTTCTAAAGGCAGCTTGAAATTAGGGGACAGAAATGATCACCACAGCCTGTTGTCCATGTCAGTGTTTGGAAAATGGTGGAACCAACACCCCATCAGCGAATCCTGTTTACTTAATGACTCATCCGGAAATATCTGGCCAAGGAAAGAAGGGGAAGGGATACAGCTGTCCTGACCTGATCAACGAGCTGTACAGGGAGGCCCCCCCCAGGGCAGGCGGACCCCCGGGTCCTCCCACTGCAGCCCTAACGCTACTCTTCCCCTTGCTGGAAAAAGTCTTTATTAAGTAGCCCTTAGGAAATATACGGAGGTTCCTCTCTTCTTACCTATCTCTTAAAGCAAAAATGCTATTTTCAACATATAGAAAAAAAAGATCAAAAATTCATAAAAATCAGCTTGCTCTTATGCTTCTTTTCTGCCATCCCCTCAAAACCATCTTTTTAAAAATAGCCAGTGAGAATCCATAAATGTAACTGGATTAAAGATATGTTCTTAAAATGTGCAGAGAATACTTATAGTGTGAGGATATGCTGTCAAAAAGAAAAGAAATAGGCATGATTTCCCTAAGACACATGGTTAAAATAAAAACATGGAAAGAAAATTAGAGGAAAGACATACACACAGCCTACATTGATGCTAATAAAAATGAAAATCAAAAGCATATTGGAATACACAGATAGGTCTGGCTGATAGAGAACGGAAATGAAAAAGTATTTAAGAGCCTTGGGAGTTTGCATTGTTTCTTAAATGTGTGTGTATGTCAATATACATATGTATTGATACATATATATGTGTGAGCATCTGTGTGTGAATATAAATATATAATACATGTCTAATTTTAAAATATTGAAATTGCAATCAATTGAAATCTAAAAAACAATGATACAAATGAACTTATTTACAAAACAGAAACAGACTCACAGGCATAGAAAACAAACTTACGGTTACCAAAGGGGAAAGGTGGTGGGGAGGGATAAATGAGGAGTTTGGGTTTAGCATATACACACTGCTATATATAAAATAGATAATCAACAAGGACCTACTGCACAGCACAGGGAACTCTACTCAGTACTCTGTAATAACCTATGTGGGAAAAGAGTCTAAGAAGGAATAGATACATGTATATGTATAACAGAATCTCTTCGCTGTACACCTGAAACTAACACAACATTGTAAAGCAACTCTACTCCAATATTAAATTAAAATTTTAAAACATATTGAAATTGAGTTGAAATTCTGATGTCTCTAATGTGACCTGAATTTTAAAGAACGGATATGGCATTGGGGTGGGACCAAAGCCAGTGGCCTCCTCCTCTTGGAGCTCTGGGGTGAGGCAGCCTACCTCCCACCACCCTGAGCGGCCCACCCAGGGTAACCTACACCGGGGCTAATGAACACCTGTTCCTCAGGACCACAGATCCGGACTTGGCTTAGCTGGTGAGAGGCAGCCGTGCTCGTGGCCAGACACACACACTCACAGACTGGAGCACACAAGCCAGTGATGTTGGTGGCTGACTGGGGGGGGAGAGGATAAATCCACACATCATAAAAAGTCACAGAGCACTACTCTTCCTGGTACTAAGAACATGTTGGGCAAGCTATAAGATGACATGATTAAGTACGGTATACCCTTTACTCTTTATATATATATATAAATTTATTGATTTTATTTATTTACTTTTGGCTGCATCGGGTCTTCGTTGCTACACGCAGGCTTTCTCTAGCTGTGGCGAGCGGGAGCTACTCTCCGTTGCAGTGCGCGGGCTTCTCATTGTGGTGGCTTCTCTTGTTGCAGAGCACGGGCTCTCAGCACGTGGGCCTCAGTAGTTGTGGCTCACGGGCTCGGTAGTTGTAGCACGTGGGCTCAGTAGCTGTGGCTCGTGAGCTCTAGAGCGCAGGCTCAGTAGTTGTGGCACACGGGCTTAGTTGTTCTGTGGCATGTGGGATCTTCCCGGACCAGGGCTCAAACCCGTGTCCCCTGCATTGACAGGCAGATTCTTAACCACTGCGCCACCAGGGAGCTCTACCCTTTACCCTTAAAATGTCAAATTTGCCCAAGTCTGTGTTCTTGAATGGGTCTGCATATTTCTGTTTGGATGTAAAACAGTGGGCTACTGGATGTCTCAATGCGTATGTTAGGGTGTGGGGTGGAGAGCTTCCGACACGAGGTGATTAACCCAGAATGACAATTCTGATCACCCAGAAGTCAAATCAAAATTGACAAGATTTTATTAAATTTACTAAATAGCTGTATGTTTTGACCTCTGTCTACAAAATGACGTCCCATCAATTTTAAGATCCCAGCATCCTCTCTCATGATGGCACATCGTCAGCTTCTTCAGAGGGTCCAACAGTGAGTCGTCAGCGTCTCCAGAAGGCGGCTGGCAGGAAAACAGCACTGGTCGGTTGACTGCAGCTCTGGGTCAGTGACTTCCAGCTGGTTCTCTGGCCCCAGCGCCCACGTGTCCATCATTTTTGGCCATGAATTGTCCTGGAGACCCACAGGCATTGCTGACTGTGCTCGTGGTGAGGACACCATTGTACACACCAAAGCCCGGTCTCTCTCCAGTTTCCCGAAGCTGCCGGTCTCGGGGTGTCAGAGTCAACTAGTTCTGTGAGGGAGGCGGACAAGAATGTGCTCACCTACTGTCTATCTTTCCATCCGCTGAGACGCAGCTCCCTGGAAACAGTTTCTCTCTGATGCCATTCTTTTCCCTCTGAAGAAAATGTTTTTCTGCTCAAAGCCACAAAAGCAGTGCAATCTCCATTTCAGCTGTCGGCTTTCCCTTACCTTGGCCAAAACAAAACAAAGCAGCACGACCCGCTCCACACCAAAAATTAAAAAAAAAAAAAAAAAAAAAGACAGCACTCTTTGATCTAAAAAAGTCTGGAGCAAAAGAGATTTCCAAAGTAACTGGAAGTTTTGAAATTACAAGGTTTGGGAATTTTTTTTTTGGTTTCATTTTCTACCCACCACCCACCTCCCCCACCAGAAGGTTCTTGGTTTAATTAAAGCTACTTACAAGGTAACGTGTACTTCTCTCCTCAGCAGCCTCTGATAACACATGGTCTTAAACGAAGACCTCAATCTTGGCAATGATGACGGTGAATTCTCAAATGATGATCCTTCCAAAGCTCTAGAAATCATGGTCCTTTGTTCTTACGTATGCTAAGTACCATGCCAGATGCTCTGAAACATGCAGACACCTATTCTCCATGGGCTTATAGCCTAGAAGAAAAGGGGGATGTATATTCACACGTGTGTGTATATGTGTGTGTGTGTGTGTGTGTAATTCCAAGACAATCTGTGAATAACCATGGTTATCTAAGGTAAGAAGAGCTCACCTTTGAGTTTTTAAGACAAATTCTTAGAAGAGCTGAGTTTCGACTTAGGAGTTGAAAGATGATGACGCATTGCCGGGCAGCTGTATAGGGGACCGGCGCTGTGGGCAGCCCCATGTCCATCGATGGTCAGAGGCACGGATGCAGCCAGGGTGAAAGGATGGAGAGAAGGAATGTGGTGAAGGTCAAGGGCAGGTAACTGGGGTCATCAAATTATGAGACATTGAGCATCTGACTGAGATGTTTGAACTTTGTTCTTATTTAAGTGAACGCTGTTGAAATTTTGGAGTAAAGGAATAATAGATAATAGAATAAAGATTTGAGTTTTAAGGAAAATATAAAACCTATGAGCTTCAAAAGTAACTGATAACCTTAAAGTAGAGAAAATGGGGCAGGACAAAAGTATAGCATTTATTCCAATGTTAAAAACAAGGGATCCATACCAGAGACACACAGCCTCTGGGGATTGCCACACAACACCCAACAGTAATGACTATTCACAGGAAATGTGTACCCAACCTCGCTCAGCTCAGGGTCAAATATCAATTTATTTGATTCTTGGGAAGAAAGCAAAGATGAATGTTGTGTTGAATTCCACGAAGTTAAATGAATCGCACTCAGAAAAATACTGCCTTGTTTTCTCCAAACAGCCTCATTGTTTATAATATAATAATAACAATCATGAACTGTGCTTGTAGGCTTCCGTACGGAATTGTCTTTAGATACCATTACCTTGAACCATACTATGGCAGTCTGGAAATATTTTCAAAATTGTTATCCCCTGGAATCTAGAAATATGCCTGATGACCGTTAACTGCGAGACCAGCTGAAGATGACATGCATATTATTTTTTGCAGGGATGATTAGGCTAAGTCATGCTGTAATCAAACTATCAGTCTTATATAGAGCTGCTCACTTTCCGTGATGGCTTCATTACACGGCTAAGTCAGAAGGAAGATGCTATCAGTAAAAGGAAGAATCACTTCCCTTAAAATCAAAACCGCTGGATGTGGGGATGCAGGAAGGGAGAAGTAGCTGATGTAGCCATAGGGAAATTGTCACTTCCTTACTGAATTAACAGGGTTATACTTAACTTCAGAAAGTTTAATTCCAAAGCCTCTTCATGATATTAATCTCTGTCTATAATCAGTAAACTTTGCTTAACGATAATTCGAGCAGTGGGCACTGGACATTCACATAGCTCAAGAGGTTGAAATGATTAAGTCTAGTTTCTTGATATTTTGCTGTAAGTACTCAGGGTTTTGCTTGGTGTTCTTACAGCTTTTCCATGGGAAACAAACCGTCTCCATAGAGCTACGATGTTGTTTCACTGACGCCTCTGTAGAGCACACACTTTCTCTAATTGAAAGAAAGGTATTAGTAGCAGAGGTCAGCAAACTACAGCTCATGGACCAAAACTGGCCCGCTGCTGCCCACTTATGTAAGGCCTACAAACTAAGAATGGTTTTTATATTTTTTTAATGGTTGGTAAAAAATCAAAAGAAGAATAATATTCCATGACATGTAAAAATCGTAAAAAACTCAAATTTCAGTGTCCATAACTAAGGATTATTGGAACCTAATCATGCCTGTTCATTTATGTGGCTGCTTTTAAGCTACAACAGCTGAGTTGAGAAGTTGAAACAGAGACCCAATGACCCACAATGGCAAAAATATTTATTATTTATCCCTTTACAGAAAGAGTTAGCCGAACTCCAGTTTACGGCATTCCTGGAATAAAAATTTATATAAGAAATATGGAAAGTCACTTTTTTGAAAGCCAACAAGTTTTTTAAAAAAAATTATAAGTATTTAACAAGAGAGTAAAAGTTGCCTTTAACAAGGTTTTGGTTTGTGGGACATCAGTGAGTTCTTACTCGAAGCTGAAAGTATGTGACTTTGAACCATGTGGAAAAATCCGGGGGGGGGGGCCGGTAAAATGATGCATGAAAGCACACAGTGTAGGCTTGAATCCCAGGGAGACTTGAGAAAACACAGCGAGCTACAGGAGGCTGGCCTGTTTGTGTTTCTTGCCGGCAGGCACGTGAAACCGAGTTATATATAGTGTCAGGCAGTGGCTAAATGCATGTTAGCTGCACAGACACCTTAGAAAAGAACCCGAACAGTTCTTAGGGGAAGGGAAGGGGGACAGAAAAGTCTCCCTTAAATGATCCAGAAGAGAATAAAGCCAAAGTAAAAGGAGAACGTGATACATATTTGGAAACATGAGAGGGCGTGGCCAGCATCTAACAGGAAAATGAACTGATTCTGAGGACCTAGCTGTCCCTCCAGAGGGTCACCGGCACAGCCAGGAGATGTTTAGGGGTTCCATCCTCTGATCGGGCACCTAGGCCCACTCCAGCACACACAGCTTGTGTTTCCAGGGCCTGTTCAAGGCATTTCTCTGACAGAACTGGGAGAGCTCCATCCAGATAAGGACCAATTAATCATTGGAGCTCAGCTAACAGCACCCACCCCCGCTTAGGAAGCAGGAGAGGAGAGAGAAACAACCTTTTGAGGTGTGTGTGTTTATCTTCTGTTTCCTACAGGTCAAGAAAACAGAACCAGGCTAAATGGCTTCAGGCCTCCACGGCAGGTTGTGGGATTTACTGACATCACAGCTCGAATCAAATGAGAAAATCCGGACGCAGGGCCTCCTGGGGCTTCTAGAGCCGAGGACCTTCGCTGTGAGCACATTTTAATAGACGTCACTAGGATGCAGCTTCTTCTTTAGGTCACAGGACCAGCTCCGTGCGTCTGGACTCAGGCCGCGGACGTCCGGACCACACGTCCGAGCATCGCAGCTGGCAACACAGAATCAGAACGCGCCACTTTGGGGGACAACGGTTGCTCTGGGGCAGGCATCATCTTATTACATCCTCGGCATGGCCACTGGCTGTGTAACTACCTCAGCTTTGTGGCTGTTTTGATTTGATTGCCCTGAGTTTTCCTTCAGTTCATTGAATTTGAGCAGCTGCTTCAAGGTCCACTCAGCCTTTTCCTGCTTTCAGCTCTCTTTGCATAAAGCTCCTTGTTCCCCAAGCATTGAAATAAGAAGTATTTTCCTTTTGCTAAAAGAAGTAAATCGTTCTTAACTAACTGGGTGGGTTGAATCTGATAGATCTGATTCTACACTTGCCCTGGGTTGATTCTACCGTTATTCTGAGGTCTTGCGCTAGTTTTGCTGCCGTTTCCAGTAATGGAACAGGCAACATAGCATAATTCAGCAATTTGCTTTTAGCTGCCGGTTACCTTTTCTCCAAGCGCAACCCCTCAAGTCTTCATCTCTCGCACACAGGCTCAGTTAGGACTTTCACTTCAACTCAGAACGTCATTACATGAACCAGTAATATTTTTAGCACTGTTGGAAAATTGACAATCACCACCTACAATGCAATGAAGATGAAGAAGAAAGCGATAATGGGAAATGAAGTAAGTGCTTTTCATTGCAATCAATGAAAAGTACTGAGAACGCCAGTGTGTCTGACACTTGCAAACGTGAAGTGGTCACGTCCAGGGAATACAGAGGAAGATTCTTTATCTACTAGGAACATTATATGAAGTGTACACGTATAAAGTGCTGGAGATGTATCAACTTTATTTTAGAAACAACACATAGAGAAGAGAATTTTAAAATTATCCCTCATTCTATTGCCTTGTAAACTCTAAAATAACACTTATCTAGAATCTACCACTTTAGCCAATGGATCAATACTGTGTTGATGGCTAAAAGTGGAAGTACCTCTTTGTGGAAAAAGGAAATACAAGGTATTCAAAAGGAGTCATTACCAAATCTCTTCAACTAATCAATTGAAAGTGGCAGGCAGTGAGATTGTGTGACGGTTCCAACAAATACAGAAGCAATGTCTAATGTGTGCTAATTGGTCTGTAAAATTATGACGGCTGACTTGTTATACGCAAGAACCCACAGGATTTGGAATAAAAGGGCCTGTGTGGTTTTGGACAAGTCAGCTAAATTTCCCAAATCTTAGTTTACTAGGTTTTAAAAGCAGGTATAGAAATACTGGCTTCCAGAGTTTGAAAATGAGATAAATATGTACAAGGTATTTACATAAGATCAATTTGTAAACTGGGGAGCAATTACATGAAAGAGATTTTTGTTCAACAGACTTTCTTCTGTCTGATGCCAATGTTACTGACATTGGCAACACTTTTTGTTTCTTGAGCACCTGTTATATGCTAGGCCCTCTGCTAAGGGCTCATAGCACACTTTTTCTAATCTTTAAGACAACCTTGAAAAATTAAGTATTATTATTACTACTCTGATTATAGGACACATTTTCTAGGACCTTAGTTTCCATTCGTTGTACACATATACCTTCTTCACCTGCTGGGTTTAGATAAAGACCTAAATACTGAACCACCTCTTCTTATTTATCTTTTTATTTTTTAATTGAAGTATAGTTGAATTACAACGTTGTGTTAGTTCATGCCCATCTTTTAAAAACTAGCTTCCCAGGGCTTCCCTGGTGGCGCAGTGGTTGGGAGTCCGCCTGCCGATGCAGGGGACACGGGTTCGTGCCCCGGTCTGGGAAGATCCCACATGCCGCGGAGCGGCTGGGCCCGTGAGCCATGGCCGCTGAGCCTGCGCGTCCGGAGCCTGTCCTCCGCAACGGGAGAGGCCACAACAGTGAGAGGCCCGCGTAACTCATAAAAAAAAAAAAAAAAAAACTAGCTTCCGTGTCATCATGCCCCCCACGATGGGCCTAAGACCCATCCTCTTTGCTCCTTTAGTGGCAATTCTTCTCTCCTGTGAAAGTTTCGACAATTTCACAGACAACGAACGTGAGGTACATAAGGGCTTCTGGGAGGGAGAAAGAGAAAATCTTCTCAGTTTATATATATGACAAAAAAAGCAGTGATCTGGGCTTCCCTGGTGGCGCTGTGGTTGAGAGTCCGCCTGCTGATGCAGAGGACACGGGTTCGTGCCCCGGTCCGGGAAGATCCCACATGCCGCGGAGCGGCTGGGCCCGTGAGCCATGGCCGCTGAGCCTGCGCGTCCGGAGCCTGTGCTCCGCAACGGAAGAGGCCACAGCAGTGAGAGGCCCACGCACCGCGAAAAAAAAAAAAAAAGCAGTGATCTGAGGCTGGGTTAATGGTTAATTGTGGGTGTGAGGCTGAAAGAGGTTAATGTTACTATTCATTAAGGGGAAAACACCTGTCCCTTTAAAACTTTACCTCTTCCAGTGTATTTTCTATTTGCTTTAGAATTGCGAGAGCAAGTGCTTCCCTCAACGCTTTGCAGACTTAACTGTATAATTTTCTAGGTGAAAGGGATTCTTGCTGAATGACAGTGGAGGGATGGATGGAAGGAACGAGAGACAGTGACGCGTCCCCTGTAGCGGTTCGGAAGCTGGGCTCAGGGCCCAGCTCCCAGGCCTGGCTTTGCCTCCACCCCCCGGCCCAGATGTCACAGTGGCTCTGGGGCAAGGCTACCCGTGCCTCGCACTTCAGGCTTGTTCGGGAATCAAGCCGATGCTTAGTGGCTCTGGATTAAAACCCTTGTGCGCGTGTGTTTCTTCCTACAAAGAATAATAAGTTGTCAGCCTTCAAAGACACTATGAGATATGTGGGGAAAATAGGAAATTAGTGAATGAGAAAATGAATCTCAACACAGATACTCTTATTCTCACGCTGATAAATTACAGAGAAATTTCCCTGGCACGGTTCTGCTAAGCCCAGATCAGCTATTGTCATCGAGACATCATTGAAGCAAGCAAGGCCCACTTCATGGCCCCCAGTAGCTTCTGCCTTTGCCTTTGACGCCCCCTTGTTCCATGATATACAATATAAATATACATATAATTTTAGAACTGTGTCAGTATAGAGGTAAATATGTTAATGCTATGTACTGAACATTTTATTGGAACTAAAAAGTCATTTTTCCTTCTGATTTTAAAAGAAATAAAAACACTTTCATGGTCTCTTAGAGGTCTGGTGGGCTCTAGGCACTGTCTGCTGTGCATAATGGGTAAGTAGGTCCTGATATAATTTCCTTTTTAAATGATGAATTTCTATAACAGTGATCATAAATGATAATTCTCTCTTTCTCTCTCTCTTTCTCTGTCTCTCTCTCTCAAGCTGCTTTTATCACATTTTGACATCAGGGTTACAATACCTTAATAAAAATAATAGAGAATTTTCTTTCTCCTTCTATGTTTGGGAATGAATTAAAGGTTGTAGGAATCATCTTTTCTTCGAATTAAAACCTGTCTATAAAATTGAGCCTAAATGTTTGAAGAAGAGGACATTATTAAGCAAGTTATTTTTGATCCTTTTTGGTTTACTATTCTGTGTTTCTTCTTCTATGTAAGCCAATTCTCCTAGAAATGTTATCCATTGTACCAGTTTTTTTTTTTACATTCATCAGTCATTTATATATTTTATGTTCCCAAAACTTTTATCTGCTCTCAATCTGTGGTATTTGATCATTTTTATCCTTAAAGTTCATATGGTTTTCTTTCTCTTTTTCTTGATTTTCTGTGCCAAACAGCTGGCTATTTTAATCACTCTTTGAAGTGAAACCTTTGGGTTTATTGATTAAATCTACGATTATGCCTTTTCCTAATTTTTATTTCTGCTTTTATCCTTATTATCCTTTTCCTCCCACTTTCCTTTGCTTTTATAAAAATAGTATCTTGGATTGAATACTTAGTTCATTTATTTTTATTCTTTATAAATTAATAATGAAATAATTTAAGTGATATATTTTCTTCTGATTTTACTTTTGGCTACATGCTATAAGCTTTTTAATTTATTTGATTTATTTATTTTTGGCTGCATTGGGTCTTCGTTGCTTCATGCGGGCTTTCTCTAGTTGCAGTGAGCTGGGGCTACTCTTCGTTGCGGTGCGCAGGCTTCTCATTGCGGTGGCTTCTCTTGTTGCGGAGCACGGGCTATAGGCATGAGGGCTTCAGTAGTTGTGGTGCGTGGGCTCAGTAGTTGTGGCTTGCAGGGTCTAGAGTACAGCCTCAGTAGCTGTGGCACACGGACTTCGTTGCTCCACGGCATGTGGGATCTTCCTGGACCAGGGCTGAAACCCGTGTCCCCTGCAATGGAAGGTGGATTCTTAACCATTATGCCACTAGGGAAGCCCATGCTATAAGCTTTTGTATACAGTTTTTTCTTTGGTGATTTCTAAAAGGTCTTCTTCATTTTAATTTCCTCACAATCCAAGAATTGCTTAGCAGAATTCTTTTTTAAAAAAAATTCTAGCTGACTGTTTTTGTCATAGTTAAATCTTTAAAAAAATAAATTTCTTTTTCAAAGAAGACATAAATATGGCCAACCAGCATATGAAAAGATGCTCAACATCATTAATCATCAGGGAAATACAAGTCAAAACCACGATGAGATATTACTTCTCACCTAACAGAATGGCCATTATCAAAAGGACAAGAAATAACAAGTGTCCACGATGATGTGGAGAAAAGGGAACCCTCCTGCATTGTTTATGGGAATGTAAATTGATTGCTGCCCCTATAGAAAACAGTATAGAGATTCTTCAAAAAATTAAAAATAAAACTACCATATGACCCAGCAATTCCACTCCTGGCTGTATTTCCAAAGAAAAGGAAAACACTAGTTCAAAAAGATACATGTACCCCCTACGTTCACTGCAGCATTATTTACAATTGCCGAGATATGGAAACAACCTAAATGTCCATCAAAAGATGAGTGGATAAAAAAGATGTGGTATATATGTACATTTACAATGGAACACTAGTCAGCCATAAAAGAAGAATGAAATCTTGCCATTTACAGCAACATGGATGGACCTTGAAGGTATTATGGTATTAACTTATTAAGTTAAATAAGTCAGACAGAGAAAGATAAATACGGTATGATTTCACTTATATGTGGAATCTAAAAAACGAAACAAATGAAACTCATAGATACAGAGAACAGATTGGTGGTTGCTGGCCGAGGGTGAGGGTGGGTGTTGGGAGATGGGTGAAACAGGTGAAGGAGATCAAAAGACACAAACTTCCAGATATAAAATACACGGGAATGTAACGTACAGTGTGGTGACCATGGTCAATCATAATGTTGTACATATAATATTTGAAAGTTGCTCAGAGAGTAAGTATTAAATGTTCTGGCTTTCCTGGTGGTGCAGGGGTCAGGAATCCACCTACCAATGCAGGGGACACGGGTTCAAGCCCTGGTCCAGGAAGATCCCACATGCAGCGGAGCAACTAAGCCCATGAACCACAACGACTGAGCCCGTGAGCCACAACTACTGAGCCTGTGCTCTAGAGCCCATGAGTCACAACTACTGAGCCCGCATGCCACAAATACTGAGCCCATGTGTCACAGCTGCTGAGACTGAGTGCTGCAACTACTGAGCCCACCAGCCACAACTACTATGCCTGTGTGCCACAACTACTGAGCCTGTGCTCTAGAGCCCGTGAGCCACAACTACTGAGCCCACATGCCACAACTACTGAGCCTGCACTCTAGAGCCCACCTGCCACAACTCCTGAAGCCCACAAGCTACAACTACTGAGCCCACATGCGACAACTACAGAGCCTGCACCCTAGAGCCTGTGAGTTACAACTACTGAGCCCGTGTGCCACAACTACTGAGCCTGAGTGCCACAACTACTGAGCCCACCTGCCACAACTACTGAGCCTGTGAGCCACAGCTACTGAGCCTGCACACCTAGAGCCTGTGCTCTGCAACAAGAGAAGCCACCACAATGAGAAGCCCATGCACCGCAACAAAGAGTAGCCCCCACTCGCTGCAGCTAGAGAAAGCCCGGGCACAGCAGCGAAGACCCAACACAGCCAAAAATAAATAGATAAATAAATAATTTTATTAAAAATAAAGTTCTTGGGCTTCTCTGGTGGCGCAGTGGTTGAGAGTCCGCCTGCTGATGCAGGGGACACGGGTTCGTGCCCTGGTCTGAGAGGATCCCACATGCCGCGGAGCGGCTGGGCCCGTGAGCCATGGCCGATGAGCCTGCGCATCTGGAGCTTGTGCTCCGCAACGGGAGAGACCGCAGCAGTGAGGGGCCCGTGTACCGCAAAAAAAAAACAAAACCCAAAAAACAAAAATAAAGTTCTCATCACAAGAAAGTAATATTTTTGTAACTTCGTATAATGACAGATGAAAACTAGACTTACTGTAGCAATCATATATACAAATGTCAAATCATTATGCTGTGCACTTGAAACTAATATAATATTGTATGTCAATTATGCTTCAATAAGTAAATTAATCAATAAACTTCCATTTTCGTTTCACCAGGCTACAAATGTGGCTTGTACATTTTCTGCTTTGGAATTTACTCAGATTTTCTTCTGGACGAAGATTTTTTTTTTTTCTTTTTTTTTCTTTTACTACCTCATTGCAGTTTTGATTTGCATTTCTCTAATGATTAGTGATGCTGAGCATCCTTTCATGTGTTTGTTGGCAATCTGCATATCTTCTTTGGAGAAATGTCTATTTAGGTCTTCTGCCCATTTTTGGATTGGGTTGTTTGTGTTTTTGATATTGAGCTGCATGAGCTGCTTGTATATTTTGGAGATTAATCCTTTGTCAGTTGCTTTGTTTGCAAATATTTTCTCCCATTCTGAGGGTTGTTTTTTCATCTTATTTATGGTTTCCTTTGCTGTGCAAAAGCTTTTAAGTTTCATTAGGTCCCATTTGTTTATTTTTGTTTTTATTTCCATTTCTCTAGGTAGGCAGAAGACTCTATGACATAAGTTACAGCAAGATCCTCTTTGACCCACCTCCTAGAGAAATGGAGATACACTAATTTTAATTTGCTAAAACAATGCACAAAAATGTTATTTATCTTTTGGGCCTCCCTGGTGGCGCAGTGGTTGAGAGTCCGCCTGCCAATTCAGGGGACATGGGTTCGTGCCCCGGTCCGGGAGGATCCCACATGCCGCTAAGCGGCTGGGCCTGTGAGCCATGGCTGCTGAACCTGCGCATCCATCCGAAGCCTGTGCTCCGCAACGGAAGAGGCCACAGCAATGAGAGGCCCGCGTACTGCAAAAAAAAAAATAAAAAAAAAAAATAAATAAATAAATAAAAAAAATGTTATTTATCTTGATTACTGAATTATTTTGGTGCTCCCTAAATTTTGCATCACCCTAATCCCGGCCCTAGCCAAACGAGTAAAATGCAAACTTCTTGGCATAAATTACTAAGCTTCTCAAAGCTGGCCCCAATTTACCTTTCTTGCACTCCCTTTTGTGACTCTTCCTTAATCTTTCAGAATTCTGCTGAAGCTAAACAGCTATTAGTTTTATAAATTTATTTTTTATTGAGGTATGATTAACGTACCATGAAATTAATCCTTTAAAAGTATAAATCAGATTTTTAGTATCTTCACAGATTTTTGCAACCATCAGCACTCTACAATTCCAGACCATTTTCAGCAGCCCAAAGAGAAACCCGAGAGCCATTAGCAGTCACTTTCCTTGGCAACCACTACTCTGCTTTCTGTGCTATGGATTTGCCTATTAAACAGTTTTTCTTTTGGCAAGATAAGTTCATCCTTGCCTCTGCCTTCAGCTAGAATGTTCTTCCCCTTTGCTTCTTTTTTTTTCCCCTAATTTGTGGGACAAAATCTTACTCATCTCTTAAGACCCATATTAGATCTTACTAACTACCATTCTCTCTATCCTTGCACGCACGGCCCTTTTCATGCATCGCTGCCGTGACACCTGTAACATTGTGCCACCATCTGTTTGTCTTTACTCAGTGGGGAGTTCTTTGAAAGTAGACTTAAAATGTAAGAACAATTTGTTCAGTTCTGTGTTTTCATATTCCCAGCATCCGCTCTCCTATTAAAATATGCTCATTTTATTTTACTCCTTTGGAAAACTACTTCTCCCACTCAAATTATTTGCCTCTGACAGAGCTGTCTCCTCGGTACTTTTCTGCCCACTCATGTTGGACGTGCATGAATCATAGTGCCCTATTCTCTTGGCTTCTGTTATGGGTTCAGACTTTGGCTACATGACCTAATCAGAGCCAATCACAACACTTTGTGGGAACTTTTCCATATTGGTAAGAAACAAGTCCTTTCCTTCCTCTTGGGTCAGATGCTATAGGGATGTGGCTTAGATCTCCCTGAGTGTAGAGGTAATGAGACTAGCTTAACCAAGAGAAGCTGAGATAAGAGATAGAGGGAAAGGAGAGCCCTGAAAGTATCATCCAAGTCCCTAGAGAGAGAGATTAATGTCCAAGGCCAGCTCCCCCTCTTTCCTTATATCCTGTGAGCTATTCAACTCCTTTAGATAAACACGGTATTATGCTAGTTAACTACAATATTTTCTTATTCGTTTTCTAGGTACTTAGTATAGGTTGGCTTCCACATAACAGATACTCAATAGGTGTTTGTTAATCCAATAGTTGATAATTGTACAGCTTCTTCTCTATAGTTGTATCCATCTTACCTAGCTTGAGGCTCCAGCATCTGACAATTGATCCATTTCATACATTTTCCCCCTGTCTTCCCAAACCACAAATGTTAGGAGTCACCACTGGAAATGTGGCCCAAGATGGTACTTTTCCTACCAAGTTCATTCCCAGATTAGTTTACTGGGATTAAATTAGGGGGGAAAAAAATCATATATCTAGGGCCTATTCAAGATTTACCACCTGTCTGATGTTTGGCATCTATCCCATCCTTTTCAACTATCCTTTGCTCAACTCATAACTTGAAAAGATAAGAAATGTCCTGGGGTGGAGAGCAAGTATAACAGTCAGGAGCTAAATCAGACTCCACAATGGATCTGTTTCTTTGACTTTAACCTTTGCTTTTCGTTGCTTTTGTTATTATAATCATACCTAATGGCCTGCCTCAGGGAACCCTGCCCACCTGTGAATGACTGCAAGAAAAAGAAACTAACACACCCGCTCCCTGAGGCTGGCCATTCAGGAGATGTTTTGCAAGACTGATGGCCCTTTTATTTTACTTCCTCACCACCTCTCCCTCTCTGATTCTGTAAAAGAAACTGGCATCCAGACCCTGATATGATGGTTTTTCAGAGACACTAGTCTGCCATCTTCTCGGTCTGCCTGCTTTCCAAATCAAGTAGTATTCCTTGTTTCAACACCTTGTCTCTGATTCATTGGCCTGTCATGCGGCGAGCAGAGTGAGCTTGGACTCAGTAACAAATTTGGCTTAGCCAGCCAGGAGTCTTGCTGTCGTGACTAGCTGGCCCTGGTCAGGGAATATTGAACTAGTTCATTGATTTTGGTCTTGGTTTTGTGTGAGTCGATGCTAGAATTTGTTTGTGCCTTTTGTGTTGGAATTTGTCTGCATCTTTTGTGTTTTGGTGTTATCAAACTTATAAAAACAGGAAATACTCCATCTATCCCGAAGGAGAGCCCTTTGTGGTGTATATTAAATGAGCAAAACATAGCTGTGAGCCTATGACTAAGAAAGACATGATATACTATTATAATAGTGTGTGGACCCAATATACGTTAGGATCAGAAGAACAATGGCCCCTGAATGGCTCACTCAATTATTATACGATCTCGCAGTTAGAAGTGTTCTACAAAAGAGCAGGGAAAAGAGATGAGATTCCATATGTGGGAGCATTTACGCTATTGCATCAGGAGAAAAAGGAGTCGGAGGGCTGCCCCCTTACGGTGCAGCGGTCTGAAAGGAAACCCAAGGTGGAATCTGTTCTACAAGGGAAGAGGAAAAAAATGAGAGTAGGGACATGTTATTTCAAAACTTAACTCCCCTCCAGCCTCTCCAGCTCCCCCAGTGGCGGAGCAGGCTGCACCGGCAGCTGTTCCAACTGCACCCCCCATGCGGCCATCATATGCATTGCCTCCTGTTTCCCCTACCCAAGGGGATCAAATAGAAGTTTCTGTGGTAACCCCCAAGGCACAGGGACCTGGTTTAGTATCACCATCTAAGACCTGACAGGGCACCCAATTTGGACAGGAGTCACTTCTGAAGCAGGGCAATTTCCCTTGCCTCGATAACCTGTAAGAAGCCAGGGGACTCCCCTGGACTTGAGGTGTCTGATTCTGATTTCCCCACAGGAGCCCTGGGTAACACTGACTGAGGAACAAGTTAACTGATTTTCTAATAGATACGGGTGATCTTAAGAGGCTTGTAAATATTAAACAAAAGGGAAACAAAGTCATCCTAGGAGAAGCTTGCCTGTATCTTTGAGATACAAATGTCCTATCTGGTCTTCTCTGAAACCCTTATCTCTGCCATCTCTTTAAAACGCAAATTTTGAAAAAGATGGTACAGTAATTTAGAACTTGACTTGTTTTCCATAATATTAGTAGAAAGGGTTTAGCCATCTAGACAAGTGAGCTTGATGTGTTCCATCTGCCAGAAACCCAACTTTAATCCAACCTCTTTTGTAAACTGATGGGTTTTTACATTGCTGTACCTGACTCAGGGCTGAAATTTTGAAATGAGAACTATAATGTCTCTCTGTGTGTCTGTATGTGTCTTTATCTTTGGATAACTTTGCAGAGGTTAATCTGTAAATGAGCTCTATTTCATTGGCTTAAAGAAAAGTAAGCATTTACTAACCAAACAATTCTAAATACACAAGAAATCAAACTAAATGAGTTTCAGGTTCATGTGAACTGGGAAATATTTAATATTAAATTAATACCTGGTATTACTGTTTATGTTTGTTGCTCTAATTAATATAGACATGTCTTTAAAGCCATCAACATTTAGTACTTTCACTGCACCTAGGTTTAATAGAAGTTAAATGAAATCTTGTCATATCTGTTGCAAACTTGTCAGCAAGAAAAATAACTTGATATGATGGAACTTTAAAGAAAATATAAATGAGATAAGAGTTTTTAGGTAAACTGTAAGAATAATTATGCTTTAAAAATCATCTAAAATAGTTTCTCCAGATTTTGGTAACTATTACCTGCCTCTTGGTAGTCACTAGAAATTAAGGTTTTTAAGAGTCGGGGATTCTAATTTAAATATATAATTAAAGCTACTGAAAATAATAAAACATTTCATATGGTAGAATGTGTGTTTTCAGTTAAGAAGGTATGAGGAATGAAATTACATTTTACTGAGAAAGTTTTGTACATGGTCAGGATTAACTAAATTTAGATTGAACTTAACTAAGTAAATGGGGTTTGTTAAGTAAGCTAATAGGAGACTGGAATTTGATCTCTCTCTCTGTTAGAAGTGCTCCTTTTGATAACAGACTATGTGAATTTCTGTGCCCTTAGGTGATCCGTATTTGTTTTCTTTTAATCATTTTGTGACTTTGGTTAAATGAATAAGTACTGTTTCACAGTGACCTATGATCCTGTTGTGTTTTAAAACCTTCTTGATATTTTTAACAAACTTCCCAAATATCAAAATCTGACTAGAGCTTTTTAGCCTCCAGCTGATTCTGGGATGCTTGGAAGGAATAGCTCTGAGACATCTCAGAGAGAGATGTCAAACTAAGTTTATTTGGTATGTTAAATTACTTCAAAAAACATTGTCAAATAATTGGAGATGAACCTTAGATTATAATGTATGGATAAGTGTCATTTATATCGATATTCTAAAATTTATATGGAATCCCTAACATCTGATATGTCCTGATATGTTATCAATCATTATACTAGTTATTCTAAAATGTTATATTCAAGTTTCCTGCTAATTGCATTGTACTCAAATCTTTAAACATGCTATTTTAAGTTTTTTGTCCTGATGCTTTTACAAAATGAAGTCTTTTTCAAGAAGGCTGATAAAAAGGAAATTTTTTAACAAATGTAAGTTTCTGATAGCCTTTAGGTGATATCACTGGAGTGGGTAACAAATGACAAAACTAATGGGAAATGTGATTATTTCATCCAGATCAATGGGAATTAATTACATGGGACTGAATGAACTGGTAAATATGATTTATAACTTAATGACTTTGGGAAATATATTAGCTTTAATCTTTGTTTTTCAGAAAAACCTTTTCTCTTATGCTATAATCTGCAATAAGTTGATGAAGTATGCCTTTGTAAACAAAGATGAAACATTTATCTTTTTCTCTCTACTTGATCCTGCCAGAATTTGTTGTCTCCAGCTGGCTCTCCTGTGGACTTGATATTATTCTAATCATTGTTTTAATTTGTTTTTTATTTCCAAATTGTTTGTGCTTTGTGTCTCCCTGCTGCACTATGTCTTTGTCAGTGTTAACTAGCTACATTACTTATATCCTGTATATTTTATAAGACTGTTGTCTCTTGCAGTACCCAGTGTGTAACCAGGCCTCCAATAAAACTTCTATGGCTAAACATCTTAAAGAAATAGATCACATTTATAACATAAAATAATTGTAATAATGTGACTCTAGGTATGGGAAGAAGCAACAAGGGAAAATGTCTCCTGGATCATAATTAGAGAATCCAGAGAATCTTTAATTATCAATAGGGCTTAATCCGAAAATTAGCAGCATGTCAAGAATTTTCGCGTGAACTGGTATGAGCCTCCCAGCACTGTGGGACAAAATTTGGTCATGAATTGTCTCCCAAATATTGGTGAAATTCCTGACCAAGAGGAGAGTCATCAGGGATTGCAGCCCTCCTGTGTGAGCTGGTGAACCCTGAGGAAAGTCAGGAAGGAGAAGAATACCTGCCATCTAGCAGCCATCAGACTGCAGCCACTCCGTATGGCGAGCCCTGAGGAAACTCAGGATGTGAAAATACAGGATACAGGCCCCAGATAGCTGAGGCGCCTATCAAAGGAATGATTTCAGTGAGCCCAGACTCTTGCATCTTCCCATATATGGAAAAAGGCTACATTCCTTAACTTGAGATGCGGTCTTCTGGGCTTGAAGCCCTCAAAATTCCTGAAAAGTCTCAACTTTTAGGTTGTGAATATGTTTAAGTCTACAGGTGTAAAGCAGACACTTCCAAAGAGGAACAAAAGACAAATCTCAACGTTTGGGACACTGACCCCGCCGGCAGACACTCCCAGAAGGATCTATCTGATGGAGCAGTTGGAATATTGTCACCCCTCTTTCCACATGATTGTGGAATAGGCATTGACAGTGGGGAAGTGTAAGAGGGAAGCGCCAATTTTCATTGCTTTTGTTATTATAATCATACATAATGGCCTGCCTCAGGGAACCCTGTCCACCTGTGAATGGCTGCAAGAAAGAAGAAATTAACACCTCCCCTCCCTGAGGCTGGTCATTCCAGGTGATATTTGCAAGACTGATGGCCCTTTTACATTACTTCCTTACCACCTCTCCCTCTCTGATTCTGTAAAAGAAACTGGCATCCAGACCCCGAGTGTTTTTCGGAGACACTCGTCTGCCATCTTCTCGGTCTGCTGGCTTTCCAAATAAAGTTGTATTCCTTGCCCCGACGCCTTGTCTCCGAGATTCATTGGCCTGTCTTGCGGCGAGCAGAGCGAGCTTGGACTCGGTAACACAACCTCTGGAAAGACTTTCCTTCACATGCCTCCTGCATCAGCCTCGGGGGCTGTCGGATGCCCCATGGTGGATGTCAAGTTCCATGACAGTCCGGACTCTTCACCCAAGTTATTGTGTGGCTGGCACACTTCATTTTGCCTTTTGAGAGTTTCAACTTGTTCACTTGAAAAATCAGCGTTCTGATCAAATAAGGCCTAAGACGTCTTCTATCACTGGCATGCCACGATTGCATGAATCTTTGCCATTAAAGATGTTTCCTCAAAATGAGTTTGGTTGTGTGACAACTATAAGACTCCAGCATTTCCAGTATCTGCAGATAAGGCCTGGTAATCGTATTTGATCTTACAACAGAGAGCATACACTCTGTCAGCATGTACCTCTTAAGAATTGTACTTTGTGTATCTTAAATATTACAACTAAGATACATTTCCAGATATAAAGATGTATACGTGGGTTGTGGCCTTAGACTTTGTTGTGGTCTAACTTTCATTTTTTTGGATGAAATTAAAAACACTTTGAATGGATAAAATATTGTGTACATTATAGTAAAACAATATTGACTAGAAAAGAAATCTTTTCCTGTAAATCTCCAGTTGGATATAAATAAATTGACCTCAAGAAAAATATTACTCAATAAGTTGACGGGAATACTTTTGGCAAATAAGAGGTTAAAATGGTGTATAAGGCACACATCAGCCTAGAATCATAATACTGGTGAATATTTTTGTTGTGCTTTGTGGATTTCAACTTCCCCTCTCTACTGTTAACATTACAACTGTGCCTTGAGAGTTTCTCTCATCTCTGGAAGCAGAATTTACTTTTTCTCCTTCTTCTGATTATGATGGAAGAGTGATTTATGAAGAAATATATAAAAAGAAGAAAATATTTGTCCAAGTGTGATGTCCTAGGCATTCTCTTATCAATCACCTCATCTCATTTTCACACAGTCTTTCTATCCGTATTATTATATAATGAAAGAAACTGAAGCTCAGATAAGATAACAGGCTGATAAATGGGAGAGAAAAAATGGAACTCTAGGTGTGTCTGACTTTATTGTATGTGTTAGACCCAAACGGTCTGCGAGAGATTCCAACTCGCCCAAGAACCGCCAAGAGTCGAGAGTCGTTGCAACACGCAAGAGGTTTATTAGGAGCCGATGCACCGGGGTTCCCTGAACCTCACGCAGGAGGCCGATGGGGAACCCCTAAAAGCGGAATCACATACTTTTTATAGGTTTATTTACTCATAGGGCGGGTATATTCTCACAATGATTGGGTAAATGTGGTGACTTTTGAATTCATTGGCTTAGGAACTTTTGCCCCACCTTCTGGCTGTTACAGTTGTTCGTTCATTGTGGCGGTTAGGGCGTATACCTATTACGGGCAACTGGAAAATTACCCGCTGGCTGGAAAGTCCCCGTCAACTGAAAAACTCCAAGAATTGGTTTCGATAGGGAGAAGAATTGGTTTCGATAGGGAGAAGAATTGGTTTCGATAGGGAGAAGGAGTGGCACAAGAGGTTGGTTTACGGGAACAAGTGAGGGGGTGGAAAGTCCCTAAAGGCCCCACATTCGTAACATATAATAAGATTCTAGAAGGAAATAGTAAAATGTCCTTTCCTTGTAATTAGGAAAGTGTGAACAGTTTGTAATATGATTTATAGAATATTTAGAAACCAATACCAGCTTCAAAATTGATCGCAAATCAATTTTTGTTTTTGTTTTTGCTTTTTACCCATAGTAACAGCTGCCATGCACTTACTGAGCTTCAGGCATTGTAGAAAACATTATATGTGTATGACCTCATTCAATCCCTACAGAAACCCTGTGTAATAAGAACTATAATTGCCACCGTTTCATAGATTTATATTTTAAGATTCTGAGAGGTTAAGTAATTTAATGTGCCCAAAGTGCCCTGTTAGTAAGTGGAAGAAGTGAACTTGAACCTCAAGGGTTTCCTGACGTAAAATTCTGAGCTTAATCACTGGACTATAAAGTCAGGTACTAGGTCAAATGAAGAACTACTTCTATGCTAGCTTTCTGCTAACGCATTGAGTAACTTCTTATAATGATTTTATCTTCTCTTGGCCTTGGTTTTCTCCTCTGTAAGATTAGAAGGTAGAATGAGAACATTTAAAAAAAAATAAATTTATTTATTTATTTTTGGCTGTGTTGGGTCTTCGTTACTATGCGTGGGCTCTCTCTAGTTGCGGCGAGTGGGGGCTGCTTTTCGTTGCAGTGGGCGGGCTCAGTAGTTATGGCTCATGGATGGGCTCTAGAGTGCAGGCTCAGTTGTTGTGGTGCATGGGCTTAGTTGCTCCATGGCATGTTGGATCTTCCCGGACCAGGGCTCGAACCCGTGTCCCCTGCATTGGCAGGCAGATTCTTAACCACTGTGCCACAAGGGAAGTCCCTAGAATGAGAACATTTTAAGAATTTCTTCCTCTTTTCAACATACAATGAGTTTCCATGGCCCAAAACAATTCTCAAATGTACAGCAATCAAGTTATCCAGGCTTCTTCCATCTGACTTTTTTTTTAATTTAAAAAAAAAAAAAATGACTCGGCCTACCATCTCTGAACTTGAGCCCCATGTGAACTTTTGATTTGGGAAACACCATTGGTTTCACTCTACCTACGAAATAAATGCTGATAGAATACTTCACTCTCTTTCTACAAGCTATCCTTCCGAGCACAGTTAAGGTGGGGTGGGGCTGGTCGTATGATGAATTGGGAGATTGGGATTGACATATATACACTAATATGTGTAAAATAGGTAACTAATAAGAACCTGCTGTATAAAAAAATAAACAAAATTAAACTTTAATAAAAAGGATTAGTATGAGAGAGTGTAATGCTTTCTAGAAGAAGGACTTTGTTTTTTTTTTAATTAATTATTTTTGTAGTAGTATTCCATGGTATTAAATATAATACAATTTATTTACCTGTTCTGTTAATGAGTCTGTAGCTTATTTTTGGTTTTGTTTTGCTATTATGAATATACATTTATCTGTTCCCTGGCACACACATGCCACATTTTCTCTAGCATTTATACACGGAAGTAGGATCATTGGATTTTAGGACATGCGTGTTTCAACTCTACTAAGCTAGTTTGGTACCATTGATAGCTTAAAGTTTTAAAATTAATTTATTATAAATATTTAACATCCTGGAGCATGAAAGAAGTCATAATCCTGTTGGACTGTAAAGTCTGGCTTACTGGCTGTACTTCCAACACAGCAAAAGAATACTGTGCTCAGTTAGACTTAAATGGCTTTAACCAAGATATTAGTAAAACCTACTCGAAGAGCAGGTTGTTACCTTCAGCTGGGCTACTGAAATAAGGAGAAATCGTCATTGCATAAAGACTAAAAGAAAATCAGCAGAGGAATCGATAAATGAAGAATACAGGAGACCCTTTTGTTTCCAAAAAAATCACTTGGAAAGATGGGCAGTCTTGCTTCTTCTCTGTTACTATTGAGATATTTATGCTATTTCAGCCCCCTGAAGATGGTCAGCGTCCGGTGAACTCTAGATCAGGGAACGCAAGCTTACAAACCAGGAACAGCAAGTAAAGCATCTACACTGAGTCTGCTTCCCCATCCTTCTTGCCTGTGCCTCAGCCTTCCCCTCCCCTGCCACTTCCTTCTATTCCCCTGTAGTCGTCACGGATTCCAGGGATAACTCGCGTCACGCTCCTGGTGAAACTCCCCGAGAATTACAATGCACAAGGGAAATTGCGCAGAAGTTTCTAAGAAATTGACATCTTAAGGAGTATGTTCTCAGACATGTAAAAGGTAATACAGAGTTCACGTTCACTTCATGAGTTTAAACCTTTTTTCCATTATGGAATCTCATGGAAGTCATCCCAATGGCCCTCAGAAAGAAATGCCTGCGTGTCTCTCTTCAGTAAGTGTTTCCGTCCTGGACGGATGCCATGAACCTTGGTGGGCACTGAGCTATTCCTAGTGAGTGGTGACTCATGCGTACAAATACCATTGTCGTGGGCTAAATAAAGGGTAAAGAGCATCTCACACACCTATGGACAGTGGCTAATCCAAGTATGTAGATAACATTGTGATGAATGAAGGACAAAGGTATTTAACATCGTACATTAATCCTAGGTGGCTTTTTATCCTCTCAATCAATGGATATATAGATTTCAGCTATTATGGAAATGAGAAGACATTTTTGATATTAAAATTGTTTTTGAGATCTGAAAGTCTGGGAACTACTGCTGTGTAACATACATCTGCACCTCTAACATTGTGTGTGTGTGTGTGTGTACATGCAAACTCACATGTACATATCTCTAGATATATTTTATAAAAATCCACATTGCCAGAGGATGGGAGGACATTAAGAAAAATTTTTCTGCAGAGATGTACCTTCCAGCCCTCTCTGAGACAGCATTTTAAATTATTAAACAGAATACCTAACATTTGTACTTGAATCTTGTTTGTAAACAGAAACATTAGAGTATGTCATCATTTAACAGGATGTCTCACACTGCAAATGGAACATAGCGTCCATTTGAGTTGCATCTTTGTAAACATTATTTGTAAATCACTAAATACTTCATAGAAAGAGCACCAAAAAGCTGATTTGCTTAAATATGAATCAGAAAATAAAATGAAGCGACAATTGAATAGCAGTAAGTATCTTTCCTTATTTATTGTCCAGGTTTTGAAAAACTGAGGTTCTTTTTTTTTTTTTTTTATTTTGCCAATTCAGTTTTGTTTTTCAAAGACACGCAATTTCTTCCAGACCAGAGAGTAACTATTAGCAGCCCTGAATATACATGCAGATGCATTGATTTTCTCTTGATTTGAGAAAAAATTTCTTTGAGTGGAAGAGACTGATCTTTCCTAATTAGCATAAAAATGACACCCTTCCTTACAATTCAATTTTATAATTAAACTCTCTGAAGAAGAGATCCTGGTGATGCTTAGGAGAGAGAGAAAGAGTAAAAAACAATGTGAAGCAAATACACCAAGGAAATGATAAAAAAATGATAAATTAAAGACTCATAATTAGATGACCACGAGGTGCCTACTCTTGCTTGTATTTCTTCCCCCACAGGTGATTCAATAAATAGCATCCCTGAGAGCATTCATGTAAGCAGTGTCTTGGCACCAGGGAATGGTAAATTTGGAACTGACCCCTGCAGTCGGTCCTGGCAGCCTTGCTCAACTGAGCAGTTCTTTGGTGTGAGTTGATGCACAGGAGATCGTGTGCAGGACAGATCATCCTTCATATCTGCTGTGCTTACAGATGTGAAAATATAGATACTGTAGCACATGAAGATGAATAACCCATGTGAAGTTCAAATCTATTCCTCCTTGAACAGAATTATTCCTTGCTTTCGCCCTTCGGTAGAAACTTTTCTCTTCCCACATGCAAACAAAATGTCGCCACGCAAAGACCTTGCTAATGAGAGTGAGTGCTTGCTGATGCTTGTTTGGAGAATGAGGGTGGCTTTTGTGGAAATGTCTGGAGTCCCTGGCAAGCCCTATCTGCTCATAAACAAGAGGCATCTACAAAGTCTGGTTCCTTGTAAAAGGATGGAACTGAGTCTTAGAGGGAACCACCCCCGAGGAGTTCATCTACTAGGAAAGACACAATTTCCTTTAGAGCAGACAGTTCCAGACAGTTAGCAATTATTTCTCATTTTGAGAGGACGATGGAAATCCATCTTTTCCTTCTGATGCTTGCACATTGCTTCCATGTTGCAGCAGGATCCCCTTGGCTACCAGATACTTACCTCACAAGAATTTTAGTCTTTCATCCACTAGAGTAAACCATTTTCTCCCCCAAAGCAAGAGGGTGTGTCTTTTTACACTTTCAAACTTTGCTTCTACCTTAAAGATCAACTTACTCAACCTGGATTTGATTAGGCATAAAACAGACTGAGAATGACAATGCTTTGTTTCTATTTCCTAAAAAAATACATAAACAAGCAAGCACAGGCCACTAGCAAACCATTCCTAATATTCCTTGGCATTTGAGGTGTTTTAGTTGTTTTTTTTTTAATTAATTAATTTATTTATTTTTGGGCTGCATTCGGTCTTTGTTGCTGTGCATGGGCCTTTTCTAGTTGCGGCGAGTGGAGTTTACTCCTCATTGCGATGTGCGGGCTTCTCACTGCGGTGGCCTCTCTCGCTGCAGAGCACGGGCTCCAGGTGCACAGGCTTCAGTAGTTGTGGCACACAGGCTCCATAGTTGTGGCTTATGGGCTCCAGAGTGTAGGCTCAGTAGTTGTGGTGCACAGGCTTAGTTGCTCCGTGGCATGTGGGATCTTCCCACACCAGGGCTCGAACCCATGTCCCCTGCACTGGCAGGCGGATTCCCTACCACTGTGCCACTAGGGAAGTCCGAGGTGTTTTAGTTTTGATTTCTTTAAATGCATGCGGATTCATGGCATTGTAATTTAGGATTTGTCTGAATGTAGTGTTGAATTATGCCATCTGCACAGCTAATTTTAGGTACAAGTCACTTGGTCCAGCTGAATGGCCTGGAGTAAAGAATTCTCTAATTAAAATTGACTCATGTTATAGAGTACATAACTCTCATGCAATGATAAAAACTTTTTTTTCTTGGAAAAATAATTCTCCAAAGAAGCTATGCCTAAAGTTACAGAAATTCTCCAAACCAAGGATGTGAAAGGTCCAAGAAGTACCTTGCAAATATCAGAGGTCTCCTGAATGAATAAATATTTCATGTTTTCATGGTATAAATTCAGCTCCTGGTAGAAATTCTTGAAAGCACCAGTATTAGCACTCTGAGTTACAAGTGACAAAAAAACAAACAAACAAACAAACCACTTCATAAAGGATAAAAAAAACAAAGGGAATCCAATGCTTCACATGACTGAAGAGGTTGGGGAACAGGATGGTTTCAGGAATGTCTTGATGCCAACAAGACTCTTCCCTAGGTTCTTCCTCCCTGTGGATTCTTCCTCCATGTGGATTCTTCTTCCATGTGGATTCCTCTTCCATGTGGATTCTTCTTCCATGTGGATTCTTCTTCCATGTGGATTCTTCTTCCAGGTGGATACCTTTTCCATGGAAGTAAGATGTCTGCAGCATCTACAGCCTCATATCCTTCCAGCCTCAGGTCTGATGGAAAGACGACTTGTCCCTGTCTCAATACCCCAACTGAAAGTTACACTCTGTCTCATCACTGCCCATCCCTCTATCAATTACTGTGAGCAGGGGATTATGAGAACACAATGCACTGTTAGACTTGGGGCTCTGTCACCCTATGTTCCACTTTAGAGCTGATGATGGAGGCCCACCTGGCCTAAAAGAATGAGGATGGGGGAAGAACCTTAAACTAAAACTAAAATTGGAGGCCCCTGCCATGAGGAGGATGGCCAATGGGGATGCAAGCCCCACCCTCCCAGAACCCTTTGCCATCAGCTCATCTCCTACTTTTCCTTACGCGTCAAGGATGTTTTAAAACGCAGGGACTTCCCTAGCATTCCAGTGGTTAAGACTCTGAGCTCCCAATGTAGGGGGTGTGGGTTCCATCCCTGGTCAGGGAACTAAGGTCCCACATGCCACACAGCCAAAAATTAAAAAAAAAAAATCATAAGTGGGGGGATAATTTTATAAACCTAATAATTAGTACTCTAACACAATGTTTAAATTTTTAATATAATTATTAGTTATATTGTACTCAGTATTAGCTATTTCTTAAGTGGGTTCTTTATATTAACATGCACAAGTTCTTGCAATTTTCATCCAGAATGCAGAATTCAAATTTCATTTTAGTCAATCTGAGGCAAAGGATACTGTTAGGACATTTTACACGTGCATAGATGTAAACTAAGTCATTAAGCTCCTCCCTCCCTGCCAGGAAAGCATTTTCTGGTCCTGTGTTTAATTTGTTTTATTAAAGACCCCTCCAAAAAATAGGAAAAGCAAGCATTGATTAAAAACAACATGGCCTAGTGGTAGAGAATGCAGAAAAAGCATATTACTTGGTACAAACACTCCAAACAAAGTATAAAGACACTCATATTTAATATCATATTAAGTAGTAATTTTTCATGGCTGGAAGGACCACAGAGATCATTCAACCCTAAAACTTCTTAGTAAAGATGCTTTCTCAGTAAGCTAGTTGTCATTATTTTTCCCAGTTGGCAGGATGGCCAGGGAACATTCACATCAGCATATCCTGGGGCTGGTTCCATAAAGAACTCTCTGCTCCTCCAAGAGCACCTGTGACCCCAGCTCAGCTGATTCCTTCCCAGGCTCCATTCATTCCAAGTGGCTTTGAGACCCTCCGTGTTCCTAGCTCTGTGCCAGGTGCCGGGATACAAAGATGAATAGGATGACGGTGGCCCCTGACCACCTGGTGCCTCCAGTCCAGTGCAGGCGACAGACATCACTCATGTTATCACTCAAGTACATTCGTCAGTACAAAGTGTACTTCGTGTGATAAAGGGAAGTTTCAGCGTCCTGTGATAGGGTCTCAGGGCCTGTCCAGCTCGGCCCAGAGACTTAGGGAAGTTGCCTTTGAGCTGAGAGTAAGACAAGGATGAAAGTCTGGGCTGTACCACACGCTGAAGGCCCTCCCGTCTGGAACCCAGAGCACAGGGAAGGAAGTTCTGTAGGACCACATCATGCAGCAACGTGTAGACTGCAAGGATTTGTCTTTTTTTTTTTTTTTTAAAGAGAAAGGATATGTTTTATTTAAAACACCAACGATTTACAGCCAAATAAATAGCTGAAGGAAAATTATGAAATACACTGCATATTATATTTAGCAATTTAGATTTAAAAATTTAAGATAATTAGAAGGATTTGAGTCTTTATTCTGAAGTTTTAAGCAAAGGGTGACAGAATCACATTTGCATTTGGAAAATCACCCTGGCTAGTGTGCAGGGAACAGATTGGTGTCAAAATGATGGAGAACAGCGAGGAAGGTAGTAGGTCAGTCCAGGTGAGGGAGGACGATGGGGTGGTGGCCTGTCCTACTGGAGAGGAGAGGTCAGACAGATTGGAGAGAGATTTTGAATATAAAAAGACACGTTGGTTCTCAAAGTCTGAAGAGTCACCGAATGCTGGGATGGTTTTTTTGCAGTGTGCTTTCTGAGAGGTCCAATAACCGAACCCAGTTTCCCTAATGAGACTGAGTGAAGACGGCCACATCCCTGCAGTTCTTCACCACATGTAGACGCTCCAGGAGCAGAGGTGCTCACACTCTGTAACTTTCTGGTCACTGCAAAAGCCTTTGGATTCCCCGCCCTGTTCATTCAAGTCACTTTGCTGCTGATTAACTCATAGACGTCTTCAAAATGTGAAAGCATCCCAAAACCCAGGGTGCCTGTGTGTCTTAAGATCTTTTGAGTCATATCGCAGTTTCTAAATATCCGTTCCTTAAATCCTTGCACCAGCGTGGTCTGGAGGACTTTACAGCTGAGCAAAGATAGCTGACCTCACATAACACGCTGTATGAGTATTGTTCCTTAAGTGGATACTGGGTTTTGAAATTAAACATTCACATTTAGACCAAAGTGATGCAGACCTTCCATTCTTCCTCCACTTTCCCTTCCCCTCCCTGCTTCCAACGGTACCGGTGCTGCCAGGAATCTTCCTGCAGGCTGTTATCTCTTTTTCCAAAGCAGATGTTCCCAAACCACTGATGCTGGTCTTGAGCTTTCCACCTTCAGGTCCAGATGCTCATATACTCGTTCAGCCAGGACATGTTCATCAGAGCCTATTCTATGCCAGCCCCTATTAAAGAAAAGGTCCTCTAACAACTCTAATCCACATATCAGAAGTTAAATTCACCATCAGACCGTGCGAAATCTACCCCTTACTTGTGTTCACTGTCTCAGCGAAGGTTAACATAACTCACTTTGCTTTAGCTCCGCCAACGCCTACCCCCATCCCTCCCACCCTTCACAGCCCAGTCACCAAGTCCTCTTTCAAATCCATCCCCTTTCCTGCCATCCTTCCCTGTCAGGGCCTCTGTCCCTACCCTTGTCATTCCTAGTGTAATAAGCTCACACCAAATCTCTCACCGCCAATCAATGTTTCCTATGCAAGCCGTCTATTATAAAGACTGATCCTGTCACTTCTGTGCCTGAAAGTCTCCAGGGCGATGTTTCCTCGTCTCCTTAAGGATAAAACCCTAGCATCCCCGTATAGCAAACAGGTCCCTTAGGACTGTGCTCCTTCACCCTCTGGCTGCATCCCAGCATCCCCCAGGCACAGCAGTCATGACTGATTCCTTATTCTGCAGTTTTACAACAAGGTCGAGTCCATGTATGTGCTCTCTGTGCCTCCTGCTACTGCCCGTCACCCTCATGGTCCTATTCTAATATTACTTCTCTGCACAGGATCCTCGGGGTCAGGTCCACGTGTGCCCCTGTCATTCTACTTTGTCCATCAATTTACTAAGACACTCGGATCACCACTTACTCTGATCCTGTGTCCTGTCTCTCTCTCTTTCCCACTCAACCCAACCTTCTGGAGCACAGACCTCTGATCCCCTAGGACCGACCACCATACAGGCAACGCAGTAAGTGACCAACTAGCACTTGCTGAACCAGGACTGGCGATTGTAATAAACTTAAAAATGAGCAAGTGCTTCTGTGTGCTCAGTGCTTTAGCAAGTTCAGGAGAAATGCACACACACCCGCTAAGGAAACAGAATTAGATCTTGAGTGAGACAATGAACAGGTAAGTGTAAAAAACTCAACTATGGGACGCCCTGAACAAAATGACTTTCAAGATATCTTTTTACACAATCAATAGTAAAAATACATTTTATATCACAAATTCTCCCCATCCAATCATGCTTAATAAAGAAATATAAAATTTTACAAATATAATACTTCCTCTCACTATATAGGATGCCTTCTGATATTTTTTCTGTAACTATTTCATTTTGTAAATATTGGCTCTAAGCCACTCAATTTATTTTATGACTCATTTTGGAAAATACTGCTTTAGTATATTTACCATGTTTGATTTACACAGATTTCTATTCACCCAACTTCTGTAAATAATTAAGGCTGTATGTAAAAAGTAAATAAGTAATTTCTCTAATTTTTAGGGCTGCTTGAAACTCATCAATTTCCTTAACAGGAGATCCTCACTGCCAAAGCCACACTACTTTTTTTCTTTTTTTCATGAGATTCATATTTGTTTATTTATTTATTTTTGGCTGTATTAGGTCTTCGTTGCTGTGCGTGGGCTTTCTCTAGCTGTGGTGAGCGGGGGCTACTCTTCGTTGCGGTGTGTGGTCTTCTCACTGCAGTGGCTTCTCTTGTTGTGGAACACGGGCTCTAGACACGAGGGCTTCAATAGTTGTGGCTCACGGGTTAAGAGCACAGGCTCAGTAGTTGTGGCGCGTGGGCTTAGTTGCTCTGCGTTATGTGGGATCTTCCCGGACCAGCGCACGAACCCATGTCCCCTGCATTGGCAAGTGGTTTCTCAAACACTGTGCCACCAGGGAAGTCCTACACTACTTTTTAGTGACAGCAAATAGCTTGTGATGAGAATTTTTGGAGATATTTCACACACATTGAACTCAGTGGAAGAGGGCTGAGACTTGAAGCAGGATTTGCCATCACCAGGTTGACATTTTCTGTCTTCTAGGTGGATTATAAACATTTTGAACCATATTTCCTATTGTGAAAAGCTCTCTGATTGTTCTCCTTTTCTATTAGTGTGATTTATTTTTTTATTTGTTTCTTAACATGATACTTTAATGTAAAATATGATTATGGGGGTTTTCTTGAAATGAAGATAGTGATAGGAATCAATTCAACATTGATATGAAGAATCATTCCAGAATATTATTCTTTTTTTTTCCTATTTTTAGACAACTCTATTACTCGGAATAAATGACATATAGCTCTCCTATCAGCATGGTATTTGGCGAGGAAAGTTGCAATGTCTCTTCTTTAATCTTAAGAAACACGTATCTGCCAACCATTACGTTGCCTTGTGAAAAGTAATAAATGTTACACTTCATATGTCAGCATTTCAGTTCCCAGTAAAGGAGAGTGTTCATTGTTTTCTAAATGAAAGAACAAAAATTTGAGAAAGATAAAAAGATTTTGCCAGTGTTTCACTGTAGAAGCATTTTTCTCTTAAAAAAAAAAACCTGTTACAAGAACTGTACCTGAAATGAGGACACTTGTCATTATATATATGCCTTCATGACTAAAACTGTGAATATTTTAAACTGAGACTTTGAAAAGCACACTTACATAAATAATTGTTTTGTTTTTAAATAACTTATATTTCAAAACAAGATTTAAGCTCCGTTGAGAAATTTGTCAAAATTAACTTTCTACCCTATCTTCCTGCTAAGTATAGTAGCACAGCTGCCATGAATTCAAAATCTGAATATAAAACTTTTTTTTTTTTTTTTTTTTTTTTTGCGGTACGCGGCCTCTCACTGTTCTGGTCTCTCCCGTTGTGGAGCACAGGCCCTGGACGCGCAAGGCTCAGCAGCCATGGCTCACGGGCCCAGCCGCTCCGCGGCATGTGGGATCTTCCCAGACCGGGGCACGAACCCGTGTCCCCTGCATCAGCAGGCGGACTCTCAACCACTGCGCCACCAGGGTAGCCCTGAGTACACAACTTTTATAAGTGAGACTTAGAACACCATTTTCAACATATAGTATGGGGACCTCGATGTTTCAAGGCCATGCGTTTCCTCACTGCATTTAGTGGTGATGCTATACCTCTGAAGGCTTGAGAGAAGGATAAAGAAGGAGGCTATGTGATTCCATATTCATGTAGGTATTGTTCTCTTTCAGGTGAGTTAGAATTGTTTACACAAAAAAATGTCAAAACTATTTATTGGGAATTTTCCATATTGTTTTGTGGACCATAGGAGGGCAGCCCCCTGCCCAGGGTGGGCAGCGTCCAAGCGGGGGCAGAGCCTGCAGAGGCCACTGTCCAATGAGGTGTAGTACCCAAGTGGGGGAGGGGATGTCTGGAGTGCAGTGACGAGGATGCCGCCGTGGCACTGGGACCTGTAAGTGGCTGGGCAGGGGACGGCGGTGCTGACAGCCCGGGCAGAGTAAGGAGGGCACCGGTGCAGGAAGATGGGGTGGCAGCGGTGATGATCACGGGTCACACAGAGGAGTCTGAACCAGTGGAGACTATGTCAGGGCTGGTGAGAGCCAGGTTTCTCACTGTCAGAGGAGGGGGCACAAATATGGATAGGGAGAAGACGAGAATGAATCTTGCAGTGTGGCATCCAAATTGGAGATCTTGGCATGAAGTCATGTTTTCCAACATAGGTGACATAGAAATAGATGCAGAGGTAAATGTGTGTGTATCAGGGTTCTCCAGAGAAACAGAAGCAGTAAGATGTTCGTGTGTGTGTGTGCGTGTGTGTGTGTGTGTGTGTGTGTGTGTGTGTGTGGTTTACAGTAAGAAACTGGCTCAGGTGATTATGGAGGCTGGCAGGTCTCAGGACGAGCAGTTGGCCAGCCAGACCCTGGGAGAGCTGATGGTGTACTTCCCGTCTGGACATAGCAGACTCAAGACTCAGGAAAAGCCAGGGTTTAGGTCTGAGTCCAAAGGCAGCAGAACGGATGTCCCAGTTCCAAAGGTGTCAGACAGGAGGAGTTTCCCCTTGTTTGTGGGAAGGTCAGGGTTGTTCTATTCAGGTCTTCAACTGATTAGACGAGGCACCCACATTGGCAGAGGGCAAACTGCTTTCCTCAGGGCACTGCTGCACGGGTTTATCTCCCTGAAACACCCAACACCTTCACAGACACACCCAGAAATAATGTGTGACCAGTGTCTGGGCACCCCATGGCCCGATCTCATTGACACATGGAATTAACCATCACAGTGTGTGTGTGCTTGTTTGTCTGTGTTTAAAATACCTACCACCCAGATCTTGGTTACTAAATAGTATTCTCCCTTAAAAGAGCTCCTTGGAGAAATGACTGAATCCATGGCTGGGCAGGGAAAGCATAAGATAATCCTGGACCATCTTTCTGTGCTATAAGCAAGTGCTGGAGGAATAGTGAAGGTGCGTCAAAGGACACAGGGGCCAGCCTGAAAAGGCTCCCACTGGCCAAAACCAGGACGAAATAAGTAATAATAGCAACAGGCTATAACATCAAATAGAATAAGAATCCATGAGCCCATACTTACATAAATTAATTGAAAGTTTGTTGAGGCCACTCTCATACTTACATAATCTCAAAGTACATACACACTAAATATGTAGTAATTACAAAGGGGAAAATTGGTAATTTCTCATGGCGAATCCTGACAGACACCACTTTACACAAATGATTGACATTAATAGTCAATAGGACAAATCAAATCAAGGACGCAACGAGACAAATGTAGTGGCCACTTCTGGGGTACTCCTGCAAGGCATAAAATGCATATTCTGAATCTAATTATGAGGAAACACAAGACAAACCAAAATTCCAGGGACATTCTACAAAATAGCTGACCTTTATCTTTGAAAGTGCCAAGGTCATGAGATCAAGAAATACTGAGGATCTGTCCCAAACTGAAGGAGAGTAAAGGGATATGACAACTAGATGCAACATGTGATTCTGACCTGAATCCTTATCTCGTAAAAGACATGGTTTGATAAAATGTAAATGAGATCTGAGATTATACAGGAGTGGTATATTTATATTAATTTCCTGATGTGGGTGGTCTGTAATAACGTAAGGTAATGTCTTCATTTGTAAGACACACTCATTGAAGTACTTGGGGTGATGGAGCCCCACGTCATCAACTTACTCTTTGCTCTGTTCTTGCAGATTTTCCCCATGTTTGCAATTGTTTCAAAATTATATATATATATATATATATATATATTATATATATATATATATATAAAATGGAACATTTTATTCCAGTGGCAATCTGAA
The DNA here is from genome assembly GCF_008692025.1 of Phocoena sinus. NCBI lineage: Eukaryota > Metazoa > Chordata > Mammalia > Artiodactyla > Phocoenidae > Phocoena > Phocoena sinus. The sequence continues at coordinate 81,447,575 of NC_045774.1, read as the reverse complement.
ATATTGCTGGTTTCTTTGAGAATACAGTTCTTTGGCTATACTCCCTTAACCATTATGTCTGTTTACTTTGGAGCGAAAAGGCAGTAATTACTACAGTCTCATCTTATAAATTACTAGTTATTATTTTTTAAATCTGAAACAAATTCTTGGGTTTGGATTTTCATTATGCAAAACCTTATCGAGCTAGTCGTGGTACTTGAATACATGTAGTTGTGAGGGGACGGTCTCATCATTTTCCTCCTTGTGTTACCAAAAGTGGGGTCCAGCTGCTCGCCGCTCAAAAGCCAATAAAGAGGTAAAGTTGGTGGAAAGGAAAGTTTGCTTTATTTTGGATAACAGCAACCGGCGGGGGGGGGCGGGCGGCGCAGGGCAGATGCCCGTCCAAAGGCGGACTCCCCTCACTGACAACCAGTGGTCAAGAACTTTTATAGGTGGAGGGAGGGGGCCACATGCAGAAACAGCACAGGCAGCTCTGACCATAACCTTGAAATTGGTCATCAGTGGTCTGACCAGCGTCATCTTGATTGTTTTAAGCACAGTTAATCTTCAGTTCCAGGGTCTGTTTGTTCCCCTTTCCTTGAGGCCAGTTCTCAGAATTGTGGCACCTTGTGCCATGGCTCCAGTCTGGTCTTCATGTAGTTAACTTCCACCCAGTGGGGCTTCCAGTATCCATAAGATAGCTCCCAGGATATGGCTCAGAATATTCTCGATAGCCCTTGAGAAGGAACTAAAGGTCACAGACTTTGCTCAATGACTAAACTATTATTATTTTGTCCGGTTTGACTGTTTTCCTTTTCTTCTGCATTTTCTCACTTCTCTGATTAAACTTATTCTTTGGCTAAACTTTTTCCACAGAAAAAAAGGCAGGCTGAGGGCATGGGAGGCAAGGACCATCGGGTCCTTCTCTGTTTCACTTGGATATCCCTCTTCTTTTTAGAAACTTTCCCACTGCCATTTCAGTGAAATTGCTTTAGCAGTTGTTCTCACCTATCTCTTTCTTTATTATTAAACTCTGAGGACACATCAGTCCTTGCTTGATGTCTCTGAAACTTTTATACCCTTGACCTCCATTTCCCTGAAACTCTCTTGTCACTGGCCTCTGTGACAGACCTCCTCAGCGCTGGCCTCTCCAGGAATTGCTTCTCCGTGGCATCCTTAGACTCCGTCCCTCCGATAGGCCCTGAAACGTCGGTGCTCCTGAGTCCTGTTCTCCTGTCATCCCGTAATGCACACCTTTCCTGACTGCCTCTTCAGTCTTGGTCACCACCGGCTTGCTGATGGGCTCGAGTCTCTCCTGAGGCCAGAGACCACGCCTGAGGACGACCTGAATGGCCCACTGCCTGCTGGACACGCCCACATCCTGTCCCGCGAGCATCTCACAGTCTTTACATCATTAACGCTATCTCCCATCCCCCCCCCTTAAATCCCCTCCACCAGGCTTGCTGCTCTGTTTATCCCTCCCGCAGTGAAGCACAACACCATCTACCTAGGGGCCGATCAGCCAAAAGGATCTTTTGTAACTTTCTTATTATTTATCAAATCCATACGTTTCTTTCTCTCCCCTCCCACCGTCTCAGTTCAGACCACCGCTATCTCTTCTCTGGATTACAGCCTGAGTTGGTGTCCTGCACAGAAGGTTGGTTTTGCCCTCCTCCAATGTGCCTTCATGGTGATGCCGGGTATGCAAGTGACAGTACCATCCTGCCAGGAAAATCCTCTGATCACAATATCCTCTGTTGTCTTGCCATTGCCTCTGGGCAGAAATGTGAACTTCTTAGCAAGACGTGAGCGATCCTTCCCAATCCAGTCACCACTCACCTCTTCAGCTTCATCTTTTCTCACCCTCATCCTCTCATCAACATTGTGCCCCTTGCTGCCCCATGACAAAGCCATACTTTACCCAACTTCTGACTGGAACACGCTTCATGCCCCATTTCTTTTCTCCTTCATCGTCTGGTTAATTGTTGACCATAACCAAGAGGCCCCAGGTGCTTCCCAACAGCCCCTCAGCCACTGGTTCCTCCCTCAGAGTCCTGTGATTGTCCCGTCTTTCGATCAAAACACTTAACGTACCGTATTACTATGTTCTGTCTTTACCCTCGTAACCACAATCAAGCTTCAAATCCTTCCGTAGCTTCGCACAACTCTCAGAGTGAAATCCACTTCTTTCCTCTGGTTCTCGTAACTTCACATTATCTGACCCCTCTGCAAATGTCCCACGTCCCCAGTCCACTCCCTCCCCCCCTCCCCCCAGGGTCCTCACGTGCCGCTGGCCCATGTTCACTTGGAGGTTAGCTTGCGTCATTCGTACCGACCTTAAATGTCATCTCAGCAGAGAGGCTCCCCAGACCACCGTATCTGCAGCAGCCCCCCCAGCATCCTCTGCCCTCTGCACCATTTCAACTCTCGGCATTGTACCCATCACTGCTGTTTATTTATCTTCTTTATTAATCTGTTTATTTCTTACCTGTGTGCCCCCGGCCAGAAGGTCAACTCCATGAGAGTACACACCTTGTCTGCTTTGTTTCTGTACATGTTCCTAATGCCGAGAAAAATGCCTCAACAGATAATTAGTTGAATGAATGACTCCCCTATAGGACTACAGGCTTCTTGACGACAGACTCTATCATCAGTCTCTGTTTATGTGACACCATCCTCGGCACATCAAAGGCAGGACTCTCACTAATTCATTCAACAGATACTTGGGTTATCTGTGGATCCAAGCTCTGTGCGACTGATGCAAGTGAGCAAAACGCAGTCCAGTGACAAAAACTCATCGTCCCATGGGAGAGACCCCAATTATGCAAATGCAGCCCAGTTTTCCCAAGTTGTCCAGCCTGCCAGAATCACCCTTCACTTTGATCACGTGATATAAAATCATTCAAAAGCCCATGCCAAGTGAAATCCAGCAAGCAGGCTGGTGTTGCTAAAAATCCACCAGGGGACAGGAGTGATTGGTTTCAGCAGTGCTTGGTCACCTCTTTGCTCTAATCCCTGCCCCACGTTCCACTCTCCACTTCCTACGGCTGCTGCCCTCTGTTCCCCGCAAGAGAGTTTCCCTTCTTTCTTCCACCAAACACAAGCCTGCTGTACGTTACTGATCTGTAATGAAGATTTGGGGATTTAAGGGGAAATTATAATTCAGAACAGAAAACAATCTACTATTAAATAGCAATTCCGAAACCTCACAGTCTTTTTTCCAACGAGAAAGCTGTCACTCATCTTGGTCTTTTTCTTCCTTAGTTCCCGCCTGCCACTGTATTGCTAGACCCTATGTCCACCTACAAAGACCTTTCTCCCAGAAAATTCCCATTACTTTATTACCCAGAGCACTTAGCTTCCCCAGCATCGCACTTTCTCTCCTAAATAAGTCACCTATGCCATTCACAGGGGAACACGAATAGGTTTTCTTGAAGGAAAGAGCTGCCCACTCCCCTTGATGGGGGGTTGGCTGTGTTTAAACAGAGCGGAGCTATTACCTCCCACATTTTAGATAATGGACTTCTCTCAAAAATGCTTAAAATTACATTTAATTTGGGGTTAAACGTACTGCACGACTGACTCACTGACACTGTTCAGAATGAAGTCTTTAAGTCTTTCGGAAGAGTTGCCTTTCACGTGAATCTCTGCTACTTTGTACTCGTTGACTTGGAATTCTGACCAAAGTACAGACGTTTATCCCTATTCAGTTTCATCTTATTATATTTGGCCCATCGTTTCAGGCTGTCAAGATCTTCCAGGAGCTTGGTTCTGGCACACAGTAAACTCACTACCCTGCCAACTTTGTGTCAAATGCAACTTGCTGAACCACGTTCTCTATCCTCTCAGAAGCCACCAGAAATGGCTGGTAGACATGTGCTGTTCTGTTACAGGATTCCAAGAGCTAAAGAAGACGAAAATCACCAAATGAGTGAGACACATAAGGACAAATATCTTTAGATGGAGAGTGAAGATCTCACGTTCAGGCGTGTGTCTCCCATTTCTCTGGATAATCCCATCACTACTCATCTTGAGGTGTAGGTTGTTCTGGGGGAGGGGACGAGGCTGGGAGAGGGCAGCTGCCCTAAAACACGCTTTACTGCGGCAGGCAGGGCAGGGTGGTCTCAGGGAAGTGCTAGGCAAGAGCAGGGTGGTCTTGCACGGCTTTGGGGGGGGAGCAGCCTCTGAAATAGTGCAAACTAGACTTCCCACCTGTCATCCCAGCCAAGGTCCCAGAGTGCGGAGAAACATTTAATTTACAGAAGGTGTCTTTACCAAAGTTTACCCCATCAGCCCGAGCTTGAGCTGTCAGATTACTACCTTCTTTTCTCTGCTGGCTGAAACCCCACCATTAAGCTCATTTCCCTAGGGATCCAAGACCACAGTTATTGAGGGAGAGTTCCAGGCACCAGAAATGATAATAGGGTCAACACACCTTTTTATTAAGAACCTAAACCGAAAAGGCCAGTTTATTCAATGCATTTCGCAATCTCCTGTGTCAGCCTCTGTATTATTTTCTTCGTTCTGCTTTTCCCATTTCCTTGCAGTTGGGTCCGTCAGTACCATCACTGCCAAAAAAGCCAGGTTCGAAACCAATTCTGGCTTAGTTAGGTGTGTTGGGATCCTCTTGGCAACCCTGTATTTGTGCATGCAATTAACTTGTTCTGTCCAAAGCTGCTCGGCCGTGCTTTCTGGGGGTCTGGGTCGCTACCCTGTGTCAAAATCTCTGTCTCCCAGGACAGACGCCTAGGTGACCCCATAGCTGCAAGCCACAGTGCCCCCTCTCCTTCCCCACACCCATCGCTGTGACACCAGTGCTACTGAGCCTTGGAGGTTGTGTTCTCGGCTACAAAATTGTGTCTCTTCACCCATGCTGTTCTTATATAGCTGTTTACTGGGTTGAATACACACTAATTCTCTTTTACATTTTAAATAGTAGGTAATTCATAGTTATTTGATGAATGAGTGAAAGAGCAGTAGCCACTGGGGGTTCAACACTCAGGAAGCCGTGATTAAATTAACTGAGCGGTTAATGGTCCTCACAGTGTGTGAATACTTGGGAGCTGGACAGAGGACAGCTCTGCTGGCCGGGGATCTGCAGTTCAGTTATGCCTCACCAGCTTTAAGCATTGCTTCGCTTAACAGTCTAGTTGGCAAAATCATGGTTGACAAGTTCAGTGCCTAGTGAAAAATAACAAAAGCGAGTTTTGGATTGACATGTACACACTGCTATATTTAAAATGCATAACCAACAAGGACTTACTGTATAGCACAGGGAACTCTGCTCAATATTATGTAACAACCTAAATGGGAAAAGCATATGAAAAAGAATAGATACATGTGTATGTATAACTGAATCACTCTGCTGTCCGTCTGAAACTGTCACAACATTGTCAATCAACTATACTCCAATATAAAATTAAAAGTTTAAAAAATTCTTAAAAATAACAAAAATGTATTGTGTGTAGAAAACAAACTTATGGTTACCAAAGGGGATAGTGGAGGTTGGGGTTGAGGGAGGGGAGAGATAAATTAGGAGTTTGAGATTAGCCGCTACTCACTACTGTATATAAAATACATAAACAACAAGGTCCTACTGTATAGCACAGGGAACTATACCCAATATCTTGTAATAACCTATAATGGAAAAGAATCTGAAAAAATATACATATGTATAACTGAATCACTTTGCCGTATACTTGAAACTAACACAACATTGTAAATTAACTATATCTCAATTAAAATTTTTTTTAATTAAAAAAAACACAATAGGGCTTCCCTGGTGGCGCAGTGGTTGAGAGTCCGCCTGCCGATGCAGGGGACACGGGTTCGTGCCCCGGTCCGGGAAGATCCCACATGCCGCGGAGCGGCTGGGCCCGTGAGCCATGGCCGCTGGGCCTGCGCGTCCGGAGCCTGTGCTCCTCAACGGGAGAGGCCACAGCAGTGAGAGGCCCGCATACTCAAAAAAAAAAAAAAAAAAACAAAACCCACAGTAAATAAATATGACATCCCACTGGGGGAAAAAATGTACCATTTGCGCACACGTGTGTGTGCGTGCACACACACACACACACACACACACACAGATGTAAATTCTTAAAGGGCAGTCGCTCCAGAACATGCCAAGTTCTTTGCCACTCCTCTTGCTCCAGTATCGCTCTTTTCAGTATACAGAAACAAGCAGCTAAGGTCAACTCTTATGTTAACTTTATGCAAGGCAGGTTGTATCCCTTCTTAATGTTTTAAAATTTGACCCAACGACTTAAAATGTTTTAAAATGTCTAATATGTGATTAAAAACAGTGGTTTTATTTTTGCATTGGCACTTTCCCTGAAGATGTTTTCACAAGTCCTATTTGCTCTTTCAATAACTGTATTTTTAAAATTAATTAATTAAGTAATTTATTTATTTTTGGCTGTGTTTGGTCTTTGTTGCTGGGGGCGGGCTTTCTCTAGTTATAGTGTGCGAGCTTCTCACTGCGGTGGCTTCTCTTGTTGCAGAGCACCGGCTCTAGGCGTGCGGGCTCAGTAGTTGTGGCGCATGGGCTTCAGTAGTTGTATCACGTGGGCTCCAGAGTGCAAGCTCAGTAGTTGTGGCGCACAGGCTTAGTTGCTCCGCGGCATGTGGGATCTTCCCAGACCAGGGCTCGAACCCGTGTCCCCTGCATTGGCAGGCAGTTTCTTAACCACTGCATCACCGGGGAAGCCCCAATAAATGTATTTTAAGATGTTATTTGACATTACTATAGGCACTAGGAATACAGCAGTGAAAACATCCATAATTCCTACCTCCATACAGGTTATAAACTAGAGGGACAGGCAGAATAAACCTGCACCTAGGAAACATGTGGTTAAAGATGCGTTATATCTTATATCCAACAACCTCATTAAAATTTTATGAACCTGCTATTTAGAAAAAGAAGAGGGGATGGGTCATAAACAGATGAGAGATTTTAGCAAATTTATGGAATTGATAAAAGAGGTGGAGAAGTATTAACTGGGAATTATGTCAGAGGAAATCTCAAACCTGGGATACACAGAGAAGCTTATAGTCTAAACTTATCTGTAATGCAGAATCCAGGTGATGCTTAGGACTGAAAAATGCTACTTTAAAAACATTTGAAAGTAAAGCAAAGTGAGCAAAGTTAGGCATGAGGCTAAAACCAGGAGGGAGAATAGAAAGTCTGTATGTGGACCAGGGACTGCACCACACACCCATCTCCCCAGCCTCCACATGAAGTACACTCAGAAACAGGCTTCTATCCACTGACCAGAAGGGAATTTCTCTAAAGAAGCTGAACGATACTATTAAAAACAGCTTATTTAAAAGAAACTTAGGGAATTCCCTGGTGGCGCAGTGGTTAAGAATCCACCTGCCAATGCAGGGGACGTGGGTTCCAGCCCTGGGCCAGGAAGATCCCACATGCTGCGGAGCAACTAAGCCCATGCACCACAGCTACTGAGCCTGTGCTCTAGAACCTGTGAGCCACAACTACTGAACCCACATGTCACAACTATTGAAGCCCATGCACCTAAAGCCCGTGCTCCGCAACAAGAGAAGCCACCACGATGAAATGCCCACTCGCCTCAACTAGAGAAAGCCTGCGCCCAGCAACAAAGACCCAACTTAGCCAAAAATAAATAAAAGAAAAAAGAAAAGAAAAGAAACTTAATGTTGGGTTCCCACTCCCCTCTCCTGTCCCCCCCCATTACTCTAAAGTGTTTGCCTGTCCGCTAGCCCTGTCCACATACAGAGAGCTACCAATGAGCCTTTTTACCAGCTTATTTGTAAAAAATAAACAACCAAGATGCACCAGAAGCCTGAAGAAAGCCTTCAATGTAAAAGAGTGACCAAAATAAACTAACATAAAAACCAACTTCAAAAAAAAGAGAAAACAACAAAATGCTACTAACTGTTATTCTGAGAGATGCATAAAGAAATCACATCCACAAAATAAGAACAGGAAGTTACAAAAGGAGCAACCAGAGAATTAAAATGAGCTCTCACCTAGGAAATACTTTGCTGCTCACAATGTCACAGGTGGATTGAAAGGTAAAGATGAGGAATTCTCCCAGAACATACAGCAAACAAACAAACAAACAAACAAAACCCCCTAACTACCTAAAACCAAAATAAAAAACAAAAAAACATGGGGACTGAAGATGTGAGAGACAACAGAAGCATGGAGAAACAATCCAGACAGTTCAAACACCTGATTAATAGAATAGAATCTCTAGAGATAAAGAGCAAAATAGACAAGAGAAACTACCAAATAAGCACTGAAGACAACCTCCAGGGTTAAAAAGACGCAAAAGTCTCCAGGTGAGAGAAGCCACTGAATAACCAGAGCCATGAATTAAAATAGACCACATCGGGATTCCTCCATTCTCACGTTTTGGAGCACCAATTACAAGGTTTTAAAACCCTCCAGAAAGAAAAAGTCTGCACACGTTTCAAAAGAGAGAAACATGAACATGAGCTTTTTTTGTTTAGTTTTGTTCTTTGTTTTCGTCAGCAACAGTGGCTACTGGAAGATATGGAAGCAATGTCCTGGGCACTCTGGGAGACAATTATTTTCGGCCTAGAGCTCTATAATATACAAGTCATATCAGACAGAATTTTTGTAAAATGTCAGGCATGTGAACAACAAGGAAAAGTCACCCTCCTAAACTGGCAGGTGAAGGAAGTCTGCAGACACCAGTTGTGCTCAGGATCAGAGGACAAGTGCAGAGAGAATCAGAAGGTGTAGGGTGAGCATGTAGGTCTGTGTGAAGATAACTCTGAGATGTCCAACCGTGTGGAAGAGTTAAATGGCCACAGCGCATCCAGAGAGCCTGCTCAGATTGTAAATGTCAGGAAGGACTGTTCGCTGGCTTGTGCATGAAATCTTAAGTAATAAAAACAGATTAGGCAGTAGTTTGCCAAAAACATATACCATATGTATACACCATACATATAACTATATGTATATATTTATACACATCATTTATTTGTACATCATTTTTATGTATATGAACCATTTATAATATATATATTATAAATGTATGTATTATATATTTATAAGATATATACCCCACATAGATGTATTATATATGTATAATATATATGTACAGTATATATGTATAATATATGTGTATATATGCATATATATATAATATATATATACCCTATATATATATATCATATTTTTTTCATGCATAGGAAAACTCTGGAAGGTTATACACTAAAATTCAAATATTAGTGTTCCTCTCTGGAGTGCTTTTTTTAACATCTGAATTTCTCTTCTCCCCTCCCCCCAAAAATGAACATATATTATTTTATGATAAAAATATAAAGAAGCATTTGGTTGTTGTCGTTTGATTTAAGTAACCTAAACCTGCTGTCTTTACTTCCTCATTTTTTTTTCATTTACTCCTAAACCCTCTGTAAATCTAGCTTCTATCCCCAAGTCTCCATAGGAGTTACTGTCCACTGAGGAGAAAAAATGTCTTCTGAGTAGCAAAGGATGCCCTTGTCATTAATTATTCCACCTTGCTGTGCTATTTGATATTATTAATTCCTCTCCTTGTCTTTAACCTCTCTCTCCGTCTCCTTTTGATGTGGCATCAAAAGCCTGATATCAAGCTGCCAACCTCATGTGTCCCACTTGGATGTGTGGAACTGGATTTATCTCGGTTTTATATACCACTTTCCCAGCCCAGAAATTCTCCTCTTCATTTCTCCCTTGACTCATGCTATGGTGAGTTCCGTCTAGGATTCCTGACTCCCTGGGGTTGGCGTCCTCTCATCATTCTACCCCTGTTGCTCGTATAGATCCTTTGATCACTTACATCTCACCCACGTTATGCAATAAGTTCTATGTGATCTCCCAGCCTCCTGTCTTGGGTCTCTCCCCACAAACACACACACTGCCACAAGAGGGATCTTCCTAAAATGCCAACCTCCCTTTCATTCCCCTGCCTGTACTCATTTAATGTTTTCCAGTTGCCCTCAGTAAAATCTTATCACATCAGAGGCTTTGGGGTTTGATCCTTTCTCTCCAGCAGAGACTCATAATTTTCCCCATTGCCTCCTAGACCCTAGATTTGCTCTGTGAACACTTCTCCCCCAGAAAAGACCTCCTTCACCTGTTCCTTTATTCATCCTTCTGGAATCAGCTTGAGCACTTCCTCACGGAAGTCTTCCAGAATCCCCTCAGCTTGAAATCTTGTGTACTCCTAAGTTTCTTGCATTAAATTGTGAAGTCTTAATAGAAGGAACTACATTTTTCATTTCTATTAGATTGTAAGAAATTGTTGTATTTAGGTCATATATTTTCTAGGTCATATATTAACAATTTCATGTAGCGATACATTCTAGCCCTTAACATAATACCTGGCACTTAATGAATGTTAAATAATTTTTCTTTTAAATAATTTTTTGTTGAAAGAAAGAATGCATTTTACCAAGATTGTGTGTGGAGGAATTACTCTTGACGTCTGGGTTTGAGATTTTTCTGCACAGTTTAGAAATTAAAAATAAAGGTTTCATTGATATAGTATAAGATCAAATATTTCCTATTTTAAGACCAGAAACTAAACTGTCATTATTTAAGTCAGAAAAGTATATCACATTAATGATTCCAGCTCTACTATTGTCTTTGAAACCCTATCACAAAATCCCCCTGACCCAAGAAAGAAATCAGTAGTTGGAACATGGGACATACTAAAAACCAAACTAAAATGCACTTAAGCTCTTAATATATAAATTACAAAGTATTTTTAAAGCATGAGTCTCATGAAAAGACTTTTCATATGGAAAAGAGAAGTAGATTTACTATTGAATATTCTGACATTTGCCTCCCTGTGGGTAATTTTCAGTTAACAGTATGTGGTAAAATCAAACACTTTTTCAGACGTTCTTGGCTTACATGGATGTTTAAAAGAAGGCTTCCTGCTGAATTGGAAATGACAAAAATATTGATTGAACACAGTGAAATCAACTGGACCTTTTAGTGTTTTATCTGTTTGTTTGTTTCCTACTAACTTTTGAATGCGTTGACTGATTTTGATCAAATTTGCTGCACTTAAATTTTTTATTGTTAATTTACAACGTTGTGTTTGTTTCAGATATACAGTGAAGTGATTCAGCTATACATACACACATATATATATATATATATTCTTTTTCAGATTCTCTTCCATTATAGGTTATTACAAGTTATTGAATATAGTTCCTTGTGCTGTACAGTGAGTCCTTGTTGTTTACCTATTTCATATAGTAGTGTGTGTATGTTAATCCCAAACTCCTAATTTATCTTCCCTCTTTCCCCTTTGGTAACCATAAATTTGTTTTCTATGTCTGTGAGTCTGTTTCTGTTTTGTAAATAAGTTCATTTGTATCATCTTTTAGATTCCACATATAAGTGATATATGATATTTGTCTTTCTCTGTCTGACTTACTTCACTTAGTATGATCATCTGTAGGTCCATCCATGTCACAGCAAATGGCATTATTTTATTCTTTTTAATGGATGAGTAATATCCCATTATATATATACCACATCTTCTTAGACAAATCATCTGTTTCTATGTCTTGGCTATTGTAAATAGTGCTGTTATGAACATCGGGGGACATGTATCTTTTTGAATTAGAGTTTTCTCCAGATTTATGCCCAGGAGTGGGCTTGCTAGATCATATGATAGCTCTATTTTTAGGGTTTTTTTTTTTTAAAGGAAATTCCATACTGTTTTCCACAGTGGCTGCACTAATTTACATTCACACCAACAGCGTAGGAGGGTTCCCTTTTCTCCATACCCTCTCCAGCATTTATGATTTGTAGACCTTTTGATGATGGATATTCTGACTAGTGTGAGGTGATACCTCATTGTAGTTTTGATCTGAGTTTCTCTAATAATTAGCAATGTGGAGCATCTTTTCATGTGCCTGTTGGTCATCTGTATGTTTTCTTTGGAGAAGTGTCTATTTAAGTCTTCTGCTCATTTTTTGATTGGGTTGTTTTAACCAATTGTAATGAAATTTGAGTTGTTTCAAGATTTTGGCTACTAGAACTAAAGCTGCTGTAAACATTTGTTTAGAACTAAAGTTTTTTTGTGAACATAAGTTCTCAGTTCTCTGGGATAAATGCTCAAGAGTGCAATTATTAGATCATAAAGTATATGCATGTTTAGTTTTGTAAGAAACTTGTCAAATTATTTTCCAAAATAGCTGTACCATTTTTTATTCCTTCCAGCAATATATGAGTAATCCAGTTTCTCTACATCCTCATCCATATTTGGTGTTTTCACAGTACTATATTTTAGCCATTCTAATATCATATCTCATTATGGTTTTATCCATTAGGTGCCTGCAGGGTCTGAAGTGATATTGGTTTCATATCATGATATTGGTAATTTGTGTCCTTTTTGAAATATTTTTCTGGCTTGTTAATTTTATTGGTCTTTTCAGAGAATTGGCTTTCTGTTTCATCAATTTTCTGAATTTTTTTTTGACTTTTAATTCCTTGGGAAGTCTGCCCTTGTTTAATTATTTCCTTCCTTATTCTTGCTTTGTGCTAGTTTTTCTCTTATTTTTCTAGCTTCTTAATATAAAAACTTAGATTATTTATTTGAGACTGTTCTTATTTTCTAATGTAAGCATTTAATACTAGAAATTTGCAACTCAACACTGTTTTAGCTGTGTCCCACAAATTCTGATATGTTAGGTTTTTCTCATTTTTATTCAGGTCAGTGTATTTTTATTTCCTTTGGGACTTCCTCTTTGACCCAGTAATCATTTAGAAGTGTGCTGCTTAGTCTCTAAGAGTTTAGATATATTTCTGTTATATGTTATTGATTCTATTTTTATTCCATTATGGTCAGAGAATACATTTTGAATGTTTTTACTACTTTTAAATTTGATGAAGTTCGTTTTATTACTCAGGATATGATGTATCATGGTAAATCTTCTGTGGGTTCTTGAAAGAATGTGAAATCTGCTGTTAGTGAAGTGTCTATAAATGTCAATTAAATTCTGTTGGATCATGGTGTTGTTGAGTTCTATATCCTTACTGATTTTCTCTCTAGTTGTTCTACCAACTGTTAAAAAGGGGGTGCTGAAGTCTCTAAATATAATTATAGATTTTTTCTTTTATTTCTATTATTTTTTGCTTCACATATTTTTCAGCTCTGCTGTATGGTGTATACACATTTAGGATTGTCAAGACTTTTTGGTAGATTTACACCTTTATTATGTAATGATTGTCTCTGTCCTCGGTGATTTTCATTGCTCTAAATTATACTTTATCTGATATTTATATAGCCATTTACGCTTTATTTTGTTTGATGTTTGTGTATATCTTTTTCTGTTCTTTTACTTCCAACTTACTCATATTATTATATTTGAAGTGACTTTCTTGTAGATTGCATATAATTGTCATATTTTCCAATCCACTCTATCAACCTCTGTCTTTTAATTGATATATTTGTGTCCTTTACATTTAATATGATTATTGATATTTTAGAACTGGAGTCTGGCATTTTCTTTTTTGTATTCTATTTTTTCTCTCTGTTTTTCATTTTTCTGTTTTTCTTTCGCTGCCTTCCTAAGGGCTATTTTGGACATTCTTCAGATTATAATTTATCTATAGTATTTTGGAGTGTATTTATTTCTATAGATTTCCTAGTGATTTATGTAGATAATAAACCATGCATGCATAACTTATCAGTCTATTAGCATCATCATTTTACCAGTTCTAATAAAGTACAAAAATCTTACTTCCCTTCTGTCCCTTTATCTTCCCCCATTTATATTTGTCTTAAATATTTTCTCTTTGTACATTATATACATGCAATGTTATAAGCTTTGCTTCAATCATAAAATATAATTTAGAAAGCTCAAGAGAAAAAGAAAGGTCTATTGGATTTTTACTCTTTCTGGATTTCTTTTTTCCTTTGTTCCAAGGTTCCTTCTTTTATCATTTCCTTTCTGTTTAGAAAAATATCATTTAACCCTTCTTTTAGATTAGGTTTGTTGGCAACAAATTCTGTTAGCTTTTATTCATCTGAGAATATCTTGATTTCCCTTTCATTCTTTTTTTTTTTTTTTTTTTTTTTGTGGTACACGGGCCTCTCACTGTTGTGGCCTCTCCCGTTGTGGAGCACAGGCTCCAGACGCGCAGGCTCAGCAGCCATGGCTCACGGGCCCAGCCGCTTTGCGGCATGTGGGATCTTCCCGGACCGGGGCACGAACTTGCGTCCCCTGCATCGGCAGGCAGACTCTCAACCACTGCGCCACCAGGGAAGCTCTCCCTTTCATTCTTGAAGGTTATTTTCACTGGATATATAATTCTGTGTTCCCATTTCTTTCTTTTTTTTTTTAATTTATTTTTATTTTTTTTGCGGTACGTGGGCCTCTCACTGTTGTGGCCTCTCCCGTTGCGGAGCACAGGCTCCAGACGCGCAGGCTCAGCGGCCATGGCTCACGGGCCCAGCCGCTCCACGGCATGTGGGATCTTCCCGGACCGGGGCACGATCCTGTGTCCCCTGCATCGGCAGGTGGACTCTCAACCACTGCGCCACCAGAGAAGCCCCCATTTCTTTCTTTTAACAGTTGAGAAATATTGTCTCTCTTTCTATGGCTCCAAGATTTCTGATGAGAAATTCACTGTTATTCAAATTGTTTTTTGCTTATAGGAAGTTTATTGTTTCTCTCTTGATGTTTTCTGGATTTTTTTTTCTTTGTCTTTAGTTTTCAGTAGTTTGATTATGTGTCTTGGCATGGGTTTCATTGAGTTTGTCCTGTTTGGCATTTTCTCAGCTTCTTGAATCTGTGGGTTTATGTCCTTTGTCCAATTTGAGGTCATTTCATCCATTATTTATTTGAATACTTATAAATCCCACTCTCTTTGTCCTCTCCTTCTGGGACTCTGAGAGTACAAATGTCAGATCTTTTGTTACAGTTCCCACACATTTCTGAGATTTAGTTCATTTTTTTCAGTCCATTTTCTCTGTGTTTCATATATCAGGAAATCTATGTTGTTCTGTGTTCAAGTTCAAGTTATTTCCCCTGTCATCTCCTTTCTGCTGTAAGCCCATCAACTTATATTTAGTTGGTTACTGTACCTTACAATTCTAAAATTTCTTTCTTTTTTTTTTTTTTTGCAGTACGCAGGCCTCTCACTGTTGTGGCCTCTCCCGTTGTGGAGCACAGGCTCCGGATGCGCAGGCTCAGCAGCCATGGCTCACGGGCCCAGACGCTCTGCGGCATGTGGGATCCTCCTGGACCAGGGCACGAACCTGCATCCCCCGCATCAGCAGGCGGACTCTCAACCACTGCGCCTCCAGGGAAGCCCTAAAATTTCTATTTGGTTCTTTTTTATATCTTTTTTTTGTATGATTCCATTTATATGAAATACCCAAAATAGGCAAATTCATAGAGACAGAAAGTAGCTTAAATGTTGCCAAGGGCTGCGAAAACGGAGAAATAGGTGTGACTAGAAATAGGCATTTTGGGGTGATGAAAATGTTCCATAATTAGTGATGAAGGTTGTACAACTTTGTGAATACCACTGAAGTATATAATTTATAAGGGTGAATTTTATGTGAATTATATCTCAATTAAAATTTTTTTCAAAGAATGTGATTTTAACAATAATTAAATTATCTCCACTGAAGACAGAAAGGCAGCACAATGGAAAAAGCATTGAATCAGGTACCACATTTCTGCTACCAAGATCACTATGATGGCGAGTCAATCACTTAACATCTCTGGTCTTTAGTGAGAACTTGTTAAATAAGGAGTTGGATTCATAGATGATCTCTAAAGTCTCCTTCAGTTCCACAGCTCATTGTTTATAAGTCTACACAAAAACTTAGAATTTGTACAAAACCAAAACAGAGATAAGATACATACTCATATGCTCCTTATTATACTTCCAGTATGGATAATGCCCTACAGCCTGAGGGGTGAGAGCACATCTTTGGAGCAACCAGATGTCCAAGCTGAAAGCCCTGCCTGGCATCTTTTTTATATCTTGTATTTAATTTTTTTTTGCAGAGTCTATTTGCTGAGACTTCCTATTTTTCAGTTATTTCAAGCTTGTTGAAATATTTTTAGGATGGCTGGTTTAAAATCCTTGTCATACAGTTCCAACTGTTGTTTCACCATCTTGGTGTTTTCATCTGTTGATTGTCTTTTCTCATTCAGGATAGGAATTTTCTATATCTAAGTATTACAGGTGATTTTGTATTGTATCTAGATACTTTGGTTACTATGTTATGAGACTCTGTAGATTATTTAAACCATCTGTTTTAGCAGGCTTCCTTTGACATCATGCCAATGGAAAAACGGAGGCACAGTTTCATTACCGCCAACTGGGATTGTGTTTCCCACTTAGCCGCCACAGTTGACCCTCCAGGGAAGGATGCCTTGTTGTTATTGGGTGAGTGTGGGACTGCAGGCTCACCACTAGCTTCTACTGACATCACCCTGACCTGGGGGAGGAATGTCTCCCCCTGACATGGCCTCCACTGACACCATGAGCATGGGGTGGGGTGGGCTTGTTAGCTTTGGGAAGGGAGGAAAGTTCTGGCTTCCCACTGCACCCTCACTGATTCTACCACAGAGGTGAAGGTGGTACAGCTTCACCAGGGTGGACATTTAGGCTCACCACTCTGCCTTTGCTGTCAGGGGGTGGTTCAGTCACAGTTTTGTCCATGGTGTTTGGCTGCACTAAGGACAGAGGTTATTGTCTGAAAGTTTTCTGTGTTTCTAGGCTTCCCCTTTTCTTATCCTTTGGCTTGAGAGAGTAGGGTTTTCTTAGGACTTTTTTTTTTCTGTCTGCACCCATTGGTGTTCCCAGCACACAGTTAGGGTCATGAGACAAAAAGAAAAGCCAGGGAACCTACTTGGCTTCTCTCCACCTTTCAGATTCATCCAGTGTTTGTTAAGTACATAATGTTAGGGTTTTAAACTTGACTTAGCAGGAGCAATATGGAGAAGTGCATTTACTCCACCTTGTCCTCAGAACTGGACCGAGTTTCTCTCAATATGGTTTTAAGTTGCATTTCTCTAATTGCTAATTATGTGTCTTACTTGACAGCTGCATATCCTCTTTGGTGAAATATCTGGTCATGTCTTCCATCCATTTTCTAATTGAATTTTTTAGTTTTTTTTACTGTTAAATCCAGAGAGTTCTTTGCATAATCTAGACACAGTCCTTTGTAGATATGTGGCTTGAAAATATTATTTCCCAGCCTGTAACTTGACTTTTTAACCTCTTAACAGACTCTTTCACAGAGCAAAAGTTTTAAAATTTGATGAAGGTAATTTTTTTTTACCAGCTTTGAATACGGAGACTTTGTTTCTGCAACCACTTCTCTGAGAGCACTGCAACAACTGGAGGACTGTTAGCACCAGCATGGGGCTCAGCCAGGGACCTCCAGTGCATTAGGCCATAAGTCTTTCCCTGTGGTTCTTGTGTACATGCTCTTGAAACACTTGCTCATAAAAGAATGAAGTAATGCCATTTGCAGTGATGTGGCTGGACCTAGAGATCGTCATACTGAGTGAAGTAAGTCAGACAGAGAAAGACAAATATCATATGATATCACTCGTATGTGGAATCTAAAAAAGAATATGATATGGATGAACTTATTTACAAACAGATATAGAGTCACAGGTGTAGAAAACAAACGTATGGGAAATGGGGGGAGGGATAAATTGGGAGACTGTGATTGACATATACACATGATTATATATAAAATAGATAACTAATAAGGACCTACTGTATAGCACAGGGAACTCTGCTCAATACTCTGTAATGGTCTATATGGGAAAAGAATCTAAAAAAGAGTGGATATGTGTATATGTACAACTGATTCACTTTGCTGTACACCTGAAACTAACACAACATTGTAAATCAACTATACTCCAATAAAAATTAAAAAAGAAATAGTGGCTCATATTAATATTTAATTATTTTATGTGCAAGATCATGAGCATGGGACTATAAGGGCAATATTTATTGAATAAGCTATTATAGAAAAATTAAGAATTTTAAAATTATTCAATAGTTGACTGTCAAGTAATCCTTCTTTTCTCTACTGAATAATAGGTACTATCTACTGATAAATAATATAATCTCTTTTGGGGATTGTCTACCCTCTCTTGATAAGTGTAATTACACATTTTCTAGTAGTCACTTAAAAAAAATTTTTTTAAGGTGAAATTAATTTTTAAGATATGTTTTACTTACCCATTTTAGGTTCCCAAGAGAGAATAACAAATTTGGTCTCATTTGTCCCAGTCTGAGTAAAATTTTTCATGCCATTTA
Source organism: Phocoena sinus (assembly GCF_008692025.1). Lineage (NCBI taxonomy): Eukaryota > Metazoa > Chordata > Mammalia > Artiodactyla > Phocoenidae > Phocoena > Phocoena sinus. The sequence goes on along the minus strand of NC_045774.1, from coordinate 81,429,283 downwards.
GAATTTTTCATGTCATTTAGCAGGCAACTGCTCATCTATGAGGTATCTGTCCTTAGGTCAGCTCCTACCTTTCAATCCAGCCACTGGAGAGGAAAATTTATTTCTGGGAAGGCTACACATTGCAAGATGTGTGAATCAGAACATATACGTTTTTAAACCTAATGATACTTTCCGTTGGAAATGGAGTTGTTAAGCTCGGATAAAGGGGAAATAAATCTATATGAATAGCTGTTATCTTTCAGGGTTCTACGTTCCATCACTGAGGGAATGAATTGATAAGGACTGTGATGTCCACCCTGCCAATTGCTTTATTTTATCGGAACGTTATACTCCCAACGGATGGAGAAAGAAGGCATTGATGGATTTGAGAATATGATTGATCTTTATCTTTAGTTTCCAGTAGATGCATATTTTTTACTAATTGCTTTTCATGAGACTTCAAGCAAGTTATTTCCCATCACCAACTCTCCTTCTGTCATTATTATCGTGCTCTTTTGTGTTGCTGTTTTACTGGTGAATCCAGCATCTCTCTATATCCCAACGTTGAACAACAACAAAATCTGTATGCAAGATTCTACACGAAATAAGTTTGCCTCCACAAGCCAAGATCAAACTGGCCTATCAGAACAATAACCATAAAGTTTTCTTCATTTTACATCAGAAATTAAATTAGGATAAAAACCTAGAGGATGCTACCAAATTAAAATAGATTTGATTAATGGAAGTGTTTTATGGGGTTACAAAATCTATTTTATGGAATTTGAAAATGAAACACAAGGTACAGTAGTGTCTCTGGAGATTATTATTGCTGTTTGTCTGCAGGGCTTCCTATTCATACTGGGTTTCTTCATCCCCAATGTCTGCAGACTAAGGTAGTCCACGTATATAACTGTCACACTTAAATATCAAATTTATTTAAGAATGATAATGAGATTAAGGCAATTATAAGAAATGTAACTTCTAAATACATGAATTTTAAACTTCATAGAAACATTTTGCTACTTATAATTAATTAGCTTATTTAGAAGGAAAGAAGGTGAGGGAGATTAAGAGGTACAAACTTCCAGTTGCAAAACAAATAAGTGATGGGTATGAAATGTTCAGTGTGGGGAATATACTCAATAACTATGTAATTTCTTTGTATGGTGACATATTGCAACTAAATTTATTGTGGTGATCATGTTGAAATGTATAGAAATACCAAATCACTATGTTATGTAACAGGAACTAACACAATGTTTTAGGTCAATTATACTTCAAAAACAAACAAATACACTCATGGAGAAAGAGTTCAGACATATAGTTACCAGAGGTGGGATGTGGCGGTGGGGGAGAAATTTGATGAAGGCATCAAAAGGTACAAACTTCCAGTTATAAGATGAATAAGTACTAGGGATGTAATGTACAACATAATAAAGATAATTAACACTGCTGTGTGTTATATATGAAAGTCATCAAGAGAGTAAACCCTAAGAGTTCTCAAAACAAGAAAAAAGGTTTTCCTATCTTGTTTCTTTAATGTTTTATCTGTATGACATGATGGATGTTTACTAAATTTACTGCGATAATCATTTCATGTTGTATGTAAGTTATTATTCTCTTAAATGTATACAGTGTTCTACATCAAATATACCTTAATAAAACTAGAAGAAAAAAATTAATTAGCTTATTTTAAAATAAGATCCTGTTTTAGAGAACAATAGGTTGATAAAAAGCGTCTAACAATATTACCCTATATTTGGCAGGATAAATACATCAAGAAATTATACTTATAAAGGCTAAAGTGGGGGACACAGCCAAGATGGTGGCGTGGGAAGACCCAGAGTTCACGTCTCCCCACAACTGGGGCACCTGCCAGATGCTGGTAGGGGACCTCGATGCCCAAGGAGATGGGAGGAACCCCCAAGAGAACAGGTAGGACGTGGGGGAACTGAGAGGGAAGGAGAAGTTGAGGCTGGACAGGACCAGCACACCTGAGGGGTGGCTGGGAGGGGGGATGGGTTCCCACACCTGGAGGGACCCGCAGGGGAGCGTGCCCAGCGTTTCCCCTGGCCAGTCGGCCTGGAAACTTGCCCACTGGGTCCTATGCCCTCAGAAGCCCCCTCCAGCCGCATTGGTCCTGGTGGTATAGGAGGGAGGGCAGGGGGAGAACAAGAGAGGCAGGTGGGAGGCGCCCTCTAGGACTGGAGGAGTGGGAGAGGAGAAGAAGGCATTTGCCCACCCACTCGGGCCCAGGAAGCCTGCTGGGCTCCCAGGCTGGGGCCCCCACCCTCTGAGACCAGGGGCATGCCTGGGCCCCTTCTATTCTGTTGAGCCTAAGTCCCACCCTCAACAACCCACCCCCCAGAGCCTTTTCCAGCCCTGTGTGTCTTACGCATAGTCCCCGTCCACCGCCTAAACTCCGTCCCTGCTTAAGCCCCGCCCTTCACAGCCAAAGTTTTTCCCGCCTTTTTTTTTCTTTTTTACTATTGTTGTTCTGTTTTAACTTCCAGTTGTTGTTTCACCTATATTTTTATATTTTCATCTATATTTTATAGGGGTTGGGCTGAAACTTCTACAGTGGGAGTTCTGAGTCCAAACCACTGGACTAACAGAGAACCTCAGACCCCAGGAAATATTCATCAGAGTGAGGTCTCATGGAGGTCCTCATCTCAGCACCAAGACCCAGCTCTACCCAACAGTCTACAAACTCCAGTGTTGGAAGCCTCAGGCCAAACAACCAGTAAGACAGGAACACAATCCCACTCATTAAAAAAAAAAAAAATGAGATGGCAAAAAAAAATGTCACAGATGAAGGAGCAAGGTAAAAACCTACAAGACCAATTAAATGAAGAGGAAATAGGCAATCTACCTGAAAAAGAATTCAGAGTAATGATAGTAAAGATGATCCAGAATCTCAGAAATAGAATGGAGGCACAGATTGAGAAAATACAAGAAATGCTTAACAAAGATCTAGAAATGAAAAATACACTAGAAGGAATCAATAACAGAATAACTAAGGCAGAAGAAATAATGTGAGCTGGAAGACAGAATGGTGGAAATAACTGCCAAGGAGCAGAATAAAGAAAAAAGAATGAAAAGAATTGAAGACAATATTAGAGACTTCTGGGACAACACTAAATGCACCAACATTCGAATTATATTGGTCCCAGAAGAAGAAGAGAAAAAGAAAGGGATTGAGAAAATATTTGAAGACTTTATAGTGGAAAACTTCCCTAACATGGGAAAGGAAATAGTCACCCAAGTCCAGGAAAGGGCAGAGAGTCCCATACAGGATGAACCCTAGGAGAAACACAAGACACATATTAATCAAACTAATATAAATTAAATTCAAAGAAAAAGTATTAAAAGCAGCAAGGGAAAGCAAAATATAACATACAAAGGAATTCCCATAAGGTTATCAGCTGATTTTTCAGCAGAAACTCTGCAGGTGGACTTCCCTGGAGGTGCAGTGGTTAAGAATGCACCTGCCAATGCAGGGGACACGAGTTTGAGCCCTGGTCTGGGAAGATCCCACATGCCATGGAGCAACTAAGCCCGTGTGCCACAACTAGTGGGCCTGTGCTCTAGAGTCCATGAGCCACAACTACTGGGCACATGTGCCACAACTATTGAAGGCCGCACGCTCTAGGGCCCTTGCTCTGCAACAAGAGAAGCAACTGCAATGAGAAGCTCAAGCACCACAATGAAGAGTAGCCCCAGCTCACCACAACTAGAAAACGCCTGCGCACAGCAACGAAAACCCAACACAGCCAAAAATAAATAAATAAATAAAATTTAAAAATAAAACCAAAATGTTAAAAACAAAAAAAAGAAAGAAACTCTGCAGGTCAGAAAGGAGTGACAGGATATACTTAAAGTGATGAAAGGGAAAAACCTACAACCAAGATTACTCTACACAGCAAGGACATCATTCAGATTTTATTGAGAAATCAAAAGCTTTTCAGACAAGCAAAAGCTAAGAAAACTCAGCACCACCAAACCAGCTCTACAACAAATGCTAAAGAAACTTCTCTAGGCGGGAAACACAAGAGAAGAAAGACCCACAAAAAAAACCTCAATAACAATAACCTTGAATATAAATAGATTAAATGCCCCAACCAAAAGACACAGACTGGCTGAATGGATACAAAAACAAGATCCATATATATGCTGTCTACAAGAGACCCACTTCAGACCTAGGGACACATACAGACTGAAAGTGACGGGATGGAAAAAGATATTCCATGCAAACTGAAATCAAAAGACAGCTGGAGTAGCAATACTCATATCAGATAAAATAGACTTTAAAATAGAGAATATTACAAGAGACAAGGAAGGACACTACATAATGATCAAGGGAACAATCCAAGAAGAAGATATAACAATTATAAATATATATGCACCCAGCATAGGAACACATCAATACATAAGGCAAATGCTAACAGCTATAAAAGAGGAAATTGACAATAACACGATAATAGTGGGGTTCTTTAATACCTCACTTACACCAATGGACAGATCATCCAGACAGCAAATTAATAAGGAAACACAAGCTTTAAATGACACAATAGACCAGATAGATTTAATTGATATTTATAGGACATGACATATGAAAACAGCAGATTACACTTTCTTCTCAAGTGCACACAGAACATTCTCCAGGATAGATCACGTCTTGGGTCACAAATCAAGCCTCGTATCAAGCATCTTTTATGACCACAATGCTATGAGATTGGAAATCAATGACAGGAAGAAAACTGTAAAAAACACAAATACATGAAGGCTAAACAGTGTGCTACTAAATTACTAAGGAATCACTGAAGAAATCAAAGAAGAAATAAAAAAATACATAGAAACAAATGATAATGACAACACCATGACCCCAAACCTATGGAATGCAGCAAAAGCAGTTCTAAGAGGGAAGTTCATAGCAATTCAATCTCACCTCAGGAAACAAGAAAAATCTCAAATAAACAATCTAACCCTACACCTAAAGCGACTAGAGAAAGAAGAGCAAAGAAAATCCAAAGTCAGTAGAAGGAAAGATATTGTAAGTATCAGAGCAGAAATAAATGAAATAGAAATGAAGACAACAATAGCAAAGATCAGTAAAACTAAAAGTTGGTTCTTTGAGAAGATAAACAAAATTGATAAACCCTTAGCCAGACTCATCAGAAAAAGAGGGAGAGGATGCAAATCAATAAACTTAGAAATGAAAAAGGACAAATCACAACTGACATTGCAGAAATACAAAGGATTATAAGACACTACTACAAACAACTATAAGCCAATAAAATGGACAACAATGAAGACATGGACAAATTCTTGGAAAGTTACAATTTTCCAAGACTGTATCAGGAAGAATTCGAAAATATAAACAGACCTATCACAAGAAATGAAATTGAGACTGTAATTAAAAATCTTCCAACAAATAAAATTCCAGGACCAGATGGCTTTACAGGTGAATTTTACCAAACATTTAGTGAAGAGCTAACACTCATCCTTCTCAAACTCTTCCAAAGAATTGCAGAGGGAGGAACACTCCCAAATTTGTTCTATGAAGCCACCATCACACTGATACCAAAGCCAGAAAAAGATATCACAAAAAAAGAAAATCATAGACCAATAACACTGATAAACATAGATGCAAAAATCCTAAACAAAATAGTAGCAAAAAGAAACCAACAACATATTCAAAGGATCATACACCATAATCAAGTGGGATTTACCCCAGGAATGCAAGGACTCTTCAATATACGCAAATCAATGAATGTATACAGCATATTAACAAATTAAGGAATAAAAACCATACGATCATCTTAATAGATGCAGAAAAAGCTTCTGACAAAATTCAACACCCATTTATGATAAAACCTCTCCAGAAAGTGGGCATAGAGGGGACCTACCTCAACATAATAAAGGCCATATATGACAAGCCCACAGCCAACATCATACTCAATGGTGAAAAACTTAAAAGCATTTCCTCTAAGATCAGGAACAAGACAAGGATGCCCACTCTCACCACTATTATTCAACATAGTTTTGGAAGTCCTAGCCACGGCAATGAAAGAAGAAAAAGAAATAAAAGGAATACAAATTGGAAAAGAAGAAGTAAAACTGTCACTGTTTCCAGATGACATGATACTATACATAGAGAATCCTAAAGATGCCACCAGAAAACTACTAGAGCTAATCAATGAATTTGGTAAAGTTGCAGGATACGAAATTAATGCATAGAAATCTCTTGCATTCCTATACACCAATGATGAAAAATATGAAAGAGAAATTAAGGAAACACTCCCATTTACCATTGCAACAAAAAGAATAAAATACCTAGGAATAAACCTACCTAGGGAGACAAAAGACCTGTATGCAGAAAACTATAAGACACTGATGAAAGAAATTAAAGATGATACCAACAGATGGAGAGATATACCATATTCTTGGATTGGAAGAATCAATATTGTGAAAATGACTATACTACCCAAAGCACTCTACAGATTCAGTGCAATCCCTACCGAACTACCAATGGCATTCTTCACAGAATTAGAACAAAGATTTTTACAATTTGTATGGAAACACAAAAGACCCCAAATAGCCAAAGCAATCTTGAGACAGAAATACGGAGCTGGAGGAATCAAACTTCCTGACCTCAGACTATACTACAAAGCTACAGTAATCAAGACAATATGGTACTGGCACAAAAACAGAAATATAGATCATTAGTACAGGATAAAAAGCCCAGAAATAAACCCACGCACCTATGGTCACCTAATTTACGACAAAGGAGGCAAGAACATACAATGGAGAAAAGACAGCTTCTTCCATAAGGGGTGCTGGGAAAACTGGACAGCTACATTTAAAAGAATGAAATTAGAACATTATCTATCACCATACACAAAAATACTCTAGGGGCTTCCCTGGTGGTGCAGTGGTTGAGAGTCCGCCTGCCAATGCAGTGGACACAGGTTCGTGCCCTGGTCTGGGAAGATCCCACATGCCGCGGAGTGGCTGGGCCCGTGAGCCATGGCTGCTGAGCCTGCGCGTCCGGAGCCTGTGCTCCGCCATGGGAGAGGCCACAACAGTGGGAGGCCTGCATACCACAAAAAAAAAAAAAAAAAAAACCTCTTAAAATAGATTAAAGACCTAACTGTAAGACCAGACTATAAAACTCTTAGAGGAAAACATAGGAGAAACACTCTTTGACATAAACCACAGCAAGGTCTTTTTGGACCCACCTCCTATAGTAATGAAAATAAAAACAAAAATAAACCAATGGGATCTAATTAAACTTAAAAGCTTTTGCACAGCAAGGAAACCATAAACAAGACGAAAAGACAACCCTCAGAATGGGAGAAAATATTTGCAAATGAAACAACGGACAATGGATTAATCTCCAAAATATACAAACAACTCATGGAGCTCAATATCAAAACAACAAACAACCCAATTAAAAAGTGGGTGGAAGACCTAAATAGACATTTCACCAAAGAAGACATAGAAATGGCCAAGAGGCACATGAAAAGCTGCTCAACATCACTAATCATTAGAGAAATGCAGATCAAAACTGCAATGAGGTATCACCTCACATCCGTCAGAATGGCCATTATCAAAAAATCTACAAACAATAAATGCTGGAGACGGTGTGGAGTAAAGGGAACCCTCTTGCACTATTGGTGGGAATGTAAGTTGCTACAGCCACTATGGAGAACAGTATGGAGGTTCCTTAAAAAACTAAAAATAGAACTACCATATGACCCAGCATTCCCACTACTGGGCATATACCCTGAGAAAACCATAATTCAAAAAGATACATGCAACCCAATGTTCACTGCAGTAGTATTTACAATAGCTAGGACATGGAAGCAACCTAAATGTCCATCAATAGATGAATGGATAAAGAAGATGTGGCACATATATACAATGGAATATTACTCAGCCATCAAAAGGAATGAAATTGAGTTATTTGTAGTGAGGTAGATGGACTTAGATTCTTTCATACAGAGTGAAGAAAGTAGGAAAGAGAAAAACAAATACTGTACGCTAACACATATATATGGAATCAAAAAAAAAGAAAGAAAGAAAAAGGTAATGATAATCCTAGTGGCAGGACAGGAATAAAGCCGCAGATGTAGAGAATGGACTTGAGGAAATGGGGGACAGGGGAGGGGGAAGCTGGGGAGAAGTGAGTGTAGCATAGACATATATACACTACCAAATGTAAAATAGCTAGTGCGAAGCAGCCTCATAGCACAGGGAGATCAGCTCAGTGCTTTGTGACCACCTACAGGGGCAGGATAGGGAGGGTGGGAGGGAGGCTCAAGAGGGAGGGGATATGGGGATATGTGTATGCATATGGCTGATACACTTTGTTGTATGACAGAAACTAACATACTATTATGAGGCAATTATACTCCAATAAAGATGTATATAAAAAAAAAAATGGAGTTAAATAATTTTTAAAGTAAAACAAGTTAGGAACCAATTGTTATTCTTAGTATTCCATGACAACAACAACAAAAAATATTTTTTTTTTTTTTTTTTTTGTTTTTTGTTTTTTGTTTTTTCGGTACGCGGGCCTCTCACTGTTGTGGCCTCTCCCGTTGCAGAGCACAGGCTCCGGACGCGCAGACTCAGAGGCCATGGGTCACGGGCCCGGCCGCTCCGCGGCATGTGGGATCTTCCCGAACCGGGGCACGAACCCGCGTCCCCTGCATCGACAGGCGGACTCTCAACCAACTGCGCCACCAGGGGAGTCCCAAAAAATATTTTTTAAAAAATTTGGATGGATGGATATCAAGCTCCAAAGTAATATTCTGTGTGTAACTTAGTTAAATACAAATGCTTTTAAAAGTTGCAGTTTTACTGTTAAAAAAAAAAAAAAAAGTGAATAAACACCAAAGTAACAAATAAACCCATTGGATAGAACGTCTCAAAAGGTACAAGTGGGAGTCAAAATTTAATGAAGTGATGAAAATGACTTCATAAGAGGGGGTATCAAAGAGTAAGAGGAATGCTCTTTCTTTTTAAAGAAATAATCTATGATTCTGAATTTACAAATAAGATGATTAAAATTAAACCATAATTCATAGTAATTAAGAATTAAACCATACCAGGAATACCCATCATCTTTAAATCATATTATCAGCATTTGTAGGGGCAAATGAAAACTTAAATTGTAATGGGAAAAGGAGATTCTTCTTAAGATACTGATGATTATTATAGTCTGCAATCTTCTCTAAAATACTACACTTTTTTCTTAAACTAAGGCAATAAAAATTTCTTCCAAACTGCTCTTAAAATTAAAATACACTGTCAAGTTCTAATATAAGACCTGGCTGGCTTTGGAGTCCAAGGGGCATCACCATCATTGACCTTCTTCTTTGAGCCAAGGGTAGAGTGCCAGAAAAAATTCATAAAGGAGACATTTTTGAACAGAAGGCAAAGATGGCACCACACATAAAAGAATGTGGAAATGTGATGGCTAATTTTATGTGTCAACGTGACTTGGCCAGACAGCTGTTTTAACATGATTTCTGAGTATATCCATGATGGTATTAGCATTTGAATCGGTAACTGAGTAAAGCAGAGTGCCCTCTCCAATGTGGGTGGGCAACCTCCAGTCTGTTGGGGACCTGAATAGAACAGAAAGCGGAAGGAAGGAAATCCTTTCTCTCCTCCTGACCGCTGGAGCTGGGACCTCAATCTTCTGCCCTTGGACCAGAAAGTATACCATTGGCTCTCCTTGTTTTCAGACCACAGACTCACACTGGAAATACCCACCACTGGCTTTCTGGGGTCTCCAGCTTGCAGATAGAAGACTGTGGGACTTGTCAGCTTCCATAATGGCAAATGCCAGTTCATTATAATAAATCAGTATCTCCTTCTCTCCTCTCTCTCTCTTTTCACACACACACTCACACATATATATCCTATTGGTTCTCTGGAGGACCCTGACTAATAAAATATCTATATAGTTTATAAAAAATTAATAATGACTATAATTAATGGTAACCATTAATATGGGACTTTTAGCTTCAAGGTCATTTCACAAAATCATTACATCTAAAGGATAATTTGATTCCTAAAGCAAAATCTTTCTGTGAAATAATTTTCAACACACCCTCCAACGTCTAATATATCTACTGAGAATGATTTTGGGGGCAGATTGTACCTCTGGTCATTCAAATGTTTCTCTCTCTGGTTGTGGCTTCAAACTGTGTCTGCTGAGCTGTTCCTAATGCTTCCTCCAAATTACTAGCAAGAGTAAGAAAAAGACAACAATCACCATGGATAGCGGAACTGACAGGACTTTCAGATTAAGATGGTTGAGTAAAGGCCCCTTTTCTTTAAAAATTACCCCAAAGCAACATAAGGTGGCCACCGTGCTGGTTTGTCCAGGACTGAAAGGTCTCCTGAGGCACTGAACTCTTAGTTGCTGAATCTGGGGCAGCGAGAGCAAAGCAGAACGACTGATTAAAGCAATTATACTCCAATAAAGATGTTAAAAAAAAAAAAGAAAGCAACAGCTGTCACCCCTACTCCCTCTGTGTGACGGGAGAAAGGAGGGAGAGACGGGGACAGACTTACAATGAGGAGACTGCTCAGACCCAGGTGGCTGCGGTGAGGTCATGGGGGAAGCAGGCTTCCCAGCAGAACCCCAGGAAGTGTCAGAATAAGGAACACCTGCGTCCCCAGAAAGCAGGTGTGGGAAAGGGGTTGAAAGCGCTAAAGAGCTGCCGTGTGTCCCCCGTCTCCTCCCGGCCATCACACACTTCTTGTGACACTTGAGCTGCTCTGAGCATCACGCCCCTCCTTGCTCCAGCTGCTGTGAGGCATCATCCACTCTACGTCAGCTCCGACCCACTTCAGGTGAGGGCAACCTCCCAGCATCTCACCTTGTGCCAAAGCTCACATCCCTCACCTGCTGCCCTGGAGCCTCTCTGTGGACTCAGGGATGCAGGATGCTATGGGGGCTTGCTTGGTGCCCCCAACCTACACGGACAGCCCGAACGGCAGGAAGGTTAAACAGAGTCAGGGAGGGGCAGAGATTGGGGTCACTTCTCTAATCAACAGGAGATTGAATAGGAAGCGGGGATAAAGTCTCCCACCCGTCTCTACCTTGCCTGGATGGATGGCACTGAATCACAGTTTATGCAGCTGCAGACCCTGAACCAGAGGCTGGTCCCAGGAGACAGAGCATCAGCGGGTCACACGTCCTGTGGTCAGGTCACGGCAGCCCTCAAGCCCTGCCTTAGGCTCTGCTTTCTGGGCACCCAAGCTTGCAGGCCACCCCAGCAGGAGGCAATGTTTCATTTTCTGGAGACAGTGAATCGAGAGGCTCTGGACCTGGAACCTTGAGGAACTGGGACAGAACCCGACCTCCAGCTCACTGAAAGGAATATGGATCAAAAAGAATACGGAGTCGGGTCTGTTTTTTCAAAGGAAACATCTCCAGTCTAAATATGGAAGTGTTTCTAGTCTGGGAGCCAGTGAGAGCAGAGGTCTGGGCCTCTCCCTACAGATGGGGGAGGGAGGGTCAACTCTTTCTAACTCAACGTCAAGGTCGTCACCGGTAATTCTGGAAAGAGTTCTCTCAGGCTTCCCAGAGTTGAGATCATCTCTGCAGAAGTCTGGAGGGAAATCTGACAGACCTTCATTTGAAAGACGTGATTAAAGCTTGTCCATCTCACCCGTGGTCAGAGAAAATGGTGACTTTCCAGAAAGTGAAATTTCTTATGTCCTGGTTTTTAAAAGGTGAACTAGAAATAAATGCCATAACGTATTTAAAAATAAAATAAACAGCGGCAAGCAGGTCCCCCTGGATGCAACAGGCCGAGAGAATGAGGAACAAGGGGTCGGGACCGCGCAGCCCGGGCCACTGTGTCCCCTAGGGGAGCGTCTGGCCGCCAAGGGCCCGACCTCCCGCCTGAAGGACAGGACAGGATGGGCCGGGCCGCCCTTGGTGGGGAGCACAGCCTGCCCTCCGCCCTCCGCTGCTGCACATCTCAGAGCACATCTCCCGGGGCCGGGGCCAGGTAGGGGCAGGGGAACTCAGGCTGCAAGAAGAGAATGCTCACAGGCTCCCACTTCCACACACCTGGGAGCCCGGGGTGGGGGCTGATCAGGAGGCGGCATCCCCCACGAAGGCCCCCGGGCAGCGTTTCCGTCAGCTCTGGACCCGTCGCCAGGGCAGCCCACACGAGGTGGTGGTGATGTGCATTAGCCAGGACCGCCCAGCTTCTCCGTCTTCACACACGAAGGTGTGCCCGGACCTCAGGACAAGGAGCCACTTCTGAGTTGCTTCAAGACCTGAGCCCCCACGAGGGCAGGGTGCGGGGGCGGGGGCGGGGGCGTGGAGCGCGGGAAATTAGTGAAGAATGGATAAATGAGCCCAGGCCTTTTGAAAAAAATAACCTGTCTCCCTCCGTATCCCGTCCAGTTGAAGTGAGTAACGTAGACGGTGGTCATCGGTTCATACTTTTTGCTCGACACTCTTTCATCCCGCACGGGAGATGCGTGCTGGCTTAGGAGGCCCGGAGTGTTCCGGGACCCGGTACCATCCGCTGCTTCGGCGGCTCCGAAGTAGATGCACAGGGGACTCGACTGCCCGCCGTACATGTGGCAGGAAGCCCAGGGTCTCTCCAGTGTCAGCCAATGGTCTCTACTCCCCGAACTGTCCCCAGATCTGGGGGCCTACGCATACCAGAAGGAGGTCCGTCCAGCATCCTTCTCTCACTCTTCCTCAAGACAAGAGCCCTCTGGGCTTTTAGGTGGCTGCTGCGCAGCACTGTTGCTGCTACATACTGTATCAAACCCCTAAAACCCAAAAGATGCCCCTCCCTCTCACCACGGAGCTTACTGTCTGGAGAGACACGTTCATTCTCCCTGAGGTAAGAAGGGAAAACCTTCCATACCTAAGAGACAGTCTCTAGGGAGTCACGAGTCCCAAGGGACTTCCCAGCTCGAAGCTGAGAAAAGCAACCCATGCCCCAGCAGTGAAAAAACAAACCCATGTTCAATCTTTTATCAGGTGATAAGTTACTTTTGTCTTTGCCTGGACTGCCGGCTACAGACATTTTTCCCAGTGAATTTAACCAAAGACTTTATTTTCGGGCAAAACTGTGAATGTGAACAAGTTGTCCTGGCAATAGGCTTTTATCTTCCTAGGAATAGGTCAACAGAAGCATTTTGTGAGCACACATGTGTGTGCGGGGCACCGAAGGAGGTGCTGTGCGATGAGAAGGAGATGGCAATGACTAACAGCAGCTAGAAAATATTTATGCCGAGGAATCGAGTCCTCACATACTCTCCCCTGCACTTTCTTTAGCCTCTTGAAACAGTGGTAAAGGCAGTTATGAAGAGGAAGCTATTAGTAACCAGGATATTTGAGAGAAGTGCATGATGGAACGTGGCTTCTCAGAGGAATTGATTACTAACAAGCTTCAAGTTCTGTGCATTTCCGATGAGACTCCTAACACCAAAGCTTCTGTTCCACTTTGTGTATAAGACATCTTGTGACGACTTCACTCACCTCAGCAACCATACTTCACAAGAAACAGACAAGCTTTGGACTCAAACTATATCCCCCCTCCTAGAAGGGAGACTTGCAAAGCTTGAATCATTTCCTATTAGTTCATTTCTGTCTCACTAAGTATTTCTTACTTACTTAGTTCTCTAAATTCTCAAGAAGCATTTTTATTTTTCCTCCCTCCTTTGGCTTTTCTTCCCATGTCAGTAAGAAATCCCACTCCCACACTTGTTCCCTTCTTTTCTGCGGGAGTACAGAGCTCTAAAATTATTCCGTTGTGGCCGGTGGTGAGGTCTCTTCAACCTCTAATGAAACGCTCTTCGCAGAACTTAAGCCAGTGTCACAAAACGTATAGTTTACAGACTCTTCCCTCGTTTGTAAAGTTAACTTTTTACCTTTCAAAACTCTGTTCCAAGTTGACCGTAGCTACCAAGAGTCAAAGAATGTGGAGAGTGAGGTCTGGCCCAGAAAAGTATAGGAGTGTTTCACATGCTAAAATATCTATATGTATTTAGAGAGATGTAACGGTGCATTGCAAATGCCAAAGAAATTTTATCTACACAGGATCGTGGCCACTCACTAGATCAAAATTAGGAGAATAATCATTGGCACAAATTACATGAAAGGGGCTCTTTCACCTCAAACAGAGTTTAGCAGTTACCTTTTTGCAGGCTCTCCACTTGAAGGATCTCCCAGAAATTCAGGATGGGAGGGCTTAATCGGCCCCCAGATATAACCACATCCCTGAAAATTAGATCTTTCGGTCTATTTCTAACCACCTCTAACAGTGAAAAACACCGTTGCCAAACACTGCCGTTTTCTTTGGATTTGTGGGTTTCCTGGAGTAACTCAGTGCCTTTAAGTATAAACACATCAAATAAACACTACCCCCTCCTCATTATCTATAACGTTCCTCGTAGTGAGCCAGTATTTTTATCCCTAAAACTTGGACCCGTGGGTTCCCGCTTTTCCTTCTTACATCATCCAGAAGAAATGGAATCCATCTCCTGTGTGCAAACAGTGTCCGCAAGGGCCACCCATCGTGGGTCCTCCCTCAAAGTCTTCCTCTTGCTCTCCTACAACGTGGGTTCTGATTTCTAGACGACTCGCTATTCCAGACACCTCCCACTGGACACCCTTCAGGAGGCCCTTGACCTCTCCTTGAACAGATGATTCCTGGTGAGGTCTAATCAACACAAAATCCAGCAAGACCACTTAGACACTTTCTATAAACCCGGCCTAAACCCCCAGAACTTTCTTAGCAAACACATCTGCTCGTCGTTCATTGAGCTCACAGTTGGCTAAGCCAAGTACCCTTTAACCTAGAAACGTGTTACTTGACTTCTGAACCCGAGCACATAACTTTGCATTCAGACCTCTTACATGTCTTTACGTTCTATTTAAACGTTCTAGCCTTTAAAGTTATTTTTGATTCCTGCTTCTTTAGCCAATGCATTATTTATTCTTCCTAATTTTTTAAATTTCTGAATTTGATTAATATGCCATCAGAACACGCGTTTTTCTAAATCCATTTATTTAAACTGTTCCATAGAACAGGATGAAACAGAGTCTTTTGTCATGTCTCTACAGAAGTAAACCTGGATTGAGATCAGTCCAGTAAACTTTCCATTCTCTTTTGGACATAGCCACTCTGGCCTCACTATTCCAGCCTGGGCTTCTGAAATAACCACCCCTCTCCACCGTTTCCTTGAAATATGGGAAGAAATAGGAACTTTTATCAATGCTACCGAGTTTTTATAGACACATCATCTCTTCTCCCAGACCCTCAAAGCCATACAGACCTACACCCTGCAGGACACAGCCAAGGATGGCTATTAATTACGAGTAGCTGGATGCATACCTATGGGGATTCTTTTTGTTCCAGCATCCTTTGCATCCTGTATATATATCATCCCAGCTGCCCTATACTCTGTACAGAAACAAAAACAGATGCTACATGTGTTTGACCCTAAACCAAATTCTGTGTGGTCTAAAGGGACAAAGTTAGAATCAATGAGTCCAAGTTTCAGGGAGAAAGATATTGGCTCACTATGGGGAATGATTACAGATCAGTTTCCTGGCTGAGGGGAGTGGTTATTTGACATATTCCTATTAAAAGGCACTGAGTTACTGCAGGGAACGAGACACGGTTAAGCATCATCGCATTTCCTGTCTGCACTGTGTCACTCCCAGCATTTACGCCCTGTCCACGAAAACAAGCAAGGACCTTCATCCCAACTACCACCCTTCAAGCTGAGTGCAACCTGAATCCTTCAGCATTTACGCCCTGTCCACGAAAACAAGCAAGGACCTTCATCCCAACTACCACCCTTCAAGCTGAGTGCAACCTGAATCCTTCAGCATTTATGCCCTGTCCACAAAAACAAGCAAGGACCTTCATCCCAACTACCACCCTTCAAGCTGAGTGCAACCTGAATCCTTCAGCATTTACGCCCTGTCCACGAAAACAAGCAAGGATCTTCATCCCAACTACCACCCTTCAAGCTGAGTGCAACCTGAATCCTTCAACACCAGCAATGCCCTCATACTCCAGACCTTTCCTTACTCCACACATCTCCAAGCTGAGAGGATACAGCCCATGTCAAGTGTTCTGCTAAAAGCTGAGCCTAGTACTAAGTCAACCTTATATAGGCACTTGAGTTAAGGGGCGAATGTCGACAGTAATGAAAACATCAGCTTGCCAATTAATATCTGCACTTTAACAAAAGGTGTCAATGCCTTAAACCGTATGGTATATGTTGTGGGTCCTTGGCAACCCTGTCAAGAAAGCAGCTGTGTTCCTCCACTGACATGCAAACCAGTCCCTAAATCATTACCACCCCTGTGAAGCTGGAAACGCTGACCCACACGTGCACCCTCCTCGCAAGTATGATTGATTGCTATCTTTATTTCTATTTTACGTATTAATGATAAGCCCCATTAACCTCCCCTAGTTAGAATTAAATAGATGATTTTATTTTAAAAGGGGGAGGGGGAAATTGGGAGATTGGGATTGACACATACACACTACTATATATAAAATAGTTAACTGATAAGGACCTACTGTATAGCACAGGGAATTCTACTCAATACTCTGTAATGGTCTATATGGGAAAAGAATCTAAAAAAGAGTGGATATATGTATATGTATAACTGATTCATTTTGCTGTACGACAGAAACTAACACAATATTGTCAATCAACTATACTCCAGTAAAAATTAGTTTAAAAAAATAAAATAAGTTAGAAAATTAAAAAAATTTAGAATAAAGTCTGCCTAGTTAGTAAAGAGCTTTTACTCCAAAGTTCGGTTTTCTATATATTTAAAACATCTTCACAGTGAGAGGCCTGTGTACCGAAAGAAAAAAAAGAAAAAGAAAACAAAAAATCTCAGAAAGATTTCAGAAGCAATACCCCAAAACCAAGTATACACAAAAACAATAGTAACAATACCAATGTCACCAAGGCATTGCAACAACCGGACCAGAATGTCAGCTTTCGTTATAAAAGATCTCAAACATCCCCACCCCCGAAAGCTGTAGCCCATCTTCACATTCAAATGTAATCACGTTTTAAAAACTGTTACAACAACATCTGTTCCCACAAAACAATTTACCAGATCTTGAGTGTTTTAGGATACTTTTTACCCATTTGAATTGGAATTAAGCTAGTTCCTACGTACGTAAACACAAATGCACATTTTTGGATTGCTTACAAGAGATTTCAGTCAAAAGTTCATTAATCTTTAAAAATTTTCTGGTGAACCCAGCAAGTTTAATAATAAAAGGGCTTGTTTTCGAGGGTTTATTAAAGAAAAATTATCATTAAACGTGGATAGCATCACAGTGTCGTAAGGATTTAGAAGGGATTTTTGAAAGTCATCTTGCACTGTTAACCCCATAGGTTTAAGCCAAAGCTAATCTCAGAGAGATGAGAAGTCTTCCCTTCTGTGGAGGCTGACAGGAAAGATTTCATAAGCAAGAGCTTCCATGGTGTGACATAATCTCCGTTATTTAATAAAGGTCCTAGTCACTGACCTGGATCATAGCAACACTTCCTTTCTGCCACCCCTTGTGCTGGCTGTCCTAGTGCCAGGGCACATGGGGAAGCGGCTCCCTCCACCCTCCAGGGTGCACTGGAGGCTCCCCTTGGCTGAGCGTGGATTCAGCAGGGATCCCAGGGAAAGACAGAGAAGGGATTGGTACAGCTTTGTGTCCCAGAAGATTGTATGCGGGAGCTCTGTAGTCTCAGACGAGCCCCTGAGTGTGTCTCAGGGTGCTGACCTCTGCTCCCGCAGCCATCTTGTGGGAGGACATAGCACGGATCATAGAATCGGACCCTGTGGGTTCAAATTATTAACTGGTTCCAATACCGGTTAACTCAGCAAGTCATATAAACTCTGTAAGTTTCTGTGTCCTCATTCAGAAACCGAGGATGATAAGCAGGTTGCTGTGAGGCGTGAATCACAAGATGGATAAGACTTAACCCCTGAGTCACAGACTAGGGGTTTACGCTGGACCCTCGGACTCTAAATCCCAGGCTTTCCCCCTTACCATGCAATCTCCGTTACGTGTAACCTTGAACAGCACCAGGACAGGACAGAAGATAAAATAAATGGAGCGTCACCGAGGAACCCTTAAACTAGTAGGTGAAATGCACCACTTATCAAGAACCAGCTTGGTCTAGTTCAGTCATTCTAGTGTAATGCGGGCAAAGCATCACCTCACCCACCACATAGGAGGGGAGCCTAAATCTCCAATGATGTGACTTCTCTTCTGACCCGCACAGTCACCGGTGGGTCAGACAGGACAGGCAACTGTATCCTGGACACGGGTCCAGAGAAGATCCCCGAGCTACTAAATATGAAACTGGGACCCCCACATCAAGTCTCTGGCTTCCAGGCTCGGAGCTTTTACAACTGCCTATTACCCACATTTCTTACCACAAATGATTTGCTTGAAGCCCCACTTTACTTTCGTTGTAGCCACAGTGATCTGTACAGAGTGGGCTGACCTCGCTCAGTAAAATGGGTTCATTGTGTTTCCCAGAGGAAGCATCACCATACAGAGCATCATTGGGGAAAATCATTTCTCCATCCCAAATGGAGGAAAGCCTGCTTCTTCTCATGCCGCCCATGAGTTTTCCGCAGGTCCTAACTTGACTCAATTAACATTGGCCTTTGTGTTGATGGCAACGGATTTGGCTGACAGTTTCCCAGATGTGCAGCGCCAGCATCATCTGAGTCAGCATCCCCTACCACTGCGGTCTTGGCCCCAGCTATGAATTACTGAAATAGTAATTATTTGGCTATGAGACTTTCAGTATAGTTGGTGGAGTCTAAATCGCGCTGATCAATCTCTTTGCTTCTCTGTCTTTAGCTATCTGTGTTTACAGTACTGTGCCACCCTCAGGACTTTTTTTATTACAAAAGAGTTGCCTATATAAAGATTTTGTAGGGCCTGCCTGGTGGCGCAGTGGTTGGGAGTCCGCCTGCCGATGAGGGGGACGCGGGTTCGTGCCCCGGTCCGGAAAGATCCCACATGCCGGGGAGCGGCTGGGCCCGTGAGCTGTGGCCGCTGAGCCTGCGCGTCTGGAGCCTGTGCTCCGCAACGGGAGAGGGCACAACAGTGAGAGACACGCGTACCGCAAAAAAAAAAAAAAAAAAAGATTTTGTAAACCTTGTAGAGGTGAATTTTGGTACAAAATCAGATTATCTTAGAGACATATGTTAAGAACATTCACAAGTGCATTTATTAATATTTGATGCACTTAAAAAACCAGAGTGAGGGTGGGTGGAAGCATCTGTGGTGAGATGAACAAATGTAGCAACTTTGTTCATTGCTTGTTTGAGACTGTTGATCTGTCAATATATACACGGGGTAATTACTCAACTTGCAAGTGTTCAATCTGAGGGATCTGCTAAGAGAACTACAGTGAAGCAGAATAAGTTAGCTAGTATCCAATAAGAGAAACTATGAAAATGTATGGAGAAGGATGTTCCCAACTCCGTTTATAGTTACCCTTGTTCAACCGTGGAAGAAACCATGGATATAAATTATTTTAGTCAACACGTAAGAAGTAGCAACAAGGGCATAAGGGAGAGATGATGTTTTCATTTCTTATGAAAAAGGCTTCTGATAAACTTTGATGCTAACCTCTAAATATTCCGTACACTGTGATGAGTTCTGCAAAGAAATGGAAAAAGCCATGAGAGTGCATTAAAAGCAGAATGAACGAGATATGGAAGCAAATGTTAGAAAGCAATTTGGGGCTCTTTGGGGGGAGGAAAATTGATGTGTGTTTACTTAGCATCACCTTTGCTTAACAAAACGCTGATACTGCAGCTGGCCTGAGGAATGCGCCTCCCTTGAAAGGCTGCATTTGGACTGCAAGCTACCCAAGGTTTGGTTTTCAAATACAAACATAAACATACATGGCAACAATGCATATTCCCCCAACGTTATTATATCAAGTTTCACTTTACGCCTAGATATTTTTAGAAAAAACCTATTTCTTTTGCCAACACAGTATGGAGCGATTATTTAATTACTTTTAAGCTTTATGTGTTCACCCAAAATGTGTCCCTTGTGCAAAGTATGTAATTTTCTAATAGAACATGTGGCTAGTTTTCAAGATGCTCTATTAAGCCAATTGCTCATGAAAACCCTTATTGGCTCTTTCCTCTTCACAAGGGGGAGGCAGTTAGAAGTTTACCACCACCAGATGGAGTGGGAAATGTATGCCCAGGCTGGGTAATGCTACTCTGACATCAAAGGACAGAAGAGTTTCTAGAAAACTCTGAAAGTGGAGGAAGTGTTCATTCCACTTGTTTTGTTTCTTTTTTGCTGTTGTTGTTCCTTCCCTTGCTGTTTTTAAATTGGAGTATAGGGGCTTCCCTGGTGGCGCCGTGGTTGAGAGCACGCCTGACGATGCAGGGGACATGGGTTCGTGCCCCAGTCCAGGAAGATCCCACATGCCGCGGAGCAGCTAGGCCCGTGAGCCATGGCCGCTGAGCCTGCGCTCCGCACAGGACAGGCCACAACAGTAAGAGGCCCGTGTACCACACACACACACACACACACACACACACTATATATATATATATATAAATTGGAGTATAGATGATTTACAATGTTGCGTTAGTTTCTGCTGTATAGCAAAGTGAATCAGTTAGTCACAGACATATATCCGCTCTTTTCTAGATTCTTTTCTGAGTGAAGTAAGTCAGACAGAGAAGGACAAATATTGTATTATCTCACTTATATGTGGAATCTAAAAAAATGGTACAAATGAATTTATTTACAAAACAGAAATAGAGTCACAGGTGTAGAAAACAATCTTATTGTAGAAAACCAGGGGGGAAAGGATAAATTAGGAGATTGGAATTGACATATACACACTACTATATATAAAATAGATATCTAATAAGGACCTACAGTACAGCACAGGGAGCTCTACTCAATACTCTGTAATGGCCTATATGGGAAAAGAATCTAAAAAAGAGTGGATATACGTATATGTATAATTGGTTCACTTTGCCGTACACCTGAAACGAACACAACATTGTAAATCAAATATACTCCAATTAAAAATTTTGAAGACATATCTGCACCCCCATAGTCATAGCAGTATATATATATATATATATATATATACACACAAAATGAAATTTTATTCAGCCATAAAAAACTGAGAAACCATTTGTGACATGGATGGACCTTAAAGGCATTATGCTAAGTGAAACAAGTCAGACAGAGAAAGTACTGTATAATCTCATTTACATATGAAATCTAAAACAAACAAAAACCTCTCTTTGATATGGGTCTTATACAGGACAGCGTGCATAAGCCACGTTTCCCAGATTACTGCCCCTAAGTGAGGGCGGCAGCCGTGGCTTTTCAGCGGCACGCATCAGCGCCATCTGTCCCCCACGTGGAGGGTCCCACGGCAGCTCACAGCCGTACCCTACTTGCTGTTGAACCTGCTGACCTCCTGTGCCACAGCCAGAAGCTAGGGAGGCTCCGCACTTCCGCTCCCAGCCGCAGGGCTTCTTTCCTCTGCAGCAGTGCTGTTCTGGCTCCCATGGTGGCCACGATGAGAGGCTCTGGGGACTTGACCCTGTGCCCCCCGGCCAGGGCTCTGCTGAGGCCCCTCCATCTCCACGTGTCACACTGCTGAGCGCTGGCTGCGTGCGGCCAGGCTGTCTTCCTCGGGTCGCTGACAGCTTGTGTGTGTCCCACGGGCTGGACCAGGGCTCTGGGGTAGAGTGTGGGCTTTGTCCCGCGGCTGCTCTGCTTCTCCTGGACGTAGGTTCCCATGCAATGCCTCCCCTCACGCTGTGGGAGTCGTACCTCCTCTCTATTCCCAGGAGCTGGGGGGGACCCTCCTTCAACTCCACCCTCAAAGTCTGAAGTTCTCATCCTGCCCCTGGAGATGATTTTCCATTACTCTAGGACTTCTTCCTACAGCTCAGCAGCAGCATTATCTTAATTGTTTTTTATGTTTTTCTTGTGAATTTCTCTCTTTCATTGGAAACCTAACTTAGAGCCAGAAAGAAAAGTGAAGTTGATTCAGCACCCAAGGTATATAATATAGAAACAGAGCAGGACCCAATAATGGTCCTTGCCTCCCATGCCCTCTGCCTGCCTTTTGTCTGTGGAAGAACTTAAGCCAAAGAATAAGTGTAATGAGAGAAGTGAGAAAATGCAGAAGAAAAGGAAAACAGTCAAACCGGACAAAATAATAATAGTTTAGTCATTGAGCAAAGCCTGTGACCTTTAGTTCCTTCTCAAGGGCTATCGAGAATATTCTGAGCCATATCCTGGGAGCTGTCTTATGGATACTGGAAGCCCCACTGGGTGGAAGAAGTTAACTACATGAAGACCAGACTGGAGCCATGACACAAGTTGCCACAATTCTGAGAACTGGCCTCAAGGAAAAGGGAACAAACTGACCCTGGAACTGAAGATTAACTGTGCTTAAAACAATCAAGATGACGCTGGTCAGACCACTGATGACCAATTTCAAGGTTATGGTCAGAGCTGCCCGTGCTGTTTCTGCATGTGGCCACCTCCCTCTGCCTGTGCACCCCTGAAACTCCCTTTTAAAAGCTCTTACTTGTCAAGGGAGGTGCGAGTCGGCCTCTGGACATGAGTCCACCCTCTCCCCCAGTTACCGGCCTCCGAAATAAAACAAACTTTCTTTTCCACCGACCTTGCCTCTCGAGCACCGGCATTAGAGCAGCGCGCAGCCCGGCGGGAAAGGAGCGAGGCCTGGGGATGAGTGGCACGGTGGTGCTTTCTTTAGTGTTGACAGCAAAGGCTCCAGAGCCCAGCTTAGAAGTGCTGTCTCAGATTCGCTTGGGCCCCAGAACTCATGTCTATCTTCCCTCTGCTCCCATGTTCAACCGAGTGACTCAGAAGTCCTCCGGAAGCTGCATCACAGACATCCCCCTCTATATTATAAGTGCGAAGCAATTACTTCTCTTGATCTTGCTGGAGCCTCCCCTTGGCAGCCTGTGAGTGACTCAGTGTCCCTCAATAATCTGAATTTTAATGCTGTAGACAAGAGAAAGTTTCGTCAAGGTTAGTGAGCCTTCATCAGCTCTACTGCAGTGTACTGTACTGACTTCGCTTATCGGCATGATCGGAGTTTGGGGTCCCTAGAGACTACGTCCCATGAAAATCACAATCGCCCTTTTCACCGCAGAATCACTGGTACGTTAGCTTAGCACCTGGCACCTAAGAGGCACTCGGTAAGTACTGAATGAATAAATGAAAGAATGCTTTTATTTGAAAAACCCGTATGTGTGAGTGAAGAAAGATGTAAAAGCACAGTAAAATATTAAATATACTGCAATAATGATGTCTGCTGAGACGCACTGAGTCACGCTTCCCTGAATGTCATCATGTTCCCCTATCCTGACTCACTTAGGCTCTCTCCTTTGTGCTCCCTCAGTACCTTGGTCTTAAGGCTTAGAGTACCCAGCACGTACTCTATTCACCCATTTGCTTACCTGAATCCCTCACTGGTGTGTATCCTTCTAGAGGGCAGTGTGTCCTACCTCTGTCGTATTTATCACTGTATTTGCAGCCCCCAGAAGACTGCCTCACTGCCTAGTACCTTGCAGGCTCTCAATTAATATTTGTTGACTGACTAAATGAACACTTGATTGACTCAAGTCTTTCAGGGTTTTAGCCCCCATTGAATTTTCTTGACCTTTATACCTTATACTGAGAGAGATTAGTCAAAATCACATGTAAACAAAAATGTGTGAGGAAAAAGGTCTATCTTTCCAGTAGTTTTAGACTCTTTAAATCACCCCTAAAGCAGTGGGCGGTGGAGTTGAGCACGTGTGTCTGTGTGTGAAAAGGGAGGAGAGCGGGACAGAGAACCGGCCTGAGCACAGGGACTGCACTTTGCTCCCGGATTGCAGGTTGTCTCTCAGGGGTGACAGCTCAGCTTCTGCCCCGTGAGATGTCAGGTCCTGTCAAGTGAGAGGTAGACCAGAGTGTCCCCTGCTTTAATGACAGCCCGCACTCTCCCTCGGGAAGCGTGTCCCCCGGACGAGCCCTGGGTAGGACGGCTCTCCAGCTCTTCAAGTGTGCTCACAGGGTTTAGCTGTGTATGTTCTGAAAGAAAAATTCTTAATCCCCATAAAACTTACAAAGCTGCACTTCGACAGGAATTCTTTTTTTTAACTCTAACAGATTTTGTTTTCTACTACTTTATCACCTTTTTATTTTGCCTATGTGCTTGGAATCCCAGATGTCCTTTTGAGTTTAAAGACCATCCTTGGGAAAAAAGCTGATATCTCCATATGCCTAATGCCCTAAAAACCCTGCTGCTTGCAACTCAGTCAAACCATAGTCTGAAGTTTCTCCCAGAAGAGCTGCTAGGGCAGACTCAAAGAGAGCTCCGGAGAGCTGTCAAAATAGTGTAGTCATCTCATCTTGAGGTTCACTGAGGTGGAAAGCAAAAAAAAAGAAAAAAAGAAAAACCTGGACATGAAATTGCAAGGATGCCCCATAATACCATGTTACAGAACAAGAAAGAGGATGGATAGACAAGAATATGGAAGAAAGCAGGAGTTGGCAATTTTCTAAGTGAAGGAGCAGGTAGTTAAACCTGAGGCTATAGAAATGGAGAGATCTCTGGAGGAGGATTTTGCTGTTTTCACTAACCAACTAACATAGCTCAGGGCTTCATTACCCATCTCCAGCACCAGCTTATGAACCCGGAGATCCACATGGCTCCATCTCATAGCAATGTTTTTGGGGGTTTTTTTTGCAGTACGCGGGCCTCTCACTGTTGTGGCCTCTCCCGTTGCGGAGCACAGGCTCCGGACGCGCAGGCCCAGCGGCCATGGCTCACGGGCCCAGCCGCTCTGCGGCATGTGGGATCCTCCCGGACCGGAGCACAAACCCGCGTCCCCTGCATCGGCAGGCAGACTCTCAACCACTGCGCCACCAGGGAAGCCCTAATTTTAATTTTTATCCAAAGTCTTTACTCACATTTTTCTAAGACAATGAAAAGGATCCAGATATATAGGGTTAAAGTATAATGCAGACCTTCCTCAGCTTGTGATGGGGTTATATCTTGATAAACCCATTGTAAGTTGAAAATATCATAAATTGAAATGCATGCAATACATCTAACCTACTGAAAATCATAGCTTAGCCTAGACTAGCTTAAACGTGCTCAGAACACCTACGTTAGCCTACAGTTGGGCAAAGATCATCTAACACAAAGCCCATTTTATAATGAACTGTTGAATATCTCATGTAATTTATTGAAGACCGTACTGAAAGTGAAAAACAGAGTGGTTGTCTGGGTCTAGAATGGTTCTAAGTGTCTCAGTCATTTACCCTGTGATCACGTGGCTGATGGGAAGCTGCCTGGCATCACTAGAGAGTATGCACCACAAGTGCTGGCCCAGGAAAAGATCAAAACTCAAAGTATGGTTTCCACTGAATATGTATCGCTGTTGCACCATCATGAAGTTGAAAAATCGTTAAGTCAAACCGTGGTTAAGTCAGGGACCGTCCGTATTCAGATCCCACGTGTCCCCTGTGCTCTCCCACACACCCTGCTGCACTGCTCCAGCTTCCCTCTTTAAATCCACCCCCCAACAAATCCCTTTCCCTTTCCCTCTTTTCCCAGCCCCAGCCCACCTCTTGATCTTTGTAACCCTCTACTTTTCTTCTTATCTCTCTATCTTCCCCTCCCTGTTAACTTTGTTTTTTGTCACATGATTCCAAAAAGCTGCTTGGGCATCTTCATATCATTTCTCAGGGACTGGAGGAAGGAGAGTCACTGGTGGGCAAAGCCAAAACTTCCCTTTGCAGGGAGATTGAAAAAGCAAGACCAGATTCAGAATTTTTGTCCTGTCACGACAACCCATCTCCCTGCCTTCAGTTTCTTCAGGGTTACATGGTGCAGAAGGGGGAAGGGTGGTCAGGGAGAGGCAAGCTGAGGATTCCTCAGAGGGCAGAGTAACCGAGCAGATGATGCTAACAGATGAAGTAAGCATGGCCCCTGGTTCTCCAGTTCCCACCTAGGAGTGTAGACTAGAAGGATCCTGAGTGCTTGGCTCTCGGTCCTGGAACTATTGGAACCCATCACACTTCCTTTGTCTTTGCAAGTGTGAGCTTACATACTTTCTCTAGTAACCATCGCATTTCCTTCACAGTGGGTGATGGGTAGACTTTCCTGGTTTGCTTTCCAACATCATTAGGTAAAGTACTCGTAGATACTCTGAATCCAGCCTTGGATTTTCACTGCCTGGGTTGTTGGTAAGAGTGAGACTAGTCCACGATGTTGGTACCTTTCCCCCTATTTTTGCCTTAACTTGAATCTGCTTAGTGGTACGATCATCTATACCTTTGCATGTTGATTGTGTGTTGTGTATACGTGTGCGTGCATGTTTTAATCAGCATAAAAGTCTTGTAAATGTTTGCCTCAAGAGTTTTTGATGATCACAGAACACTTCTGAGTTGAACCTCTCTCTTCGGAGACCAACACATTGGAACTTCAAAGCTGTAACTAGGCTTGCACCGCTCTCCAGCATGGGAGATTTGAAATCCTTGGACCCCTCGTTATCATTTCCAATGTCAAGTAAAAGTCTACGCAGATACTTTAGACACATTCCCTGTACTCCTGAACATGTTATTAAGTTTTCTAAAGGTTGCAGACAGTTTTCTTTATGACCACCATAGTTTTTCACTGCAATCCTGGCATGTTTGTCAATAGGACACCAATTATTTTGGTGATTCCTATATTTTCAAAAACATCTTCTCTTCTATAAGGAAAACTTCTTCCCTCTGTGATGGTGTCTAAAATTTATGCTGTTCCCAGCTTGTCAACTTCAGGACTACACATCAGGTTGGGTTTGATGTGATGATCACTTTAGATTTTTCACCCTACCATGTTCACACAAGGTCTCTCTTATTAATTAACCCCAAATCTCAATCCAGGATTCTATGTATGCCTTATTTGTAATAAACTTACCCTACATCAAATTTTAAATATTCATTAGTTTTGTGAAGGCAATTGCTATGAAATGATATGTTTCTACAATTTGGGGGTAACACATACGCAATTGTGGAAAACAAGAAACCAAAAAAAATCACATTAGAAAAAAAAAGTCATCCTTAATAACACTAAGAACTTAAATAATGCTTATTATGCACCAGGGGTGTATTTATCAACTTACTTAGCTCTCACAAATATCCTAGGAAATAGACGTAGGCATTTGTATGGTCCTAAAAGAAAAACAGAAAAACAAAACAACTTATGTTTTGAAGAATCACACACTAAACATAACAGAATTTATTGGAAAAACAGTGTTAGGACAGTCAAAATTCATGTACCATAGCACTATGTACCATAACACATAAGAGAAACATTAATTGGTACGCTCAGCGATGACTCTGACAGCTGGAAAGGCAATTTGGAGCGGCTGGAGGCTCTCTCTGGGGTGGGAAATGCTGATGTGTGGGCACTGGCCATGCAGGTGAGGCTGTGGCATTTAGAGTAGGTACAGGGGAAAGTGAAACCCACCAAGGGCCAAAGCCCATGCAAGACTGGAGCTGTACTGATGGCGTCAGCCTGGTGTTTTCTTTGTGAGTAGTGTTTTGGTTACTAATTCAATCTCTCTACTTTTTGTAGATCTATTCAATTTTTCTATTTCATTAGACTTAGAGATAGTTAGTGTCTTTTTGAATTTGTCTATTCCACCGAGGATGTCTAATTTTCTGCCATACAATTGTTCATAGACTTGTATTCCTTTATCATCCCTTTTATTCTGGAAGATTAGTAGTAAATTCCCTAGCTCATTCCTGATTTTAGTAATTTGATCTCCTTTTTCTTTGTCATCTTAGCTAAAGATGTGTTAATTTTTATGATCTTTTAAAAAACACAAGTTTTGGTTTTATTGATTTTGTCTATCTCGATTTCATTTATTTTCACTCTAATCTTTATTATTTTCTTCTTTGGGTTTGTTTGGGTTTAATTTGCTTTTCATTTTCTAGTTTCTTTCAGGAGAAAATTGTTATTGATTTCAGTTCTTTCTTCCTTTCAATAGAGATTTTATAGCTATTAATTTACCTCTGCACACTGCTTTTTCTGCATCTCATAAGTTTTGGAACCAATCCAGAAAAAGTGTTCTTGTTGTCCAGTACCTCTTCTTGTCCAGCAAAAGACTAGCAGCTGGTATTTATCTTTTCCTTTAAAGGCTCAGGAGTTAGCAGCTTTATAGATGAGGGCAGTCCTGACCATAAACCCGACTGCATTTTCACAGGACAGTAGAGTTAGGCTATCCCGTCCTGCCTTATATCCTGGTGCTTGCTTCTCTTCCTTACTAATAAATGCCCTTATGACACTTTTTTTCCAGAATAGGGCACTTTTTTTTTTTTTTAATTTTATTTATTTATTTATTTAATTTAGTTATTTTTGGCTGTGTTGGGTCTTCGTTTCTGTGCGAGGGCTTTCTCCAGTTGCGGAGAGCGGGGGCCACTCCTCATCGTGGTGCGCAGGCCTCTCACTGTCATGGCCTCTCCTGTTCCGGAGCACAAGCTCCAGACACGCAGGCTCAGTAGTTGTGGCTCACAGGCCTAGTTGCTCCGTGGCATGTGGGATCTTCCCAGACCAGGGTTCAAACCCGTGTCCCCTGCATTGGCAGGCAGACTCTCAACCACTGCACCACCAGGGAAGCCCCCAGAATAGGGCACTTTTGTCTATATTAAAAACCTGTCAGGCAGATGTCCTTTCTCCTCAATGACTTTCTTATGTGTCTGGGAGCTCGTCTGCTGCCTCTTGGTCAGCAGAAGATGCTTCTCATGTTCTCTTGACATTTTTTAAACCAAACCTCTTCCTAAGATCATCAAACCATCCTCTGCTGACATTAAATCTCCAGCTTTAGTTCCTTCACCTTCCTTTTGCTTTAAGTTGTCATATAATGACTACGCTTTTTCTCAAATCATATTAGCGTCTACAGGTATGTCTTTCTTGTAGCAATTCTGCACTCACAGAAAAGCTGCATTTTCAATGAGAGATAAAAAGGTATTTGAAAAAAAGTGCAAACTTTTCACACCTGCTGGCATAGCTTCAGTGACAGCTTCACGAATTTCCTTTTCTTTTTTTACACTGGTCCCTACGCTGAATTCATTTATTTTGAAATGGTGGCAACTGCAGCTGCAGACCTCAATCTACAGTCCATGTCATGCAGTTCAACTTTTTCTTGTAATGTCGTGACTTTGCTTCTTGGGAGCATGTCCAACATCACTAGCAGCATTTCATATGGTCCCACGGTGTTATACCAGGTTCACGGTATTGCACTAAACACGATGAAAAATATGTAAGAACCGTGAGAGATCACTTTTTACAGCAATACACAGTTTACCGGAGAGAGGAGCTGCTCAAGTTGAGATGACGAGCGTCATGTGGTGTTTTAAGCAGAAACTCGAAACACCTGAGCTCAGCACAACAGCAACAGGAGAGGCCAAGAAATTACGACAGCAGCACAGTATGTACCACAGTTCACTTTATGCAGTTATGATTTAATACTGCGTCTTTACATTTGCCACATTTCTCTAGACTGAATGGTCCCATGGTGCCATGTTCAGTCTGTGTTCATGTGTGTACATTTTTATAAAATTTAACTTTTTATATAGATTTGTCTGTATTTTATGGTAGTAAATAATAAAATAGACTAGTACCTACATATATTTTACACATCCATGACATACCTAACATTTTCTTAATTTTTTTTGATATTTCTAGGTGACACAGTTTGTCTACAAGTTTTTACAAATTGTTAGAAATCTCCAAAAATTTTCCCAATATATTTATTGAAAAAAATCCAAATATTAAGTGGACTGGTACAGTTCAAATCTGGGTTGTTCAAGGACCATTTAAAATTCAATATACAGGCAAATTGTTACACAGAGTAACATTTATAGGTGTGAACACAGTGGTTAGTATATAAACATATTTCCTTGTGTTGCCAAGCGGAATGGGCCTAGAGACAACATCACCCTGATACTCCCTTGGTGGGTTACATTTTCCCCTGTGCCTACTCTAAATGCCACAGGCTCACCTGCATGGCCAGCGCCTACACATCAGCGTTTCCCACCCTGGAGAGAGCCCCCAGCCACTCCAAACTGCCTTTGCAGCTGTCAGAGTCATCGCTGAGCGCACCAATTAATGTTTCTCTTATGTGTTATGGTACAGAGTGCTATGGTACATGAATTTTGACTGTCCTAACACTGTTTTTCCCATAAATTATGTTATGTAGAATAAAAAAAAAAGGTAAAGCAGAAATCCAGTGAAGTAAACAGTCACGGAAGCCATGGATTCTCTGAGCATCTTTCAACCCTCAGTGACTTAGAAGTGAGCCCCACACGTGGTGCTGGTGGCGAGGGGGGTGAACTTACGAGGCAACACTTAGCGTGTGTGTAAGAGGGACATTTGGGTTAGACAGCCTGTTACAGAGCCAGAATCCCTAAAGGGCGACACCTAGGCTTACAGGGTGAGCTACATAAATAAACTTGCCTCCCAGAGATCTGGCTCTTGGTAGACATGGGAAAAACTCCTTATGTGGGTTTGAAGACAAAATTCTCACTACTTATTTTTTTGAAAAAAAAAAAAGAATTTAGTTTGAAATGATCCTGAATTGGAGGATCCTTTTCATGTTTAACAAAAACAAACAAACCAAAAACTGAAAGTAAAAGAAAAGTAAACTGAAACTTTCCAGGAAAGAAAAACATTAAATGCAGACCTCAGTGGATAAAAAAAGTACCAACAAATAAGAACCCATGTTAAGAAAAAGTGTACAAATAGATAAACAACAAAAACCAACTTAGGAGAACAAAGAAATAATGGAACTATAAAATCAAGAATCAGAATGATTAGGCACAAAAGATAAAATGAGCTTGTTTAGTATGTTTAGGGAAATTACATTTTCCAATAAAAGGATCCAGGATTCTATGGAGAAACTGCTGATTCTAGGACTAGGGCAGGGAATATACATATGATCCTGAAGTATCTTATAATGTCAGAATGTTAGGAAATCTTCAAAAAAAAAAAAAATTAGGGGGACTACCCTTGTGGTCCAGTCATTAAGACTACATGCTTCCACTGCAGGGGGTGTGGGTTCGATCCCTGGTTGGGGAACTAAGACCCTGCATGCCATGCAGCATGACCAAGAAAACCAAAATCCACCACGATGATGGTGCCATGAGTTAAATAGTGTTCCTCTAAAATTCATGTTCACACAAGACCTAAGAATGTAACCTAATCTGTAATCCAAAAATACTTAAGAAGGTCATACTGGAATAGTTTGGGCCCTAAGTACAACGACTGGTGTCCTTACAAGAACAAAAGGTACAAAGAGACACGGAGAAGAAAAAGTTATATAAAGACAGAGACAAAATCGGGAGTGATGAGTCGACAAGCCAAGGAATGCCAAGGATTGCCAGCAACCATCAGTAGCTGGAAGAAACGAGGAGGATTGTTCCCTGCAGCCTTCAGAGGGAGCATGACCATGCCGAAACCTTAATTTCAAATCTCTTGCTTCCAGACTGTGAGAGAATACACTCTGTAGTTTCAAGCTCCCAAGTTTTTAGAACTTTCTTACAGCAGCTCTAGGAAACTAACACAAAAAGGATGTCAAAGAGGCACAGGGAACTGAAAGAAACCCAATGGCCTAAGCTAGAATATTTACACAATGAAACAAATGAAACAGTATTGGATTATAACACAAAGTATAAAATATTCACAAGTCCACGCTAACATAAATAAGTGACTTAATAAATAAATACATGGGGAAAAGAGGCAAATCTTCCATGCAGAAGAATGTCAAACACTTCACCAGGAGCTGGAGGATGAGTCTCAATCCTTAATTAAATGCGGGCTATGCATAATGGTCTCATTTCAAAGAGTACAGTATGAGGGAGTATAACTTTACAGTGGAAAATCTGATAAACACTGCTTCAGCCAAGTAATCAAGCTCAACATTAACAATCATTAGTCGTGTCTATAGCATGTACCCTTGATATGGTGTGAAGAAAATGATGTTTTAATTCTGTGGTCTTCCTCTCAAGAACACATAGATCCAGTCAAATCACGAGGAAAACATCAGACATATCCCGGTTGAGAGACGTTCCACAAAATACCTGATCAGTACTGCTCGAAACTTTCACGGTCATCAAAAACAAGGAAAGTCTGAGCAAGAGTGATTTTTGTGCTTTATTACCTCCCTCTTCTTTGGGGACTCTACTAGCGTGTGCATTAAAGCCATGTGATATTATTGCATAGGTCATTTTTCCTCTAATTTCTGCTCTGTGTCTCAGATTGTCATTTCTACTGCTCTAACTTCCAGTTTACTAACCCTATTTCTGCCATCTCTAATATGTTGTTAAGCTCAATGTTGAACTTTTCAGGTAATGAATTTGCATTTGCTTCTTTTCTGTTTCCATTTCTCTGTGGAGATTTATTGTCTGTTCACTAGATTCCTCAGGGCTCTATTTTTCCTTTTGGTTCTTGAATAAGATTATTTTAAGTTCTTTAAAGTCGTCATCTCTCATTCTAACATCTGCACCATATTAGTCTTTTTCTATTGACTCCTTTCTCCCTTGACTATGAGCACATCTTCCTATTTCTTTACATACCTAATAATTTAAAAATTTTGTACTGAACTTTGTGAAATACCTGTTGTAGAGATTGAATTCTATTGCTGGCTTCTGAAGAGTGTTGGTTTTTGTTTTAGGAGGGAGTTCACTCAGCTGGACTCACACTGCAGGTATCTGGAGTAGCTGAAATTGCAGCTTCTGGCTCTTTAGTTTCCTTGTAATCGCTCTCATGCTTGCATAATTCAGGTTCAGCCAAGGACTTGTATATGGCATTTTGTAGACTTTAGGGCTTCCACTCTGTAGACCCCTCCTTCCCAGCATGCACCACCCCCCTCACTCTTCAACCATTATGGAAGAACCTCACTTCATCCATTGATTCTTCAGGTCAGCAAGAGAGTGGTTTCCTGTTTTCAGTTCTAACTCCCTATCACCATAGACTAGAAAAAAGCCATAAAAATGGGAATCTTTCCCAGATCTCTTTTTTTCAAAGATGATTCCCCTCAAGTTTCTACCTCCTAGTATCCTACTCCTGTGCCTTCAAATAATTGCTCTTTAAAGTAGCATTTTGTACAGAGCTTATAATTGTGATCTGCAGTAGTGTCAGCCCAAATCACGATAATCCACCATTACCAGAAGCAGTACCTCTGCCTATTCATTTGTGATGATTTCTTTCTTTCTTTTTTTTTTTTTTTTTTTGCGGTACGCGGGCCTCTCACTGTTGTGGCCTCTCCTGTTGCAGAGCACAGGCTCCGGACGTGCAGGCTCAGCGGCCATGGCTCACGGGCCCAGCCACTCCACGGCATGTGGGATCTTCCCGGACTGGGGCACGTACCCGTGTCCCCTGCATCGGCAGGTGGACTCTCAACCACTGCGCCACCAGGGAAGCCCTGTGATGATTTCTTAAGGACATTTTTCTATTTTTATTTCCCTAAACATATTAAACAAACTCATTTTATCTTTTGTGCTTAATCATTCTGATTCTTGATTTTATAGTTCCATTATTTCTTTTTTCTCCTAAGTTGGTTTTTGTTGTTTATCTATTTGTACACTTTTTCTTAACATGGGTTCTTATTTGTTGGTACTTTTTTTTTTTATCCATTGAGGTCTGCATTTAATGTTTTTCTTTCCTGGAAAGTTTCAGTTTACTTTTCCTTTACTTTCAGTTTTTGGTTTGTTTGTTTTTGTTAAACATGAAAAGGATCCTCCAATTCAGGATCACTTCAAACTAAATTCTTTTTTTTTTTTCAAAAAAATAAGTAGTGAGAATTTTGTCTTCAAACCCACATAAGGAGTTTTTCCCCTGTCTACCAAGAGCCAGATCTCTGGGAGGCAAGTTTATTTACGTAGCTCACCCTGTAAGCCTAGGTGTCGCCCTTTAGGGATTCTGGCTCTGTAACAGGCTGTCTAACCCAAATGTCCCTCTTACACACACACTAAGTGTTGCCTCGTAAGTTCACCACCCTCACCACCAGCACCACGTGTAGGGCTCACTTCTAGGTAACTGAGGGTTGAAAGATGCTCGGAGCATCCATGGCTTCCGTGACTGCTTACTTCACTGGCTTTCTGCTTTACCATTTTTTTGTTTTTACTTTTCCTTTACTTTCTGGCTCATTCAGCTGAGCGTTTAGAATGATGTATTTTTTTTTTTTTTTTTTTAATTTTGCGGTACGCGGGCCTCTCACTGTCGTGGCCTCTCCCGCTGCGGAGCACAGGCTCCGGACGCGCAGGCTCGGCGGCCATGGCTCACGGGCCCAGCTGCTCCACGGCATGTGGGATCTTCCCGGACCGGGGCACGAACCTGTGTCCCCTGCATCGGCAGGCGGACTCTCAACCACTGCACCACCAGGGAAGCCCTAGAATGATGTATTTTTTTAAACCCAGAATTTCAAGTGTTTGGTAGCTGAAGGATTTTTTTAGGATAACTAATATACAGGGATGTCAGAAAGAGAGGTTTTTATTCTAATTTTACTTTTATTTTCTTTTATTTATTTTTTTTTTTTACAGTAGGTTTTTGTTAGTTAACTATTTAAAATACAGCAGTGGGTACATGTCAATCCCAAACTCCATGGCAGTCCAGTGGTTAGGATTCCATGCTTCCACTGCAAGGGGACACAGGTTAAATCCCTGGTCAGGGAGCTAAGATCCTACAGCCAAATAGAAAAAAATAAAGAAAAAACACAATCCATAGTACAAAACATCGACAATTTAGATTTTATTCTAATTTGAAATACATGTTATTTTGGAGTGCTTTATCTACATTTAAATTTACTTTTATCTTTAATCCATGTGTTGACAATGCTGTGAAAGAAAGATTTGTTCTGCACACCAGGTGGGGCTTTTGGGGACTTTTTCAGTCTAGTGGCTTGTACACCACATAGGGCAGAAATTTTGCACTTTTGATGATACATTTCTATAGTTTCCCAGGCTGATGCTGGGTTTCATGTTTTTTTTTCTTAAGTGATAAAATGTGGTTGTCACCTATAATCATGTTACTGACTTTCTTAGAACTATGTTAGTAATACTACCTATCCACAAAAATTGATAAAATTAAGTAAGACTGTTAAGGGATTGAATTGTGTCTCACGAGCACTTCTGTTTCTAAGAATTTGTGAGTTTACAGAGAGTTATGATCAGAAAAACATGATTCTCCTGCTTCACTTAAGTGAAATTTGAGTAGTCATCTAATCCATTCATTTCAGCCAAGCAAAATGATAATAAAATTGTTTTTATAAATTAGAATATATTCTGTTTAAAGGTTTCCAAAGAAAACCACAATTTCTTAAATTTTGTTACAGTATTTAGCATCTCTGACTCTAAAAGAAAGCTTCTTTCTTCTGCAAGCATGGCCTCAATCCCATCTGTCCTACCCTAGTCTACCCCTTGGTTACCAAAGTTTTCTTCTGTCCTACCTGAAGAAAAACGCCAAAGGTATTTGTAAATATTTAGGAAAAAGTGAGAATAATTCCCTTTCCTATCTTTGACCATTAAAAATCAAAATCATTGTAACTTTACAAGATAAGGATGGCACAGCTCTCTTGATTCCTGCCACTCTCACAAGAGGTTCCTTGTCACAGCAAAACCACCACACCTGCCCCACCTCGTCTTCCACATTTTTGAAGTAGCTTACTAAAATGTCTCTGAGAAAGAAAACAAGATAATCAAAATCCAGCATTTTCTCTAGTCTGTAAATGCTACGGCGTTCTTTTATTTCCCCGGGTGGTTATGTTTAACACAGTACTTGATTCCAGCTATTAAATCACTTTTCAGTTCATTCTCCACTAGGCAAGTTGATCCTGTTCTTTTCATCTCTTCTCACAGATTCAACTTTCTTATTCTTTAATCATGTCATTTGTTTTTCTCTGAAATCTCTTCAAGATATGATCTTCATGCTCATCTCAAGATGAGTCATCATCACTGTCGCTTTGCATCTCAAGAAGTAATACACTCCCCCCCCACATCTGCGTGGAAACATCCCAGTTGATATAGACTGAAGTTGTAGATGTTGCTAGACCTTTTATTTATTTATTTATTTGGCTGCACCGGGTCTTACTTGTGGCACACAGGATCTTTGTTGCTGCATGAAGGATTTTTAGTTGCGTCATGTGGGATCTAGTTCCCTGACCAGGCTAGTTCCCTGACCAGGTAGACCTTTTAATTGTAGGTTTACTTACACATTTATAAATGTTCCAAAACCAAAGTTTTTCTGATACCCAAAGCCTTGATGTTTAAGATAACACTAAAGTGGAAATAGAATCATAGGTTGAATCTAGAAATTTATAGTTGATAGACATATATATATATATAAATATAATTTTTCTAAGTTGTGCCATATACTTTTTTTGGTGGTTAAATACACACCACATAAAATTTGCCATTTTAAGAGTAAAATTCAATGGTATTTAGTACATTCAAAATGTTGTACAACCGTTACCGCTATATAGTTCCAGACATTTTTATCACCCCCAAAGGAAACCTGGTACCAATTCAGCAGTCTCTCCCTTCTCCCAGCCCCTGGCTACCACTAATCTGCTTTCTGTCTCTACAAATTTGCCTTTTCTGGGTATCTCATATAAGTAAAATCATATGTCCTGAATATGTAGCATTTTGTGTCTGGCTTCTTTCATTCAGCATCATGTTTTCAAGCTTCATTCATGTTGCAGAATGTATTAGTATTCCACTCCTTTTATGACTGAATAATACTTCACTGTATGGATTCAACACAATTTTTCATCAATTCATTACTTGTTGACATTTAGGTTTTTTCCACTTTTTGGCTATTACAAATAGTGCTGCTTTGAACATCCTTGTACAAGTGTTTGACCACATGTTCACATGTTTTAAACTCTTTGGGGAACTGCTGGATCATATGGCAATTCTCCGTTTAAGTTATTGAGGAACTTCCAAACTTTTCCAGAGCAGCTGCCCATATTACATTCCCACAAACAATCCACAAGTCTTTCAGTTTCTCCTCATATGCATCACCACTTCTTATTTTCCATTTTTTAATCATGGCTAGCTTAGTAGATCTAAAATGCTTTCTCATTGGGAATTGGATTTGCGTTTCCCTAATGACAATTGATGTAGAGCATCTTTCCAAATGTTGGCCATTCGTATATCCCTGTTAGAGGAATGTCTATTCAAGTCCTTGGTCCATTTTTAAATTGGGTTCTTTGTCCTTTGTTGTTGGGTTGTGGGAGTTCTTTACATGTACTAGACACCAGACACTCATCAGATATATGATGTGCAATTATTTTCTGTCACACTGTGAGTTGCCTTTTCACCCTCTTCACAGTGTATTTTGATGCACAAAATGTTTTCTTTTTGATAAAGTCCAATTTCTCCATTTTGTTATTGTTATTGCTACTGCTTTGGGTGTCATATCTAAACATCTGTTACCAAGTCCAACATCACGATCAAGTCCTATTTTTCATTCTAAGAGTTTTATAGTGTTAGGTCTTACACTTATAATTTTGATCCATCCCCTCCCTCTTGCACCTCCCTCCCACCCTCCCTATCCCAGACCTGTAGGTGGTCACATAGCACCGAGCTGATCTCCATGTGCTCTGTGCTGATCTCCCTGTGCTATATGACTGCTTCCCACTAGCTATCTATTTTACATTTGGTAGTGTATATATGTCCATGCCACTACCTCACATCATTCCCACTTACGCTTCCCCTCCCCAAGTCCTCAACTCCATTATCTACGTCTGCCTCTTTATTCCTGTCCTACCCCTAGGTTCATCAACACCATTTTTTTTAAGATTCCATATATATGTGTTAGCATACAGTATTTGTTTTTCACTTTCTGACTTACTTCACTCTGTACGACAGACACTAGGTCCATCCACCTCACTACAAATAACTCAATTTCGTTTCTTTTTTATGGCTGAGTAATATTCCATTGTACATATGTGCCACATCTTCTTTATCCATTCCTCTGTTGAGACACTTAGGATGCTACAATGTCCTGGCTATTGTAAATGCTACAATGTCCTGGCTATTGCAGTGAACATTGGGGTGCATGTATCTTTTTGAATTATGGCTTTCTCAGGGTACATGTCCTACATGCCCAGTAGTGGGATTGCTGGGTCATATGGTAGCTCTATTTTTATTTTTTTAAGGAACCTCCATACTGTTGTCCATAGTGGCTGTATCAATTTACATTCCCACCAAAAGTGCAAGAGGGTTCCCTTTCTCCACACCCTCTCCAGCATTTATTGTTTGTACATTTTTTGATGATGGCCATTCTGACTGGTGTGAGGTGATACCTCATTGTAGTTTTGATTTGCATTTCTCTAATGATTAGTGATGTTGAGCATCCTTTCATGTGTTTGTTGCCAATCTGTATATCCAAAGCGGTCTACAGATTCAATGCAATACCTATCAAATTATCAATGGGAGTTTTCACAGAATTAGAACAAAAAATTTCACAATTTGTATGGAAACACAAAAGACCCCGAACAGCTAAAGCATTGCTACTCAAGCATTCTTTTGATTTCCATTTGCATGTAATATCTTTTTCCATCTGTATGTGTCCCTAGAAGTGACTGATTAGGGGCCTCTGGCTCACTCAGGCCGTAGGAAGAGAGGGGTACGTAATGCAGGGCGATATTGCAGTGGCAGTGGCTGGGTTGACATTGCATCAGCCTGAGGCATGCTGTGTGTTCTTCTGGGGAAGTTGTCCCTGGATCATGGGACCCTGGCAGTGACAAGCTGCACAGGCTCCTGAGAGGGGAGGTGTGGATGTGACCTGTGCTTGCACACAGGCTTCTTGGTGGCTACAGCTGCAGCCTTAGCATTTCATGCCCGTCTCTGGGGTCCACGCTGATAGCTGCGGCTGCGCCCATCTGTGGCGCTCGTTTAGGTGGTGTTCTGAATCTCCTCTCCTTGCCCACCCCAAAACAATGGTCTCTTGCCTCTTAGGCAGGTCCAGACATTTTCCTGACTCCCTCACAGCTAGCCATGGTGCATTAGCCCCCTTCAGGCTGTGTTCACACAGCTAACCCCAGTCCTCTCCCTGGGATCTGACCTCTGAAGCCCGAGCCTCAGCTCCAGCCACTGCCTGCCCCAGTGGGTGAGCAGACAAGGCTCTCAGGCTGGTGAGTGCTGGTTGGCAGTGATGCTCTGTACGGGAATTTCTCCGCTTTGCCCTCTGCACCCCTGTTGCTATGCTCTCCTCCGTGGCTGGAAGCTTCCCCCCCGCCACCCCCATCTCTGCCAGTGAAGGGGCTTCCTAGTGTGTGGAAACTTTTCCTCCTTCACAACTCCCTCCCATAGGTGCAGGTCCCTTCCCTATTCTTTTGGCTCTATTTTTTCTTTATTCTTTTGCCCTACCCAGGTATGTGGGGAGTTTCTTGCCTTTTGGGAGGTCTGAGGTCTTCTGCCAGTGTTCTGTAGGAGATGTTCCACATGTAGATGTATTTCTGATGCATTTGTGGGGAGGAAGGTCATCTCCACATATTACTCCTCCACCATCTTGAAGATCTCTGTTAATTTTTTATACGATGGGAGGTACGGATCCAATTTCATTCTTTTCCATGTGAATATCCAGTTTTCAAAAAATCAAGTCTATTCTCTCCCTCACTGAAAGATGTTTGCACCACTGGCCAAAGATGTGAGTGCTGATTTCTGAACTCTATTCTATTCCATTGATCCATATGTCTATCTTTATGCCAATACCAAACCCTTCTGATTACTGTAGTTTGTAATAAATATGGAAGTTGAGAAGTATGAGCCTTCCCACTTTTTTTTTTTTTTTTCAAGATTCATGTTCTCTGTGAAAAATTATAGTTTTACCTCTTCCTCTCTGAGCTGGATGCCTTTTATTTCTTTTTATTGCCTAATTGTTTGAGCTAGAACTTGCAGTATACTGTTGAATAGAAGTAGTAAAATCAGGCATTCTTGTCTTATTCTTGATTCTATAGGGAATGCCATCAATCTTTCATCATTGAGTATGATGTTAGCTGCTTTTTCCAAAAATTCTCTTTATTATTTGGAGTGTCTTTCTATTTTTGTTTGTGGTATATTTTACATGTG
Organism: Phocoena sinus; assembly: GCF_008692025.1. NCBI lineage: Eukaryota > Metazoa > Chordata > Mammalia > Artiodactyla > Phocoenidae > Phocoena > Phocoena sinus. The sequence goes on along the minus strand of NC_045774.1, from coordinate 81,389,105 downwards.
AAATATTATTGGATTTTATCAAATGCTTTTCTGCAGCAATTGGTTTTGTTTTTTCTTCATTCTATCAACATGATACATCCTATCTATTGGTTTTCATGTGCTGAAGCATCTTCGCATTCCCAGGACAAATCTCATTGGACTTTGTATTTAATACATTCAATACACTGCTGAATTCAGGATGCTAGTATTTGTGGAGGATTGTGCATCTATATTTGTAAGAGATATTGGTCTATAGCTTTCTTTTCTTGTCACGTTTTTGGCTTTGTTGTCAAAGTAATGCTGTCCTCATAGAGTGCTTTAGAAAGTGTTCCCTCCTCTTCTATTGTTTGGTATCATTTCCTTTGTTCTTTTTTTCCCCCCTGATCCTCAGACCAGATCATTCCAATTGTCCTATGTTCAAGTGCACAGGTTCTTTCTTCTGCCTACTCAAATCTGGTGTTGATATTCTCCAGTGAATTTTTCATTTTAGCTCTTATACTTTTAGTTCCCGAGTTTACATTTGTTTGTTTTTTTTTTAAATAATTTTTCTTTATGGGTATTCTCTATTTGATGATACATCCTTCTCTTGTTTTTCTTTAGTTTTTTTTTTTTCGTCCATTGTTATTTAGCTCTTTGTCTAGTAAGTCCGCCGTGTGGGCTTCCTCCAGGACAGTTTTTATTCATTTCATTGCGTGTGTGTGTGTGTAAATAGACCACACTTTCCTTTCTTGCCTCATAACTTTTGCTAACACCTTGACATTTTAAATATTATTATGTGGTAACTTTGGAATTCGGATTCCCCCTGCTTCCCAGATTTTCTTGTTGCAGTTTGTTGTGGGTTATAGTTGTTTGTTTAGTGACTTTTATAAACTATTTTTGGGAGACTAAATGCTTTGTTGAATGATCATTGGAGTCTCTAGATGCCTGTAGCAAAAAAAAAAAAGAAAAAATTCCCAGTCTCAGCAGCTGGGCTCTATGAGTTGGTTGGGACATGTCTTCAATACTTAGTCAAGCTGTTTACAATTCTGCCTTGCCCTTATTTTCCTACTTGCATTGTCTTGACTGCCAGCCACAGGTAAAATCTTATGGTCTGCTCAAGTTTTTTCCAAGGTTTCCAACCCTGAGCATAAGCATGGTCCATTGATCTCAATGTGGCAAAGAAATTTCTGAAGACAAAAAAGAAATGCCATAAGGGAAATATTGATAAATCTACTTCCAACTAACTATATCTATAATTTAGCCTTTGTGTATGAGTCTGAGATTTTTAACATAGATTGCACATCTCTCTATTATTAAACTTTCCATACAAATGAAAACTTATGGCCTGTACTGAAAATTATGGCCTGAAATAAAAAATAAAATTGCAGTATCAGAAAGGATAAATTCTAAATTTCCAGTACAGGCTTGGCCTAAGGTGAAGAAGAGTTGTATGTATCAAGCCAAAGAATGATATTATACACTTTCATGATGATTATTTTAGAAGCATAGCAATTTGGCACCAGACTAGACATTGACTGATGTACTAAATTTTAAAAGCAAGTAAGTTGGTGAAATTAGAGTCTGTCATACAGAGTGAAGTAAGTCAGAAAGAGAAAAACAAATATCCTATATTAGGGCATATATATGGAATCTAGAAAAATGATAGTGATGAACATATTTGCAGGGCAGAAAAAGAGACACAGACGTAGAGAACGGACTTGTGGACATGGGGGGAAGGTGAGGGTGGAACAAATTGAGAGTAGCATTGCCATATATACACTACCGTATGTAAAAGAGATAGCTAGTGAGAAGTTGCTGAACAGGGAGCTCAGCTCAGTGCTCTGTGATGAGCTAGAGGGGTGGTATGGGGGGTGGGACAGAGGCTCAAGAGGGAGGGGATATATGAACACATATAGCTTATTCACTTTGTTGTATAGCAGAAAGTAACAATACACTGTAAAGCAAATATACTCAATTAAAAATAAATAAATAAATAAAGTAGGAGGTAGAATGAAAAAAATAAAATAAAATAGATAACCAACAAGGACCTACTGTATAGCTAAAGGAATTCTACTCAATATTCTGTAATGACCTATATGAGAAAAGAATCTGAAAAAAATATGTATATATATATATGTATAACTGAATCACTATGCTGTACACCTGAAACCAACACAACATTATAAATCAACTATACTCCAATAAAATTAAAAATAAATAAATATATAAAACACTTAAAAAAAAAAAAAAGAGCAAGTATGTCCACCCAGAGACACAAGGAAACTGGTGAGGATTATATCGCTGACCTCAAGAAGGAAAATAATTAGGCTTATATGTCACTAGCACAGTTTACTGCAGGAAAGACACACTTTTGTGCATCAGAAAGAAGAAATGAATATTATAATAGCCCCAGTGCAGAAGTGGGACCAAAGAAACAGAAAACAAGTACCATCAACATTCTAGATATAACTCTCTTCAGCACACCTCTGATCACAGGGGTTTTTGTTTTGGTTTTGTTTGTTTTGTTTTGTTGCTGGCTTCTGGACACAAAATTTAGAAATAAACATGATTTCTTTGCATCCTTTAGAACTAAGATCAGCACTGGATAGTTTTCTAGAAAGTGTTTAAACTCACTTCCGTAAAATCTGAAACAATTACATAAAAATATTTTTTCTATACATTACCACAAACTTCTAGAAGCATTGCTGGCTTGTAAAAAGGCATAAAAAATATGCTTTTAATTGTCTTTCTTAATCTTAAATGAATTACTGGTTTAATTAAAACAAAATTTTTAGAGCAAGACTCAAATCATCTATATAAAGCAATGTATTTCATGACCCCTAAGGATACCACATTACATTTGTGGTATTAACGTAACATTGTAAGAATGGCAATTAATATCAAATTAAATCCAAGATGGACACAGTAAATTCCCATTGACTTGAACTATTTCTTTAGATGTTTTTGAATGTGTCACTGCTGGAGATTTTCTGGCAATTATTGAAGAGTGCTGACACCTCGGAAGTTGAATCTCTTCCTCTCATGTCTATACTACTTTCCAATGATCTGAGTGTGATACAATTTTAACTGGAAGTCACAGGTGACAATGGAACAGAGCAGGACCCTATGGTCTTTGCTGTCCATGTCCTCTGCCTGCCTTTTGTCTGTGGAAAAATTTTAGCCAAAGAATACATTTAATCAGAGAAGTGAGAAAATATAGAAATAAAAGGAAACAGTCCAACAAGACCAAATAATAATATTTTAGTCATTAAGTCAAGTAAAGGACCTTTAGTTCTACTCAAGGGCTATAGAGAATATTCTGAGCCACATCCTGTTAGCTATCATATGGATACTGAAACCCCCACCAGGAGGAAGAAGTTAACTACATGATGACCAGACTGTAGCCATGACATAGCTGCCACAATTCCAAGAATTGGCCTCGAGGAAATGGGAAGAAACCAACCCTGGAACTAAAAACTAACTGTACTTAAAACAATCAAGATGACAGTGGTCAAACCACCGATGACCAATTTCAAGATGACTGTCAGAGCTGCCTGTGCTGTTTCTGCATGTGGCCCCCTCCCTCTTCCTATAAAAGCTCTTGCCCACTGGTTGTCAGCAGGGGGAAGTTGGCCTTTGGACAGGAGTCTGCCCTGCCCCTGACCCCGGTTGCTGGCATCCAAAATAAAGCAAACTTTCCTTTCCACCAGCCTTGCCTCTTTATTGCCTTTAGAGGGTGAGCAGCCAGACCCCTACTTTCAATAACAATGAGACTGAGGAGGAAGCTGGCTGAAGCAAACCAGACACCAACAGCTGTAAAATCAGAAACAAGACACCTTCAACAAGTGGCAACTGTCAGTGGTTACACAGGAATGCCACTTTTAAGGTGGAATTTTATTCAGGCCTAGTTTGAAAACCTCAGATTATTTAGCTATTCAACTGCTCAAGATGGTTAGTAACAAAGATACAATTACAAAAAGGTTACAACTTTGCAAAAGGTATTTTCCATTTGTTTTGTTTGTATACGTTTTCAACAAGTTTATTTTTGTTTGTTTTGCATTTGTCCTACGGCATTGAAAACAACAAGGGGCTCTTAAAACACTGTCACCCTGTGCTCAGCTCTCTGCAGGAAGCCATCTCTTCTCTCTGCCTGGACTCTAGTTTTCACCAGGCTTCATTCGATGTGAGGAGGACCAGCAACTCTGGCTGAGGAGGGAGACTTCAAGAGTATTAGAAAACAACAACAGCAAGAACATCCTAATGTCACAGATGCAGGATCAGGATGCAGAGCTTATAAAGGAACACCAGTACCCAGATAATACTGTGATCATCTATTTGATAGAGAAAGAAAATTAGTTCATTCAAATTCACTTTCACATAATCATAGAAGTCAGAGATCACTGAAGAATTCAAAGAGGAAATCAAAAAATACACAGAGACAAATGGCAATGAAAACTCAATGACGAAAAAAACCTATGGGATGCAGCAAAAGCAGTCCTAAGAGGGAAGTTACCTCTTCCTACCTCAAGAAACAAGAAAAATCTCAAATAAACCACCTAACCTTACACCTAAAGCAATTAGAGGAAGAGGAACAAACAAAACCCAAAGTTAGTAGAAGGAAAGAAATCATAAAGATCAGAGCAAAAATAAATGAAATAGAAACAAAGAAAACAACAGCAAAGATCAATAAAACAAAATACTGGTTCTTTGAGAAAATAAACAAAATTGGTAAACCTTTATCCAGAATCATCAAGAAAAATAAAAAGGGAGAGGACCCAAATCAATAAAATTACAAATGAAAAAGGAGAAATTACAAATGACAGTGCAGAAATACAAAGGATTATAAGAGAGTACTACAAGAAACTACATGCCAATAAAATGATAACCTGGAGGAAATGGGCAAATCCTTAGAAAGGTATCATCTTCCAAGATTGAACCAGGAAGAAATAGAAAATAAGAACAGACCAATCACAAGTAATGAAATTGAAACTGTGATTAAAAATCTTCCAACAAACAAAAGTCCAGGACCAGATGGCTTCACAGGTGAATCTATCACACATTTAGAGAAGAGCTAACACCCATCCTTCTCAAACTCTTCCAAAAATTTGCAGAGGAAGGACTACTTCTGGACTCATTCTTTGAGGCCACCATCACCCTGATACCAAAGCCAGACAAAGATATCACACAAAAAAATAAAATTACAGACCAATATCACTGATGAACATAGATGCCAAAATCCTCAGCAAAATACTAGCAAACAAAATACAGCAACACATTAAAAGGATCATACACAATGGTCAAGTGGGATTTATCCCAGGGATGCAAGGATTCTTCAACATAAGCAAATCAATCAATGTGATATACCATATTGACAAATTAAAAATAAAAATCATATAATCATCTCAATAGATGCAGAAAAAGCTTTTTACAAAATTCAACACCCATTTATGATAAAAGCTCTCCAGAACATGGGCATAGAGGGAACCTAATGCAACATAATTAAGGCCATATATAACAAACCCACAGCAAACATCATTCTCAGTGGTGAAAAACTGAAAACATTTCCTCTAAGATCAGGAACAAGACAAGGATGTCCACTCTTGCCACTATTATTCAACATAGTTTTGGAAGTCCTAGCCACAGCAATCAGAAAAGGAAAAGAAATAAAAAGAATCGAAATTGGAAAAGAAGAAATAAAACTGTCACTATTTGCAGATGACATGATACTATGATACATATGCATCCGAAAGATGACACCAGAAAACTACTAGAGGTAATCAGTGAATTTGGTAAAGCTGCAGAATACAAAATTAATGCACAGCATTCTCTTGCATTCCTATATACTAACAACGAAAGATCAGAAAACGAAATTAAGGAAACAATCCCATTTACCATTACAACAAAAAGAATAAAATACCTAGGAATAAACCTATCCAATGAGGTAAACGACCTGTACACAGAAGCTATAAGACACTCTTGAAAGAAATCAAAGATGACACAAAGAGATAGAGAAATATACCATGATCTTGGATTGGAAGAATCAATATTGTGAAAATGACTATACTACCCAAAGCAATCTATGGATTTAATGCAATCTCTATCAAATTACCAATGGCATTTTTCACAGATTTAGAACAAAAATTTTACAATTTGTATGCAAACACAAAAGAACCCAAATAGCCAAAGCAATCTTGAGAAAGAAAAACGGAGCTGAAGGAATCAGGCTCCCTGACTTCAGACAATACTACAAAGCTACAGTAATCAAGACAATACTACAAAGCTACAGTAATCAAGACAATATGGTACTGGCACAAAAACAGAAATATAGATCAATGGAACAGGATAGAAAACCCAGAGATAAACCCACACACCTATGGTCACCTAATCTATGACAAAGGAGGTAAGAATATACAATGGAGAAAAGACAGCCTCTTCAGTAAGTGGTGCTGGGAAAACTGGACAACTATGTGTAAAAGAATGAAATTAGAACACTCCCTAACACCATACACAAAAATAAACTAAAAATGGATTAAAGAGTTAAATGTAAGGCCAGACACTATAAAACTCTTAGAGGAAAACATAGGCAGAACACTCTATGACATAAATCACAGCAAGATCCTTTTTGACCCACCTCCTAGAGAAATGGAAATAAAAACAAAAACTTAAAAATGGGACCTAATGAAACTTAAAAGCTTTTGCATGGCAAAGGAAACCATAAACAAGACAAAAAGACAACCCTCAGAATTGGAGAAAATATTTGCAAACAAAGCAATGGGCAAGGGATTAATCTCCAAAATATGCAAACAGCTCATGCAGCTAAATATCAAAAAAACAAACAACCCAATCAAAAAATGGGCAGAAGACCTAAATAGAAATTTCTGCAAAGAAGACATACAGATGGCCAAGAGGCACATGAAAATCTGCTCAACATCGCTAATTACTAGAGAAATGCAGATGAAAACTACAATGAGGTATCACCTCACACCAGTTAGAATGGCCATGATCAAACCATCTACAAACAATAAATGCTGGAGAGGGTGTGGAGAAAAGGGAACCCTCGAACTGTTGGCAGGAATGTAAATTGAAACAACCACTATAGAGAATTGTATGGAGGTTCCTTAAAAAACTAAAAACAGAACTACCATATGACCCAGGAATCCCACTACTGGGCACATACCCTGAGAAAACCATAATTCAAAAAGACAAATACACCCCAATGTTCACTGCAACACTACAATAGCCAGGTCATGGAAACAAACTAAATGTCCATTGACAGATGAATGGATAAAGAAGTTTCAGTACATGTATACAATGGAACATTACTCAGCCATAAAAAGGAATGAAACTGTGTCCTTTGTAGAGGTGTGGATGGACCTAGAGTCTGTCATACAGAGTGTAATAAGTCAGAAAGAGAAAAACAAATATTGTATATTAACGCATATATGTGAAATCTAGAAAAATGGTACAGATGAACATATTTGCAGGGCAGGAATAGAGACGCAGATGGAGAAAATGGATGTGTGGGCACAGTGGCAGAAGAGGGGGTGGGATGAATTGGGAGATTGGGATTGACATATATACACTACCATGTGTAAAACAGATCGCTAGTGGGAACCTGCTGTGTAGCGCAGGGAGCTCGGTTTGGTGCTTTGTGATGACTAGATGCATGGGATGGGGGTTAAGAGGTTCAAGAAGGAGGGGATATATGTATACATATAGATGATCACTTTGGCGTACAGCAGAAACTAACCCAACATTAGAAAGCAACTATAACCCAATAATAATAATAAACCAGATCTGGTACTGTAAAGAAAAAAAATCTATTTTTTGATGTTTTAGTACAGGTAGCAGGGATTTTTTCCCAATTTTTTAAATTTAAGTATAGTTGTTTCCAATGTTGTGTTAGTTACAGGTGTACAGCAAAGTGATTCAGATGCATCTATATCTATATCTATATATTCTTTTCCAGATTCTTTTCCCTTATACATTATTACAAGATACTGAGTATAATTCCCTGTGCTATACAGTGGGTCCTTGTTGTTTATCTGTTTTATGTATAGTAGTGTGTATATTTTAATCCCAAACTCCTATTCTATCCGTCCCCCCACCTTTCCCTTTGGTTACCACAAATCTGTCCTCTGTCTGTGCATCTGTTTTTGTTTTGTTAATAAGTTCATTTTCATAAAATTTTTTAGATTCCATGTATGTGATATCATATTATATTTGTCTTTGTCTGACTTACTTCACTTAATATAATAATCTCTAGGTCCATCCATGTTGTTGCAAATGGCATTATTTCACTCTTTTTTTATGGCTGAGTGGTATTCCATTGTATGTATATCACATCTTCTTTATCTGTTCATCTGTTGATGGACATTTAGGTTGTTTCCATGTCTTGGCCATTGTATGTAGTGATTCTGTGAGCATAGCAGTGCGTATATCTTTTCGAATTTCTGATTTCGGTTTTGAGAAAGAAAGAGAAAGTGAGCTACCATAGAAAGACTCACAGAAGCTGAGCTTAACTTTTGGCTCTGAAACAAGGGGTTGCAGGATATCACATGTGAGTTGTCAACATTGCTCACTAGGTTTGGTGTGATGAGGGATTAGAGTGATACCTGGAACAACTATGAGAGGGTAAATTTAGTGGGATTAACTCCAAATGAGTTGGACAAAACTCATAAGAAATGACCATGGGATGCTGTTAAAGGATGACCAATATCACTGGACCTTTCCTCCTGGTCTGTGGGAACAGAAATGAGTTGGATCTACTTAGAGCAAATGAGTATGTATCCAGCTTTTGCAAACAATATTAGATGCCATAAACAGAAACTATAACTAAACACCACGGGGAAAGAACAGAAGTCCTATCAGATAGCCATCTTTTCAGCTATGTTAGCACTCGGAATAAGAGACCAGAGAAACCAAGAGCTGAATGAACCTTAGTGATGTTCTGGATCATCACATTCTGGTTTGCAGATAAGGAAACCGAGGTACAGAGTGGCTGGTGAACCAAATTTATATGTGCGTGTGTGTACGCATGACAGCATATGCATGCACACACACACACACACACACACACACACACACACACACACACACACTCATTGCCCTGATGCGAGCCCACAGTGTAGCCATCGTCAATCTGATAATCAAGCCCAGTGCAAAAGGTCTTTCAGCGGCAGCATTGTTTTCCCATCCAACACTGACAAACATAGCAAGCTGGGCTTATTAACACATACAGAAAACAGCAAAGTCAAATCTCTGTGAGAAAATGCATTGAAAATCCCCTGAAAGGACCCACACAAAAACAACAGTGGTACTTACCTCAAAAGGGGTGGGGGTGAAGGGAGAAGAATCAGGGTGGTGGGCAGAGGCAATTTTAGCCTCATCTATAATGTTTTAAATTTAAAATCAAGTTTTAGAAATGGTGTTTTAGCAGACATATAAGTTAATCTTAGCATACCTACATACTCTTTTTGCTCTCTTAGATCTGTATTTTTTTAAATACTTAACATGGAGAACACACATCAGCATCTCCCCAATTCTAGTTGTATTATCCCAAATAACTATTTCTGAATAAGCATATCGAGTCAGTTATTTCCCCTGAAACTTTTACCATAACCTCATGTGTATTTTTTTCTATCGAACTGATGGATTACTACATCACAAACCCCACAGAAGACAGATTTCCTTTCTATGGTACCTACTTTCAAACTGGGCACCATATAATGGAAGTTACTGTCAATTAAAATTTTCTCTGAAACTTTTACGAACCACCAGGAAACTAAAATATTTATGAAGAAAGAGAGGAACAGAATTTCAGACATACAAAAATTTCATGAACATGTGCTAGAAGTAGACAAACCTAAGATATTAAACCATTGCTCCATCTAATTTAAACAGGCCTGTTCTAATTTGATGGGAATCAGTCTCGTCTATAGAGGCTAGCTTCCAATGCTGTCATGTTTCCCAAATTTGGGGCTCGAGTTCACATTTACATTTGATAATTTTGATATTTTGGACATACTGTAGACATCACAATCTAATCTAACGTGCATAGGCATGTAACAGAAGTCAAGGTTTAGACCTGGTAAGAAGCTTCAAAATCTTCTAACGTAGCTTCTTCAGATGAGAAATAGAGAACCAGAATCGTGTGGTTATTGACTTATAATCGCTCAGCAAAGCAGTCCCCTGGTGGTGCAGTGGTTAAGAATCTGCCTGCCAATGCAGGGGACACGGGTTCGAGCCCTGGTCCGGGGAGATCCCACATGCCACAGAGCAACTAAGCCCCTGCACCACAACTACTAAGCCACATGCCACGACTACTGAAGCCTGCAAGCCTAGAGCCCGTGCTCCACAACATGAGAAGCCACCGCAATGAGAAGCCCGTGCACCCACAATGAAGTGTAGCCCCTGCTCGCCGCGACTAGAGAAAGCCTTCCCAGGAGTCCATTAAGTGGTCTAAGGCACAGCTAAGCAGAAGCTTGACTCTAATATAGAAATATTAATATATTATTTTTCTGTTTAACTCACCTTGCTTTCTCTCAGTTAATATTCTGCATTGCTCAATGTTTCCAAACTACAGTTAAATCCCTAACACTGTTCCTTAGAGATAGAGCAATATTAGAACAACTGGACTCTTGCCAATTCTCCCAACCACTTGTTTTGTAGAACTTTCTATTTTTTGCTCTCCTCCTGTGATTAAATCAAACCTAGGAAGTCCTACTGCGTAATTCCCCTTCATCTTGTATTGAAAAGTGCTCTCCCTCCTGAAATCTGATGGGCAACTGAAATTTTCAAACTGCCAAGAAACAGCATGGATTCCGGGGTTGGAAAGCAGACCACCTGTGTGCCAAACACCTGGGTGTAAAGACTGAAGTCTCAGGGCTTCCCTGGTGGCGCAGGGGTTGAGAGTCCACCTGCCGATGCAGGGGACACGGGTTCGTGCCCCGGTCCGGGAAGATCCCACATGCCGCGGAGCGGCTGGGCCCGTAAGCCATGGCCGCTGAGCCTGTGCGTCTGGAGCCTGTGCTCCACAACAGTGAGAAGCCTACGTACCGCAAAAAAAAAAAAAAAAAAAGAATGAAGTCTCTCATTATTGATTCAAAGCATGAATATAAACTGGAGAACTCTGGAATGTGACCAGACAATACATCAGAAGGTGCTAATAAACTAGAAACTTCTCACGGTGAAGCAGACGTTGCTTCAAATTCTCTTCATTGCCCTTCTTTTCATCCTCTTATAGAGAGGGCTGTCAGATTTAGCAAATAAAAGCCCAAGATGTCCAGTCAAATTTGAATTTCAGAAAACTAAATAAATTTTTAGTGAATGTCCCATGCAATATTTGGAACATACATATATCAAAAAAATCTTTGCAGTTCTTCTGAAATTCAAATTTAACTTAGTGTCCTGTGTCTTTTATCTGGCAACCCTGTTTGTATGCAAAATACCTTTGTGGTATCTCTGAAAATAATCTGGCCTTTCCTATGAGTTAATATGTGATTTTTACAAATTGGGGGAAAAGAGATTTTCAGATATCAGGCTGAACTTCTGATAAACTTTGCCTCGAGACATAACCAGGGACATTTTCCAGGCCTGGTGTGTGGGGTAGTCCACGGGTGCACAAACATTTTCTTCTAGTGTCAGACAGCAAATATTTTAGGCTTTACAGGGCGTAGTCTCTGTAGTGTGAAAGCAGTCACAGACAATACATAAACAAATGAGTATGGCTGTGTGTCAATAAGACTATTTACAAAACAGGTGTCAGGCCAGATTTGACCCACAAGATTCAGTTTTCCAACGCACGTCACATTTGAACTGGCACTTCGCCAATATTCCAGAGACGTTCAATTTAACTTATTGGAAAATCAGTCCCACTAATTGGATATAGCTAGACTCTCCCAAATCAGAAAAATAGCATGATTGTTAGGAGAAATGGAAATCAAACTTGTGCACATATACTCCGAAAATCTGTACTATATCCCACTGCTATTGGAGGGAGAGGAGAATGATCACCGGACCAGTTGGGTTTGAAATTAGAACTAATTAAAGTTAGCACCTTATACCATTACCCAGGTCATAATTGAAAGAGACACTGTCATTTAGCCAAAGTACTACTTTTTAAAAATGAAATTAAAGAAAATATTTAAAAAGGGGGGTGATGACTGGTAATTCAAAGACAGAAAATTTAAACAAGAGAAGTAGCACTGAAGAAGGCATCTTGTTCCAAGGGCAGCTGAAAGACAGACACATAACAGGATACGGCTGGAGGATAAACCAGGAGACATGGGTCTTGAGTAGTTTCCATGACTCACTGCTCAGCCACAGGAACCAGAGAGGGGCAGACGGGTGCAAAAATGGAGACAAGGAAAGTGAATATGGCTGGGAGGAGGGGGACTGAAAGAGTCAAGGGGCAAGAGAGGGTGTCGTGGAGTAATGACTCGGAGAGATACCTTTCCTGGCGAGACTGGTGGAAAACAGAGACTCAGAGACTGGTTTTGCTTGTGATCTCTTGCCAGCCGCTGCTTGTTTACAATCCAAGGGTTAAGTCAGACATGACGGTGTACCTGCCAATGACAGGAAAGCCTTTTTTCCAGTGTGTTTTGCTGTCCTAGGGTTCAGTCTTGTAAGAAAGACTCAGGCGTACGTTTAGAATCAATCATGCATGTGACAGCCAACCCTGTATTGCAGATCATCTCTGGGAACAAACGTTTCACTTGCTAAATTTGAGGCACAAAGAGATGCAAAGCAAATTGAGCGGAAAAGAGTCACTTTATTTAAAAAGTTTCTCTTTTCCTTTTCATCAGCATCAAAGCCCGTATCAACCTGTCACCACAGTAACTGTGGAAATGACTGAAACAAAGTAAAGAGGTTATTGTCATTGAATCGCTATTCTCATAGCAATAGGAATAGATCGTGTACAACAGAGAGCAAAGAACAGAATGAATTATGCATAAACACAGCACATATTCCGAGAGAACTTTGAGTCCAGCTGATGCGTGTGCAGGCCTGCCAACAAAGATACCCAGGAGTCAGGATATCAGAAGTGACAAATATTTTCACTTTGTTAAAACTGGCTAATCTGTGAAATGAAACTGTCCCTAAGTTAGAATGCTAAGTTAGAGGAAATGGTCTAGGATGGCTTCATGCTGCTGCCTGGTTATTATCACAAAAACAGCAAACTAATTGTAACAAGACACAGTAAGTTCCCTACGTGTGAACCTTCAAGTTGCGAACTTTCAAAGATGTAAACGTGCATTGGCATGTCCAATCATGTAAGTTAGTTCATGTGTCTGGTGTACATTGTCACGTGCCTGCATCCTCTACAAATGGTTGTGCTTTTGTGTACTTTACTGTACTGTACAGCAGTACAGTATCTTTACTTCAAGCCCAGGATGTCCGGAAAGAAGTGTAAAAGCAGCGGTGATGTAGCTGGTACTGCTAAGGAGCATTACGAATTGGAGGCCCACAGAAAGGACAAAGAGAGACAAGAGGAAGAAGAAACTGAAGAACCAAAGTGATTCACAATGCAGGAAATGGCAGGGGATTTTCTTTATTTAAGGAGGCACTGCTAGTTTTTGAGGCACAGGACCCAAACATAGAACGGTACACGAAGGTTGCAGCAGCCATTCAGAATGCAATCCAGTGCTACCGTGTCATCTATGCCAAGAAAAAAAGAGCTGCTACCCAGACATCACTGGATCATTTTTTTCAAGAGGGTAGATAGAATTGAATCCAGCAAGGAACCAGAACCTGTGCCATTGACGTCAGGCGTGAGTGACGTTGCAGCTGGCCCTCCGTCTCCTATTGCTGACGATCCTTCAGCTCTACCGTCTCCCACCTCCTCTCCCTCCTCCAGTCAGTAACTCTTCTTGCCTGCTCACTTGATGCCAGCCCCTGTGTGCCAGCTGTCGTATGGTACTACTGTACCTTTCAAGGTACTGTAAGATTAAAAATGTTTTCTTTATTTTTTGTTTGTTTTCTTATGTATTACTTATGTGAAAAGCATTATAAACCTATTACAGTACAGTACTATCTAGCCGATTGTGCTAGTTTGGTACCTACGCTCACTTTGTTGGACTTACGAACACATTGGACTTGTGAATGCGCTCTGGGAGCAGAACTCGTTCGTTTGTAGGGGACTTGCTGTAATTTACATACTCCGATCAAGTGAACTCAAAAAAACCCCAAACTTCAGCTCCTGTGTGAATATTTTGCATTTGTCACAATAAGGTGTATAAGAAAGTCTTTATTCTGATAAAGTCACTAGATATCATCAAAGGTAAAATTTATCTTGCTGGAAGCATAATAAGTAATCTTTATTGAACATTTTTAAATGGCAGGCACGGTGATAAGTGTTTTTATGTGTCTCACAACAACCCCGGGAAGAAGTCACTTTAATATCTCTAGTTACATACAGAAAATAATGAGGACCCGAAAGGCTAAGGAACTTCCTAAGGGACGCAGCTAAGACATGACAGTGCAGGTCCTGCACCCAGGCTGCCCCACCAGAGGCCGGGGTCTTGGTCACTTCTCTGCCCTGATGGGTTCTCTGCATGCCCAGACGAATAGCGGGTCACTCACCGCAGTTGGCACAGCCAGGGTGGCCCTCATTCATTGCCATTGGTATCACCCAGGTTCTATGCTTGGGGTTTCCCGTTCGGGGTCACAAACATCACTCATCTATTTGCTCAGGAAGCTGGTTCCTGGATGGAGAGGTAATCTGCTCTGTCATCGACCACACTGAATTCCAGAGTCAATTTTGCTGATCTTACTGGCTGGACAGAGGTGCCCTTGGTCCCTCTCCAGCCTGTGGGCAGCCTTCCAGAGGACTGTTCTTTGGTTGTGAATATCCATTGAAGCCGTTCTGGTTTCCTGATGGAATTAATCGTGGTACAGGGACTTCTTAGGGCTGTTCCATTCAAAGTCTAGACCGCAAAATAACAGAGCAGTGGTACCTGGGAGCTTGCTGGAAAGGCAGCTTCTCGGTGCCCTCCCACCCGCCCCCCCGACTCAATCTATCAGTAGCTCTGGAATCTGCATTTTACCAAGATCCCCAGGGGAGTCGTAAGCACATGAAAATTGGAGAAACACCAGCTTTGGGGGCTTCCTCTGGGCATCAATTTTCCTCCTATTCAGAAGATTCACGGCTCTGTGTTGGGAGATCTTCCAGGACCCCAGGCGCAGGGCAGCCACTCTCCATCCCAGTGAACCAGAGTTTCCCTGGCTAGAGAGAGTAGAGAGCAGTGGTAGCCACACTTGAAAATGCCTCTTCGTCACAGAAGTGTGTAAACTGTATGTTCTTCTGGGAGTCTCAGTTCTCCTCAGATTCCCAACAAAATCAATGACACAGAAGCTTCCCCCTGGGATCAGACCTGTCACAGCTCCGTGTTACTTCTTGGCTCTAATGTGCTTCCTGCATAAAAGAACTCAAAGCTTTGTAAACAATTTCATTTGTACTCTTTTTTTCATTAATTAATTTATTTATTTTTGCTGTGTTGGGTCTTCATTTCTGTGTGAGGGCTTTCTCTAGTTGTGGCAAGTGGGGGCCACTCTTCATCACGGTGCGCGGGCCTCTCACTATCGCGGCCTCTCTTGTTGCGGAGCACAGGCTCCAGACACGCAGGCTCAGTAGTTGTGGCGCACGGGTCCAGTTGCTCCATGGCATGTGGGATCCTCCCAGACCAGGGCTCGAAACCGTGTCCCCTGCATTAGCAGGCAGATTCTCAACCACTGCGCCACCAGGGAAGCCCCTGTACTCGTTTTTTTAGATTCCACATAGAAGCAATATCATATGGTATTTGTCCTTCTCTGTCTGACTTACTTCACTTAATATGATCATCTCTAGGTCCATCCATGTTGCTGCAAATGGCATTATTTAGTTCTTTTCTATGGCTGAGTAATATTCCATTGTGTATATGTACTACCTCATCTTTACCCATTCATCTGTCAATGGACTTATCTGCAAAGCAGGAACAGAGTCACAGATGTAGAAAAAAAACATATGGTTACCAGGGGGTAAAGCAGGGGAGGGATAAATGGGAAGATTGGGATTGACATAAACACACTACTGTATACAAAATAGATAACTAAGTAAGAACCTACTGTATAGCACAGGGAATTCTACTCAATACTCTCTAATGACCTATATGGGAAAAGAATCTAAAAAAGAATGGATATACGTATATGTACAACTGATTCACTTTGCTGTACAGCAGAAACTAACCTAACATTGTAAATCAACTATACGCCAATCAAAAATAAAAATGAATCAATTTTAAAAAATAAAATTAAAAAAAGGACTCAAAGCTGAGCCTGAAAGCCCACGTAGAATTCAGTTCAGTGTAAGAGGGTGGGAGCCCTGGCAGCCAACAGTGAGATTTCAGTGACAGATCTCCCACCCATCCCTTTGCTTTGTTCCTCACTGCCTCAGGGATCACCTTTCCTGGATGTTTATTTAATATCCAAGAGATTAATTTTGACTAAGTGCCTAGTAGCAGAGTCTTATCCTGTCAAAAAGAATTTATTGTCTACTTAAAGGGATGCCTTGAGCGTGTAGATTGCAGAAGGATAATACAAACAGAATCACCAATTAATTGTATTACAAGCTAGATGCAAGCTCTATCGAAACAATCTGGCGGCCTTATTTATGAGGAAGCCCCAGCAAACAGCCCATGATAAAATAAGAAAACTAAACTTGAGTTTTAATTGTCCAGAACAATGAAAATTGTTAGTGTAGATTGCCTTTAAAATTAATTTTCTTTCTATTTTTCATCTTGTACTAAAATTTTACCCCCATCCATCCATCTCCACATCTCACTTTCTCCTTGTCTATCTTCATATCTGCCACCCTATCCTTGAAGTTTTTACATCTCTCTCCCTGTGATCAAACACCTTATTTTAGATCTGGCCCGAGTCCCTTCAGAAGGTTTCAATCTGCACTCCAATCACCCAGAATTTAAATTTATTCTGCATCCTGGACAAAGCAAGAGTGAGAGGCTTGTAGAGACAGACGTGACATGATGTGGAGACAGATGCCAACCAAGTGTGGGTTAAGGAAAGACAGATGTTGAGAGAGGGCAAAATTCAAGTGGGAGGGAGGTGAACCAATAAATACGTGAGCAGCCAATAGGTGATCAAGGAGAATAAAGACCTGCAAAAAGGACCACAGGGCTTTACAAGATCCAGATGGGAGACCCTCAACTAACCACAGTCTCGGTACCTGAAATTTAGCACTTATACTTACAGTCACCTTAATCATGTTATAAATTAAACAGCATAATTATTTCACTTTTGAAAGCACTTGACTATTCCTTCAGGTAGAATGGTCAAAGTCATTGTATGTCAAAATTTGAATTTAGTATGTTTTTATTTTCTAATATGCTATTAACACCAGCAAAATTATTGCATATACTGCATGTCGCTTTTCAAACAGCAAAAGTAAAGAAGTACTTTGGCAAATGGGGAGTATAGGATACATGGTCCATATGTAGTTTTCAGAAGCATCTTCTTAACGGATGGTGGATCCAAACAGAAGCAGACCGTCCAGGGTGCAGTCGGCTCACTTGCTTAAAGGAATTTGCCATGGAAATCTCCATTTTGGCCACCGTGGGTATCTAAGCTCTTCTGATGTTTACCTCATTTTTTGAAAATGAAAATATACAAACAAGCATAATTAATCTATTATTTCGGGATACTTACATACGTGGTAATAATATTCTTTAAAGAAAATATTTACTATTCTTTAAAGGAAATAAATAATATTCTTTAAAGGAAATAAATAATATTCTTTAAAGGAAATAAATAATATTCTTTAAAGGAATTTTATGCTAAACATAAAATTCGGGATGAAAATTGCCTCCCAAAAAGGAAGGCAGTGGAAGTTCACTAAGGAAAACCACAGTGACCTTGGTAATGTTTTTGTTCTTAAACTGAGTGGTGAGTGTTCCTTGTACTGCTAGCATCATACTTTATATGCTACAGGTCTTCATATGCAGAGAACGTGACATAATAAAAATTTTAAAGATCATCCAGAAATTTTGTTTTGCTGCCTCATAAAAATCCATAGAATGCCAATTCAGAAACACCCCAGTTATGAAAATTCATGTTTGAACACTAATTATGTGAGGGATTAAAGAAGGCTCATGCCTTGAAATGTTTTCCTAACTGAGTTGAAATCAGAGAAGACATCACTCTGACAAAGACACCAAGCAAGGGACACCCGGCCCTTCTGTCTCCCGGTTGTTCGTGAGTGTAAAAATGACAGTTTGGTTTTTTCCAGGAATAATTCTAGCAATTTTTTCCCCAGAGAAACTATAAGCTTTTCAGATAGGTCGCATGGGTTTTCTTAAATACTATTCCTGCTATGTGTTTTGGTTGGAATAAATGCCCAGAAATGCCACGAAGGAGTTGAAGAACAGACTGAAATAAAGAATCTACTCTAATTGTTTTTTAAATCTTTTGCCTTTTAAAAACTAAGTTTATGAGAATAATCAGAAAGTAATAAAGACTTGCTGAAGAGCACATTAGGTGTCTTAGGAAGCAAGATCCGGAAGGAGGAGGCGAATGTTTACCTCCTTGAATGACCAAGTCCTCTGAGCGCAGGCTCACTGTTAAGTGCTGGGCAATGGCTCGTCTGAGACTCTGCTGGAGAATCAGAAGTAAACTTCATCAGTGTAGCAGATTAAATGAAAATGGAAAAACTAGCTAAGGAAATGCAGGATACAACCAGTATTCCAATGGTGGACCAAATCCAACGCAGTATATTCGATAAGAGTCTACGTAAAGACCAACACTTACGTTTTAAACATATAGTAAGAAAGTACATGTCGAAAGTTACCAAAAATGATTTTGATCTCTGTCTCCATTAATGGAATTAAAGTGTCCAAAGGAAATGGGGTGATCATTTCCTACTCTGAATGGGTCATTCGGAAATTTTGCATTCATTGCTGAGTGCTGCATCTTAATGTTGAAAAAAACCAGGGTAATGAGCTGCCTTGAACCAACCTGGTAAACAGAACAATGGCTATCCAAACCAAAGATGAGAAGACATGGGAAGGGAAGGCCAAAGTTCAACCATGTGTATATTTACTACAGGGACCCTCTTGAGAGTGAGAGTTACATTTGCACCTTTTTATCTTTGAGGGTGATGGCTGGCCAGAGAAAGGAAGAATTATCTGATACTTATCTTCCCTAGAGATAATTAAACTGGGGCAGAATGCTATCAAGGAGACTCAAATATCTGACATGGGATTATGTCACGGGACATATGTCATGTCATGGGATTATGTCCCTCCACTCACCACACGACAGGCCAATGAATCGCAGATGAGGTGTTGACGCAAGGAATACGACTTTATTCGGAAAGCCAGCAGACTGAGAAGATGGCAGACTAGTGTCTCCGATACACAATCTTATCGGGGGTTTGGATGTTAGTTTCTTTTATCTCCTCCCGCCATCCCACAGAGAGGGGGGAGGAGATGAGGAAGTAAAGTAAAAGGGCCTTCAGTCTTGCAAATAATTATTTGCGGGAGGGGATGTGTTAGTTTCTTCTTTCTTGCTGTCATTCACAGAGGGGCAGGGTTCCCTGAGGCAAGGCATTAGGTGTGATTATAATAACAAAAGCAACAAAAAGCGAAGGCTAAAGTCAAAGAAACAGATGCAACATGGAGTCAACCTGTTACAAGATTAATTTTAAGATTGCTTCCAAATCTAAAGACTGTGTGTGTATGTGATTTTAAATTTATGTATTTTCCCAATCAATACAATTTTTCAAAGATTTAAAAAAATGTATTAGTACAATAAAAATTTGACTTAAACCATAGCATAAAGGCAGAACTAAAGCCAGAATCAAGAGAGTCTAGAGGAACTGATGTTAAGAAAAAGATTAAACCAAAGAAACTTCAAACACGGTGACCAAGACAGCCTTCATGTTCCCCTCAGCTTGGAACTTTAGAGCAGGCATCTTCCTGACTCTAGGCCTTGACCTCCTTTTCTGAGAGCATTTATTTTAGAAAACTTGTAGTCTTAAATTCTTTCTCTGACCCTTTGAGATGTAAATCTCCTCCCAACCTCTCCCCAGGTTTACTACCTCAGAATGTAGGTAGTAAAGGACCTGGGAGTCACCCCTTTGAAATGTACTCATTAGGAAAGAGCCCTGACTGATTTCCCAGTCTCTGTGGGAAAATAGGAGCCTGACTTGAGGGGCACCAATCAGCAAATGCAGATGCCATAGTCACAGAGACGAACACTTGCAAACTCAGGAATAACTCAATGTTACACACACCCTGTTACTCAATCTCCCCCCCTAACATCTTCCAGTGCTTTTCTACCAGCTCACCTGGCACTTAAAAAACACTCCTATGATATCACTTATATGTGGAATCTAAAAAAAAAATAATACAAATGAACTTATTTACAAAACAGAAGTAGAGTCACAGATGTAGAAAAAAACCTTAATGTTACCAGGGGATAAGGGGCGGGGGGATAAGTTAGGAGTTTGGGATTAACATATACACACTACTTTATATAAAACAAGGACCTACTGTATAGCAGAGAGAACTATACTCAATAATTTGTAATAACCTATAAAGGAAAAGAATCGGAGAAACAGTGGATACGGATATATATATATATATACACATATATATGTATAACTGAATGACTTTGCTGTACACCAGAAACAAATACAACATTGTAAATCAACTATTTCAACAAGAAAAAGAGAAAATGAGTACCAAATATCTCAGTCTAAATAAAATTTTTTTTTAAAAAAGAAAAAAACCTCCCGCCTTTTGTTTCAGCAGCAATTAGTTCAGACTGAGTCTCCATCACACTGAAATAGCCTTGAATGAAATCTTCCTTACCTGTTTCACTTGCTCCAGGACAAGTTTTGCTTTGACAATGGCAGCCAAGGTAAGACCCAAGAGTAGGAAGCCAGGAAAGAAACCAGGGGCTGTGCAGGTACCATCATCCGGCGAACGTTTCCAAATGCCTATCCACCCGCTGCCATGGCAAAGAATATAGTATTTATGGTCTCCCAGCACATACGGTGTGACCACAGGTGACTTTAATGCAGGGTAGAAAATGAACAGTGGCTTGAGATCCTATCAAGTTCTCTGAGGGAATCATAAATTTCTATGATTGGCGCTGGAAACAAAAGGCCCAAGATGCATATGTAAAACTCCAGCAAGAACAGGAACAAAGCAAAAAGCCTTTGACCCAGCTAACGCTGGGGCAACAGCCAATGACCAGGCTTAAGCAGGAGCAGGGCTGCTGAGTAGATGATGTGCAAAGAATGGGAGAGCCTGCCTCTCCTCGTGTCTTGGTTATTATGTGGTTGCCAAGGGCTGTACTTTCTCTCTCTCTCTGTCTCTCGCATAAAGAGAAGAGCTTATATTTTGGGCATGGGTCAGTCACTCCATCGCTTAGACAAGCACACATCTGCTCTGGACTGGGCTCTACAGGAGGTCACAGAAGTAGTCCAGGTCCTGGCCCGGCCCCCAGAAGGACACCCAACAATCCAGCTCCCCGGCCGGTTCCAGCCACAGCAGCAAGGACTTCAGAGTCGGGAAGAAGATGCCGTGCCACCCTCTGCAGCTGTTCTTGTACTCAGCAGCCTGGCTGCGCTACACGAGATGATGTAAATACCGTGGAGAGAGAGAGAGCTGTCCCAGAGGAACCAGCGAGGTCAGCTGTGTGTGTTAATGATACAACAACAGTCGGTAATAGTACCGCGTGTCACTGCACCCTTCTTATACTCCAATGAGGAGGATACTATGGTTATTTCCACTTCTCTAAGGAAACTGAAGTTCCCACATTTACTGAGGCTGACATTTAAACTAACGCTGATTCTAGAACCCATATTCTTATTAATGAATCCACTGGTTGTCAATTTTAGCTGAACATCAAAATCACCTGGAGTGCTCTTTAAGCTATCAATAGCTAGGTCCCATCCCCAGAGATTCAGATTTAACTGGTTTGGCCTTAATTACTATTAAAAAATTTTAAATAAACCCTTCTGAAGGTGACTGCAATGCTGAGAACTGTGTCACTGAGCTATTCTGTTTCTCCTCCCGCCATTTCTGCGGTGGAAATAACAGCAGACATCGATGCCAGCAGAGACAAAGCTGGCTTTTCCCCACGTCCCCGCTCTAACTCACCTCAGAGAGTGGGAATCCGGCCTCCACACTCGCGGTGCACCCAGACTGCACCTGCTAAGGTCACCTGTTAACTCCTACCTGACACATCCACAGTCCTTTTTTTTTTTTTTTTTTGCGGTACGCGGGCCTCTCACTGCCGTGGCCTCTCCCGTTGCGGAGCACAGGCTCCGGACGCGCAGGCTCAGCGGCCATGGCTCACGGGCCCAGCCGCTCCACAGCATGTGGGATCTTCCTGGACCGGGGCACGAACCCGTGTCCCCTGCATCGGCAGGCAGACTCTCAACCACTGCGCCACCAGGGAAGCCCATCCACAGTCCTTTTAGAGCTCATCTTCCTGCATCATTTGACACTGTGACTGGAGCATCGTGCTTGGAACTAGACCTCTTCCCCGTTTTGTAAAGCATGCTCTCTAACTGTCCTGCAGTGTCAGTGGATTTCCTTCTGCGGCTCACCCCTGTCCCCTTGGTGTTTCCCAGGGTCCCGTCTTGACCCTGTACCTTTCTCATTCGGCGGCTTTGCACTCTGCAGAGCTAGCTCGCCAACCCCGCCCCCGACATTATCAGCTATCCCGCCCCCCCAAGAAAAACAAACTCACCCTTCCTGTCTCCAGACGGTCTGTGTCCTGGGCCTCAGTTCCCTACGTCCAGCTGCGCGTTCCAAACGTCTCCGCATGCTTCATTGCAGATCCAGGATGCTGGACCGTGGCGGGGTTACAGCCCAGGGGCCTGGGGTCTCTCATGTCGCACAGGGCCTGTTGTATGCCTCGTGCAGGGGCTGGGTGGGCACTCAGTCCGCAGCTCTGAGCGGGAGGTAAACCCATCATGCCTTCCAAGCACACCTCTTTAGATCTGAGGGCATTGTTCTGTTGATAGTGAGGAAAGCTTACCAAGAATAGCATTTTAATAGAATGTTAAGGGAACAGAGATCAAGAGAAGTGTATTCCGTCGGGTGTTTGCCTATTTCCAGGTACCAGGACTCAAGCCAAAGGAGAAATTGTTCAGACTCATGGTGATTTGCTATTTCTCACATTTCTTTATCCTGACTCTTTGTACTGCTGGCTAGAACAAGTATACTCAGGTTTTCATCCTTTTTTTTTCACTTCCGATATTTAAGTAAAGAAATATAATTTGTCTCCCAGTTACTTAATTATATAAAGTTGATGTATTTTTCTGTTTTTTCTCATTTCTGAGATCACTTTTGTTAAGACACGCTGCCTCGATAAAGACAAATTGTTAGTTCTATGTCTCAGTGTTTGATAAAGTAATGTTCATTCATTTTACCCTGTAAGGTAAAAATACTCTGAAGAAATCACTTTATTACTGGTTATTTTAAAATTGTATAGCATTATTCTGAATAGTTATGATACTGGCAATACTAGCGATAACAGTTAAGCTATTTTCTTTAATGAAATTTTTTTATAATTTATAATGCCTATTACTATAGTGCCCATTTAAAATTTTTATCTCTAATACACGAGAACAGAAGAATATTATAGCAACCCATCCTTTATTTTACAAGAGTTGCGACAGAGTAATAACTTAAAGGTACATACATGGAGCCCCTGGTTCAATAGTCAAAGTCCAAATTTATATGAGTTACGAACCCAGAGGTGCTTGCTCCAAGTTAAGTGATAATTATCTGGGCAATGCTCCATTTCATTTGTAATAAAGTTCAAGTGCTATAAAGTCAAAAATCCAATTAGGAGGTTTGCATGTGTCATCATTGCACTGCTGAACATATTAACTTTGTCAAATTAAAATAATATCCCCAGTATTACACCTTTAAATCAATTTCTGTTATAATTTGCCTTTGCTCTCAGTTAATATGCATACTGTGAATACTGGACCCAAAAGCATTCCATAGATTCTCCCTTTTTGCTTCATGGATGTAACATAAACAACATTATTTTCTCTGTGCTCCACATAAGACTTGGGGAAACTTGCCCATGAACACAGAGATCTTCAGGAATTATAATTTTTCATCTCTCACTTCAAGCATATCTCTAAACTGAAAACTTTAGATAAGATGGTTTATAGTCTAACTTGCATAGGAAAATGTGAATCAAGAATTGGAGCCTATTGTCTTTTTTCATACTAATCTTTTTTATAGACAATTGACAGGAATAAAAAGTCAAGCAGTTTCCAGATACCACTCATGATATTCAGCTGGGTATGAAATAGATGAATTAAGAATGGATTTCACTTTCCTTCCAACATGGAACTAGGACCTACTCTGTAAAATAAAAAGCCTCATGAGAAATGTGACTGGCTGATGTATTTCTGAGGAATAGTTTTAGGGAGGAACAGGATTTAGCTATGAAAGAGTAGCTTTGGTCAATCCCAGGAGTCAGGCATTTGAACGATGCCCACGTGGACTTCCATGACAAAAAATCAGCACTGACCACCAGGGAGTCAGCCAGACACTTTTTCCTGCAGCCTGTGGACCACAGACATGCAGTTTGAGACAGAAACGCCCTGGCTGCCGGCACAGGTTCTCTTTGTTATCCAGCAGGAATACTCAGCCAGAATCGACAGTTTCTGACCTCCATTCCCCATCTCACATTTCCCCAGCAGGGCAATTCGCAGTTATTAACAGTGGAGAAATCTTAGTTTGATGGAGACTCCAAAAATTAAAAACAAGAAAATAACTTAATCAGTGGGATCTTAAGGGTAGAGACTAGGAGTGTTGGTTTCTATGTGTGTAGGTTAGGATTTTGTAGTCACATGCCAAGAAAACGGGAAGTCGGAAGACAATCCTAGTGACTTCCCTGGTGGTCCAGGGGTAAAGAGTCCACCTTTCAATGCAGGGGACGCTGGTTCGATCCCTGGTTGGGGAACTAGGATCGCACATGCGGTGGGGGGCGGGGGGACTAAGCCCGGGCACCACAACTACCGAGCCACGTACAGCAAACTACGGAGCCCATGCGCCCTGGAGCCCACGCACCCCGGAGCCCACGCGCCACAACTAGAGAGAAGCCCGCATGCCACAACTAAGACCAAATGTAGCCAATATATACATAAATAAATAAATAAAGTCAACATTTAAAAAACAAAAACAAAAAAAAAGACTATCCTATAGCTCTAAGCTAAAGGAGTGATATGCTCCTGGATTATGAAACTGAATTTCAGGGATTGCTAGCATCTTGGTTTTCACTGAGGGAAAAGAGGTATCTGGTGGTCTCCACCAATTAAAAAAACAGCAGCAAAGTAAGCACTCTGGAACCAGGTCTCTGCAGAGAGAGACGGAGCTTCCATGCTCAGCCCCTCCCTGTGTGCTTCCTTCTGGAAGTCAGGAACCAGGTAGGTCCAGGTGTCTTGATATTCTTTCCAGCACATCTCTTGTTCAAGGGAGACAGCATGCTGCAGTGGCTAAGAGCATGGACGAACTTTGGAATCCGACAGCATGGATCCCTTTCATAGCACATACTAACCAGGTGACCTCAGAAAGTTTATCCAACTTTATTAATCTTAATTGTTTTCCAACTATAAAATGGAAATAATAATGCCTAACTGTAAGAGCTGTTGACAGAACCAACTGGGATGTCTCACACAAAGGGAATATCACCATGCTTACACTTAAGAAATACTCAAATGGCTGCTAGAGTGCAAGCATTTTTATATTCTTTGATGATTTTTGTACACATTAGAAAGGGAGAGAAGAAATGAGTCCTTCTACCTGAACATCCTGAGTTGTAGCTCCCTTTCTTCCAGTGCCAAGCATCTTTCTTGATTTATTTCTAATAATCAATTATACCATCTTGCAAGCTTGCAGATTTTTGTGAGTTGGCTTTCTTCATTTTTTCCCATTTCTTTCTGATATATTTTCTGTGGAATGAATTCCGTGGTCAAGGACCTCATCTGTAAAAGGTTTTCTAATTCTTTCAGAAGAACTACTAGCTTCCTCCCCTGTGTTCCCACTAAGAGCAGGGTATTTACTTGACTGTATTTGGTTGGTTGTCCGTCTCTCTCCCTTGATACACGGAAGGTCCTTGAGGGCAGATGCCATGGCTACTTGTCCTTATTGAACTCAAGAGTGTGAAAAACAGCTTTAAAGTACACGCTTTGGGAAAACAAATACTGAGAATCATTCTGGCCAGCAATGTCATTTGGCATTTGAAGAGCCACTGGGGATGGAACAGCACAGTCAGACATTCTGTGAGATTTTCTACCATAAATGCCACCGTGAAAAGTGACCAGGCATTTGGGAGCCCCCGAGAGCACCATATTTGAAGCAATTTGAAGCAGCAGCTTAGGAGTGCTCTTTTAGGACTCATATCTGTTCTTGATATTTTGTTGTTCAAAGACTATGCACAGCAGAATGTAAAATATGAGGAAACGGTCTCTTAATCCTTTGCGCTCTTACTTTTTTCTCTTAAAAAATAAGACAGGGGCTTCCTGGTGGCGCAGTGGTTGAGAGTCCGCCTGCCGATGCAGGGGACACGGGTTCATGCCCCGGTCCGGGAAGATCCCACATGCCCTGGAGTGGCTAGGCCCGTGAGCCATGGTCGCTGAGCCTGCGCGTCCAGAGCCTGTGCTCCGCAACGGGAGAGGCCACAACAGTGAGAGGCCTGCGTACCGCAAAAAAAAAAAAAAAAAAAAAAGACAAAAGTATCTTTACTCTTTAAATATAATTAACTACTTAAGACTTCAACGATAATGACAATATGTTCTTTGTTCCATTTATAAAATTCTCAAGACACAGATAAAAGTTAATTCAAAACTCAGCTTATATTTCTAAAATATAAGAAATAGGAAAAATGAATAATCTCATGAGGTCAGTGCCATTAGTGATAGCAAGTTGAGTATTAATTCACACTTGCAGGGTGTGTAAAAAATGTAACAAACTTTATCTTTTGTAAAACTTGTTTTTAAAAAATTATTGGTGACCTTGCCACTCAATCTAATCAACACTTGGTTTACATAAATGGGATTTGGGGGGAAATGTTAAGAAAATAAAATACAATTAAGCAAATCAAATAACTATTTCAGGAAAGGTATATGTCATCTCTTCAGGTTTAGAGAGGAAAGATCACTCTATTCTCAAATGCAGCCTCTTACCAATACAAAAGCAACATAATCATACTAATAGAGCAGGTAAATAGTTGAAAAAGGAGAAGTTAGGGGAGCCACTGATTTCTCCATCTTATCCAACTACAACTTTTATACAAAACTTTAAATGAACCTACCAAGCACATTCCAGATTAAAATAAAAACTGAATTTTTACCAAAATGTATTCTACTGTGACATAACAGAGGTGGAGCAAAGTGTATCATTTGTCATTCTGAAGACTAATGACTTCCAAGTACATGAATGTTTAAATACATTTTAACAGAAATAAAATTTCTGAAAATTATCATAAATTTTACTGTATTTAGAGGTACATAACCAAGCCTCCTGTTAAAAACAAATAAATTAGTTGAAATATTTAGAGTGGAAATTTATACCCATTTCAGAGAAAATATCCTTATCTGCAATTCCTCGACCTGTGATTTCTTTCAAATTTATTGCGGGAAATTACATGCTTATCAGTCTAGTTTTTCTTCTTGAAAATAAAGACTGACTTTGGAAAATTTAGAAAAATTAATTCTAAGTATTTCCATGGTATCTAAAATTCAACTATGAAGCTATATTCCAAACTAGCTTATAACATAATGCCTTCAACAACATTTCAAAAAGTATAACTTTATATTAAAAGTGCTATTTTGGTAACTTAAAAAATCTTTACGAGAACAAGAACAATGAATAGAAAACAGTAACAAATATGGTAGACATTAATCCAAGGGTATCAATAATCACTTTAAAAGTCAATGATCTAAATACAACAATTAAAAGGCAGAAGTTATCAGAGTGAATAAAAAAATAAAACTCAACAATATGTTGTCTACAAGAAACCAAATTTAAGTATAAAGACATATAAATTAAAAGGAAAGAGATAGAGAAAGATACACCATGCAAACAGTGATCAAAAGAAAGTGGGAGTATCCATATGAATTTCAGGCAGAGCAGACTTCATAACAGGGAAAGTTATCAAGGATAAAGAGAGCATTGCATAATGATAAAGAGTGAATACTTCAAGAAAACGTAACAATCCTTTGTGCATATGCGCTTAACCACAAAGCATCAAAATACATGAGGCAAAACTGCAAGGAGATAGATGAATCCACTGTTACAGCTGGAGACTTTTAACACTCCTCTCTCAGAAATGGATGGATTCAGAAGGCATAAAATCAGAAATAACATAGTTAACAGAACTATCAAGCAATCAGATAGTATAGACATCTATAGACGACTTCATCCAACAGCAGAATACATTCTTCTCAAGCTCACATAGAATATTTATCAAGATAGACCACATTCTGGGCCATAAATCACATCTTACACACTTAAAAGAATGAAATTCTACAACATTTCAGACCACAGTAAATTAAGCTAGAAATCAATAACAGAAAGACAGCTGGAGAATTCCCAAATACTTAGAGATTAAAAAACATACTTAAGGGCTTCCCTGGTGTCTCAGTGGTTGAGAGTCCACCTGTCGATGCAGGGAATGTGGGTTCGTGCCCCAGTCTGGGAGGATCCCACATGCCACAGAGCGGCTGGGCCCATGAGCCATGGCCGCTGAGCCTGCGTGTCCGGAGCCTGTGCTCCGCAACGGGAGAGGCCACAGCAGTGAGAGGCCCGCGTACCGCAAAATAAATAAATAAAATAAAATAAAATAAAAAACATACTTAAAAATAACACATGGTTCAAAGAAGAAATATCAAGAGAAATTTAAAAATATCTTGAACAAAATGAAAGCAAAAATCAACTTACCAAATTTGTTAAGTGAAGTGAAGCACTTCCTTCAGAGGGAAATTTATAGCATTGAATACATGCAATAGGAAAAAAGAAAGACCTAAAATCAATAATCCAAGGTTCCACCTTAGGAAACTAGAAAAAGAAGAAATTAAATCCAAATTAAGCAAAAAACCAAAACAAAATAGTGCAGAATTCAATGAAATTGAAAACAAAGAAATCATTACATAAAATGAACAACAAAAAAGCTAGTTCTTTGGAAAGGGCAATAAAATTGATAAGCCTATAGCCAGACTGAGAAAAAAGAAGACAGAAATCATTTATATCAGACATGAAAAAGTGAACAGCACTACAGATACCCTGGGCTTTAAAAAGATAACAAAGAGATGCTATGACCAACTGTATGCCCACAAATTTTACAACCTAGATGAAATGGACCAGTTCCTTGAATGACACAATCTGCTAAAACACACAAGAAGAAACAGACAACCTTAAAGAAATTGGATCAATAATTAATAATCTTCTGAAACAAAAAGCACCAGGCCAAGAAGGGTTGAATGCTACTGCTGAATTCTACCAAACATTTCAGGAAGAAATTTTATTAATTTTCTACAATCTCTTCCAGAAGATAGAAGCAGAGGGAATACTTCTTAACTCATTTCGTAAAACCAGCATTACCCTAATACCAAAAGCAGACAAAGACATTGCAAGTAAACTACAGACAAACCTCTCTCATGAACATAGATGTAAAAACTTCAACAAAATATTAGAAAATCAAATCCAACAATGTATTTAAAAAATGATACACCACAAGAAAGTGAGATTTATTCCAGGTATGCAAGGCTGGTTCAACATTCAAAAATCAGTTAATGTAACATGTAACGTCAACAGGCTAAAGAAGAAAAATTACATCATTATATTAATAGATGCAGAAAAAAACATTTGACAAAATCCAACACCCACCCATGATAAAAAGTCTCAGCAAATTAGGAATAGGGAGGAACCTCCTCAACTTGATAAAGAATATCTACAAAGAAAATCTGCAAAAACCAGTTAACATTATACTTATGGTGAGAAACCCAAAGCTTCCTCACTAAGGTCAGGAACACAGAAGGGATGTCCTTTCTCACCGCTGCTTTTCAACATCATACTGAAAGTCCTAGCTAATATAGTAGGACAAGAAAAGGAAATAAAAAGTACATAGATTGGGAAGGAAGAAATAAAACCCTTTTTTTAAAAATGCAGATGGTATAACCATCCATGTACAACAGCTGAAAGAATCAATGACAACAACAAAATCATGGAACTAATAAGCAATTATAGCAAGGTGGCAAGATACAAAGCAAATATACAAAAGTCAATCACTTTCCTATCTACCTCTAATGAACAGGTGGAATTTGAAATTAAAAACACATTGCTATTTATATTAGCACTCAAAAAAATACCGAGGTATATTTCTAAAATATACAAGATCTATGTGAGGCAAACTACAAGGCTTAGAAGAAAGATGTCCAGGAAGAACTAAATAAATGGAGAGATACTCCATGTTCAGGGATAGAAAGCTAATGTTGTCAAGATGTCAGTTCTTCCCATCTTGATCTGTAGATGCACCAGAATCCCAGTCAAAATTCCAGCAAGTTATTTTGTGGATATTGACAAACTGATTCTAAAGTTTATATGGAGAGTCAAAAGACAAACAATTGCCAACTCAGTACTGAAGGAGAAGAATCAGAGAACTGACACTACCCAACTTGAAGACTTACTATAAAGCTACAAAGATCATTAGCAAAAGAATAGACAAACAGATCAATGGAACAGAATGTAAAGCCCAGAAGTAGACTACCATAAATATAGTCAACTGATCTTTGACAAAGGAGCAAGGATGGTCTTTTCAACAAATGTATGCTGGAACAGCTGGACAACCACATGCAAAAAAATAATAATAAAATAAAATTAAAAAAATCTAGACACAGACCTTACATCTTTCACAAAAATTAACTCAAAATGGATAATAAATTTAAAATGTACAACTTTAAAACTCCTAGAAGATAATATAAAAGAAAATTGAGGTGACCTTGAGTATGGCAATGAGTTTTTACAGATAGAACACCAAACGCACAATCCATGAGAGAAAAAAATGGTAAGTTAAACTTCATTAAAATTCAAACCAAAAGAAACCACACAAAACATTTTTCAGTAAGTGACTGGATAAATAAACTGGTACATCTGGACAATGAAATATTACTTAGCACTAAAAAGTAATGAGTTATCAAGCCAAGAAAAGACACAGGGGAAACCTCAATGCATATATTAAGTGAAAGAAATCAATCTGAAAAGACTACATTCTGTAGGATTCTAACTTTATAACATTCTGGAAAAGGCAAAACGATGGAGACAGCAAAAGGATTAGTGGCTGTGGAGGGATAAATGGGGGGAGAGAGGAATGAACAGGTAGAGTACAGAAGAATTTTAGGCAGTGAAACAATTCTGTATGACAGTGGATACATGTCATTATATGTTTGTCAAAACCCACAGAATGCACACCACCAAGAGTGAATCTAATATATACTATAAACTTTGGGTGATAATGAGGTGCCAGTGTAGGTTCATCAATTGTGACAAGGGTACCACTGTGGTTCAGGATGTTGACTGTGGGGGCAGAGGGTGTAAGGGACCTCTATGTACTTTCTGTTCATTTTGCTTTACCCTAAAACTGGACTAAAACACAAAGTTTATTAATTCTTTAATTAACAATACCACTTATTCTCTGTAGACTAGTACTTAAGAATTGGAAATGTTATCAAAACAACTGAGGCAAAATTGAAAATAATGACTTTATTATATGTATACAAAATTGCTACTTATCATATAAGATGTGAACATTTTTTGTTCATGT
The DNA here is from genome assembly GCF_008692025.1 of Phocoena sinus. Taxonomy (NCBI): domain Eukaryota; kingdom Metazoa; phylum Chordata; class Mammalia; order Artiodactyla; family Phocoenidae; genus Phocoena; species Phocoena sinus. The sequence continues at coordinate 81,357,296 of NC_045774.1, read as the reverse complement.
TTCTCTTCCTCTAAATAATGTGCAGATTTTGTTATTCATGGACCATTGATAACTGTAAAATTGCTCTCTGGAGCTGCATATCTCACACTTATTTGATCCCCAAACTATTTTTAAATTATGATGGATTGTCAGAACCCCAACAGGAACTCATTAATCTGTGAGCATTTCATATGCCTTCAGCACTGAAAATGTCACCATCATGTGGTAAAGGTCCAAGACTGGAAGGTGCCGCACAAGCAGAAGGTCAAGGTTGGTCTTCCAGCACCAGAAATATGTGGATGCTGCCTCTGCTTTAACACAGTGGTCAAACAGCCTGTGTCAGGTGCTTTCTTCTTGACTTCTTAATAGTCTTGTGAATTTTTCTTAGAGTTAGATTCCAGAATAATGATAAAACAAATATATAAATATTTAAAATTTTTTCTAACATTTAAAAAAATGCAGCTAACACCAGCCCCAGGAAGACTGCAGTCCTGAAGCTTGCCATACCAGGACCCAGCCCACTGACCAGCAGGCCGGCACCAGCCACAGGAATGCCTGGGCCCCAGCCCTGCCCACCAGTGGACCAACACCAGCTTTGGGACACCCCAGACCTGGCAGCCAGCCATGTCAGGAACTGGCCCAATCCACCAGCAGGCTGACATTAGACCCATGACCCCCAGCCCACAAACCACCCACTCCAGAAACTGGCTCTGCCCACCAGTGGGCCAGCACTAGTCCTGGGACACCCTCGTTTCCCACAGCTAGCATCTTCATGACCCGGGCCCACCCACCAGTGGCCAGCAGCCTCCTCACAAGGCAGGGCCTGGCAACCAACTGGACTGGGGGACAGCCACACCTACCAGACCACCCACGTAGTCAGCCCACCACACAGAAGGACCCACACAGCTCACATAGGGGGCACCCCTGGAGCATACAGCTCTGGTGACCAGAGGGGAGTGCACTGCTGGGACATGCAGGATGTCTCCTACATAAGGCCACTTCATCAAAGTAACCAAACTACCAGATACATAGAAATAAAAATTAGACAACAGAGGAATATGTTCAAAACTAAAGAATAAAACCCCAGATGAACTAAGTGAAGTGGATCTACCTAACAGAGAGTTCAAAGTAATAATCATAAAGATGTTCAAAGAACTTGAGAGAAGCATGGAGGAATAGAGTGAGAAGTTAAGTCTTCAACAAAGAGTTCGAAAATATAAAAAAAAAAACCAAGCAAAGATGAAGAATGCAATAACTGAAATGAAAAATACACTAGCAATAATCAACAGTAAACTAAATGATACTGAGGAACAGATCAGTGAGCTGGAAGACAGAATATTGGAAATCACTACTGCAGAACAGAAAAAAGAATGATAAAAAAAAGAGGACTGTTTAAGACACCTCTGGGACAACATCAAGCACACTAATATTCACATTATAGTGGTCCCAGAAGGAGAAGAGAGAGAGAAAGGGGCAGAGAACATATTTGAAGACATAACAGCTGAAAACTTCATTAACCTGGAAGAGGAAACAGTCACCTAAGTCCAGGAATCACAGAGAATCCCAAACAGGATCAACCCAAAGAGGATCACACTAAGACATATTATAATTAACATGGCAAAAATTAACAATAAAGAGAGAATATTAAAAGCAGCAAGGGAAAAGTAACACAGTATGTACAAAGGGAACTTCCATAAGGTTATCAACTGAATTTTCAGCAGAAACCCTGCAGGCCAGAAGGGAGTGGCATGATATATTGACATTTAAAGTGATGAAAGGAAAAACCTACAACCAAGAATACTCTACCCAGCAAGGCTCTCATTCAGATTAGATGGAGAGATCAAAAGTTTTACGGACAAGCAAAAGCTAAAAGAGTTCAGCACCACCAAATCAGCTTTACAACAAATGCTAAAGGAACTTATCTAACTGAAAAAGAGAAGTTCACAACTAGAAACATGAAAATTACAAAAGTAAAAATCTCATTGGTAAAGGCAAATATACAGTAAAGGCAGTAAGTCAACTGCATATAAAGCTAGTAGGGAGGTTAGAAGACAAAAGTGGTAAAATCATCTATATCCATAATATGTAGTTAAGGGATACAAAATCACAAAGATGTAAAATATGATGTCCAAAACAGTAAACGTGGGGTAGGGGAGTAGAAATGCAGGGTTATTAAAATCCATTCAAACTTAGAGATCAGCAACTTAAAATAATCATACATAGATATATACAGAGAGAAATAGATAGCCATGTACAGTGTGGGGAATATAGTCAATAACTATGTACTGTCATTGTATGGTGATATATTGTAACTAGACTTCTCTTGGCGATCATTTTGAAATGTTATAGAAATATCAAATCACTGTGCTGTACCAATAACTAACATAGTGCTGTAGGTCAATTAGACTTCAAAAGCAAAGAAACAAGCAAACTCATAGAAAAAGAGATCAGATTTGTCTGCCCCAGAGGCAGAGAGTGGAGGTGGGGGAATTGGATGAAGGTGGTCAAAAGGTACAAACTTCCAGTTATAAGATAAATAAGTACTAGAAATGTAATGTACAACAAAATAAATATAATTAACACTGCTGTATGTTATATATGAAAGTTGTTAGGATAGTAAATCCTAAGAGCTCTCATCACAAGAAAAATGTTTTTCCTATTTCTTTAATTTTGTATCTATGTGAGATGATAGATGTTCACTAAACTTACTGTGATAATCATTTCATGATGTATGTAAGTCAAATCATTATGCTGTACATCTTGAACTTACACAGTGAATACTGACAGCATGTCAATTATACCTCAATAAAAGTGAAAGGAAAAAAAACTGAATGCCTAGTGTATGAGAGGCCCTGTGTCCTGGGGTGTTCCAAGGAAAAAAATACATCTAAAAGGAAAGGTATTGTTAATATTTTTCCATAGAACACACAGAACTAGTGTTCTATGGAACAGGATTTGGAAAATTCTGTACTAGACAATTATAACCTTCAGCACGAAGAAGAAATATTCTATTGAAAGACCCTGAGTGAACAAACAGTATCTTCTTTCATCCTGACAAACGTCTGCAAGCATGTCTACAGAGGAGATTGCTAAGCTATAGGTTCATTTCTTCTTTTAACAGACACTGCCGGAAACAGGATGTATTATATTCCTTCAAAAGCAGGTGGTCTCCTGATAAACATATGTATGTTAGGGCTGGCAGAAACTATTAAACCTGTTGTTATGTAAGAAGCTTTTGGGCAGGAAAGAGCTCTCTTCAGCAGGCTCCCTTGTCTTGTCACTAACTTTAACCAGGCACCCCCATGCTCTACTCATCTCCTGCCCTAGTACACCTTTCAAATCTTTTGATCACACAATACCTTGCCTAACCTGTTTGCTCTTTCAGTAGATCAAAGAAGTAGAAATGAAGAATAAGTAATTAACAGGTGACCAGATCTCTTCCTTAGCTTCCTGTTCAGTAATCTTGGGAACAAACTGTGTGACCGAGATAGAATCTAAAGAAAGATCACGAGGAATCGACAAGCCTGTACACAAGCCTGCACACAGCGGTAGATGGCGACAACTCTGACCCCCCATCTCCATGATTAACTGAGATTTCTTCCCCTTTTTTCCCTTTAAAAATTTTTATAGCTGAGCAGAATCTTCAGAGTTGGTCTTGTGACATGAGTCCACCTTCTCCCCAGATTGCCAGCATTCTGATTAAAAGCAACATCCCGTTCTACCAACATCTGCCTCTCTCTTGGGTATTGATTTTTGAGCAGTGAGCAGCCGGGTCTGAGTTCAGTAACACTTAAAGATAGAGAACCTTCAAGAAGTGATGAGTATTAAATTCCATTTGTGCTACAGTCTGATAAATGGCACTCTCAGGAAACTACAACCTGATCAACCAACGATTTCCTTCCTCCCTCTATACAGTCATCCTGGAGGGAGTAGTTTCTCCACAAAGAAATGAGACAAGAACTACTTCCCATCTCTCCTTTACAGAAGGTGTCATATTTATTTTCATCTGTATTATATGTAAAATTAATTTGATTAAAATTTTCAATCAGCAGCAAAAAAGCACAAAAAGGTTTCATGACTCCTAGTTTTAGAAGGTATGGATGACAGAAGCCAAGGAGAATAACCAAGTACCGTGACCACAGCTCATCCATAGAGACAGGGTGTAGGTTCACCAAAATGACAAGCTTTGTCTATCCATACCACTGAAGTGTTGATTTTCTTAAAATGAAGTTTCAATTACTGAAAGAGAAGGACTAAAAAGTGATTTTCTTACCATTGTATAATGAATACATTTCAAAACCCATTGCACCTTATGATTTTGGTATACATATGTGCTATTGATGTAAAAAAAGTTTATATAAAAGTTACTTGTGGACAAAAGAAGTAATGTAATTTGCACTGTGGATACAAAAGAAATTACTCTATAATAGAGGTTATTTTAAAAACCAAAACACTGACTCAGAAACTTGCTTGTTTTTTATTTTCCATTGAAGACACTAGCTTAGTTCAGTTTTAATCTATGGCTTAGCTGTGCATTATCGGGCATCTAAAGATATCATAATTTAATCCAGTTCTTCAACAAATATCAGTTTGCTAAAGAAAAGTACGAGGTAGAGAATAAGCGTTTAACTGCGACCTAAAAAAAATTCCACAGCACTGCTTCGGAGGAAATCAGAGAAGGAAAGAACAAAATGAAATCATGGACAACAGATATCGCTTTGCCTTCTATTGTATGAATCACCCTTTTTCTTGGAATATAAAAATTACACACATTGTATTTTACGTTTACAAAGTGAAAACGAATGTGTTTCATCTGACAATGAAAAAGTAATGGCTACGAGAGCTCACATGTCAGAAAGTATCACAATATTCTGATTCATGAAGAGGCTCCATATGGCATTACTTCTGTGTTTATTTTGAATCCTGTAATTTCTTCTGAACGGAGAGGACAGTGTTTGGAACTTGCAGATCTAGTGTGTAACTTTCTCGGTAAGGGCTCTGTTCAGTTAGTTAGTGTATCGTACTTTTCAGGCAATTCTGTGACCCTGAAGAGCAATTTAAGGAAGACTTCTGCTTTGCTAAGTGTTCTTAGTGCCATCTGCTGCATGCTTCCGGCTACTGTAGGGCGGCCACTCAGGTTAATATAGGAGTTAATGAATCTACAAAGTGCCGACATCATATTTATCAATTTACAATCCACGTGTGGAAAGAAAACACAAGCTAACAGCATTCTGACATGGAAAATTCTTCTGAAACTGTCTTAGAAATAGTTAACAACAATGATTAGCTTTGTGATTCTTACACTAAAACTATGGCTTTTTTTTTTTTTTTTTTTTTTTATGCGTTACGCGGGCCTCTCACCGTTGTGGCCTCTCCCGTTGCGGAGCACAGGCTCCAGACGCGCAGGCTCAGCGGCCATGGCTCACGGGCCCAGCCGCTCCGCGGCATGTGGGATCTTCCCGGACCGGGGCACGAACCCGCGTCCCCTGCATCGGCAGGCGGCCTCTCAACCACTGCGCCACCAGGGAAGCCCAAAACTATGGCTTTAATGTACTCTATTTCCTCTGTTTCAAAAGTTTAGGTGTAATAATTTCACCTAATACTTATCAGTAGTATCAGCTTCAGCTCTTCTAAAGTGATGCTATTATTCACAGGGAACTATACTCAATATCTTATAATAACCTGTAATGGAAAAGAATTTTTAAAAGAATATATAGAGAGATAGATAAATATATGTATAAAACGGAATCACTTTGCTGTACACCTTAAATTAACACAACACTGTAGATCAACTATATTTCAATACAATTTCTAAGAAAATAAAGTGAAGCTATTATTATCTTTCAGCTTGCTCCTAGAAAGGTAAAAAATCTATTGTATTTGGAAGCAGCAAAGATCACTTAATGGCACTAATAATACAGTTTAGTGGGAAATGTTTGTATTGTTTGTTTTTAATTAAAGGGCGTAGTTTTTAGCTAAAAAATAAAATAGGACAGATATAGAGAGACACGAAAACATAGTTGAGCCCATTATTCTGAAGAGTATTGCCAAAGATCCGTATTGATAGATAACGGCTATCTAAGTGGAGGGAAGAGTCTGCTCGTTATCAGGTCACCTTGAATACAACAGGGAAAATCACACCCAAGTGCACAGCCCTGAGACTCCTTAACCAACAACCCGTTTGGAAGCGCGGTCTGTAACTCCTCGGAAAACTGGTACATACCACGTCACTAATTATAAACCTTTGATATTTTATTTTCTTACTTAGGTTGCCTTTTCCTGAACAAAATTCATCACTGTGAGACATGCTGTGTGCTAGGGAGACTGCCAGGTAAGCCTGAGCTCCTGCAACAACTCCGGTTCCAGTCTGTCCCCTTCTTCTGACACCAGGGGTCCTGATGTCCTTCAGGTCCAGGGACGTCTGCTGCCTGGAGCAGCTCCTTGATTTGGGGGATTCTTTTCCAGCCTCATCCTGCCTGGGGGGTCCTTCTTTGCATCACTTGCGATGGGCTTAGTAAGTGGTACATTTCAACCAGATTTTCACACTTGCTGTAAATCTGAATCATGAAACACCCCCCGTTGAGATAATGGCATAGTTCCACCCGCAGTCTTCGAGTTTATTACCTAAATTTGTGGGTTTAAAATGCCCAGAGAGGATTGCAACAGTCTTTGTCTCTCAAACTAACTGTCCTCAACAGTTACGCTGTTACAATCCCTTGAGTTCATCTTTCCTTTTATTCCAGAGAATTATGCCTTTCCTCCACTCTGTCTAAAGACTGTCCTCAGCTGGTGAATAATGAATCCAAGGATCCTGTTTCCTGGAGTGTTGTAAGATCATAGCCTCCTAAAATGTACACAAGCCACTTCCTCTGCGTTGGAAATGAGACAGACTGTGTGCGAATGCAAAGTGTTTAATTATGTATAAAACAAATCACAGTTGCAAAATAATAAAGAAATTAGAAGCATTAGGGTAAAAGGCTGCAAGGACGAATATGACCAAAAGCTTGGCAAGGCAATAACAAATATATCACAAAAGTACTTAGATTGTGAGGACTCTTGAAAGAAAGTGTCAGTTTATTATTGCTAAAAGCCAGTAGACTGGGATTGATTGAAGTCTTCCTTAATCACTATGAAAATAAAGTAATACAGTACTTAGATTTTCTTTTTTAGTCCCTGAGAATTTTAAACGTTATTCTGTGTACAGTAGAGACGGAAGGTCACAATGTTTAAAGTGAGCCTAGGTGTATCCTTCCTAGGAATCTTTCTCACATGCACCCCAAGATGATTAGGAAAAGAGCACTTCTTGGCCTAGAACACCTAGAAGATCTGCTCTAAGACTCCCCGTTTAATAGTTAATAAAACCATGAGATAGGTACTGTTGTTCTGTCCGTCATAAATCTCCCTTTTTTGTGGTTCCTCCAGTACCCAAATTTTTGTGCTCTCCTGACACCTCTTCTGGATCTAAGGGATCTGAGAAACCCATTCTCTCTACACTATAGTGCCTTGATGCGTTTCCTTTCATGGGAGGTTATACATTATAAGAACCCACCACGCAGGCAGGGTAATTAACCTGCAAAATCCCTGCATGCACAGAGTGAGACCGACCCCGACCATAGCTGTGTGATGGGCCGGTTAGCTTATCTGTTATGGTTGGAAAGTGTTTGCTGCCCCTACGATTCATTCAGGTCTTTATTTGACATTATTTAACCCAGAATTGCTCAAGAGACAATAGTGGTGAAAATAGTGTTTGAACCCAAGTCCACTGGGGCTCCGAAATATATTAATTTTTCAGAGAACTACACCTACAAATATCAAGAGAGCTACGTAAAAATCAGGGTTAGACCCAGGGCATCTCATGGGTTTCTCTAACCAAGAATAAAACCCCAATATTTAGGTTTGTATTTCCACCTTCAGTTTGATTTAATTCTTTAAAAATATCCCTTAACTCAGTCACCTGCCTTCTGTCCTGACATACTTAACTTTCAGTCTGAATCAGGGTATACGTTATCCTAAAGCATTTTCTGTCAGCCCGTCTGGGCTTCACTTTTACATGAAATTCAGTCTTTCCTTCCTGCTTCTCCCCATTTGCCTTCCCTCTTGGACTAACAACCCACATCATCCTCCACGCCAGCTTCTCCCTCGTATTTCTTTTCTACCTTTCAGAAAAGAGACGTCTGAAGACATTCCACAGAAGACAGAAAAGGTCGAGAAATAAATGTAGTTAAACCAATGAAGTGAATATAAGATGACATTTGCAGGGGAATAGGTTGGGATAATGAAACGGAAAAGAAATTCAGGATTTCCTGTGTTGGAGGAATGGAGCTGAGCATCTCTAGGCAATAGCGACTCAAAACAAAAAGCCTCTTGAAAACCAAACTGCTTCTGAGAGAGCCTTTCTTAGTGTTTTATCAAGCATAAAATGTCCAATAGCTATCAGTAGAAATGTGGAAAGGCACTCCTGCGGCCTTCTTGAATTCATGCTGTGTTCAAAGCCTAGGAATTAAATGTCAGATCTACCCCATAACAAAAGCAGACCCTCAGGGGTCTCCAGGAATGAGACTCGAGCCCTCAGGAGACAGGTGGGCAACCTCGTCCAGCTCCGCCATGAGTCTGCCACGGGGTAAACACCCTTCCCACTGAAGAACGTTCACACAGTCCTGTGCCTTGGGTGAGATCATCTGCGTGCTTTTTCTCCTCTCTATTGTACTGGATCTTACTTTAGGACGGTATAACTCCTTTGCTTTCCTTTACCATTCATTTTTCTGATTGTAATGTTCCCTCTCTATGTTACAGAATACATTGGATCAGATTAATTTTCATCGTGTAAGAAGTAGCATAGAAATATTCTTTCTGTTTTGTTTCATAATAGCATTACACAATACAGTAGAACCACTTAAAAATGTAAGGAATGTTTCCCAATGAGCATGGCTGTAAAAGTCAGCATTCCTCCTTCTTCTACTGGAAAACGTAGAAAAGCAACCAAAACGTGAATCTATTTGTTAGTGAAACTAGGAGACAGATAAATTTCAGGCTCAACATAAAAGTAAGGCTACAGAAAATTATTTCTACCAGTGGTGTATGAGAGCTCCAGTCCTTCTACCTGAGCAGCAACACCTGGCATCTTGGTGTGGTCAGGCTTTTGTAATTTTCTCTCTCTCGATAGGTGTGTGATTGTATTTTGCTGTGATCTTAATTTGTACTAATCTAATGACCTGTGATGCTGAGCACCTTTTTATGTGCTTATTTGTCACCTGAATATTTTTGGTGAAGTGTCTGTTAAAAGCTTCTTCCCATTTTAAAATTGAGTTGTTTTTCTTTTATTGGGTTTTGAGAATTCAAACCTTGCCAATCTGTTGGTGAGCCCTTGCGGGGGGTAGTATTGTTATCTCATTATGATCTTTACCTACATTTCCCTGGTTGTAAATGAAGCCCAGCACTTTTTACAAAAGTTTATCGGCCTTTTGCACGACTTGTTTGGGCAAGTGCCTATTCATGTACTTCGCCCTTTTATTTTCTGTTGGATCTTCTCCCTTTTATTGATTTGTATGAGCTCTTGTATGTTATGAAGATGAGTCCTTTACCTGTCAGCAAATATTTCTTCCACGCTGGCTTGTCTTTTAGTCATTTTTATGGTACCTTTTGATGAGAAAATTTTGTAATTCTAAGATAGTCTTATTTTTTTATTTTTTCCATTTTGGCTGTGCTCTTTGTGTCTCATCTGAGAAACATTTCCCTTCCCAGATGCCACGAATATGTTATGCAAACATTTCCATCAACTTTATCATTGTGCCTCATCCACCTGTGAATGGTGTAAGTAGGGACCGACTTGCATATTTTCCCACCTAGATACCTATTACCGCTATCTGCACTGTTTATTTAAAACATCTGCTTTTGGGACTTCCCTGGTGGCGCAGTGGTTAAGAATCCGCCGCCAATGCAGGGGAGACGCGTTCAAGTGCTGATCCAGGAAGATCCCACATGCCACGGAGCAACTAAGCCCGTGCGCCACAACTACTGAGCCTGCACTCTAGAGCCTGCGAGCCACAACTACTGAAGCCCGTGCACCTAGAGCCCGTGCTCCACAACAAGAGAAGCCACCGCAGTGAGAAGCGTGTGCACTGCAACAAAGAGTAGCCCCCGCTCACTGCAACTAGAGAAAGCCCGCACGCAGCAACAAAGACCCAACGCAGCCAAAAATAAATAAAATAAAAAATAAAAGATATGCTTTCCCACTGCTCTGCACTGCTTAATCCTGTTTCCAGGCTCTCTCTTCTGTCCCACTAGGCTATCTTAATTATTCCACACAGTCTTAATGTTATTAAGTCTTGATAGCCCATTGAGATATCTGATACCTTGTCATGTTTCACAAACTATCACTTACCATTTTGACTGCTTTTTATTCCCTTGTGTATCTCAAATCTTTGACCCAGGGTCATTTTTATTCTTATGAAACACATCCTTTAGGATTTAGTATAGCTTTGTGGGTGTTGAGCACTTCCAAATTTTGTTTATCTAAAAATGTCTGTATTTTATTTCACCTTCATTTCAGAGGATAACTTCACCAGCTGTCTATCTATCTTAAAATGTTGACGATATTATTCTACTGACCCCTAGCATCCTTGGTTGCGTTAAGGAGTGAGCTGGTGGTCGAGCTGCTGGGCTCCTTCTTGGAGGTAATCTACCTTTTCTTTCTCCTGTTGTGTTTGCCTTAGGTATTCTGCATTTTCATGATCATGTATCCAGGTGTGTGCTTCCTTTTTTATTCAAATTTTATTGAGATAATTGTAGATTCACATGCAGTTGTAAGAAATAATACAGAGAGATCTCACTGTGCACTTTTCCTAGTTTTCCCCAATGTTAAAATTTTATAAAACTATAGTATAACAACGAGCAAATTAACATATGTACAATCCTCTGATCATATTCATACCTCTCCAGTTTTACCTGTACTTGTTTGCATATGTGTGTGTGTTTAGTTTTATATAGTGGTATCACATACACAAGTCTGTGTTTCCCTTACCCTAGCAGAGGTAAAGAATAGTCCCCATACCGAAAGGATCCTTCATGTTGCCTTTTTATAACCACACCCACCTCCCTCCACAGCCTCCTGGGTCTAGAGGGACAAACTACAAAAATCAATTCCCGCCCGAGTTATTTGAGGTCTTCTCCATCTATGTTCTGTGTTTCTTAGTGTGTCCTATGCATTCTCCATCTCTTTGTTTCTTCATGCTGCAATCTGGATAATTTATTCCTAACCGGTCTTCTAGCACACTAATTTTCTTTTCAGCTATTTCTATTCAGTTGTGAAATCTTTCCACTGAATTCTTAATTTTAGTTACAGTTTTAGGATGAGAAGATTGATCTGGGTTTTATAAAATCAGTGTCTTTCTTAAAATAATTTTTATTTCTTCTGCCTGTTGTTTTTTTATAGTGTTAGTTTGTAACCATAAGTTGTCTTATAATACATGTCTGTTAATCTAAATATCTGAATTCATTATAATCTCTTTCTAACGTCTACTTTATTTTGCTGGTTCGAATTTACGGTATTTTCTTTTCGGGGTGTCTGATCATTGTATTTGAAAAAAAAATAATTGCAGGAATAATTCAAGGCCTCAAAAGATTTCACTCGCTTTCATCAGGGTCTTGGGGGCTTTACACTTTATGAAAGTGTCCTCTGCAGAGCCTGCGGGTTCTAGTAAGGGCTCCTTTCTTTCTGGGTCACCCTTCCTCAGAGGGGATAGCTCTTTTCAGACTCTGCAGTTGGGTAGGAATTGATTTCTGAAGCCTGTCCTTTTGCCTCAGGAGGCTGCCAAAACCACAGCTCAGTTCCACAGCTGTTTCTTTCAATAGACAAATACCATCTGGGCAAAAGCAGCTTTTAGTTTTGAGCTTAACCCTCTGAATTTTCAGTTTCTCCTAGAGTTTGGCCAGGTAATTCTTCATTATCTTGTTAGCACTTTTATGCTTTTAGAAAAATTTTAAACATTTTACCCAGCTTGTTTTAGTTACCATTTCAGGATTCTGAGGGCCACCAGATATCATTTTTAAAAATTTTTTTTGAAATTTTGAGTCATGTTAATGTAATACCAATGTAGAAATTACACACGGGTGCACGCACACACACACGTGTGCACACACACACACATTATGGAAAGATTCCAAAGATGCACTTGTAGGGGTAGAAAGCTTTGGGAGAACTTTATCACAGCTCTCCATGCCGTAATACTCTGTAAAATCAGCCACACAACCATGGAGTCTGTGTTTTGTTATTTACTTTTGAGGTTTTTAAAAAAAAGATGTACAGATTGCCAAAACTTCTTGGCACAAATACAACTAAAACACAGAATGGAGCATGGGGGTAGGGGAGAGCAGACTTATTTTCCATATTAATCATAAAAGTTCGTCTACTACTGAAAGTTTTTCAGGCAGTCGAACTTAAAATAGTGTATCAGTTATCTTATCTTTAGTTTAAAAACTGTGCCTTCCAGTTAACTAAGAGGAAAGTATCATGACTGGTACTGCTATATTCAGTTGTCTTCAGTTGCCTGGTGAGCTCTGGAAAAGTCACTATGAATATAAGAAAGTATATATAAGAATATAAGCAAGAAAGCTTGTACCTTGATCTACGATTAAGTGAAGGCACATCTCTACAAGGCAGCAGCCACTTCAAAAAGCAATAGCTTAGTGCCTCTCAAGTATGGCTCCTTGGTGAGGCATTATGCCTTAAGCAAAGAGTTATAGATTGTAAGCTCCCTGAAGACAGAAACAATTAAAATATCCCCATATTTTCTGCATCTTTCCTTTGCTTTTTAAAGTTGTCACCAAGTATATATACGCAAACGGCATATTGTTTACTTTAGTATCAATACTTCATATAAATGGAATTATCGAGTGTCTTGTTGAATTTGGCTTTTTTTGTTCCTGAGATTCATCCACGTCGGTTATGGTTGTCAATTCACTTGTTTTCCTGTAGTTTACTAGTCCCTTGTACGAATATTCCACAACTTATTGATTCAGTCTACTATTGGGTTGTGTCCAGGTTTTTGCTGGTAACAAGCAGTGCTTCTAATAACATTCTTGCATACATTTCCTGGTAATCCGTGTGCACGTGGTTTTCAGGAATAGAGACGAGGGTGGAATGTGTAGGTCCTAGGTATGGTGTATCTTCAACTCAGTTGGAAAACATCAAGTATTTTTGGTTTCAATTCACACTTCCTTCTACCACAGTGTCCTGCTGGCGCCATACTCAAGGCAAAACATCATGGTCTCACATAACAACTTTTTGCCAATCTAGTGGGTATGAATTGACTTCTCATTACAGTCTTAATTTCCATTTGCCTGAGTCTTAGTGAGGTTGAACATCTTATATTTTCTGGCTGCCTGTTTTTCTCGAGTGAAATGACTGTACTTTTTTTCCCTTTTTTTTCTTTTTGGCCCATTTTATTGGATTGTTTGTCTTTTTCCTGTTGATTTTTGTGGTTTCTTTATATGTCCTGAACTCTAATTCTTTGTCAGGTATATATATTGCAGGTATCTTCTGAATTTGGTTTGTCTTTTTAGTTAACTTATGGATATTTTGAGCAGAAGTTATTTAATGTATCCATTAATGTATTTGGGGCATTGTTTTAGGAAGCCTTCCCTATGCTGTAGACATAAAGATATTCTCCATCAGTATGACAATTGGAAATTATTTACGTGTTTCTGTTTAGACCCAATTTTATTTTCACCATAGTTATCCCAATGCCTTTTCATTAAAAATCCATTCGTCTCCATTAATATAAAATGCCAACTTACCATCAATCAAGTTTATATATGTTTTATTTCTGTTTCTGGGTCCTCTCCTATTTTGTTCACTGGCTTGATTATTATAGTTTTATAATTATTCTTAACAATTTGTCTCAGTAAGGCAAGTTTATTCTTTTCAGGGGTGTCTTAGCTGTTTTGGACTTTTTGCCCTTCAATACAAATTTTAGAATCAGTTGGTTTGTTAAGTTCTATAACAATAAAACATACACAAACACAACCCAAAATTCGTCAGACGTTTTATTAGAATTGCGTTGAATTTACAGATTCACTAAAGGGAAAGTTGATCTTTTATGATGTTATATCTTCCACCCTATAAATATGGTGTTTCTTTCCATTTACTTAGGTCTTGCTTAATGCTGTTTGATTACATTTTATAATTTTCTCAATGAATCTTTTGCACATTTTTTGATAATTTATCCTTAAGTACTTAATTTTTATAATGTCACGGTAAAGGTTATATTTGTTTGATTCCATTTTCTAACTCTTTGTTGCTAATGTTTAGAGGTATAACTGAAGGTTTTCATTGCTATGCGTGTCCATAAATTTACTCAGTGATGCTTTAAAGGATTCTAAACACACACACACACACACACACAACAAACAAAAAACGAACAAAAAAATTATACCTTCTGTGAAAAGTAAGAGATCCATTTTTTCTTTTAAAATTTTACATCTTTCCTTGTCTTCCTTTGCTGTCCTGATAAAATGTAACTGTGGTGATAGAAGGAACCCTTGTCTCTGTCTTATCTTAAAAAGAATGCTTTCAAAGTTTTATCATTAGGTATTCTCTCCCCTGCTTTTGACAATACATCAAATTAGGAAAGTGTTTTGCTTTCACTTCTCAGTTCGATAAGCATTTTAACACAAAGCAATGTTTATCAAGTCCTTTATATCTGCAACCATTTATATGATTTTACATTTCTCCTTAATTTGTTAATATGGTATATTATTGAAGTTTATTTTCTGTTAAACCACCTTATATTTCTGAATCAACATGAATTTGTCAGATGTTAAGGTTTTAAAATCTATGTTCACAAGTTAGTTTGACCCATAGTTTTCTTATAACGTCCAGGTTTTGAAATCAAGGTCAGGAGAGCCACATGAAATGAACAGGGGATATTTCCTCTACTTCTATACTTTAGAATAGTTTGTGTAAAGCTGGAATGAATTCATCTGTTGAATGTTTGATGGAAATTAGAAGTAAAATATTTGAGCCTTTTTGGGAAGGTACAGGGGAGGGGAGAGTTTTTAACTACTGATTCAATTTCTTAGGAGTGAAAATTCTATTTAGTTTTTGTCTCCCTATTTCTCTATAAGTTAAATTTATACTTTGAGAATTTGTTCACTTTATGTAACGTTTTACATTCATTAGAATAATATTTGAATATTAACTTATCATTCAAACTATACAGAGTATCTTGTTATACCCTCCCCCCCTTTTCATCGCTAATATTATTTTTTCACTTTTTTCTCCTTGCTCAGTCTCACCAGAGTTTGTCAGTTTTGTTATCTATTTCAAATAATCGATTTTGGGCTTTATTGATTCCGTCTATTGTATGTCTGTTTTCTTTCCATTGGTCCTCTATTATTTCCTGCCTAGTTTTAGGAGGTGAATGCAGATTGTTTGTCTAATTTCTTAAGTTCCTTTACTTTGAGGCTTTTCTATTTTCTAACATAATGACTTAAAGCTCTGTATGTCCTTCTGAGAACCACATCAGCTTCATCACATTAGTTTGATATGCAGCATTTTCATTACCATTCAGTTCTCAGGACTTTCTAATTTTCATTATGAATTCTTATTTGACCTATGATTTTTTAGAAATGTTAAATTTCCAGAGGTATGACTTTTGTCTTATCTTTTTGTTAATTATTTCTAACGTAGTCCCACTGTGGTCAGAGCATGTGTCCTACGTAAGTAACCCCAGCCGTTTAAAGTTTGGTGAGTCTGGCTTTACAGCACAGTATGTGGTTAGTTTTGTGAAGGTTCTAAGTGCCCTTGAACAGATGAGCGTTTTGCAATTCACCCGTTAGGCTAAACTTGTTAATCATGTTATTCAGATCTTCGGTACACTCACTGATTTTATGTGCCTCATCTTTCAGTTACCAGATGAATGTGTTAACATTATCCAGTTCTGATAGTGTATGTCTTTTCATCCTTTTCAGTTCATGCATATATAAAGACTATATTATTAAGCAGATGTATACAGATTAAAACTCTTAAATCTTGCTGGTAAATTGAAACATTTCTCCACTTATAATTACCCTTTCATCTCTACTAATGTTTTTTATCCTAAAATCTATTTTGTCTGACGTTTAAAGAGTTATAGCTTTCTTTCAACTACTGCTTGCCCAATGTATCTTTATTCTACCCTGCATTTTCAGACTGTATCCTGAAGATTATTTTTTAATCAAGAGTAAAAATTCTTCTTTTAAATGGATCTTTAATTTTTTTATACTGTTATATTCCTGCAAATAAAATTAGGCAAAAAATAATAATACAAAAACTGAGGTCAATTTCCCCAGGCATCACTGAAACACTCTGAAACTCATTGTAACAAAGCACCAAAGATTTCTGCATTGTACAGAACATTTAAAACCCAATTTATCTAATTATTTAGTGCTTAATGATGTTAGTGAGTATGTTGTGTCTGCTGTGTGTTTATTCTGTGGAGTAGTGACTGCAAATTAACTTGACTTTCTATGCTTAATAATAAACATGTACTGTTACATAACTAAACAAAGAAATCGTATGTTAAATATGGTAGGGATACTATCTAAATTGGATCTAGGTATTAGTGGCCCTACGTAACCTACAGAGAGAAACAGAAGCTAAACCCTCAGGAAAATAACATTAGCAAGAGATTAGACATTATCAGGAAAACAGCTGAGATACTTCTGCAAGAACAGAAAAGCCTCTTTCCTGAATATACACAGAACTTAACATTTTTGCTGATACATATGTGGCTATATCTTAGTTGGTTTTCATTTCAGATAGTACATTTTTGATAAAACATATGCAAGTCATTATTGCAAATACCTAATTACTGAGAGCTCAGACGTGAGGGATATTGATTTGTATTACTTCTACTGTCTTGTTTGGGTGCTTTCTATTTGTCCCATCTTATCTGTTTCTTTTCTGTTTGTTCATTTTACCTTTTAAAAATATTGACTGGATGGTTTTCCTCACTCATTTTCCTCGCTGTAGATTTGAAAGTTAAACCTTCTACATCCATTCTTTTGTTGGTTATCTTAGCATTTCCAACCTGCCTACTTATCAAAATCTGAAATTATAATTTTCACTCTTTCTAAACAATGACCTTAATTAAGCCTTTAAATCTAATGATGTCTTTCTGACTTACATGTAATTATTATTGAATATCATAGCTCTACCGTCTTGAACCATAAAAGAAGTATTGTTTTGTGTTGTTTCTGTTTATCCACATATTTACTACTTTCTTTGCCCTTTATTCCTCTTTACATCTTCCACATGAAATTGGTTTCCTTTTGCCTGGAAGCCATCTTCTGAATTTCTTAAACAGTGTATCTTTTGTGACAAACTCTCTCACTTTTCTTCATCTGGCAATACTTTTTTTCTTTCTTCAAAGTGATTTTTGCTCAGTATACAATTCTAGATTGACAGATATTTTCTCTCATTCCACTGTTTTCTGGCTTCCACTGTTGTTGCTGGGAGGTCAGTTTTCAGCCTGATTATACTTTCCTTTTCTCTGGTAGTTTTTAAGATTTTTCTTTTAGTCTATAGCCTTCTGTGCTTTGAGCTAGATAATCTATGTGTTCATTTATTTTGTATTTACCTTGGATTCATGACCCTATAGATTGCTATTTTTTATCAGACTGGCAAATTCCTCAGTCTTTTTCTTTCTAAATGTTACGAGTACCTCATTCTTTGTCCTCTATTTCTAGAACTCCAAATATTTGAATTATATTGGCATTTTCCACTCTATTCTACCTGTCTCTTTTTTGTGTTATATCTTCTCTTTTTCTCACTGTCCTACCATAAGGATAAATTCCTGAGATCTATCATCTAGTTCATCATCATCTAGATAATTTCCTGAAGTCTCTAATTTTCCATCAAACCTAGCCACTGGTTTATTTCAATATATATTTTTTTATTTCTGAAAGTTCTATGTATTCTTCTTCAAGTCTACTTACTTAATTTTATAGCACTTTATATTTTAATCACCTTTTTTAAAATGTCTTTACTGGAGTATAATTGCTTTTTCATGTTGTTTTAGTTTCTGCTGTATAACAAAGTGAATCAGCTATACGTATACATACATCCCCATATCTCCTCCCTCTTGAGCCTCCCTCTCACCCTCCCTATCCCAGCCCTCTAGGTGGTCACAAAGCACCGAGCTGATCTCCCTGTGCTATGCGGCTACTTCCCATTAGCTATCTATTTTACATTTGGTAGTGTATATATGTCCATGCCACTCTCTCACTTTGTCCCAGCCTCCACTTCCCTCGCTGTTCCTCAAGTCCACTTTCTACATCTGTGTCTTTATTCCTGCCCTCCGACTAGGTTCATCAGTACTGTTTTTTTAGAATCCATATATTTACTTTAGCATATGGTATTTGTCTTTCTCTTTCTAACTTACTTCACTCTGTGTGACAGACTCTAGGTCCATCCACCTCATTACAAATAACTCAATTTAGTTTCTTTTCATGGCTGAGTAATATTCCATTGCATATATGTGCCACATCTTCCTTATCCATTCATTGGTCAGTGGACACTTAGGTTGCTTCCATGTCCCAGCTATTGTAAACAGAGCTGCAATGAACATTGTGGTACATGACTCTTTTTGAATTATGGTTTTCTCAGGGTATATGCCCAGTAGTGGGATTGCTGGGTCATATGGTAGTTCTATTTTTAGATTTTTAAGGAACCTCCATACTGTTCTCCATAGTGGCTGTATCAATTTACATTCCCACCAACAGTGCAGGAGGGTTCCCTTTCCTCCACACCCTCTCCAGCATTTATTCTTTGTAGATTTTTGATGATGGCCACTCTGACTGGTGTGAGGTGATACCTCACTGTGGTTTTGATTTGCATTTCCCTAATGATTAGTGATGTTGAGCATCTTTTCATGTATTTGTTGGCAATCTATATGCATTCTTTGGAGAAATGTCTATTTAGGTCTTCTGCCCATTCTTGGATTGGGTTGTTTGTTTTTTTGATATTGAGCTATTTTATATTTTGGAGATTAATCCTTTGTCAGTTGCTTTATTTGCAAATATTTTTTCCCATTCTGAAGGTTGTCTTTTCATCTTGTTTATGGTTTCCTTTGTTGTTAATCACCTCTTTTTAAAAGCAAATATTTAAAGAATGCTAAACACAGCCATTTTATGGTCTGTCTGATACATTCAGTATCTCGATGTTTTGTCCGTTTGATTCAGCTGTTTGTTTACTCTTTTTTTTAAAAATTAATTTATTTATTTTTGGCTGTGTTGGGCCTTCATTTCTGTGTGAGGGCTTCCTCTAGTTGCGGCGAGCAGGGCCACTCTTCATCGCGGTGCGAGGGCCTCTCACTGTTGCGGCCTCTCTTGTTGTGGAGCACAGGCTCCAGACACGCAGGCTCAGTAGTTGTGGCTCATGGGCCCAGTTGCTCTGTGGCCTGTAGGATCTTCCCAGACGAGGGCTCAAACCTGTGTCCCCTGCATTGGCAGGCAGATTCTCAACAACTGCGCCACCAGGGAAGCCCTGTTTGTTTACTCTTATGGTGCTTGTTTGTGTTGTCCCCTTTTCTTGTGTGTCTGCAGTTTTGACGATAAGCCCTGTTTTTCGACATGACATCTGCAAGTATTCCTTGAGGCCTTGGTGGTGGGTAGTATGTTTGCATTCGGTTCTTCCAGACTCACGAGGCGACCTTTATACTGAAATATTGCTGACAGCCATTTTGAACCACCCGGATGACAGGACTGCAGTCTGCAATGCTGTGTACTGGTTTGTTAAGAATTAATGGGAAAACCTTCTTTCCCACAAACCTAATGCCAGTTTCAAGACAGGTAATTTTCCTTCAATGTTCTTCCAATTCACTTTGTAATTGAGGACTTAATGTGCTGCGGTTCTATGCAAGGAGGATCACCTAGGAGACCCCAACCTTAAGTAGGTTTGCCTCCTGACTCGACCTGCCCCCAACCTGACACCCTGTGAAACCTGAATTTCAAGTTCACTTAAATTTTACAAATATCTTCAGGGTGGTAGCTCCACTTACCTGTCAGAGCATGCACTGACATCAGGCTTTGGCTCCTGAGGGAGGCTGGATCAGGGTATATCTTCTTTCACCATGTCAGACACAGACATCAATAGCACGTTTCCTTATTAATCCCGTTAGTGTACATATGAGTGTGTGTGTAAAAATATCTGCTGTCTACTGTTCATTAAAAAGTCAGTAATTATCTAACACCTATGTCCGAGGGTAACAGTAAGGTATTTTTATTTATTTAACTAACATTTTTGATCACCTACCATTTTCATTTTGTGTTTTTTCCGTTTTCATTGTCCCTCAAGAATATCTTTTCTGTGGAGCCTTGGACCCCTGACAGCACCATGTGGTGGTTTTTCCTTCTGGAAAGAAGATGAAATAAAACTCAGTTTCTTGTGACCTTCCCCAGAAGACAGAGAATATAAAATGTCATCCAATTCTCTGTTAAGTCTTCCTTTCTCTCTGTTTTTTGTTTGCTTATCTTTGAAATTATGTTTGCTCGTGATTTATGTTTCTATAAAATACTAGAGACAAACAAGCACCTCAGTGTCCCAAAGGAGGTAAGAAACTTGTGTTTAGCTGTGACTAAAAGTGCTAAAGAGAATGTGAAAACCCACCATTTTGGACCAATACCTCATTCTGGCTATGGAAACACAGCCCGTGGGGGTTTAGAATAAAAAGTTTAAAAAGAAAAAAGAAAGAACATAGAGCAGGAGGGAGAGACTAAGCCTGTTTAGATCCATGTACTTGAAAGTTTTCATATATTTACTTCAGTTTGGGAGCAGCTAAAAAACATATGAATCTTTATGACTGAGCAATGTTGGATTTGCTGGTTAACCATGTTCCTTTACAAGCAAAAAGTTGTTAATGAATAGATAAACATTTCAACATGTTGTAACTCTTAATATTTTTTCCTAAAGTACCTTTTTTATCTTCCCTTAACAAACTAGAAGCATCCATAAGCTATCTAACATTGTCAGAGCACCAACAGGGTGCAGGGAAATTTGCATACATTATATAATTTAATATCTACCAGCAACTCTTGTCTCCCATTTCGAAAGTGAGAAAAATGAGGAATGAAGAGATTAAATAATGTGTCTAAGTTTACTTGTATGTTAAAGTATGATTTAAGCTAATCCAGTAAACCTCTGACTTTTCCAGTTTAATTCATAACAGAAAAATATCTAACACAAGTTAAATCATTTGTATTTAAAGCAAAAATTGGAACACCGTTCAAGGAGTGTTAAAGAAATAGGAATACTTTATAATTCAAATTTGAGGAAGTTTTATTTTTCTGAAAGGAATTACTTGCTCTTCCACAGTGAGGAAACTTAAGGAGCTTAGTAGATCAGTGAAGGTGGAAATAAAGCTAATCTTTTAGAGGATCTATGTACCCATGTGTTTGTAACCAACTTGTATATGCATATGTGTATACATAAAAAAATAAATGCTACTTATAGAAAACACGTCTTTGATTAAGAAATGAGAGCTTAGAAACAAGCTTTGCCATAAAAAACAGGTAAGTTTATTCGTGAATAACATGACAGTAAGAAAAGGCATTGTCACTTCATTCCTTCTGATATTTTCCCATCTGACAGATTTCTTTCTAACCCAGAGACCACTGTTATGCAAGAAAATTATTAGCCACTATAATACATTCATATATTATTAACTGAAGTAAAGAAATATTGTCAATTTGATGTAGCTTTTCTAAGGCTATGATTACCACAAGCAATGTATGTGTTTTTATTAAATTTCTCAAAAAAAAAGATGCCGTAACCCACAATGGAAATACTTGCTTTAAAATGGCACTTAGACCAAATGTCCACGCTCGAATCGCTCATAAAATATCTCCAGGAAAGTGGTGAATGGTTAGCTGTAAACCATAGTTATTTTAATCTGCTTGTTTGCATTTTATCACCATCCTAACCTAAAGGGCTCTTGTATAAATTTATGTGAAATTAGAGAAATCTTGAATAAATCTGTGGCATCATTTGAATGATCTATACTCAAATGCAACCAAGAAAGAATGTCTCACAGAGTCCGCAAAACCCTGAACCAATTGGCCATTCATTTGTTCCACGGCTCTTTTTCTGTCTGTGGTAGAGGCAGAAAGATATGCTAATTTTCAGGTAAAAAGAATACTGTTGTTGCTCTAACTTTCTAGAATATTACTGAGCTAGACATGCTTATTTACCTATTGACTTTCTCTGGTATTGTAGACATTGAAATATTTTATTTTAAATGAGAAAATAGTTTTCCTGTGAATGTCTAGCATCATTTCCTCAGGTGCATACTAAAAACTAAAATTCTAAATATAGAACTATATGGTGCATAGAGCAACATATATTACCAGATGACAGCAAGAAAATCCCCCTTCCTCAGTGCCTTCAAAGGCTGGCTTAAAGGGTTTCTCTATAGTGAGGTTTCTCAACCTCAGCACTCTTGGCATTTGGGGAAGAAAAACTCTGCTGTGGGGATTGTCCTGTGTGTTGTAGGTTATTTATCAGCATCCCTGGCCTCTACCCCCTGTACACCATAGCAACACCTCCCCACTGCCTCTCTCACCTGCCCTGTGCCACCAAAAGTGTCTCTAGGTCTTGCAAATCCCCCTCAGAGGCAAAGTCACCACTGGTGTAAAAAATGCAAAGAGGGGCTTCCCTGGTGGCGCAATGGTTCAGAATCCGCCTGCCAAGGCAGGGAACACGGGTTTGAGCCCTGGTCCGGGAAGATCCCACATGCCGCAGAGCAGCGAAGCCTATGCGCCACATTACTGAACCTCTGCTCTAGAGCCCGCCAGCCACAACTACTGAGCCCGTGAGCCACAAGTACTGAAGCCCGTGCACCTAGAGCCCGGGCTCCGCAACAAGAGAAGCCACCACAATGGGAAGCTCACACACCGCAACCAAGAGCAGCCCCTGCCCGCCGCAACTAGAGAAAGCCCGTGCGCAGCAACAAAGACCCAGCGCAGCCAAAACTTAAGTAAATAAATAAATAAGTAAAATTTAAAAAAAGAGAATGCAAAGATGAATGCATAATTAAAGAGCATATTCGTTGGTCTTGGATTATCAAGTTCAGATAATTTTTCTATCTTTCTGTTATATACAGTTTCAGGTCATCTTTCTATCATTCCATGTTATGTATTAAACTCTGGCCTAAAAAGGGTTTAAAGCTTTTGAAAAATTACAGTACACTGCAGGCTGCATTACACAGAGATAATAAGCGTTCTAGTGTTTTCACACATGTAGGCACTCAGTTAAGAGTTGTTGCATGAACTCTTGCGTGGATGAGTGAACAACTTCTCACTACGAGAATGAGATGGGGGTCTTCTCTAAACTCAGGTATCACTAGTCATAACCCCGCTGACCAAGGCCAAGCCGAACACTGAGAGGCCCACCTAGGGGCCCTGGGGAGGAATGTTTCATTTAAGTCTCATGCCGTAGAGTCACACAGTAGCAGACTATCATACGTATATTTGCTGCTATAGGTTCATTTTCAAAAGCTTAATCTGGACATTTGCGGGACAAGTTGCAGAGCAGAGGAACCTGAGCTCACCTCCTTTCACGCAAACACCAAAATCACACCTCACTGCTGAACAGCCATCGACAAAATAGACTAGAACCTACCAAAAAAATCTTCTACTTCCAAAGACAAAGAAAAAGTCAAGGAGACAGTAGGAGGGGTGTATTCATGATACAAAAGTCTAAACTGATTAAGGAGGTTGCTTATGTTTACTACCTTGCTAAAAATTTTTTTGTACTCATCAATGCATAGATGTTGAATTTTACTAAATTTTTAAAACATTTATTCTAGATGATAGTATGATCTTTTTCTTTTTCTTTTTTTTTTTGCTGATGGAATAATTTACATGATCTACATTTTTTTTTTTTTTTTTTTTGCGGTACGCAGGCCTCTCACTGTTGTGGCCTCTCCCGTTGCAGAGTACAGGCTCCGGATGCACAGGCTCCGGACGCGCAGGCTCAGCGGCCGTGGTCCATGGGCCCAGCCATTCCACGGCATGTGGGATCTTCCCGGACCGGGGCACGAACCCGTGTCCCCTGCATCGGCAGGCAGACTCTCAACTACTGTGCCACCAGGGAAGCCCCCAGAGGTTTTTTTTTTGGTTTTTTTTTTTTTTTACATGATCTACTTTTTTTTTTAACCTTTTTTAATTGTAGTTGATGTACAATATTGTATGTTACAGGTGTACAATATAGTGATTCTTAATTTTTAAAGTTTATACTCCATTTATAGTTATTATAAAATATTTGCTATATTCCCTGTGTTGTACAATTGTAGCTTATTTATTTATTTAAATTTATTCATTTACTTATTTATTTGGCTGTTGGGTCTTCATTGCTGCATGCAGGCTTTCTCTAGTTGTGGCAAGTGAGGGCTACTCTTGTTGCAGTGTGTGGGCTTCTCATTGCAGTGGCTTCTCTTACTATGGAGCACAGGCTCTAGGCACACGGGCTGCAGTAGTTGTGGCTCGTGGACTCTAGAGCGCAGGCTCAGTAGTTGCGGCACACGGGCTTAGTTGCTCCGCAGCATGTGGGATATTCCTGGACCAGGGCTGGAACCTGTGTCCCCTGCATTGGCGGGCGGATTCTTAACCACTGTGCCACCAGGGAAGTCCCTGTAGCTTATTTATTTTATACATAGTAGTTTGTATCTCTTAATCTCCTACCCCTATCTTGCCCCTCCCCACTGATAACCATTAGTTTGTTCTCTATATCTGTGAGTCTGTTTCTTTTTTGTTATACTCACTAGTTTATTTTTTAGACTCTACATATAAGTGAGAGCATACAGCATTTGTCTTTCTCTGTCTGACTTATTTCATTTAGCATAATACCATCTAAGTCCATCCATGTTGCTGCAAATGGCAAAATTTCATTCTTTTTTATGGCTGAATAGTATTCCATTACATATATATATGTATATATATATAGTGTATATATATATATATACATATATATACTATTTATATAGTATATATATGTATATATATACTATATATATATACACAATTGTAAATGGTGCTGCAATGAACATTGGGATTCATGTATCTTTTTGAATTAGTGTTTTCATTCTTTTTGGTTATATACCCAGGAGTGGAATTGCTGGATCATATGGCAGTTCTATTTTTAGTTTTGTGAGAAACCTCCATATTGTTTTCCACAGTGGCTGCACCAATTTACATTCCCACCAACAGTGTATGAGGGTTCCCTTTTCTCCATATCTTCGCCAACATTTATTTGTGTTCTCTTTTTTGATGGCCATTCTGATAGGTATGAGGTGATATCTCATTGTGGTTTTGATTTGCATTTCCCTGATGATTAGCAATGTTGAGCTACTTTCAATGTGTCTGTTGGCCATGTGCATGGAGTCCTTGGAAAAATGTCGATTCATGTCTTCTGCCCATTTTTAATTGGGGTGTTTGTTTTTCTGATGCTGAGTTGTATGAGCTGTTTATATATGTTGAATATTAAGCCCTTATCAGTCATATCATTTGCAAATACTTTCTCCCATTCAGTAGGTTGTCTTTTCATTTTGCCGATGGTTTCCTTTGCTGTGCAAAAGCTTTTAAGTTTAATTAGGTCCCATTTGTTTATCTTTGCTTTTATTTCCTTTGCTTTAGGAGAAAGATCTGACTTAATTTTGAAGGCTAATACACCCTTGCATTTTTTAGTTTATCCCACTTGGTACTAATGTATGTATTTTTATATATGGCTATATTCATATAATAATATTTTTCTTAGAATATGTATATCTGTTTATGAAAGAGATGGTCTAAAATTTTATTTTAATAATCTGATGCAACCATGGTGTCGATTTTACACTGGATTCATAAAATAAATTGCAAAGTATTTTTTAAAAAATATGCCTTAAAGGAATGCTGTAGCCAAGACGATCCACAGGTTCCAGTGGGTGAGTGGGCAGGCAGCTGGCAATGTGGAGGTGGTAAACCGGTGATGGGATGCTTTTGAGACACAATGTCAAGACTTTAATACCTGGAGAACAAAGCTGAGGTTTTCCCATGTCAGGATATTGATCAAGAGTGAAAGGAATTTAAGTATAGAAATGACTATGATCCACTTATCAGAGTTGAAGCCCTGGGTGGGCCCATAATCTTCCCTGTATTGCATAAGCAGATGGTTCTTGGTGGATTTATGTGCTGGTGGGCAATATTTTAAAGCACTGGATTGCAGTTATATTAATACATATTTATACGTGTTTATATATACATACACTAAGCTACACACACACACACACACACACACACACACAGAGTGATACTGTTGAATTTATAATATCCAAACTCAACAATCTGTGTCATCAGGGTATTCCTAACTACAGCTTGAGAAATAAACTTGGTTGTTCCGGGGAGGACGAGGGGCTTTCTGCTGCTCCCGTTACCCTCATACACTCAATACAAAGCATCCTGAAGACAGGCTCCAGAGAACCCTAGTAAAATGTGTTCCTTTAAGGATACAGTGCAGGGACTCACAATCTGGAATCCACAAACTCCAGGTTTTATGAATTGTTTCAGAGTGTCTGTGAACCGTAGAGGCTGTAAGCAAAATTATAGGTATGCTTTTCAGACTTTTTCTGAGACTTTCACCAAATTCTCAAACCTTTCTCATCCAGAAAAACTTCAGAATCATAAATTCACAGATATTCTAGAGTGATGAATTCAACACCTATCGCCAGACATCTAAAATGTCACATATATTTTAGAGTGAAAGAATTAAACACCCATCACCACTTGAATATTGCTATTAGAAGTATAATAACATCCAAAGCTAAGTATGTTAAAGGTTTCCTTTGTTTAATTATATCTAGTCACCTTTAATAAAGTATTGTTAAATAAAAAATGAATGCATAACCTGGTATATTATCAGATGTGGCTGCTTTCATTTGCTTTTTTTTTTTTTTTTTTGCAGTACGCGGGCCTCTCACTGCTCTGGCGTCTCCCGTTGCGGAGCACAGGCTCCGGACGCACAGGCTCAGCGGCCATGGCTTACGAGCCCAGCTGCTCTGCGGCATGTGGGATCTTCCCGGACCGGGGCACGAACCCGTGTCCCCCACATCGGCAGGCGGACCTCCAACCACTGCGCCACCAGGAAAGCCCTCATTTGCTTTTAAACTTCACAAACAGTTCACTGAAAGCTGTCATCTGCAAAACTTAAAAGTTTCACTTCTGGGTTATCTCAAGTTTTACCCAGAAACACGGTATCTTTTTACAAGTTCATGTTTCTATTATTTTTATGTGTCTGTTAAATTTCAGTTAATGTTTAAAATTTCAGAAGCTAATGTTTCAGAAAATTCATTAGCTATTACTTTCAAATTGCGGGGTGAATCACGAACTGAACCTGAGGTAAGTCTTGCAGTGCATGATCATTAAGAGCAGTGGTCAGATTTACGGTCAGAGCCATGCTAAGGCCTTCCATCAACTCTTTCATTTAACCCTCTCAAAAGCCCTGTGATGAGGATACAATTATCTCCACTTTCAACAGGAAAGAAATGAAGACAGAGAAATTCAGTAACTCAGCCAAGAACGAGGATCCCATAACTTAGAAGTTTTTTCTGACTCCCAAATCCTAACCAGTTTAAAAGTAACTTATTGGCGATACAACTAGATACAAAATAGATAAACAACAAGGACCTACTGCATAACACAGGGAACTATACTTGGTATTCTGTAATAACTATAATGGAAAAGAATCTGAAAAAGAATATATATATGACTGAGTCACTGTGCTGTACACCTGAAACTAACAAGACATTTAAATTAGCTACACTTCAATTTTAAAAATTCAAATAAACAAACAAATAAAAGTCCTTCCAGCCTCTCACCCCCCAAAAAGTAATTTATTGCTAATTATTGGTCCACTTCCAATTCTCATCACCCAAAACAACATTGGGTCTTGTGGCCCCCAGTTTCTTCCTCATTTTAATCTTCTTATACAAATCAGGAAATATCTTCTTCCTTAAAACGATTGTCAACTTTGTCCCTCTTTTTCTCAAAATGCCTCAGTCTCACATAAATAACAAAACCAAAAATTTTGAAAAGGCACAAAGTAATAGTCCCTCTATTTCATTGACCTTTTATTGTATCTCATCAAAATTTTACACCATAGTAGCAAAAAACATTCAAAAAAAAAAAAAAAAACTAAAACAACTTGGTTGCAATCCCACTTTCCCTTCTGTTTCGCAGGACACTTGCCTCTCACATGAATTAGCTCTTTTTACTTTCAAGATTCCTACACGAGGTCCAGTCTCTTCGTACACTTGGATCCTAACCCTCTCCACAATCCAGAGCATCCCAGCCACTAAGCTGCAGAATTCAGGATAGGCGGAACCTCAGGCCATCAGTTCTGGCTGTCCTTAGCCACTCCCTACATCCCAGTGGGCAGTGACTCTTCCCATTTTGTAGCCACGACACAAAAAGTCAGCAAGCATGACCCTAAGTAGCCCAACAAACAGGAATTATCTTTAAAAATAATTTTAACAGCCTTTCTGTTAGTATAATTTTATCCAGAGGCCTCATATTAAAAAAGGGGAAAACAGGAGAGAGGGGGAAGATGACAGAAGAGTAAGATGCAGAGATCACCTTCCTCCTCACATATACACCAGAAATACATCTACACGTGGAACAACTCTTACAGAACACCTACTGAACGCCGGCAGAAGACCTCAGACCTCCCAAAAAGCAAGAAACTCCCCACGTACCTGGGTAGGGAAAAAGAAAAAAGAATAAACAGAGACTAAAGGATAGGGATGGTACCTGCACCAGTGGGAGGGAGCTGTGAAGGAGGAAAGGTTTCCACACACTAGGAGCCACTTCGCGGGCAGAGACAGCGGGTGGTGGAGGGGGGAGCTTCGAAGCCGCGGAGGAGAGCGCAGCCACAGGGGTGTGGAGGGTAAAGTGGAGAGATTCCCACACAGAGGATCCATGCCGACCGGCACTCACCAGCCCGAGAGGCTTGTCTGCTCATCTGCTGGGGTGGGCGGGGCTGGGAGCTGAGGCTCGGGCTTCAGTTGGAGCGCAGGGAGAGGACTGGGGTTGGCGGTGTGAACACAGCCTGCAGGGATTTAGTGCGCCACGGCTGGACGGGAGGCAGTCCGGGGAAAAGTCTGGTGCTGCTGAAGAGGCAAGAGACTTTTTCTTCCCTCTTTGTTTCCTGGTGTGCGAGGAGAGGGGATTCAGAGCGCTGCTTAAAGGAGCTCCAGAGACGGGCGCGAGCCACGGCTAACAGCGTGGACCCCAGACACGGGCACGAGACGCTAAGGCTGCTGCTGCTGCCAACAAGGAGCCTGTGTGCTAGCACAGGTCATTCTCCACACCTCCCCTCCCGGGAGCCTGTGCAGCCCGCCACTGCCAGGGTGCCGGGATCCAAGGACAACTTCCCCGGGAGAACGCACAGCGCGCCTCAGGCTGGTGCAACGTCACGCTGGCCTCTGCCGCTGCAGGCCCGCCCTGCACTCCGTGCCCCTCCCTCTCCCCAGCCTGAGTGAGCCAGAGCCCTCGAATCAGCTGCTCCTTTAACCCCATCCTGTCTGAGTGAAGAACAGACGCCCTCCGGCGACCTACACGCAGAGGCGGGGCCAAATCCAAAGCTGAGCCCCTGGGAGATGTGAGAACAAAGAAGAGCAAGGGAAATCTCTCCTAGCAGCCTCAGGAGCAGCGGATTAAAGCTCCACAATCAATTTGATGTACCTGCATCTGTGAAATACATGAATAGACAACCAATCATCCCAAATTGAGGAGGTGAACTTTGAGAGCAAGATTTATTATTTTTTCCCCTTTTCCTCTTTTTTGTGAGTGTCTATGTGTATGCTTCTGTGTGAGATTTTGTCTGTATAGCTTTGCTTTCACCATGTGTCCTAGGGTTCTGTCCGTCCATTGTTTTTTTTCTTAATAATTATTTTTTATTTTAATAACTTTATCTTACTTTCTTTTCTTTTCTTTTATCCTCTTTCTTTCTAATTTTTCTCCCTTTTATTCTGAGCCGTGTGGATGAAAGGCTCTTGGTGCTGCAGCCAGGAGTCAGTGCTGTGCCTCTGAGGTGGGAGAGCCAACTTCAGGACACTGGTACACAAGAGACCTCCCAGCTCCATGTAATATCAAACGGTGAAAATCTCCCAGAGATCTCCATCTCAACACCAACACCCGGCTTCACTCAATGACTAGCAAACTACAGTGCTGGACACCCTATGACAAACAACTAGCAAGACAGGAACATAACCCCACCTATTAGCAGAGAGGCTGCCTAAAATCATGATAAGTCCACAGACACCCCAAAACACACCACAAGATGTGGACCTGCCCAGCAGAAAGACAAGATCCAGCCTCATCCACCAGAACACAGACACTAGTCCCCTCCACCAGGAAGCCTACACAGCCCACTGAACCAACTGTAGCCACTGGAGGCAGACACCAAAAACAACGGGAACTAAGATCCTGCAGCCTGCAAAAAGGAAACCCAAAACACAGTAAGATAAGCAAAATGAGAAGATAGAAAAACACACAGCAGATGAAGGAGCAAGATAAAAACCCACCAGACCTAATAAATGAAGAGGAAATAGGCAGTCTACCTGAAAAAGAATTCAGAATAATGATAGTAAAGATGATCCGAAATCTTGGAAATAGAATAGACAAAATGCAAGAAACATTTAACAAGGACCTAGAAGAACTAAAGATGAAACAAGCAACGATGAACAACACAATAAATGAAATTAAACATACTCTAGAAGGGATCAATAGCAGAATAACTGAGGCAGAAGAATGGATAAGTGACCTGGAAGATAAAATAGTGGAAATAACTACTGCAGAGCAGAATAAAGAAAAAAGAATGAAAGGAACTGAGGACAGTCTCAGAGACCTCTGGGACAACATTAAATGCACCAACATTCGAATTATAGGGGTTCCAGAAGAAGAAGAGAAAAAGAAAGGGACTGAGAAAATATTTAAAGGGATTATAGTTGAAAACATCCCTAATATGGGAAAGGAAACAGTTAATCAAGTCCAGGAAACACAGAGAGTCCCATACAGGATAAATCCAAGGGGAAACACACCAAGACACATATTAATCAACCTATCAAAAATTAAATACACAGAAAACATATTAAAAGCAGCAAGGGAAAAACAACAAATAACACACAAGGGAATCCCCATAAGGTTAACAGCTGATCTTTCAGCAGAAACTCTGCAAGCCAGAAGGGAGTGGCAGGACATATTTAAAATGATGAAGGAGAAAAACCTACAACCAAGATTACTCTACCCAGCAAGGGTCTCATTCAGATTTGATGGAGAAATTTAAACCTTTACAGACAAGGAAAAGCTGAGAGAGTTCACCACCACCAAACCAGCTTTACAACAAATGCTAAAGTAACTTCTCTAGGAAAGAAACACAAGAGAAGGAAAAGACCGAGAATAACAAACCCAAAACAATTAAGAAAATGGGAATAGGAACATACATATCAATAATTACCTTAAATGTAAATGGATTAATTGCTCCCACCAAAAGACACAGAGTGTCTGAATGGATACAAAAACAAGACCCATATATATGCTGTCTACAAGAGACCCAATTCAGACCTAGGGACACATACAGACTGAAAGTGAGGGGATGGAAAAATATATTCTATGCAAATGGAAATCAAAAGAAAGCTGGAGTAGCAATTCTCATATCAGACAAAATAGACTTTAAAATAAAGACTATTACAAGAGACAAAGAAGGACAGTACAGGATGATCAAGGGATTGATCCAAGAAGAAGATATAACAATTGTAAATATTTATGTACCCAACATAGGAGCACCTCAATACATAAGGCAAATACTAACAGCCATAAAAGGGGAAATCGACAGTAACACATTCATAGTAGGGGACTTTAACATCCCACTTTCAGCAATGGACAGATCATCCAAAATGAAAATAAATAAGGAAACACAAGCTTTAAATGATACATTAAACAAGATGGACTTAATTAATATTTATAGGACATTCCATCCCAAAACAACAGAATACAAAATTTTCTCAAGTGCTCATGGAACATTCTCCAGGATAGATCATATCTTGGGTCACAAATCAAGCCTTGGTAAGTTTAAGAAAATTGAAATCATATCAAGTATCTTTTCCGACCACAACGCTATGAGACTAGATAGCAATTACAGGAAGAGATCTGTAAAAAATACAAACAAATGGATGCTAAACAATACACTACTTAATAACCAAGTGATCACTGAAGAAATCAAAGAGGAAATCAAAAAATACCTAGAAACAAATGACGATGGAGACACAATGACCCAAAACCTATGGTATGCAGCAAAAGCAGTTCTAAGAGGGAAGTTTATAGCAATACAATCCTACCTTAAGAAAGAGGAAACATCTCAAATAAACAACCTAACTTTGCACCTAAAGCAATTAGAGAAAGAAGAACAGAATAACTCCAAAGTTAGCAGAAGGAAAGAAATAATAAAGATCAGATCAGAAATAAATGATAGAGAAATGAAGGAAACGATAGTAAAGATCAATAAAACTAAAAGTTGGTTCTTTAAGAAGGTAAACAAAATTGATAAACCATTAGCCAGACTCATCAGAAAAAAAGGAGAAGACTCAAATCAATAGAATTAGAAATGAAAAAGGAGAAGTAACAACTGACACTGCAGAAATAAAAAAGATCATGAGAGATTACTACAAGCAACTCTATGCCAATAAAATGGACAACCTGGAAGATATGGACACATTCTTAGAAAAACACAACCTTCTGAGGCTGAACCAGGAAGAAATAGAAAATATAAACAGACCAATCACAAGCACTGAAATTGAGACTGTGATTAAAAATCTTCCAACAAACAAAAGCCAAGGACCAGATGGCTTCACAGGTGAATTCTATCAAACATTTAGGGAAGAGCTAACACCTATCCTTCTCAAACTCTTCCAAAATATAACAGAGGGAGGAAGACTCCCAAACTCACTCTACAAGGCCACCATCACCCTGATACCAAAACCAGACAAAGATGTCACAAAGAAAGAAAGCTCCAGGCCAATATCACTGAAGAACATAGATGCAAAAATCCTTAACAAAATACTAGCAAACAGAATCCAACTGGACATTAAAAGGATCATACACCATGATCAAGTGTGGTTTATCCCAGGAATGCAAGTATTTTTCAATATATGCAAATCAATCAACGTGATACACCATATTAACAAATTGAAGGAGAAAAACCATATGATCATCTCAATAGATGCAGAGAAAGCTTTCGACAAAATTCAACACCCATTTATGATACAAACCCTCCAGAAAGTAGGCACAGAGGGAACTTACCTCAACATAATAAAGGCCATATATGACAAACCCACAGTCAGCATCATTCTCAATGGTGAAAAACTGAAACCATTTCCACTAAGATCAGGAACAAGACAAGGATATCCACTCTCACCACTATTATTCAACATACTTTTGGAAGTTTTAGCCACAGCAATCAGAGAAGAAAGAGAAATAAAAGGAATCCAAATCAGAAAAGAAGAAGTAAAATTGTCACTGTTTGCAGATGACATGATATTATACATACAGAATCCTAAACATGTTACCAGAAAAGTACTAGAGCTAATCAATGAAGTTGGTAAAGTGACAGGATGCAAAATTAATGCACAGAAATCTCTTGCATTCCTTTACACTAATGATGAAAAATCTGAAAGAGAAATTAAGGAAACACTCCCATTTACCATTGCAACAAAAAGAATAAAATACCTAGCAATAAACCTACCTAAGGAGACAAAAGACCTGTATGCAGAAAACTACAAAACACTGATGAAAGATGATACAAACAGATGGAGAGATATACCATGTTCTTGGATTGGAAGAATCAACATTGTGAAAATGTCTATACTACCCAAAGCAATCTACAAACTCAGTGCAATCCCTATCAAACTACCACTGGCATTTTTCACAGAACTAGAACAAAAAATTTCACAATTTGTATGGAAACACAAAAGACCCCAAATAGTGAAAGCAATCTTGAGAAAGAAAAACAGAGCTGGAGGAATCGGGCTCCCTGACTTCAGACTATACTACAAAGCTACAGTAACCAAGACAGTATGGTACTGGCACAAAAACAGATATATAGATCAATGGAACCGGATATAACGCCCAGAGATAAACCTACGCACATACAGTCACCTCATCTTTGATAAAGGAGACAAGAATATACAATGGAAAAAAGACAGCTTCTCCAATAAGTTGTGCTGGGAAAACTGGACAGCTACATGTAAAAGAATGAAATTAGAACACTCCCTAACACCATACACAAAAATAAACTCAAAATGGATTAAAGACCTAAACGTAAGGCCAGACACTATAAAACTTTTAGAGGAAGATATAGGCAGAACACTCTATGACATAAATCATAGCAAGATCCATTTTGACCCATGTCTTAGATAAACAGAAATAAAAACAAAAATAAACAAATGGAACCTAATGAAACTTAAACGCTTTTGCCCAGCAAAGGAAACCCTAAAGAAGACAAAAAGACAACCCTCAGAATGAGAGAAAATATTGGCAAATGAAGAAACTGACAAAGGATTAAGCTCCAAAATTTACAAGCAGCTCATGCAAGTCAATATCAAAAACCAAACAACCCAATCCAAAAATGGTCAGAAGACCTAAATAGACATTTCTCCAAAGAACATATACAGATTGCCAATAATCACATGAAAGGATGCTCAACATCACTAATCATTAGAGAAATGCAAATAAAAACTGCAATGAGGTATCACCTCACACCAGTCAGAATGGCCATCTTCAAAAAAATCTACAAACAATAAATGCTGGAGAGGGTGTGGAGAAAAGGGAGCCCTCCTGCACTGTTGGTGGGAATGTAAATTGATATAGCCACTACGTAGAACAGTATGGAAGTTCCTTAAAAAGCTAAAAATAGAACTACCATACGACCCAGCAATTGCACTACTGAGAAAACCATAATTCAAAAAGACACATGCACCCCAATGTTCATTGCAGCACTATTTACAATAGCCAGGACATGGAAGCAACCTGAGTGTCCATCAACAGACGAATGGATAAAGAAGATATGGTACATATGTACAATGGAATATTACTCAGCCATAAAAAGAAACGATATTGAGTCATTTGTAGTGAGGTGGATAGACCTAGAGCCTGTCATATAGAGTAAAGTAAGTCAGAAAGGGAAAAACAAATACCGTATGCTAACACATATATATGGAATCTAAAAAAAAAAAAAAAGGTTCTGAAGAACCCAGGGGCGGGACAGAGATAAAGACGCAGATGTAGAGAATGGACTTGAGGACACGGGGAGGGGGAAGGGTAAGCTGGAACGAAGTGATAGAGTGCCATGTACATATATATATTACCAAATGTAAAACAGATAGCTAGTGGGAAGCAGTCACATAGCACAGGGAGATCAGCTCAGTGTTTTGTGACCACCTAGAGGGGTGGGATGGGAGGGTGGGAGGGAGACGCAGGAGGGAGGAGATATGGGGATATATGTATACGTATAGCTGATTCACTTTGTTAGAAAGCAGGAACTGACCCACCATTGTAAAGCAATTTTATTCCAATAAATATGTTAAAAAAAATAGAAGAGGGTTTCCCTGGTGGCGCAGTGGTTGAGAGTCCTCCTGCCGATACAGGGGACATGGGTTCGTGCCCCGGTCCGGGAAGATCCCACATGCCGTGGAGTAGCTGGGCCCGTGAGCCATGGCCGCTGGGCCTGCGCGTCCGGAGCCTGTGCTCCGCAACGGGAGAGGCCACAGCAGTGAGAGGCCCGCGTATCGCAAAAAAAAAAAAAAAAAAATAGAAGAAAAAAAAAAGGGAGAAAAACAAATGTCTGGTTAAAACTCAAGGAACTTGGATGCCTGGACCCCTGCCATTTCCTGAGCTGTCTGAGATATCCCAGGCATTCCCCATGGCCCTCGGCAGCATTGCCTGAAAACTGTTGAATATTTCACAGATATTAGAGATGTATGCATAGTTTTTCCTGAATGATCTGGTCAGTTCCACAGCCTTTCATTATAAATAAAATCAAAGAATAATGTATCATTTATCCAACATGCATCTTCCTTCCAGATAAATCTAAACATGAAAAATGTGTATGTGTTAAATTCAACTTTGGGGAAAATGTTAGAAATGAAAACGTGATAGTTTTTTTTTAAATTAAAAATGCTATAAAAGTACTGAGCAAAATCTGATGTTGTCCAAGTTGTCTGAGATCTCGCAGCTGGCAGTGAAATATTGTCAGTGTAATTGCAGCTCAGACTCAGACAGGGGACCTGTGAGCCTGGCTGCGACGGCCAGCCACTCAAGTGTCCTGAGTCAGCATCGTGTTATGTTATGTTCAGAACCTTCATCAAACCCAGAGCCTCTGCCTACAGCGCCCTCTCTCCTCCCCTCCAGAATCATCGTCTTCACTACCTCACCTTTGAATTCCTTCCTGCCCACTCTGACTTGAATTTTCTTTCTACAAGAAATTCTGCAAGAAAGCAAAACCCAGTAACAACTTCTTCCAATGGCCTCCTGTGGCCAAATCCCGAATTCTTATTTCAGCTGGTCTCAGTTCAGCATTTCCTTGTTGAAGCTTCTTTTGTGGCTGTCGAGGCAGTGGTCCTCGGTGGTCCTCAGTAATCATTCAGCCTCCTCTTCTCCTTCCTCCTTCCCAATCCTCAATGCTCAGGCTCCCACCTTCAGGCTGGGTCCTCATGCCTCTTCTCTTTTAAGCCAATCTATGTATTTTCCCAGGCACTCTGACCCCAACCCATCACTTTCATCATATATATGAAAGTATATATATATATACATACACACATATACACACACACACACACACACATATATGCTGGTGGTTATATCTTTTATATGTGTATATACATATATATGCAGTTGATTCTCAAATTTGAATCCTAGCTCCCCTTTGAGCCGAGAGCCATATACCCACTGGACGTTTCCGCTGGGCTGTCTCAGCAGGCCGGCCATGCTCAACGTGAAGTTGAACTCACCATCTTCCCCTTCCCCAGATGGCCGCGCCACAGGGTCTCTCCTAGTTTACTCAGAGACTCAGGCCTGAAAACGGGAGGTTTTGCTCTACACCTGCCCAAGGATTGGCAGTCATCACTACTCTCCACAGACACATCATCTCTGAATCCCAGCCTGGAACAGTCTGTGCCCCGCATGGGTGCTCAAGCCACGCTTTGTTTTTCTTTTTTTTTCATTGAGCTGAACTAATATCAAGTGCTTTTCTGCAAGTGGAAATAGGAACAAGTAGAGTTTCTTGCTTTACATTCTTCAGTGGCTCCCTGCTCAAGTCAGAACAGAATCCTGAATTCTTGTTGAGACCTCAGCCGTGGAGCCATAGTCCCACCTTCAGAAGTGCCCTGGGCTCCTTGAGAATCCAACCACTTGCCATTCTCAATGTATGATCAGCCCTCAAGCCTTCACTGTTTTTCAAGTATTTTTTCTTTGAACACCCCGCCCTGATGTCACCGAAATCCAGCTTTTCCTTAAGACTTAGCACAGCATTACATTCCTCAGAAAACCCTCTGCAGCTTCCCATAACGTCCTGTGCAGACCTCTGGGAACTCACCACGTCAGCATTACTTATTCATCTATCTCTCCCCCACCAGCCCAGGAACATAAGAATCAAGATGCTTTTTCCTCTCTGTACCCACTCCAACCTAGCACAGCACTAATGATTAATGATTGCTTGCTGAAGAGATGAATAGGTTTAGGGACATTCATAAAGGATGCTTTCTTATTTCCTCTTTGAAAAAGGTGATGGTAAAATGTGAGTGCCACTAGGGGGCACAGAATTATAACAGAATTTTCCCGTCCACTTGCTCAAAGGAGAGGTTTGCCTTCTGTATCAACCTCTTCACACAGTTTCTAAGTATATGTATCTTAGAAAGATCAAGTAACTGTATTCAAATTATTTCCAGAAAGAAGTGTTTAGGCAGTTGGCTGAAAGAAAAACAGTAGCGCTGCCGTACTAACACGTCAGAAAAAAAAAATGAAATCAAGCACAGCCAAGCACGATAAACAAGGTTTTGTGAATAAAACTGAAGGTAATGTTAGGAAAAAACTAAACATGTAAATACAATTCCAAGACATTGATACTGCACGATTTGGGACTGTTTTAAAATGTTGAATCCAAAAAACAACTACCTATGCGGGGAAGCCCTATTTCTGCAGGAAAAGTGAACAGGAATATTAAATCTATTTCTGTGTTTAGAATAAAACCCCAAGTCCTGTTGTACAACAGCTACTAGGAACTTTCCAACACTTCTCTTCTGGTAAGAAAAACAGTCAAAATTATTAAGACAATAATAGGCTAAAGCTTTGTATTTCAAAAGTTAATATAGTTTCGTAGTTAAAAATCTGGTTTTTTTTTTTTTTTTGTTTCTGTGGGTTTTGTTTGGTCCTGTTTTTGCATTAAATACCTGTAAGTTTGAATCCAGACTCAACTGCTTATTAGTTCTTAAAAATTATTAACTTGTTCACACCTCAGTTTTTTCCCTATGAACTGGATACGACTGCAGTGCTCACCTAAGAGGCTGTTGTCAGAATCAAGTGAAATAATTCTTGGAAATCACAGGGCCTCGTGCACAGTAACCACGTGCTAAATATTTGCTATTATTTTGTTTTGACAATGGTGATTGACACATTATTTTAGTAATTCCTAGGAAAGTAAATTTTGATAGTTCCTGGGATGAAAATGGTGAGAATTTTTGAGCCCTTCCCACACTATCTGTCTGGTCCCCGAGCAGCTTCTCTTCACACCTGCATCCACTCACACCTGTACCTTTTCTGCATCCCTGGGCAGAGGCTGTTCTGAAGGGGCCATGCCTCATCCACTGAAGGCAGGGCTGCTGTGTTAGAACCCTCACGTAGTCTGGCCAGGCTCTTACGATCTCTAATGTCGCCCTGGGTTCTCTAATTTCTACTTGTTGGTGAAACACATTGAGAATCTCAGCATCATGTCTCCTAGATGAGAATCCTCGATGGACTAAAAATGATATCCGTGGTACACAATGCTGATACATTTAAAATAATAAGAGGAAGTAAATGTATGTAGTGTATCAATGGTTATAATAAGATACCTGAGAAACATAATTATAGTTGCTATGCTTGTGGGTTTGGTGATGATCTGATAGGAGGGAAATAAAAGCTAAGGGAAAGGGTGGCATGGCTTAAAGGGCATTCCACTCAAGAGTTAGGGGACTTCGGTCCTTCCTCCAAAGGCCAACAGCCAAGTCTTGGACAAGTCGCTGAACAGCAGCCTACAGTGGATTTCCATTTCTTCATCAGCTAATGTCCCTTTTGCTCTAAGGTTTGAGGATTCTATCTGTCATTACCATCTGGTTGACCCAGCAACTCACAGTGGGTGAAAGTGAATTCATATCTCTAAAAAGTAGCACTTCCATCAGTCACTAGATGATCAGAACCATGACAATGACTTGATGGGAGGTGTGTTGAAGTGGTAGCGCTGTGGCAGAGGGGGAACTGGCAGGGGGGCCCAGACAAGAAGGAAAGGGAGAGAGTCACGGGGTCACTGACATTCTGTGAAACCAGCTCTGCCTTAAAAGTCTTCCCTGGGCACGTCTAGCTCTTGTATAGAATTTTCCATGTTACTATTTTAGAGTACCCTTCAGATGAAAAATATAATGGGATAGAAAACACATTGAAGTAAAATATTTCTGGGAACTATTTTCAGTTGAAACTATCTCCAGGTAGACCTCAGAGAATAAAAGTTTCCCCGGTCATAAATTTCAGGCAGGCATCTTACAATGCGCTGAAAGCACTCCCATCTTCAAAGAATGGGGAGTGGACATCATTTCACATGCTCTATACTAGAAATAAACATTCGCTTTGAAAACGGTGGTCATCTTTTCCCTTTAACCTCTTTATAATGTTTTAATGTAATTATTATGGCTATAATATACACTACTGTATTGTTTTACTCTTTGAGCTATATATGCCACCCTCTCTTGTGATATTAGGTTTTAATATTTCAACAAAAAGAATGAAAGGCAGTTTCCTAGCAACATCTGTATTCAAAGGCACAAATAGAGAAAAAGCATGATCACAACACCCTGTTTTCCCCACAGTTAATTCTTGCCTTTTGAGGGGAGTTAGCTGGCAGTGAAGAAGCCAGGTCCACACAAAGAATCCGGGGTGAGAGGCCGTGCAGCCTCACGTGGCCTTTCCTTCCGAGCATGCGCAGGCCGGGTGTTAGGGTTTGTGGCTGAACCCCTCTTTCCCAAGGTAGCAGGCAGAGTCAGTGAAATACAACCGTATGCTCTTTTGTACAAGTCCTATTAAAGATGCGGAACCAGCACTGGGGTGGGGCGGGGAAGGAGGGATTCTAAACTGGGAGGCGAGGTTGTTGGGTTCCTAGTAACCCTCATACCAACCACCTGTGAGCGCTTGGTCCGGTCCCCTCTGGGGTGTCTGGTCCTTCCCACCTCTAAACCGCTGCCGATGACCACCTTTGATGCCGTTTTAAAGTTTCATGCATTTACTTCATCAACACCACGGCTTCACTAATATCATTGCCGCACCCCCGTCACCCCGCATCCCTGGGAGATCAGGCAACTGGCTCTTTACCGCGAAACGTGCCCCGCCTTCCCGAACCTTCCCGCCTGCACGGTGGGCCCGGTGCGCCCGTGAGATGGAAGGGACCTGACCTTCGTGGTGGGGCGGGGCAAAGTCTGCAAGAAGGAAAACCCGCTTGGTCAAGAGGACATGGTTTTCGTTCTCCTGCCTGCAGAAAAGCCAAGATGTTCACGTTTAAAGCGTGCACACGACTCCTTTTAGGCCTCTAGGGCTTTGACCCTGAAAGTCCCCGCGCAGAAACTCCGGGGAGGGGGTGGTGTGGTGTGTCTAAATATAGCGACGGCCAACTCCCCGCCCTCGGCCGGGTCCTCGCGCGGCTCGGGGACGACAGCCTTCGCTCCAGGATGCGCTCTGCCTCGACCTGAACATCGGGCCACCGGGCGTCCCCCTCGCCCCTCCACGCGCGCGGGTGGGAAGTGAATTAGGGGACCGGAGAGCGACTCCGGGGGCCGGAGCTCAGCAGTCAAGTGGCGCCGCCGCCAACTGCACGGAGCGCCGCGGGGAAGTGTCCGCCGCCGGCGCCAGGCTTGGGGACAAGGCGGGATGGAAGCGGGGTCCCGCCGGCGGCCTGAAGCCGGCGAGAGGGCCGCGCAAGCCTCACAGCGACGACAATAAAAGGAAGGGCAAAGCGTGGAGGTGCCGCGGCTGCCGAAGGCAGACGGGAGCTGCCGTGGGTGTGAGCCCAGAGCGGGGCCGGCAGAGCATCTCCCTCCGAGGGGCGGCGATAGCCGCCACCGGACTCGCGCCTCGACTTTAGGCTTCTGAAAGGGAGAGGCACTTGGACGCACTACCTCGGAAGCGTCTGCTCTGGCTTTGTGGTGGAACCCCAGTTCTTCCTTCAGTTTAACTTGTGATCCTTTCCTTCCTATTTCGGGGGTGGGGGGGAGGGATTCCACTCTGTTGGAAGAAGTTCCCAAGCCCGGCTTCCTTTCGGCGTCCCCAGCTGACTGCGAGGTTGAGCGGCTTACGGTTTTTGACGCGGGCTCGCTGAAGGCCAGAGGCGCAGCCAGGGACCCCGCGGCCTCCCTCCTCCCCGCGGGCTGGGGGCTTGCGGGCGGCAGGAGATCCAGCCACTCGTCCCTCGCGACGCGTCTCTCACCGCGTAAGTGGCGGCAGACCGGGGTGGGGAGGGGACCCCGCGAAGCCGGTGTCCTGGGCTCTCCATCCTCCAGGATTTTCCCCCCAACCTCTGGGGCCGCCGCCGCCGCCACTGCCGAGACTCGGCCGTTGTATGACTATCTCGGACATAAATGAAGATTTCTTGACGGAGGGACCCGGTTTGTCCTCCCCTGCTTCGCGCGGCTGCCAGGCGCAGCTCGGGGCCGCTAGCTCACCGCGGAGGAGCCACTTTGGAGTTTTGACGCCCTCCCCACACTCCACCCCCGGGCTGGGAGGGATGTCCGGCTACTCTGGTCTGATGCCGGGATGGACAGTCACAGCCCGCCAGCCGGAGTGAGCGGCGGGGAGATGCCCGGTGCCCACCTCGCCGGCTCGGCGGCCGTGTCCTGCGGGTCAGCACCCTGAACGCGGGGACCCGAGCGCCCCCGCCCGGAGCCTCGGCCCGCGCGCCCGGGGACTGGCTGGTACCTGGAGGGAAGGGCCGGGCCGTTCCCGCGCACACCCCTCGCGGAAGGACGGCGGGACCAGCCCGCGCGGCGGCGTAGCGGCGGGAGGGAACGGCGCCTGCCTCTCCCGTCCCTCCTCCGGGCACAAGGCGGGCCGCACCTTCCGGACACCTCCAAAGCGCCGGGGAGAACACGCCGAACTCGGCCTCCGAGAGGGGCTTCGGGGCCCGGCCCCCTCTGGCGTGGGGAGCCCGGGGCCGGGCGTGCGCGCGGGGGAGCTCCCGTTCCAGCCCCGGGGGCGCTTCGCCAGGAGGGAGTATCCGCCACGGGAACGGAGGGGCCGGAGAAGCCCTCTTGGAGTGACGCCCCCGACACGTCCTGATTACGCATTCGAAGCTATAGGCTGCTCGACCCCGGGACTCCTCCGTCTCGTCCGCGCGCCCTTCCGCCCCCGCTGCTTCCCCTCCCCCGACGCGCAGGTCGAGGGCCGCCGGGCGCCCCGTCCGCCGCCGCCGCCTCCTCGAAAGCGGCCGGCGCGCATGAGGCCGCGGCCCCCGCCGGCGGCGCCCCCCTCGCGGTGCCCGCGGTGATGCCATGCCCCGCCAGCACGCGGGCGGAGAGGAGGGCGGCGCCGCCGGGCTCTGGGTGAGGAGCGGTGCGGCGGCGGCGGCGGCGGCGGCGGGCTGGGGGCGCGCGGGCTGCGGCATGAAGGATGTGGAGTCGGGCCGGGCCAGGGCGCTGCTGAACTCGGCGGCCGCCGGGGGCGACGGGCTGCTGCTGCTGGGCACCCGCGCGGCCGCGCTGGGCGGCGGCGGCGGCGGCGGCGGCGGCCTGCGGGAGAGCCGGCGGGGCAAGCAGGGCGCCCGGATGAGCCTGCTGGGGAAGCCGCTCTCCTACAGCAGCGGCCAGAGCTGCCGGCGTAACGTCAAGTACCGGCGGCTGCAGAACTACCTGTACAACGTGCTGGAGAGACCCCGTGGCTGGGCGTTCGTCTACCACGCTTTCGTGTGAGTACCCGCGCCCCCCGCGCGCCCCCCGCCACCGCGGCGGCGGGGGCCCTCTTGCCTGGTCCCCCGGACGCCCGGCGCAGACGCCCTGGCCGGGCGCGCGCGTGCACACACACACACACACACGTACACACGCGCACACACACTCGCGTGCGCACACGTGGTGGCTTTTATTTCTTTGCACGTGTTTAGGGTCTTCCTCCTAGAGCCTCCCAGCTCCCTGAGCCCCACCTCTCTCGCCTCTGCGGACGGAGCCTTCCCGTCGGCGCTCCCGCTGAGCCACCCGGCCGCTCTGGGCGCCCGGGGGGTAGAGCCGGGCTGGCGCGGGACCCCGGCTGCGCGGATAATTGGGAGAGATTAGATCCCGAGATACGTCCACTCCAACCGTGGGGGGCGCCCGGGAGCTGGGCAAGGCTCAGGGAGGCGGAGCGCCCGCGTGAGGCTCGGGAGAGTGTGTTGGAAAGGTTAGGAGGTGATGGCGGGGTAGAGGCGGCGGGGAGAGGAGAGACGCAGGCCCGGGTCCTGGTCCCCGGGGCGGAGCTGGGGGGGGGGGGCTGCCGCTCGCGGCGGGGTGGTGGGGGGAACAGCAGCTAGGTTTCCAGCGCGCCCGGAAACACGCCTCGCAGCTACCTCAACCGCCACTAACGGAAAGTCTGTCAGTGCACGTAGTCCTTCCTGCCACAGTGGTGGCCGAGGCCCAGAGGGGGCGAGCAGGGCCGGGCGAGGGGATGCTCGCTCGGGCGTAGTAGCCGAGGCTGGCGGGGAGCCCAGCGCGCAGGGGCGCGGGCCGAGGTGCAGGGCCGGCGCGCCGCCCGGGACGGGATCAGGCAGTGGGTGAAGCAGGCAGTGGTGGCTTGGAGTCAGAGCGTGTGTGTTGAGGCTTCATCATCTAGCAGAGGATGGTTAATGAGAAAATGATTGGAAGCAAATGTTTATTTTTCCCTTAGGCATTTGAAATCTTTCAGTGCGTTTGAAGTTTACTACTATTTTTCCCACAATGACCATTCATTCAGTCTCCTGTTAGAGTTAGGTTTATGTGGACATTTTAAGGTAGTTTTTATGCCGTTACGCCATCATCTTTTCTTCTTCTTTTTCTCCTCTCTTTTTAGTTCCCCTTTTTTATGTTAAAATGAAATATAAAGACAGCAGCCATAGGAGGCCAGTAGAGAAAGTTTAAGGCACTCACTGACAGGTTCCTTGTTTCCTAGTAAAAAGATTTGCAACACGTGAATTAGGTATCTTTTAGAAATGAGGCGTGTCATCCAAACATAGCTCTCACCTGGGATGGAGGATGGGCATCGACTCCAGAAACATTTTTTGAAATAACATGGATGAAGTGGCTGGTTTGGTAAATAGGTGAGCCTGGAATTTGACCACATAGCAGTCAGGAAATTGGTGGAGTCTACAATCTGTGTGACTCTGGTGTCTGGAAAATTTTAGAGCCCCAGATTGATGTGAACTTGTAGCATGAGGTGGAATATTCCAGCCAACTTTCCGTCTTACAGTGTACACAAGGAGGACGTTGTGTAGCATCATTATTACCTCAAAAGGTATAATGTGTGTAAGATTCACGTTGCCTTAGATGTGGTTATTGCAGTAAATGCTAGACTTAGAGAAACGCTACTGATACTTTTCACGTTCATGCCCTCTGAGTTGATATATAATGAATCCTATTACCTAATGAGCCTGAAAAATTATTTTGACCTGTCAGGATCCACTAAAACATTTAGCAATATGACTTGTGCTCAAT
Source organism: Phocoena sinus (assembly GCF_008692025.1). Taxonomy (NCBI): domain Eukaryota; kingdom Metazoa; phylum Chordata; class Mammalia; order Artiodactyla; family Phocoenidae; genus Phocoena; species Phocoena sinus. Next base: position 81,312,312 of record NC_045774.1, on the reverse strand, counting down.
TTGGCAGCAGAATATATACTGTATGGAAATTGGTTTTTTGTCTTTTTACACAAGAGTTTGCTCAGAACATTCATAGCTTTGATTTTACAATACGATGCTATTTAGCGGACTTTAATTTTTGGTAATTTATGTATTGTATATTCAGAAAGGGTGAGAGACAACTGTGGTGCTTGTGCTTTGTATCTCCTAAGCGTTGCCCTTGAACATGAATGAGGACTTCTTGTCATGCAACGTTCTCTTTTCAATATGTTGGGGTCGAATAGGTTTTTCTGGCCTTACAGAATCTTAAATTTTTGACAAATCATTTTTGAAGAGGTTCAAGTTCGAATAATTCTCTACTCACCAGGCTCTATGGGTCAATCATTGTCTTTAGTGGTAGATACAAAATAAATTATGTGCTTGTCAGTGCCACGTGCTGCTGTGAAGTTTTGCGTTACTGATTTCTAGAGCCTGAAACTGTAATGTTTGAGCGATCCGGTAGGGGTGCTAGACCCACATTAGCACAAAGACAGGAGTACCTGCACAACTACAGCGGATGCAGTAGTGGGGGACAGGCCACCTTTGCCAATTGCTACTTATGATTTTAAATAAGCTTTAGAGTAGCTGGATTTCACACGTTAAATTAATAAAGGAAAGTTACTTTGAGCTGTAAGTCTAACAAGACCATTAATAATAAAGGAAGTTATAAGAAAACCATTTCTGAAGCAGTGTAACTAACTAATTCTTTGTCAGCCTGGGAATCCCCAAATCTTACTTTAATAACAGGTTTTGTAGCACATTAAGGCTCTTGCCAAGAACAAGTGCACTGTGATTAATGAGGTACTTCAGGGATGGATTTACTTGGTCGACCCATGCTTCCTTGCCAAGAAGCAAGAAAAGTATGTTTGAAGTTATGTTTCAGGTGACGAAACATTTCTGTTAAATATGCAAAACCCATGATTATGATGGTATTCTAATGGTGTACAGTGTGATTTCAAGTTTTTGTGTCCCAGCCCACTGATGAGATGGCTGGCAAGAACAAGAGATGGCCTGCTGCAAATCCTTTCTTCCAATCTTTATAAATCGGTGGAAATTAGGAGAGTCTGTTCTCTTCCCGTCCTTTAGGATGTTCCCTGTTTTCAGCTGTCCTTCAGTTTAATGGAGGAGCTATTCGCATATGAGGTGACATACTTCTTTGAATGTTGTTTGTCCATTTTTAATCCCTCATCTTTTTCGGGAAAAGTTTAGAGTAAATGGTGGTAATAGAAAAACACACGATGGGCTCCATATATAAATTCGCGCCGATGGAACAAATGTGTTTCCGAGAAACAGCAAAGGCAACAGTGTGGCAGACACACGTAACTCGCCACTGTGTCCGGTGCATCTCTGCCAGGCATAATGCCGTGGATCAGAATGTATGTATGTTTTAAAGTAGAAGAAACCCTCCAGTCATCCAGGTTAGCAGCCCGGCAGTCATCCTTGATCCCTTCATTTTTCTCAGACTCGCTCCCGCTGTCCACCCAAATGATCACTGAAGTCTGTGTGTTCACGCTATAAATATTTTTCAAATCCATTCCCTTCTCTCCTTTGCTACTGCTACCCTCCCTCTCTGTTTCTCCATCCATCCCCCCTGGAATATTTATAATGGTCTCCGGCTTCTGTTCTCAGCCTTCCAGCTCTTTGCTCTGACACCACAGTGTTTTTCCCCAAATGCACATCTTATCATATCCCCTTGCCTCTAATCTTTCCATGACTCTCTACCATCTACTCATCTGTTCACTCATCCATCCATCTGCAAACACGTGAGTGTTCACGTGTGCTAATTCCCAAATTCATAAGGCGAAGGCCTCCACTCTCAAGAAGGGAAAAGACTCCAGTGCAAGCCTGTGAACAGGACTGAAACGCTGCTGTTGTAGACGTGAGTACGGAGTCATGTGGGAGGAGGGATTTAATTAGAGAGCAGTTACGTAGGTACCATGCAGATTGTTTTCACCAGTCCCACGTGCGGTGTGAGAGAGACGACCCTGAGCTGGGTGATGTGGGGAATGGAAGTACCATTCACTAACATACGGCACAAAGGGCGAGTGGCATGCTTTCAGGGGATATAATGAGTTCCGACTTGCACTTGTTCAGTTTGAAACGTTTGTCAGAGGTTCAGGGAGAGATCGTAAGTGGTAAACACACAATAGTGAACCAGGTACGCACGGTCTCTCTCCGTCGGGTCTTGGATCGGCAGCTAGAACCATTTCTGTCGCAAAGAGAGCAAAAATAAATAAAATATATTTCAAAGAACGACTGCCTTTACAGATCGAGGACAAAATCTAGATGTCTCGATTAGAGATTCAGATTTGGAGGCTGCCAGCAGTTTTGTGCTGGTGAAAGCAATGAGTGGGACAAGTGAGGTAGCCCAGAGGTGCAGGGTGGGGTGAAAACGTGGCGGAGGACAGAGTGGGGACGCAGCTCTGTAAGAGATCACAGAAGGACCTGGGAAACCTCGACAGTGACCGCAAGGCCACAGGGAAAAGCCAGGAGGCCTTCTCTTTGTAAAAGCGAAGGCAGGAAGACATGTGCAGGAAGGAGCTGCCGTCGGCATTTCCGGTGCTGCAGGAAGAACTAGAAGAGGTGTGCTAGGATTTCATTGGTTGGTGACGAAGGAGGTTCCCTGATGGCCTTTGCCGAAGCAGCAGCAGTGGGATGGTGTCATGACTGGGATTTAAGTGGGTTGAGGATGGCTGAGAGCTGGGACGGAGGGGACAGGAGTGTAGATTAACTCCAGATTCCTTGGACCGGCTCAAAAGACCCCTCGTGACGTGGCCTCTGCCATGTTTCCTGTCTCATCTCTAATACGCTCCTGAGCCCCAGCCTTGCTGAGCGCCCCCATCCTGTATCTGCCGCCCGACACGGTATTTGCACACGCTCTTCTCTGGGGCTTTTCCCACCCCTTGCATTCTAGCTGCACAACTCCTACTGTTTCTTCAAAACACAATTCAAGGGTCGCCTCCTCTTGGGCACATCTCCCGCTGCCAGGATAATTTAGGTGCCTCTCATGTCAGCTCCCATGGGCCCCTGGGAACGACATTACCCTGGTGCTTGCCCCGCCTTGCGGTCCTTGTGAGCCACTTCGTCTGTCTCTCCCACAGGAGGGTGAACTTCCTGTACAGAAATCCTCCTATTTATCTCTGAATCCCAAGCACCTAGCAAGGTGCCCTCCGTACATGCCTGCTGCGTGAGTAGGTAAATCATTTTCCTTGGAAACCTTCCATACAGGAGTTGCAGAGTGAAGCAAAGCTGAAGGAATTACCAAGTCTTTTTGATTTGCTTAGAAGTAAGATACTGATGATTCATTTAGAAGAGGAGGGTATGGGCCCAGAAGCAGGAGACCTTTGCTTCCAACTTGCCCGCTAATTCGCTTTGTGACTTGGAATAAGTTACTTCCCCCTCCTGGGTCTCCAAATCTTATCTGTGAAACGGGCACAGAGGTGTTTGTGATGCAGCCACAGTGATGGAGCCTGCTGTGGAGGGTCTGAAATGTAATCGGAAGGGGAAGGAGTATTTGTAATTAGTGACCTGATCTCTTAATCCTTTCCCTTCCTCTGCCCCGAGCTGCGGGCCCACCTCCTAATTGTTCCCGTTAACTCCAAACTCCTGGGGAGGGGCAGTGGGCCACACATTAGCCAAGGGGGTCTTTCTAAGGAGTTAAACAGAGAACAGCACTCCACTGTTGGACAAAGGATCTGCTGATCGCCGTCTCTACCCAGCTTCTTAGGGGCAGGGGCTGTCGTCTGGTTCTCTGCTGTATCACCAGCACCCAGCCCAGGGTCTGGCGTGTAGAAGATTTTCCATGTGTGCAAACTGATTCACACCCTTCATCCCCCAAAATACACTGCTGGTTTCCTGGTGGAAGATGGAATGTGACCCTCTTGGCCATTCCCTGTGTGATGACCAACCTTATTATTTACATATATATTCTGTTCAGAGCTAAATCTCTGTCTATAGAAAGTGATGTTTGCATTTTATTCTCACTCCTTCAAAACCAATGATTTCCCTTAAATACAGAGAGGCCTTCTACAAGTTATACTGCTTTTTGCCCTGCTAATCTAGGAACATAAAATGCTCCATATAAAATGCTCAAATCAATCAGTTTTCAGAAATTGAAGCAATGCTGTAGTATTTGAGGATCATATTCCAATTAGAAATGTTGAAAGTGTTAAAATCTTAGCACTGGGAACGTTATGGCCCAAGAGAAATGAAACATAAGAAAAAGATATTTCAAAATGGCATGAAGTCTTGATACAAGAACCACTATAAACAAGGAAGGTAGCCAGCCGTCTTTTGATAATAGCTTGTGAAGAAGAGGTGCCAGTTTTAATTTTTATTGCAAATGGCTATTTTGGTGACTGAGAGCGCCAGCAGAGCGAGTCTTCGCCCAGCCCACTGCTGTGAAAGTGCTTGAAACGGCCCAATTGCTGGGCCGCCATAGCTTCTAGTTGTGTTTAACGACGGGTGGGTGTTTTCACTTCGATTTCCTTTTCCTTCAACCATTTCAAGGATGCTATTTGAAGTTTTATTTGGTTTCAACCTGGTAGACAGATTGGCTACACAACTGCATGTTTCATAATTTTTAAAATTCTTTGATGGCTCTCAGAGTTTTAGGTGATCCTTTTGATACTTTGTTATCAGTCTGTGGAAGTAGTGAGTTTCCGAAATGTTACTGAGGTCATCTATTGATAAACTGAAAAATACTTTGTGCTTTTTCCATTTTATATATCTGTATTTCTCTCTCTCTATATGCACACATGTATTCCATACATAGTGTCCTAGCACAGAACTTGTTAGTGCAAATATTTATGTTTACCTTATTTTTGCTCCTCTAAAAGTAAATAAGACATTTGACTAGAATGCAATTGAAAATAAAAAGATCATATGGAGATTATATCATAACTTGAAAGATATTTAAATTTAACTGTGTATGAAGAAAACACTTTTGACAAACTTACTCATAGTCTTTGTTGCTTCCATTTGTAGTACCTGTGAGGTCATTCTAGAAACTCAGTTCCGTCTTCAGTCAGTGGCAGGATCATTTATAATTATCATGTTATAATTTCTCTCTCTTTTTTTTAACAGTCAATTCAGATGAATACTTAACAGTCATTGTGTGTACCACTGAATGTTCTAGGTGCTGGTGGTGTAAAATGGGGAACCATGCTGGACCATGACCTCAAGGAAAGGGCAATGTGATTAGATTCGGATTCAGTTATCAACTTTACTGATTTCGTGACTATGAGCAAGTTGCTTCCAATACCATCAACTTAACCTGTAAAACAGGAACAATAATATTACATCAGTGTATTGCGATATTTTATATGTATCTAATATATATGCATATAATCCCAGTGAACACATGGTCATTATTGAAACAGGAGAGAAATACAGAGGCAATGTGATGGAGGGAGGGACTGCTCTGTCCAGGTCCAGGATGCTCTCCTGTAGGTGCTGGGCAGTTTTTGAATTTGGTGGGTTTAGGCAGGTGGTAATGTCATTGAATTTACACTGTAGATTGTCCCGTCTGCCAGCTTTAGGAATGATGGCCTAAAGGGGACAAAGGAGGCGGGAGATCCATTTCAAAACTGTGATTTCAACTGAGGCAAGAAATAATTAGGACTTGGACGGGGGGCAGTGGTAGCAAAGATGGAGAAGAAAATATGGCCCTGATGGTGCAGTGGTTAAGAATCCGCCTGCCAATGCAGGGTCCGGGAAGATCCCACATGCTGCGGAGCAACTAAGCCCGTGCGCCACAACTACTGAGCCTGCGCGCCACAACTACTGAAGCCCCGGCGCCTAGAGCCCGTGCTCCGCAACAAGAGAAGCCCGTGCACCACAACAAAGAGTAGCCCCAGCTCGCCGCAACTAGAGGAAGCCCGCGTGCAGCAACGAAGACCCAACGCAGCCAAAAATGAATAAATTAAATAAATAAATTAAAAAAAAATACAGTGATAGAGTTGCAATGTATTACAGGGGTCAACGTGGAAGATGAAGAAGGATGGATTTGCTGTTTCCCGGCTCCTGGTTTGGGTGGTGGGCTACGTAGTGGGGGCCGTTAAATGAGATTGAGAATACAGGGGGGACAGCAGGCTGCAGGGGATGTGGGGGTGACAGATGAGTTTAGTTTGAAGATGCTGAGCCTTCGGTGACTGTGGGCTCCTCGCTATATACGTCTGGCAGCTGTGGATGAAGGTTTAAGAGACACGGAGGTACCGACAGCGCTTAAAATCACAAGGAGAGTGTATAAAAGAGAGAGGGATGGAAACATGGAAAATACCGACACGTAAGGGTGAGCAGAGAAAGGGGAAAAAAATGGAGCAGACAGCGAGATGGAAGGAAACACTGGACAGAAGGATGGCCAGGAGGTCGTGGAAACCAAGGGTACTGAGAGAGTTTCAAGAAATAGTCCACTATGAAATATAGGCAGTGGTTCCCACTGGATCTGATGGCAGCACGGGAGGCGTCAGTGAAGGAAGCGCTTAGGGCAGAAGCCAGGATGCTGTTCGCTGGGAAATGAATCGGAAGTGACGGGAGGAATCGGTGAGCGTGAGCCCTGTATCCAGTTAGTTTAGTGGGAATATTAACAAGAGAGACTGAACTCTAGCTTGAAGGAAACACAAGACTAAGGGGGACAACAAGGGAGGGGAACTTGTAGGAAAGAAGATTATTTACCATCAACGGTAGTCATTGTAATTATTGATTATATGCTGGATGTTGTTCTTAATGCCTTACACACGTTCAGTCTTTTAATCTCAGAACAGCCCTAAGAGGTGCTATTTAGGATCATCATCTCCTGTGAACAGACCAGGATGCTAAGGCAGGGTGAGGGTCAGTGATCTGACCATGGTCAGCCAGCCACCGACTTAATGGCACAACAGGGCTTTGAACCGGGCAGGTTGGCTGGCAGCCCGTGTTCTTAACCACTGTAATCACCACTATTGTGGACGATGCCTGTGGGCCCAGGGCCCCTCCTATTACATGGATGGCATCATTTAAAAAAATGGCTTTGCGGGGTGGGGTGGGATGAATTGGGAGATTGGAATTGCCATATATACACTTGATACTATGTATAAAATAGATAACTAATAAGAAACTATGGAATTGACGTATATACACTATTGATACTATGTATAAAATAGATAACTAATAAGAAACTACTGTACAGCACAGGGAACTCTACTCAGTGCTCTGTGGTGACGTAAATGGGAAGGAAATCCAAAAATGAGGGGATATATATGTATGTACAGCTGATTCACTTTGCTGTACAGCAGAAACAGACACAACATTGTAAAGCAATTGTACGCCAATAAAAATTAATTTAAAAACATAAATAAAAATTAAAAAATGCTTTGGGGTGTGGTATAGCTCTTAGCAAAATAGCATATGCACAGTAAATATTGTTGAAAAAAATGAATGATGGTTAAAACCTCTTATAACTTAGTATCAGAGAATTACATGTAACTTAACAGTATTAAGTATTATTAACAGTTTCTGTCTCCAAATTCTAACCAGCTCAAGTTTTAATTTTTCCATAGAGTTTCTCTTGATAGCTCTGGGTTATTTCCTTACTTTTATTTACCTCACAGAGCTTTTATTATTTGGACCATGTATTTTAGCCCTTAATGACATTCTTGCATTGCTTTCTAATTGGATCGTTTAACCAATTCTTCAAAAATAATTTGTGTCTAAAGAAACCAAAGCACCCTTTTTATTTGTATCTCCTATGGCATCAAGCCCAGATTTTTATCCTTTGTTTTTAATCAAAATTTACCTAGTCTGTCGTTACCAGGGGGACTATTTGAATGCTATAGCTTTTTAATTTTTTTCAAACAGGAATTTCCTTAAGTTCTACTAGTTTAAATTGTGGAGCAACTTTTATTGAGGACCCAAATTGCTATAATAACTTCTTAATAGCATTTCTTATAAACATTAAATTTTGAATTTATACTTGCACTGCAGAATGCCTAAGATTCATTTAAACTAGCAGCAGTTGCTTCATTTATGTTCCACAATGGCTGAATGTACCATAGAACCATTTGCTCCAAACTGATTTTACCGGATTTTCTTTCTTTAAACTAATAGAATACTCATGTTTTCTTCACACTAACATAAATACCTTCCATTTAGTCTCCATGCTTCCTTCTCCCGTCCCCCATACACATTTTTTCCTGGATGTTTCTTCCTTTCTTTCTCTCATTTGTCCCATCATCTTTCCCCCTAACTAAACTATTCCTAGTCTTTTTTTTTCCTTCCTCTCTGAGCATCTATATTTCTGAAATGAGTTTTCTCTTTATTTCTTTTTACCAGGTTGTGTAATTTGATTTCTCTTCCCCTTAAAGCTGTCTGCTCTTAATCAGGAGATGGGCTGACCCTGTAATTGCTTACAGGCTGCAAGAGTGTCCTGCATCAGCAGACCTGGCCACCTAATGTACACATTGCTCTGCAGTGATTCACTGAGGCCTCCAGAAAGATGCGGGGGTTAGAGAACCCTACTTTTCTGGGAGTTTTAGTGAGGCTCAGGTTTCTTAGGAAAAAAGAGAGTGAAGCCTTACAATTTCTCTGATGCTTTCTAATATCTACCTGTTATTTCTGAAATCTGGGAGTACTCAGATATTCCGTGAATAACTTTGAAAAGATCATACTTTCCATTTTGGAAGTTGACTACTCTATGTAGCTGAGAAAGAAATTATTTTTATTCCTGATGGAATTATTGTAGAAAAAAGCACATTGGAGAAGTCAATGTGTCTGTCACGTAGAGTTAAAGAGCAGGTAACTTAAAGTCATTCATTGCATGTCCATCAATAGACGGAGGAAGGAGATGTGATACAAATATACGATGGAATATTACTCAGCCATAAAGAAGAACGAAATCTTGCCAGTTGTGACAACAAGGATGGACCTTGAGGACATTGTGTTGAGTGAAATAAGTCAGACAGAGAAAGACAAATACCACATGATCTCACTTATATGTGGAATCTAAAAAGCAAAACAAGTGAACAAACAAAACAAAATAGAAACAGAGTTATAGATACAGAGAGCAAACTGGTGGTTGCCAGAGGGAGCAGGGGGTTGGGTAAAATAGATGAGGGGGGGTTAAAAGGGCACAAACCTTCAGTTATAAAATAAACCAGTCACAGGAATCTAATGTATGGGATGGAGAATATAGTCAATATATAGTCTATAGCATGGTAATAATTCTGTCTGGTGACGGTTTCTAGACTTATCATGGTGCTTATTTCGTAATGTATTTGATTGTCAAATCGCCCTGCTGTACACCTGAAACTAACATAGTATTGGATGTCAACTATACTTCCATAAAAAAAATATTTACCATGTAGACTGTTTACAGTCGTTAGCAAATTCTTTTCTCAGTGAGCCAGGAAATAGGTCTATAATTTGGCAACAGAGAGCTGCAGTTCTCCTGTTTAATTGGAGGTTAAAGCATGGACTCAAACTGCAAGTTGTCAGGGGAGTGCATAGGAGAGAGAAAACCACCTGTATTTTTTCCTAGTTGGAAATTTTTCCAAAGCGTAGGCTTTGTGAAAGCTATTCCCACAATCTTTTACGGAAGAGGTACCAAGTTTAGGGCTCCCTTTTCTCTAAACCTGTTTCCCCTCGTACCTGAACGAATCTGGGACTGGATGGGATTGAGAATTTGGGTTCTTCTCCCATGTGTGGGTCATCGAATACATTTCTCAGCTTTCTGAGTTGTACAGTTAAGACATAATTCTTCACTGTGTGTTCAATAACGTGACCTCATGCTATGTATAAGGACCTGAACTACACCAGAACTACAGAAACTGAACGGAAATAAGACACAGCCTATTCCTTCAAGGAATTTTTACTCCAGAAGGGTATGAGTTTACTGTTTACTGAGTTACAAAAACCACCTCTCTGAGTTGACAGGATGAAAGCAAAGGTTGGCCTTTCTCCAGAGGCATTTAGCTACTGCTCCTATTAAAGGGATTTTCAGGGTAAAGTCTGATTACCGTACAGAGAACTGCTGACTGTCAGCTCTCTTGACCCCTTGGGAAACATGGAAGCTGGGTGCCCAGCTGCCCATGCAGGTGGGCATTCAGTTCAGTGCCTCCCACACAGAGACCAAACCCAGGAGTTCCCACTGATCACAGTAATTTCCAAAGAGCAGTGATTAAACTAGTTAAACTAAATGTTCTAGTTAATACAACATTCTGAGTATGTTTAATTTGCTCTCAAGTGCGTTTAAAAATAGAAAAGAAACCAATGCTGCTTCATAGTACTTTGTTTGAGGATGTTATTTTTTTTCTCCCCAAAATGACTTACAAAAAATAATGCAAACCAAAAGTTTTTTTTTTTTAATCAAATGAAATGCCTGTTTATCTTCAGTATATATGCTAAATTTATACTCTTGTTAACTTTATTTTAGTGCGTGGGGGAGATATTACCATGGGGCCTGGAATTCATTCGTTCTTTAGTTCATTCATTCACTGTTTGAGTGCCCACCTCATGTCATGTCCTTGGAACCCTTTGGAAACACTCTTTCCCATTCGATCGACTTTCTCCAGGCATGTGGGAAATGGCTCTTTTTCTTCAACCAGAGAGTGGCTCTTCAGGGTGAAGATAAAGCCATTGAGTGTGAGAATGTGTGTTCACTGCAGTCCTAAGGGTGCACTTGGCTATCTCCTTAAGACTACAGCCTAACCTTCAGATGTATTTCTGAACCAGATGGGCAGTCAGGTGACAGAATTACACGGTGACATTAAACTGGTTTTAAATTTACCGGAGCCAGAGGATTAGATCCTCTAGTTCTGCTCTGCTCCATCAAATGGAAAAGGCGAGGAAGTTGGATGTCAATACAAATGACTTTGGGGAAACTCATTTATAACCTTCAAGATAAGATCACGTGGACCTTGACATCTGGAAGAAATGACAGTCACTCTGTTTAGGGGCAACATTATCTCCAAGCTTGAACATTCACATTGGCACCCAAGTTTTTTCCGTAGAAGAAAATCAGATAAGTCCTTTAGATTCACATCCACCAAAGAATAAATAGAAAGAGATGGTTGACAATCAGCACAGAGGAGCCAGCTAGGCACTGAGATGGCCCTGCAGACCTTCCAAAGGTAGGACAGGAGACACACGAGGAAAGGAAAAAGTATGCAGGTCACATTGGTGCCAACGGTGTTAACTTCTGCACGGTCACTCGGGCCACCAGTTTGGTGGGACAACGTTTCAGTTATTCTGTCTCTCAGTGGAAGGGACTGTAGTCATTCCACTGAAAGTGGAAGTTATCTTTAGCAGGAAAGATTCCCTTACATGGATCCAGAGCTTTTCCTCCAATGTGGGACCTGATGAGTTACTTTACAAATGACTGTTCCCAAACTAGTTGGGTCATGCTGTGGAGAGCTGTTTTTCAGAGTTCGTGGGTATGGAGTTTTATTCCAGGCTTTGTGGCAGGAAGTGGATAATACAAATATTATAATAATACAGATGGCACCAAAGGAGGTGGCTTAGACAACCATAAACAAGAATAGTTAAGAAACTATCGCATTGTACCAGAGAAAACAGAATACTCATCTAATTCAAGGGTAGGTACCATAATTCACAATTGTCATTAATGAGGGAGCATTCTTTTTTCCTCCAAAAAAGGTGAAAGGCAATTACCTGAATTTTTTTCTGTTTGTCATTGGTCCAAAGTCCCTTTCCACGTTGCAGCCTTAATATAGATTTCCAAAGCACGTGACGATACACTGGAGAGACGTAGTCACGTTAAATCTATCGTGTGTGTGTTTTTCATACTTGCTCGCAGAGCCGCATGTGAAGCTGGTGGTTATGCCAGAGTTAGTGTCTGGGGGGTAGGGTGTAGGGGGGTACAGCGACACAGCACCATGAGGGCCTGGCCTGGAGCATCAGCCACGGGACGGTGAAGGAGGGGAGGAGAGCAGAGAGTTCAGAGGGAGAACCAGAGTTCCTAGCCCTGGATCGGCGTTTGATAGACAGAGAGATGAAAGAATCAGAGTTTTCACGGTTTCAAGCAAATATGACTGTGACTAAGCAAAGATGCTCAATTCTGTTTTAGGGAGAGACGGGATGCACAGGTGAGCATATAACCTATTTGAGCTTTGGGAGAGGGAGGAGAGGGTCATTAGTTAGTGATGTAGAGGTGCTGGTAACAAAAAAGCTGTTGGAGAAGAATGTAGGGAGAGAGGTTTAGGGAATACTGGCATTTGGGGAGAAAAGAGGAGAAAAGGGGCTTGTGAAAGAGACAGAGAAGAGAAGGACTCGATACAGGGTAACACAGCATCCACAGGGGGACCAAGTCTCAAAGAAGGAGTGCAATGGGCTGAGAGTATTATAAAGAAAAGAAATGAAGCTCTGAACATTGGGTGTATATGCCTTGTCTTTTTCCCCTCTTTTATTTTCAATTTAATTAATTAATTAATGTGTTTATTTTTGGCTGCATTGGGTCTTCGTTGCTGCGCACGGGCTTTCTCTAGTTGCAGCGAGTGGGGGCTACACTTCGTTGCGGTGCGCGGGCTTCTCATTGCGGTGGCTTCTCTTGTTGTGGAACATGGACTCTAGATGCGTGGGCTTCAGCAGTTGTGGCACGCGGGCTCAGTAGTTGTGGTTCGCGGGCTCTAGAGCGCAGGCTCAGTAGTTGTGGTGCACGGGCTTAGTTGCTCCTTGGCATGTGGGATCTTCCCGGACCAGGGCTCGAACCCGTGTACCCTACACTGGCAGGCGGATTCTTAACCACCGCGCCACCAGGGAAGCCCCGTATATGTCTTTTCTAATTAGTGATTTCCTTTCCTTTGGATATACGCCCAGGAGTGGAATTGCTGGATCATATGGTAGCTCTATTTTTAGGTTTTTGAGGACCCTCCCTACTGTTCTCCATAGTGGCTGCACCAATTTACATTCCCAGCAACAGTGTAGGAGGGTTCCCTTTTCTCCACACCCTCGCCAACATTTATTATTTTGCTTGTCTTTGTGATGATGGCCATTCTGACGGGTATGAGGTGATATGTCGTGGTGGTTTCAGTTTGCATTTCTCTGATGGTTAGTGATGCTGAGCGTGTTTTTATGTGTCTGTTGGCCACCTGTATGTCTTCTTAGGAAACCTGTGTATTCAGGTCATCTGCCCATGTTTTAATTGGACTGTTTGTTTCTAGATATTGAATTATGTGAGCTCAGTATATACTAGGAATATTAACCCCATATGAGACATATCATTTACAAATATCTTCTCCCGTTCAGTAGGTTGTCTTTTTGTTTTGTTGATGGTTTCCTTCACTATGCAAAAGCTTTTAAGTTTAATAGGTCCCATTTGGGTTGTTTTTTTTTTTGCTTTTTTGCTTTTGTTTCCCTTGCCTGAGGAGACAGATCCAAAAAAATATTGCTACGACTTATGTCAAAGAGTGTACTGCCTATGTTTTCTTCTAGGAGTTTTATTGTTTCCTGTGTTACATTTAGAGAGGCATGGACATATATACACTACCAAACGTAAGGTAGGTAGCTAGTGGGAAGCAGCCACATAGCACAGGGAGATCAGCTCGGTGCTTTGTGACCGCCTGGAGGGGTGGGATAGGGAGGGTGGGAGGGAGGGAGATGCAAGAGGGAAGAGATATGGGGACATATGTATATGTATAACTGATTCACTTGGTTATAAAGCAGAAACTAACACACCATTGTAAAGCAGTTATACTCCAATAAAGATGTAAAAAAAAAAACTTAAGTGTTCATGAACAGGTGAATGGATAAAGAAAATGTGATACATACACACACCCACACACCCACTGGAATATTACTCAGCCATAAAAAAGAATGAAATTTTGCCATTTGCAACAACGTGGATGGATATGGAGGGTATTATGCTTAGTGAATCAAGTCCAAGAAAGACAAATACATTGTTTTGACTTACACGTGGTATCTAAAAAAAAAGAATGAATATAACAAAACAGAAACAAACTCGTTGATATGAGAACAAATTAGTGGTTACCAGTGGGGAGAGGGCCAGGGGGGTGGGGGAAGGGCAAGAGATGGGCAAGAGATTAAGAGGTACAAACTACTGGGTATACAATAAGATTCAAAGATGTAACCTGCAGCACAGGGAATAGAGCCAATAGTTTGCAATAACTTTACATCGAGTATCATCTATAAAAATATTGAATCACTGTTGCACACCTGAAACCATTGATAATTAACATTGTAAATCAACTATGCTTCAATATAATTACAAAATGCTGCTGACAGAAGTTTCTTAATTTCTTGAGGAAAAAAAAGAGTAGATGTAAAAAGAGGCAGTGATGTAGACAAGCAGCATAGAGCAGGGGCGGCCAGAACCTGGAAGGGGGGGGGGCCACCCAGGAGGGGACAGGTCTGCAGCCCCACGTGCTCCGAGGACATCTGCGTCACAGGGAAGAAATTGCGTCCTGGGAAAAGGGCCAAAGTAACCCAGCAACCAGGCAATGTGGAGCACAGCAGTCAGCATTCAGAAGGCACCCCGCAGGTGTAAGGGATGTCCTGAAGGTGTATCCTGAGATATGGGGGTGCCCAGAGAGCCTCTGTGAGCAGACAGGGAAGTCTGGTGTGAGAGCAGCCTTGCAGTCCAAAGAGAGACACGGGTAAGTGCAAGGCAGTTCCAAAGAGTCTGTGATACAGCGCCGGCGCTGGGAGAGGAAGGAGAAGACAGACTGGACTGCGTAACTGACAATGAAATTGCTGCAGAGAGCGGGGAAACGGGAGATTAGGGAGCGACAGAGTACAACCAAGCGCTTCTTTATTTCTCCAGGCAGCTGGAAAACTGCACAAATATAAAAGCCTAGGGAAAGGCCCCCCAGGTGGAGAAAGGTGAAGGTGATTGAGAGGACCAAGACTCTGGAGGAAGAGAGCTAGGGATAGATGGTAAGTGAAGGTCTGGGATGGTGGCTTTGGGTGTGAGAAGCAAGCCCCAGGAGGTAGGTTAACAAGGCTTCTGGACAGCGACAAACGCCCTGATGCAGGTAGAAGGCTCTGCACGTGACATTCTGAGGTCTCCCCGACGGTGGTGCACAGGCGAGATTTAAAAGGCGTAGGGACCCTAACTCAGATCTGGCAGCTGCCTCCCAGGTAAAGGGAAGGAGGGATGCTCTGGAAGTGACATGGTGACCTTGGGCAAGTCCCCGGCTTCTTGGGGCCCGAACACCTGGTAAATGTGGAAATGTGCAGGTGTGAAAGCACCTTACTGTAACAGTAGGCACATGTAAAAACACGTTTAATGAATAAATCAATGAACACATTACTTATTTTACAGTAGCACTGTATTTGGTGCTAGGATTGCATACCAAGAGATTTACTGTTGTCTCTAGAAGCTCTCTGCACTGGAACAAAAAGATTTTTCTATAATCTCTCTATTTTTGAATCTACAGCGAAAAGCACATTCTTAAAGCTTAAAGTTGGAAAGATTGTCAGGGACTACTGCTTTGACACATTTAGTAATAGGTTCACAGAGCTGCAAGGACCTTTGGTGACCTATTCCTACACTGTCCTTTCTTAGCTGGGAAAACTGTGGCTACAGAAAAGTCAAGTGACTTGTTCCACATCAAACACTGCCAGGGAGGGGCAGCCCTGGTGGCTGGGCCTCCCATCAGCCTTACTGAGATGACTTCGCGATCTGCCCTACGCTCCCTCTAGTGAAGGTTCTCTGAGGTTTTAATACAATGAGAAGTGGGGAGCAACAAATTAGGAGTTTGGGATTAACAGGTACACACTACTATATATAAAATAGATAACCAACAAGGACGTACTCTACAGCACAGAGAACTTTACTCAGTATCTTGTAATAACGGTAGGGGAAAAGAATGTGAAAAAGAATATGTGTGGGGTGTGTGGTGTGTGTGTATGAAACTGAATTACTTTGCTGTACACCTGAAACTAGCACAACATTGTAAAATCAAACATCAATAAAACGAAAACAGAAAAATAAGTAGTGACATTTCAAATCCTATTGTTTGTTCAACTCTTATATGAAGCGTAGTCTTTTTTCTTTTAATAAATTTATCTATTTTGTTTTTGGCTGTGTTGGGTCTTCGTTGCTGCACGTGGGCTTTCTCTGGTTGTGTGAAGCATATTCTTTTTTTTTAAACAGAGAACAGGAGTATTTATTTATTTATTTATTTTAAAATTTATTTATTTATTTTGGGCTGTGTTGGGTCTTCGTTTCTGTGCGAGGGCTTTCTCTAGTTGTGGCAAGCGGGGGCCAGTCTTCATCGCGGTGTGCGGGCCTCTCACTATCGCGGCTTCTTTTGTTGCGGAGCACAGGCTCTGGATGCGCAGGCTCAGTAATTGTGGCTCACGGGCCCAGCCGCTCCACCGCACGCGGGATCTTCCCAGACCAGGGCTCGAACCCGTGTCCCCTGCATTAGCAGGCAGATTCTCAACCACTACACCACCAGGGAAGCCCGAAGCATATTCTTTTAAAAAGCAGTTTAGAACCTTTTCTCTCTGTATGTTAACAGAGAAAATATTCCTCTCTGTTACAAATTCCTAAAAGCCAGTAAAAGACATTATTTTTACACCTTTTTTTTTTTTTTTTTTGCGATACGCGGGCCTCTCACTGCTGTGGCCTCTCCCGTTGCAGAGCACAGACTCTGGACACGCAGGCTCAGCGGCCATGGCTCACGGGCCTAGCCGCTCCGCGGCACGTGGGATCCTCCCAGACCAGGGCACGAACCTGTGTCCCCTGCATTGGCAGATGGACTCTCAACCACTGCGCCACCAGGGAAGCCCAAGACATTATTTTTTATGACTTTTCTTTCTTCTGAAGGAGTCAAATTCTGAAGCAGGGGTCTCTTTAGGGGTTAAAACATATATTGACTTGCTTTTCAAAGGCTCCAGTGAATGGAGAGAGCAAATAAGAAACAAAGTAGTATTTAGAACCTTAGTGTTACATATTCAGTAAACCACAGTTGCAGCACTGTGGTTTCTTTCCAGATAGGAAAATTTTGTGAGAGATAGCCCCAGAATTCGAGGGAGTGGGAGAAAGTACATGTAAACATTATATGAGGATCCAAAAGCCCCTCTTTCATTCTGTGTCTCTGTCTCTCTGTCTGTCTGTCTCTGTTTCTATCTCTGTCTCTGTCTCTCTCTCACAGACACACACGCACACACACACACACAGACAATCTAATCACACTTGATAAATTCATGAGGGGAAAGCAGATGTGTTCATCCAGAAATTCAGGTGAGCTCACACATCTGTACATAGGTACACCCAGTGCCCTGCTTGTATGCCCAGGAGGGCCTGGACCCGGACAGTCAGACCCAGGCAGGAGTAGCAGGGTGAGGTCACCCTCCTGATGTCTGGAAATTCTTGCCCTGTCCATGGGGTGAGGCACATCTCCAGCTTTGCAAGCACAGTGTCTTCTTTTTTAATGTGAGTGGGTAAAATTAAGTTAAACTTGGTTTCCACCCTCCTGGTGTTTCTTTGTCCGTATCTAATATGCTTTTTATAGTTCATATTGTCATTAGAAAACTAATGGTTTCATTAGCGAATTATGAGGGAGAGGAATTTGGGTGGGGTTTAAATTGCTGGCTTAAAGATGGCCATTTTTGCATGAGTCATGTACCTACCTACACTCACTGCAAGGTTGACGTGTCCTATTGGTGGTTCTTCAGACATCTTTTTAGTTAAGAAAATTCTGAGGCAGAGAAGTGACTTGGAGAAAATGAAGGGCTCTCATTTAATTTTATGAACAATTCTTTATGCCTTAAGTTACTCCCATGATCTTTGAATACCTAGGACATCCTTTCTCGGGCGTCAGACCCCCCCGCAGTGGTCCTGATGCAGAGCTGCTTCATGGACCACCCAGCACAGCCAGCGGGGCATGGGGGTGGGGACAGATGGAGAGGAGGGTCCATTCTCCTTGACACATGGCTGTTGCTTTTTTCCTTAGAGAAGAGGGTTGCTTTGGCACCACAAAGCAAAGAGCACTTTACAAAGGCCTCCATTTGTACACAAATGCAAAGCACTTACCCTGGCCCTCAAATAAAGGGACCCTGCAGTTAATAAACTCTGACCGTCTGTATGAAAGAAAGTCTGATCCTGTGACATTTGTGAAACATCCTCACTCGTCCAGCCCACAGGCCACATCCACACCCCAGGTAGTGTTGTCAGTCTTTTAAAAAACTTCGATGGCTCCTAAATACGGCCCCAGTAGTTACTCGCTTGTTACAGAGGCCAGAATTTTCTTTCATTCAGAGATCTGTGTCCTTTGCAAAGGTGTATGCATGAGAATTTTCCCTGAAGCATTGTTTTGTTTTCAAAAAAGTACAGAAACAACTAGATAATCAATGACGGTAAACTTGTCCAAGGGAAAACTGTGCATCCTTTGAGAAGAAAGAAGGAAGTATGCATGACATGGTTTCTAAAGTGAATTATTAGGTGAAAAAGAATCAAGGTATAACACACCATATGTAGTGTACACAAGATCCACTTTTGTAAATTAAAAACACACACACACAGAGTAGATTCTCATTTTCCATGCTAGTTAGGGCCTATGAATTCACTGCGAACACTGAATGAGCGAATACAGAATCATTGCTCCTAGCAGAAACGGGGATAGGCTCCTTGGAGTTTTTGGTCACATTTCCATCAACCGATCGATACATAACCTTGTTTCCTCCTTCTTCTGTGTCTTCTTCCCTCCTGTCCCACTTCCGCCACCCCGTTCTCTCAACGAGGAGTGTGTATTTTCTGAAGAGATCTACAGACAAGATCTTATTGGAGCCAAGTTTATCATAATGAATACCCACTGAATCAGGCTCTTTGCAAAGTTGGTCAATATAATTTTGCAAATGAAGAGCGTTTTACAAATGCTGAGTGTGACACTCCGAATATGAGTTCTCTGGGTAATTTGTGTTACAGAATATTACCCATCTCCCTGCACCTTGGGAAGACTGGACTTCAGGGCACTTGAACTCTGCAAATACTCTTGCTTTAATTCTTACCTGGTTCTCAGAATGGACGCTTAATACGTAGGAAACAACTTGACTAATATTAAGGATGTAACGGCAGCTATCAAGTTGTATGTGACACACATGTGGAAATTCCCTTCAAGTAGATTCCAGTTTCTGTCTCTCCCCCCAACCTTGTTGGTGGCAGAAGAGGTGACAAGTCCCCAGGTTTGGTCTCCACCTTCCCCAGGACATCCAGAACTCAAGAGCGTCCTTTTCTGGCTTGTCCCAGCTCCTGTGCTTGGTTTCTTGGATTATTTTTGAAGGCTTGCCATTCATAACTTGTAACTTTAGAAAAGAGACAAAAGCTTTAATTTTGTCTAATGTTTCCTTCCTTGCATATATCACAGTGTTCTTTTCTTTTGCCACCTATGGAAAGTAACCTCCCTGAAAGACTTTCTTCCTAATTAATCAGGAGATTTTCACTTTCCCCCAGGTACTTCCTGTGATTTATTGTAACACTGGTTAAAAGCATGCTGAAGCTGAGCTGACAATGGGTAAAGAAAAAGATGTATAAGACATGCACACATCCAATTATATTTGGGATTCATTAGTATTAATGGTCTCCCGTGGGCTGTTACCCTCTGTCCATCGTTAGTTTGTAACCTAAAGTCATTCAAATTTCTGTGTAATTGGATTTCTGCCAGATGGATCAATTCCATCCATCACTGTATTTCTTCTCAAACATTGAGAATACTGTCTTTTAAAAATGTTTGTATGCCTATACACGTATATAATCAAGATGTGTAAAAACACCCCTTTGTTTGAAAAGTTAACAGCCTTGTAAAGAATAACTTTGGCAACAAATGGTGAAGTTTATTTTAAGAATAAACTTTGTTCATATGTGGACCTCTGAAAATCAAAATAGGAAGATTTATCAAGTGTTTATTTTTCTTACCAAATATGACAGTTACCCACAAGTAGAACAGGTTGTAGTTACTGCAGATCCTGTGTCTGTAAAACCACAGGTTTTTAGGAAGAAGCATTTGGACACCTCGTGGTCTGCATCGTTTAAAGCTGCATCTGTACATAGGAGCCTTTGGTAAAATGAAATGGACCTTTTTGGATCAGAACCAGTGTGCTCCACTGGCCAAGGCTTTCTGGAGTTACTGTGGATGCTTCTGGCTGGGAACTCGCCGGGATCAAGTTCTCTGTGGTTGGTTTAGTGTCTTTGTCCTGTGAGTGTACATTGCAAGGTGATGCTGCCGTCCACGGTGAAGCGCGCACCCTCGGTGCTTTGCCCCATTTACATATCACCATCCAGCCATGTCGGTGAGCACGGATGTATGAGCCACCATGACCTTGTGCACCTGAGTCACATTGGAAGGGGTTCTTCTTGTTTACTAGCCCTATAAATCTATAAATGACTACAGATAAATGACTTAGACTCCTCCAATGCACACAACCATCCAATTCTCTTCCTAAAAGCAGAGACCAGGTGCAGCACCAAAGCATCACCAGATGATGCCTTGGTGAGCATAGGCATAGGACAGTCAGATGCTGGTCCTGTCCTGTGGGTCCAGGGACCATTGCCTGTTCCTATTCTGATTCTATATAAGGGATGTGGAGAGGTGCCTCCCTCCTGAGACCACCATTCCTTAGGCCAGGGGTAGCACACCGCAGGCCACATCCAGCCTGCTACCTGAATTTTTTTGTTTGTTTGTTTTTTTGCGGTACGCGGGCCTCTCACTGCTGTGGCCTCTCCCGTGGCGGAGCACAGGCTCCGGACGCGCAGGCTCAGCGGCCATGGCTCACGGGCCCAGCCGCTCCGCGGCACGTGGGATCTTCCCGGACCGGGGCACGAACCAGTGTCCCCTACATCGGCACCACTGTGCCACCAGGGAAGCCCCTGAATTTTTTTTTTTTATTGGAGTATAATTGATTTACAATGTTGTGTTAATTACAGATGTACAGCAAAGTGATTCAGTTATACATGCATATATATGTATTTTTTTCAGATTCTTTTCCCTTATAGGTTATTACAAAATATTGAGTTTCCTGTGCTGTACAATAGGTCCTTGTTGGTTATCTGTTTTATATACAGTACTGTGTACATGTCAATCCCAAACTTCTAATTTATCTTTCCTCTTTCCCCTTTGGTAACCATAAGTTTGTTTTCTATGTCTGTGGGTTTAGTTCTGTTTTGAACCATAAGTTCATTTGTATCTTTTTTTTTTCAGATTCCACCTATAAGTGATATTGTATGATATTTGCCTTTCTCTGTCTGGCTTACTTCACTTAGTATGATAATCTCTAGGTCCATCCACCTTGCTCTAAATATTTCATTCTTTTTTATGGCTGAGTAATGTTCCATTGTGTATATGTACAACATCTTCTTTATCCATTCATCTGTCAATGGACATTTATTTTTAAATGTTTTTCTATAAGTGATTTTGTCTTTTTAAAAATTTATTTATTTTATTTTTTAAAATTTATTTTGGGCTGTGTTGGGTCTTTGTTGCTGCACGTCGGCTTTCTCTAGTTGCAGTGAGCAGGGGCTACTCTTCGTTGCAGTGCGCGGGCTTCTCATTGCAGTGGCTTCTCTTGTTGTGGAGCACAGGCTATTGGCACGCGGGCTTCAGTAGTTGTGGCACTCGGCCTCAGTAGTTGTGGCCCGCCGATTCGAGAGCGCAGGCTCAGTAGTTGTGGCACACGGGCTTAGTTGCTCTGTGGCGTGTGGCATCTTCCCTGACCAGGGCTCGAACCCGTGTCCCCTGCATTGGCAGGTGGATTCTTAACCACTGCGCCACCAGGGAAGCCCCTGTCAATGGACATTTAGGTGGCTTCCATGTCCTGGCTATTGTAAATAGTGCTGCAATGAATACTGGGGTGCACGTATCTTTTCAAATTATGGTTTTCTCCAGATATATGCCCAGGAGAGGGATCACAGGATCATACGGTGCGGCGAGCCGCTTCTGACCAGCAGAATGACGAATCACCACACGCTAGATTCTTCTCGCATCACACTTTATTGGAGTACAGCTTGGTTTCGGGCGGATGGAAGGAAGACCCCGTACGCTCGAGCCTGTCTGCTTATATAAGGGCTTAAGGACTCGTGTAAGTCCCTGATTCGTCCGTATGGTTATCGCATTTCGCAAGCCGGACTTTGGATAGGCCACTGCTTCAAAACCTGATTAGCATATTAGGTGCCTACGCCCTAGCGGCATACTTAGTGCATGCGTAATGGCTATCCGGCCGCGCCCTACATCTCCCCCTTTTTTCTTTTCGACCATTGCAGCGGACATTGACCTGTACCAGTGCTCATACCGGGGTATGTACACGGTGTACCGGTAGTTTCCGCTTGCATTCGCAGACACCCTCCTGCGTGCAATGCTCGCAATCGAACTGCAGGGTGCAAGGGCTGTCTTCACGTGGCATGGGCTCCTCATGGAGGTGCAATGGTAACGAGACCTCTCCGTGCAGAGGCAGCCCCTAGGGCCGATCCCCTATAGAGGTGCAATGGCGGCAAGGCCCCTCTGTGCAAGGGCGATCATATGTTTTTTAGGGTGGAGAGCCAGGCTGCGGGGGACTCGCCTTCACTGATGGCCACAAGCGCCTGAGTGAGCATTATCCTATCTCGCCGGGTTCGAATGCGAATACGACAGACCAACCAGAGACACAACACTATCCCAAACAAACAGCAGGCTGTGAACAGTCCCACACCCACCCATTCCTTAAAAAAGGAAAATGCTCTAGCTAGCCATGCGGTAAATTCTCCAAGAGTCACTGGATCCACTCTGGTTGCATTCAGCTGCAGGATATTCAACTTCTGCTTAAATATCATCTTCTCCGCCTCGCGGGACCAATTTCCCTTTAGGAATTCTCCAATCTGCTTGCTCTTATTCAGAGCATCCAATCTGTGCTTAGTGGCCTAGCACAAGCCGTATTCATCTCACAGCTAGTGGAATACAATACTGGGAGAATGGTACTTTGAGAATGAACGGGGATGGGGACTGGCCAGGTTCGGCTAATTCCCCAAAACGTCTTGATCTCCGCCTTGAGCAGGGGGAAGCTCATCAACAGTATCCAGCCCAGTGTCACTCCTTGAGCGCTCCACATCGTTCTTGGGATTATCTTCCACGACTCTTGTTAACCTTGTCGGGACCCAAATCGGATCTTGATCCTGAGACCAGACTTCTCTGGGTATGAATGTACACTTTGGCGGTTCCCGAACCGCAGCGCCAGGGGGGGCGCTAGCAATAAAAGCGGAAGTCTGAGTACATGTTAAAGCTTTTGATTTAGCAGAAGCACAAAATGGCGGACGAGCACCCGCAGAGGCACAAAATGGCGGACGAGCACATGGGGAACTGCCATATCGTCCTCTTTCATATTCGGCAGCTGCTTCTTCCAGATCCGCCTCCTCCTTGGGATTCAACTCATCTTGAGACAAATAAAGCGCTTTAAATTCATCTAAAAGTGGATACAATCCTGGCGTTGCATCCGATTTTTCTATTTGTTTTTCTCTCTTTTTCCTAGGATTCTTAGGCCTATCTACCGTAGTCCCTATATTTTCATTTTCTGACGCACTATCTTGATGTATGCTAAGAGCTTTACGGCCCATCTGTACAATATCTTCGCATTTCCCTTCTCTTAAGCACGAATGTATCATTCTCCATAACGGAAACGTGCCTCGAGAGAGCTCCCCCATTTTGTGACGATCAGCCAAGTCCTTCCCCAGTTTTTCCCAAGATGGAACAGTCAGGCTTCCAGACACCGCAAACCATGGGGCGGCACCATCAATATCCTGCAACAGTTTACTAATAGTTTTATGTGAAATCTTAAGTCCTCGATCGTTCAGAAGGGCTTGGATGGGCTCATGGAATCCAACGGTTGGTTCCGCGGATGAACTATTCCCCATAGTTCACTCTCATATATGAACAACTTGCTAAAGCGGGAAGATCTCTGACCTATCTAATGGCCAGGGGAGACACACTCGGTCGGGCTGATGGCACCGTAGCCACACGCAGACAAAAAGTGCGACAGCTACGAAGAGAACGAAAGCGAAAATAAAATCTCGGGCTCTATTGCAGCAAAAAACATACCTAAACTGGACTACTTAACGGCGGTTCACTCCGTGTGTCGAGTTCTGAATCGGTCCTCCATGCGGGGCGCGCAGGTTCCCGGGTTTCGGCACCACTCGCGGCGAGCCGCTTCTGACCAGCAGAATGACGAATCACCACACGCTAGATTCTTCTCGCATCACACTTTATTGGAGTACAGCTTGGTTTCGGGTGGATGGAAGGAAGACCCCGTACGCTCGAGCCTGTCTGCTTATATAAGGGCTTAAGGACTCGTGTAAGTCCCTGATTCGTCCGTATGGTTATCGCATTTCGCAAGCCGGACTTTGGATAGGCCACTGCTTCAAAACCTGATTAGCATATTAGGTGCATACGCCCTAGCGGCATACTTAGTGCATGCGTAATGGCTATCCGGCCGCGCCCTACAATACGGTAGCTCTATTTTTAGTTTTTTAAGGAACCTCCATACTGTTCTTCATAGTGGCTGCACCAGTTTACATTCCCACCAACAGTGTAGGAGTGTTCCCTTTTCTCTGCACCTTCTCCAGCATTTAGTATTTATAGACTTTTTGGTGATGGCCATTCTGACTGGTGTGAGATCTGACCTGCTACCCGTCTTTATAAACGAAGTCTTATTGGGGCACCGTCATGCACATTTGCCTGCGTATTGTCCATGACTGTTTTCACTCTATATCAGCTGAGTTGAGTAGTCACAACGGTGACCGTATGGCCCACGAAACTGAAAACGTTTACACTCTGGCTTAGGCCAGAAAACCCTGTTTTCTGTCACGTGTCCTTGGCTTGTTGGCAGGTGACTATGGAGACGGGATGAAAACAGACACACGGTGAGTCAGTTGTGAGTAGAGTTGAAATTGAAAGAATGCTCTTAGCTGGAGTTCAGGTCACAGCCAGGGGGAGTGCAAGGTGAAGGTATGGGGAAGCAGAACATGGTCAGGAAACAGAGGGGTGTAGAACTGAGCCAGAGAAGGCAGAGATGCCAGGAGATGAGAGAGAGAATGACTATAGATCCCCGAGGCCAAGATTAGGTTGTTCTTCAAGCTCCCAGCGTCTCTGACAACTGTCCAGCCCATGCGTACAGGCACATAAGCCTCTGTATAAAGTCAAGGAGCTCTCCTTCAATTAAGAGAGGGACTAAAAGAGACCATTATGTGCTCATACAGCTCAACGTAATAAAACCCCCAAATAACCCCATCAAAAAGTAGGCAGAAAAACTGAATAGACATTTCCAAATCGGGAATGCAGATGGCCGGCAGGCAAAGGAAAAGATGCTCAACATCACTAATCATCAGGGAAATGCAAATCAAAACTACAATGAGGTATCATCTCATACCTGTTAGAATGGCCATCATCAAAAAGGCTACAAATGACAACTGCTGGAGAGGGTGTGGAGAAAAGGGAACCCTCCTACACTGTTGATGGGAATGTAAACTGGTGCAGCCACTATGGAGAACAGCATGGAGGTTTCTCAAAAACTGAAAATAGAACTACCATATGACCCAGCAATTCTACTCCTGGGTATATATCCAAAAAAAAAAATCCCACTATTTCGAAAAGATACATGCACCCCAATGTTCAGAGCAACATTATTTACAATAGCCAAGACCTAAGTGGCCATCCACAGATGAATGGATAAAGAAGACGTGAGATATATGTATGTATGTATGTATGTATGTGTATATATATATAAATGGAATACTACTCAGCCGTAAAAAAGAAAGTGATTTTGCCATTTGCAGCAATATGGATGGACTTGGAGGGCATTGTACTTAGTGAAATAAGTCAGACAAAGACAAATACTGTGTGATATCACTTATATATGGAATCTAAAAAATTCAGCAAGCAAACTAGAGAATATAATAAATGGAAGCAGGTTCACAGATGTCGAGAACAGACTAATGGTCACCAACGGGGGGGTGGGCAATATAGGATTGGGGAGGGGCAGGTACAAACCACTGGGTGTAAGACAGGCTCAAGGATGTATTGTACAACATGGGGAATAGAGCCAGTGTTTTAAAATAGCTATAAATGAAGTATAACCTTTGACAATTGTTTGAGAATAAAAAATTTAGAAAAAGAGAGACCAGTGTGTGCTTGTCCATCATGTGGCAGATTTAATTCCCTTATTTCTCAGTTCCTATGCTAATAGATTCCCCCCTTTAGGTCCCAGTATTGGCAATAAACACCAGTAAATTCGCTTGGGTGGAACAGTCGTGTGATGTAGTGGACGAGAACCGTGTTCACAGAAAACTGAAATGTAAAGTCGTCTGCAGTGAAGATACCTCACACCTCATGACATTAACATTTCCCCTTTCATTTCATCAGTTTAGTCATTCTGTAAATATTGAGGACCTACTAAATGTAAAGAACCTGTGAATGACAGTTTGATGGTTGAGAACATGATGTAACAAGACCCACTCCCAGGGAACGTAATTACACAACCCTGTAAGCAGATTGGGTTGGGTACACCGACAACCGCCATATGGGGAAATCAGTGGTGATTAAAGGTCATTGAGTCAGTATATGTAGCAGACTCAGGACGCACTGACGCATGTGCCAGGCACCACAGGTACTGACCTGGGGGAGGCTGAGCCTTTGGCTTTGGAAGAACGGTCCTGCTGCCCGCAAGGAGGAGGAGTTGCTCCCTCTTTAGAGACAGGGAAGCCGTCCTGCGGTGTCCTGCAGGTGAACGTCACTGGTGAGTCCATAAAGGGAGGAAAGGGTAAATTGTACAATAGAGTACCATCCAGTAGCTGAAAGAAGTGAACTAGAGCTACATGGGTCAGTACTGATGGATCTCAAATCTAATGAGCCGAAAATAAGGTGCAAAACATTCTTACAGTATGAGACCAACTATATGGTATTTGAAAACATGGAGAGATAAATTAGGAGTTTAGGATTAACGTACATACACTACTGAACATAAAATGGATGACCAACAAGGACCTGCTGTATAGCACAGGGAACTAGAGTCAGTATTTTGTAATAACCAGAAGGGAAAAGAATCAGAAAAAAACCCCCATGAAACCAATACTTACATATCGCTTAGCCTAGCATGCATATGTGGTGTGAATATATTTTTTAATGTTTAGAATTGATAGCTACCTGGATAGCTTGTAAATCTGGGGAAGGAAGGCGGGAAATGGCACTGAAGAGGCATATGCTGGGTTACAACTATACCTTAACATTTTAATTCTCCTTTAAAAAAACAAACAAACAAAAACAAAAAGAACAAGTCCTAACCATGAAGGAAGTACAGTAAAATGGATGTTGGGAACATGCACATTTATTTTATTAGTCTCAGACCTTTTCTTTTTGAAACATCTCAGAAGAGAAAAGGAGAAAAGCCCGAGTGTGTTTATAGCGAAAACGATTCCAAAGAAAGGAAGCGTGGATGGTTACACTCAGGGCATCTCCCAGGCCGGGTGATGTAGATTAGGACCCAGTTTGAGCTGAGTTCCTCAGTTTTCTTATGTGCTGAATCGTACTAGTCGAGAGAGTGAAATTCGCTTTGTGGTGGCGTGACGGCACCACGTCCTGTGGTCAGAGTTCATAAGTGAAGCCTGGAGGCGGCCGTATTTGAGCCCAGGCCCTGTGCAGCCCGCAGGTGGGCAGCTGAGCACAGGCGGGCAGGGCACAGGGCTTCTGGGGACTCTGGCATGTACTAAGAGGCTAAGGTTCCAAACGTTTTGGGGCCAAGGCCTCTTCCAGATTATGAAAAAACTTATGAGCCATCTCCTTAGACAAACATGCACTCGTGTGTACGTCCATAAACACATGATTGCATCCATTTCCAGACGCTCAGAGACCATGGCATCTGAGAACCTTGGTTAAGGACCTCATGGGTAGACACATTGCCTTGGATAAATTTGGTCAAATTCTCCAGCGAACACAACTGTGCTGCAGCTTCTGTAACGACACGGGACTCTGGACTGCAGACTCAGGAAAGGGTTTGTGCCACTAGGCGTTGACCTAGACGCCCTGCTAACCGCCTTGGATCACAGATGACCCAAATGCACAGAATCTGTCCGTGCTCTGATTGTTCTGTGATGATTCTTGAACGGTTCTTTAAAGAATGAAGCTACCAGGCATAGGAAATTCCTCAGCTTGTCTGTCACCTCGTATGCCACCTTGTGTGCAGTCATCTGGGTGGTATCATCCAGCCGAAGGATTGCATGGGAAAGCGAATTCAGATGACAAGCGCATTCTTGGCATCTAACTCTGACCACCAATGAAGAATGTGACTAAGGAATGACATTTTTAGTAAAAGGTCACAGACAGAGTGAACTTAACACATTTTTATTCACTGGGTGGCAAACAGAAACAAAATCTCAGAAACTGGGTTCATTGAATAAATATTGCAAGTGACTGATGTATCCAAATATGCTTAATACAGACAGTCTCTCATCCCAAGGGCTATGTTTTTTTTTTCTGACTGTTACACATTTTAATTCACGATTTAAATACTTAATGACTCTTTTATAACATCCATTTCTCATTCTTCTGAAATAATATTTACATGATTGTTAGTTTGATTGGACAATTAAAATGCACTTAAGTGAGATATAAACTAAGTTTCTTTTTCTTGTCTTCTTTCTTAGACAATTCATCTAGTCATTGTTGTTCAAATACTTTAACCATTTTTTTTCCTCTGAACTGGCTGACCAGCTACAGTATATAAAACCAGTGACTCAAGTCATCTATTTTGAAATAACCAGTATAAATAGGTGCAGTCTGGTTACACCACATTTTAAACAACTGTCCAGCCAAATGAAATGCAAAAAGGAAAAAGAAAGGACTGCAAATCCCTTGAAATGTGTGCTTCCAGCTGACTTTCAGAACAGGTCCACATTTATGTAGCTGTGTAAAAAGCAAGGAAAAGAAACCAGAAATTCCAGAATATTTTCAAACTGCCTTAGACATTTTGACACTGTACTATTTTTCTCTGCCAAGAGAATAAATGAGTGGTTTGCCCTCTGGGGGAAAAATCTATTTAAAAGAGAAAATATTTTAAATTCTTACTGTTACAGGGGGAAAAAACAGGAGTTCTTCGTAGTGGGGGGATGGTATATATGTGTTCGGGGGCACAGTGACATGTATTAATGTGGGGTCTTGTTTGCTTGTAGTTATTTTCTTTCTTCTTCCATCGATCACACATTTCTGTGATGAGTACTGGTCATGCGAATGTTCTGCCTTCACGCAGTTACAGTTTTAAGGAGGAACCCGAGGGAACAGCAGTGTGTTATGAGGGTGAAATAATCCCTCATAATCCCATGGGGAACAGAGGCCAAAGGCAGGACAGATTACGTTGTGAACTGCGTTCGTGAAGCATAGATTGTCCCTGGCGCGTGGAGGTGAAGGAAGAGGTGAGGCTTCTGCCTTCACAGAGCCTGTTTTCACACCTTTTGTCCGTATAGTTAATGGAGCTGCCCCCTCACTGTGCTATAATTACCTGATTACCCTTTAATCTGCTCTGTAAAGTTCTCCAGAGTTGGAACAGTATTAATTCGTCTCTGTTTCCTAGTGATTAGCGCAGGGCCAGGTGCCTGGTGGGTACAAAATGCTTGCTTTTTGTTTGAATGAATGAAAGGATGGATGGATGCATGCAGGCATGGAAGGATGCTTTGTATTTAGAAAGAAATGTACTTGGGCTATGATTACTTCAGTGGAAAAGACAACACAGAAGAAAAAAATGCAATACACAGGGTGTGGTAGTACATAGAAATATTTTGACTTGGATTTTACAAATTATAAATTATTTCCCCGTATGCCTGGCCCTTCCAAAATTTCACACTCATGCATGCACCAGTATGCTTGTTAAATTGTTGGACTAAACTCTCCTTTGATTTTGAAGTATATTCCTTCATTGAGATGACAGTTTTTAACTAGTAAAGAAAGTTTTCCAATTAAAACCCGAATTTTGCCATGTGTACCTCAGTTATGTGAAAATACAGTTATGTGTACCTCAGTTATGTGCTTAGTACATTGGAAAAAATCTTAATTCTGTTAAACTCTTTCAAATGGTATTACATACCAAAGCGGACACCTTTAAACTACCCATGGAGGAAAAATAAAATAGCTCTGGAGAAACAAGGACAGCAAGCAGACAGCTGGAATTTTGGGGAAATGTCTGCGGTATTTGGGTTTATTTTTAAGGGAAAGAAAAAATTTCCATCAAATTTTATAAGACAATAACATTTAAAAAATCTCATGCTCACTAAGAATCTTCATAATACTGATGTAGAACTCAGATTATGTTTTATTCATGAATTATAGGTTTTTTGGATGGAGGTGGTTAGGGTAAGAAACAGGTTTTTATAAGCTTCTTCCATCCCCTTTAATTACCTTCTCATCCTACCTCAATGCATACACTCACATGGACACTCACATCATTTTATTTTCATTTTTCATGGGACCCATGTGTCCACACCACCACACCAGACATAAATCGGGCAGCATTCCAGATTTTCACCGGGACATGAAAGGGAGATCACACATAAAACATTCAGTAACGTGTAGGCAACTTGAAAAGTGCTTGAGACAGAAGCGAAAAACAAAGAAGGGAGAAAGAGGCTTTCGAGTCTTGGGTCTTTTTTAGCTGATGTTTCAGAAGGTGAAGAAGTTTTAATGATGTGCTTCCTCAGCAGAGGGGGAGAATAGCTCCTCTGAACCATTCTCTGTGCCTCGGAGCCCCGCAGCTGGAGCAGGATGGAGCTGAGCCCTGCCCTCTCCCCACCAGGTCTCAAGCGCGGCTTCAGGACAGGAGGGTCCTTCAGGCTTTCACCGATCCTGTCACAGCTCACCTCTCCCCTCACCCTGCCCATGGGAAGGCACGCTGATTAACATAAAAATGGCTGTATTCTATTACTCAGCCCTAAAAAAGAATGAAATAATGCCATTTGCAGCAACATGGCTGGACCTAGAGATTTTCATACTAAGTCAGACAGACATCACATGTTATCACTTGTATGTGGAATCTAAAATAGGACACAAGGCTCCCCTGGTGGCGCAGTGGTTGAGAGTCCGCCTGCCGATGCAGGGGACACGGGTTCGTGCCCCGGTCCGGGAGGATCCCACATGCCGCGGAGCGGCTGGGCCCGTGAGCCATGGCCGCTGAGCCTGCACGTCCGGAGCCTGTCCTCCACAACGGGAGAGGCCACAGCAGTGAGAGGCCCGCGTAATGAAAAAATAAATAAAAATAAAATAGGACACAAATGAACTTATCTATGAAACAGAAACAGACTCACTGACAGAGAACAGACTTGTGGTTGCCAAGGGGGTGGAGCTGGGGGAGGGATAGACAGGGAGTTTGGGGTTAGCAGATGCAAACTGTTCTATAGAATGGATAAACAACAAGGTCGTACTATACAGCACAAGGGAACTATTGGGTTGACCCAAAGGTTCATTTGGGTTTTCCCATAAGATGTTATGAAAACCCAAACGAACTTTTTGGCCAACCCAATATACTCAATATCCTGTGATAAACCATAATGGAAAAGAACATGAAAAAGAATGAATGAATGAACAAATAAATAATTGCTGTATTCTGTTTCAACCCTGAAAAGAGGCTCTATGCTAGGGATAAAAGAGCACAGTCCTAGTCAGAAGGCAGAGTTCAGTTCCGCTTCCCAGGATACTCTGAGTAGATCTTAAAGGGGGAGACCTCCAGCCCCGGTTCCCTCATCTGTGAGCCGAGGATGGTCAGGAGGACTTCGCCCAGTGTCTCGTGGCTCCAGGAACCAGTGCCTGGTCCCGCTGTCCCTCCCTCTGTGCTGGTGCCCAGAGCTCCCGGCCCCCTGGCCCCAGTCGCAGGCATCACAGGTGATAAGGATCAGGGCAGCAAGTGTCCACTGGCATTTGTTTATTCCACGAGAGTAGTTTTAATTTGCTTCAGAAGAGAACCTCTCCCTTGGGGTTTCTTTGGCGGCCACACTTTCTGAAACTTCCACGTCTTCAAGCCTTTGTGTCAGTATTTGGTAACCAGCCTGCAGGTTGTCAGAATCACTGGGAAAAGCCATTTACTGTGTCTCTTAGATACACTGAATGGGTCTCCTGCTGCTTCAGTTGTTGCTTTAAGGGACTCCCTTGGTTTGAGTATATTATCAGTGTCTGTTTACGTAATTTCATCTTCATCTCTAACCGTGAATTTGTTTCATAGACGTTCATTTCTTTCAGTACTGTTTAACGAGGAGAAGATAGTGGATGGTACCCAAAAGAGGAGCTTAAAAAAAATGCCTTTTTTGCATTTTTACTGTATTTTGGCAAGTTTTATCAACTCCATTATTTTATAGCTGTGGTCATTATACTGCTTATTAAAAATAGTTATTTGGAATTACTGCATTAATGTCAATCTCTGAATAACATATTTGCAAATATGGCATTTTATTTTGCCAGTGCAAATATGTATTAAATAACAATTTCTGTTGCTAAGTGTGGATATGAAAACGGTAAGCTGGGACAAAGTGAGAGAGTGGCATGGACATATATACACTACCAAACGTAAAATAGATAGCTAGTGGGAAGCAGCTGCATAGCACAGGGAGATCAGCCACCTAGAGGGGTGGGGTGGTGGGGGGAGGAAGACGCAGAGGGAGGGGATATGGGGATATGTGTATGTGTATAGCTGACTCACTTTGTTATACAGCAGAAGCTAACGTACCACTGTAAAGCAATTATAGTCCAATAAAGATGTTAAAAAAAAAAGTAAAACAAAAAAACCCAGTTGGTTCTCTTGCTAAAGATAATTATTTATCCAAGTCAAGTGACATTATCTTAATAATTTTTTCAAGACAACTATTTCCAAATGTTTACTAGAGAAAATGTTCTAGGAAAAATAAAATTATAGATATGAACATATTTAACCATGTGTTGGAAACTTATATATACCTGGAAATCAGACGGTTTCGTATACAATTACATGCACTTGTACTCAGTAAATATTTGAAAGACTGTTTTCTCATCTGTAAAATAGAACTAATAGTAGCATCTTCTCATTGAGCAACTTTGAAAATGAATAAAAAGACTGTATATAGAGCTACACTCAGTGCGAGGCAGGTGGTAAGTATTTAGTCAATGGTAGATATTACGATTGAATTCATGCCATAAACAAAGCCTAGAATGATGCCTTAGGGATACAACAATAGGAATAATCAATATTTTAGATAGGGGGAGAAAGGAAGGAAATAAACAGAGATGACTCCATGTTTTGGGACCATGTAATATAAAAATAGGAATAGAAGGAAATGGGGGTCTGGGACTGGGAGAGAAGAGGAAATACTGAGTTGTGTTTGGGATCTGTTGAGTTGGAAGTGACAGAAGGTCACTGCGGTGAAGATGCACTGTCACTGTCTCACGGGTTGGACCAGAACTTTTATGTTGTTGTCATTTACTTGTTTTTCCAAGAGTTGTATATTGGGAGCCAACTGTGTATACTAAAGGCTGCACTTACAGGAGAAACCCGGGAGGGAAGCGTGTGAGTTTGTGAGTCAGTTTTCTGGGGGAATGAGGGGTGAGGATGACTGTGCCAGGCGTGAAGAGTTGCTGGATGACAAACGGGAGCAGAAGTAAGTGGAGGGAACCTCCAAGGAAGCAGCGCAAGAGGCTGAAGATGCATCGAGAGCACTGGGTGAGGGGAGAAGAGGGCTTCCAAGAGCGACGCGTGTTCAGGAGCCTCACTTCTATTGGCATCGAACATGGTTTTTAGAGTTAAGGATCATCCTTGTAAGTTACAGTGATAGAAAGTGAAGCTAAAGATAGACTATTCTTGGCTTGTATCTACCATATTTACAGATGAAGAGGGTTGCACGTGTCTACGTTCTGTAGTATGAAATCATTGTTTTCATGAAAGTGAAGGTATTGAAGCAGCTGTTCAGCGAACAGTGAAGGATGTGCTTTTGCCCGAATCCTGAACGTGCGTTGCTCAAAGGCTCGAAAATGCTCAGTTCTGCAATCTTCTGCATCGTTCGTAGTAAACCAGATCTATTTCCGTTAAATAATGCTTTCCTTCTTTTGTTATGTGTAGTAGCACAGGTTTTCTTTTAAAGGAAAAAAAAAAAAGAAACCCAGATGTTCTGTCTCAGTGACTGTGTGCAAACAGAAGAAGAAAGTGGGGGAAAGGTCTTCAGAATCCACTGTGAGGGACTGTGTCTGATGTCTACAGGCCAACACCCCATCACCAAAGGAGCACTCTGGTCCTGCTGGGTTCAGCTCAGAGCAACAAATCTGTACTGACCGCCCATTTCTGAGCAAACCACAAGCTCACAATCTTCAAGGGCGAGGAGACAATTATGTAAATAACCTTGACACAAAGGAGAGCGTGTGGGTCACCATGAGACGTTTCCAAAGGACTTCAGGTTCTAAGGAGAAAAAGCCCACCTTGTTGAGGGCGAGGAAGAATAGCCTCCTGGAGAAGGTGAATTCGAGGGAAGTGAAGAGCTGGGAGCCATGTAAACAAGGAGTGGAGACAGGCTTGGTACCCTGTGCTCCTGGGCGATGAGCGTCCTGTTGGCTGGAGGAGAAAGGACATAAAAGTGGCAGCGCTAGGAGATTGGGATGGAACAGACGGTGGGGGGGCACCCCAAGTGCCAATGTGCAGTGTGGGGAATTCCTGGCCCATTGGGGGGTGGTGAAGAGGCCTTGCTGGATCCTGAGCGGGGGAAAGACATTGCTGGAGCAGAGGTTTAAAGACTGACAGGTTGCAGTGCGTGCTGTGCTCTGCAGTGAAGACAGAGGGGCTGAAGGAAGCGGCTGGAAACTATGGTTGTAGCCTCACAGTCCGTGGAAGCCTGAACGGGATGGAAGGAAAAGGGAAGGCCCTCCACTGGGGTCTTCCGAGATGCAGGCCTCTGGGAACATTTCCTGTGGGATTCCGCAGAGCACACGTCTGCAGGGTTGTCTTCGTTTTCCACTTTGCCCCCGGTTATTTGGTGCAGACAGAGCTGTGCTCTGATTTTGCACAGGGGAACCTTGGCTGTAGAAGACCTCTTTTGTTCTATATTAATGGGCTCTTCTCACCTTCTTGGGCCAGGAAAGTGGATCCTTAAGTCAGTTGCTGCCTCTCGTCTGTGTGTCCTGGGTCCTCACATGGCCAAATTCCACCAGGGGTTCAGGACCATAGAAGACAGTATGGTTGCCCCAGGAGCTTTAGAGATGCTTCTTCATTACTCTAGAAAGACAGCTGCTTCCCCTCGTCCACTGTGGCTTGGACATCGCATGTCTGCCCTCTGGGTTCAGGCCTCAGATACAGCTCTACCTGGTACTCCATCAGGAGCAACTGGTGTGCTTGAAAATGTATTGCTGTATTTATTTTTCATGAATCTCAGTCTCCTACTCAGCGAAGAGAATAATCTCTCGCAAAGAGCATTTTAGTTAGTGATATCATATTATTTATTCACCTATTATAGCTTTGCAATATTGAGATGAGTTTAATTCTACTTCTAACACAAATAACTGTAAAACAAGAATCAGTGTGTAACCGAACCCACGTCCAGCTGCTTGCCGCTCATAAGCCAACAGTTCAAGAAACAAGTGTCAGTAGAAATGAAAGGTGCTTTAATCAGAAAAGCCGGCAGCCTGGGAGAAGGTGGACTCATGTCCCGAGACCAACTTTGAAGATGCTGCTCAGCAATGTAAGTTTTTAAAGGGAAAATGGGGGAAGAGTTTCAATGAATCATGGAGGCAAGGGGTTGGGTTCTGCATTATTCTCCATTGTGTGCAGACTGGCTGACTCTTTTTCAGATGTTATCTTATCTGCGTGATCTGCCTGCAGGATTGCTAAGGGGGCTGTTAGCGGTAGAGAACTCGCCATTCTTTAACTGCTTAGTTCTTCATTCTTCTTTCAATCTAGAAAAAGAATCAACAGGTTAGACAAGGCATGGTGTACATTCAGGAGAGCGCAAGTCAGGAGTCAGTTTCAATCGTTTAGTGATCTGATTCCTATAATTAGGTTCTTTTAAGGTTAGAGGGGAACAGAACTGAGCAAACAGAAAAGGGGCAAAAGAGCTGCTTTCAAATGATTAGCCAATTGTTCTTGGCCTTGCTTTTCTCATCCTTTCACCTAATGAAAAGCAAATTTAGTTTTCTTCATTTATGAATCAAATGAACATCCTAGACTCATCTTCCTGACCTTTGTGCCCCACGAGGGATTCGCCACCATGCACGTGCGTGTCCACCGTGAGCCCCTCAGCTCTGGCCATGAGGCTCTGGGCTTGGACCTGTCACCCCCATTGACCAGTGCGCCTGGGATACACCTGGCTCCATCGCTAGGTGCCTTAGGACATTATTACACAGCATCCTAAAATATATTATTTTATTTTTTAACCCAAATCCTATGAATCATAGGACAATTTAGAGCTAAATAAAATGAGACGGAAATGAGCAAAAAGAAAATAAGGCCCTGAATAAAAAATCCATTTCACAAATTTTTTTTAGCCTCTACTTACATACAGTGAGTAATCAAGTCATATTTTTTAATTGGGAGAAGTCTTAGGCAGGTAGTATGATTTTTAGTATTTTTTTCTCTTCCTCTTTCAAAATCTGTCTCCTCCTTAACTCATCTGGTTGATAACTGGAGCCTTTTTCAGTGAAGTCGATTTAAGTATTATAGTGTACTTTCTTAGAACAACAAAAGATAACTTATTTTACTTCCAAAGCTTTTGGAGTTTGCCTCATGGGCTGTTAGCGCCTGTGAGAAGAACAGGGTCGTCCACTCCCAGTGCTTCTAGGAGGTGCGTAGTGGTTTCCTCAACACTGCAGAATGGCCAAGGCTGTGAAACTGTTCCCTCAACCAAAGGCCTTTGTTGGTAGAAATTCATAGCTTATTTGCAAGTGATTCTGTGATTACATTTACAAATATAAATATATATCAAACCTGTATCATTGTCAGGATTTTACTAGAGAATTTAATGCAGCCTATAAAGCAAAATTAATTTCTCTTTAATTTTCCCAAATCTATCCATCTCAGTTGTTATTCTTACCTAGCAACCTCTCCAACTTCACTTTTCTTGGGAAGGTCCTCAGAATCCGAAGCACTCAAGTGACATTAAGATGTAACTATCACCAGACTTCTCGCGAGGTTTGCATTTTTATCCACCACTTAGATTCAAATGAGTCGCAGGCTAGAATATTTGGGGCACCTGCAGGCCAGGAGATGAGATGGGAAACCCAAGGAGCTTTCCTGGAACTTCTGAAGTCCTTCCTGTCTGTGCTTAGGTCTTTGACAAAGGCTCCATCTACATTCCAAAATACCTGTCTTGAAAGAAGAAATGTCCACATAGGACCCTTTGAAAATAAAGCCAGTTTGTTCTGTGAATCAGTAATTTACTTTTGTCGACTCTAAGAGTCAGTTGCTTCATTTTTAATGATGTGAAGACAGTTCAGTTTCAAAAATAAGGATAGGACAGCTACAGGGGCCAAAGCAGACACCATGGACGCGAGTTCTTCCTTGTGCACGCCCTCCTCTAGCATCTACTTCCACTCCATGTTCTCAATCTGCAAGCTCCACCTTCTGAAAAGTCACCTCCTCCCAGAAGGCTCCCAGGACTGCATGGATTCAGTGACTGACTCCACCTCTGTGCTTCCTGCACACCTTGAGAGCCTGGGGTGGAAAGCACGGGATTTCTCCTCACTGGGTTCCTCGTGGCTCCAGCTTTGACTTGTCATCGTTATTCCCAGTGACTGTCTGGCTGAATGAATAATTGCTGTAAGTTCTTAGGGACGACAGCCAACTGCCAATTGAATTGTGGAGAGTTATTTTGGTGTTTGAATCTTGTAACTAAACCATGATTAGTGTTCCTTGGATGAACAGTTGAGATCTGGTGACTGAACTCTTTTTCCTGAGTATCGGCCACTTCCTGTGTTCTTACTCAAATATGCACGTTTCCTGATAGATGTTTCTTAGACTTGTGATTTTTTTTTTTTAACAGTTGTCTGTGGCTTCGAAAGAGTGTGAGATTTCCAGACATATTTAACACCATCCAGACAATACCACAGTGTGTCATGCACACAGCTTAGTGATTATTCAGATCATTTAAGGGTTAAAAAAAAATTCCTATGGAGTGAAAAATTAGTTTACCTTGTGGTTAACTGTCCACTTGGGATTGCCTTCTTTCTACTTGTCATCTCACATTTGAGTCTCAGTCCTGACAATATAATTGAATCAGCGGTGACTCCACATTTGAATCTTCAGCCCAGACCTCTTCTCTTGTTTATGTCGCTGCCTCCTTGGCCTCTCCACGTGGATGTGTGATGGGCATCGCTCCCTGAACATGTGCAAACCAGATTTCTGGTGGTCCTCATCCCAACCTGCACCTGCTGCGTAAGCATTCCCATCCTGGTATCTCGCCACTTCAGACTCCGTCCTCATAATCACTCAGACCAAAGCGAAGAAAGACCCTCAGCAAACAAGCAAATAACCCCCTCCACGAAAAACAAAACCCCAAATCAACAATTTTAACTCTCGTGACTCTTCTTTTCCTCAAGCCCCGGGCCCTGTCGATGAGACAGACAGTCCTTCCCGGTGTCTCTGGTGCCACTTGGTGCCACAGGCTCCATCCTCGAGCTGGGAGTTAATTCAGTGGCTGTTGAGGTACATTTTCCTGCTTCTGCTCCCGTCCCCTCCAGTCTGTTCTCAGCACCGAAGCTCAGGTGAACCTTCTAAAACCTGAGTTAGAGCGTGTGCTTCCTCTGTTGCAAACCCTCCAGTGACATCACTGCCATGTTGTGCACACAATTGTAATATCCGAAGCTAATCCGTGTTGATCACGTACTGTGTAGCTGGACCTGTGCTAAAGCACGCGTGCCTGTTCTCACTTTATCCTGACCTCAATCTCTTATTATCACCACTGTCTTACCCGCGAGAAAACCGAGCTAAAGCAGGATGGAACCACTCTCTGAAGATCACTCAGATAGCGAGGGGGCGGAGCCCTGCTTTGCACTGAAGCAGTCAGATTCGGAGCACGGACACTAGAAAACAAAGCTCAGTCCTCTCATTCCTGGTAACCTCTTCGCGTGGCATGGTTGTTATAAACAAGACTTATCTGATAATCCGTTTTTATTGATGAAAAGCGCCAACAATAACATGTGACACATTTTGGAGGGTAACTTTGTGATGAAGTTTCTTATCTTAGCATCCTGTCTATTTAAGAAGTACTCAGCGGCACTCTCAGTCACCACACAGTATTTCTCTTGACACTGATGGCGCCGGTGGTGCTGGTGTTTTGGTCTCTTGCTGAGCTACCCCTGCTGAGTTCTAACCTTTATACTGCAGTTTAGTCCTCATTGAAATTCTGCTATTAAGTTTGACTTTTTCACCATCCCTGTGTTTTTAAAATCATTGTTCATTAAGGTGAGAAGTGAATGCAAGTGATGAATGCTGTTCTCAGAAAAATGCGTGACTAAATTCCATTCTTTAATGGGTACTAGCAGGAACTAAAAGAAATGTAATTGTAGATAAAGAAGAATTTTAGTTCAGTTGGGTTGTGTTAGCGTTACTGTATCTTATCAGGCTAATAATGATTGGAACCAAAATCGTTATAACCTAAATATTGGCATATAATAAAAAGCACCATTAAAAATGTATCGGAGACTCATTTTTTTGGGTGGGTGACAAAATTTTAGAAGTCACATCTGAATCTTTCCATGAACTTTAAGCAAATGTAAATATCATCCATTACCCAGTTCTAATATATTTCTTCTTTTCCAGTATTTATTAATGTAGCCACGTCTAAATGACCGTCCAAAGGAAACTCATAATATGTAGTGAGACCTAACTCTCTTGCCAAGAACTAAGCCACTAATATGTTCTTCAGTCCCTGTAGTTTTAGAAATGCTTAAAATTCTGCATAATTGATTAATATTTCTATTTAAATTATAATAATCACACAGTGTGAATTCACTGAATCGAGTGCAACATAAAATTGACGTGATTACCCATCCTAATATACTTTTTTTTTTTTTTTTTTTTTTTTGCGGTACGCGGGCCTCTCACTGTTGTGGCCTCTCCCGTTGCGGAGCACAGGCTCCGACGCGCAGGCTCAGCGGCCATGGCTCACGGGCCCAGCCGCTCCGCAGCATGTGGGATCTTCCCGGACCGGGGCACGAACCCATGTCCCCTGCATCGGCAGGCGGACTCTCAACCACTGCGCCACCAGGGAAGCCCCTAATATACTTTTAAAACTTAATTTTCTTTAGTCTTACCGTGCAGGCTTATCAACTCATGTCGCATGACCACTGGTGCTCAATTATAAAATCAAAATAATACACGGTGAATGCTTGCCTTGAGCTACTATTCCGAAATTGAGAGTTACTCTCGGAAAAATACAAGTTAACCCACCAACCGTGATATTATCAAATTACCCTAACATAGTTCAAAGCACATGGATGGTTTTTTTCCCATAGGAGTCAGTTTTTCTTTACATTCATTTCCCATTTGTTTGGCTTTCCGCTTTTGTTTTGATTCAGGCTTGGAAATCATTTTAATATTGTTCTGTATCTTGATGACACATATACCATTTTGGAACACTAGTGTCGTGATCAGATGAGCTCTAGGGACAGAAAGGCTTGGGCTTAAAGGCTGGCCTGGTACTTAACGAGCTGTGTAGACTTTGGTATTTGGTCAAGTTATTTAATCTTCCTACTAGTACTCTTCATGGCTTCACGTCTGTAAGGCATGTAACAGACTGCTTGACACATACTTAGCCATTGTTTCTGGATTTATCTCATTGTGGGCTGGAATAAGCTTCATAAGATGAAGGGTGGGCTGCTGCTACGTCATGGGTTTATTTGTAGCCATCACATCACAGCCCCTAACCCTGTAGAAGGGCCACATTCAGACCTGTCTTCCAATTTCTCTCCTATTTTGAGAGCAACGTTTATTATCACTTCTTTCCTCTCGGCACGTTTACATCCTGAACCTTGTGGTGCAGCAGAGAAGAATTATAACCAGTAGGCACATTTGCTTTACTTGCAGTTACTGTTTAATACTTTTCAATGATTAAAAGTGCCCCCCCCATGAGAAATAGATATTTATATTCCGGGAATAAGAGGAAAAGTCAATGAAATCGTGTCCCTGCCCTGTGTAGAAATGTATCTGTAGTTTAGCCATTCAAGAAGGGTGGTGGCGATGTGATGACATAAGTAACTTTCATCTGGAATGTTTTTATTTATTGAAAGGCAGGTGTGGAGCAGCTACCAGGTAGATAACATTACACTAAGCCCATGAGAGACAAAAAAGAAATTAAAAATTAAATAATGTTCACAAATAATCACACTGAAACAAGTGAGTGATCAAAACCTCAGGTTACCTCCTGGGAAAGGAGGTTTTTTTATACGTATACCTAACGGGGTATTTTTCTCTTACCCATAGAAAGGGCTCACGGTGTCATTTAGCAAACACAGTGTTTTGGGCAACTTAAGAACTGGCATATGCTTCATCCTTTTAGATTGCCTTTTTATTGTTACTGTTTTGTCCAAACCACCCTAATGATCGGTACAAGAAAAGTAAACAAGGCTGCTTTGACAGCTAAAACCCATAAAACAAGTGACGATCTAGAATCATTGCCAAACTTCCTCTGAACTTGTAAAGGCATAGAGAGTAATACTGGTGAGTTTTCGTGTTGCTCTTTTAAGAACCTGCCAAGAGGAAAGATGAAATATTTTAAAGGTCTTCCGGGAACTCTTGCACGTACAGTAGAGTTGCCTGATCATGAAAACAGTCATGTTTCCAAGGAGGCTTAAAGTTTCATTTCATTAAGATTTGTCATAAGATGTGAAGATCACCTACTGCAGTTATCGTCATACTTGGTATTAAGCGTAACGCACTTCTGGAGGGACGTCCTTTCGGGTCAGGGGTTTCAAACTATTCTTTCTTCCGTGTAGAAATGAGGGCTCTGGGCGGTGCTGAGGCTTCCCACCTGGAGCCTCTCTCCCCCTTCTTCTGCCCTCGTCCCCCTGTTCCCCATTCCAGGGTTTCCCGTCCACCCTCCTGGGCTGTCCCTTCTTCCACAGTGGCTGCTCCGAGCGTGGAGGAGACTTTGACCCTCACCCAGCAAGTAGGGGACAGTTTTAGGAAGGCGAGACCATGGCCTTCAGGACCAGACACTTTGCTGACTTTAGTTCAAGCCCTGCTCGTCCTATACTCCTCCCTCCAGGCTGGCCCTGAAGCTCCTGCCCGAACTCCTTCTCCTCCAAGCAGGTCCTTGGAGGGCCCTCAGTAGTGAACAAGGTGGTGCAGTTTCTGTAGAATTTACTCCGTGGACATTTCTCCTCTGGTTTCAAAAGATCTAAGAGCATCCTTCTCGGAGGTCAGCCTTACATCATCACACCACAAAGTGGAATGAGAAGAAAGCCTTGTGCGTCGTCACTGCCCCTGACGTTGGGGAAGCAGGGCAGGTGAGGGGTTGATCCAACAAGGAGAAGCACATGGCAAGTAATGTTACACTTGTCCTCGTGTTACCTTGTCTGGAGCTGACACAAAAGACCCAAATAGATGTTGGTCTGGTACCTCACACCCTAGAATTCGTGGAAGAACACTTCTGATGTGGGGGAAAAAAAAAGACAAAATGTCTACATTTTCCAAAGGGGTGTGTGTGTGTACGTATATATATATATATATATATATATAGAGAGAGAGAGAGAGAGAGAGAGAGGGGCGAGTTTATTGCAAAGCAAATGAACCTTAAGTTTCACAGTCCCTCACTCGCCCAGCCCCTTGCAAGCCTCTGAATTTAATTTCCCAATTTTATATTTATAACTTTGCATTCCTTTTCTCTCAAAGAGAGATCTATCTTTGGACCCACCTTATGGTCCTGTGATAAATTCTCCCTCGTTCTTTAACGTAACCCTAGTCCAATGTGAAGAAACTCATTAAGAAATAAGCTCTGTGATTTGCTGGAGAGCACAGTCTTGTCTCTGACACTCATAATCAGTGTCCTGAAATTGATGAAGTCTGGAGTTACCCTCCAGCAGCAGACTGAGCCCTCGGGCTAGCCCATCTCCTACGCCTTCAGCCACCTGCAGTGTTGGCCAGGGCTGGGAGTGGGACAGGAGTGCACGCTCTGAGGTCACACCCCTAGTTCCCGTACCCAACCTGAAGTTCTTAGGATGTCACACGTGTCTAAAATTAAGTGGAATTTCCTCAAAGTAATGTTCAGATTTGGGTTCTAAGGATGTAAGCCAAGAATAAGTCTGAAACCGGCCTACCATGTCAAAAAGATCTCAAATATAAGTTGCCGTGAAGAAATGAGAGTTCAGAGAAGTGAACTAATTCTGGGACTTTCCCACTAAGGTGCGGTGCTTTTAAAATGCATACTTCAGTTCTAAAATCAGGTTTTCTTGGGAATCCCCTAGCAGTACAGCGGTTAGGTCTCAGCGCCGAGTGTGCGGGTTTGATCTCTGGTGGGGAAACTAAGATCCCGCAAGCTGCCCGGCGTGGCCAAAAATAAAAATAAAAGAAAGCCTTCTTTCAAAGGTACATCTTTTTCAGCTTTTATGGGGTGAAATACAAAATGTATCCTGTAAAAATACAGCTCATATTCATGAAATGCAATGTTAGTAAATGTGTGGAAATCTGTGTGAGAGGCAAGGAGAATAAAATTAGAACTCAGGAATTGACAGGCTGAGAAAATAAAGGGATCAAACCTTTGATTTAAGGCCATGAATCAAAATTGGAATACTGTGAATTAAGTAAATAAAAAGAAATAAGGCTTGTTATTTAAAACTGTTACTTTCACTGTTACCATTAAATCTGTTTGTCGTTAATCTCATGAATCTCCCCTGAATTGCTAAAAGCGTGAAGTGGTTAGCAACATAGATATTTTATCAGATAGGTAGACAGACTGTCGTTTACTATATGCAAATATATTTTAGGATAAAAGCATTGTTTTTGAGAATAAAACAGAGCCTTTTAAAATACACGGCAAAGTCTTGCCTATAAATTTTAAAATGTTCCCCTTTTCACAAGATAGTATTCATATAGTACATATTGCAGCCATTAAAATGTTCAATTCTAAGATTGTAATTTGGCGACAAAATCCACTTGTGTAGTCTAATATTTGCAAATTACCAGAGTCTAAGGCTGTGTTGTCATCATTTAGATCCACCCAAGAATTGCCAAGAATTTCTGGAAGGAGAGTCGGTAGCATCTTCTTAAGCCTGTAATTAGCTCAGTGTGGATTATTCACATTGTAGATTGGCCATTACATAAGAATCCACTTTCAGAATCAGAGCTCCTCTGAGGCCTTTAGAAGCATGGTAACTCTGCCCAAAGCCATCAGGCGACTTCCTTCCTTTCCATTTCACTGTAGTTTTCATGGATAGCCCACCTTTTCAAATTTCCCCTTGTTTACCCTCATTGGTGCACATCATCAAGAACTGTTTGTGGGAGGGTGGATACACTGAGCCAGGGCTCATGTATCCCCACCCCGTTGTCCTTGGGGTGACATCCCCGGGAGGCCATACCACTGGTGGATTATATCACGGGGAGCTATTTTCAGCCTGG
This sequence comes from Phocoena sinus, assembly GCF_008692025.1. Lineage (NCBI taxonomy): Eukaryota > Metazoa > Chordata > Mammalia > Artiodactyla > Phocoenidae > Phocoena > Phocoena sinus. Next base: position 81,267,789 of record NC_045774.1, on the reverse strand, counting down.
CTGGAATTGTCTTCAGTCACTTAATGAACCACAGAAAGATTTCAGTCATCATTTGGCTTCTGGTCATGAATGAAACCCCAAACCTGCCACCCACCTTCCAAATTCCTCACTACTCTTGGCTTCTAACGACTTCATCTTTGTTTCCATAATCAAAATAAAAGGAAACAATTCCAAACCAGGAGTTCCATAAATGGGGTCAGCCGTAGGAGTACAATAAACAATTTTACAGCTTCTCATATGATTGCACCTCATATACATGAGAATCTTCAATGATTTGATGAGATTATTTCTATGCTTTAAAAAATAAAATGAAATGTCATTCATTTTTCAGGAGTTAATAACAATAAAGAAATAGAGCCATATATTATGAATCAAAGGCCTTTAATGTCATTATTTAAAAATTCCACCTCTAAACTAGTATTTATTAATTTGATCAGTCTATGAAGAGAGTATAACAAATGAAATAAGTTTACTTATTGATTTGTGGGGAAGCCAAGCCTTAACTTCTTGATATTATCAAGTCATGAGTGTCAATGTTGTAAAACAGAATCATTTAAAAATGAAGGAGAATTTAATATTTTTCACCAAATTTAATAGGCTGATAAGTGATTTACTCTTATTTTGAATCAATTTAGATATATAAGTTTAAATTTTATTTATGCCTTTAAAAATTATTTAATTTCTTTTTTTTTACATCTTTATTAGAGTATAATTGCTTTACAATGGTGTGTTAGTTTCTGCTTTATGACAAAGTGAATCAGTTATACATATACATATGTTCCCATATCTCTTCCCTCTTGCGTCTACCTCCCTCCCACCCTCCCTATCCCGCCCCTCCAGGCGGTCACAAAGCACCGAGCTGATCTCCCTGTGCTATGCGGCTGCTCCCCACCAGCTATCTACCTTACATTTGGTAGTGTATATATGTTCATGCCTCTCTCTCGCTTTGTCACAGCTTACCCTTCCCCCTCCCCATATCCTCAAGTCCATTCTCTAGTAGGTCTGTGTCTTTATTCCTGTCTTACCCCTAGGTTCTTCATGACATTTTTTTCCTAAAATTCCATATAAATGTGTTAGCATACGGTGTTTGTCTTTCTCTTTCTGACTTACTTCACTCTGTATTACAGACTCTAGGTCTATCCACCTCATTACAAATAGCTCAATTTCGTTTCTTATAATATTCCATTGTATATATGTGCCACATCTTCTTTATCCATTCATCCGATGATGGACACTTAGGTTGTTTCCATCTCCGGGCTATTGTAAATAGAGCTGCAATGAACATTTTGGTACATTTTGGTACATGACTCTTTTTGAATTATGGTTTTCTCAGGGTATATGCCCAGCAGTGGGATTGCTGGGTCATATGGTAGTTCTATTTGTAGTTTTTTAAGGAACTTCCATACTGTTCACCATAGTGGCTGTACCAATTCACATTCCTACCAGCAGTGCAAGAGTGTTCCCTTTTCTCCACACCGTCTCCAGCATTTATTGTTTCTAGATTTTTTGATGATGGCCATTCTGACCGGTGTGAGATGATATCTCATTGTAGTTTTGATTTGCATTTCTCTAATGATTAATGATGTTGAGCATTCTTTCATGTGTTTGTTGGCATTCTGTATGTCTTCTTTGGAGAAATGTCTATTTAGGTCTTCTGCCCATTTTTGGATTGGGTTGTTTGTTTTTTTGTTATTGAGCTGCGTGAGCTGCTTATAAATTTTGGAGATTAATCCTTTGTCAGTTGCTTCATTTGCAAATATTTTCTCCCATTCTGAGGGTTGTCTTTTGGTCCTGTTTATGGTTTCATTTGCTGTGCAAAAGCTTTGAAGTTTCATTAGGTCCCATTTGTTTATTTTTGTTTTTATTTACATTTCTCTAGGAGGTGGGTCAAAAAGGATCTTGCTGTGATTTATGTCATAGAGTGTTCTACCTATGTTTTCCTCTAAGAGTTTGATAGTTTCTGGCCTTACATTTAGGTCTTTAATCCATGTTGAACTTATTTTTGTGTATGGTGTTAGGGAGTGATCTAATCTCATACTTTTACATGTAGCTGTCCAGTTTTCCCAGCACCACTTATTGAAGAGGCTGTCCTTTCTCCACTGTACATTCCTGCCTCCTTTATCAAAGATAAGGTGACCATATGTGTGTGGGTTTATCTTTGGGCTTTCTATCCTGTTCCATTAATCTGTCTTTCTATTTTTGTGCCAGTATCATACTGTCTTGATTACTGTAGCTTTGTAGTATAGTCTGAGGTCAGGGAGCCTGATTCCTCCAGCTTCGTTTTTCATTCTCAAGATTGCTTTGGCTATTCGGGGTCTTTTGTGTTTCCATACAAATTGTGAAATTTTTTGTTCTAGTTCTGTGAAAAATGTCAGTGGTAGTTTGATAGGGTTTGCATTGAATCTGTAGATTGCTTTGGGTAGTAGAGTCATTTTCACAATGTTCTTCCAATCCAAGAACATGGTATATCTCTCCATCTGTTTGTATCATCTTTCATCAGTGTCTTACAGTTTTCTGCATACAGGTCTTTTGTCTCCCTAGGTAGGCTTATTCCTAGGTATTTTATTTTTGTTGCAATGGTAAATGCGAGTGTTTTCTTGATTTCACTTTCAGATTTTTCATCATTAGTGTATAGGAATGCCAGAGATTTCTGTGCATTAATTTTGTATCCTGCTACTTTACCAAATTCATTGATTAGCTCTAGTAGTTTTCTGGTGGCATCTTTAGGATTCTCTATGTATAGTATCATGTCATCTGCAAACAGTGACAGCTTTACTCTTCTTTTCCGATTTGGATTCCTTTTATTTCCTTTTCTTCTCTGATTGCTGTGGCTAAAACTTCCAAAACTATGTTGAATAAGAGTGGTGTGAGTGGGCAACCTTGTCTTGTTCCTGATCTTAGTGGAATTGCTTTCAGATTTTCACCATTGAGGACAATGTTGGCTGTGGGTTTGTCATATATGGCCTAAAATTATTTAATTTCTTTTTCATAACAAAGTACTGAAATTATACGTGTGTATGAAAATGTTCTAAATATTTACAAAATATACTAGAAGGTGATCTGAAATATAGATTTATTAAATGTTAACATGAAAACATGAGACATACTTATTTTAATAATTAACTACAATAACTTCCTTATAATTATTTTATTATGAAATTTATGCTTAAAGCTTTTAAAATGCATTATTGTAAAATTCACAATAAAGTAGCAGAAAGTCCACAAAGAAAAGTATCAGGTAAAGTCGTAATATGATGGTGAACTGAATGTACAATTTTTAGGTTACTGTTTTCATTTTCCACAATTTTATGTTTCATTGTTTATAGATGCACCACGATAAACATTCCTAAAATATTGACCAAGATCAATCACCAAACAGATCAATTAATAAAACTTTAAAAAGATGTGTGCTACTGTAACATTAGCAAATATTCATTAAGAAACTAATGAAATACTGGTTTTTTTCAAAGAGGAAACAGCTACTGGTGAGAAAGATGTCTGATGCCTTTTCTCCCCGTCTCCCTCCACCTGTTTTCAGTTGCGTTCACAACAAGCCTTCAGGCTAACTCAGCTCAAAAATGGGGTCCTACCATGAAACGAAGAGGAAAAGGGTGTGATGGGCTTGATCCATCAAATTAAAGCAGCCACCAAAGCTACTTACGCCTGGTATCTTTCCCCGCTCTGGACGTGGATGCCCATAAGCCCCTATTGTACTTGTGTTGAGCCCTTAGACCTTTTATTTGACTTGATCCCTTACTTCCATATGCAGGGAAACTCAGGCCTTTGCCTTTTGTGCCTCTGCAGAGGAATGCAGTTGATCAGTTTGTTTTGAAGCTTGACAGATCAAAAGAATGAGGAAAATTTTGAATTACCATTAGGTGAACGCTACAGAAACAATTGTTTCTAGCAGGATCTGCCAGTGGATGCTAAAATGAGTAAATGAAAGTTGGAGGAGAAGCAGGATGTTTGAATAGTCTCAAAGTATTCCCCCCCAAAAGGTATTAAAACATAGTCACTTTATAGTGGAGAAACCCAGAAGACAGCACTTTAACCAAATGATCAAAGCTAACATCAGCAGTAATAAGATATATGTGTCATGTTTCCCAAAAGGATGCTAATCGGACATGCTAAAATCACATATACTTGTATGATGGCTTTCCTGTTAATAATGCATAACTTCAATCTAACAAAAAGAACATATCGTAAAAACCCAACTCGAGGAATAGTCTACAAAAGAACTGACCAGTAATCTTCAGAAGTTCCAAGGTCATGAAAGGGAAGGAAGAACTGTCCCAGCTTGAAGGGGGCTAGGAAGATAGAACAAGCAAATGCAATGTGGGATCTTCGTTTGGACCTGAAAAAGAATTAAGACATTAGAGGAAAAACTGGTGAAATTAAAAACAAAGAATCAAACAACTGCAGTTAATTTATACGAAGGTACTAATATTAATTTCTTCGTTTTGGTAAATGTGCTGTTTACATGGGACGCTGCCACTGAGGAGGCCGGGTGAAGGGTATATAGGAACTCTGTGTACTATTTTTGCTTCTTCGTAAGTCTAGAACGAATGCAAAATTTTATAAGTTATTTTTTAAAAAGGAAACCTGACAGTTCACGTGAGTACAATTCAGTTGCAGGGACTAAACATAATTACTGAGCACCCACTATGTGCTGAGCACTGCAGAAGATAGGGTGATGGGTAAACACAGTTTCTTGGCTCAAAGAATTATAGTTTGGTGAGAGCAATAAAGTAAATTAAGCAAGTGGCTTGAGAGCTGACACGGGAGAGGCAGAGATGATGGCCTTTTGGGGCTGCGTGTGTGGGCGCGAGCGTGCATCTGTGTGTGTGTGTGTGTGTGTGTGTGCGTGCACGCACGTGTGTTTGTTGGGCATGGTAGGTTTAGAAAAGCTTTCTGTGAGTAATAACATTTAGAACTTGAAGAGTAGGTTGAATCTTGACAGAAGATAGAGAAGAAGGATTCCAGGCTCAGAGACCAGCATAAAGAATGGCAGGGAAGTACAGGTACTTGAGACGCCCCACTTGTGGAAGCAGAGAATGTTCCTTGCGTGACTCCAGGCAGTTCCTGGCTGTGTTCATCAGCTCGGAAATCCCATAGGGTGGATAAAACCATAGAAATGAATTTTCTCACAGTTCTGGGGGCTGGAACTCCCAGATCAGGTGCTGGCCAGTCGGGTTCCTGGTGGGAGCCCTCTTCCTGGTTGGAGCTGGCCGTCTTCTCACTGAATCCTCAGGGCATAGACCAGGGACTCCCTCCTGTCTCTTTTTTGGGGGAGAGGAGGAGAAGTAAAATTATCTTCATTTGCAGATGATATGATCTTTATTTTTAATTGAAGTATAGTAGATTTACAATGTTGTGTTAGTTTCAGGCATACAGCACAGTGATTCAGTTATACATACATATATATCCAGCTACACATACATATAATATATATGTTCTTTTTCAGATTATTTTCCCTTATAGGTTGTTACAAAATATTGAGTAGAGTTCCCTGTGCTCTACAGTAGGTCCTTGTTATTCATGTCTTTTATATATAGCAGTGTGTATAGGTTAACCCCAAACTCTTAATTTATCCCCCCCTTTCCCCCTTGGTAATCATAAGTTTGTTTTCTATGTCTGTGGGTCTGTGTCCGTTTTGTAAATAAGTTCATTTGCATCATTTTTTTAGATTCCATATATAAGTGATAAACCATATGGTATTTGTCTTTCTCTTTCTGACTTACTGCACTTAGTATGATAATCTCTAGGTCCATCCATGTTGCTACAAATGACATTATTTCATTCTTTTTTATGGCTGAGTAGTATTCCGTTGTATATACATACTGCATCTTCTTTATCCATTCATCTGTCGATGGACACCTAGGTTGCTTCCAAGTCTTCACTATTGTAAATAGTGCTGCAGTAAAGACTTTAACTCTGCCAGATCAGGGCTGTACCTTTATGACCTTGTTTAACATTACTACCTCCATAGAGGCTCTGTCTTCAGATACAATCTGGGAGCTGGGGCTTCAACTTATGAATCTGGGGGGACACAAACATTCAGTCCATAACATTCCACCCCTGGCCCTCCCAAATTCATGTCCTTCTCTTATACAAAATACATTCATTCTGTCCCAACAGTCTCCACTTGGACCAGAACCAACTTTTAAGTCTGAAATCCAAAGTCCCATCTATGTATCGTCTAAGTCAGATGTGGGTAGGGTTCAAAGTACGGTTCATCTGGAGGCAAAATTCCTCTCCAGCTGGAAACCTATCTGTCTCCCGACAGACACTAAAAGTGCCACACCTCTAGTGTTTCCTTGGATAGGCTGAGAATTTTCCAAACCTCCAGATCTTTCTTTCCACCCAGCAGTTCTTTCTTCGGGTTCATCTCTCCTCTCACATTTTGCTATAAGCAATCAGAAGGATTCAAGCCACACCTTCAATACTTTGCATAAAAATCTCTTCTGTTGGGCTTCCTTGGTGGCACAGTGGTTAAGAGTCTGCTTGCCAATGCAGGGGACACGTGTTCGAGCCCTGGTCCGGGAAGATCCCACATGCCGCGGAGCAGCTAAGCCCGTGCGCCACAACTACTGAAGCCCGTGCGCTAGAGCCCGTGCTCTGCAATGAGGGAAGCCACAGCAATGAGAAGCCCAAGCACAACAACGAAGAGTAGCCCCCGCTCACCGCAACTAGAGAAAGTCCGAGCGCAGCCATAAATAAATAAATAAATATATAAAAAGAAAAAATCTCTTCTGTTAACTATCCAGCCTCATGAATCACAAATTCTACCTTTTCACAAAACACTAGTCTGTAGTTCAGCCGTGTTCTCTGCCGCTTTATAACAAGGGTGCCGTTTTTCTAGTTTCCAATAACCTGTCCCTCATTTCTGTCTGAGCTCTCACCACAGTGGCCTTTAGCATCCAAATTTCCACCAACATTCTGTTCATGATGATACGTATCCCCTAAGAAGATGAAAGTTTTCCTTCTAGCTCTCCTCTTTTCTTTCCGAGCTCCCACCAGAATTACCTTTAACACCACAGTTGTACCAACGGTCCATTGATGGCCATCATGAATTTCTCTAGCCTACACTCAAAAACTCTTCCAGCCTCTACCTGTCACCCAGGTCCAAAGCTGCTTCCACACTTTTAGGTATTTGTTACAGTAGTACCCACTTCTGGGTCCAGGAATCTGTCTTAACAGATGTAAAGACCCTGTCTCCAAATACAGTCACGTTGGGGATGGGGTCTTCAACAGATGAATTTAAGGGAGACACAACGTTCAGTCCGCACAAGTGGACCATGTTTACGCTGAGAAAGCTGAGTGAGTCAGTTCTGAGAGGAGGAGGGATGCTGTGGAGTTTCAAGTGGAATCCACAGTGAGGTCCTGCAGGGCTGAGGCTCAGACGTGTTTACTGTCAGAATAGCCACAAGGGTTTCTCATAGTTTTGTCACCAGTGTTTAGATAGTCTCCGTAGCTGGGATTACTCGGCTGGTCTTGAACCTTATCTCCAGACCTCATACCTCTGTGTTCTTGAATTTTGTTTTCTAGAGAGACAAGATGATGACAGTGAGCACATTTTTATTCATCAGTTTAGAATTAGGCTGCCTCTTGGGTTTAAATTTTCTAATATTATTTACTCAAGATATAGCATCAATTTCATACAATATATAGTAATTTCCCCTTTATACATAACAAAGTGTATGGGGATTATCAAAGTAACCATGACAACAAGCTTCCTCACAACCCAATCCACGCTGGCAGAGCACGTGGGCACTCAGATCCTTAGCAGGAAATATTTCTTTGTGGTGATATATAAATATATAGATACAGACATATTTAGAGATATATGCATTATAAACAGTATCAATATATGTATGTATACCAATATAGTAATAATTTTTTTTAACAAAAGAAAGACCAAAGATTCCCTAAGAGTGTATCACAGGCTTTGGCATGAATAGGCAGCCTAGCATTTTTAGAAATATAAAGTATAAGAGTTTAGGTGTCAGAAGTCCAATGTTGTAGGTCAGTCTTTGGCACTACATTCTTTGGAAAGTGACAACCACCTGGGGCTTCGGTTTCCTCATCTGAGGAAAACAGGAGCAATACACCGTGCAAGACCTACCCTGCAGATTTGTCAGGGTCGGAACACATCCGGCCCAAGAGAGGGCTTTGTAAAGCATTACATTTATTTCCCTCACTATTTCATTTCTATAATAGGGATTATTTTCTGATATTTATTACTTTTTTGTTTCATAGTTAAAGGTAGTGAAAGTCTAGAGGTATTAGTATTACAGTCAAAAAGTCATAGGAGGGACTTCCCTGGTTGCGCAGTGGTTAAGAATCCACCTGCTAGCGCAGGGGACATGGGTTTGAGCCCTGGTCTGGGAAGATCCCACGTGCCGCAGAGCAACTAAGCCCGTGCGCTGCAACTACTGAGCCTGCGCTCTAGAGCCCGTGAGCCACAACTACTGAGCCCGCATGCCGCAACTACTGAAGCCCGTGCACCTGGAGCCCGTGCTCCGCAACAAGAGAAGCCATCGCAGTGAGAAGCCCGTGCACCGCAACGAAGAGTAGCCCCCGCTCACCACAACTAGAAAAAGCCTGTGTGCAGCCATGAAGACCCAACACAGCCAAAAATAAATATTTTTTTTTAAAAAGTCATAGGAGTAAGAAAAAGCACTTGTGAAAAGGTTCAGTGATTTGTAGAGATTGTGCGGGAGGAAGGGAAGGCCAGTAGATAATCCAATAGTTGTCTCCAAGCAACAGTGAAAACTCCTCCAGGGCGTGGGTAACGGTGAGAATGGGGAAGTTAGGCATGAGTTATTTAGGCGAATTAAACAAAACAACCATGCAACAGTGAGAGTCACTGCAAAGTAGAACCGGCTTCCGGGAGGCTGTGGGACCGCTTTTGTGGCAGCTGTCCCATTGGCTGGGGACCCCTGACCTTGCCTTGGAGTCGGGGACCCAGATGCCCAGACCCAGGTCTCCCTTTGAGCTCGGGTTCTGTGTGCCTCCCTGTGAATCTCGGGTGTTGGGATAGTGAGCAAGGGGACTTCTGATTGTCCTGGTAAAGGTTGTTGACCTGTAGAAAAATAAACCAACACGGAAAGTCACACGTTGAATACACAACACCGCAGTGTATTTCCCTCCTTGAAAAATCAAATGTTCCGTTTTTCTTGTGAAATATTGGAAAGAATGTATTCAATGATGACAGTAAATAGTAAAACATACTTCTTTCCAAGGGAAGTTGTATTCATTTAAAGTGGTGGAGTTAGGGGAGAAGATGAGAAAAAGGGGCGGAGTGGGGCGGGGAGGGAGCCTGGAGGGGGCGGGGCTCAGCCAGAGGAGGGTCCAGCCTCGGGGAGGAGGGGTGGGTGAGGCTACTGTAGGCTTAGCGAAGGGCACACCTGCTGTCCATTTAGACTGTGGAAGTCAGCATTGCTAGCCTTTATCTTCTGCCTTTGAAAGTCGGTTAGCTGGTTAACGACTTCGTCCAGATGTTCAGCCCTCTGATTCCTTTACTTTGGGGCAATAACTCGAGAGGGCCACCTGAGTAGCCACTGGACATTATTTTCTGGATGGCAGAAGCAGTGACAAAGCAGTTTCATCTGCATGAGATCAAACCAGATGTTCACAAACCAGTTCTCCACTTCAGCTGTAGGAAGAACTTAACGTGAATCAGCTTTTTGTTTCTAGAATTTCTACCAGTCTTCATACAATATGTGACATGGCAGGGATTGACCAATTATTTATTGTATTCTAAGGAAACATTATCATATAAGCTAACTTTGAAGATGTGAACATTGACATGATGCAATGAATAGTAAGTGTCACTCCAGATCCTTTTTGGAAACGAGAAGGAAAATCTATCTATCTATGTATCTATGTAGCTATATTTTCATATGTATATCTATCTATCTATGTATGTCTGCCTATCTATATTTATGTATCTATCCATCTATCTATCATCTCCAGTGTTTTCTTTTGTTTTTTAGGAGAGATTATTTTTTACCTATAATAATTAGAGTTAAATTTCTTAACTAGATTGGGTTGAAGAATGGATTCATTCAAGAGATGCTAAACAGGGGTCCTTAACAAGGTAGGAAGTAGGTGTGGCCAGTTGTCTTTTGACAATCTAAGTAAGGCTTTGCTATCAACTAATTCCGGTCCTCTGCTTCACAGCATAGCACTATGTTTTTTATTGATCAGTGAGTAGATATGTGTGTGAGTGTAGCCGCATGGATGCTTCTAGAGTTCTTTCTTTAAGTGATTGTTACATAAGGACTATTTTGTAGAACTTTCTCTCTATGTTGCACTTTATAGTGTTCACTGTGTAAGACACCGTAGTTCAATCCTTAAAAAATCCAGTAATAATTTTTTGCTTTGCTCAGGTCTTTCTGAGACAAAAACCCAAACCCAAACTAAACAAACCTTTTAAAAGACTGTTAAGGACACATAAATCTTGGTCATGAACTTATTTGTTAAATTTTCAAGTTAATTATACTTCTTATCCAAGGGCATTAAAAGAAATGATTAAATTGTCATCTGGTGCACATATAAGCTTGAAAGTTTAATTCCCAGGGAGAACTGGAGAAAGAGATCTAAGTTGTATGAACTTATCTTGGAATTGAAGTAATATCTAGGTTAAAGCACTGTGCCTTTGATTCTGCCGTGGAAAGTCAGTCTTAGTCTGTGGGCCACTGATTCAATTCTCAGTTCAGGCCCTTGTGTCTGCTCCCACTTGGTCCTGCAGCCTTGCTTTCTGCTCAGACAGACAGCGGCCATCTGACATTGACCGTCGGTGGTTCAGATTGAATGACTGGACAGTAGAGAGAATTCCCAGTGAGGTAATGACTGTGGACTTTCCTGGCAGCTTCTGAAGGTCTGTGTCATACTTTTCTGGAATGACCCTCGGTGACACTCTGCCTTTGTGGAATTCATCTCCCTTGTTCCACCATAGATTCTTTAAAACTAAGCCGTAGGGTTTTATATTCCTGTAGCCTTATGTTATCAATTTTCAGGGTGGTAATGTTATGAGATGATATCCGTGGCTTCAAATAATTGATCCACTTTAGAATTGAGGGAGTGAATCGCTGGACATTCTAACCTAGTTTACTAGGACAGTCTTTCCTTTGTTTTTAAAATATATCCAGTCTGAGCCTCTTATTGATTTTGAAACTGTGTTGCTCCTTATGTAACTGTTTACGTAAATGGGAGCTACGATTATAGGATCTGATTTCGTTAAACCTTAACAAAGACCCTCTGACTTCGGAGGTTACTGATGGGACCTGACTAACCTGCCTTGCTTTAGTCTATCCCATTTAGACTCCATGGAAAGGACTAGTTATTCCCTGCTCTTCTCTTGAGCCCAGAGACACCTCCGAGCCTATGAGCTAGGGATAGGAGAAGAGTGTCAGGGTGCAATACGTCCAAAATATGGAAAAGTGCCTCTCCCTCTTTTTTCCTGGATGGTTTAAATGTTGTTTTTCTCTCTCATGAATAATAGAATAAAAGTCCCATTATAAAGTATTTCACTCCATTATAAAATCAATTACACTGAGTCAGAGCATAGTCACAGATGATGTAGGAGGGACTAGCATATTTCTGTTTTATGCCAAGTCCAGGAAGCAGGGGGTTAACCTTGTCCCTACTTTGCAAAGCGAATTTTTGGAGTAAGCATCTCAGACTTTCCTAGATTAAAAAATAATATAAAGATGTCTGTGTGGCCGTGATAGAAAAAGACTCTGGTAATTAGAAAGAAGCTTTGCTATTTCTTTCTTTATATTGCAGTTGTGATATTATTGGACCAGCATGACTTTTAAAAAAATTCTATCACTCAATATCCTGTTTTTGCATCTTCCCATAAATTTGACAGTTTCTGTAACATCTGAGTGAAATCTTTGTTATGCTAAATTTATCCTGATTCTTTATCAAATTCTGACTTTCTAAACCTCTTTATTTGGAGATGAAATTGATGTGTCTAAATCTTTCACTTTGTTTTCATTCAAAAGCCTGATGGAGAATCACATAGGACCACATGTGATTTAGGAGTTTATTTAGGAGTGACTAGGAGTTCTTGCTGGCCTAAATCCAAAGCAGTTATTTGGATACCTGGGAGGGCTTAGGTCTTGGGTACAATTGCTTTTTGGTTAATTTGTGTGTGTGTGTGTGTCTGTGTGTCTGTGTTTCCATAACAAGCTTTGATATGTTTAAGGCTTCTCTCCTTGGGCTACCAAATCAAATTAGTTCAGTAATTGTAGTCTCAGTTGGTTTTGTCTCCCTAACAATGGGCCAGCCAAAACCTGGTTCTCGGGATCAAGCGCACACACGTCACACTAGACTCTGAACCCTCCATGGCCCTGCTCCCCGGCTGTGGCATGTGACAGGCCAGTGGGGTTCCTCACATCAGATGCATCAGTAACTGGGTTCCCATTCAGATGCTGCCCTCCAGAATCACCAGCACCAGCTCTGCTTTAAGATCCCCTGATAAGAGGCTCTCCAGGAATGGTACAGGTGGGATAGTCTCCGGAGAACTGGGGAGCCTCGGGAATGAGGATGTTTATATTAGGATAACATCAAATAATATTTTGGCAGGGAGGCATTTTGTGGTAAAGATTCCTTGCTGTTTGTCACACCATGAACTTTTCTAAACCACTTGAATTTATATGGGACTGGGATCCGTGTCTGATGTCACAGAGAATAAATGTATCCAGCTGGAACATTTTACTGATGCCTGTCTTGTCTTGACTAAACCTTACCTTGTTATTGAAACACTCTCCTATTTTTTGTTCTGAAGACACAGAACGTTTCAGAATAAGGTTTAGAGGAGGGACCAGGTTTTAACTGTCGTTTGTATCTATGACACCCAGCACAGTACAAGGGAATTCAAGTGAAGAAGAAATTAATTCTGGGCACCTACCATGTTGAAAACACAGTGGGTACCTAAGAGTGACTTGTAGCCTTGCTCTAAGGCTGCCGAACGGTAAATCAGACACGGACACACAAAGTGGGACGAGCAGCCTTGTGTGCCTCTTTTGTTTTTCATTACATGGATGGAGACCCATGTCTTCCTTAGGTGTTTTTTTATCCGGGTGGTTAGTAATTACTGTCATTGTCGTGCGTGATGAGGCAGTGCTCAGATAACAGCTACTCTGCGTAGAATCAGATGTACAAGATATTATGTTTGGCTTTGTTTATGGGGAAAAAAAGACCTTTTATGAAATTGTGTTAGCAAAAAGGATGAATGGTTTCTTGGAATTCCAATTTGAAATTTTGAGGGAAACAGAGGAAAGTGTCTCCCTGTAGGGCTGAATGGGTGGGTGTCCTTGCTTCTCTGGCTGAAATCTGGGGATTCTATCAGAAATGTCACTGGAATAAGAAATGGCCCTATAAAAGGGCATTAAGCAATGCTGAAAGCAAGATGAGGATGGTGACGACAACACGTCAGCTCAGCCTGAACCCAGCACCATGTTAAGCGCTTTGAAGGTATCGTCACACTGAATTCTCTCAACCCTCTAACCCCATCCTCGTTTCACAGATGGAGAAACTGCGGACTAGAGAAATTAAGTGACTTTCTCAAGGGCATAAGTTGGGGCATCAGGATTCAAATCAGCCTGACGCCAGGGCTTGTCCTCTTAACACCAAGTCCCTGCGCATTATATGTGAAACCTTGTGTTAGTGGCACCTCTAAATGCATTACAGTAACTAAACGAAAAGGTGGGGGAGGGATGGAGTGGGAGTCTGGGGTTAGCAGATGCAAACTACTATATAGAGAACGGATAAACAACAAGGTCCTACTGTACAGCACAGGAAACTCTATTCAATACCCTGGGATAAACCATACTGGAAAAGAATATGAAAAAGAATGTGTGTATATGTATAACTGAATCACTTTGTGTACAGCAGAAATTAACACATTGTGAATCAACTATACTTCAATAAAAAAAAAGAAAAAGGAGCAGCGATCATAATGTGTGTGTACATTTTTAATGAAAATTACCTTTTTCTTCCTGTTTATCTGGAAATTTTCGTTGCATTAAGTTGCTAGTAGACTAAAATATAGAACTTGGCCTTTTCTCAACATGTGTGTGTGTGATCCTCCAGGAAGTGTTTCAGATGTCTTTGGAACAACATTTAATTGGTGAGATCTTGTTTATTAATGTGCTCTATTAAGTAATTATTTCTCTCCCACTTTGGGTATGTTCCATATTTGATCTTCTGCTGTTTTCAGGGAGCTACACAATATAATTCTTACTTAATTCCATCTTGACTCCACTTCATTCCGAAAACAACAACAAACAAAAAAGAAATGCAAGCACTTCTTTTATCCTATGAGAAGAGCCAAGAAAAGGAAAGAATCACCCAAGGCAATTTTTTTCAAAATTTAAAATTGGCAGGAAATTTTGTTTATAAAACTATGGAGACGAACTTGAGATTTACAGACGAGGATTTCTAAACTTGTGTTGCTAATGCAATGTCACTGCAGAATTCACTGAACCTCACAACCATCATCACTATGTAATTCCCAAACATTTCTGTCATTCCAAAAAGAAACCTCGCACACATTAGCAGTCACCCCCCACCCCTTCCACAACCACTGCAGCCCTGGGCCACCTCCAGTCCACTTTCTCTCTCTGTGGGTTTGCTTATTCTGGACACTTAGCATAAATGGAATTATACAATATGTGGCCTTTTGTGCCTGGCTTCTTTTATTTGATACTGTTTTCAAGGTCCATCCGTGGTACGGCATGGTTAGTACTTGATTCCTTTTTGTTGCCGAATAATATTCCACTGTATGGATAGACGTTTTATTGATCTGTCAGTCAGTTGATGGATGTCTGGGTCACATATGTCTTTCATACTTAAAATCTGAAGACTGGAGCCAGAATGCAATCCATGCTAGTTTCCAACTGGACAAGAATTAACACTCTTGCCTTTGCTTTCATATTAACAAAATCACAGTCTATGACAAGAAGATACCTTTAGAAAGAAAAACCCTGACTTCCATTATCCAGGCAGTAGAGAACAGGAGAATTTGTTTTCTTACCAAAACACCTCAGTAGGCTAATTTTGCTTTTCCTTACTTTGTCTGATGTTTGGTAGTATAAATTCGTTGGCTGGAACCCCCCCCGCCCCACCGAAAATCCACATTAACAAAAATATAGAGGAAATATATCTTTTAATTGTTGCGTACCAAATAAAGTCTGAAAATAATCAGTGTAGTATTATGAAACCAAGAGTAGAAATTAGCGTTATGTTCTCTTCATTGTCTGTTGGATTATTCCCAGATAACCCAAAAGGAAACATAAATTTCAATTTGTAGTGAGTTTCGTGATCCGATACTTTAAGTGGGTGTTTAGCAAGTGGCAATAGAAGAAAGAGCTCTAGACTACAATTACTTATTGCCAATCACAAGCTTCTAGAAATACCACTGACTAATTGTGTACCAAGGAGCTTGAATAAAAAAACGTGGACTGGCGGTGAAGCTTTGCTGATCCCGTTACTTGCTTCTGCAAAGCACGATGCGCGTGGAGTGAGCTGCACAGTTATCACAGGTCTTCCAGGGAACACGCAGATCCTGCGTGTTTGGGAAACCCCAGCATGAGGGGTGAGAAGCAGGCGCGAGGGCTTGCTGGGTGACGGCACTTGTCTGTGACTAATACAACGATAAAATCACAAGGATGAGTGGTGATCATGGCAGTGGATGCTTACGATCTGCTGGGTACTTCGCATCTATATTTTACCTCTCAACTTCCCAACCTCCAGAGTAGGTTTTAGTATCACCATTTTACAGGTGAGGAAGTGTGACACTGAAGAGTGAGGTGACTGTCCCTGTGTCCCGTGACTAATAAGTGATGGAGGCGGAATTCAGACACAGGCTGGACCAAATCCGAAGCCTGCCTCTTTGAACTAGTCAAAGAGGGGTAATTAATGTTTGATATTAAGACTATGTCACACACCCATAATGTTGACGATAACATGGATCCTGTGGCCCAAGAGCTCCAGACGCTGCATGTGTGCTGCAAATAAACCCGTCTCACCTGCTTGTGCCCTGGACCCTACACTCCTCTCTGTCATTCCTCCTGCTGTGACCTTAGGGTTTTCAGGAGAAGGTCCAATAGACTTTTAATGAGATCAGCTTGTGAACCTTCCCCTTTCAATAACTTCAGTGCCCACTTCTGACTTATACGAGTATCACCCTAAAATGCTTTCATTTTCCTCTGAGGAGTCTCTAAATGTACTCAGGACTTGCTCCTGGGTTGTCTTGGAGGAGGAGGAAAGGAGTTTTCACCTGAAGGGAGAACTGGGAAACTCCTGGGGTTCTCCTGGGTTTGAGGGTTTCCTGGAAACGAATCCACTTCTTATGAGATCTTCAAATCTGACCCAACTTTCAAGTCCTTGGAGAAAAGAGCCCGATGGAGCTATTTCTGTACAAGGTCACATCCTAAAATATTTCTTCATATATATTTCCATGCTTAGCAATTCCGTTGGTAACATTGAAGGGGCTGGACGGATCCCTCCACAGCCAAATCCTTTTGTCCAGCTCAGCCTTATTACTATTGTTAATTACATTGCCTCTAGGAAAGCCACGCTTGCTGGCTCTCCACAGTTCCCTCTGGTGGCTGTTATGTCACATCCATCCCATTTCCTTGATTGATATTCTCTGCATGAGCCTTGCAGACATTCGTTTCTGAAGCCCCCCAGAAGACCCAGTCTTCCAAACTTCTGGCTCTGCTATCTCTGATTCTCTGATCACTTCCAGTTTACAAAACAAGACTCGCCTTCTTTTTCTTTTGACACCAATATGTGACCCTCCTGGCTTCTTCCACCCTGCTCACCGCCCTTCCCTTCGGTGCCCCTGACGCTCTTGGCTGGGACAGTCCCTCCCTGGTACCTTGCCGCAGCCCCCAAAGTACTGCTCATAGACGGCCCCCTCCCCACTTTACTCTGTTCATGAAATTGTCTGTCTCTTTAAGGAACCATGAAAATAAGCTGTTTGAACTGATTCACACTGAGAGTGAATGACCCCTGGTACCTCTTACTTTGCTATTAGGAAAGGGGTGGGCTGGGAAGTACTTATGAATGCGGGTGATTCTTTAACTGGTGGGGTGCCAGGGTGGTGAGGGCAAAGGCACTGTTGCGGGGATACTTCTGCTTATTTTTCACCCTTGGCAAAGAGAACAGAGCGGGAGGGAGAGGCCGTGGCCCCAGCTCCAGGAGGCTGTCGTTTCTGTGCTGCAGAAGGAGCTGACGGCCTCCCCACATCCACATGCCCTGCTCCGCCCCTCCTGAGTGTGCAGCCCCTCTAGGGACTGCTCTGCCCCCAACCGTATCTGACCCGGGACCTCACAGTGTCCACCTTGACCTGATGCAGCGGATGGAAGACGCTTGATTCCCCGTGTTTGATTTGATTTGCATTCCAGTCTACAACCAGTTCTGTGGGGCGTCTTTATCACAGCCTTGTAAGTGGGGAAATGAAGGGCAACTCGAGGTCGCACAGATGGAAAGTGCTAAAAGTGGTCCTCGCGCTGAAGCCAAGCCTTTGCCTCCAGACCTCCTCGGGCGTTCGGTACCCCCATCGTCAGAGAACTGTGGACAGAGGAATGGGAAATCCCCACACATCCCATCCACTCCTGGACGCTGGTCTCCAGGGGAACCTTGACACAAGCTCCAATGGGACGGGTACCCCTTTTCTCTCGCCCGGCTCATCTTAACAGGGCTTGGCTGTCTCTTAACTGCCCCTGGTTAGGCCGCCTGTGTACCTGCTTTTACCAGTTAACTTACCTAATTATGATGAGTAAAATGACTATGTCAAAACATTCAGATTTACAGTGCCTGGAGTTTAGTTTTATAATTGTTCTTGGCAACTAGCTTTTTTTTTTTTTTTAACACATCCACATAAATCATCACTTTCATCCTCAGAGGAAACCTTACCAGTAGGATAGCTTTTAGTACTTTTATTTTACCAGTAATGCAACTGAGACTTAGGGAGTTTGTGTCAACACACAGACTATGCAGATCTCAACTCCCGCAAGGCGGCCCCGCTCACATGGTTCTCCCAGCCCCCGACCTCCAGCCCGTTGTGGACAAGTCTCGCTCCTCCGTCAGGTCCAGGAGCTCTTGTTTTGTATCAGCAGAGACCACATCCCCCGCCCCCCCGACACCTGGAGTCCCTGACAGAGGAGACCCTGGCCCTCGCCCACGTTAAAGCACATCCACACAGTGGGCTGAGAGGCTGCAGTGACAAAGCATTTAGGTTTCTGCCCAACGTGTTACTTAATTCACCACGTTGCCTAGGAAACTCTGTCCACTCTGACAGACAGTAAAAGCTTCCGAAAACTTTCATCGGGGTCTTTTTGAGCAGACCTGCCTCTGCCCTGGGCATCATTATCAGACTCCAGGCATCGCTCTGTTCCTCATCAACATGGTGCTTTAAAACGTTTCCCTCTGGGCTGCGTTTCTTGGCATAGGACATTGTTCCTCCTCCATTCCGGTTGTTTATACATCAGGCCCCAACCAAATAAACACATAGAATGAAAAAGAAAACAGGGCAATAAAAAAGGATTGCAGAAATACCATCAAGAATGTCTTTTGCACAGCACAGAACCTTTCTGGAGCCATTTGGGACCTCCCGGGTGACTTGGGTCACGAAGGTCACTCTTTTAAGTTTTCTGTCTTCTCCATTGTCCGAGTCCGGATTGAGATCTGAGGGTCAACTCCAGCACGTTTTCTCTCTGCCCCTTCTCATTTGCTCTCCTTCCCATGTCTGGTTTGGGAACACAGGTGAAGATGCTGGTCAGAATTACACCTGAAAGAAGTGACGGGAGCCCTGTAACAGTGCGATGTTCCTCCCACATCTGTCATCCAATCTGTTATGAAAATTATGGTTAATTTTCGGCAACATTCAATACACTTGAAGTTTCTAGATAAGTTATCTGGGGATAAGTGAGGTATGATCATACATAACAAGTAAAGTACAAAAGTTTTCCGGGACACATTTAACGACATGCTTTCAAACCCTTTCTTAAAATTGCATTATATTAAAATATTTACATTTTATTATATTTATCCGTCTAACTTGTTTCAATGGTATACAACAGTGAAACTTACCTATGATTGAAAAAAGGTGAGTTTTTAAAAATATCAGTCTCTTGGCATATTTTCTCACTGTCCCTGAATTGCCAAAAATAGGAGCTTAGTAAATACTTATCACCTGCAGAAATATTTCATGTCAAAATAGATCACATGTAGAATAAAGACAGTTCTTTAGAATGAGAGAAGCATTGCAGCAATAAAAAACAATTGAAGGGTTTTGACTATTAAAAATGTCACATTGAGTCATTAGACATCTTTTGCTCCTTCGAGGTTCTGGAAATTGGGAACTGAATTTTCTGACGGTCTCTTATACAGTTGGTTTTGCAGTTTAAAGTAAGCTTCACAGAGACAGCCCCTGGAGTCCCCTGGTTGGGATACAAACTTTGCAAATGTGTGGAGGTTTCTGATGTCAGCCATCGGGACAGAACGAGTGACAAGGAAGCAGTGACCAGGGGGCCTCAAGTCAGGAGGCCGCTCCCCCGCCGATGGAGTTGGCCTTCACGCCGGAACAGCAGGACAGCGCGAAGAGATGAGCTTCAGTCTCAGACAACATCCCCGGGCTCCTCCAGGGCTCTCACAGACGTCACCGTTTATCACAAGGGAGGCTGGGTGAGGGCTCTGAGCGTCCACTCAGAAAGACCGCGAGCATCCTGGTGGGTGGAGGGTCGGTAGCAGCGTCCTTGACCACAGAGTAAAACGCACTGCTATAGGTCCACACCATGAGACCGCAGTCTCCTTGGAGAGAGACACTTCAGAGGTGGCCGACTTTGCGGTAGCTCAGAAGTGGTGTTCAAATAAGAATTCAAAGACCATATATGTACTCATATGCCAAGTATATATGTACTCATATACTTACGAAGTATTGAGCAAACTGTTTATCTGTGTGAATTATGTTAAGTTTTTTGTTATTGTTATTGAGGAAAAGTTCACATACGAGAAATGTGCTACAATTCAGACATTATGTGGATTTTTAAAGTAGTTTAATTATATTTAGCTTTTTAAGTTGAAAACAACCATTTTTGCTCTATGAATACTGTTTTATTCTCTGTGTCTTTTTTAAATTTTATTTTATATTGGAGTCTAGTTGATTTACCATGTTGTCTTAGTTTCAGGTGTACAGCAATGTGATTCAGTTATACATGTACATATATCCACTCTTTTTCAGATTCTTTTCCCTCATAGGCCATTACAGGGTACTGAGGAGAGCTCCCTGTGCCTCTATGCAGTAGGTCCTTGTTGATTATCTATTTCATGTATAGTAGTGCGTATGTGTTAATCCCAAACTCCTAATTTATTCCTCCCCCCACCTTTCCCCTTTGGTAACCCTAAGTCTGGAAAACAACCATTTTCGATTCATCCTCGACGCTGAAGGAGAAATGAGAAACAAAACCAAACTCAATAGTAAGTTGACAGTATCTTCTTCTGTAACTGATTTAGCCTCTATTTCAAGAGTTATTAAGAGTTAAAAAGTACAAGATTAAATTTGCAGCATGTGAATTTCAGAATTTAGCTGGAAAAGCTTGCAAAAGTGGGAAACCCTGCTGTTTCTATGGAATCCTTTTGCCGTACAGACATACACAGACACTCTTACACTGATCAGTATAACTTCATCATCATAATCATATTTACAAGTCGCTTCCCTAAATTTTGGACCTGCTTCCAATTCTATGCGCCTTAGTTCCCATTTGCTCTTTGCCTCATCTCCCTGCTAAATTGTGTTTCATAAAATACGCTTGCATCCTGTTTAGGCTGTGAACAGACCACTAGTAAAATTTCTTGTCATACGTAGTTGCATTGAATCCACTTAAACAGTGTAAAACATTGATGTTAGCAATGACCAGGCGTCTTCCTCTTGCTGAAAAATCCAAACAGCCCGAGGGTTTAGAGTTCTTAAGCCCCAATAAAGGAAGCGTATTATTATTATTTTGCATAAAAATAAAAGTTTTTACCTTTCCATTCGTTGACTCATAAGAAGGATATATATTAACTGTCATTTAGAGTACTATACATGAATTAGATATAAGTGGGCTTCAAAGAGTGAAAATTACATTTATCCCTTATTTTTCCTTAGTAGTAAGTAAACAATTGTCATATATCAAATAGTGATTCACAAATATCCAAAATCACTAGCTGTTCTATCATCGAATTTATTAGCCTAAACTAATAACAGACAGCATATTGGCTTTGCTTCTTAGCATAGGTTCTTGGAAGCTTGAACTCAATTTTAAAAGATCAGTAAATTCAACAGGAATGTAGTTTCAGAGTACTTGACATACTATATCTGAAATGAATATGTATTCCTTTTACCTATCTCTCTTTTTGCCTTAGACTTGTGTCAATTATATGGTTTCTCTCCGTAATCTCAATAATAGTGAGATTTCAGGTTGGACTGTATAGTTCTATTTTTACAAGTATTGTTTAGAAACCAATGTCTAAACCCTGTGATTTATGAAATATTTGTGAACAAAACTCTCAGTGTCTTTGGAATGATCCAGATGAAAGAGGGGCTTGTACTGAGCGATTTGCCAGTTTGAGACCTGCCTTTCACAGTTGCTCTGCAGTTGACCCTTCAGTCTTATTTCGAGTCACCAGATGAAAATAAGGTTTCCCTTCAAGTGGTGGTTACTAAGGGCAACCGGTACTGACGCCAAAAGATGAATACTCTACCTCCTTAGTATAAAGCCTACTTTGTGAGCTAAATAAAGACCTAAACTGCAAGGAAAGCACTCGCATAAATGTGAAATATTGGGGAAGGAATATAAAAGAGGAATTTGAGAGAGGTGAAAATCAGAAAGCGAATTCCTATCAGCACGTTCTTGGGCACCACCTGGCATTTTGGACAGATGTCCTACCCTCCTGCGGGCTCTGCATTTCCTCCTTTATAGCTAGAGAATCAGCATCGTTTGCTGGGGCAAGACTTCCGTTTGTAAGACAAACGTATGTCATTGGTTCTTAGTGGATTTTGAAAGAATGCAAAAGAGCTTCTGATGGAATTGCATAGGGCGGTATTTGTCAAGTTTTTTTTTAACATCTTTATTGGAGTATAATTGCTTTACAATGGTGTGTTAGTTTCTGCTTTATAGCAAAGTGAATCAGCTATACATATACATATATCCCCATATCTGCTCCCTCTTGCGTCTCCCTCCCACCCTCCTTATCCCACCCCTCCAGGCGGTCACAAAGCACTGAGCTGATCTCCCTGTGCTATGCAGCTGCTTCCCACTAGCTATCTATTTTACATTTGGTAGTGTATATATGTCCATGCCACTCTCTCACTTGGTCACAGCTCACCCTTCCCTTCCCCATGTCCCCAAGTCCATTCTCTACGTCTGTGTCTTTATTCCTGTCCTGCCCCTAGGTTTGTCAGAACCATTTTTTTTTTTAGATTCCATATATATGTGTTAGCATACGGTATTTGTTTTTCTCTTTCTGACTTACTTCACTCTGTATGACAGACTCTAGGTCCATCCACCTCACTACAGATGACTCAATTTCGTTTCTTTCTATGGCTGAGTAATATTTCATTGTACATATGTGCCACATCTTCTTTATCCATTCATCTGTCGATGGCCACTTAGGTTGCTTCCATGTCCTGGCTACTGTAAATAGAGCTGCAATGAACATTGTGGTACATGACTCTTTTTGAATTATGGTTTTCTCAGGGTATATGCCCAGTAGTGGGATTGCTGGTTCATATGGTAGTTCTATTTTTAAGGAACCTCCATACTGTTCTCCATAGTGGCTGTATCAATTTACATTCCCACCAACAGTTCAAGAGGGTTCCCTTTTCTCCACACCCTCTGCAGCATTTATCGCTTGTAGATTTGTTTGATGATGGCCATTCTGATCAAGTTTTTAATCTTGTATCTTCGAGCACAAATAGCTTGCACCATTACAGTTGCTTTAAGTTATTTGGAAAATTGTTTCTGGAACATATTGGTTTAATGAGAGAGACTTCACAGGTTGTGTCTATAGCAGCATTCATAATTTCTTTGACCAGATTGTACTGGTTTAATATAGCCATTGCTGTGATTGCAGAGAATCTTAAAGATGCTTCTTCATTGTATCCAAGGCATTGCTCGTCTTGAAGGGTGCGTTCGTTACTCTATCAGCATCTGCTCTGTGCTAGGGGTCACAGATGGATTGGCAAAATGGACATAGAATCAAGAAGCGACAGATCAGTATACCATGAGCTATAATCAAGGCATGAACTAGATGCTATAGGAATGCAAAAGATGCAGAAGGACTGTTCACTGATTAAGTCGGATTTATCTTGTGGACGTGTGAGAAGCATCTTCCGGCTGCAGGTCACTTCCTTGATTATCAAGGCTCATCCAAGTGGTCTGTTTGTTTCTCTGCCTGTCTCTTTCCTTCCTCTCCACTTCTGGAACTAATTTGTTGGTTAAAGGAGAGAACTAGGGAAGATTCTTCCTCCCAGAGTGGAGAGTCTAGAATTTGGGTTCCTCGACCCAAGATTCTGCAGATACATTCTACGTGAGCTTGATGTTGTTGACATTTTCTAAGATGACAGATGAAGAGGGGACAGAGCTCTGTAGGCACAGCCAGGAACAGTCTCTGTTTCCTAAGACAGTCTGAACTTCAGATGAGTCTTTTTACCTGGGTAAGAACCTGCTTCTCAGGCTTTATGCCCTGACACAGTTGATCCTGTAAATATGGTCAACGTAGCAAAGACACAGAGGAATGAAGGAGTGCTGCTGAGTCCCTGCTGCAGTGTGGGGCAAGCTTTAGGGTGAGTGTCAGTAAGGATGGAGACTAGGAAGGAACATAAGGACACACTGTAGCGGCTTTGTCTGTGGGACTAGGATATTTGGACTTTGTCCACCAGGCAGGGAAGTCATCATATGTTTCAAGAGAAGAGGTGTGATCATTTTTTTAAAAGAGAATAATTCCAGTAGCAAGATGGGGAATGTATCGCGTTTGGGTTTTCAGGAGACAGACTGACTTGGAGGAATAAATGTACGTATTGCTAACTAACAGATAATAAAGCCGTGGATGGGAGGACAGAGGAAAAGCTGGTAGAATAGAAAGACGAATGGGAAGGAAGGAAGGAAGGAAGGACTCTTTAGAAGTGTCTGTGATTGGAGGTAAAGGAGGAAACTTGGTAAGGAGCGATGGGGACGCTGAGGACCACGAGGCTGTTTGGGAACCGAGCGAGTAGACCGTTGAAGACAGAGGAGCCTCGAAGGGCGCCAGATGCCGCCGAGAGCCAAGCAGGATGAAACTGCAGAAGTACCAGTGGACTTGGCAACTGGAGGTCATTTGAACCTTAGGGACGTTGGGTTCACTTCAAAGGGTCTCGTTTGTTAGAAACAAAACCTCGTTAGTAATGGAGAAAAGGATTTTCTGGGGGGACAAGAGAGGGAACCTAACGGAGTAAAAGTTTTTCTCTGGAGGAGAAAAAGGAAGGATTCCAGGAAAATGAAACTAAACTGATGCCCGTCGAGGAAGCCCTCGTGCACCGGTGTTCACACTGCACGCCCTGGGCCAGGACACCACCTAACGAGTTTCAGAGAGCTGAATATTTTAATTCCTTACGTGGAATCCAAATTCTGAGCTGATAAGCAGGGGTTTGAAAACTAGGACCCCACAGATTTGCTTTGGAGAGAGACATTTATATTCACTGTTTCTAAGACTTTTCTTTCAACCTTTCTCAAAACCATAGTTATTCCATGATTGGTCCTTAATACTGTGGGTGTCAGCTGGTGAGACCCAGGCCTCTGGTACCTCTGGCAGCCTGTCAGGGGCATTGTGGATGTCTCCACCTGCGATCTGAATATTGGCATCGCGGTTGGCAAAACCCGTGGCCTTCAGATGCCCCAATTCTTGCTGGTGGTGGCCTTCAGTGAGGGGGCCTGAGGTAGGAGGCGTAATCCAGTGCTTTTCTGCAGTGCCAGGGGGCAAAGCTTTATACTGTCTCTCTGCTGGCTACTGTATACTCTATGCTATCTAGTGCATCACAGTCAAAGAAGTCCTTTACAGTAGTCTTATTTAGGCTTCTCTGCTTTAAGAAATCTGGCATATTAAAACATGGGCTTGGACTTCCCTGGTGGTGCAGTGGTTCAGAATCCGCCTGTCAATGCAGGGGACACGGGTTCGAGCCCTGGTCCAGGAAGATCCCACATGCCGTGGAGTAAATAAGCTTGCGCGCCACAACTACTGAGCCTGCGCTCTAGAGCCCGCGAGCTACGACTACTGAGCCCTAGCGCCACAACTACTGAGCCTAGAGCCCGTGCTCCACAACAAGAGAAGCCGCCATGGTGAGAAGCCCACGCACCGCAACGAAGAGTAGCCCCCGCTTGCCACAACTAGAGAAAAGCCCACGCGCAGCAACAAAGACCCAACTCAGCCAAAAATAAATAAATGAATGAATGAATTAATTGAAAACAGAAAAAAACATGGGCTTAAAAGAGAAGGATACCAGGATTTACAGTTATAAACATCTTTGCATAGGGACACTCATGGGATCTTAAGTATGATTCGAGGTACCAACCTTATTTTCAATGCTTCAGTAACACATCTATTACACAAGGAAGAAAGGTACATCCGTAGTTTGGAAGGTCGTAGTTTTAGCACTAATCAGTGATTGACACTTCAGTCCACACGTTAGTAACTGTGGTGATAAACTCCATTGAGGAAGAGGATGAGCAGGTTCCTACAGCCCCTTCCAAGCCTCAGAGTTGCGTCAATCATGGTTTCATTCTTCATTTTCACGTCTTGTCACATTCATCACTGGGAAGCTGATAGAATATTCTCTTCATTTTTCGTTCTGTAAAATGAGAATGTTATAAATCTGGTGATCAAGCAGGGTTTGGTTGTGTGGGTTTAGTCCACTCAAGGACCACCGAGTGACCTTTTCCTTGTGAAACGGTATTTCAGGGTATTGATTCAGCAGCTCTCTTAGGATGGTTGTTTTTACTCGGCCGCTCAGATATTCCCTCATTCCCTGGCTCTTGCCAATGATGCGTTCCTGGGTGCCATTTGAAGTGAAGAGGGAGCCAGTGGGATGCAGGGGGGTTGGGGAGGAAGGGCCATGTAGAGTAGTTAGCAGATCCAGTATAATTCATGATGGGTCACAGCTGTGTTTATTCCAGCGGCTTCTGCAGCTGAAATTTGGAACACAGATTCAAGGCTTATTCCTGGAAGAACATTTTTCTCTACACTATATGCAAAGAAAGCAGGTGAGGGCAGCAAAGCAAACTGTAATCCAAGATGAATTTCAGAATTGGAAAATTGAGAGGAAATTAGGAAGTGAGAAAGTTTTGCTCTAGTCTTTGTGGTATGAAATATTATCTATCAGGTGACTGTGTCAGATTGAAACGAACAATGTCTGAAAATGAGGTCAGTGGTGAAATGCTAACAAACTGCTCTTTAGAGTTTTGCAAATTGCTCCACTGGCCAAAAAGGCATCGAAACGATGCCTTTATTCATGATAGCTGAGGAAGACTTTGCTTAGCTCTTCTCTTGACCTCTCAAATGAATGATTTAGCTCAAATTTTTTCTTACTATGAGAGTTAAATTATCCTCCTTGGCTGCCTGTATCATCAAGGTCATTAGAAGACTGCCAAACCCCCGACTTCATTGTGAGCTGTATAAATATTACACTTGAAGAACAAACGATGATTCTGTTAATCTTGAGAATTTACAACTTGATGAGTTGAAGTTTTATTTAATATGAGAACCCTTTAGCCACTTAAATTTCATTCTTAGCCACTTAGTTTGGTTTATATTGAGATGAAATGACTAATTTGACCTTTGGTTAATTTGAAAACTTAATGTAGAGTAGACTTAAGTACCCTCATACTGGGGTGCTCCTTGTTTCTTACACTGTTAGATTAAACTTCTGTGAGCAAAACAGTTAACGGTTTTGAATCTGTGTTTCAGGCATCGTACTTTCTGTGCATCACACCTGGTTTTTCCTGCATCATTAATTATTCCTTCTTCTGCGTCTTCATCTGTAAAGTGGAGGTAATAACTAGACCCATCTCAAAGGCTTGTTTGAGAATTAAGTGAGTTCATTTACATAAAGCACTTAGAACAGTAGAGTAAGCACTTGGTCAGTGTAAGATATGAAAATCAGCTATTTTGATAACCAAAACAGGCATATGAGATAAGCAGTATTATTACTGACATTTCTAAATGTGCTGGTCGCTCACACGGCAAGGAGCTGGCGAAGCTGAGAAGCAAACCCAGTCCCTTATCTGCATTCAAAGAGCTAAACAGCTACCGAATTCTTTTTTTACTGTAACATACTCCAAATGCTTCACACAAATCCTGCCTTGAATAACCTCATCACCTTCGTCACAGTCCTAGCTCTGCTCAGACCCATTCAGCCCTCTCCCATTCAAGTTTTTGTTTTCTTATTTTTTTAAATATTTATCTGATTTAGATGGAGTTTCTACTTTTAGAAGACAATATCTAATTCTGTGGTTCTCAACCACAGCTGTGTCATAGGTAATTTCACTCATTATAGTAAAATAGTACAGTAAAGAACTAAAGTTTACAAAACCCCAACTTTAGACCCTCTGATACAAACTCGGCTTGGTATAACCTCAAAAGATGCTACTCTAGGCCCACCCTTTTCTTTTTTACTTCTGAAAAGCAAATACCAAATATTTTGATATCAGTTTTGTAAATAAATATCATCCAGGAATTAATGTAACATGTGGTAGTTTTATAAATAGACAGTATTATAAATTCTATAGCTAAGAATTGTTTTGTGTTCCATGCATACAGAAGGAAAAAAAGAGTATTATGGACTGGGTTTTTGATGTAGGAGTACGTAACAGGGTTTAGGAAACAGGTAGTTTCTGCAGGTGATAATAAAAAAGTATTAGGTTCCTGGAATGTTGCAATAAATAGCCATGGTTCACGTAGAGAAAGATGCGTTTTTGAATTTCAGGGAACAAAATCTCCCTTTGTTTTATCCCACCCTCTGTGGAAATACTTTAAGGCTCAGTGCCAGGACGGGGTGCAGTGTCAGGTAAGTTTGGCTGTCGTGGTCCCATGTCCTCAGCAAGTTACCCCTTCACGCAGAACACTGACTCCCGTTGTCAAGACTTCATTGCCATTGAAAACCAAAATGGTGACTTTCCAGTAAGATTTCGCTTCGTAAAGCTGTACTTTGGACAGATCCAGGTGAAAAACAGTCATTCTTATTTATTATCGTTCCAAGTGTTCAGCCTTTTCATCTCCTTGGAATCAGTCTTGATTCCTTTCAACGTACTGATGCGTCTTCCTGCCCCTCTGATCCCTGTCACCCCTGACCTGCCGCAGGTCAGCGCTCTCCAGCCCGGCTCCCGGCTGGATGGCTTGTACTCCCAAAAGCTTCAGAGTGGTCTGTCTACTTAGGGTGCAGCTCCGCTGCTGTCACGCCCTGCCGGCGCCCTGCAGTGGCCCCGACCCTAACCCCCAGGACCAGCAGACAGAGGACAAGCTCTAATGAGCTTGACCCTTTACCATCCTCCACATTGTTTTGTCATTATTCGTAAGTCGGCCTCCCCCATAGGTTAACTTTGGGGGGATAAGAACGGTGTCACAAAACCCGGCAAAACCAGAAGTGCTGAAAACGCGGAGTTAAACCATTTCTAAAAAAGTATTTTATTTGGCCAGAACCAGGGTACACAGCCTTATATTCTTGCAAAGAAGTATTTGCAAAGAAGCCGACTCAGTCTACAAACTAGCAGGTTCAGGTGGTCAGTGTCTTTAAGTATTTCTTCGTTGGTTCAGATATTTTTTTTCAGCATTTTTTTCCATTTAACCAGTTCTGTTTGTAATGTTTGCCTTAATTTTCAGCTACATTGCAAGAATGTACACAGCCCTGCGAAGGAAGTAATTACCCAGAATGAGAATATCTGATATGTTTGCTCTTCTTGTGAAACTTGTAAAACTACTCATTCTGAGAGATTTTCTCTTAAAGTAAGGTTTTAAAATAGGGCAAATCCAATAAATGGTGTAATTGTAGCCGTTTTTAAATACCAATATTTAGTACCACATTTTTGTGTGCCTTACAAAATATGGCCAACCCATACTATTCTGAGAAAATAAAAGTGAATCCTATCTTACTTCTCTCTGAATACTGATAACTGCACATAGCACGTTAATCGTGTTTTTAAAATTCTGTCAATAGTTTCTATTCTAGGGTTGAGCTTCGCATTTTTAGATATGTTTTTGGTATATCATAATTAGTTTTGGGGAAAGATTATTTCCTATTTTCTTTTACGTATCCATCATAAATCTTTCAAAAATATTTCTTCTTATATTTATGGAATGATTAAAATCATGTTAAGTATATAAAAGATATTGTTTTCTAATACCCGTAAAGTCCAAACTGAAGTATTTGCAAGTCTATTACTTAAGTCTTTATTTTTTTCTTTTTCTTTTTTGATTGAAGTATAGTTGACATACAATATTATTTTAGTTTCAGGTGTACAACGTAGTGATTCATTATTTAAGTCTTTAAATGATACATTAACAGCATGCATGTTCTCCTGTGTCTTTATAAATTGCCCTGTTTCTCATTTCTCGGAGATTATCTGTTGAGAAGCCTGGAGAGGTGTCTGTAAGAGATGCTCAATCAATTATTTTAGGCAATTGCAACAATGACTTTCTTTACTTAGTATGATATATTTAATATTTTTCTAAAAAATAAAGTCACATATGGAATGATATACCAATAGCAACTTTAGAGTTTAAGAAGCTCCTTCCTAAGAAAAAGGAAACATAAGTTAAAATTTTTCATACATCTTATTCTTGCTTTTAACAAAGGTAATCTTGGTTTTTCTGAAAAATAATTGTTGCAAGTGTTGAAAAGTTATTTACATTCATATAGAAAAATTTCCTCTTTGTTTAGAATTATAATTTCAGTAACTAGCAGTCTTTTTAAACATGGAAGGCTGTTATTTGATCTTTGTGTCTCCTACTTCCCGCTCTAGTCCATTACAAAGCTTTCAATTTGGTGATACTGTGTAAGACATGCTTTTTCTTTCCCTTTTTCTCCCTCTACTCCATTAAGTTTATTGCATTTAAAAGATGATCATGGACTTCCCTGGTGGCGCAGTGGTTGAGAGTCCACCTACCGATACAGGGGACGCGGGGAGGCCCACGTACCGCAAATAAATAAATAAAAGATGATTATGTGCTATTGCATTGAATATAAAAGTTCTTTACAGAGAAGATGTGAAAGTTGTCGATTTTGTTATGACCCCTCGGTTCAGAAACAAAGAGAGGCCTCCATTGCCTACACAACGGCTGAGGGCTTTCAAGTTATTTCTGACTTCCCTCTTGGGGTCGTTGCTTCAAATGAACTGAACTAGTCAGTGTTTCTCCAATGATTTCTTTCCTTTTCTGTTTCCCTGCCTTTGCCCAATCTACTTCTTTTACGTGATGGGCTTTCTTCTGTTTTGAGTCCATTTAAATCCCATCCACATCAGTTCCCTTGACCACACAGGTGGTGTGTTTCTTATTACTTGCACCCTGGGGTGTCCTAAAGAACTAATTATCCACCTTGATTTCAATGGTTAAGTTGGAAGGATGTCTCCTGGGTCATTAGAATTCACTGCATGTCTGTCAATCATCAGTAAAGTTAAACAGTAGAAGCTCAAGCTAGCCTGTGTCTTCATATTGAATCCATTTACTACTTTTATCAGTGTTTAATAAGTATGAATAGGACAGACATACTTGGTCGAGAGATAGATGGTAGAATTGCCTCGATACAGTAAGAGAGATGCCAGTTGCTTCTCTGTGGGAACTTCGTGTTTTCCTAAAAGTAACAGTTTGAGTAGGTGCGGTTTGAAATGTTGAAGTGCTTTTAATTGTGCAACTATTCTTTAAAATATGCCCACAGGTTTTATTGTCAAAGTATTTTTTAGGTAAAGCACAGCCAATAAGAAAATTGAAAATTTGTAAAACTCGATTTCTCCTCCTGCAGGATTTTGTGGTCCCTTTAAAAAGTAAGGGGGTATTTTCAAAGCAGTTATCGTTTCTAATTTTTAACGTGAAAAGAGCTGTCAGATTTTATGCCTTAATTACTTCAGTTTGAGAGCTAATTTGTTATATTGTTACAATGTTGACAGGCTCAAATTCCCTGAAATAAATGATCAAAATAAGAAGTCTAGTATAAGATAAATTTTTTTTTCTTTTTGATACTGCTGTTCTACTAAAAAACAATGAGGATTTTGTGGGAAAAGTTAAACAAAACAAAAAAAATAGCCAACTGACTATGAAAATGGGGTGTTACATTTGCATAAATTATTTTGTAGTATGTGACAAGTGTTAACTGCACAAAAGGCTTGGTTAATTAACCTTGGAATTTTGGTAAAATGAGGCAGCAGAAATCAGAAATATTAAACATTATAAAATTAAATTTGGTAAAATGCCACTCAAAGTGTAGTTGTATTTTCTTTTTAGAATGAGTTATTGAGTGTTCAAAAAAGAGGGCTTCCCTGGTGGCGCAGTGGTTGAGAGTCCGCCTGCCGATGCAGGGGACACGGGTTCGTGCCCCAGTCCGGGAAGATCCCACATGCCGCGGAGCAGCTAGGCCCGTGAGCCATGGCCGCTGAGCCTGCGCGTCCGGAGCCTGTGCTCCACAACGGGAGAGGCCACAACAGTGAGAGGCCCGCGTACCGCAAAAAACAAAACAAAACAAAAAAGAAGCATCTTATTGGCCACTGTAAATCTGGTGATTATTCTCCTTCCTTTTATTAAAGCAGAAGCATTAAGATATTCTGAGTACAAACTGTGAAATGGAAAGAATGTTTCTGTATAAGCTGAGAAATTCTGAAAAATTTAGTATTTAAAAAGTCTTGTTATAATTGAGATTTAAAAGATATTTCTAAGGTAAGAATTTAAAAAAAGGCAAATTCATTCATCCATTAGGCATTTCCTGGGGATTTCTCTTTGCCAGACACAGTGGTAGACACTCAGGATAAAGAGATGAATTATAACTATCATTCCTCAGAGATTTTCAAAAGAGGGAGGGTAACAGACTTGTAACCAAACAAATACAACAGAAATAATAACTGTTATGTAGATGATTGTATGGGATATAATAGAATCACAAGGGTAGTGACCTTTTTTGCCCATGGCCTTGTGGGGCAGTTCCAAAGTATTGATTGTATATGCTATAATATATTCACATATATGCATATATCGGTAATTGCAAAAATCTGAGCGTCTATGTGAATGTGTGTGCATGGG
Source organism: Phocoena sinus (assembly GCF_008692025.1). NCBI lineage: Eukaryota > Metazoa > Chordata > Mammalia > Artiodactyla > Phocoenidae > Phocoena > Phocoena sinus. The sequence continues at coordinate 81,235,476 of NC_045774.1, read as the reverse complement.
TGTATAATATACACATATTCATGTTTTTAATCAGTTTATGAATATCGGACCATAACCACCTATTTAATATTCTTCCCCTGCCCAAGTCACTTCTTGCTATTAGATTAAGTAAATAAGAAAGCACGTCAACTCCATAAGGCAACAGATTCTTTATTTTAGCTGATTCCTAATGTGACATTCTAAATTGGTGTCACGATGGCCTTGAAAGCATCAAGGTGCCTTCCTAAAATATCTAAATTGAAACCAAGGCAAAATTTAACCAAAAAAGGAGAATGTGACAAATGTTCAGAAAAAGAAAAGCACAGAATAGTTTTTCTAGAGTAATCCACACCGTTAGTGATGATAAAGTGTCATCTTTATCTGTTCCCTTCTTGTCAAAAGAACAGGAATTAGAACCACATGCGCTAATTTTCACTCATATTCATAAACACGAAGACGCCCACGTTTACATAATCATTCTACCTGTATCATACTTAAGGTATTTTGGGGGAAAATTTGTTATCTTAGCTGTTTCTTGGTTTCCACATTAGGGACAGAGATGTCTAAGTATCACAGTCACGCAGACCATGAGTGTGTGTGCATGTAGGTACACCCACTTAGACATGTGTACCAACTAGGGTTTCCAGCTAGGGATGGCAACTAGCTACTTCATACGTGGTTTTTAGATTTGGGTGTATATTCACAAAGCCCCCTGATTTTTTAAAAGTATTGACCATTTCTGTTACAAAATGTGAACTGTGGAATCTCACAGATGTTGCCTATCTCACTAGGGAACCGGTGTTGAAACATTTTAAAATATCAAGGCAGAAAGCCCTAATTAAATTAGAAGTGTCCTGTATGTGATCATTCTTCCTTCCCCAGCAGGCATTATCCAGCCTTTGATTATGTGTGTATGTGTGTGTACACTTCGGATTTTTGAATAAATGACATTATTATATTGTATATCTGGATTCAGTAGGAAATGAAATCAAGTTTGTATTTGTCAACTGAAATGAATAATATTGAAAAAACAGCCATAATAGTGATTGAGATAAATTACAGCTAAGATAAAGTGCTTGAGAATGTTCAGTTTATTCCATGATCCCGAAATCTCCTGGAATTTAAATTATTCATTAACCTGATAATAGTTAATTTAAGACAGAATAGAAACTAGATACAAATGATCATTTTTAGATGAACATGTTTAATCGTTCAGCAGCCGTAGAACTTCTTAATAAAATCTGAATCAAAAAGATTTTTTCCTAAGAGCTGTCCAGAGCAAGTGGACGAGGGTTCAGGGTCCACAGCGACATGCTGGCATTTACTTAATCAGCCAGGACAGTCAGAGTGGGATTCTCACCTGGCCTTTTCCTGAACTCAGCTCCCAAACTGTAGTTCTTCCCAGTTTAAGATTCAGACCTTCCCCTCCAGCTCGTTGATCAGTCCTAAAGCTGCAGTCCCATACTGCTCAGCCAGGACTTTAGACCAGGTTTGAGGAAATCACATCACTTCCTCAAATTCCAGCCACACTTTTTAAGAAACCCACCTCCTTCGCAGCCAGACCTTCCATCTTCCCTCCGTTGACATCCTATCATATTTCCAAAGGAACTGCCTTCTGTCAGCTCCTAGGGAATTCTCTTCACCCTTTATTTCACTGGTTTTTCTCACACTCACCTCACCCAGTTCTGCGTTAGGCCCTTGCAAATACGTGTTTTCCATGACACCCGTGAAATGTACTTTCCTCTTAATTCTGTCTTCCACATCCCATCCAGTCTTCAGAGCCCATGCCCAGGAATGCCTTCCAGAATCTTCCCCCATCACTCTCCACTACTTTGCATAGTCTCTAAATCACTGAAATATTTATTGCCAGTACAAGCCCTCTAGACCTCAGTGATTGGTGTTTTCTATTTTACTCCAATGATTTTGTCTCTTTAACGTGGACTCAGCTTTTTAAGAGAAGGAGCTGGGTCTTATTCTTCCCTTAATCCCTAGTGGAACACAAAAACCTTATCAGGCACTCAGTGAATGCTCATTTATTGAGTAGATTACCAAGATCATTATGAAACTTTAAGTCAGTGGTTTTCAAGCAGGAACAGCAGGAGACGTTCAGCAATGTCTGAAGACATTTCTGGTTGTCACAATTAGGAGAGAGGTCCTATGGCATCTAAGGGGCAGAAGGCAGGGATGCTGCTAAACATCCTACAGTGCTGGGGACAGCCGCACAACAATGAGTTATCCCCACCTCCCAGTGTCGGTGGTGCTGAAGTTAAGAAATCCTGCTTAACTAGATGTTACATCTGACTGTAAATAATCAAGGATTTTATGTATTTCCTCAAAAGAAAGAACCTCTAGGGATTCAGTCACGGGACACAATTATACGCAGTTCTCCTTTTTCTTCCCACTATTTATGGAAGATCAGATAAATACTACAGAGATATCCAGAGGTGACTTAGAAACTTAGTTCTTAAAATCCTCATATGGCTACCATGCAATAAAATCAAAGATAAAATGGGTCTACATTGTATTTATCAAAATATGGTGGGGACCACCTTCATCCTTTGATATCAGCTTTCTTCTTCCTAAATTTATTCTTTGTGCTATTCAGTGGCTTTTACCCTTTATTTTTGTTTCACTGAAGTGTAATTGACATACAGTATTATATTAGTGTCAGTGTATAACATAGTGATTTGATTTTTTTTTTTTTTTTTTTTTCGGGCCTCTCACTGTTGTGGCCTCTCCCGTTGCAGAGCACAGGCTCTCGGGCGCGCAGGCTCAGCGGCCATGGCTCACGCCCAGCCGCTTCGCGGCATGTGGGATCTTCCCAGACCGGGGCACGAACCCGCGTCCCCTGCATCGGCAGGCGGACTCTCAACCACTGCGCCACCAGGGAAGCCCTGATATTTTTATACATTACAAATTGTCCACCACAGTAAGTTTAGTTACCATTTGTTAACATACAGTTATTACAATATTATTGGCTATGTTCCCTACGTTGTATAGTACATCCTCATGATTTAGTTACCTTATAGCTGGAAGTTTGTACCTCTTAATCCCCTTCACCCACTTCACCTGTCCACCCCTCTCAGCACACTCCCCCTGCAGGCAACCAGCAGTTTGTTCTCTGTATCTATGAGTCTGTTTCTTTTTTGTTTTGTTTGTTCATTTGTTTTGTTTTTTAGATTCCACATATAAGTGAAATCATATAGTATTTGTCTTTCTCTGTCTGACTTATTTCACTTAGTCCTCAAGGTCCATACATGTTGTTGGAAATGGCATGATTTCCTTACTTGTTATGGCTGAGCAATATTTCATTGTGTATATATACCACACCTTCATTATACATTCATCTATCAATGGACACTTAGGTTGCTTCCATATCTTGGCTATTGTAAATAAAGAACATAGAAGCACATATATCTTTTCAAATTAGTGTGTTCATTTTCTTCATATAAATATCCAGAGGGGAATTGCTGGATCACATGTTAGGCCACAAAACAAGTCTCAATAAATTTAAGAATATTGAAATTATATCTATCATGTTTTCCAACCACAAGGGTATGAAACTACAAATCAATTACAAGAAAACTAGAAAAAACACGTGAAGACTAAACAACACAGTACTAAACAACGAATGGGTCACTGAAGTAATAAAAGAGGAAATAAAAAAAAAAACCTAGAGACAAATGAAAATAGAAACAAGAATCTCCAGAATCTATTGAATGCAGCCAAAGCAGTTGTAAGAAGGAAGTTCATAGCATACAGGCCTACAAGAAACAAGTAAAATTTTAAATAAGCGATCTAACTTTACATTTAAAGGAACTAGAAAAAGAAAAACAAAGCTTGAAGTTAGAAGGAAGGAAATAATAAAGATCAGAGTGGAAATCAATGGAATAGAAACTGAAAAAGCAATAGAAAAGATCAATAAAACTAAGAGCTGGTTCTTTGAAAAGATAAACATAAATTGACAAACCTCTAGCCAGACTCATCAAGAAAAACAGAGAGAGGACCCAAATCAATAAAATCAGAAATAAAAGAGGAGAAATTATAAGCAATACCACAGAAATAGAAAGGATCACAAGAGACTAATATGAAAAATTATATGCCAACAAATTAGACAGTCTAGAAGAAATGGATAAATTCCTACACATACATATGATCTTCCAAGACTGAATCATGAAGAAATAGAAAATCTGAATAGACTGATTACTAATAATGAAATTGAAACAATAATAATAAAAAAAAGTCCCAACAAACAAATGTCCTCGTCCAGATGGCTTTCCAGGTGAAGTCTACCAAACACTAAAAGAAGAGCTCACACCTGTCCTTCTCAAATTATTCCAAAAAATTGAAGAGGAAGAAACACTTCCAAACTCATTTTATGAATCTACCCTGATACCAAAACCAGACAAAGACATTACAAAAAGGGAAATTACAGGTCAATATCCCTAAGGAACATAAATGTAAAAATCCTCAGCAAAATATTAGCAGATGGAATTCAAAAATACATTAAAAGAATTATGCATTATGATCAAGTAGGGTTCATTCCAGGGATGCAAGGACGCTTCACCCTTTCTTGCTCATATTATCTCCTGCAACTGTCGTCGTTGTTGTTGTCAACTTATGTTTTATTGAAGTATAATTGACTTACAATATTATCAATATATTAGTTTCAGGTGTACAACGTAGTGACTTGATATTTTTATAAATTACAAAATGATCACCATGATAAGTAGTTATCTCCTACACCATATAAAATTATTACAGTATTATTGACTATATCTACTATGCTGCATATCACATCCCTGTGACTTATTTTATAATTGGAAGTTTGTACCTCTTAATCCCTTTCCCTTATTTTGCTCATCCTCCACCCCCCCCAAATATTGTTTTCTGATATTTAAATTTTGATTATGACTTAGTGTCAGTGCATTCAAAAGTTTGATTTTTTCCAAATGTGTATATCAGTACATATTTCATATGTATTAAGATATGAAATTAAAGGGAATGAGGGCATAAAAACATTTAGGAAACATTTTTGAAATATAAAAGGGAGAATTCTTTAAGATGTTCTTTTTTTAAGAAATGAAATTTTTTGGAATTTTACCCTATTGTAAAGGGACTAAAAAGTTATATTTGAGCTTAGTAAACAAATACTTTTTTCAAACTTTCCTCTAGATGGAGGGACAAATCAAAATGATGATAAATATAGTTCCTTTTTTGGTTCATATACTTTTCAATGAGGAATCAGTTTCCTCCTACCAGGGTACTTTGGAGGAGAAAGAACACAGTTCTCTAAGAAATTGCAAATATTATGTATATAGCTTTTATTAAGTTACACCTACTTTTGACAAACTCCAAAGTAATATACTGTCTAAATATTAATCTGTTTTTCTTCCTCTTAAGATTCTCTAAAAACAAAACAGGCATAAAGAACATATTCACTTTAAAAATAATTACTTGGTTTGTAGTAGGAGTCATTCTAAATGTGTATTGCCTTGTTTTTAAGACCTTTATTTCAATCCTTACAAAATATCCAAATAATTTGGTCCTGGAATCACATTCATTGGTGAACAAAAAGACCATCCAAGTAAATAATAATCTTGGATTATGCTTGGTCCTTGGAAAGGAAATATTTCTAGGAATAAAAATACTGTTATTCTCTTTCTGCTGTAATTTTCATAGCACTCTGATGGCAGTTTCATGGCCCCTCACAGAGATTTGGCCCAGAAAGGCCATGTGTAAACTGAGGGTGTACCTCTGATGAATCAAAATGAATTGTGAACTAGCCAGAAATGCCACAACTTCTCTTCATGTTCTGCAAATTGTTTCAAGATGTTTTCCATAAACTTTTGCTACTTTTGCTTTTATTTTTTTAATTCATTCATTTGGCAAGTATTTGCTAAGAACGTACGATTTTCCAGCCACTAGTCTTGAGTGCCCAGTCACTGGTAAGCATAGCAGAATTCTTCCCGTTTGACAGAGATTACAGTCTGATGGGGTAAACAGAGAAGAATCAAAGAATCGTATTAATAAACACACTCATTTTTTTCACTCAAAAAATGTGTCTTGGGTGCCTCCAGTGTTCCAGACCTGTTCTAGACTTGGAGGATACAGTGCCAAAACCTAGTTAGCCTACATTCTGGCAGGCAAATAAGATAGTAAGTGAATGAAAAAATAGGTATTATTATGGCTGGGCACAGGAGTTGGGAGTTGGGGTAATATGTTTAGAGACACAGGGGTCAGGGACGGCCCCTCCAGGGGCTGTTAGAGACCAGGATGAAGAGGGGGAAAGAGCCATGGGAGGAGGATTCCAGGCAGGAAGTGTCTGACATCCTAGAGGACCAGTGGCGGGAGCGGAGGGGATGAGGTGGGAGAGGCAGGAAGGGGCCGGATCTCATGCATGGCGAACAGGTTCAGTTATTACAAACTGAGCAAACTGCTTTGTAACAAACGAAAGGCGTTACAGGTACAGATAAGTGGGAGCCTATCCTGACTTGGGGATTTAGGGGAGGCTTCTATTGGATACTGGATTGTGTCCCCAAATTCCCATGTTGAAGCCATAACCCCCTGTTTGACTCTATTTAGAGATAAGGCCTTGAAAGAGGTAACTAAAGTTAAATGAGGTCAGAAGGATGGGGCCCTGATCCAGTAGGACTGGTGTCCTTAAAGAAGAGGAAGAGAAACCAGGGATCCTTGCACCTAGAGAACGGGCCATGTGATGATGCAGCAGGAAGGTGGCCGAGGAGAGGCCTCGGGTGAAGCCAAACCTGCCTTCACCTGGGTTTGGACATCCAGCCTCCACAGCTGTGAGAAAGCCTTTCTCTTGTTTAAGCCACCCAGTCCTTAGCATCTTGCTATGGAAGCAAGAGCAGAGTCATACAACTTCTCCGAGGATGTGAACTTTGGGCTGAAAGCTGAAGGATGAGTAGGAGTTAACCACTTGAATGAAGCATAAGGGGACAGTGTGTACAGAGACTCTGAAACCAAGCAGGACCCCATGGGGCCCTCCAGGGTACAAAAGCCCTTCTGGGTCCCATTTCCTTATTTGCAAGACAAAGTCTTCAGCCTCCTGGACCTTCCTGAATAATAAAGAGCAAATTCAAGCAGTCGCTAATCAGGGAAGTGATGCGATATAGAAAAAAAGGAGGGGCAGTCAAGATATGATAGTGCAGTCTTGGGGCAGGGTCCTGGTTCCTCCTCAAGGGATACACCTAACAATATCTTTGAGTTCTTCTGCAGAACTCAGGCCCCCACCCAGGTGGAGGATGGTAACTTCAGGCTGAGTGCAAGATTTCCAGAACACTGCCCTGTTACCGCGCCATCAACCAATCAGAAGAAAATCACACACCCTGAAGCCCTCACCCTCAATTTTGCCAAAACAGACTTCTCCCTGCCAAACCATCGGTGAGTTCAGGGGTTTTGGGGCATGAGCCACCCGGTCTCCTTGCTTGGCCCTGCAATAAACATTTCTGTGCTCCAAACTCCCAGGTTTTGGTTCATTTGGACTCACTGTGCATAGAGCACACAGACTTGTGTTCAGTAACCACTCTACCTTCGGAAGCATGTAGCATGTTTGGGAACCCGAAAGAAAGCCCCGTGGCTGAAGCTCTGAGAGCAAAGATGCAAGCAGTTGGTGGGGACATGAAAGAGGCTGAGGGGGTCACATCAGACAGGGCCTGGTAGGCTTTGGCGAGGATTCTGGCCTCTGTCTTGTAGGGGCTAACATGATCAGGGAAACAGTGGGGTCAGAGAGACCCACTGCAGAGGCCCCTGAGAAATGAAGTAGCTGGACTGGAATGGTGGCAGTGATAATGCAGAAAAGGGGACTGATATTTATGGACAGAGTCGACAGGGCAGGGGTTGCTCCCACATTTCTGGGTTTTGCAGATGGAAGGAAGTTGATAACAATTCTTGAGGTGGGGAACACTGGACTCATAATTTGATCCCCAAACCTGACCAGTTACCATTCTGGACATGTTGAATTTGCGATGCTTCTAAAACATCCAAGTGGAGAATCGGTCAGTGGATGAATCTGGAGCTCAGAGAACGGATGGAAGCTGGAGATATAAACTCAGGTGTCACCAGCCTATACAAAGAGTAACTGAAACCTGCTGCAATGTAAGTTCTCAGTGGACAGGGAGGGATCTTCTTTGTTTTGTTCACTGATGTGTCCCAGGTGCATGGAACATTGCCGACATACAGGAGACGCTCAGTCCACATTCGCTGAGTGAATGAATGAATGAATGAGTAGATTACCTAAGGAGAAAATTTAACACGAAAAGAGAAACAGGTCTAGAATGGAACCTTGAGGAATGCCAACACTTTACGGGTGGGGTAGAAGAGGATGAACTTACAGAGAAGCAGCAAAGGAACAGGGAGGGAGAGGAAGAAATCAGCACAGTCTGAAGTTCAAGAAGCCAGGGAAGAGGGTTTTCCTAGGAGAGGGCAAGTCTGTCTCTGCAGTGAGTGGCATGCAGCAGCAAGTCCAGCACATGAATGCACACTTCTCAACCTTCACAGCTAGACAGGCTTTCAAATTCTTCAACGTATTTATCGTTGTTGTCAATCTTTGAATCCGAGAAGATTCCACTTCTTAGGTGTAAGAATTACCTTAGATAATGGTCTTCTGGAACCACCTTTTTGTTTTTTGAAATTTTAGTTTTGTTTATTTATTTATTTACTTTAAAATGTATCTATTTTTGGCTGCGTTGGGTCTCCGTTGCTGCACATGGGCTTCCTCTAGTTCGGGCGAGCAGGGGCTACACTTCGTTGTGGTTTGCGGTCTTCTCAGTGCCGTGACTTCTCTTGTTGCAGGGCATGGGCTCTAGGCACGGGCTCAGTAGTCATGGCACGTGGGCTCGGTAGTTGTGCCTCGCAGGCTGTAGAGCGCAGGCTCGGTAGTTGTGGCGCACAGGCTTAGTTGCTCCGCGGCATGTGGGGTCCTCCCGGACCAGGGCCCGAACCCGCGTCCCCTGCATTGGCAGGCAGATTCTTAACCACTGCGCCACCAGGGAAGTCGCTGGAACCACCTTTGAAGGCTCATGTCTGACACATTCCCAGCCTGGGCGGGTATAATTTCCTCATCATTCTTTGCACTAAACTATGATTCTAGTGACAGCTGCAAAAAGATGTATTCAAGTCATAGAATTCCAGTAGCTTTTCTTGACAAGTTCACGTCGCGTCTCCTCTGTGATGAAACTTCCACGTGCCTTGTTTCCTCCTCCCCTCCCCTGTGATTTCACTCTGCTTCCCTCCACTTCTGCACCACGAAGACTCTACTAGCTTCACGCAAAACCCATGATGAGTCACGATTAAGATTTGGATGAGCGGTGAAAAAGTGATTTTATTTCACCACCTGTATACCTTCTAGAAAAGAAAAGGTAGACTGATTCAGAGGAAAAAAAATGATATTTTGGTACCTTTTGTACTCAATTCCCAGGGTTGTGAGGATACTTCAAATCCTAGTTACTGTCACACAGATTCCCTTCCTTGGAGCAGCACTGTGGAGCCCTCGGGACCATCTAAGTTGGGGTCAAGGTCTCCACCTAGCGATCCAGGATATTCAGCAGAGATGCAGCTTTCCTTCGCACCTGAATGGCCTTTTCCTTGAGGCAGATAATCCACTTGACTTTTACATGTTCTTATCGGCAGTGGAAAGAATAAGGTGAAAAGTCATTAATTAGTGCTTGCTTTAAATCTCAACCTTAGGCTGTAAATATTTAGTTTAAGAAGTACTTCTCCCTCTTCCTCCCTGCTTTGTTTTCCTTCAACACACTTCTCCTACTTGAAATGTTATTATGTGTTTATTACTTTATTTGGTCTCGGGTCACTCTTCCCTTGAAAGATAATCTGCCTGAGGACAGGACCATTGGCTCCGCCCCCAGCTCCCAAACTCCGCCTCCACATTGTAGGTGCTCCGTAACTTAGAGAGTGAATAGATGCTTAAACCTAACGGCAGGAGGTAGGTATAAAACTGTTGATTGAGTTTCCAGTTTAATCTGAAGAGAAATGCCAGAGATTAAGTCACACATTTGAAATCCAGGCAGAGTTTGGCTTGTTCACGCCTCCAGCTGACTCCTGCTAAGCTCCAGCCCCAAGCTGGATGTTTCCACCTGAAGATCCAGCAGGTTCTTTGGACTCAAGGTGTCTCCACCATCCAACCCTCCCATCTCCTCCTCCTCAAGGCCTTTCTTCTCTTTGAAAGAAGCATCACCATCTGCCTGCTCATTTGAGTTATAAACGCCTCAAATGAGGAGTATCATTCAGATACCCAACCCAGTCCTGTTCATTCTGCTCTACCGGCTTATATCCACCTTCCAAACTACACGGCCCCTGCCCTGTAGTGAGAGGCCCGCATACCGCAAATAAATAAATAAATAAATAAACATTGAATTCCTTTCACGTGTCTGTTCGAGGCTCAAGGACTTGTCCACGCCCCCCATGGGGCCCTTCGTCTTATAGAAAGAAGGGCGTAGAGACCAGAGATCTCACGCCACCGCCCTTCACAAAAACGTTCAACCTTGTTGTTTACAGGAGACTAAAACGTAAGATGGTCTCCCCAAACTCTATTGCCTTTCTGGCTCCGTTCCAGACTATTCCCAAGACCCTAACCACAGACGCTCCACATCGCTCCTCGTGTTGTTTTGAAGGGGTGTGAACTTGCATCCTGGGTTTGCCTTTTATCATCTTAATCCTCTAACTGGAGTGAATGCCTCTCTCCTCTTGCAATGTAATAAAATCCCATTCATTTGTAGAAGCCCTACTCAAGTATCAGCTCACCCGTCAGGCCACACGTGCCACCCCGGGCCGGGACTCAGTCTTTTCCGTTTGCTCACAGACTCGGTTCATCCCTCTGTAAAAGCACTTACACTTGCTGGGGAGTTGATTCTGAACATCTTAGAAACATATGTGCTTGGTAAGTGGTTTTTTTTTCTGTTTAAGGCCTCTTATTACTAAGGCTTAATTTCTACCTGATTACCTATGTGAGATTTCAATTTCATATCATAGTGTATTTCTGAGGCATCCCCAGATTCCCTCAGTGTGCTCTGGGGGTGCTCACCTCGGCTTACAGCAACACTAACTGCTGTGCTCTGTTTCCCTGGCACTCTGTGTCTCTGAGCAGTAGTCACAGAGGAGCTTTTACAGCCCATTTTCTAGGAAGCCTCACACTGTGTTCAGAGTCACGATGGAGAGGGACCCTCCACTGGTCTGAAAAAGAACCTTCATGCAATGTTCTAGGCCACATGGCTGGTACTTCCCTTCGTTCTCTGATGGAGCCCAGGAGCAGTTGCTGTGTCTTCATGCCTAATACTGTGTGGTGACAAAAGGACTTAAAAATCTCTTTATGATCGATATGGGTAGTGGTAGCCTCGGGTGTTATCTGATAGCTGCTGTGCTTTCACTAATGACCGTCAGATTCAGAGCTTAATTGTCGACTGATACATGTCAGAGCTCCTTCATGTACTGGCTGATTTCCGTTGGTTCCTAAGTGAATCCGCTAATGCCAAGGCAGTTCGGAAATAGCAAAAATGTGATTTCCCCTAATATCCTAAGGATCATATTCATGGGCACCAAAGGAGTCTGGGCTATAAATCTGATGGATTTTTGTCTTTATATTTAAAATAAACAAATTAATGCTAGAAACAGTTTTCTAACAGAAGATAATACAGGAAATGGACAAAAAAATACATGTTACAAAGGAAAAATATAGTCTCGGTGAACAGATTAATTGCTTTTGGAAACTATTAATACATGGATCTTTATAAATGTAGGCAAGAGTTTTAAAATTATACACTTCAGCTAAATAACATAGTATTTGCTCCTATCGTTAAATAAGTTGTCTTTCTATTGGGACCAAAACTGATGTTTAAATGTTTTATAACCAAGAAGCACTTGGCAAATAATTTACTAGTGAATAGTTTTTTAATTGGATTGAGGTGAGAATGTGATTCGTCCCTAACGTGGTCAGTTTTAAGCAGGTCATCGCAGGGTGGGTGTGAAGATTAACTCCATTCCCCTATCTACCTACCTACTCACCCCACCTACCTACCGCCCTACTGCCCTACCCACCTACTACCTACCTACTCACCTACCTATCCACCCACCTACCTACCTACCCACCAACTACCTACTCACCTACCTGCCTTCCCACCTACCTGCCTACCCACCTACCTACCTACCCACCCACCTACACTACCTCTCTACCTGCCTACCTACCTACCACCTACCCACCTGCCTACCCACCTACCTACCTACCTACCCACCTACCTACCCACCTACCTACCTACCTACCTACCCACCTACCTACCCACCCACCTACCTACCTACCCACTCACCTACACTACCTCTCTACCCACCCACCTACCCACCTACCCACCAGTGCGATCACTGAAGAATGCACTCACACCCTCAGGGTGTTCAAGTAAAATCGAATTCCCCCAAGCCATCCCAAATCCCCAGGCCAAGCCCCCAGGGCTCTGGCTTTCACTTGCAAACCGTGACTGTTAATCCCAGTCTTGTACCTCTAGGCTTCCAGTAAGTGTTTGCCCTTTGATTATTACAAAAGCTTACTTGGTACAGAGGTTTCAGACAAGACCCTGAAGCATAGGATGAAAAGAGGACCAAGGGGGGACCTTGAAGATGGCGGAAGAGTAAGACGCGGAGATCGCCTTCCTCCCCACGGATACACCAGAAATACATCCACACGTGGAACAACTCCTACAGAACTCCTACTGAAGGCTGGCAGAAGACCTCAGACCTCCCAAAAGGCAAGAAACTCCCCACGTAACTGGGTAGGGCAAAAGAAAAAACAGAGACAAAAGAATAAGGACGGCACCTGCACCAGTGGGAGGGAGCTGTGAAGGAGGAAAAGTTTCCACACACTAGGAAGCCCCTCCGCGGGCGGAGACTGCGGGAGGCAGAGGGGGGACTTTCGGGACCGCGGAGTAGTGCACAGCGACGGGTGCGGAGGGCAAAGCGGGGAGATTCCTGCACAGACGATCGGTGCCGACCAGCACTCACCAACCCGAGAGGCTTGTCTGCTCACCCGCCGGGGCGGGCGGGGCTGCGAGCTGAGGCTCGGGTTTTGGTTTTGGACGGAGCTCAGGGAGAGGACTGGGGTTGGCGGCTTGAACATAGCCTGAAGGGGTTAGTGCACCACGACTAGCCGGGAGGGAGTTCGGGGAAAAGCCTGCACCGGCCGAAGAGGCAAGAGACTTTTTCTTCCCTCTTTGTTTCCTGGTGCGCGAGGAGAGGGGTTTAAGAGCGCTGCTTAAAGGAACTCCAGAGACGGGCGCGAGCCGCGGCTAAAAGCGCGAACCCCAGAGACGGGCGCGAGCCGCGGCTGAGGGTGCGAGCCCCCGAGACGGGCGCGAGCCGCGGCTGAAAGCGCAAACCCCAGAGACGGGCGCGAGCCACGGCTAAAACCGCGGACCCAAGAGCCGGGCGGGAGACGCTAAGGCTGCTGCTGCCGCCACCAAGGGGCCTGTGTGCGAGCACAGGTCACTCTCCGCGCCCCTCTTCCGCGGAGCCTGTGCAGCCCGCCACTGCCAGGTTCCCGGGATCCAGGGACAACTTCCCCGGGACAACGCACGGCGGGCCTCAGGCTGGTGCAACGTCACGCCGGCCTCTGCCGCAACGTCACGCTGCCTCTGCCGCCGCAGGCCGGCCCCGCACGCAGTGCCCCTCCTTCCCCCATCCCCCAACCCCCGGCCTGAGTGAGCCGGAGGCCCCGAATCGGCGGCTCCTTTAACCCCGTCCTGTCTGAGCGAAAAAACAGACGCCCTCCAGCGACCTACACGCAGAGGCAGGGCCAAATCCAAAGCTGAGCTCCTGTGAGCTGTGAGAACAAAGAAGAGAAAGGGAAATCTCTCCCAGCAGCCACAGAAGCAGCGGATTAAAGCTCCACAATCAACTTGATATACCCTGCATCTGTGGAATACCTGAATAGACAAGGAATGATCCCAAATTGAAGAGGTGGAATTTAGGAGCGAGATCTATGATTTTTTTCCCTTTTCCTCTTTTTGTGAATGTGTACGTGTATGCTTCTGTGTGAGACCTGGTCTGTATACTCTTGCTTCCACCATTTGTCCTAGGGCTCTATCCGTCCATGACTTTTTTTTAAAAATTCTTTTTCTTAATAATTAAGTTTAATTGTAATAACTTTATTATACTTTACCTTCGTTCTTTCTTTCTTTCCTTCCTTCCTTCCCTCCTTTAGACAACGAATCACCCCAAATTGAGGAGGTGGTCTCACGGAGCAGGATTTATGATTTTTCCCCCTTTACCTCTTTTTGTGAAGGTGTATGTGTATGCTTCTGTGTAAGATTTTCTCTGTATAGCTTTGCTTCCAACATTTGTCCTAAGGTTCTATCCGTCCCTTTTTTTTTTTTCTAAATATTTTTTAATTCAATAACTATATTATACTTTATTTTATTTTTACTGTATCATCTTTCTTTCTGTCTTTTTTCCTTCTTTCCCTCCTTCCTTCCTTCCTCCCTCCCTCCATCCCTCCCTCCTTTCTTTCCTTCTTTGCTTCTTTCTTCCTTCCTTCCTTTCCTCCTTTCCTTCTTTCTTTACTCATACTTCTACTAATTCTCCCTACTTTTTCTCCCTTTTATTCTGAGCTGTGTGGATGAAAGGCTCTTGGTGCTCCAGCCAGGAGTCAGGGCTCTGCCTCTGAGGTAGGAGAGCCAACTTCAGGACACTGGTCAACAAGAGACCTCCCACCTCCACATAATATTAAACGGTGGAAATATCCCAGAGACCTCCATCTTAACACCAGCACCCAGCTTCACTCAACGACCAGCAAGCCACAGTGCTGGACAACCTATGCCAAACAACTAGCAAAACAGGAACACAACCCCACCCATTAGCAGAGAGGCTGCCTAAAATCATAATAAGGCCAGAGACACCCCAAAACACACCACCAGACGTGAACCTGCCCACTAGAGAGACAAGATCCAGCCTCATCCAGCACAACACAGGCACTAGTCCCCTCCACCAGGAAGCCTACACAACCCACTGAAACAACCTTAGCCACTGGAGACAGACATCAAAAACAACGGGAACTACGAAAGTGCAGCCTGCAAAAAGGAGACCCCAAACACAGTAAGATAAGCAAAATGAGAAGACAGAAAAACACACAGCAGATGAAGGAGCAAGATAAAAACCCACCAGACCTAACAAATGAAGAGGAAATAGGCAATCTACCTGAAAAAGAATTCAGAATAATGATAGTAAGGATGATCCGAAATCTTGGAAGTAGAATGGACAAAATGCAAGAAACAGTTAACAAGGACCTACAAGAACTAAAGATGAAACAAGCAACGATGAACAATGCAATAAATGAAATTAAAATCACTCTAGATAGGATCAATAGCAGAATAACTGAGGCAGAAGAACGGATAAGTGACCTGGAAGATAAAGTAGTGGAAATAACTACTGCAGAGCAGAATAAAGAAAAAAGAATGAAAAGAACTGAGGACAGTCTCAGAGACCTCTGGGACAACATGAAACGCACCAACATTCGAATTATAGGGGTTCCAGAAGAAGAAGAAAGAAAGAAAGGGACTGAGAAAATATTTGAAGAGATTATAGTTGAAAACTTCCCTAATATGGGAAAGGAAATAGTTAATCAAGTCCAGGAAGCACAGAGGGTCCCATACAGGATAAATACAAGGAGAAACACGCCAAGACACATATTAATCAAACTGTCAAAAATTAAATACAAAGAAAGCATATTAAAAGCAGCAAGGGAAAAACAACAAATAACACACAAGGGAATCCCCATAAGGTTAACAGCTGATCTCTCAGCAGAAACCCTACAAGCCAGAAGGAAGTGGCAGGACATACTGAAAGTGATGAAGGAGAATAGCCTGCAACCAAGACTACTCTACCCAGCAAGGATCTCATTCACATTTGATGGAGAAATTAAAACCTTTACAGACAAGCAAAAGCTGAGAGAGTTCAGCACCACCAAACCAGCTTTACAACAAATGCTAAAGGAACTTCTCTAGACACGAAACACAAGAGAAGGAAATGACCTATAGTAGCGAACCCAAAACAATATATAAAATGGAAATAGGAACATACATATCGATAATTACCTTAAATGTAAATGGACTAAATGCTCCCACCAAAAGACACAGATTGGCTGAATGGATACAAAAACAAGACCCTTATATATGCTGTCTACAAGAGACCCACTTCAGAACTAGAGACACATACAGACTGAAAGTAAGGGGATGGAAAAAGATATTCCATGCAAATGGAAACCAAAAGAAAGCTGGAGTAGCAATTCTCATATCAGACAAAATAGACTTTAAAATAAGGACTATTAAAAGGGACAAAGAAGGACACTACATAATGATCAAGGGATCGATCCAAGAAGAAGATATAACAATTGTAAATATTTATGCACCCAACATAGGAGCACCTCAATACATAAGGCAAATACTAACAACCATAAAAGGGGAGATCAACAGTAACACATTCATAGTAGGGGACTTTAACACCCCACTTTCACCCATGGACAGATCATCCAAAATGAAAATAAATAAGGAAACACAAGCTTTAAATGATACATTAAACAAGATGGACTTAATTGATATTTATAGGACACTCCATCCAAAAACAACAGAATACACATTTTTCTCAAGTGCTCATGGAACATTCTCCAGGATAGATCATATCTTGGGTCACAAATCAAGCCTTGGTAAATTTAAGAAAACTGAAATTGTATCAAGTATCTTTTCCGACCACAACGCCATGAGACTAGATATCAATTACAGGAAAAGATCTGTAAAAAATACAAACACATGGAGGCTAAACAATACACTACTTAATAATGAAGTGATCACTGAAGAAATCAAAGAGGAAATAAAAAAATACCTAGAAACAAATGACAATGGAGACACAACGACCCAAAACCTATGGGATGCAGCAAAAGCAGTTCTAAGGGGGAAGTTTATAGCAATACAAGCCCACCTTAAGAAGCAGGAAACATCTCGAATAAACAGCCTAACCTTGCACCTCAAGCAATTAGAGAAAGAAGAACAAAAAAAACCCCAAAGCTAGCAGAAGGAAAGAAATCATAAAAATCAGATCAGAAATAAATGAAAAAGAAATGAAGGAAACAATAGCAAAGATCAATAAAACTAAAAGCTGGTTCTTTGAGAAGATAAACAAAATAGATAAACCACTAGCCAGACTCATCAAGAAAAAAAGGGAGAAGACTCAAATCAATAGAATTAGAAATGAAAAAGGAGAAGTAACAACTGACACTGCAGAAATAAAAAAAATCATGAGAGATTACTACAAGCAACTCTATGCCAATAAAATGGACAATCTGGAAGAAATGGACAAATTCTTAGAAATGCACAACCTGCCAAGACTGAATCAGGAAGAAATAGAAAATATGAACAGACCAATCACAAGCACTGAAATTGAAACTGTGATTAAAAACCTTCCAACAAACAAAAGCCCAGGACCAGATGGCTTCACAGGTGAATTCTATCAAACGTTTAGAGAAGAGCTAACACCTATCCTTCTCAAACTCTTCCAAAATATAGCAGAGGGAGGAACACTCCCAAATTCCTTCTACGAAGCCACCATCACCTTGATACCAAAACCAGACAAGGATGTCACAAAGAAAGAAAACTACAGGCCAATATCACTGATGAACATAGATGCAAAAATCCTCAACAAAATACTAGCAAACAGAATCCAAAAGCACATTAAAAGGATCATACACCATGATCAAGTGGGGTTTATTCCAGGAATGCAAGGATTCTTCAATATACGCAAATCTATCAATGTGATAAACCATATTAACAAATTGAAGGAGAAAAACCATATGATCATCTCAATAGATGCAGAGAAAGCTTTCGACAAAATTCAACACCCATTTATGATAAAAACCCTCCAGAAAGTAGGCATAGAGGGAACTTTCCTAAACATAATAAAAGCCATATATGACAAGCCCACAGCAAACATCATCCTCAATGGTGAAAAACTGAAAGCATTTCCACTAAGATCAGGAACAAGACAAGGTTGCCCACTCTCACCACTCTTATTCAACATAGTTTTGGAAGTTTTAGCCACAGCAATCAGAGAAGAAAAGGAAATAAAAGGAATCCAAATCGGAAAAGAAGAAGTAAAGCTGTCACTGTTTGCAGATGACATGATACTATACATAGAGAATCCTAAAGATGCTACCAGAAAACTACTAGAGCTAATCAATGAATTTGGTAAAGTAGCAGGATACAAAATTAATGCACAGAAATCTCTGGCATTCCTATACTAATGATGAAAAATCTGAAAGTGAAATCAAGAAAGCACTCCCATTTACCATTGCAACAAAAAGAATAAAATATCTAGGAATAAACCTACCTAAGGATACGAAAGACCTGTATGCAGAAAATTATAAGACACTGATGAAAGAAATTAAAGATGATACAAATAGATGGAGAGATATACCATGTTCTTGGATGGGAAGAATCAACATTGTGAAAATGACTCTACTACCCAAAGCAATCTACAGATTCAATGCAATCCCTATCAAACTACCACTGGCATTTTTCACAGAACTAGAACAAAAAATTTCGCAATTTGTATGGAAACACAAAAGACCCCGAATAGCCAAGCAATCTTGAGAACGAAAAAAGGAGCTGGAGGAATCAGGCTCCCTGACTTCAGACTATACTACAAAGCAACAGTAATCAAGACAGTATGGTACTGGCACAAAAACAGAAAGATAGATCAGTGGAACAGGATAGAAAGCCCAGAGATAAACCCACGCACATATGGACACCTTATCTTTGATAAAGGAGGCAGGAATGTACAGTGGAGAAAGGACAGCCTCTTCAATAAATGGTGCTGGGAAAACTGGACAGGTACATGTAAAAGTATGAGATTAGATCACTCCCTAACACCATACACAAAAATAAGCTCAAAATGGATTAAAGACCTAAATGTAAGGCCAGAAACTATCAAACTCTTAGAAGAAAACATAGGAAGAACACTCTATGACATAAATCACAGCAAGATCCTTTCTGACCCACCTCCTAGAGTAATGGAAATAAAAACAAAAATAAACAAATGGGACCTAATGAAACTTCAAAGCTTTTGCACAGCAAAGGAAACCATAACCAAGACCAAAAGACAACCCTCAGAATGGGAGAAAACATTTGCAAATGAAGCAACTGACAAAGGATTAATCTCCAAAATTTACAAGCAGCTCATGCAGCTCAATAACAAAAAAACAAGCAACCCCATCCAAAAATGGGCAGAAGACCTAAATAGACATTTCTCCAAAGAAGATATACAGAATGCCAACAAACACATGAAAGAATGCTCAACATCATTAATCATTAGAGAAATGCAAATCAAAACTACAATGAGATATCATCTCACACCAGTCAGAATGGCCCATCATCAAAAAATCTAGAAACAATAAATGCTGGAGAGGGTGTGGAGAAAAGGGACACTCTTGCACTGCTGGTGGGAATGTGAATTGGTTCAGCCACTGTGGAGAACAGTATGGAGGTTCCTTAAAAACTACAAATAGAATTACCATATGACCCAGCAATCCCACTACTTGGCATATACCCCTGAGAAAACCAAAATTCAAAAAGAGTCATGTACCAAAATGTTCATTGCAGCTCTATTTACAATAGCCAGGACATGGAAACAACCTAAGCGCCCATCATCGGATGAATGGATAAAGAAGATGTGGCACATATACACAATGGAATATTACTCAGCCTTAAAAAGAAATGAAATTGAGCTATTTGTAATGAGATGGATAGACCTAGAGTCTGTCATACAGAGTGAAGTAAGTCAGAAAGAAAAAGACAAATACCGTATGCTAACACATATATATGGAATTAAGGGAAAAAAATGTCATGAAGAACCTAGGGGTAAGATAGGAATAAAGACGCAGACCTACTGGAGAACGGACTTGAGGGTATGGGGAGGGGGAGGGGTGAGTTTTGACAGGGCGAGAGAGAGTCATGGACATATACACACTAACAAACGTAGTAAGGTCGATAGCTGGGGGGAAGCAGCCGCAAGGCACAGGGATATTAGCTCGGTGCTTTGTGACAGCCTGGAAGTGTGGAATGGGGAGAGTGGGAGGGAGGGAGACGCAAGAGGGAAGACATATGGGAACATATGTATATGTATAGCTGATTCACTTTGTTATAAAGCAGAAACTAACACACCATTGTAAAGCAATTATACCCCAATAAAGATGTTTAAAAAAAAAAAAGAGGACCAAGCAGAAGAAGCTAATTCTCAATTGGTCCCTCCCTAATAGGTAAAGAGGATGGACCCTCCCCCCAGCCGAGACCCTGAACATGTAATTTACTTTGTTGTTGTTTTTAAAATAAAAGTCTTATATATTTAAGGCTATAACACGATGTTTTGCTATACATACACAGTCAGTCCTCTATAATCACGTGTTTCCCATCTACGGATTCAATCCACCCGTGAAGAAAAGTTCCAGAAAGTTTCAAAAAGCAAGACTTGACTCTGCTGTGCACCAGCAGCTGTTTACATAGCATTTACATTGTATTAGGTGTTGTAAGTCATCTAGAGCTGAATTAAAGCATACGAGAGGATATACGTGGGTTATATGCAAATACCATGCCATTTGATATAAGGGCTCTTATATAAGTGTCTGTGGATTTGGGTATCTGTGCGGGGTCCTGAAACCAATTCCCTGTGGATACCAAGGAACAACCATACAGAGTGAAATGAATGCTGTAGTCAAACTAACCAGCACGTACTACACATGGTCACATAGTTCCCTGTGCGTGTGTGGATTGAAAACACCTGAGATCTACTGTCTTAGCAGATTTTCAGTGTGCAGCAGAGTACAGATGGTCCCTGGTTTACAATGGTTCAACTCTTTGACTTTACAGTGGTGCAAAAGCAATGTGCATTCAGTAGAAACCGTACTTCGAATTTTGAACTTTGATCTTTTCCCAGGCTAGCGATACGCAGTCCAATACTGTCTCGCGATGCCGGGCAGGGGCAGAGATCCACAGCTCCCCATCAGCCCCAGGATCACAGGGTGAACCACCCATACGCTGACAACCATCCTTTCAGTCCAGTCTTCAATAAATTACATGAGATAGTTAACACTATCTCATGTAATTTATTTAGTTATAAAATAGGTTTTGTATTGATGATTTTGCCCAACTGTAGGCATATGTAAGTGTTCTGGGAACATTGAAGGTAGGCTGGGCTAAGTATGATGCTGAGTAGGTGAGGTGTATTCAATGCATTTTTGATGCAGTCTTTTCAACTTACAAGGGGTTTATTGGGACGGACCCCAGCATAAGTCAAGGAAGACCCGTATTACTAATTATAGTCACCATGCTGTACATTAAGTCTCTAGAACTTATTCATCCTGTTTAACTGCTTACTTTGACGTGTAGACACATCTAAATTAAAAAAGGAAAATTATTTATAAGATGGCATTCATAAAATATCTTAAAAATAATATTTGGTTTGGGTTATGGCATTTTAATGGTAATCAGATAATAATAAAATATTATGAAATTATAATGATATTCTCATACTGAGTTCTTAAGGATAGTTATTTCACAATATCTGAATATTCTAGTATTGCCTCAGTTTTTCATCTGCCTTGTGAAATCGTACATCTACTAAAATAATCTTCCCCCATGACATATGTCAAAAGTTAAAAGTTCATGACTGATGTTTATGGTATAATTACTTTTATGTCATTACATGTAAAATCATAAAAATATATGAGATTATAATTGTGCCCCTATTTTAAGGCAAAGAGAACTCTTGTACAGTTTGTTAAGGATGAAATAAATGAAATACAAATGTGAGAGTATATTTGCCTCATAACACTAGAGTCTGCTTCCAGAAACATGATATTTATGTATATCAGACAGAATAATGCAGTGGATTTTATGGGAGGGTCTTTTATTTTGAAACGTAGACAGTTTCAGATAGAACACTTTTAGTTCATGTGATTTATAACAAATTAAAAGATAGCTGATAAGTTTATTTTAATCTTCTCACACATTAGTTCTCAAGCATAAAATTTTTGCACTCTTTAACTTTTCATATCCCTTCTGATCTTTCATTTAATACATTTTATAACTTATGTACACCTATTTAAAGAAAATTCACTACCATACTATAATAACTTATGACAATAATTTTATGAATTGTTTATTCTAAAGAACTTCTAAATGATAATAAAACACCAAGAAACCTTACTTTCTGGGATTTGACATAAACAGATAACAAACTATATATGTCTGTTTGGAAGAAAGGCCTAAAACTTAAAGGAAATGATATAAAGAACTGGTTGGGGGAAAAAAAATCCTAAATTGAATTTAAAATACCAGATCAGATCAAACACAGGCCAAATCTTCATTTCCTATAGACCCTCTTGGGGACATAGTTTCTATTATATCTTAAATTTTAATATATTTTCTCTGCTTATGGGTTATTTTAGCCCTATTATTAAATTTATCTTTCACTTTTAAGTATGAAATTTTGGAAGGTTTGCAGCCATGTCCTATGTGTGATTTCTTTAGAGGAAAAAAAATAATGTGATGGATAAATAATTATTCTTTTAGGAACACATCTTTAAAGGTAAGTATAAAATACTGAGATTCAATCTAAAATATGACACAAATGAACTTATCTGCGAAGCAGAAACAGACTCACAGACAGAGAACAGACTTGTGGTTGCCAAGGGGGAGGGGGTGTGAGGGA
Source organism: Phocoena sinus (assembly GCF_008692025.1). Classification (NCBI taxonomy): domain Eukaryota; kingdom Metazoa; phylum Chordata; class Mammalia; order Artiodactyla; family Phocoenidae; genus Phocoena; species Phocoena sinus. Next base: position 81,212,730 of record NC_045774.1, on the reverse strand, counting down.
GGGATTGATTGGGAGGTTGGGATTAGCAGATGCAAACTATTATGTATGGGATGGATAAACAACAAGGTCCTACTGTATAGCCCAGGGAACTCTATTCAATATCCTGTGATAAACCATAATGGGAAAAACACTTTAAAAGAATATATATAGATAGATAGATATAGATAGATAGATATAGATAGATAGATAGATAGATAGATAGATATAGATATATAGATAGATATAGATAGATATATAGATATATATGACTGAATCAGTTTGCTATACAGCAGAAATTCACACAACATTGTACATCAATAAAAAACATACTGAGATTCGAGAACACATACATTTAAATAAGACAATGTGAGCTGATCTTAACAATAGTCACCATAATAAACTTTCCACGTACTCCAATGATACTGCTATTATTCACAATTATTTTAGAACTCTTCTTCTGGATTTGCCTTTATGACTAGCTTATTAACTATATGAAAAGGTCCCTGATATGTTGTAGTTGCATCTTGTTCCCAAATGTCATTACCCACCTTGATTATTTATATTGTTTGTCACAGCAAACTCCAAGTGACCTTTTACAGGCTCCCCAAATAAAATTTATAATTTTTGTATTTTAAAGAACGGGACATAGTTCCAAAGAAAATTAGAAAGTGACTTTGACATACTTAATTGGCTGTTCATGGAAATAAACCCGTGTCTCACGCGGTAACTGTTTTATGTGCTCGGCCCCGGGCGTCCCCGGGAGTCCCGACCAGCAGGACAAATCCTTGTGAGTCCGAGGAGGAACCTGTAGGGGTTGAAAAGAGAAGAAGGGGCAGGAGACGCGAAAGAATGGAGGCAAGACAAAATCCTGATCAAGCCTCAAACCTTTATTGCTGCAGTAGCTGTATTTATACAGTACAGAGAAAGGGGGGGCGGGATCCAGAATAAGGGAAGTACTTGGCAAATTATCATTGGTGCTGCGTGCGCGGGCTTTCGTTTTAGGCGCGGGCTTTTATCTCATTAAGCAGGAAGAGAAGCAGGATGTCGGTCATCTTCTAATGGCGAAAACTTCTTGGCTCCCAACATCTCCTCCCTTTTTATTTCTTTTAAGGAGGTGGGCATTAACCGAGTGAGGGAGTAGTGACCTGAATCCTCCCGTGGACAATGTATGTGTGTCCACCATTGCTGGCTCTTGGTATCTTTTGGGGAGGAGAGGCAGAGCCAAGAATAATCTTAGATACTGAAGCCAAAAACAATGTTTAGATACCAACCTCTTTCATAATTCAGGTATACTCACAGGGAATAACAGAGATTACCTTATGTATAAAGGTTTTCCCTTGTGCATGCTTTGCTGTCACACTCAACTCGGTACCCATACCCTCCCATCAAAGAGGGGGGTAGGCATGTCTCTGTCTCATGCCGCTCCAGTGGAGGGGCAGCCAGGATCATCTTTTGGTTCTGCTTCAGGTTAAATTCTGAGGCAAGTGTGGAGGGGGTTCAGCCTGGCTGACAACCAGCAAAGATGACAGGATCAGGGTCACAACGGATAGTCCTTGTTGTCTTTGTCGTCTTTTCAATGCCAAGAGGATCTCCATCTTTTTCTGAAAAGGAAAAGAAATACAATCTCAGGGAAAAGGGCCCTGGATAATTTTCATTATTTCATAGAATTTATAGGTTTAATAAGACGCTCGGGCAGCCAACGTCTGCGTGAGGGGAACTTGTCCAGATTTTTGAGGAACAAACCGAATCGCCCCTTGGTTCGGTTCCAAGGAAGGGGCCAGGGGCTGGCCCCGTGAAAAGTTTCCCTGTTTTTTGGCCATTTATGTCCGTTTTTGAATAACATTCCGAAGACCAATGTTTGCCTCTTTTACAGCGAGGACAAACGGTGGTGGGAGGAGCTCGGGATTGATGTTGGGGTTGTTGTGGGTTAGCCTTTGATGACTGTCCTTGTCTATATAGTGGACAATCCCGGGCAAAGTGTCCAGGTTGTTTGCAATTATAGCAAGTTTTTTGTTGTTTGTCTAGGGTGGATGTGTCTTTAATAAAATCTTTTAGGGCGGCTCCTATTGCAAGACCAACAAAATGGGAGGGACCAATTCCGGAACACAATTTAATATAATCAGCAAGGCTACCACCACGATGAGCCCGAAGGCAGCCTGGCAGGCCGGATTAGCATTTCATAAGCTAAATGTTTAACAAAGGCGTTATCAGTTTCACTGTCGCCCACCAGACGTTCGGTGGCGTCCGTGAGGCGGCTAATAAACTCACAATAAGGCTCTTCTGGTCCCTGGCGAATTTTCGCCAAGGAAGTTGTGGCCGAACCCTTAGGCGGAAGGCGGCGCCAGGCCTTAAGGCCAGCATTTTGTATTTGAGCCAACAGACCAGGGGGAAAAGCAGCCTGAGCCTCATTGGAATCATAGGGGCTGCTTTAAGAATTGTTTCTCCGGTCTCAACAACCTTTTGGATATCGGGGTCAAAAAAAATGACCCATAAGAATCTCTCTAATTAAATTCCAATATGAAAATGCAGTCACAGGTACTTTAGAAGGCCCAAAAGTCTTATAATAATCATTTAAACAATCTCCTACACGATTCCAACATTTTTTATCTATCGTCCCTTCTTGTGGGAACCATGGGCAAACATCAGACAAAAATATAAAAAAAAATCACGCAAATCTTTTTTTTCTAGCCTTAATCTTTCGCATCTTGAGGGAATCCTCGATCCCCTGAAGAAAGAGTTCGTGGGAACTCAATTCCTGTCCCATTTTTAAGCTCCACTTACCTTACTCTCTACCGGTCACAACTGCCGAAGGGCGGCTAGTCCTCCGGGGACCTAATCGAGCCGCACTTTCGAGTTCACTCTCGCGGCGGTTCAGTGGGTGCCTGGCCAGGCGTTCGTAAGCGTGCTACCTCCGTTAGGATCCGTTCCTCGTGCCCCACGTTGGGCGCCAATTGTGCTCGGCCCCGGGTGTCCCCGGGAGTCCCGACCAGCAGGACAAATCCTTGTGAGTCCGAGGAGGAACCTGTAGGGGTTGAAAAGAGAAGAAGGGGCAGGAGACGCGAAAGAATGGAGGCAAGACAAAATCCTGATCAAGCCTCAAACCTTTATTGCTGCAGTAGCTGTATTTATACAGTACAGAGAAAGGGGGGCGGGATCCAGAATAAGGGAAGTACTTGGCAAATTATCATTGGTGTTGCGTGCGCGGGCTTTCGTTTTAGGCGCGGGCTTTTATCTCATTAAGCAGGAAGAGAAGCAGGATGTCGGCCATCTTCTAATGGCGAAAACTTCTTGGCTCCCAACAGTTTTATAAAGGAAAGCAATTATTTGGGTGTGTAAGATAAGGTATGTGCAGTCATACGTTTTTATTCATTTACTTACTTATGAATGCATTACCATAATAGCACAAAAAACTGTTCTTAGCGTTAAGGAGGCTTTTAAAACCTTTCTAATTTTGTTTTAGGGTTTTTTGCTTCGTTGAATATTCATTCCGGTTTTGCAGTGAGGGAGGTGAGACCCTCCATCAGAGACGCTTCCGTGGTCTTTAACTGTTACTTTAAATTTTTTATTTTATTTTATTATTTTTAAAAATTGAAGTATAGTTGATTTACAATGTTGTGTTAGTTTTGGGTGTATATCACAGTGATTCAGTTACAGTTGATAGATAGATAGATAAATAGTTTCGGGTGTATATCACAGTGATTCAGTTATAGATAGATAGGTAGACAGACAGATAGATAGACAGATAGATAGGTAGATAGATATAGATATATTCTTTTTCAGATTCTTTTCCCTTATCGGTTATTACAAAATATTGAGTATAGTTCCCTGTGCTATACAGTATGTCCTTGTTGGTTATCTATTTTATATGTAGTTTTAATTGTTAGTTTCAGCAGAAGCTTTACTTTCTAATCCTGGGCAACCACATTTTGTAAAATCTGGTTCAATACCACAAGATTAAATTTATTTTCACGTTCTTATGACATGAATAAGCCCACATCTGTTTGGTTCACTGGTGTGTGGCTGTCAGAGTACCCAGGATACAGTAAGCGTTCAGTTACTGTCTGTGGGGCGAATGTCTGCTGTCAGACACGTACCTTGTCATGCTTAGGTTTCCTGGCGTTTGAGAGAAGTGTTCAACGTTGGAGAGACAAGAGAGAAAATTGTGTTTTCACAAAAGCAATCTTTCAAGAGGAGATTTCAGGGATACTTATTCATAAAGTGACATATAAACCTCTTATTTTCTTTAGCCGCTGTTTCCCCTGTGCCATTTGAAAGAAGCAATTTAAATTCGTTTATGCATTTGATCAACACCATGTTTATTAAGCACCTACTATGCACCAAAGAGTGTTGTAGGGACTGGGAAAATAGCCTTAAAGAAAACACAGCTCCCGAGGAGTCTGTATTCTAGTGGAAGATGGGGATTCTCAAGGATATCGTAAGTTATTTGTGAGCACTGTTTCTGATTATTGACAAAATGTGAGTAAGGAGCCCAGTGCAGTGGGGTCTCATGGGCATAATTTGATGAGCTTCATAAACTACATCACAGAAGGGAGCTCTGAACAAATCCAGACAATCCGGATGCCTGACACTCATCCTTCTTTCCCTGGTGCTGTAAATGGCCTGTTGCCATCCCATGGTTGCCCACCTTGGATTTGCCAGGAGTTACCAAACCATGTGTTACGGGAGAAGGATCTTGGGTGACATAGGCTTTCAGAAAATACACGTGTGAAGGGTCAGTGTCGGAACCCGTTTCTGGTACAATCTTTAATGAGGGCTGGGCTCATTGTCTCAGCATCACCCACATGTTGAAAGGCTGATGGGCACAGCATCACTAAGGCAGCCTCCACAAGGATGCCTCTGGATTTTGTAACATCGATCTAAGCCACAGAAATAAAAACTGGGTGAATACTTTTGTTTATGTGTTCACGTATAAGCTTCCCTAAAAGCATGACAATATCCCTAACATTAAGGAGGCGTTTGAAAAATTCCTTTATTTTTTCAAGTCCATTTGTTGAGTCGATCCTCGCTCAGCTTTGACCGCACGGTAACACCAGCAGAAGCTGGAGCCCTGGCCTGGAGCCTTTCCCTGCACGACTTCATGACTCTCTCCACCAAACACCACACGGCCAGTCCTGAGCCCTAAGTCTCTGGAGGGCACCCCGCTACTCACCACAGCCACCCCCAGGGCACGCACGCACCTCGTGCATGGAGTGGCCTTAGGTTTTTACAAACTGGCTTTGGGGAAGAGCTGTGAAGAGCAGCTAACAATTTCCCTTGGGAGGCTTTCCTGAGAAACTGAGGTTGCCCTGGCAGCCGGCGTTTACTTTTTCTCAAGTCCTTTTGAGATCCGTGGTCTTATAAAGGAGTTCCTCGGAAGTGATCTCTGAGAGGGTTTGAATAGTTAATTATGTTACAGAGGTAGGCCTCCTTTGCTGGTCTGCCTGCTTCGCTCTCCAGTTTTCCATCAGCAGTTGGTGGCATTATGCAGCCAGCTGCCTTATCTGTTTCTTGTCTTTTTTTTCACTTGGAGATTCGGGAGCTAAGCCAGGCCTTGAGGCTCTTCCCTTCTGCTCTTTCTTATTTGAAACTCTTTCACATTTTTGAGGGGGTACCCAGGCAAGGAAGGACAAAAAAACAAATGACAGTTTGCTCCCTGCCGCCCAGTAGAAGTCCCATTGTAGGCCTGCTTTTGTATGTGCTTGTATTTTATCGGTTGCTCCTTTTGTGTTGAAATGTAAAAAACATTCTAGCTTTGTTTTCTAAAAATGGCTCCTGAGAAATAGCTCAAACGTGGATGTGAATTACAGTCAATGGGGGAAAAAAAAGGTGCTACTGGCATCAGAGGAGGGAGTGCTCATCCAGTATTCATTCATTCATTCATTCCTTCTTTCAAAGGCTGTTTGTTGAGCATCTGCTATTTGTTAGGATCTGTGGGGCATACAGAGATGAACAAAACATAACTGGACTCCCCTAAAACACGCAGCCTGGATGGAAGGACGTAATCTTGCCCCAAACCAGCAGGAATCTGAACTCCCACTCGGATTTTCGCACCCACACTCTGCTAGGGTTTCGGATAGAAAGTGTTATTCTTTCTTTGCTCTGAGAAGTATTTTAAAAGCCTCAAGATGAATTGTCCTGTGTGGATGGCAGAGGCGGGGGTCTCTGCAGACGTGTGGTGCCCCTCCGGGCCCTGGGCTCTGAGGAACGTGGGTTCCTCAGCGTGCAGCCCGACCTTCTCAAGTAGTGATGCGAGCTGAAGATGGAGCAGCTCTCGTAGGTTCCTCTTCTCTGTCTGGTTCCTCCCCTCACCTCCTCCAAGGTCCTCAGGATGGACGGTGCAAGGGTCCTCTGCACGTCCCCAGGGCCCTCTCGTGCCGGGAGCCGTCTAGACCTCTCCCAAAGCTCCTCCTAAAGGACATCTGGACCCAGGCCTCCTGGCGAACCCCAGGGAGCCTGAAGGACCGGGCAAGCATCTCATATTCCCCCTCATGCCCATCCTTCCTGCCCTCCTGTAAACCGGACTCCGGGGATGACTCAATGCAGTTGAGTCAGCGTTAGACACGAGATCCCAAGCCATCTGTCTGTCTGGCTTCTGAGACAGTGCCGATCATCATTCTGCCACTGCCCTCTGCAGTGACCTTTGTCCCACAGTCACTCAGGGGCTTCGGACCCAGGCCTTTGAGTCACTGTGTCAGCCTTCTATAGGTTTACTTTCCCCTCCATTGCTTTTTCTGCTGTATTTGCCCAGGCTTCTGTCAGGTTTGCTGCTTTTAATCGGCAGTGGAACTCACGCTTTTTCACACTGTATCTAAGAAGAGAGATGACAGGACTCCCAGGGAAGGGCTTCTCTGCATTTGCTTAGGTTTCTGAGTCTACCGAGTTCATTGTCGCCTGTTCCGAGGAAGGTACTGCCTCTGAGGCTATCAGCTGTATTCTATTATTTGTGTTGCTGCACCCTTGGAATAAGTATGTGGTAAAGGATATTTTCTTTTCCCTTCGTTCCCACCAATTCTAGGCAAGGTTGAGCATGGAATTTTCTTCCATTTCTTTCTTATTTAGTCATTTTTCAGCCAGAGAGGTTTCTGCTAATACATAGAAGTCTTTCTTCGAGGAAACCATGATGGAATCAGTGTGGAGCGATGGGTGATGTTTGATGTGATTCGTCATTGTTACCATCATAAAACTCCTGGACATGTCAAGTAGGAAGGGATTTTAGAGATTGCTTTGTCTGGTCCTCTTATTTTCAGATTGCGAAGACACAGACCACAGAGATGAAGGGCTTTGTTCACGGCCCAGGGATGGTGGCCCAGCACCAGTATGAGACCCTAACCTCTGCTTCTCAGTCACTGCTTCCGCCTCTTTCCACTCTTCTATCTCTCCCTTCTTAAAAAGAATCAGGGTTATCTACTAAGTGATTTGCAGATTTATATTTACATTTGTGAGTGGAGTAGTTAATCTCCAGGGAGGTAGCATCCTTCAGGAAACAAAGGAGCAAAGCAAGGAGTGTGTGAATTTAGAAACCATACAGCCAATGACAAAACAGTAATTCCGTCATTTTTCTCGCTGTGTGATATTGGACCAGCTATTCAGAACCGCTAAACTTCCGTTTTCTTGTCCGTGACATGACGTAAATACTAACCATGAAGAGAGAAGTAAATGACTGGACACTGTGTAATGCTTAGAATAGTACCCGACCCATAGTAAGTGAGACACAAAATAATTCTAAGATGTCCTCTTCCCCTTTATCAGAAACAGGTAACTTTTTTCCCCCTTCATGCTTAAAATAGTGACTTTTTCTTGTATTGCTGTGATTTTAGGTTTTTGATAAATCTCACAAATAAATTTGTAAATAGGTTAAAATATGCATTTGATTTTTGTGGCTTACATTTTTTTTAATCCTGATCTGATCCCTGCCTGGAGTGACGGAGTGGGTGTAGATTTATGAAGGTGTGTAAGTGTCATAGACCAGCATCTCTCAAAGCATCTCTTAGATCACCTGCATCAGAATCACCTGTGGGGTTTCTTTTTTTCAAAGGAAGATTCCTGGGTTGCACAGCCTACTTAATAAATAGGAATCTCTAGCAATGAGGGGACCTAGAAATCTCTATTTTATGACAAACTCAAAATGTGATTTTTATGCACTCTAATTTTTGAGAACCACTGCTATAGATGAATCAATCTAAATGCCAGATTCTTAGACCTAAACTATTGCTTTAATCATGTTACTTCCTTGTTTAAATAACCTTCAACAATTCTCACTAATCTCCAGTTTGGCCGAGAGGGTCATCCACTATCAGGTTGTGTGAACCTGACTGTATAGTTGTGGGATAGGCTGAAAAATGTCCCCTCAAAGATGCCCATGTCCTACAGATGGCCAACAGGCACGTGAAAAGATGCTCAACGTCACTAATTATTAGAGAAATTCAAAGCAAAGTATCACCTCACACCGGTCACAATGGCCATCATCAAAAACCTACAAACAATAAATGCTGGAGAGGGTGTGGAGAAAAGGGAGCCCTCCTGCACTGTTGGTGGGAATGTAAATTGATACAGCCACTATGGAGGACAGTATGGAGGTTCCTTAAAAAACTACAAAAAGAATTACCCATGACCCAGCAGTCCCACTCCTGGGCATATATCTGGAGAAAACCATAATTCAAAAAGAGTCATGTACCACAATGTTCATTGCAGCACTGTTTACAATAGCCAGGACATGGAAGCGACCTAAATGTCCATCAGCAGATGTATGGATAAAGAAGATGTGGTACTCTCACTTCGCCCCAGCTTCCCCCTCCCCCATGTCCTCAAGTCCGTTCTCTATGTCTGTGTCTTTATCGACATATATACACTACCGAATGTAAAATAGTTAGCTAGTGGGAAGCAGCCGCATAGCACAGGGAGATCAGCTCGGTGCTTTGTGACCACCTAGAGGGGTGGGATAGGGAGGGTGGGAGGGAGGGAGACACAAGAGAGAGGGGATATGGGGATATATGTATACGTATAGCTGATTCACTTTGTTATACAGCAGAAACTAACACAATATTGTAAAGCAATTATACTCAATAAAGATCTGTTTAAAAAAGAAGAAAAATGAACAAAGAGAATAAAAAATCATTCACAAAATAAGGAAAAAAAGGATATGGTATGTATATACAACAGAATACTACTTAGCCATTAAAAAAATGAAATATTGCCATTTGCAGCACAGTGGATGGACCTACAGATTATGATACTAAGTGAAGTAAGTCAGAGAAAGACATATTATATGATATCACTTGCCTGTGGGGTCTAAAAAATTGATACAAACGAACTAATTTACAAAACAGAAACATACAGACATAGAAAACAAACTTATGGTTGCCAAAGGGCAATAGTGGCGGGAGGGGGGAGGTAAATTAGGAGTTTGGTATTAACAGACACACACGACTATATATAAAATAGATAAACAACAAGGACCTACTGTACAGCACAGGGAATTATACTCAGTATTCTGTAATAACCTATAATGGAAAAGAATCTGAAAAAAGAAAGAGAACATATATATATATATATATAAAACTTATTCACTGTGCTGTACACCTGAAACTAACACAACATTGTAAATCAACTATACTCCAATTAAAAACAGATGTCCATGTCCTCATATCCAGAAACTGGAAATAGGGTACTTTACATGGCAAAGGGACTTTGCAGGTGTGCTTATATGAGGGACCTTGCGATGGGGAGATTGTCCCGTCTTCCGCGTGGGCCTGTGTAATCACGAGGGTCTTTACCTGGGAGAGGCAGGGGGACCAGTGAGTATGTCAGGACAGAAGCAGGAGACGGGAGTGGTGGCAAGAAGGGGTCCTGAGCCGAGGAAGGCATGCAGCTTATAGTAGCTGAAAAAGCAGAGGAAACAATTCTCCCCTCCAAGCCCCAGAGGGAACCAGCCCTGCTGACACCTCGACTTCAGCCCAGTGAGACGGATTTTGACTTATGACCTCCAGCACTATAAAACACAGATTTGTGCTGTTTTAAGCCAGTAAGTTTGTGGTGATTTGTTATAGCAGCAATAAAAGACCAATCCTTTTATTTTTCCAAGTGCCTCTCTTTTCATGCCCTCGCTCCTCTGTCTTTGGTCCCTGCACTTTCCCTGGACTGGCCTGTGCTCTCGCATCTCTGAGCTCTACTCACTTTCCTCCTCCAGGCACACCCTTTTTTTTTCTGTTCTCCTTCATCTGTCAGTTCAGCTAATTTTTCAAAACTCTGAATAAATCCTTTCTCCTATTTGTTCAACAGCCTTCCTCTATCCTCCCATCCAAGAGAGACTTTCCCTTCTCTGGAGTCCTAAGGCATTTGGGATCTGTGTGTCCAGTTATGAAAATCTCCACCCAGGAGTGGTTAGTGCAAAAATCTCTCAAATCAGAGAACCTGGGTTTAAATCCTGATTCTAACCTTGGAGAAGTTTCTTAACTCTCTATCTCAGTGTCTTTGTTGTAATCAACCTTGTAGGGCTGTGAAGTTGAGAGATGCTCCACGTAGAAAAGTGAACTGGTTGAATCAGAATAAGGACCCCACATGTGCTGGGGACCCTGTGAATTACCTCTCAGTAGATCTCTGACTGTTGCCTTGAAGAGCTACTCAACCACGTTGTTTATATTTTAATGTGTTTGTGTTTTTGTTTCTCTACCTGCTAACTCCATGAAAGTGAGCGTGATGACCAATCATTCAATCAATCAACAACAAACAACAATAATAATAGCAAAGTGATATAAAGAAAGGAGCGTCAGACTGTTTCAGTTCTAGCGCCACAACTTACTGGCTGTCTCAAAAGACAAGAAATAGACTTTTGGCTACCGAAGGGGAAAGGTGGAGGGAGGGATAAATTAGGAGTTTGGGATTAACATATACACACTGCTATACATAAAATAGATAAACACCAAGGACCTGCTGTGTAGCACAGGGAACTCTACTCAGTACACTGTAATAACCTACAATGGAAAAGAATCTGAAAAAGAATAGATAAATATGTATACATAAAACTGAATCACCTTGCTGTACACCTGAAACTAACACAACACTGTAAGTCAACTCTACTCCAATATAAAGTAAAAATTTAAGAAAAAGGAATTGAGTGTTTTCATCTGTACAATGGGAATGATAATGGTATTTACCTCTTAAAACTGGTCTTCAGGAATAAGTAAGATGATGAATTTAAAGTCTTAGCGCAGCACCTGGAATATAGTAAGAGTTGAGTACATGGTAACCATGTTAATCAGTATTTAATTTTCTTTTTACTTCTTACTCCATGATATCAATCTTGATATCCCTGTTACTTTATATGGCAATAATATGAGACACGGGAGGAAGAAACCTGAGAATCTATCGAATACCCGATGCCGTGCTTTGCAACCACGTGCGTTATGGAGCAGAGAGCGATGCTCCAGCCACAGTGAGCCTGCCTCTCTCCGTCCTGTTCTGGCTTCTTTCCTTTCTTCCTTCCTTCTCTTTCTTTTATCTCAGGTGATCATATGAATCCTTTGGTATTTTAAGTACTTCGAATACATTCGATTTTAGAATCATTTTTGAAAAAAAAAAAAGAAAAAATCTGTGACTCAGTACATTGCCATTCATCATTACCTTCCTGTTAACAGCCCTTCCTGTTATTTTGGTAGGGATGAGAGCTCTCCTATCCCAGCTTATTTGAATTCATGTTTCAAATGCAAGTTCCCGAGCTCCTATGCTGAAACTAAGGTCTATTACATCTTCTGCACTTCCTTTGTCTGCTAATGTTGTAATATGATATTTAAGTAATTGAGTTTCTTTTGATGTGATTTCTTATTTAGAAACTCAGGCTTATTTGCAAGTCTTTTGTCTCTATACATGTGTATATAATTTGTATAGATATTTTCTCCTTGGTTGCCCTCTAATTGTTTTAGAGAGACTTGGAATTAGTCATTTTTATTTATTTTATAAATAGCTCCATATCACCAAGGAAATTTGATACAAGAATGCTAGGGAAAATGAAACTAATTTTTATAAAGGAAAAGAATAAGTATACTCAAATGTACTAAGTAGATGTCTCAGAACTCACCCCTTGTCATTTGTTATTTTTAAAGCAAAGAAAGATTAACTCTCTTCTTTTTCCTTTGGCCTCTATTGTTCAAAGAAAGACTTAATTTTGTAAATAATGTAGGGGATTAAATTTACCTAAAAGGCAACTGGGAATTTCCCCTAAAACCTGCGGGACAGTCTGTCTTTGCGTGTTCTTGCTAGAATACAAAAGAGGCTGCAGGCCTTCCCTGGAAGCCTTGCCTGGTAGCCCAGTGTCTTGGAGAACTGTTCCTTTTGCTCTAGGGAGGCAGTCTGACCCTGGACTCACTCACACGTCCCAGAGGTCGATGTAAAATGAGAAATGGGAAGTCATTTGATAAAGTGGAAAACGTTTGCTGAGTTGAGAGATGTATACCTGCATCTTCCTGTTTGACCACCAGGCATGAGAGCCACCGCTGAGAAGTGAGAGGCGGGGCTGAACAAAGCCCCTGTTACTTTATGGACTTGATGACCTGTGGTTTATGAATAGGCAACAGCTCATGTTTGCACAGAATATCTGTCTGTGCCCACTCAGTGTAGGTCCTTCAGTTAAAAAGAGGCATTTGACGTCAAATAGAAAATATATAGTTTAACTTACCATAGGCTTCAGAGCAGAAATAAAGCTGTTCTACTTAAGACGTGGTTGCATTAGGACACAACAAATTTAAACAACTCAGTATAATCCTAATAATGTGTTAGTTCACCCATGAAGAAATTAACAAACTATCCTAAAGAATATGTTAAAAATTGATTTGTATACTAAAATAGTGATTTTCCCCCCTAGACATGATTTATTTAAAAAATCAGCTAATAGAGGAACCATGTTATTCTTTCAAATAGTCTTTTTAATGAGGTGTCAAATTATATGATAATCTAATTGATGACAAAATAACACTGAGTTGCATTCAACTCTTAATATATAAACATATATTCTTAAAATGTATAAATTCTTAATATATTTAATGAAAGTCAAGTAGCAATCATTTTTCCTATGCTTACACAAGTTTCCCCAAAACCGATGGATCGTATTGATTGCTAGTTCGGGGAAGGAATTTCACTGATTAATTTAAAAGTAGTGTATGTGGTGAGACATGACTTTTCTTTAATAAGTATGGTAGGAAACATAATTCCTATAAGAGTTGTTTTTAATCACTAAAGATAGTATAACCTAGTTATTTTTATTCTTAGCAAGAATCCATTTTGGTTTAAAGTACTTGAATTTTCCAGTGAAAATAATTTATAAAATCAGACATATATTCATCAGATAGCTTATTTAAAAACAAAAATGTATGCATCATCATGTCTTAGATAGTAGAGTTTCCAAAAATGCCTTACTCCCAAAGTCAGTTACATGCAGACCACATGGATTTCATTGTACATAAAAGTTCTCATTTCACATAGTCTAAAATAAGCAGAAATTTGATAAGAAAATGTTTGCTTAATAATAATAGCATGATCCCTTACATTTATCCCGGAATTTTTCAATATTATCACCTTCTCACAACAAATGACTCCTTTTGATAAATTTCAATGTTTAAAATAAAGAGGGCACCTTTTAAATTCTTGTCAAAGGTGACTGGCCAATGCAGGGGTTGCAAACATGGGGAGATGATAAGGCGATTAGAAAGCAAAGTTAAGTGGAGAATAGATTATGAAATGTTATTGAATAAACACAGAAAATAGATAATACCCTTTTAAAGTCTGTGCTGTGGTTGAAGGAAAGGAAGAACAGTGAGGAAAGTTAGAGAATGTTGTAGGTGGAATGTCTGTGTCTTCCCCAAATACATATGTTGCAATCCTAGCCCCCCACGTGGTGGTACAGGGTGGAGGTGGGGAGGTCAGGTCATGTGGGTGAGGCACTCGGAATGGAATCAGTGCCCTCGGAGAGTGGACAGAGGGTGGTCCCTGGCCTCCTGCCCCCCACCCTATGAGGAAACACGAGAGGATGACCATCTGAGGGCCAGGAGGCAGGCCCTCTAGACTTATGCACCTTGATCTTGGACTTCCAGCCTCCAAACCGTGAGAAACAAACATCTGTGTGTGACCCACCCAGTCCTTGGTGACTCGTTATGGCAGCCGGAGCTGACAGAGATGGAGAAAGAGGGATTAACATCAGGGAGACAGAAGGTAGGCTGGAGCTCTGTGGTGTGAGCTAACACTTAGGCACGCAGGAAAAGTGACTCTTCTCAGAATAGTCATCAGCTGGTTAACTGCCATAGCAATGCAGTTCTCACAGATGGAAACGTTTTCTTGAAGTCGCCCGATGAAACTCTCGGTCCCCATGTAGCACAGCAGGGTCCTTGTCCTGAGGGCAGTTGGATGAGCCCAGAGCCGTTCTGAGCAGCAGCTCTTCGCAGTCACTTTTAGCTCCTGGGCTGGAGATTTCTACTTTTCATCTGGATCAAAATTCATAATAAGTGCAGAAAATGTCAACTGCTTCTCTGAGATCATGATTTCCGGTTTCCATTTAAGACTTTTATTTCGTAATAAACATTGTTCTTCATATTAAATGAAAATGTTTTCATGTTTCAATTCAGTTACAGCATTTATGTCCTCAGTGTCCCTCCCCCTCAGAGACTATCTCCATTATTTTCTGAGAAGCAGCCACTTGGTTTCATAATGTTCTGGATCTTTCTGGACTTCTGTAGACATATTCCAGATAGTGATGACTTAGCAACAGTTGTCCCTGAAATAAGTTGGAATCAATATCAAACAACTGTTACTCCTTCAATAATTCTTCCGATTCCTGCTTGGTGTATTAGCTAGCAGTTACCACAGTAATACTGGATAGTAGATGGTGTAAACCCAGGGGCATTCAAGAAGCATTTATTTCTTCTTCGCACGAGTGTTGGGTGGGTTGAAATTTGGCTGATCTAGGCTGCCTCGGCTGGACTCGGCTTTAGATTGCAAGTTTGTTCCAGGTTGGCTGCACCTGTCTTTCATCCTTCTTGGACCAGAAGCCACGTGAAGCCTAGTCTTCTCACGTGCCAGAGGCCAACCAGGAAGAACATTTAACCCTCTGCTTGTGTACGTCTGTCCACAGTTCACTGCCAGAGCAAGTCACGTGGCTGCACATCAGTGAGAAAAGAAAATGTGCTTTGATTCTGTATCTGCACGGTCACACAGCACATGGCGCAGCTCTGGAAAAGCAGGCAGCATAGGGAACAGCAGTGCAGTCCACTTTCTAGATCACAGTTAGTCACAAGCCTTCCACACACGAAACACCTTCATTCTAATAATCTGCTTTCCGCCAAATCCCAGAATTATCATTAACTTATGGAATCAGGTTCAAAGTCCAGAACTGTATAATTTAGATCAGTTCTCGACGCAGCTCCTCCTCCACCCCCCTGACCCCTACACTCCCAACACACAATTGTGAAACACAGACAGGACAGTCACAGTGACACTGCATTCACAAGGAGACAGTGAGAGGCATGGAGTAGTCACTGGTCCCTAGCAGTTCTGAAATCCTTCTGGACCAGTGTGACTGGGTCTCCCTACCCTGGAGGAAGGGAATATCCCTTGACCCCTTGAGGTACTGATGCTGCTCCCTGGGGAGTAGCCAGGTAAGAAAGGAGGTTGTATCAGCTATTGTCTTGGTGAACGTATTCAGAAGCCATCAGGATTTTCAAGACAAGGAAAGAAAAAAGTTTTCCTTTCGATTTATTTTTGACATTTTTTATGCTTCTTTAATATGACAGCACATAGGTCTCCAGATTTGTAAAGTTCTCAGTAATATGTACACATATTCTTTCCTTTATTTTATGAGAAAAAAATTATATTTTTTAATTGAAGTACAGTTGATGTACAATATTATGTAAGTTACAGGTGTGCAGTATAGTGATTCACAATTTTTAAAGGTTATCCTCCATTTAGAGTTATTATAAAATATTGACTGTATTCCCTGTGTTGTACAGTATGTCCTTGTAGCTTATTTTATACCCAATAGTCTGTACCTCTTAGTTTCCCCACCTGTGTACTGCCCCTCCCCCGTTCCCTCTCCCAACTGGTAACCACCAGTTTCCTCTCTATATCTGTGAGTCTGCTTCTTTTTTTGTTATATTCACTTGTTTGTTGTATTATTTAGCTCTTTGACTAGGTGATATATATATATATTTTTTGGTGATATATTTTAATGGTCCAAACATCAAAAAGTATACAAAGATGTATACACAACAAGGTCCTACTGTTTAGCACAGGGAACTATATTCAATATCCTGTGATAAACCATAATGGAAAAGAATATGAAAAAGAATGTATGTATAACTGAATCACTTGGTTGTACAGCAGAAATTAACACAACATTGTAAATCAACTATACTTCAATAAAAGTAATAAAAAAGTATACAAAGATGTAACGTGAACAATCTACTTCCCAGTATATTTCCATTTTTCCCCTCTTTATTTTAAACAGAAAATAGTATTGTGTCATACTAAAGGTGCTTTGCAATGTTCTTTTTTCCGGTTAACATATCTTACAGATTTTTCCATATCAGTACACAAAGAGCTCCCTTATTGTTTTTTAGAGCTGTGTATTATTCCATTGAATGAATATACATAATCTTATTTATTTGTTTACTTATTTTTTAACCGTAATTTTAAATCAGTCCCACATTAAAGGACAGTTAGTATGTTCTGAGTGTTTTGCTGTGACAGATAACGTGGCAATGAATAATCATATATAAGTCTTTTTACACATTGGTGAGCATATTTGCAGGAAAAAAAATCCAAAAGTGGAAATGTTGAGTCAAAGTGTTTATGAGTTTATGATTTTGAAAGAAACTACCAAATTGCCTTTGATGGTATTTCTAACAATATTACTCCCACCAACAATATAGGGAGAGCCTCTGTATTTACAGCCTTTCTGGAAATGTGGCCAACTTCCTAACTGAAAAATGAATTTGCATTTCTTTTATTATAAATGAGGAAGAATTTATTTCATGTATTTAAGAGCTATTTGTATTTTTTAAAACATATTACCTGTTCTTAGACTGAGACCAAATTCCACTGAGCTGCTGGATTTTTTTCTAACTGCCTTCGGTAGATATTGACTAAGGAGCTGCATATAGATCAAGGAAATTAGTCCTTTGCTTATAGTATTTTTTAAAAGACTATTTAGAATTTTATTTGTTTTTCTTTAATATGTGGCCTAATTTATCAATTTTTCTTTTGTGCCTTCTAGGTTTTGTGTAATAGAAAAACCTTTCTCTAAGTTGATAAAAAGAATTCTCATGTACATTTCTTCTTGTAATTTTACTGTTTCGTTTGTTTTGTTACATTTAGTCTCTGATCCTTTTAGAACTTGTTCTGGTGTATGTGTAAGATAGAGGCCCAGCTCTTTTCTATATGGCTACCCAGTTGTCTACACCACCTGTTGTATAGTCCATTTTTTCTCCACAGATATGAAATGCTACTTTTATCATATACCAAAATTCTATATATTTTGGTGTCTACTTCTGAACCTTTTTTAAAATTTTCCATCTCGACTCAGGCATGCCATCTTTCCATGTTGGTTTAATGACTGAGGCTTTAAGGTGTGTCTTATGTGGTAGAGTTACTTATTCCTCATTGCTCGTTTCCTGAATTTTCCTGGATGTCCTTGTTTATTTATTTTTCTATATAAACCTTATAATGAACTTACTGTGTTCTAGGGAAAAAAAATACTGACTTCTTTTGGGTGCAGGTACATTTACAAATTAGCTTTGAGAAGACAAATGTCTTTAGAGTGAGTTTTTCTATCCAAGAACATAGTATGTGTTTCTGATTGTCTTTTATGTCCTTTAGAAGCCTTTTTAAAGAAAGTTTCCTTCATATGGTTCTTGCATATTTCTCATTAAGTACTTTTCTTTGAGATTCTTCTTATGGCTTAGCGTATGTGACACTGAGAAGGAAGGGAGCTGTTTTAACCCTGGCTCTACATCCAGATTCCTGAAGGATTAGTACAAACAGACAGATAACGGTGTAAGAAAGCAGACAAAAGTTTTAAGTGGAAATGAGGGACAGTTGGGAAGGTATGGCATACTGGGTGTTAACTAGCTGTTGTCATCCTATCCAGCGAAAGCCACCAGGTGAAGCACAATGTACATAGAAAGGCCCTGGAAGACAGAATAGTTGTCATTTAGGAGCAAAAAGGAAATGGATTTAAGAATTTGTGTCAATTAGGCTTGGCTGCATATCACGGCACTCCCAAATAACAGTGAGTTTCAACAAGATAGAGGTTTATTTCTCTCTCTTGTACATACGTTCTGGGTGTTGGCACTCCAACATTGGTGGGATAATTCCATAAACATCAGTGATCCAGGGTCCTTATTGCTTCTTCTGCTACTATTCGTAGTGTGTGATTTCCATTGTCAAGTTGGCCTCATGGTTCAAGATGGCGGCCAAAGCTCCTGCCAACGTACTTTTCAGGCATGAGAACAAAGAAAAGGGCAAAAGTGTGTGCCCCCAAGCTGATCCAACCCTCTTCTAAGACCTTTCAGAAGCCCTACTCTTTTCCACTTGATCCCATCCTTATCTGTACAAGGGGCTGCTCTCAAGAAAACAGAGATTCTGTTACTAAGGAGGATGGGAGGATGGATTCCAGGGAGGCAACTTCTGGAACATTCTTGTAAAATTTCCTCCTCTAAGTGTATTGAGAGGGGGCAAGGAAAACACCTAGAAGGATAATAAGTGAACAAAGTGAGTACAGTCTGATTATTTTTTCACCTTTTAGGATCACTTCAGGCAACTTAGTATTGAGCAAAGTCTGAGCTGGAAATCACTGCTTTGGGCTTGCGGTTGTACCTCTAAAATGTTTTCAGGAGGAATTGAACCTCATGTTCTCTTTTTCTTCTTTAGAACTGAAGCACCTCAGTAATTAGTTAAAATATAAGGGCACAGTTTGTACAAGGCTCACAAAGAGGGTTAAGACGTAGTCTCTGCCTTTGGATTCAAAGGGCTTCCAGAAAATACAAGTGATGGTGTTTTCTCTTTGGAAGCCACCAGACTGGCCACAGTTGGGAGCAGCTTCCTGATGGGGCGCTTGGGTGGACTCTGGAGGGGTTTCACCCCGTGGCTCTTGTAGACGGGATTGCTGTAGATTTAGTGCATAAACAACAGCGTGATTGTTTCTGCTTGTTTGTTTTTGTATAATTGAACTGGGGTCCTTTTTCTCTTTTATTTAAATATGAATGAAATCACATTTAATACTGACTTTATTAAGTTTTCACTTTATCACAATACCTGTAGGTAACTATCGTTTCATGAAACTTGTCTCAGTTTTGTGTTGGGGGGTGGAGATGGAGAATATTAAATGTACTACTTACAATCTGGGTGAAGAACATTTGAAAAATGCTGCCTTAGAGGGCAAACATAATCTGTCGATGAGCGAGGCCTAAGGACGTTGACGTCTAGGTCCCTCAGACTCCAAAGAGCCCTCCCCTCGCTTGGAGGAGGGACCGGAGCCTGCTTTCACTTCTCAGAGACTCCATCCAGGATCCAGATACTCTGGTGTGTGAAATAATGTTATTCTGTAAATAACTATAAATATACCAAAATATTACATTACATTTCAGGTTCTCAACTGTAGCCATTCAATGTTTCTCAGTATATCCCAAACTATATACAAATAAACTAGTAAGACTTTCAATTCACATAGTCCAGGGACAACCTTACTTTTCTTAATTATTTTTGGTTCTGCTGTTGTATTGACTTTATTATATTACTTTCCATGGTAAATTACAAGAAATTGCATGGTAGCACAGAAGAAAAAAGAGTTTTAAAAGGAATTAGGGCAACCAAGATGTCTTTCAGTAGGAGAATGGAGAAATAAATCGTGGTACGTGCAGAAACTGGAATATTATTCAGCACTGAAAAGAAATGAGCTATCAAGCAATAGAAAAACATGGAGGAAACTGCAGTGCCTCTTACCAAGTAAAAGAAGCTAACCTGAAAAGGCTACACACTGTATGATTCCAACTATATGACATTTTGGAAAAGGCAAAACTATAGAGGCAGTAAAGAGGTCAGTGGTGTCAGAGGCTGGTGGAGCCCAGAGGATCTTTAGGGCAGTGAATGATGTATGTGAATGAACGTTGTATGATGCTATAATGGTGGATACAAGTCACTAAACATTTGTCCAAACCCACAGAATGCACAACACCAAGGGTGAATTCTGATGTAAACTATGGACTTTAGGTGACCATGACATGTCGGTGTAGGTCCATCAGTTGTAACAAATGGGCCACCTGGTGGGGATGGTGACAGTGGAGAAGGCTGTCCATGGGTGAGAGCAAAGCCTACATGGGAAATCTCTGCTTTTCTCCTCAACTTTGCTGTGAACCTAAAACAGCTCTAAAAATAAAGTCTATTTAAAACACTTTTTAAAAAAGAAATGAGGGATTAAGATAAGAATTGTGAAAAGGTTGCGGTTGTGGGGAATTGTAGAAACCTGTTCTCCGGTGGGCGCTTCCATGGAGTAGCTGCTGAAAAATGCCGAGAGTAATGCTGCATCCGAAGGACAGATGCCACCGTTTGTGATGTGTTACATGGGACCAATAAATAAGACAGAAGGAAAAGTTTAAATCTTACCGCAACCTGTTCAATGACCTTTCCACTCACGGCTCGTTTGGTGTTCCTCTATTTGGTCTTTATTGATTCTGAACTTCTTTCATTTCATAACGGCAACTCGGAGCTTTTGCGCTCCACTAAATTTCATTTTAAAACCTATTCTTCCTTAGAAGTGATAATAAAGACGCCACTCTTACAAGCACAACATTTAAAGAACATCAAATCCCCTAAATAATTTGTTCCTCTCTCAGAGGAGGCAATGGAGCTGCAGATGGTGTGCTCAGTGAGCCAAGAACTTGGACCTGAGAAGCTATTAATTCTCACAGCAGCTCTTCTGCTATTTTATGGTCCCAGGAATTCATGTCATTCTGAGTCAGCTTCATACACTATAAATCTATAAAATGAGAAAATAAAATTCTCTTGCATTTTAAGAATACTTACAGTGCTATAAGCTTAGGCTATTGTATTAGTTATCTATTGCTGTGTAACAAATTACCCCAAACGTAGGGGCTCAAGGCAATGTGAGTTCATGATCTCAGTTTCTGTGGGTCACGAGATGTCTGTGCACAGCTTCTCTGGGTTCTCAGATCCGGGTCTCACCAGACTGAAAGGCAGTCGTGGGCCACCAAAATACTGAAGTATTTACCAAAGAAATAGCTTTTCCCAATGTTTATTACAGTAATCCCATAGCCTTCTCAAAAAGTTTGAATTTCTGCCCTGGATAGAGTAGCATCTACAGAGACCCACTCTAGTTTTTCCATTCCAATTGCCTTTGGTTCACAAATATTTACTGAGTGCCTCTTATTTGCCAGTTCAAGGCACTGGACACAGATGAATAAGAGGACCTGATCATAGGGAATGAGTGGTCTTGTAGTGAAGCAGGTTGTGGGAGGGACATGAAGGGAGGCCAAGTCTGAATCGTTTTGAGAGGAGGAAAGAGACTCAGAGTGGTTGCCAGGATCAGTTTGTCTTGAGCGAAACTTCCCTACTAGTGAATAACTGGGCATCCTCTGCCAAGGATAGATTTGCCACGGGCAGCTGCTGTATCCGGAGACTACAAAGCAGCCTGCCAAGGTCATCTGAGTCGACAAGGACCGTTCCAAGGCTGAAGGGCTCAGATGAGATTCTCAGTGAAAGACCCAGTGCAAGGAGCAGCTTCATGACAATGTTATTGTTGGAACGTTCTCATGTTTCCCAGCCCACGAGGGGGAGGATATTCTGCATAGAGGATCGAAGGTGAATGAAGACTTTTCCGAGCACAGTTACACAGATGGAAGGAAAGTCTTAGGAAGGAGAACTATATGCTGAAAGTATCAACAAAATAGTGGTCCCGTCTGGTACCTTGGACTCTTCTAGAACCCTGGGATCTTAACTGCTGCATCCTGTCAGCTCTCATGTCCTCCTCCAGCCCTTTCCCCTGTCCTCTAAGCACGACTTGATCGATGCCAGAATTGGGCACCTCTGGGGAGGCAGACCTGGGAATTGTTCTGGGATGATGTTATGTTGGAGATTATGTTCCTGACCGAGGAGCTTGCATTCCCAGGCTTGCAGTGTGATGAACCCTGTAGCAGGAGCAAAAGGTGGAGGTGCTTCCTTCCAGAAGGGCTTGAAAATGTGAAGCTGGCATTGGATCTTCTATCGGTTAGGGAAGAGGGTCTGTGATGGGAGTTTGGGTGGGGCAGTCGATGCGCTCATCCTTTCCTCAAGGGGACGTCGAAGAACGTTGAATTGGGAATGAATTGAACTTTAGTTGCCGCCTGAATGTAACATTGCCCAGTAAACGGGCTCCCAGGGGGAGCGCCAAGGCTAAGGTCTCGAGTGTCACAGGAGATCCCGCAATGTTTCCTTTTCTGTTGCCTTTCTAACAGTAATGGTCACCAAGAAGACTGATTTCATTGAAAGGATGGCACCCTTCAACTTTCTACCCCCTTTACGAGGCAGCCTGTAAGAAAGAGCCTCCCGGGTGAATGACAGTCTCTCAGATGGGGAAGCAAGAGTCCAGATGTCTCTTAGGGCATCATTTCTCAAATCTATATGCTCATATGCATCCCCTGGGCATCTTGTTAAAATGCAGGTCCTGATGTAGTAGGAGAGGCAGGTGGAGTGGTGAGAATTTGCATTTCTAACACATTCCCAGGTGATCTGCAGACCTCACTTGAAGTAGCAAACCTTGGGAGCTATAGAATAGGGAAAACGGACCTTAGAAGACATGATTAGGGTCTACATACACTATAAAGCCACAGAATTAGAGGAGACTTGGCTTATCCCATGCAGCTGAAGTGAGAATTTAAGAACTCTTCCGGAAGACTCACAGATCAGCAAGGAAAAGACAAAACCCAAGCAAATATAGTTTGCTGAAGCGAGTCTCTAGAGAGGGCATCGGCAAAGGACAAGAATTCTGGCAGTGGCTGGAGAGGTAGAGAAATTAAACTCCATTATCCGCTGACTCTGAAGGATATAATCTTCTGGCTGAAATTTTAGGGGCCACTTAATTCCAGCTCCACGCCCCCCATGACCCATCCTGTTCCCACATACTGGCTCTCAGTTGCTTCCATAGAGTAGGGAAGCAACTGAAGTTTCCTGGCTTGTGGATGAATTTTAGGTTGTCAAATATTCATAGAGCGATTTGGTGGAGGCAGGGTGGTGAGTGTGAAATCTCCCTGGGGGAGAAAAGTGATGGAAGGCTGGTTAGAAAATAGCTTGAGTATCCTTTCTTGTAAGAGGTCATTTGAATATTAATGCAATGCAACTCAAAGGTCACCAAAGAATTTGTGTTTCTCTTAAAACGTGATGTGGCAAAACTTCCCTTGTGTAACAGACGCCGTGGTAATACTGTCGTAGAAATAGTTTTCAAAGTTCGTAAGGGCTGCAGAAGTTCTACTTGATCTGTTCACATATACAAATGTGACTTGTCCGGCTTCTCTTTCTACTGCTATTTATATCAGCTGTCCTCCGGGAGATCAGCTTTCTTCACAGCATCGGATATAAATAACCACAGTTCTCTTAAGTATGATCTGCTCAAGATTGCCAGGTAACATAACTGATATCTGCTTACTTAGATTCATGATTTGTCAGTGATATGCTTTGTTCCTTATATAAGTTAATACTTTTCATATACAATTCAATAACCATTATGCCTTACCGCAATGATTTTATTAAAAACTTTACTATTCTCAGTGAGCAGGTAAGCTGAGTTTAAACACTACAGGGACATTCAGAAACAAGCCCAGTGGAGGTCTTTTGAGGCCATGCCCTTGAGCTGGAATTTCTGTGAGAGACTTCGGTCAAGTACAGATGCAGAAGTGAGCATACGTACCCAATAGGTGCAGCTGTCTGATGTGCCTCAAGTCTGCTCTTATGTCTTTCAAAACTAGGGAGTGTGGACTTCTGCTTCTTTTCATGCCCCTTACACTGTGACTAAAAGAAAGCTGAAGTATTCTTGCTTCTGTGAGAAAAATCTCAGTCAACAAAAGCTGGGATAGAAAACGCTTTCACGGGCAAAACCAACCTGTAACATTTTCATCTTAAAATTGTTCACGTTGAAGGCTACTCTGTCTAGCTTCTGCATAAGACTCTTCAAAAACCTTTGATCGTTTAGACCACTTTAGGTGTAACTTGATCTAAAATGCAGTCTCGACCTCAGGTCATGTAGCAGCAATCATTAAATACTTAGAAAAATTAAAGATCAACGTATGAAGTAGCAGTAGAAATGTAGCTACATACATAAAAGCATTAATAAGTAAGCCATAGTTTTTCTCTACTGGTGATGAGTCCCAGTGTTATTAAATCTAATTAATGAACTTCTTCATAAGATAAATAATGTATTTCATTAAGTATTCTTCCTGATTTTAGTCATTAAAATGTAATTTAATTATGTTAATAGAATTTTAATGGAATTTAATTTAACATTACCACGCAGCTTCATAATTTGAATTTTAAAGTAAATTTGTTGTAAATACAGCCCATTTTATTTTCATTTTTCATTATAGAATATAATGGATGAAAACAGAGCATAATGAAAATTTCATAAATTCAATGCATTAACGTCTCTAGTAGTGACCATACCGATGTTATGCTGCAGTAAACATGTGCCCTTGTAAATTCCAGATACCATTAGGGATCTCTTAGGACTACGCTTGTGTTCACTCTGTATCTAATACAAGCAGCTTATAAAGGAGAGAAGGCTGGAGCTGGATGCAGCTTTCTGCTTTGTATTCTTACCAGGGCTGGAGTCTTAACCTTCTATCTAGCCAACCCTGCCCATCTCATGGACAAGTCCTAACTGAAATGAAAATAAAGTATTGGATGTAGTATGAATTGTTATTATTGCTGCCCTCGTGATAAGCCAGGTTTTGCTGCAATAACAAAAGAAAATGAAAGCCCCATATCTCAGTGGCCTGAAGAGCAGATGTTGGTTTCCCTCTCTCCTGCTGGTCTGCAGGAGCTTGGTCGGCTCCTTACGACCTGCGAGGCCCAGGCCAACGGATGCTCCAGCCAACCTGTGCTTCCACAACCACCAGCCGAGGGGCGGCTGCCAGCAATTATGTCCTGGCGATTAAGCCTCCCTGCCAGACAGGACACACCACCGACTCTGCTCATGTTCATTGGCCAAAGCAAGTCCAAGGCCACATCGCACTTTACAGGGAGTGGAGAAGTCCGGTGCACCGGAGGCCTGGAAGGAGGGGGTCAGGCACACCTGTGACCAGTGATGGGCCCTAATGACTATTGCAGGTATTTTATCCTGGAACTGGAGCTTGTTCATCCTGACATGGATTGAGTGAAGAAATTAGGTTTGTCTTGCAATGGTAGGGAGGACCATTACGTAACTTTTTACTCTGAACTGTGTATATGTGCACCCAAGATTTGAGAAGAGGAGATGCTCTCATATAAAATAAATAAAGATCAGGATACATTTTTTGAGACATACACAGTTATTAGGAACATTATATGTATGTTATATATATAAAATATACTAGAAATATATATATAATATATAAGGAATATTTTATGTTTATACTAAAAATATATATATATATACACTAGAAACATTATTTATATTAGGAACATTTTGTATATATATACACTATATATATATTATATATATATATACTAGAAATATATATATTATAGATATACTAGAAATAAATATTGAAAATATATATTATATATAATATACATTAATGTATATTATATACATATATTAATGTATATTATATATACTAGAAATATATATATATAATATATATGTTATATATATACTAGAAATATATATACGTATATATTAGAAAAAATAGTAAGAAAGACAGAGGGTCACTGTACTTGCTAAGGCCTCCTATAGCGAGATTGGGGAAGATTTTCAGAGAAACACCAGTTAAGAACTGGATATTGAAAAATGGGAGGGATATGGATTTATGGAGAGGAAAGGATGAACTAAAATACAGAGAAGAAAAATTCAATACAGAAATTCTGATTTCTGGGCTATTCTTAATGAGCACATTTATGTTGTTTTTGCTAAAATATCAGTACCCTTTACTCTAGTGACTCAGCTTTTCTGTCTCCGTTTCTCCTGCACTTTGCCTTATTG
Organism: Phocoena sinus; assembly: GCF_008692025.1. Lineage (NCBI taxonomy): Eukaryota > Metazoa > Chordata > Mammalia > Artiodactyla > Phocoenidae > Phocoena > Phocoena sinus. Next base: position 81,186,548 of record NC_045774.1, on the reverse strand, counting down.
CTTTGCCATTTAAAAGCCTAGCAGCGAGAGGGATTTTGGAAAGTGTGTCTATTTCTATGTGCACAGTGGCTCCTTAATGCTGGAAAGATCCAGTGAGGAATCATTGGCTCCTTCATACTTTTGTCGCCTTTGATCTTTTTTTTTAATTTAAATAAATGTATCGTATTTATTTTATTTTTGGCTGCATCAGGTCTTCGTTGCTGCGTGCGGGCTTTCTCTAGTTGCAGCAAGTGTGGGCTACTCTTCGTTGTGGTGCGCGGGCTTCTCATTGCGGTGGCTTCTCTTGTTGCGGAGCGCGGGCTCTAGGCCCGCAGGCTCCAGTAGTTGTGGCTCGCGGGCTCTAGAGCGCAGTCTCAGTAGTTGTGGCGCATGGGCTTAGTTGCTCTGCAGCGTGTGGGATCTTCCCGGACCAGGGCTTGAACCCGTGTCCCCTGCATTGGCAGGCGGATTCTTAACCACTGCGCCACCAGGGAAGCCCCTGTTGCCTCTGATCTTAATTGCTTGAATTGTGCCATCTAAACTTAGCAATGCATCATAGTATCAGATCAACAAAAGACTAGACTGAGTGCTTCAGTCAGCTAGGTGTAACTGTCACACTCTACAGTCTCAGGACACTCCCCCCAGGGTTCAGCAATCAAGGCCAGGATTGGTCAGGGTACTTGCAACTTTTCCTTAGTTTTACTACATTTTAGCCTCTATTAGTGGGAGAATTGCAGCCGTGCTCTCTTGAAACTGAGTTAATACTTTGCTATTTGGAGATAAAAACTAGGTGCTGACTTGATGCTTGTCATAGTGAATGTCCAACTCTTCTTAAAGGATGTGGCTGTGTTTGTTCTCTCCAGGGGACCCGTGTCCCCTGCATCAGCAGGCGGACTCTCAACCACTGCGCCACCATAACAAATTACCACAAATTGGGTGGCTTAAAACAACAGAATTGTATTCCCTCACAGTTCTGAGGCCAGAATTCTGAAGTCAAGGTGTGGGAAGGTCATGTTTCCTCTGAAGGCTCCAGAGAAGAATCTTTCCTTGCCTCTGCCCAGCTTCTGGGGATTCCCATCAATCCTCAGCGTTCCTTGGCTTGTAGCACATCACTCCAGTCTCTGCCTCTGTCATCACATGGCTCTTCTCCCTCTCCCTCTGAATCCTCTGTGTATCTCTGTGTCTCTGTCTTTATTTTTTTTCTCTTCTTCTGAGGACACCAGCCATTGGACTGAAAGCCCACTGTGACCTCACCTGAACTATATTACATCTGCAAAGACTATTTCCAAGCAAGATCACATTGACAGGTACGAAAGGTTAACATTTCAACATCTTTTGGAGGGACACAGTTCAACGCACAACAATGGCATTATTGAAACTTTCTGTAATCTGTGGCACACTGCTTACCCTGTGGAATGCCCCCTCTCCCAGCCCCGAAATCCATGACTTAGACTAATTTCATTAAGGAGATTCCCCGTGCTTCTGATTGCCACTTTATTTAAAATTCTGCAGCATTGTTTAGTTGCCCTAAGACCCAGTTCCTTGGTAGCAGTTCTTCTCTTTTTCATGATCTTCTCGGTGAGACTTGTCAAACTTTCACCTTCCTTTTTGAAAGCATCAGAGGCAGTTCAAATGAACCAGAGGAGACATGCCAGTGATAAAGGGTGAGTCATTCTTCCCCCACGACCTCCATTTCTGGGATCTGCTGACAGATGCTAAGGGTAGCTGTCATTGAACTAAATCTGAAGCAGTGGTAAAGGAAAATAAGGCTTGCATTGCATTGAGTGAAATACTTCGAATTGCTTTTCCCTCTTGCTTTTCAACTTTTATTGGATACAATTAGCTAAACACTTCTTTTTTAAAATCTAAGCGAAATCTTGGAGCACTATCTTTTCATTCAAAGTAACATTAATATAATTTTGCATATAGGAATCAGGAAAGTAGTTAGAAAATTCCATTTAGGATAATAAATTGAGACTCAGTAGATCCGGATAATAGAGTAGTTCCCCCTTATCCACAGTTTCCCTTTCTTCAGTTTCAGTTACCTAAGGTGAACTGTGGTTCGAAAATATTAATTGGAAAATTCCAGAAATAAACAATTTATCATCTTAAATTGCACCCCAGTTCTAAGTAGCGTGAGGAAATCTCATCCCGTCGCGCCTGGGATCTGCAACCGTCGACATCGTCCTGGATCCCTGGTCCAGCATCACCTGAAGCAGATGGTCCTTCTGGCTTCTCATCAGAAGGTCAGCAGTAGCCTGACACTAGGTCACAATGCCGACGTCATTCACTCACTTCACCTCAACATGCAGGCATTTTTTTTTTTTTTTTTTTTTTTTTTTTTATTTTTTTTTGCGCTACGCGGGCCTCTCACTGTTGTGGCCTCTCCCGTTGTGGAGCACAGGCTCCGGACGCCCAGGCCCAGCGGCCATGGCTCACGGGCCCAGCCGCTCCGCGGCACGCGGGATCCTCCCGGACCGGGGCACGAACCCACGTCCCCTGCATCGGCAGGCGGACTCTCAACCACTGCGCCACCAGGGAAGCCCACTGTATAATTCTTATATTTACCCGTCCCTAGTTCAGGGAGCTTTCCTTGGCAGCCTGTTATCAATGAGGATCTTGAGCCCATCCCGAATCTACTGAATCAGAATCTCCATTTTAAGCAAACTGTTATATAGAGAATGGATAAACAGCAAGGTCCTACTGTAGAGCACAGGGAACTCTATTCAGTATCCTGCGATAAACCATACTGGAAAAGAATATGAAAAAGAATATATAGTTATGTATAACTGAGGCACTTTGCTGTACAGCAGAAATTAACACGACATTGTGAATCAACTGTACTTCGGTACATTTTAAATAATAAAAATTTAAAAAAAGAACCTGCATTTTAACAAGATCCTTAAGTGGTCTGAATGCACGTTAAATTTTGAGAAGTACTGATGTCTTGACTATACCTGAGAGATGACTAAATTCCTACACTTTCTTCAATCTTTTTTTTTTTTTAGCTACTGTTTATACCTTCGTCAAGAGATATGAGGCCCCTGACTAATAAAAATGCTTGCTTTTACTAATTACTTGGGGTGAAAATCTCATTAAGTCAGGCAAAAGTTCTAGAAGAGCCTGTAAACAGATTTTCATAATGGAGAGCACAGTGGATTAGAGAAACCAACCCCTGTCAACACCACAGACTTGCCAGGAGAGCTCAGTGGGAACAAGTGGGCCCCAGTGTTGCACTGAAGCAAATCAGAAGTGTCTAGTGTGCCAGAGAAAACTCATGCCTTTCCCGCACCAGCTCTGACATGTTCACACATGAATGTATTTCATTCAGAAAAAGTCAAAGCTCTAGAGTGGCACAGTCTGGCTCTATGAGAAACAGATGTGTCATGGTTCACCCACCCCCTGACCACCTGTGGTTTGCCCATGACTCAACTCTCTTGAATAAAAGGGAGTTAACTCTTGGATCTAGAACAAATTCTCAATTACGGATTTATTTTCTTCCTCCTCGTATTTCTCCTCCTTGCTCATTGCCATGACAGAACCTTACAATTCAGAGAAGTTTGAATGAACTACAAAAGGAATTCTCAGTGCTCCAAAGTGTTTCCTTTCAAAGGCAGGTCCTGGCTCTGATATTTAGGTTGAGGTTTTGTGAAAAGTTCAAACAGAATACCAACTTCTCCAGCCAATTAGAGAGACGGATTTTTGTTTATACCCTAAAGCCACCTGGTTGTGAGGTGTTTTCACTTATTTTTTTAGTCGAGGGTAGGCATTATTCTCATTCAGAAATATTCTTTAGATGCCATTGGTCATTCAGTTAATCTTCAGCTACCCCCGTTCATGGAATGGTGTGGACAAATTAAAACCATTAATATTCCGCAAACTTTAGTCCCTGCTGTTAAAACTCGCCCTCAGCCACTTCCTCCAGCTGCTTACAAGTAGCCAAAAGGAAGGATTTGAACGTCATTACGATTTATTTCTCCTGCCATGCTCTGCTTTCCATTCCGCAGAAAATGGGCAGGGAAATGGTCCCAACATAGGTAGGTGGATGGAAAACTACAAGGCACAAAAGCCCACACAGAATAATCAAGCCCTCAAGAGTCACTGACAGTTTTTCAAAATATTTTCATTTCCATTTATGTAATCAACTTAGGGTTGTTTTGACATATCATTGAGGCCTTTGGTTTTTCTTTTCATAGAATATTTCTTTATTTGTTTCTTCAGAAAGCATTATCTAATTAAAAGCAAACATATAAATTAATATAGCCTGTCAAGGAAGTACTCGCCATTCATGGTCCGGTTATAATTACAATGACAATACTATCCAAAAAAACAAAACCTTTTTTAAAACCCATAATTACTTCATTATTCATAATTTTTAAATTGAAATGCAAATAACATGGAATTTAAATTCCATAAAACCTTGGTCTGTATATCTTGCTATCAAAATGCTATTCAGAATAACACATGGCAAATTCTACATGCTTTTTATAAATGGGGACACTTAAGTGACGAAGAAGGAAATAGCCTGGCCTCAATGTGAGTCATTCACAAACGTTGGAAAGAAACTCCCAAATGCATCTCCTAAAAGAGTGTTTTGTGGGTTCACGTGCACTACGTATATCCAGAGTGAAAGAAAGTCCTGGAAATGAATAATCTATGAAGTCTGATGATTAAGTATTCATCATTTAATAATAAAGATTTACTAGAAACCAAGTGCAGTGTTATTTTAGATTTAGCTTTCAAAAGAGAAAATATTCCATTTCAACACACAGGTTTGGAAACAGCACAACTTAAAGTTTACTCAGGTCAGATAACCCTCAGTGAATTATCAATGTACTTTGGGAATATTTTATGAACAATAAAACCAGATGATGGCAGATTTTGGTCACAGGCTGAGCTATAGAAAAGCAATGAGCTTTTTTTTTCAGTTGAAGTGATTTTTCATATTGCCACAATACGGTGCTTTTTAAGTCCACTTGGTTAAAAAAGCCACAACATGGATAATTCAGAATGTAAAGCCACGCTATGATCAAGGATACATTTGATATATTAAAATCACTGAATTTGAAATTAAAAAGCTCTGAATTAAATAGATACATAGTTCTTAAAAGCCTGAGCCACTGGTCACACTTAGACTGATCTTGTATCTTGTAAGCAAAGCGACAATGATGCCAAGTGTAATGTGCCCGAGATCAGTCCTTTCACCTGATTATAATATCCTAAAACAGACTGTACTGTTACATCCTCCCACTTCCATCCCTTCAACATGTATTTAGTGACTTGCACCAATTTGTGTCACTCGAAAATATACACCTTCAGAGTACGCTGGTTGACCAAAGATATTATTCTAGATGTTCATCTGGACAGAGCTGGCAGTGAGCGCCAAAAACTGGCTGACATGTTGTTCCTACCATTAAGAAGCCCACAATTTGGCTCAATAAAAAACCTGTCCAAAATTAGCTTTAAAACCAGAAGGGTAAAAAAATAAACAATAAACTCCACTTTAAAACAAAAACAAAACAAAAAACCAGAAAGTTTATGCAAGGCAGTGGTGGGGGAGGGAAAGGCATAGACGAGGAGTAAGAAACATTTGAACTGGATCTTAAGGGATAGACAGCGCTTTTGATAGAAATGTTGAAAGACACTTCCAAGGAGTGGGTCCGTGTGAGCCAAGGCACAGACTCAGGAAAGTCCAGGGTGCATTCAGGTAATGAATCATCTGGTCGGATTTGGGCTCAGAGTGGAAAAGGGGACTGGAAAATATGTATGAAAATGTAGGTTGAAGCCAGATTTGAGACAGCGTAACAACACGCTATGGAGTTAAGACTATTCCTATTGGTAATGGGGACCGTGAAAGTATGTTTGGTGAGATTTCTTTCATCAGATCATATTCACACTGGTTATAACAAGGATAAATGTAGAGAAAATATGCATCCTTGGAATACAAAATCATCAAATAGCTTGGATCACTTGAAGTTACCAGTTTTGAAAATCAGTAATTGTCAAATATCATTAGTTTTCACCTTATAAATTCATTCTTGAACCAGAAATGTGTATTTTGTCTTTAACTTGTTTTATGAAAAGACGTTCTTAAAATGTAATTAAGATTGAGTGAGGCATCACTGTGCTTTAGTGAAAAGCGCTGGATTGATTCTACACTTTTTTTGACCACCTTCTATGTCCTGAGCACACATATCACATACCTCTATTCATTACCTGGTGCTAGATTCCTATAAAGGATTAATTATGGTGAGAATGTTTATTAAGTTTCCCAAAATCATTAGCAAGTAAGTGATAGTGTTCGATTTCAGGGTTACATCTTTTGCTTTTTGTTTGGGACTTGGGCTTTGATGTTTGCTGCATACGGGGGCTAAGCTATTTCTGCAGCATGGCCAGCGATTCCTTAGTGAAAAATCATGGGTGTGTTGAGCATATGTCCTGAATTACACACAGAATCATGTCCTGGGTGAACAGCGGTCACCAAGAAAGACATTGTCCTTTTACTTGTGGAGTTTATATTTGAGTTGGGAAACAGATTTTAAATTATTTGTACTGGGAGACAGATTTTTAAAAAGACACTAATTACAAACTAATTGCTTCTCTCAAATCAAGCCGTGTGCTACAATTCAGAGTACAGGTGAGAAGTGCGTAAGAGGAGGATCTTGATGCCAGGGCAGGAAGAATGGCCTCGGGCGTTTAAGCTAAGATCTGAGGTTGAGTAGGCGTTAACAAGTAAAAGAGATAAGAGGGGCTTCCCTGGTGGCGCAGTGGTTGAGAGTCCGCCTGCCGATGCAGGGGACACGGGTTCGTGCCCTGGTCCGGGAAGATCCCACATGCCGCGGAGCGGCTGGGCCCATGAGCCATGGCCGCTGAGCCTGCGCGTCTGGAGCCTGTGCTCCGCAACGGGAGGGGCCACAACAGTGAGGGGCCCCGCGCACCGCCAAAATAAAAAAAAAAAGGTAAGAGGATTTTAGGCAAAGAAAATAGCTTTTTCCTATTTTTGCTTTCTTCAAAAAATAGCTCTATTTCAAGGCAGATGAGCTGGGCAGTAAAAGCCAGGGTGTTAAGAACATATTAGTTTCACCCTGGCCCCGCCTCACCCACTGACATGGGCGCGCCATCGTCAGCCTCAGCACCACTGCGGTCCATCACGCAAACAGGATCGCCACACCCGCTGGAATTTTCTCCCTCCTGCTAGGCACACAGTTTATACTGACAAACTGGGACAGCCAGTACGTGTCAAGTAGGAAACTAGATGAGATTATTCCGAAGCTCTGTTTCTGTCCTAGTAATCTGTGACACTGTGTTTCTGGTCCTTACACTGCTGTCATTTGAATAAGTGGTTTTATCAGAAAGAGGGTACAGCATGCTGTGACAAAGGGCAGGAAGGGAAGAATCAATTGCTATAGATTCTTCTAGATTCTAGAAGAAGGGTTTTTGAAGAGACAGGAAAACTGTGCCCACTGTGAATGTTGGAATGTTATTTATAAATTAATAATTAAAATACAATGCAATTGCTTAGTTGCTAAGAAGATGGAAAATTTGCTTTCATATAAGAAAGCTTTTAATTTATTTGTTATTAAAACAGACAAAAGATGTCAGATACTAACTTAAAATATGTAGGCTAATAGGAGAAAACTGTGAGATGTAGGGGAAGAAATTGTGGAGTCAATCTGGTTTTTTGTTACTTTTCAATCCTTTCTTTATTCTGGTACTGAATTCCTGAAGAGAGCAGAATTCATACTCCAGCCCCTTTATATACTGTTGGCTTCATCTAGAGACCTTTTCCCTCTGAATGTTCCACAAAACACAAGTCCAATACTAATGTATTTCTAGGTTTTGGTGACGATGAATAAAACTGCTATAAACATTCTCAGAGAGGTCTTTGTGGGGTATTTTTTGTGGATAAATATGTAGAAGAGATAATCCTGGGCTGTATGGTAACTTTATAGGAAACTGCGAACTATTTTTCCAAAGTGGCTCTATCACTCTGCATTCCAGTCATCAGGGTGAGAGTTTCACTCACTCAGTATCTAGACCAGCACATGGCAGAGGCAGTTTTTGAAATTGTAGTCCTTCAAGTTGTCTTATAGTGGTGTCTTATTGTAGCGTTAATTTGCATTTCTCTAATACCTGCCGGTGGTGAGCATCTTTGCATGTTACTTGCCACCCATTTCTCTGCTTAGGTGAAGTGTCTTTTAAAATATTTCTCCCATTTTTAAAATGGGTTCTTTGTTTTTCATTATTGATTGTAAGAGTTCTTTATAAATTCTGAATAGAAGGGTTTTTAATTAAATGTTTTGCCAATTTTTTCTCAGAATCTATGGCTTCTCATTTTCTTAGCAGTCTATTTTTAAGTTATGTAGATTCTTTGAGCTTTCCTACATAGACGTCATGTGGTCTGCAAATAAAAGATCCTTTCTGATCCATGTACCTCTTACTCCTTTTTTATACTTTATTGCATTGGCTAAGATCTCCACTGTGAGGCTGAATAGGAGTACTGGAAGCAGTCTTGCCATGTTCCTGATCTTAGGTGACAGCCTTCATTCTTCCATCATTAAGTGTGGTGTTAATTGTGGGTTTGTTGTGGGTGCCCTTAATCGAGTTGAGGAAGTTCCTTTCTACTCCTAGTTTCCTGAGGGTTTTTATTATAAAGCATCCTGAATTTTGTCAAATGCTGTTTCCATATCCACTGAGATGATTATATTATTATTAGCGCAGCTGTTGTCAGTCACCAAATATTGACTCAATCCTGCATTTCCAGGAGAAAAGCACTTTGGCATAATGTATTATCTTTTTTCTGTACCACTGGATTTTTGTTGTGTTTTGAGAACATCTTTTACATTAGCGATTCTTAACTGGGGACAGTTTTGCTTCCCAGGGGACATTTGACAATGTCTGCAGACGTGTTTGGTTGTCACAACTAGGAAAAGGAGGACGATTTGCTACTGGCATCTAGTGAGTAGAGGCTGGGGATGCTGCTAAACCCTCTAAATTGAACAGGAAAGCTCCCAATAACAAAAACATTATCTGGCCCCAAATGTCAATGCTGACAAGTTCGAGACATCCTGCCTTACAGTATTCCAAATCTTGGAAATTTGTCCACATATGTTTTATGGCCCAGAATATGACTATCTTAGTGAACGTTCAGTGTACATGTGAAAAGAATGCGTATTCTCTTGACGTCAAGGGGCTGCTGTTAAATGTCAGTTCCGTCAGGTTGGTTGATGGTGTTGTTAAAGCCTCCACAGTGTGGCTGAATCTTTCCCCTCCTTGCTCTGTGGATGGCTGAGCAAAGGGTGCTGCTGTCTCCACCTGCAACTGTGAGCCTGTCACCTCCCCTTTCAGCTCTGCCAGCTTTGCTTCACAGATTCTGAAGCTCGATTGTTGGGTACTTTCAGGCTTTTATAAATTCTTGAAAAATTGACCTCTTTATCATTGCATAATGTCCCTCTTAGTAATATTCCTTGTTCCAGAGTCTACTTTCTTTTATATAGTCATCCAGCTTCCTTTCTTTTTTTTTTTTTTTTGCGGTATGCAGGTCTCTCACTGTTGTGGCCCCTCCCGTTGCAGAGCACAGGCTCCTGACGGGCAGGCTCAGCGGCCATGGCTCACGGGCCCAGCCGCTCCGCAGCATGTGGGATCTTCCCAGACCAGGGCACGAACCCGTGTCCCCTGCATCAGCAGGCGGACTCTCAACCGCTGCACCACCAGGGAAGCCCCAGCTTTCTTTTGATTAGTGTTTATGTGGCATATTTTTCATCCTTTGATTGTTAACCTATCCATGTCTCTATAAAGTGTGCTTCTGCACACATCCTCTAGGTGAGACCTTCTTTAATCCAAGTTGACAGTCTCTGTCTCCGAATTGCAGTGTTTAGAGCATTTACATTTTTTTAACGTCTTTTTTTTTAAACATCTTTATTGGAGTATAATTGCTTTACAATGGTGTGTTAGTTTCTACTGTATAACAAAGTGAATCAGCTATACATATACATATACATATATCCCCACATCTCCTCCCTCTTGCGTCTCTCTCCCACCCTCCCTATCCCACACGTCTAGGTGGTCACAACCACCGAGCTGATTTCCCTGTGCTATGTAGCTGCTTCCCGCTAGCTATCTGTTTTACGTTTGGTTGTGTATATATGTCCATGCCACTCTCTCACTTTGTCCCAGCTTACCCTTCCCCCTCCCCATGTCCTCAAGTCCATTCTCTATGTCTGTGTCTTTATTCCTGTCTTGCCCCTAGGTTCTTCAGAACCATTTTTTTGTTAGTTTTTTTTTTGTAGATAACATATATATGTGTTAGTATATGGTATTTGCTTTTCTCTTTCTGACTTATTTCACTCTGTATGACAGACTCTGGGTCCATCCACCTCACTACAAATAACTCAGTTTTGTTTCTTTTTATGGTGGAGTAAAAAATCTATTGTATATAAGTGCCACATCTCCTTTATCCATTCATCTGTCGATGGATACTTAGGTTGCTTCCATGTTCTGGCTACTGTAAATAGAGCTGCAATGAACATTGTGGTACATGACTCTTTTTGAATTATGGTTTTCTCAGGGTGTATGCCCAGTAGTGGGATTGCTGGGTCATATGGTAGTTCTATTATTAGGTTTTTAAGGAACCTCCATAGTGTTCTCCACAGTGGCTGTATCAGTTTACATTCCCACCAACAGCGCAAGAGGGTTCCCTTTCCTCCACACGCTCTCCAGCATTTACTGTTTGTGGATATTTTGATGATGGCCATTCTGACTGGTATGAGGTGATACCTCATTGTAGTTTTGATTTGCATTTCTCTAATGATTAGTGATGTTGAGCAACTTTTCATGTGTTTGTTGTCAATATGTATATCTTCTTTGGAGAAATGTCTATTTAGGTCTTCTGCCCATTATTGGGTTGGGTTGTTTGTTTTTTTGAAATTGAGCTGCATGAGCTGCTTGTATATTTTGGAGATTTATCCTTTGTCAGTTACTTCATTTGCAAATATTTTCTCCCATTCTGAGGGTTGTCTTTTCATCTTGTTTATGGTTTCCTTTGCTGTGCAAAAGCTTTGAAGTTTCATTAGGTCCCATTTGTTTATTTTTGTTTTTATTTCCATTTCTCTAGGAGGTGGGTCAAAAAGGATCTTGCTGTGATTTATGTCATAGAGTGTTCTGCCTATGTTTTCCTCTAAGAGTTTGATAGTTTCTGGCCTTACATTTAGGTCTTTAATCCATGTTGAACTTATTTTTGTGTATGGTGTTAGGGAGTGATCTAATCTCATACTTTTACATGTAGCTGTCCAGTTTTCCCAGCACCACTTATTGAAGAGGCTGTCCTTTCTCCACTGTACATTCCTGCCTCCTTTATCAAAGATAAGGTGACCATATGTGTGTGGGTTTATCTTTGGGCTTTCTATCCTGTTCCATTAATCTGTCTTTCTCTTTTTGTGCCAGTATCATACTGTCTTGATTACTGTAGCTTTGTAGTATAGTCTGAAGTCAGGGAGCCTGATTCCTCCAGCTTCGTTTTTCATTCTCAAGATTGCTTTGGCTATTCGGGGTCTTTTGTGTTTCCATACAAATTGTGAAATTTTTTGTTCTAGTTCTGTGAAAAATGCCAGTGGTAGTTTGATAGGGATTGCATTGAATCTGTAGATTGCTTTGGGTGGTATAGTAATTTTCACAATGTTGATTCTTCTAATCCAAGAACATGGTATATCTGTCCATCTGTTTGTATCATCTTTAATTTCTTTCATCAGTGTCTTATACTTTTCTGCATACAGGTCTTTTGTCTCCTTAGGGAGGTTTATTCCTAGGTATTTTATTCTTTTTGTTGCAGTGGTAAATGGGAGTGTTTCCTTAATTTCTCTTTCAGATTTTTCATCATTAGTGTATAGGAATGCAAGAGATTTCTGTGCATTAATTTTGTATCCTGCTCCTTTATATTTAATGTGATTGTTGGTATAGTAGACTTAAATCTACCATGTTGATAGTAGTTTTCTATCAATTCCACGTGCTCTTTCTTCCTTTTTCTTCTTTTCCTAACTTTGAATTAAATGTTTTTTATTCTTCTGTTTTATCTCCATTATTGGCCTATGAGTAGTTGTTCTTTTAAAATTTTTTACTTGTTCTAGATTTTACAATATACATCTTTAACTTATCACAGTCTACCTTCAAATAGCTTTATAGTATTTCACCTGTAATTTGAGTACCTTCGACACATACTCCATTTACTCCTTCCCATCCTTTGTGCTATTCTTATCACCCGTTTCACTTCTCTAGATAAACCTCACAATACATTGTTACTATTTTTGCTTTAGGCAATCATATTATCTTTAAAAGTGAGAAAAGATATCTTTCATATGGACTTTCTTTTTGCCATCTCCAGTGCTATTTATTTCTTTGGATAGCTCCAGGTTGCCATCTGGTATCACGTGCACTCTGTCTGAAGAACTTCCTTTAACTTTTCTTGTGCCACAGGGCTGCTGAGTCCATGCCTGTCCCCCAGCTGGTCACCTGCACGCTTCTGCCTAGACAGGGACCTCTCTCTCGTTCCTGCTTCCCACCTTTCCATGGGTACCAGGTGGGGGCCCAGGGACAAGAGTTGATGAGCCAGTGTGGACTCCCTGTATGTGGAGTCCCCGGCTATTTCAAACTGACATATTAGTCCATGCTTCTTCCTTACAAATTCACTAGAATATTATCTAATTTCTTCTTGCCCCTCTGTAGGGAGGCCCCCTCTTCCTCTCACGCTTTTCCAAAGATGAGACACTTGTGCGCTCCCCTTAGGTGGGCCTGTCACTTTTTGGAGTTCAGTCTACTTGGTTGCCTTGCACCTCAGGGGCTCAAGAGAAGTTGAAATTTTGTGCATCTTCTGGCTTTGGTCTTTGAAGAAGGGGAGCTTCATCTTGTGGTTTTCGGCGTCCTCTACCTCCTCTGTTGAAGTGGACCTCCCCTTTCCACCTCTTAGACAAACACAAGTGTTAACAGATTCTGGGTTTGAAATGGCTCAAAGCGTTTTGGAACTCCATTTTACATGTGTTTTAGAATGGAGCCTATATTGCTGGGAGCATCTTTTCTTGTCTTAGTTGTTAATTATTCAGAAGTATGTTATTAGTTCCTTGTGGGGTTTTTGATTTTAGAGATTATCATGACCCCAAAGGATATAGTTCTACATAAGCATTAGAATCATTTCCCCAAGAGCAGTAATTGTGAAAGTGCTATAAATTCCATGACTCAAGGTTGAGGAGCATTTGGGGGTGACGGCTGTGATGAGATTCACCTTGTGATCTGCCTAAATTCCTATTTATTACATTGTACCTATTTTAATTCCTATAAATTTTATATGTAAGATTAATAGCCAACTGATCTCTAGAACATATTTAGCATTCCCTGTTCATATGTACTCAAATAATTTAAATATACATACTTGATAAAAGTAAATTAAATCTATTAAGAAAACTATAGTTAGTTTTAATTCCTTTGAATCTGGACTGCATACAAGAAAACAAAGTTTCATGCTTCTCTTGAAATGCTTACATGTTATTATATCAGAAGCAACACCAGCTTCTGCATAGTGAAAGCCGCCTACTAGGTGTATGGAATTAATATAGCAATTCAAATATAAAGAATAATGTTAATGTCCATGAAATAATATTATTTTCATTTATGCTGGGCTGTTGTGAAGAAATTTAACATTATTATACAAATCGAGTTTCTCATGCAGCATACTTCTACGTTAGCCCTTTAGAAAATGCGATCAGATTAAATCATAGCAGGAGTGAGAGAAAGCAAATTTTGTTGAGTAAGGCACCCTAGGAAAACGCTATTCACGTGACATTGCCTGGCCAGTGTGCATCGAAGGCGTCTTTTAAGGGAAATATATACATCTTTTGTGCACATACCTTTGTTGGTTTCCTTTTTAGAATTTTCCACCCTGAAAAATTAATGTAATTGGGGAATTAACACTTGTTTGAATCCATTTCTAAGAATAAAAGAAAATGAACAAAGTTCATTATGACATTACAAGGCATGTCAATTAGCTCTTTTTGGACTTTGAGGGGCTTAGCTTTTGATTCAGAGTACATCAAGAAATAGTTATTTGCCAGGCACAGACCAGGTCATTCATCCACCGCGGTAGCGTAGTCTCTGCTCTCAAGTGGCTTCTGGTCTGGTCAGCGGGTGAAGGAAGCTCAGTACAGACCGAGCCACAAGGACTGCGCGAGTCTCACACCGAGTCAGGATGCCCAGAGGTCCCCACGCAGCCCAGGGAGGAAAGCCAGGATGCAGACACTGCAGGATGGTGATGCTGCAGGAAGAACATAATCCCCGCTTCTCAGCCCAGGACACTGTTCAGAGGATTATGACCTCAAAGCTGAGCTTCCTAGGTTTTCTATAAGAACGTGGAATTCTACGTGTGACCCACATGCGTCACCCCAGCCCTCGTTTCTGCCATCAGCAATGACCTTTCTGTTTTGCTGTTCATGTGAGGGCACTTTAAAGCTATGCTATTTTAGAAGTATTGTTTTCTTAATTTTTCCTGTGTCTTTATTTTATATCACTTTTCAGGATCTTAAGACATTTTTTACTAGACAATTTTATTAATTTGTGTGAAAAAGCATGCTTTATCAAATCTGTAGCCACAGATAACCCAGAAGGGTTCGGGAGGACAGGTGTAAATGTACTCTTTGTGTCTTCAGCAGCTACCCAACTACAAGGAGCTTAGGTCAGAGCAGACTTCTAGGCAGAGCTGAAGCCTAAACTGACGGCCAGGATATAGCAAGACGCCTTTGACATTGGCGGTTATTTACAGTGTACCTACCCTCTGTGCTGCATATTTATTTACATTTTAATTTTTCTGTTAGCTTACCATTATAAAAAAAAAAAAAAGGAAGTTACGCATCTGTAAGAAGGAGGCGTGTCAGAGCAAGGCCCTGTTGACCTAAAGGTACAACCACAGGAATGAAAGTGTGTTAAGAAGAGGTTATTAACATTGCCCAGAATGGCCAGAAATTTCACCATGAGTAATTATGAGAGAGAATCTATTGAAACCAGAGGTTGAATAAGTGGGGAAAGGGTATCTTTGACTTTCAAGAAGCTTCTGTCGGACAAAACACTTTAAAGCCAAAAGACAGTCAAAGGCACCACGTGATCCTTCTTATTTCGGGTGAACCTGGCTGTCCGGCCCCAAACCACTGCTGGGCAGCGATCAGAAGTGCATCAAATCCTTAGGAGAGACGTGATCTCCTCATTACGATTCCTCTCTAAGAAGGAAGAGATGTGGAGATGTGTCTCAGTCCCAGAACTGATCCATAAATTTTGGTGCTGTGAGTCTGAGGTCAAAAGACATAAATCTTAGCAAACAGAGTCTCTTTTCTCCTAGGCTTTCAGTCGCTTTCCCATTTCAGTTATAAGCGCAAAAAAAATATTACAGCAGAAGGAAGAGAGATCAGTTCAAGCTGATCTTGGCTGACGTTGAAGGAGGAGCGTATCTAATCTCGGCTTCATGTGAGAATGGTCTGCCTCTTCCCACCTCGATGCCGCCCCAGAGAACGGTGATCCAGCAGCTGAGGATTTGGGAACAATTGTTTCCAGTGAAGGCATCACCCAGGTCTTAACCTGTACATAAACAGAGGACTGTTTCCCCGTGGGTAGGTAACCGTGCCTCCCAGTTTACCTGGAACAGTCCCAGTTTATGCCTCTTCCATTCTCAAAATATGGTTTGGATGGAAATATAAAACAGCAGGTCACCCTGCTAACAGGCGTTCCCTCCAGAGAAAGCCCCTCCCTAGAGGGGAAACTACCAGCTAAACACACCCACGGAGATACTGCTAAATACTGCTGAAAGGTAAACGTCGTACATTTAATAGTCACATTAAAAGAAGTTAAAATTAAATAAATAAATAAACTAAAGTAAAAGATGCACAATATAAACAAAGGGACAAAGCTTCACACCCACACGCACACTCCAGTCTTTTTTTAATCCAAGTGCCTGTGAGACTTAAAAGCATGGTGAGAAGAAAAGGAAGAAAGTAGAAAAGATGTGCAGATGAGAGGGCCCTCACTGCAAGGGTTGGGGGCCCCTGTTTCTGGGCAGAGCAGACGATGACCCTGGGCTCCTGGAGCAGACAATCATGGGAGAAAGGAGCCCCTTTCCGGGTGACAGGCTTTCCCTTCATCCTATTGGGCTTCGTCCGCAGTCAGTAACTTTCATTGATCAACCAGGTCTGTCAGTCCGGCTGCACCGGGCAAGGGCCTGTTGCGAGTGCAGCGCTGGCCTCCAGATTTAGGTCTAATCTCCGAGGCCTCCGGCTCCTGAGTAAATCTTTAGGAGCAATTAGAGCTAATTAAAAAGGCAGGCTTGTCAGCCCCTGAATGATGTGGAAAAAGAGGCCAAGTGACTGGCTTTGGATTTCAGGCTGCACCCAAGTTCAAATTGAATACAATCACTTTTTTCAGGAGTGTGTGTAGTGGTGTGTGTGTGTGTGTGTGTGTGTGTGTGTGGTATGTGTATGCGGGCTGAGGGTTCATAATCGTAGATACCAAATCAGCTTTGGAATAAAAGTGAAAGGCATTCTTAGTTGCTTTCAAATCCTCTAAAAATAGCCGCTCCTCTCTGCCAAAGCTAATATAGACAGGATTCCCATGGAAACCCTCTGGGCTACAAGGGGCGGGTGTTATTTCTTCACCAGTTATTGGTTGGATACTTCTGCCCATTTACACATCACTCTTCTTCATAACATAAGACTCTACCTATTGTCAGAACTGATGAACCAAACCCTAAAGGCACTTGCGTATCTGGTCTGCTCATCTGAAGGGAAGAAAAGTACAGCAGTGACTCTACTTAACAGAAGATGTTCACAAAGGCAGCTCAACAGAAAGAAAAGAAACACATCTACCTTGTTTCCCATTCTGTGTTTATACTTTTAGTTTTTGTAACTAATTTCTAATTCCTAGTTTGAGTCCATGGTCGTGGCCAGATTTTATTATATTATTCGTTCCATATATTTAGCAATGATAGTAGTCACCCTTCTGTACGTTGTCACATTCTGTCGGGGGGTGGTCCTGTTTTTGGATGCCTTTGTTGATTCCTAGGTAATAAAAGAATTAAAGTATATAAGGTCTGTGTGGAACATGACATTGTTACATTGGCCCTTGGGCATTCTTACTTTGTTCACTTTCAGATGGAAAATAAAAATTGCAAAAAAATATTAAGAGCCAGGAACGGTCAATTTATTTGTCTCTTTTCTCTTGGAATTATAGCCCTTTTGGGAAAAGAGCTTTAACAAAATAACTAGCTGTAATCACTATCATTTTACAGATTCTGAGATAAGAAGAACTTAAATATTTTTAAAGATTACAAAACGCAAGAGTACATAAAATGATACGGTCATTTCCACATAAGTTTCAGTAGATCAAAATCATGACTAATTTTATGACTAACTGACAGTCTCTAAGATTTTTTTACAGCTTTATTCTCTCCTTTTATCTTTCCCTCTTTAGCCTTCTGTCTCTTTTTTTTTTAAAGCGTCTTTATTGGAGTATAATTGCTTTACAATGGTGTGTTAGTTTCTGCTGTATAACAAAGTGAATCAGCTATACATATACATGTATCCCCGTATCTCTTAGCCTTCTTCCTAATAATGTGTTTTCTAAGCTACACTATAAATAAAAATGAACATATGTACGTGTTTCTTAATAGCCTACCAAAACACAGCCATACAAGTATGATTTAATCATCACAAATATAAACATGAAAGGTTATAAAGTCATAATTTTCCACAATGCTTCCAGGATCATTAAATAATATATATATTCTCCAAATGTCACTTCATTTCTTTATGTGGCTAATTTGACCTCTGGTTCTCAGAGACCTCTCTGCAGTACTGCAATATGCGTATTTTCTTGTTTAGTATTTACATCTTTGAATAAGGACTGGGGAGAGGGGACAGTAATCTAAAATGTGACAGCTAGCTCTCCCCAAGTGTGCGGTGGAGTTACACTTAAGATATTCTTACCCCAATAGCAGCAGGATCAGTTGATACCTTTGAGAAGCAGGAGGCTTCAGGATTCCGAGACGGTATCTGGAGCGTCCAAAGCCAGGCTCTGGAAGGGCCTTTTCCTCCCCTCCACAGTGGCCGCGAGGCCCACACACCCCCTTCATCGCTAGAGCCGGGTCAGGGGCGTGATCGGGAAACATGTTCCTTCTTCCCAGCCCCACCTGCAGGAGGTATTCGCTCTTAGCCAGAGGCACCCCATTAGAGGGGCCAATCAAACGTATCAAATATGAAGAGTTCGTAAAATCACATTAAATGCTGGGGGGAAACAAAGAATAGGGTAACACAATCAGGAAGAAGGCTTTTCTTTGTAACGTGACAGAGGTAAAGGTATCAGTGTGTAAGGTTCAATTCAGTGAGGAAGTGCAGGGAAGAGAGGAGGAGAAGACTTAGCCCCTGACTAGCTGGGTAACCTTAGAGTGTTTTTGTCAATATGTTTTTAATTCGGAGGCTCCACGTCTCTTGACCGAAGATGACGCATTTAGTGATGTGACATCAGATCGTTCATCATTTTCATCAGACTTGAGCTTTCACGGTGGGCAGCCAGTGCTTGACACTGGTGGATTTGGAGAATGTCAGGAGCAAGAGGCAGTGCGGTACGGCCAGAAATGTGATACTGTTGGAATCCTCCAGGAATCCAATTTAGATTAGCATCCAAAGCTGGGCGAATTTTCCTAGATCCTAGAATAAACACAACCTGTTGTCCAAACAGGAAGACGATGGCCCTCTGTGGCGATGAAATGAGTAAGTAATCCTACACATGGTTTGCGGCTGTTTGAACACATTACATTCACTGCTGTGTCTCGAGAATTACTTAAGTTAGTATATCACGCTCATCCATTTGAGTGAAATTTGCCTTTTCTGCTTTCTGCTAAGTTGGCTTCTCATTGTTATTTGAATCTGATTTAAACATTTAATGTCATCTTCCCAAGATATAAAGCTAATTGAGTAGCAGTGAACCATTTTAGTTGTGCTTGTAGTAAACACACAAAACAACCCTACACAATTAGATGGATGAGCTACTATCCAGAATCAGACCTGTTTTCATATAACGGCAATAAAAATTCGGTCCGTAAATGGTAGATTTTCGTTACCTATGAACTGCGAACGATGCAATATCGTGTATTACAAACATTAAAATTATCCTTCTTATAAAGAAATATCTTCTTATTTATTTTTCTGGAAAAGTGCTAGTGTCCTGGTCCCTGGATGTGTCACTTCCACAGCACATTGAAAAATATCAACAAACTTACCTTAATTATTTTTTAAACAGGTGTCATTAGCCCCCCAGGCAGGCTGTGCCGGCTTGAAAGGGATGAGTTATGATAAACAGTATCTGTGGAGACGTATGGGAGAAACAGAGTGGGAGTTTAAATTACAGGTTCAAGAACCTATTTTTCGTCTTTCTCCCACACATTTACTCATCTCCTGTCATATTCTTTCCCCAAAGTTTGCAAATTTCCAGTGTTTTGCAATAAATCCTTCTTTTAAATAAATAAATAAAGTGTCAGTTACAAGTCATGTTTGGTGCCCTTTCTTGTCTTGTGTCAAGATTCTTCGTATTGGAAAGCCTAAAATATAAATGACTTTTTATCGAAGTATAGTTGATTTACAGTATCACGTAGTTTCAGGTGTACAGTGGAGTGATCCAGTATTTTTGCAGATTATATTCCATTATAGGTTATTACAAGATAATGGCAATAATCCCCTGTGCTGTACACTACATCCTTGTTACTTGTGTTTTATACATAGTAGTTTGTAATTGTTAATCCCATGCCCCTATTTTGTCAGTTTGCCCTCCCTCCCCTTTGATAACCACAAGTTTGTTTCCTATGTCTGTGGGTCTGTTTCTGTCTTGCATACATATTCATTTGTACTATTTTTTAGATTCTACATATATGTGAGATCATACAGTACTTGTCTTTCTCTGTCTGACTCATCTCACTAAGCATAATATTCTCTAGGTCCATCCATGTTGCTGCGGATGGCAGAATTTCATTCCCTTTTATGGCTGAGTAATTAAAATATAAATTCTTGTAATTCTAATATTTTAGTACCAGAACAAATTATGTTATCAGAGGAGAGGCGTTCATTTCAAGTCCATGACTTCTATGGTAATTTCTGTCACAAAAGAAAGGGTCCAGCCAGCACTTCCTCTGAATTCCATGATATTCTTTTTCATTTATTAATTTAAAAATATATTTTTAATGAATTCCATAGTATCCTAGTAAAGGTTTTGCAGGTAAGGAGAGAGAAAACCTGAAGAGGGGAAAGATGCATTTTTAACATTCCATGTTTCCAAGAAGTCCCTTGACAGGTGATCATGTGCTATTGTGGACAGAGCAAGACGTGGGGAGAGAAGAGAAACCTGGACAGAGCTCCTTGCCCTGTGTCCTTGGGAAAGTCATTCATCTCTTTGCACTTTCTCTCCATCTCAATATACAACCCTAATGAATACAGGGTTGGGGGCAGATCAAGAGCTTGCTTTTGTAAGTGACTCTGTGACTCCAAGTTACTGTACAGCTAGAAGGTCTTATGATCATTATGTGGGTAATAGCCCCCCAGAAGAGGAAGAGAAACTCTAGGTGACCCAAGTCACTAGAAAGGTCCACTCAGAACACTAAGCAGATGTTGTCGATCTGTGACTCTTAATCCTGAGGAAACACCCGCTAGTTTAATTGGAAAATTTGTCCCGATTCAAAATTGTGCTCATTTGGAATGAATGGCAAAAAAAGCAAACAAACAAACAAAAAGCTGCATCAGGATTTACCAGAATATACTCCTCTAACTAGAAAAGGTGTATGCAATCAGATAATATTAAAAACTACAAACTATTTGATGCAAGAAGTAAATATTAAGCATCAAGTGTGTGCCGATGACCGTAGTAGGTGCTGGGGATACTGTGTTGAACGGGAAAACACAATCATCCCTCATCTCTTGGAGTTTATATTCTAGTTGGGACTGGGAGGGGGCAAGGCGGACAGTCATCAGTAAGAGAGAAGAATATTAGGTCAAGATAAGGACTATGGAAACCATGTTTGTTTTCTATGTCTGTGGATCTATTTCTGTTTTGTATATAAATTCATTCAAAGGGGAACGGTTGGGGGGAAGGACAAATTAGGAGGTTGGGATTAACGTATACACACTACTATATGTAAAATAGGGAAACAACAAGGACCTACTATAGAGCACAGGGATCTCTTGTAATAATCCATAAGGGAAAAGAATCTGAAAAAGGATATGTATAACTGAATCACTTTGCCGTACACCTGAAACTAACACGACATTGTAAATCAACTACCCTTCAACAAAAAATTAAATTAAAAGGAAATAAGAGCTATGGAGAGAGCAGTGAGTCAGAGCGACTGGTGTTTGCATTGCACTAGGTGGTCAGGAAAGTCCCTTCTGATGAGGTGATATTTAAACTGAAGTCTCAGTGACCAAAAACAAGCCAGCCCTGTGAAGCCTGGGGTATGAGTGTTCCATGAAGAAGGACAAGTTAGCACAAAAGAAGGCCCTGAGAGGGAAGTGAGCTGGGGCTGTTTGAGGGTCCGTCTGACTGGAGTTACTACTGATCAAGGTGGAAGTGTGGACTTGGATGATGACACTTGGGCAAGAGACAGCTCCTGTGTGCCTCCTATGCTACGTGGAAGGGGTCTGGATGTAGTGCACAAGTGCAGTCGATGGATTGTGTTGTATTGGGACTGCGTTGTGTGATGGCTTGGACCGAGAGAGGCAAAGTGGAAGCCGGAAGACCCGTTAGGCAATTACTGAATTGTCAGGCAGAGACCACAGTGGCTTAAACTAGGAAGGTCGTAATAAAGACGTTGGTTTATTCATTCTTTCGTTCAACAGTATTTATTGATAGCCCAATATTGGATGCCCAATCCTGTTCTGGGCATTGGACATGCAGTAAGGATCCAATGCAAAGAAGCTGTCCTCATGTAGTCTATGTTCAGTGGAGAATATTGCCAGTGGAGGGGACCGATGGGAGGTGGGCCTGTATCAGGTGGGCTGGTGAAGGAAGCCCTCCGATCTGACATAAGTGGAGTGAGGGACCAGCACTGCGGTGTCTGGAAAAGGAGGACATGGGCACAGGGCCAGCCAGAGGACCCTGGGGTGGGGTGTGCTCGAGAGTGACCACAGCAGCAAGCTGGGAGGAGGCGAGGGCAGGATGGTGCACAGCCAGGTAGGCCACAGTGAGGACTGTGGATCTTGTTCTGAATTGTATGAAAAGCCACTGGAAGCTTCTGGAGAGAGAGTCTGTATTTTAAAAGAATCGCCCTGGTGGCTGTATAAAAAAAAAGCAGTGGGTGTGGGGAGGTAGAAAAGAAGCAGAGGGACTGTTTGGAGACTAAAACATGATGGCGGCTTGGCCAATGTTGGTAGCGTTGTAAGTAGTAAGAAGTGGTCGTGTTCTGGATGTAATTCGAAGGGAGAGCCTGCAGGATTTGCTAAACAATTGGATATTGGGTGTGATAGCAAAGGAGCCAAGAAAATGCCAAGGCTTTTATCCTGAACAAATAGGTGAATGGTGGTACCATTTGCTGGAGATGGGAGCGAGAAAATATGGAATGTACGGGGCAGTGGTGGTGGTGGGATGGGAACCAAGTGCTTTCTTTTGGACATGTTAAGTTCAAGATGCCTGTTAAATATCCACGTGGAGTTGTCTACTGGACAGTTGTATATATATAAGACTAAAGTTCAGAGTAGGAGATGAAACTAGGGATAGGAATTTGTGTTATCACAGTGTGTATAGCATATAGATAGTATTTAAGCCACAGAACTAGGTGAAATCACCTGGAAAGTGAAGATAGATAGAAAAGAGAAGAGATGATCAAGAGAATGGATTTAATATGTGTTTTGAAGATAGAGCTAAGAGAACTTGCTGATGGATCAGGTAAAGAAGACAAGGATAAATTATTGGCTTGAACAAGTGTCTGTAATGATATCATTCACTGAGTTGGGGAAGACTGGAGAAGGAGCAGTGATAAGTTAGTAAGGAAAACTCGAGAATTCTCTTCTTGCGAGTTAAATCGGAGATACCTGCTACGCACGTGGATGGACTTGTTAATATGCAATAGGTATTTAAAACAAGGAGGCGGTGACATCAGCCAGTGGTGCTAGGACAACTTGATAGCCACATGCAAAAGAATGAAGTTGAGCCCTGATCTCACACCATATACAAAATAACTCAAAAACTTTAGGATCAAGACCTAAAGGTAAGAGCTAAAACTATAAAGTTCTTAAAAGAAAACTTAGGGGTAAATCATCAAGATTTGGGATTTGGCAAAGGATTCTTAGATATGACACCAAAATCATGAACAGCAGAAGAAAAAATAAATTAATTGGACTGCATCAAAATTTAAAACTTTTGTACTTCAAAAGGTACCATCAAGAAAATAAAAAGAAAACCCATAAAAAAGGAGAAAGTATTTGCAAATCATATATTCGATAAGGGTCTAGTGCCCAGAATATATAAAGAACTCTTACAACTGAGTAATAAAAGGACAAATAACCCAATTTTAAAAATGAATAAAGGATCTGAATAGACATTTCTCCAAAGAAGATATATAAATGACCAATTAGTACATGAAATGTACTAGTAATGGTTTGACACCATTAGCCATCAGGGAAATGCAAACGAAACAAAAATAAGATACCACTTCACTTCAACTAGGATGGCTATAATAAAAAAGGTGGTTGACAGTAAGTGCTGGGGAGGATATGGAGAAATTGGAACCGTCATACACTGCTAACGGGAATATAAAATAGTGCACTGACTCCGGAAAACAGTCTTGCAGTTCCTCAAAGGGTTAAACATAGATTCACCATATAACCCAGTAATTCCACTTCTAGATATATACCCAAGAAAAATGAAAATGTATGTCCACACAAAAACTTGAATTTGAATGTTCATAGTAGCATTATTCATAATAGTCCTAAAGCAGAAGCAACCCAAATGTCCACCAGCTAATGCATGGGTAAATAAAAGGTGGTGTAAAATGTGGCATAATTCAGCAATTCAAAAGGAATGAAGTACTAATACATGCTACAACATGGGTGAGCTGTGAAAACGGGGTCACGATGATTTCATTTCTATAAAATATCCGGAATAGGCAAATCTAGAGAGACAGAATGGAAATGAGAGAAGACAAGTTATAATATGAATTAGAGCAGAAATCGATAGAGAAAATCAATGAAACCCAAAACTGGTTATTTAAAACAGTCAAAATCTGTAAGAGAAAAAATGAGAGGACACAATTACAAATATCAGAAGTGAAAGAGAGACATCACTACAGATCCCATGAACATTGCAGGATAATAACAGAATATTGTGAACAGCCCTATGTCCATAAATTTGTTAAAGTAGGAGAAATGGACCAATTCCTTGAAAGACACATCTGCCAAAACTCACACAAGAAGAAATAGTAAATGTGAATAGGCCCATATCTATTAATGAAATCAGCAATTACTAACCTTAAAACAGAAAGCACCAGGCATAGATGGGTCCACTTGTGAATTCCAGGTATTTCAGAAAGAAGTTATAGCAATTATCTACAATCTTTTTCAGAGGATAGAAGCAGGAGGGATACTTCCTAACTCATTCTATGAGGCCATGATTACCCTAATACCAAAACCAGACAAAAATATTGCAAGAAAAGAGAACTACAGACCAATATCTCTCATGAACACAGATGCAAAATTCTCCAATAAAATATTAGCAAGGCCAGTCCTATAATGTGTAAAAAGAATTATACACCACAACCAGGCATCCCAGATATACAAGGCTGCTTCAACATTCAAAAATCAGTTAATGCAATTCATCACATCAATAGGCTTAAAGAAGAAAAAAATCACATGATTATATCATAAGTAGAAAAAGAACTTGAAAAAATCCAATACCTGTTCCTGCAGGTAGGTTAGTGATTGCCAAAGGCTGGTGGGAGGGAGATGATTAAAAGGAAATGAAGAATGACTGCTAAAAGGTATAAGGTTTCATTTTGAAGTGATGAAATGTTCTAAAATTGATTGTAGCGATGCTTGCACAACTCTGAATACACACACACAAAAACATTGAATTAGACACCTGAAATGAGTGACTGTATGGTATGTGACTTATATCTTGGTAAAACTGTTACCAAAATATTAGTTAATTAAAGGAGAAAAAGCAGAGCAGCAAAGCAGCAGGCAGTGTCCTGAAAGGAGAGCTAGTGAAATGCATTGTCACAGGAGCTGGAAAGAATGAGTTTCTAGAAAGAGGGGATGGTCAGCTGGGCCAGATGCTGCAAAGAGGATGAAGTCAGAGAGACCAGAGAATGGACTGTTGTGTTTGGCAACATGACAGCAGGTGGTGAAGAGCCTTCCTGGTGGAGTTGAGGGGGAAGGACCAGCTGGGGAAGAGAAAAGGAGGTGAGCGGGGGAAGATAATGACTTATAGCTTCTGCAAGAAATTTTGCTTTGAACGTGGGTGGAGAGATGGGACTGGAGCTGGGTTTAGGCCGGGTGATTTTGCTGCTTTTTGTTTTGCTTTGTTTTCTTTTATTTTAAAGCAACTTTGCTCTCTGACGTGATTCTTCTAGTACAGAAGGAGAAATTGATGCTACGAGAGATACAGGATGATTACGAGAGAAAGTCTCTGAGAGAAGATGGGATTTGTAGCCTGTGAGGAAAAGGGATGCACCCTGAGTAAGGGTTGGAATACTTTATCCAACATGATTGGAAGGAAGGCAGATAGAGTGGGTACAAATGAGTGGTCCCAGTAAGCATACCACAGTCTGGTTCACGAGGTTTGTGGGCTTCTTTGTAGCTGCCTTGTTTTAAAAACGTGTGTGTGTGTGTGTGTTTGTGTGTGTGTGTATGTGTGTGAAATTTATTTCAGTTGTAAAACCCAATTTTGGGTTCCCTTTCATCATGTCCCAGTCTGGGGCCATCTCACAAGATTTACAGGCATAAATATTTCACTGGCCGATTCACTCCTGGAGCTCTCTATTGGGCTTCAGCCAACAATTCTTGCCATGGAGGAGTGGAGAGCATTTCACCATGTGCAGAAGGTTAGCTCCCCAGATAGCAGGTCTCCCTAAACCTGACCCCAGCCAGGAACTCCTCAAATTGTCCTCTTTCCCCAAATTCTCCTCTTTTCCTATTTTCATTCACGCAGTGATCAGAAAAGGATGAACTACCAGTAGAAGAAGAGAGCAGAATAATTTTAAAGTAAAACAAAAATACTGTGGCATACCAACACATGAGCAAAGAACAAGTGCATGTATTCTCTGTTTTGTTCATCTTTTCAGAAGTGATTTGGGATTTTTGAAAGTAAGGTGGGAATAAAATCAATGTTATAATGTTTAATGCTGTGTGCATAATAAAAATACAGCCTTTAAGGTAACAGTTGTGTTTTGGGTTGTTTGATAGAATTTTGAAGTATCAAAATATATCTAAGCACAATCAAATGCAAATTCATACACCATGAATTGTAAAAAGCTATCTGTATTTTTCAATCTTTAGAATCATCCGGTGGGGTTTTTAAATACAATACCAATGCCTAAGTTTCACCACAGATCAGTTAAATCAGAATTCTGGATGGAGATCTAATCATCAATTTTTAAAAATTTTTATATAATTTTTAAAGGTTGCTTTCCATTTACAATTATTACAAATTACTGGCTCTATTCCGCATGTTGTACAATACATCCTTGAGCCTGTCTTACACCCAGTGGTTTGTACCTGCCCCTCCCTCGGCACTGATAACCACTGGTTGGTTCTCTGTATCTGTGAGTCTAAAGCACTAATTTTTTTTAAAGCTCTCCAGATGATTCCATGTAGGGGAGAGTTGAGGACCATTGTACTGAACATTGAGAATGCCTACTAGAAATGCACAGTCTTTATCATGAACTGTGTCCTGGTCACTGCAAACTGCCTATTAAGACATACAGGGGCTTCCCTGGTGGCGCAGTGGTTGAGAGTCCGCCTGCCAATGAAGGGGACACGGGTTCGTGCCCCGGTCCGGGAAGATCCCACATGCCGCGGAGCGGCTGCGCCCGTGAGCCATGGCCGCTGAGCCTGCGCGTCCGGAGCCTGTGCTCTGCAACGGGAGAGGCCACAACAGTGAGAGGTCCGCGTACCGCAAAAAAAGAGAACATTCCAGTGTGAAATCAATAATTATCCCAAGTAGAAAGGAACCATAAATCATATATGTGGGTCCACTTCATTTTGCATGCCTTTGGGGTGCTCTGTTGCACGCAGACTTAAATATTACAGTTCTTTGTCTATTACTGCGATTCATTCAGTCCTTCCGTGTAAATATCATAGAATAAACTGAAAGCAGGTACTTGAGGGTTCCTTTGTGCTTACAATCATAAATTAGCAAAGGTTAGCCCCTGAGGGAGCTTTGTGCCTGTAGTTCACAATACCCTATTGCGATGTAGAGAGTAGATCCCCATGCTGTGTTCTCATCACACTAAAAAAAATATTTTAGGTAAATGTACAAATACAGAAAAGATTCCTTCATTCATGTATTCATCCACAAACTTTTATTGTTTGTGCGAATAAATGTGCTAAATGCTGTCTCAGGCTTTCAGATGTATATAAAGAAACATGAAATCTCAGCCTTCACGGGACCCTTGGTCCAGAGATGAGAGACGGGAGAGGGATTACATCCAAGAAAGGCGAGGACTGCGAGGCACTGAAAGAAGTTCTTGGGCACCTAGAGGAGAAGTAAAGGAGAGGGCAGCCTTCCTGGGAAGGTGAGTGGGGAGTGGAAGCGAGAAGAGGCGGAGGGATACAGGCTGCGCGCCAGGAAGGAGTTCTTGGATGGGGGATGCGGACGCAGGTCTAAACGTTCCGGTGAGATGCGCATGCGTTCATTTATTCCAACGCAAGAAATTAACACTATATTTCTTTCCATTCAATCAAACTTACTTTTTGGAATAAAGGGCTTGAAGAATGCGATGTTTAAACCATTAGGAGACCCAACTAGTTTACAGTAGTTGATAAATGGCTGTTGATGGTGGTGTGATTCATAATTAGGAACTTTTGTTCAGCCTTCATTAAACAGACTTCTGTGGTTTTGATAACAGATTTGTGTGACCGTTCTTGTGGTCTGAGAAACTGGGGAGGCAGGTACAAGGGAGCAGAGGATGGGATCTTCCGGCAGGGAATTTATGGATAAGGAACAACGTCACTGAGTGAGAGTTCCTGAACTGTTGTATACAAATAATTTGATGCGTGTGTGTGTGTGTGTGTGTGTGTGTGTGTGTGTGTGTGTGTGTGTGTTTTCTGGGGAGATAGTCTGTAGTTTTCAACAAATTCTAAAATTATTCATATCTCCAAAAAGGCTAAGATCTACAGGAACTTATTTTACATAACTTATGATACAGACGTTTCACTAATTCATATCTTTACTGTTCCAAGTTTGTCAAATATACTGCACTCTAAAATTTGGCCCTAAATTAGTGAATGATATATCTTGAGATAGTTTACCCTATGAACTTCCTTTTTATTCTAGTAAAATAAATGGGCTTTGTAGAAGTGAAAATTCTTAACATATTAACTGTTGCTTTTGGGGTAAGAAGACAATACTACTTTTAAAGCAAACTTCACTGAACTGCAGCATTCAGAAAAAAAAAAACAGTGCACTCCAACCGCCCCCCCCCCAAAAAAAAAGAAACGCTGAGAAATGTTCAGGTAGAGCTTTTCTCCTGAGAATACTGAAGTTACCCCAAAAGTGGTCTTTATTGAAAATATAAGGTCTGCACACCCACCACACCTGAATTGTGATGGTTACTTTACAGGTCTCAAACAGGACATTTTAAAATTGAACTAAATTGCCAAGGATATCTTTTATTTCAATGTTACAGATAATCTAGATTTTAGCTTCTCAATATTACTTTTTTAAATGCACACTATTGAATATATCAATAAACAAAAGTAATAACATATAGAAACTATTCACTAGTCTCAATATTTTTAAATTTCAATTTCACGTCTGTTTGAAGCTTCCTTTTCATATCTGAAAGTTATATTTTTAAAAGGGAAACCTTTTTTTCCACTTCCTCAGCAATCAAAATATATGGCAAAAATCAATATCAAACTTTCTAAAATGCACGTGAAACTGCAAAGGACCAAAATAGCCAAGGTCTTTTGGGGGGTTTGCATTACAAAGTATAAGACCTGTTATAAAACCATAGCATTTAAGATAGTGCAGTATTAGTGTAAGGACAGACAGCAATAAATCAGTGGAACAGAATAGAGTCCAGAAACATACTCACACATACAGGTCCTCTGATTTATGACAAAGACAACTTTGTGGTGCAGTGGGGAAAGGATTGTTTTTCCTAATAAGATCTGCAAGGTGAATTGGATAGCCTTATGGAAAAAAAGAAAACAACAAATCTTTACCCCTTATCACAACATACATAGAATTCAAATCTAGATAAATTGCATATCTAAATGTAAAGTCAAAAAAAAAAAAAAGCTTCTAGAATAAGGGTTGGCAAACTCTTCTTAAAGGGCCAGATAGTACATATTTTAGGCTTCACAGATTATACAGTCTGTGTTGCGACTACTCGGCTTTCTGTCGTTGAAGAGAGAAAGCAGCTGTGAATCACACACAAGTGAATGAGCCTGTCTGTGCGCCAATAAAACTTTATTTACAAAAACAGATTTGGCTTGCAGGCCATGGTTTCCCAACTTCTGTTCTAAACACCCTTCTGACCTGGAGTAAGCAAAGATTTCTTAAACTGAACACAAAAGGTGGTAACAAAAAATAAAAATTTGATAAATAAGACTACATTTAAATTTTTAAATCCAGTCATCAAAAGTCACTGTTAAGATTGTGAAAGGCATCCCACAGAGTAGAAGAAAATATTCAAAATACATATATTCAACAAAGGATTCATATCCAGAATATATAAATGCACATGCCCACACACACCCACACACCCCAATAAATAGATTCTTTTAAAAAAAGACAACCCAATAGAAAAAAAGGCAAGAAATTCTTGAATGAAAGTTTTACAAAAGGAATGCTACAAAAGTTAATATACAAATGGCCAATAAACGTATGAAAATTTCTCAGCCTCATTAGTTATCAGGAAAATTAAAAAATAAAGCTTCAATAATATTCTACTATGTAGACATAGATTTAAAAGGTGGGCAACCCTAAGTGTTGTCAAGGACGCAGGACAGATGGGCCTCTCACATCCTCTGGGGAGAGTGTAAATGGGGTGTGATCCCTTTGGAAAACTGGACTATCTACTTGATGTAATCATAGGTACATCCTGTGACCCAACAATTCTATTCTTTGCTATAAAATCAACATAAACCCGCCCAATATGTTCAACTAAAAGACGCGTACCTGAATGTCCCCAGTGACACTCTCCTTAACCATCACAAGCTGGAAACTACCCAAACCACATCAACCGAAGAACTTAAATACATGTGGTTTAGTCACACTATGGTTACAGCATTGAGAAAGCACTACAACTACACACAAGGAACTGCGTCGTGGTGTACTCACTGAATATATTTTCCTAGCAAGTAGCAATAAGAATAATCTACAACTATATGCAAAACATGGCTGAACGTCTCCCCAGCGCCACCCTCCAAAAAAATATTGAGTGAAAAAAGCCAGACACCAATAGAATACATGTGATATGATTCCATTTGTATGACGTTCAGAAACAGGCAGAACTGATATGTGCTGTTGGAACTGAAGTTCCTGGTTATCCTGGGGTGGAGAACACAGTGACTGAGGGGATTGAGCACGCGGAGGGGCCCGGGGGCTGGTGACGTTCTGTTTCTCGAACAAGGGACCGGTGTCATCCGTTTGTCCAGTTTGTGGGGATTAATTGCAGTGTGCGTGTAGGTGTGCACTCCGCTGTGGTGTGCTGTACAGGCTTGACTCAGTTGCAGAGCGTTAGATTAGTCTAAGGATAACAGAAGGCGATGCCCCAGGGCTCTCTGTCCCCTTCCTCGCTTCGTGTTTATTTTGTTCTCCTTTTACTTCTATTTAATGTAAGTCTGATGTTCCAAAAATAACCCACAATCTGTAAGTCCATGATGGTAAGAATAAATGTTGAATAAATTCATAGATGGGGGAGAAGAGACACAGCTCCCCTGCAGAAGAATTCCAATGATCAGTGTAGATATTCTGCCCTCAAGGAGGTGGACCAGGACCCGCCCCCCTCCAGGGGTAGGCTGAGCACAGTGATTTCCTTCCAGAGTGCTGTATGGAAAGGAAGGAAAAGTGTGACCTCACAGTGTGGAAACCTGACGAACCCTGCCTTCGCAGGTGATCCAGGTCAACGTCATCACCGATACTCATATTGACAGTGTGTACGCATAATACGATGAGATAAGAATAATGCTTTACCTCTGTGGTCCACCTCCAGAAGCCCATAACCCCACTCTAATCACGAAAAAACAGAAAACAAGCCCAAATTGAGGGTCATTCCACAAAACAGCCGACCAGGACTCCTCAAAACTGTCAAAGTCATCAAAAACAAGGCAAGTCTGAGAAAATATCAGAGCCAGGAAGAGCCTAGGAGATGTAACGTCTAAATGTCATGTGGTACCTGAATGAAAAGAAGAATACGAGGTAAAAACTATGGAAATGTGAATAAAGTATGGGCTTTAATAATAGTCTATCAATATTCATTCATAAATTATGACAAACATACTCTACTACTGTAACATGTTAAAAATAAAGGAAACGGGACTCTATGTACTATCTTTGCAGCTTTCCTGTAAATCTAAAATTGTTACACGGAAACAACCTAAATGTCCATCAACAGGTGAATGAACAAAGAAGATGTGGTGTGTATATATATAAATACACACAATGGAATATTACTCAGCCATAAAAAAGAATGAAATAATGCCATTTGCAGCAACAAGGGTAGACCTAGAGATTATCATACTAAATGAAGTAGCTCAGACTGAGAAACACAAATATTGTATGTTATTACATGTATGTGGAATCTAAAATAGGACACAAATGAACTTATCTGTGAAACAGAAACAGAATCACGGACATAGAGAACAGACTTGTGGCTGCCAAGGGCGAGGGAGTTGAGGGAGGGATGAAGTGGGAGTTTGGGATTAGCAGGTGCAAACTATTGTATATATGATGGATAAACAACAAGGTCCTACTGTAAAGCACAGAGAACTATATTTAATATCCTGTGATAAACCATAATGGAGAAGAATCTGAAAAAGGATATATATATAAAACTGAATCACTTTACAGCAAAAATTAACACAACATTGTAAATCAACTATACTTCAACTTAAAAAAAAGAGAAAAGAAAATTATTACAAAATAAAAAGTTTATTTAAAAGAAAAATAACCCACATAAGAAGCACTGGGTCCTAAACTAGGAAGCATACCCTGCGGGATCAAGTTATTAACAAAAAGGAAATACAGAAGCAGGCAACAATGACTAATTTTATAACTCAGTACCAAGTTGCCTTCTCTCCGAGTCTGAAGGCATTTCTAGTGATTGAACTTTATGAATGTGAATTTCTTTTGTTTACTTCAACACATGAAGGTGGGAGCTTTCTGTGCTATAACTCACTCAGAGATATTTTCAGTTAAACACTTCAAGTGTTAAACTTCATGCAAAAGAACAGAGTGATGAAAGAGGAAATGTTTTTGACATTTAATGACAGACTATTAAAAATAAGTTTTCACTCCAGTACACTCTTTCAACAAACATAATAGTAGCATCATAGAACATTGGAATGAAAGGGACGTTTAAGAGATTAGCTCAGCTCCTTCACGTTACATGAAATAACTGAGTGCCAGAGAGTTTGGACTTGCCCGAGGTCATCATAGGTTGGCAGGAGAGCCGGAATTTAACTTGTTCACTTGAACAAGTATTTACTGAGTATTTATTATGTTTCAAGTGCTGTGATGGGTGCTAGGGTTATACAAATGAGTAAGACTTTCTCCCTCAGGAGGACGAGGCAGGGGCAGGGGTGGCAGCCAGCGGGTGGATGGGAGTACAGGTGCCATGACAACGGAGGAGCAGGTCACCTGACACAGCGGGGCATCACTTGAGCCTTGGGAAGGTGGCAGGATTAGACAGGTGAGGAGGCTGGGGCCAGGTATTCTGAGCAGAGCTGATTACATGAGCCAAATGCAAAAAGGTGAGTAAGGTGTCATACAGGAAACTCTGTGCTTCCTGCTGTTACTGACTAGTGCAGGCAAGAAGCAGGGGCAAACTGTGAATTCTAGGCTGGGGGAGGGTTCGTGCCATTTAATGAGCTGAGTCTTTATCCTACAAGAAGTGGAAAGTTATTGAACGATTTTGAATTTGGGGTCGCTCGGATGGCTTTGTGGAGAACAGATCTGAGGACAAGACTAATTACTGGGAACTCTCTCCGAGAGGTGACTACAGAACTCAAGAGACAGACGGCAAAGGGCTGATTTAGGAAGATTCTGAGTGTGGAGAGAAGGGGGTGCATTCCGTATATGCACACACTGCTGTATTTACAATGCATAACCAACAAGGACCTACTCTGTAGCACAGGGAACTCTGCTCAATATTATGTAACAACCTAAATGGGAAAAGAATTTGAAACAGCATAGATACACGCGTAGGTAAAACTGAATCCCTTTGATGTACAACTGAAACGAACACAACATCGTTAACTATACTCCAGTATAAAATTAAAAGTTAAAAAAAAAAACCACACAAAAAAGAAATGTTGAAGAAAAGTGATTGATGATTAATTGGGTGGGTGGGGTGAGTGGGGAAGGGGATGGATGAAGGTGCTGGCCAACCCTCATCGTCTCTGGAAGATGTCAAGGAGCACAGACAATTCCCAGGCCCCTTGGGCCCACTTGTCCACCTCTGGCCAGGAAACAGCTCTGAAGACAAGCAGGAGAAGCAGTTTGACAGACATTTGAAGGAAAACAAACAGCAACAACAATAAAACTCATCCTGGGACGAGAGGGGCCTTCTTGCCCTGTATTCACAGAATCAAGAGAAAACATCAAGGTGATTCTCCGCAGACCCAAGAGGATTTGCTTCCAAGGCTTTTGTCTTCACTCCGAGGCTACAGAGAGCCCACCCTAAATTTGAAGTGTACCCCGAAAGAAGCACTGCGTTGAATCCCTGCCCTGATGCATCCTGTGTTAGGCTGTGGTGACCAGATGACCGACCTGCCTGTAAAGACAGAAAATGGAAAGAGGATTAGGAGAACAGATAATGACTTTAGCTTTAAACAAGCAAAATTTAAAATGCCTGAGAGCATTCAGTTAGAGAAATTCAAAAAGCGGTAGGAAAATCATGTCTGAAATCCAGGGAAGACATACCCATGTGAGAGTCATAAGTTACGGTGAGGAAAAAAAAAACCATGAAAGTAATGCCATTTCTCATGGAGAAGAGCTGCGGAAAGAAGGGCAGGCCAAGGAGGCCAGGTCACAGCATTTGGAACAGAAGAAGAGTCTTCAGCGGGAGGTTCAAAGGAAATAGTAAAAAGTCTACCGGGAAAACTAGAAGAGAGTTGTATCCCAGAGCGTAGAAGTTTGATAGTTTTCAGGAGAGAGTGATCGATGGTCCAGAATTTAGAAAAAGAGTCAGTAGAAACAGTATACCCAAAGGTATTCATTGAATCTGGCAATGCAGAGGACGTGGGTTGACTTTAGTGGCAGAGGTTTCGGTGGAGTGGTCATCCTTAACTGCAGTGAGGTGGGTGATGAAACCAAGGGGACTGCTTTTCTGGGCTGTTCTGGGAAGGTTTGGGTGAGGGTGAAAGGAGAAAGGCAAGAAAAGTCTAGAGGCAGAGCCGAGGGAGGTTCTTTGGCTGCCGTCTGTTTTATTGGGGATGAGATGTGTAGTGTATTTGTAGGCTGTACAGAAACATGCCCACTAGGAAGGCAGGTAATGGGGAGAGAGATTGTGATAAGGCAGAGCCCTGGCAGAGGCAGGAGAGACCAGGGTGAGGGACACACAGAAGGAGGGGCTGCCCTCCAGCAGTGAGGGAATATCTCCTTCTCTGGAGGGAGGGAAGGGAGGGAGGGAGGGGAGGGAAATGAATATATAGATGTGTGTGTGTGTGTGTGTGTGTGTGTGTGTGTGTGTGTGTGTGTGTGTCCCAGAAAGGGTGGTGGGGCAGTAGGGGGCTGAAGTTCATGTTGCAGACTTTATTTACTTATTTAGTTTTTCTAGTAGGAGGTAGATTCATCCGCTGAGAATGAAGTTAAGTAGAGTCCTGGGAAAACAGAGGATTTGGAGGAAGATGAAGGCATAGGGGTGAGGGAATTACTGAGAATTAAAGTAAAAAGACTAAACTGAGGCTGTTAAGATGGGAGACTCAACGTCTGACACAATGCTCTGCAAGCTTGTATGATTTTTTTCAGTTGTACCAAGCTAACAGAATTTTTTAAAAGGCTTTTATTAAGTATCCCTTAATAAATTATTGACTTTATGCATTGCAAACATTACCTAAACCCCAGTAGGTGGGTATATTTATTACCCCGATTTACGAGTTAAGAAACTTCTCCAAGTTTGCACAGCTGGTAAAAAGGCGGAGCATCAACACCAAACCCTGTGCCGTTCACCAAAACACTCGACTTCCTCGCAAGGAGTCAGAATCGATCCTTAAGAATCTTTAAGAATCGATATGACATTTTGCCTAGCCTCAGGGAACTGGTAGTCCACAACAGAAGTTATGTCAAATGGAAACAACCTAAATGTCCATCGACAGGTGAATGGGTAAAGAAGATGTGGTACATATATACACTGGAATATTACTCAGCCATAAAAAAGAATGGAATAATGCCATTTGCAGCAACATGGATGAACCTAGGGGTTGTCATACTAAGTGAAGTAAGTCAGAGAAAGACAAATACCATATGATGTCACTTATATGTGGAACCTAAAATATGACACACATGAATTTATCTACAAAACAGAAACAGACTCACAGACATAGAGAACAAACTTGTGGTTGCCAAGGGGGAAGGGATGGATTGGGAGTTTGGGGTTAGCAGATGCAAACCATTACATATAGAATGGATAAACAACAAGGTCCTACTGTATGGCACAGAGAACTATATTCAATATCCTGTGAGAAACCATAACGGAAAAGAATATGGAAAAGAATATATGTATGTATAACTGAATCACTTTACTGTATAGCAGAAATTAACCCACATTGTAAATCAACTATATGTCAATAAAATACATTTTTAAAAAATAGCAAGAAATGTTAGGTAAAAACAGGTAGAAATGGAACAAAAAAAAAAGGCATGAAAAGGAACCAATTGAGGGTTGAAAGAAAAATAAAAACCAATAGGAAATCTTAGGGAAAAAAAGAAGTTATGTCAATAAATGATCTCAAGCGAATGTGAGGGACTGCCGCGCCCAGCGTGGAAGAGGGGCCTATCACTGCGCTTCAAGGAAGGGTCCTCCCTCCAGGCTGATATCTGAGCCACGCGGGCAGTGGTCACCGGGTGGATGCGGAGGGGTATGTTCTACGCTCGGGGGCTGTGAGTGCCAAAGCAAGAAGCCATAAGGAGGGGGCTGATTTTTGTTCAGTGCTTCTGGGAAACAGGGCAACTGTGGAGTGTGGGGTGGGAGGGTTGGGTGAGATATGGGACCGATATTACAGGCGTTGAGTGGGCTGAGAACTTCCTTTATCTGGGAATCAGCTGGAGAACATGTAAGGTCTTACAGAAGAGATGATATCAGATTTCAGTTTTAGAAACATGACCCTGCCAGGAACAGGCGAGATGGATTATACAACGGAGAGACCAATAACTATTAGAATGATAAGCTGTCACTTACTCCGGGTCAGGTACTGTGTGAGTGATGGACACAGATTCCGTGATGAGATCATCCTAGAAACCCCGTGAGTGAGTATAATTATTCCTATCTCACCGGTGAGGAAACCAAGGCACTCATGGGTGAAGTAACTTGCCAGGGTCTCAAAGCTAAAATGTAGTAGAGGCAGAACCTGGACACAGGCGGGTTGGCTGAGGCAGGAATCTTGCTGGGGGGCCTGATGCAGTGACCTTAGATGAAAGACACAGCAATGGGGGTGGGGAAGCGAGGACCAGCCCCGGGTCCTAGATCTGAGCCAGGGTTTCCTGTCATAGTTTCCCTGTTGATATCTAAACATGGATCTCATGACGCCTGTCGTGAGCTGACTGGTGTCCCCCATAACCTTTACATCTATCTAGAGCCTCAGAATGTGATCCTGCTTGGAACCAGGGTCTTTGCAGATGTAATCAGTGGTTAAGCGTGACCTCACCTAACTCCAGTGACCAGTGTCCTTGTAAGGAGAGGAAAGGACATGCGGAGAAGAATGAGAATGGAAACGGCTTGGGATGACTCGGCTCAAAGCCGGGGACGAAGAGGGATTGCCAGTCCCACAGACGCCAGGGAGCGACACGGATGAGTCGATCCCTAGAACCTTCCATGGTAGCGTCTCCCTGCTGACAGCCGGGTTTCAACCTTCTAGCTCCAGACTGTGAAAGTCTAAATTTCCGTTGTTTTAAGCCTAAACGTTAGTGGTAATTTGTTACAGCGGCCCTAGGAAACAAGCACGACACCTTTCTGTGCTCAAGTTAAAGTTCTGCTTACAGCTACATTCTCATATATATATATGCACTTATTTGGGCACAGTTATATACATAATATTATACATATATAATAATATATATTATATAATATATATTATAATATATTATATTATAATATATAATTATATTATTATAATATATTATAATAATATACAATATATATTATAATAATATACATAATATTATAATATAATCATAACATTAATATAGTTAATTATATTAATATAAGTATATAGCAACATATAATTATAGTATATATTTATATATACTATAATTATATATAATTATAATATACATATATATGTGTATATTAAAATCATATATAATTATTATATAAAACATAATTATAATATATAATATAATATAACGATATATATGTATATTATTGTGTCCAATTAAGTGCATGGTTTCGGAAGGAAAAATCCTTCCTGACCGAGGCTCTCCTCAGGCCGCCATCTTTATTACGTCTCCTGCCATTTGCCCAATAGACTAACCTCGTTTGGATTCCCTGGGGCGAGTCGTGCTTTCACCTTCTCTTGTTGCCACACTTTAAATATTTGGGGCTCCAAAGACAGAATTCTTTTTTTACCCTAGCCTGGCAATAACACGAAGTTAGGGTTTACTTTATACCCAAAACATCGACCTCTGGTGCTTGTAACAGGGTATGAAAGTGCTCAAGCCTGCTTCAGGCTTGACTTTTGCCTCAACCCAGGAGTTGACCGCAGCCTGGTCTTCTTCAAGACTGGAAGTATCAGGAGCTGTTTCCCAAGCCCCTGATAAGCAATGTTAAGCAATCAAACACAAAGGGAGTCTTTTCACATCGTATTTGAAAGACCGAGTTTCTGCACCGGTGCATCATAGAATTTCAGAGCTGGCCAGACAGAAGTGGCATGTCACTCCTATGTAACAAAAGGAGTTAAAATCGTTTTAATGTCTACGAATACCGTGGCATGGACTTAACTTTAACATCGTTTCTCTTTTTCTCTGCAAGCCATTTTCTTGTTGACGTGTCGCGTATATTGGTTACCTATTTCACAGATGCTCTGGGATTGGTTCTGTTTACCATTCATTTTTCACAGAGAAAAGCTGGATGCAAGTGTATTTGAGGTTTTCTGGGGCCGCCTACGCCGACGCATCTGTCACAGAGACACCTACACACACACACGTGCGCGCAACACACGTGCACACACGCGTACACACATACTTGCGTGCGCACACACACACACACCCTCCCAGAAGAGCTGGAGGTGCAGCCTGATGGTACTGAGAGAGACGTGGTGACTTGAGCAGTTGTGCTCGGAGCATCTTCTCTTCTCTGCACCTGCTACCCTGACTCCAGACGATACTGTTCATTTCATGCTTTCCAGTGAGCGAGAGTATTGTGAGCTGTGTGTACATATGGAGGTTAATAACAGCCCTGTTCTCCAGAAACCAAATACACAGTAACAGAGCAGGTACCACTTCCCTGTTAAAACCCATTCTTGCAAGGTTTTTGCAGTTGTTGTTTTGATGAATTAGTAATATCACAGCACAGACTGCAGCTCCTAAGTTCGGTGCTGAGCAGGTTCCTCTTGACCTTCAGATCCCAGCTGAAATAGCTGCTCCGTGGGGAGCTCTGTTTATTTGATCATAACACTCACCTGAGTTTTCTCGTTCCTTAATTTATTCATTGGTCTATTTTCTGGGAGCCGAGCACTGTGCCTGGTGCCGCAGCTCAAGGATCTGCTCAGTGACGGAGTCCCTGCTGCAGGGCAGGCTCCCGGGAACCACAGGGCAAGGATGGAGAGAGCGAAGCCGGGTCATTGAAGACAGAGGAGTGGAAGCAGGGTCTTTAGTGGGGACCTGGGCAGAATCTTGCGTCGTGTTGGGAAGGGCTTGGCTTCAGGATCTGTAGAGACACAGGAGGGAGGCGCCCTGAGCCGGGGCCCAAGGCAGCAGTGAGCCAGGGACAACAGGGCACGTCCTAAATCAGTGTCCTTTGGGCAGGTGTATGGAGGGGTGGGGAACGGGGATGGAAGCTGAGCGTTTCTAACGCTGGCCTATAAAATGTGACAAGTAAATGAGACTCTCACAAAGAACTGCGGGATTCCCAAGTACCATTTCCTGGGGCTTTATAAAAAAATATGCACTTTGAAATCCTATGTGTATGTATACACTTCATGTATAATGGCATCATAACATAGGAGTGGTGCACAGTGAAATGACAGGCTGGAAAAAAGCTATTTGGACTTTGAAATAAAATAACTGAGCTGAAATGTGCAAAACACTTTCAGGCAAGTATTCGGGTCAAGGCACCTGGCTTGGGGATATGCCTTTGCCTTTCTCTCTCCATCTGATCCCATGTGGCTTTTTATAGGAAACAAGAGAGGCTTATTTCACCAAAAACAACCTGGGTATGTATTGCCAGGTGAAGAAATTGGGGAAAGAAAGCATGTCACCGTGTTGAAGGAAAAGTGGAGACCATAGCTGTATCAACATTACCCAGTGTCACCTGGTTACGTTAGAAAGTTCTGAATAAACAGCTCCAGGGGAAAAAGACATTTTCCTTTTCTGAGTTAATATGTCTCCGTGCTGTTGTCTGGGCATCTTTTCAATTTTCCTTTGTTGACTTGGCTGTTTTTGGATTCGAGACTCCTTTTCCTTATCTGTGGGAAGGAATGCTTTTCTAACTGGAGCCTCATGGGTTTGCGGGGCTGACAGGGCTCATGTGGGTTTACCACAGAACACAAAAGCCTGTGTCGCCGTGAAGAACTGAAATGTGTTGAAGTCTGTCCTGTAGTGCCCGAGGGCTCACCAGATGGGGAAATACGATGAGCATGCCAACCGGGCAGCTGCCACCACCACCCTCCCTGCGTCTGTAGCGCTGGTGGTAACTTCACCCTCCGTCCAAGGCCCCAACTCACAAGTGTTCTGATGGACACTTTGCTTCGGGCGGGGTGTGGAGGAGAGCAATGGGGGCCGGGGGCTTGGTGTCGCATGTGTTGTGTCGCGTGTGATACAGTTCAGGGCACTGTGTTTCTCCTTTATGCTACATTTCCTGGGAGTTTGGAACCTGCTGAGGCAAGACGTGATAGGGAGGAGAGAGGCAAAGGGGTGGAAGATGTGAGAGAGGCACAGTCATTGAGAGACTTCCAGGAAACAAATGAACAAAAAAAAGACTTATTATGATATCGCTATAAATAATCGTTACTGTGTTAGTTAAGATTATATTATCTGCAGGTAATAGAAATTGGGCTAACAGTGGCCTGTCAGGTTCAGGATTTGTTTTTCGCACACAACAAGAAGTCTGGAGGAAGTCAAGCCTCCACAGTGTCATTAAGGACTGGGCTCTGTCTGCCCCACCATCCTCAGTCTGTCAGCCTCATGTTTGTCCTCTCACGGTCGCAAGATGGCTGCTTCACCTCCAACCTCACAGCTGCATTCCAGTCAAGTAGCAAAGAGCCCTAGGGCCTCCTAACAAGGTTTGACCTTTTAAAGGGAAAAGATCCTTCTCCAGGGATTTCTACCCATGTGCCTTTCGCCAGAACTGAGTTACATGGTAACCCTTATGTGCAAGGGAGACGGAGAGCTTGGGGACTTAGTTTTCCAACATCTAGGGCAGACAGAAGTGGGTGGTAATAGGTGTTGAATCAGCCACAGTGGATCAAGACCAAACTAGCAAACACTACAAGGAAAATAATTCAGCAGACCTTGTTTTATTGCACTTCATTTTATTGTGTTTTTTGCAAAGTGAAGATTATTGGCAACCCTGCCTTCAGCAAGTCTATTAGTGCCATTTTTCCAATAGCGTTTGCTCACTTCGTGTCTCTGCGTCAGAGTTCGATAATTTTCTCAATATTTGAAACTTTCTCATTATTATTATATTTGTTATAGTGATCTGTGATCAGTGACCTTTTTATTGAGGTATAGTTGCTTTACAATGTTGTGTTAGTTTCTGCTGTACAGCAAAGTGATTCAGTTATATGCATATATATATTCATTTTCAAATTATTTTCCGTTATAGCTTATTACAAGATATTGAATATAGTTCCATGTGCTATGCAGTAGGACCTTGTTGTTTGTGATCAGTGGTCTTTGATGTTACTACCATGACTGGCTGAAGGCTCAGATGATGGTTAGTATTTTTTACCAATTAAATATTTTTAAATTAAGGTTATACATTTTTTAACATTATTATTGGAGTATAATTGCTTTACAATGATGTGTTAGTGGCTGCTGTATAACAAACTGAATCAGCTGTACATATACATATATCCCCACATCTCCTCTCTCTTGCGTCTCCCTCCCACCCTCCCTATCCCACCACTCTAGGTGGTCACAGAGCACTGAGCTGATCTCCCTATGCTATGCAGCTGCTTCCCACTAGCTATCGGTTTTACATTTGGTAGTGTATATTTGTCCATGCCACTATCTCACTTCGTCCCAGCTAACCCTTACCCTTCCCTGTGTCCTCAAGTCCATTCTGTACATCTGCATCTTTATTCCTGTCCTGTCCCTAGGTTCTTCAGAAACTTTTTTTTTTTAGAGTCCCTATATATGTATTAGCATAGAGTATTTGTTTTTTTCTTTCTGACTGATTTCACTCTGTATGACAGACTCTAGGTCCATCCACCTCACTACAAATAACTCAATTTTGTTTCTTTTTATAGCTGAGTAATATTCCATTGTATATATGTGCCACATCTTCTTTATCCATTCATCTGTCCATGGACACTTAGCTTGCTTCCATGTCCTGGTTGTTGTACATAGAGCTGCAATGAACATTGTGGTACATGACTCTTGTAGAATTATGGTTTTCTCAGGGTATATGCCCAGCAGTGGGATTGCTGGGTCGTATGGTAGGTCTATCCATAGTTTTTCAAAGAACCTCCATAGTGTTCTCCATAGTGGCTATATCAATTTACATTCCCACCAACAGTGCAAGAGGGTTCCCTTTTCTCCACACCCTCTCCAGCATTTATTGTTTGTAGATTTTTTGATGATGGCCATTCTAACTGGTGTGAGGTGATACCTCATTGTAGTTTTGATTTGCATTTCTCTAATGCTTAGCGATGTTGAGCATCCTTTCATGTGTTTGTTGGCAATCTGTACATCTTCTTTGGAGAAATATCTGTTTAGGTCTTCTGCCCATTATTGGGTTGGATTGTTTGTTTTTTTTTGATATTGAGCTGCATGAGCTGCTTGTATATTTTGGATATTAATCCTTTGTCAGTTGCTTCATTTGCAAATATTTTCTCCCATTCTGAGGGTTGTCTTTTCGTCTTGTTTATGGTTTCCTTTGCTGTGAAAAATCTTTTAAGTTTCATTAGGTCCCATTTGATTATTTTTGTTTTTATTTCCATTACTCTAGGAGGTGGGTCAAAAAGGATCTTGCTGTGATTTATGTCATGGAGTGTTCTGCCTATGATTTCCTCTATGAGTTTTATAGTGTCTGGCATTACATTTAGGTCTTTGATCCATTTTGAGTTTATTCTTGTGTACGGGGTTAGGGAGTGTTCTAATTTCATTCTTTTATATGTAGCTGTACAGTTTTCCCAGCATCACTTATTGAAGAGGCTGTCTTTTCTCCATTGTATATCCTTGCCTCCTTTATCAAAAATAAAGTGACCATATGTGCATGGGTTTACCTCCGGACTTTCTATCCTGTTCCATTGATCTATATTTCTGTTTTTGTGCCACTACCATACTGTCTTGATTACTGTAGCTTTGTAGTATAGTCTGAAGTCCAGGAGCCTGATTCCTCCAGCTCCATTTTTCTTTCTCAAGATTGCTTTGGCTATTCGGGGTCTTTTGTGTTTCCATACAAATGGTGAAATGTTTTGTTCTAGTCTGTGAAATATGCCATTGGTAGTTTGATAGGGATTGCACTGAATCTGTAGATTGCTTCGGGTAGTAGAGTCATTTTCACAATGTTGATTTTTCCAATCCAAGAGCATGGTGTATCACGTTGATTGATTTGCGTATATTGAAGAATCCTTGAATTCATGGAATAAACCCCACTTGATCATGGTGTATGATCCTTTTAATGTGCTGTTGGATTCTGTTTGCTAGTATTTTGTTAAGGATTTTTGCATCTATGTTCATCAGTGATATTGGCCTGTAGTTTTCTTTTTTTGTGGCAACTTTGTCTGCTTTTGCTATCAGGGTGACGGTGGCCTCATAGAATGGGTTTGGGAGTGTTCCTTCCTCTGCTATATTTTGGAAGAGATTGAGAAGGATAGGTGTTAGCTCTTCCCTAAATGTTTGATAGAATTCACCTGTGAAGCCATCTGGTCCTGGACTTTTGTTTGTTGGAAGATTTTTAATCACAGTTTCAATTTCAGTGCTTGTGATTGGTCTGTTTATGTTTTCTATTTCTTCCTGGTTCAGTCTCAGAAGGTTGTGCTTTTCTAAGAATTTGTCCATTTCTTCCAGGTTGTCCATTGTATTGGCATATAGTTGCTTGTAGTAATCTCTCATGATCCTTTGTATTTCTGCAGTGTCAGTTGTTACTTCTCCATTTTCATTTCTAATTCTATTGATTTGAGTCTTCTCCCTTTTTTTCTTGATGAGTCTGGCTAATGGTTTATCTATTTTGTTTATCTTCTCAAAGAACCAGCTTTTAGGTTTATTCATCTTTGCTATCACTTCTTTCATTTCTTTTTCATTTATTTCTGATCTGATCCTTATGATTTCTTTCCTTCTGCTAACTTTGGGGTTTTTTTTGTTCGTCTTTCTCTTAATTGCTTTAGGTGTAAGGTTAGGTAGTTTATTTGAGATTTTTCTTGTTTCTTGAGGTAGGCTTGTATTGCTATAAACTTAGAACTGCTTTTGCTGCATCCCATAGGTTTTGAGTCGTCATGTTTTCATTGTCACTTGTTTTATGTATTTTTTGATTTCCTCTTTGATTTCTTCAGTGATCTCTTGGTTATTTAGTAGAGTTAATCCTCCATGTGTTTGTATTTTTTACAGTTTTTTTTCCTGTAATTGATATCTAGTCTCACAGTGCTGTGGTCGGAAAAGACACTTGATACAACTTCAATTTTCTTGAATTTACCAAGGCTTGATTTGGACCCAAGATATGATCTATCCTGCAGAATGTTCCATGAGCACCAAAGAAGAAAGTGTAATCTGCTGTTTTTGGATGGAATGTCTTATAATATCAATTAACTCCATCTTGTTTAATGTATTGTTTACAGCTTGTTTTTCCTTATTTATTTTCATTTTGGATGATCTGTCCATTGGTGAAAGTGAGGTGTTAAAGTCCTCTACTGTGATTGTGTTACTATCAATTTCCCCTTTTATGGCTGTTAGCATTTGCCTTATGTATTCAGGTGGTCCTATATTGGGTGCATAAATATTTAC
This sequence comes from Phocoena sinus, assembly GCF_008692025.1. Classification (NCBI taxonomy): domain Eukaryota; kingdom Metazoa; phylum Chordata; class Mammalia; order Artiodactyla; family Phocoenidae; genus Phocoena; species Phocoena sinus. The sequence goes on along the minus strand of NC_045774.1, from coordinate 81,141,584 downwards.
AATTGTTATATCTTCTTCTTGGATTGATCCCTTGATCATTATGTAGTGTCCTTCTTTTTCTCTTGTAATAGTCTTTATTTTAAAGTCTATTTTATTTGATATGAGAATTGCTACTCCAGCTCTCTTTTGATTTCCATTTGCAGGGAATATCTTTTTCCATCCCCTCACTTTCAGTCTGTATATGTCCCTTGGTCTGAAGTGGGTCTGTTGTATACAGCGTAGGAACAGGTCTTGTTTTTGTATCCATTCACCCAGTCTGTGTCTTTTGGTGGGAGCATTTAAACCATTTACATTTAAGGTAATTATCGATATGGATGTTCCTATTACCATTTGCTTGATTGTTTGGGGTGTGTTATTGTAAGTGTTTTCCTTCTCTTGTGTCTCCTGCCTAGAGAAGTTCCTTTAGCATTTTCTGTAGAGCTGGTTTGGTGGTGCTGAATTCTCTTATCTTTTGCTTGTCTCTAAAGGTTTTAATTTCTCCATCAAATCTGAATGAGATCCTTGCTCAGTAGAGTAATCTTGGTTGTAGGTTTTTCCCTTTCATCACTTTAAATCTGTCCTGCCACCCCATTCTGGCTTGCAGAGTTTTTGCTGAAATATCAGCTGTTAACCTTATGGGGATTCCCTTGTTTGTTATTTGTTGCTTTCCCTTGCTGCTTTTAATATTTTTCTTTGTATTTAATTTTTGATAGTTTGATTAATATGTGTCTTGCATGTTTCTCCTTGGGTTTATCCTGTATGGGACTCTCTGGGCTTCCTGGACTTGATTAACTATTTCCTTACCCATATTAGGGATGTTTTCAACTATAATCTCTTCAAATATTTTCTCAGTCCCTTTTTTTTTTCTCATTTTCTTCTGGGACCCTTATAATACGAATGTTGGTGCGTTTAATGTCCCAGAGGTCTCTGAGATTGTCCTTAATTATTTTCATTCTTTTTTCTATATTCCGCTCTGCAGTAGTTATTTCCACTCTTTTATCTTCCAGGTCACTTATCCGTTCTTCTGCCTCACTTATTCTCCTATTGATTCCTTCTAGAGAATTTTTAATTTCATTTATTGTGTTGTTCATCATTGTTTACTTGCTCTTTAGTTCTCCCAGGTCCTTGTTATACATTTCTTGTATTTTCTCCATTCTGTTTCCAAGATTTTGGATCATCTTTATGATTATTACTCTGAATTCTTTTTCAGGTACACTGCCTATTTCCTCTTCATTTGTTTGGTCTGGTGGGTTTTTACCTTGCTCCTTCATCTGCTGTGTATTTCTCTGTCTTCTCATTTTGCTTAACTCACTGTGTTTGGGGTCTCTGTTTCACAGTCTGCAAGTTCGTAGTTCCCATTGTTTTTGGTGTCTGCTTCCAGTGGGTAAGGTTGGTTCAATGGGTTGTGTAGGCTTCCTGGTGGAGGGATCTGGTGCCTGTGTTCTGGTGGATCAGGCTGGATTTTGTCTTTCTGGTCAGCAGAACCATGTCCTGTCATGTGTTTTGGGGTGTCTGTGAAGTTGTTATGATTTTAGGCAGCCTCTATGCTAATGGGTGGATTTGTATTCCTGTCCTGCTAGTTGTTTGGCATAGGGTGTCCAGCACTGTAGCCTGCTGGTCGTTGAGTGGATCTGTGTCTTAGCATTGAGATGGAGATCTCTGGGAGAGCTTTCGCTGTTTGATATTACATGAGGCTGGGAGGTCTCTGGTAGACCAAGGTCCTGAACTCGGCTCTCCCACCTCAGAGACTCAGGCCTGACATTTGTCCAGAGCACCAAGATCCTGTCAGCCACACGACTCAGAAGAAAAGGGGGGAAAAAAAAGAAGGAAAGAAAGAAAAAGATAAATAAATAAAATAAAGTTATTAAAATAGAAAAAATATTAAAAATAAAAAAGTAATAAAAGAAAGAAAGATAGATAGAAAGAAGAAAGCAAGCAAACCAAAAAACAAATCCACGAATGCTAACAAGTGCTAAACACCATACTAAAAAAAAAAAGGACATATCACACAGAGGAGCATACACATACACACTCACAGAAAATGGAAATATATATATATGAAAAATGTAAAAAGGAAGAGAGCAACCAAATCCATAAACAAATCTACCAATGATAATAAGCTCTAAATACTGAAGTAAGATAAACATAAAACTTGAAACAAATTAGATGCAGAAAGAAAACCCCAAGTCTTTAGTTGCTCCCAAAGTCCACCGCCTCCATTTGGGATGATTCGTTGTCTCTTCAGGTATTCCAGAGATGCAGGTACATCAGGTTGACTGTGGAGCTTTAATCCGCTGCTTCTGAGGCTGCTAGGAGAGATTTCCCTTTCTCTTCTTTGTTCGCACAGCTCCCAGGGGCTCAGCTTTGGATTTGGCCCCGCCTCTGCGTGTAGGTCTCCTGAGGGCGTCTGTTCTTCGCTCAGACAGGACGGGGTTAAAGGAGCCGCTGATTCGGGGGCTCTGGCTCACTTAGGCCTGGAGGAGGGAGGGGCACGGAGTGCGGGGCGGGCCTGCGGCGGCAGAGGCCGGCGTGACGTTGCACCAGCCTGAGGCCCGCCATGCGTTCTCCCGGGGGAGTTGTTCCTGGATCCCGGGACCCTGGCAGTGGCGGGCTGCACAGGCTCCCTGGAAGGGGGGTGTGGACAGTGACCTGTGCTCACACACAGGCTCCTTGGTGGCGGCAGCAGCTGCCTTAGCGTCTCATGCCCGTCTCTGGGGTCCGCGCTGTTAGCCACAGCTCGCGCCCATCTCTGGAGCTCCTTTAAGCAGCACTCTGAATCCCCTCTCCTCGCGCACTGTGAAACAATGGTCTCTTGTCTCTTCTGCAGCTCCACACTTTTTCCCGGACCACCCCCCCCCCCCCCCCCCCCCCCCCGCTAGCCGTGGTGCACTAACCCCTGCAGGCTGTGTTCACGCCGCCAACCTCAGTCTTCTCCCTGTGCTCCGACCAAAGCCCGAGCCTCAGCTCCCAGTCCCGCCCGCCCCGGCGGGTGAGCAGACAAGCCTCTCGGGCTGGTGAGTGCCGGTCGGCCCCGATCCTCTGTGCGGGAATCTCTCCGCTTTGCCCTCCGCACCCCTGTTGCTGTGCTCTCCTCTGCGGCTCCGAAGCTTCCCCCCCGCACCCCCCATCTCCACCAATGAAGGGGCTCCTAGTGTGTGGAAACCTTTCCTCCTTCACAGCTCCCTCCCACTGGTGCAGGTCCCGTCCCTATCCTTTAGTCTCTGTTTACTTTTTTTTCTTTTGCCCTACCCAGGTACGTGGGGAGTTTCTTGCCTTTTGGGAGGTCTGAGGTCTTCTGCCAGCGTTCAGTATGTGTTCTGTAGGAGTTGTTCCACGTGTAGATGTATTTCTGATGTATTTGTGGGGAGAAAGGTGATCTCCACGTCTTACTCCTCCACCATCTTGAAGGTCTCCTACATTGTTTTTTAGACATAATGCTACTGCACAACGATAGACCACAGAATAGTATAAACATAACTTTTATTATGAGTATTCAGCTGACATGCTTTATTGCGGTTGTGTGGGACCAAACCTGCACTGTTTCTGAAGTGCACCTGTATCTCTGAGTGCCAAACTGTGCAAAGTGAAGCAGGAGTTCTAACGATCAAAGGCCATCAGATAGAGAGGTGCACATCATCCAGGAAAGAGGACAGCAAGCAAAGGCCATTGACCAAGTGCTCTAGAGTTTCTCTGCTTTATGTTTCCATCTTGTAAAATGTTTCTATTCTCACACTGCTAAAGGACAAACAGGATGACAATGTTTTATAACTTACAAAGGCAATGTTCTCTCCCGGAAGGTTGGGGGCCAAGTCCCCGGACACTGCGTGCTCCTTTGGTCTAGGTCAGAGTTGCTGGTGGCAAAGGCTGGAGATGCTGTAGAGCTAATCCAGTGAGCAGAAACCATGGCAGGGCTAGGGAGTGAGTAAAAAAACTGGGGCAGGGAAACTTCTTCTTCTGCTTTTTCTCATCTCTCTTCCTCTTCAGCCCCTGATTAATTTAGCCTTCCAGTGCATTACCCCCCTCCTCGGGGTCTGCTTGCATCTCTCCTCCATGGCGGTCTGAGTCACTCGCCTCTGCACCCGTGACAGCTGGTGTCCCCCCAGTTCAGGGCAGCATCCTTCCCCAGCAGGCTGCGATGTGGAGTCCATGATGCTCTGAGCTTTACCGAAGCTCTGGGTTTAGTTCAGTTCAGCCCCTGCCCTAATGCAGCCCTACCCAACTGAAGTGAGCCCCACAGGTACTTTTAAATTTTCCAGTAATCACATTCAAAAAGGTAAAAAAAAGGTGAAATTAATTTTAACAATATATTTCATTTAAACTAATATCTCAAAAAATTATTGGTCTAAATAATATTTATTAAATTTTATCTCAATATCATATTGACATAATATTATTTGACGTGATCGTTATTGTTCCATATAAAAATATTAATTAGATATTTTACATTCTTTTTTGCGCACTGAACCTTCAGAGTCCCATGTGTATTTTATGCTTATGGCATATCTGAGTTCAGAACAGCCACCAGAGCTACATGTGGCCAATGGCTGCCACGTGAGACAGTGCTGCCCTAGAGCATAAATAATGATTTATTATAAAACTTGCAAATTATGCCTGATAAGGGTCTGATATACAAGTTTGTGGCATGTGATAATGAGGGAAAGCCCCCGGCCCCCCTAGTCTGTTCCCCAAAAGTAGACGCTTATCTAAATGACTTTACCATCCCCCAGAGTCTAGATCTTAGCCTCATAGATTCAGAAAAACCTGATTTGTTCCAAGTCCTAAAGTTGATTTACTTCAGAATCCTGATACTAGTGACAAGATTCTGAGACTGGTGGAGAAAATTGAGAATCCCAGTGCATTTGCCATGAGGCATGCCAGGTGCCTTGGTGTCACCTCCATGGACTGGGGTCTGGCCCCTGACCTGTTTCTGTACAGCTGTGTCATAATCACCTGAGGAGATACTTTAGAATCCCAGTGCCTGGCCCTGCCCGGCCCCAAATCTGAGGGTGGAGTCAGGCATCACCCGTTTTCAATCTTCCAGATGACACCAGGGTGCGGCCAGGCTCAGGAGCCACTGATCTGCCCCACCCTCTTTGTATACACATGAGGGGAGATGTAGCCCAGAGGTTAAATGATTGGCCCAGTGCCCCTTGGCTGAACTGGAGCTGAATCCCAGTTTTTTCTCCTCCAGACCAGTACCCAAGCTATTCCCAAACCCAGAACTTAGGATATGCAGTTTTCTTGATGCATGCAAAAACCTCACTATATGGGATAATGCTTAAATTAACTGAAACGTATGGATATCAAGAGAGGAACAGTGATACAAGCATTAAGGTATATATGTTCCATTCATTTCTTAGTTCAGTTAAGCACCGTTTATGTATTTCGTGTGGTGACTCTTTAGTCATTGGGTCTGTTTTGTGAGGTAACTACTACTGCTCCCATTTTTAAAATGAAGAAATTGATACACAGAAACGTCAATAGACTTGCCTGAGGTCTCACAGATGGTGAATGGACAAGTCAGGAAACAAACCCAAATCAGAGGACGCAGTCCTGTCTTTCTGTTCTTTTTCCAAAAATAGAATCTTATATTTGTACAATTCTTCAACTTTGGGGTTTTTTTTTTTTTCCCCAGCAGGCATTATTATCTCAATTTATTTGGTCATTTCATTAACTGTATGGAAAAATTCTCTTTAGTTAGAAAACTAGAGAAAGATGCATGAAAAGGTGAACTTATAAATTTTACAGGCTATGCCTAATCGTTCCAGGTTGTACTCAGAAATCATGTAAGGCATCTCAGGACGATTTTATAGGGCTATTTTTCTGATAAATTAAGTATGTGGGTGTCTTTTTCTTCTGTTTTCTTTTGGGGCACTGGATGGAAACGCCCCATGGAAAACGGGTGTGAGCGAGTTGTGCTTACATTTCACAAAAGCCATGTTAACAATGAACTTGGATGGGTCCCAGTCCAGGAGAACAGACTTGTATGGCTTTGAGGGGATCTTGGTGTCCAAATAGAATCAGATCTAGACTCAACTCGTCAAGATAAATGTTGAACCTACTTGTCTCATTAAAATGTTGATTTAAACATTAACAGTTTCTGAAAGCAATACCTTTAGTGCTTAAAAAGTTATACTAACGAGCTTTTCTTTATGCTTCCTTCAAGTCTAGATCTTTTGCTCTCTATAGAATGAGAGTTGTCACAAGAAATGACAAGTCCCAGGGTAGGACAGGTCCTCTGTGTACATGAGACGGCGTGTCTAGTGGCTCCTGCATCAGTTTGAGCCACAGATTAAATATACAAAAATAACTTGTTTAGTTATTTATCTCTGTGGAGGTTAAACCTATTTGGGAAAACTAAAGTGAAGGTAAAGGCCAGAACTTTTAGATCTAAAGAATTATATTCAATGTTTGCATATTCAACAAAGATTTTTTTGAGTATCTTCGAAATGCCGGGAATTGTTCTAGGTCTGAAAGTAAGAACGGTAAACAAAACACACAGGGACCTTGCCCTCCAGCATCTTACATTCCAGGAGGGGGAAATGATCAGTGAACAGACAGTAACAAGATCAGTGCAGCCTTTTTAAAAAATTCTTTTCCATGATGGTTTATCTCAGGATACTGAATATGGTTCCCAGTGCTATCCAGTAAGACCTTGTTGTTTATCCATCCTATATATAATAGTTTCCATCTACTAATCCCAAACTCCCAATTCACCCCTCCCCCAGCCCCGCACAAGTCTGTTCTCTATGTCTGTGAGTGTTTCTGTTTTGTAGATAAGTTCATCTGTGTCATATTTTTGATTCCACATGTAAGTGATATCATATGGTGTTTGTCTTTCTCTGTCTGACTTACTTCACTTAGTCTGATCATCTCTAGGTCCATCCATGTGCATTGAGGCTTTTTAAATGCCATAAAGGAAAATGACTGGTGGTGGGTGAGAATGGCGTCTTTACATAGAGAGTCAGGGAGGGTTTCTCTGAAGAGGTGACATCTGAGGGCTGAGAACCACCCACCTGACAAGTTGGTGGCCGAGCGTTTTGGGCAGAGGAAGTGGTTTATGTAAATGCCCCATGTGACCACTTTACATACAAGAGGAAGGAGGGGGCGCCACCATCCCTAATAGTGTGTGTGTGTCTGTGTGTGTGCGTGTACACAAGCGCTAGTGAGTGCACACACACACACACACTCTGAATTATGACAGTGTGACATCAGCTAGACTACTCTCTAGAAATCAGGATGGAAAAATTCCCTTGATGTCGTACTTTGAGGTGTTCTAAGTCCCACCATTCTCTCCCTCCACCTCAAACGCACACATGTAACTTGCGAAAAGAGTTAAAATATCGACATCCAGAAAGGTGCGTCACTGTCTCTAGTTCAGAAAATCGGAGCAAATGACGCCTGTCTATGCTTGGTTGAGGGGGCAGCTTCTGTAAGTTCAACGATTTGGAAGTCATTCATTTTCAAAGGCTAGCATCCAGCAAAAGAAGGTCTCTATGTTTTCATGGGACAAAGGAACTAATATGATATACTGTCTATATTAAGACTTCCGCAAATAATCTTCTTTGGATACATGAGTATTAAACCCTGTTTTGACTTTCATTTCTTAGTCATGGTGGCAAGTCAAATTGTTGAATACGTTTGTGACTCTATGGAAAAAGCTAGGGTTTACATTCGAAAAGTCTTTAAATTTTGTTTCTTTTGTTCTTTTTTTAATGTCTCAGAGTCCTTTTTTTTGCCATTTCCACTTATTTCCCAAACTCACTGTTCACGAAACCTTTGCAAAATCTCATTTTAAATTTGAGTTTCTTTTGGCCATTTTTTCTGCTTTGATGGGGAAAATCTTGCCATGTTTTTCTTTTGAAGCACAATAAAATAAACATTCGAGATATTTTCTTGTACCAGTATTTTGGAATCAATGTTTTTCTAGGTGCCTTGCAAGTAAATCAGCTCTTGAATGAAATAGATCTTTAAATAAACATGGCTCTTAAAATGGCTATGTTCTGGTAATCACAGAGTCATAAATCAGAGCATTTCAGTGACTGGTCATGTAGGTTTTTTTATCTTAATTTAGAATTTTTTTCACTTGACTTTGAGATGCTGTTACAATTCAACCTGCCTCTGGTGTTTTATGTGCCTAAAAACTTGTTGCTACTGTATGATAACCGGAAAACATAACTGCAGGGTTCCAATTACTCTGGCAAAGGAAGTTGATTACATTGTCTCCAACTAAGCATGTAATTAATGTCTCTATTTCAAGACCATTTCAGCAAACTCAAAACCCAGAGACTCTCCATACATACACAGGAATGCAGAGGAAGCACCAGTGATGTCTTCATTGCAATGGACAACAACGCCAGAAAACTTTATCATGTGTTGCAAATATTTTATTATAATTAAAGATGTGGTTTGAAATAAAATGTGTCACTCTTAAAAAGTCTCAACGGGGTTAGAATCGCCGCCTTAAGGAGAGTTTTTTTAAATGGGTGAGATGCTTTTGGGTTGTCACAATGTCTGGGCAGAGATCAGAAATGCTACCTGTCTGCAATGCAGAGGGCATTTGCACTTTGAAATCCTGATGGACATTTATGGAGGTAAGAAGCCTGTTTATAGTTGTCTGAACTATATTCAGAGCCTACTTGCATTTTGCCAATAAATGCAAAAGTAATTTTGCACAATTTTATCACCAGATTTTGCAGGAATTCAACTACTGTGTAAATCAAGAGACGACTGTCGTTAGTTTTATTTGGAACTTTAGAAAGAGGTGGTTATTATTTCCAAAAAAAAAAAAATATATGCCGTTGATGGCAGCACACCTTGGGGCATTGGAGTTGCCAACAAAACATTCCTGAATGGTTATACATTTACAACAGCTGCCGTCATGAGGGTTCTGTGTCTAGATGCCACCACCCGACATTTAATGGTGTCTTCTAATCACGTGTGTCATGCCCAAACGTTTACCTATGGAAATATATTTTTATTATGAATTCCTTTCCTTACGTGTTTCCTTTATGTTAGGGTTTGGGGGTTATTCTGTGTTTAGGCAAATTATGTTATCTGTGATTTTCATTTCAAGGTATTAGCAGGGCCTTAAAAAGTAATTATGTCTTTAAAGGAGAGTTAGGTGAGATAAAGTTGAGGACAATTCCTCTAAAACACATCGCTCCTTCCGGAGAAGGGGGATGCCTCACGCCTGCACTTTAGTGCAAAGGAAGAAAAGGCAGGAAAAACAGGTGGGAGAGTTGGCCCTGATTTCGGCTCCTACTGTGTGTCAGGCACTGCACCCAGCCCATCAGATGCATGATCTCGTTTCTGTGCCCGATGCTGAGAACTGCCAGGTGTGCTTTGGGTCTTCTGGCCCCGGCATGGCCTGTTCGGAGCTGTCTGCTTGGCATGTGGAGAGCAGAGAATGGGAGGAACTGAATAGATGACTATTCTTGACATCGCTGGGGCGTTCAAATTATTTAAATAAGTGACAGTCTCAGTGCCTGATTTATGGTAGCTAATGAAATTTTCACCAAGGAGTCTCCTCATAAAATTTGAAAAAAGATCTTAGTAGACGCAGGCAGGAATTCACATGCATATGAATGTCAGTGCACACCCAGTGCCGCGTTCCCTATTTATAGCTTCCGGGACACATCCACCCGTGATAAATGAACACTGAAATGCTACACATATGTTTATACCTACTTTTAGCTGTGGAGTTGTTTCAAGATTGGTGTCTCCACTAAGCCAACTCCCAGGCATTTAGAAAGTACAAAAAAATTTAAATTTCTAAAGTGAACCAGAAAGTGAAAAAAAAAGAGAGAGAGAGAGAGAGAGAGAGAGAGAGAGAGAGGGAAGAGGCTGAGACCGGGAGAAATGGCAGTCATAAATCTGACAAAATTATTTTTTAAAAGCCCTGTATGAAACTTAAACCTTATCAGAATTCAGTACTTCTCCTCCTTTGTTGGTTGATATAGTTTTGAAAGACTGACGAAAGAGGACCTTTCTGATACGTAGAGATTGCCTGGGCATTTTTGAGCATCGAAGATTACTTTAGTATATAACATTTCAGAGACGTCAACTTAAACATATTATAATTTTGAGTAGGTGACAGGTTGCTGTCTTCTAAAAATGCGAAGGTAAGGCTAGAGGTTGATGCTTAATGAGGTATGTGTATCTGTGCATCTTGTTTTTTACTGACCAGAATATTGTCTTAAGAAGGAATAAAACAGCGTAGGAAGGGCTGACTTTGAGACAGAGGATACCTATGCTGAAAAGGTGGCACGTGGCAGCCACTGCGATGAAATCGAAGATGCCCAGCATCAATCTTTATAAACCCCTCTTTCTTAGGTTCCCTTTGGTTAGAAGTTGTAGAAACCCAGGCAAAACTGGTTTAAGCACAAAGGAGCGTGTGCTAGCTTGCTTAACTGAAAAGTCCTAGGGTCTTCCTTGCTTCCAGCATAGCTGGATACAAGGACTCAAATGCTATTGGCTTGGTGTCTGTCTGTCTTTCCATTTCCGGACTCTGCTGTGCTTCCTCTGAATTGACTTCACTCCAGAGTAGACTTTTTCAACATGTCATTGACAGAATCATCCTGCCTAAATTTTCCTTATCCAAGCAGAGTGAAATGTCCTTTTTCCAAAAACTTTAAAAAAAAGAAGTGTGTGTCTTATTGAACAAATTCAGGCAACATTCCCATGAAACAAATACTGTACACCGGGGGTGGAGGGAAGATGCTGGCTGCCGGGCCAAGGTTATGTGCCTTCAGAGAAGGAGGGGTGTCAGCTCCAGCCGAACTTGTGCCAAATGCACCGAAATCTGAGGAGATGAGATTGCATGTCCTCCAACGGCTGACAGCCCAACCCCGGAGGAAGAGCCAGATATTGAGAAAATCTGTTTTACTTATATGACAGTTACATAAATCCTAATTTGGCTCATCTTCCTTTTGAGATGTAAGAATGCATAGTTAGGGAATGACAGAATTTTAGAACTGAAAGAGACTTTGTAAATTATGTAGTTGAAAACCATCAATTTAAGTAATTTTTGAGAATTCGCTCATCTTTAAATCGAGTCTTGCTAATTGCGAGAGCTGGTTACCTTCCAGCAGTGCAAAGCGCTTGAGAGGAGTGATGTAAAATACGAATCAGAATTTTATTAAAAGCATTCAGTGTATATCCCAAAGATATTTCAGGAATGGCACCTAAGTAGACTACAGGGATTATTACCAAAAGCTTGCATAAAATAATTTTTTAAAAATCCCATCGTTTTCACTTCCCAGCTATGTTTATCATTTCTAAAGTTTTATTATTATCATAACTTGTTAGTCAGTCTAAGATGTTTATTGAAGAGTAATTCTGACTTTTTCTTCTTTATATCCTTGCTCCCTCCGATCACTATCTCTCCTCATTATTGCACATATGCACCGCTGGTATGCCCTCTTTGTTAGCAGAAATAATCATTCTGTAACTGTATATATGTTCATTTCAGAAAACGTACACCTTTAAAAGGAATAGAAAATGAACCCCCAATGGACAAATTCTTCCAACTCTAACTTTAATGTGAAGCGGGTGTCATATTTCAAAGCTAGCCAGGACTGCAGGGAGCAAAAGGCACCGTTTGTGTCTGCAGCTGGTCCCTCAGTTCATTAGAGCTTGTGGAGGTCAGGGTTCCTACCTCTGGGATACCTGGAGCACCCTGGATCTGAGACCACAGACTGGCGCTGTCGTTGTCATTAGGGGGAACCGGGCTTGAAGGATGTGGAGAGAGTAACACAGAGCATCCAGCCCTTTTAAGCACGTCTGCACACCCTCCCTCCTGAGCCGGCAGACTCTTCATTCCAGGGGCGTTTCCCTCTCACGTGGAAATTCTGAAAGGATGGGGAAGGTATCCAACTGATTTTTGCTGACCCGCGAAAGTTTATTTAAGGTTTCAACATAATTAGGTGTCTTCATCATATTAAAAACAGTAATATTCGATTTTGCAGGAAATACTGATTTTACATTTTGCAAAGGTCAAAAATTGAAACGCAGACAGAAACTGTAATAGGATTAGAGGGCAAGAAGAGCCAGTGGTGAATCTGTTCATTGACTGTAATGAGATTATTCTCAGGCAGATGTGTCCTTGGCTTAAACAGGAAAATGAAGAGACAGAGCAGACATGATAGTGTTGATATAGTTTAATCCTGATTTTGCTTTTGACAGCAGAAACAATTATCATAGAATCTCAGCAAAGCCTCATGGAAGTAACTCAATTTGTATTTAATCCTAAGTTTACCTTTATTAACTATTTATTAGCTATTCTAGTTCATCAGAATAGCATATCAAATAAAACTCATAATGACTCTGAACTATGTCAGTGTTTTTATTTATTAAAATCTTAAGCATAGGGACTTCCCTGGTGGCGCAGTGGTAGAGAATCCGCCTGCCAATGCAGGGGACACAGGTTCGAGCCCTGGTCTGGGAAGATCCTACATGCCGCGGAGCAACTAAGCCCGTGCGCCACAACTACTGAGCCTGCGGGCCGCAACTACTGAAGCCCGCGCACCTAGAGCCCGTGCTCCGCAACAAGAGAAGCCACCGCAATGAGAAGCACGCACACGGCAACGAAGAGTAGCCCCCGCTCTCCGCAACTAGAGAAAGCCCGCGTGCAGCAACCAAGACCCAACGCAGCCAAAAATAAATAATTAATTAATTTAAAAAATCTTAAGCATAGATACTATTTGTTATAGTTACATCGGCAAATATCCCAATATGCTGTCAGAGGTTAGCCAATTAAGTTAATGATATGTTTAATAGGTTATTATAATGGTATTATTTAGTTCAGTTGAGATTTTAATTGTGTGAATCTGCTTTATTACATATTAAGAAATTTTGTTAAAGTTTTATAGAACCGGGACTTACTTCATTAGCTGCAAGATAGATTTATGGTGTAAATAAATAATAAAATAAAAATCAAAGTTTGGCTAGTATTTTTGGCAGGAAAAAATCAACATATTAAGTTATTAGGATTCTATTTATAATTTTTAAAACTCTTATTAATTCTTTCTTAGAATTATACTTCCTATCTTCCTTATTAGTTACTGTCTATCTTCATTATTAGTTACCATGAATCAGTTCTTGAGTACCTTAAATAAGAAATGTCACCATGTGCAAGACATTAAACCAGTCACTGTGGGGAAACAAATAAATATAAACATCATTGATCTTAAGGAATTTACAGGCTAGATGTGATGCAAGTCATGAAATTCTTAAAATAACAACAGTGTAAATCATTCTGTGATACCCAATGAGTGATTTGGAGAGTGAATGCTCTATTCATTGAAAAACAGAGCAGGACTATTATGGGACTTGAGCCTTGAGAGATGAATAGAATTCATATTAGCGGAATGTGTTTGAAATTTCACAATTATGTCCAGATACCTCTTATCCTAATAGTCCCTTAGATGTAATCAGTCTACATTTTTGAAAATATCTTTTAAGCTGCTATTTCAGTTTCGGGCATGAGGTTTCATTAAGACATGATATTACACACAATGTGATTTATAAATGTGAATATTCTCAGGTGGGCACAGAGAGGGACTATTGAAGCCCTCAGTTTGTGGTACACTGGTATTGTTAGTCCAAAGACTGCCTTGCTTTAATATAGAATATTCAATTTTTTCATTGTGTTTTTCTACTTCATCTCCTGTTTTCAATCCCATTTTCCCACATAGGCCCCTCTTTGTGTATATTTAATGTAAGACTTTCATATTTATGTACCTATATACACAAACATGTATACATATGTACACACAACATATAATAATGTGTGGGATGTGTTTTTAAACTTACAAACAGTTATTTACACAAATGGAAGGGCATGGTGTATTAGTTGGGGTTCTCCAGAGAAACAGAACCCACAGGATATTTAGAGAGAGAGAGAGATTCATTTCAAAGAACTGGGTTGTATGAACTGGCAGCTCTAAAGTCTGCAGGCCAAGCTGGACAGGCTGGACACCCCCAACAGGAGCCGTTGCTGCAGTCTTGAGGGAGAATTTCTTCTTCCTCAGGGAAATCTCAGCTTTGTTCTTCAGGCCTTTCAACTGATTAGATGAGGCCCACCCATCTCATCAAGATAATCTCCTTTCCTTAAAGTCAACCAATTGTAGATGTTAAGCATGTCTACAAAATACCTTCACAGCAGTGCCTGGACTAGTGTTTGATTGATAACTGAGTCCTATAGTTTAGGCAAGTCAACACATAAAGCTAGCCTTCACACCTGGCTTTCTGGTGTCCTGTTCTGCTGGGGAAGATCTCTCTCACCCTGTCAAGTACCTTTACTTTGTATTCACTTTTTATTTTTTAACTGAAGTATAGTTGATCTACAATGTTTCAAGTGAACAGCAAAATGATTCCATTATATATATGTGTGTATATATATACTTTTTCAGATTCTTTTCTGTTATAAGTTATTACAAGACATTAGGTGCAGTTCCCTGTGCTATATAGTAGGTTCTTGTTTATCTATTTTATGTATAGTAGTGTGTATATGTTAATCCTAAAGTCCTAATTTATCCCTCCCCCACTTCCCCTTTGGTAACCATAAATTTGTTTTCTATGTCTGTGAGTTTGTTTCTTTTTTGTAAATAAGTTCATTTGTATTGTTTTTCTTAGATTCCACATACAGGTAATATCATATGACATTTGTCTTTCTCTTTCTGGCTTACTTCACTTAGTATGATAATCTCTAGGTCCACCCATGTTGTTGCAAATGGCATTATTTCATTCCTTTTTATGGCTGAGTAGTACCCCATTGTATATATGTACCACATCTTCTTTATCCATTCATCTGTCGATGGACATCTAGGCTGCTTCCATGTCCTGGCTATTGTAAATAGTGCTGCTGTGAACATTGGGGTGCATGAGTCTTTTCAAATTAGCGTTTTCATCTTCTCTGGATTTACGCCCAGGAGTGGGATTGCTGGATCATATGGTAGCTCTATTTTTAGTATTTTAAGGAACCTCCATACCGTGTTCCATAGTGGCCGCACCAGTAACTTTATTAACTTAAATTACGTGCATAGCTTCAAGAAGAAAATAGACTTGTGCATTTAACTAAGTTAACCATTTCGACTCATGAAGAAAGCAGAGTCTGTGTTCTGTACAGCGCAGTCTGGTGACATCGTCCAGAGATCACATGTACCGGCTCCAGGACTGGAGCGAGAAATAAATGGCTGTGAGGCAGGCACGGCCCTGCGTGAGAGTCGGTGGCGTGAGAGTCCTGACTCGGGTCTGCCCAGCATCCTGCTCTTGAATGAGAATGAAAACCAGCCTTCCCTGAGCGGGTCCCCGCTCACCTCTCACGGCAGCCTTGTCAGACTCGCCCACTAGGCGGAACCGAGATTTAGGTTTGTGGCCCCCAGGTGATGCTGAAGAAGTATCAGGTCTGCTTTGAAAAAATGTATTTCTGATTTTATTTATCTATACTTGTTATATCCAAACTTCCTAATTACTGCATTTTAGGGCCATTCAGCATAATTCAGATTAAAGCTGGGGGAGGGAGCTGAACAACGATTTACTTTGATTATTAGCACCTTACCATGAGCACTTTAGATCACGTGATCTTAATAACCAGACTCACGAACCATTACCAGAGACAGCCCACCCTCAGTCCCACCCCCAGCTACACTCCCCGAGTTACAGTTGGAGTTTCAACAAGTAAAGCCACACGCTTTTTATTTTTTTAAGCTTTAGTGCATTTAATTTTATTTATTTGTTTGTTTATTTTTGGCCACGCCCTGTGGTATGCATCATCTTAGTGCCCCGACCAGGGATGGAACCTGGGCCCCGGCAGCGGAAGTGCAGCGTCTTAACCACTGAACCGCCGGGGAAGTCCCAAGCCATAAGCTTCTTAATAAAATCTTATTTAATCTCTTTATCCCAAACTCAAGCATTTCATTCAACAAAATAAACCGTCCTCTTCAAACTTAACGTGCTGATGAAGTTAACCACGGGTCCCTCAGGCAGGCAAAGCAAAACTGGAGCTCATCACATTATTTTAACTTATAAATTCTGTTGATATTACCTATAGTTTCAGTCATGAAGATCGATAAAGACATACTTCTGAAGATGGGCTTTTTGTGTACTTCTGAAACAAAGTATTTGGTTTATGTTGATTAGATAATTTTTAAATCTTCCTTTCTTCACCATTGAACAAGCTACTTTTAATAAATGTATTAGTTTATGGTTTTGTTTTGTTTTTAAAAAGTATTTGGTTTAGGAAGAGCCTCAGGGTTCCTAGAGCAAGCTCCCGTTAATAAGGTCCAAGGGCCCACGTCCCACGCTGCTTAGAAATAGGGCACGGACGGATTCAGAGCCCCGGCTGCAGCCCAGCCAGTGACACTGCCCTCTGCCCCCTCTTAGAGCTCAGTCCGGTGAAAGCCCTCCTCCTTGTAAGCTCCTTCCCTGAATGTGCATCTCTGCGCTAACCCTGAGGATCCCACCAGGACGCTGTATGAGTCAATGACCCTGTTTCCTCAGGTGTCTGCCCCAGCTCTGTCACCCTCCAGACTGCACCAGCGTTCAGTTCCCCAGAGACAATCAGGGAGCGGTTTTGAGGGATTTCCCCAGGGCATCTGCTCTGCCTCTAACAGCAGAACCTGGCCTTCTTCTCCTTTTTTTCTTTTCTTTTCTTTAATTTTGGCTGCGTGGCCTGCAGGATCTTAGCTCCCTAATGACCAGGGGTGGAACCAAGTTTGGAGTCCCAACCCCTGGACCACCCAGGAAGTCCCCTGACCATCTCCTTGAGGCCAGTCTTAGGCCAGTGACGCTCCATATTTGTCTTGGGCATACTCTGTTCCTATGTTTCTGCTCCCACTGACCCCTCTGCTTCAAAAGAAACTTCATGTCCGACGTGGAGGGGGTGGAGACTGGCATTATGCACAGGTTCGCTCTCAACACTTTAACGTTTGCGTATCCAAATCCATGCAGTGAACCGAAGATAAAATTGGGGCAAGGAACAGACGCGTCCTGGGAGAAGAGCCCCCATACTGCCTCCTCGCTGCTCTCATGCCCCCCACGTCTGGGGTGGGAACTGCCAAGCTTGTGCATTTCTGCAAGGATCTAACTGTCATAGGCTTTTCCAAGAGTTTATGCTTAACGGTTTCAGTTTCCAAAAGTAGAGCTTGTTATCTGTACCAGCTGAGGTCTGACCCATGTATCCACAACAGAAAGTCCCTACAGGCATTCCATCTGCCCTATAAATTAGTCTCATACCATATTCCCCTCCCGAATTCTGGAGCTTTGGCTGCATGGTGTTAACGCTCTAAATGTTTTATATGCTTGCAAAAAAGAAAAAGAAAAAGATATTCCTAATATGTTCACAGACAGTAGTCACTGGCAAGTATTGGTTCTACTTGTTGTCAACAGACAATTTTATTTAATTGATTCCTTGACCAAATGCTTGATTCTACGGTCCTTCCCATCTTCTGTATTCTCCTGAAGTGGTTTTTCAGAGGTCCCTGAAGAAAGAGTCTTCTTTATTCTTAGAAATAATACTTTTGTTTGTGAGAAATGTAAGCAGTAATCATTCCTTGATAACTTTCTCAGCTCTAAGCAGACGCATTTTAGGAGATGAGAAAAGCATAGCATTTATAAAACTTAGACTCTTGAATAAAAGCAAAAGCATTTATTAGTCACATTCATAGGACTGTACGTGTCACTGCTCTGGATTTTTGAGAAATGCTTCATAGGGCACATTACTTCTTGCTGGTGCCTAAAATCTACTGCGAGGCAGCTGGTGACCTGAAGCAGAAATCAGGGCAGAAGTGGAGCCCAGAAATATCTTGGGCTGTGATTTCGACTCTTTCTTTGACAGTATGCTGTAGTTTGCACTTACCGACTTTCGTGATGGTAAACAATTCCATGTGCCTAGACAAACTGAAGCTTCCAAGACTGTTTTCTCTTTTTTTTTTCTTGGCATTGACGGGGATCCTTGCCAGATAGTGCTAATTTCTTAACTATCTTTTTAATCATAAAAGGAGACACAGTCATCATTCCCAACAATGTTCGTGGAGCCAGTTGACGAAAGAAATAAAACAGGCAAAAGTGCAAAAGGTGATACAACCTTCACCCATGAGGAAAAGAGTTGGTCACCATCTGTGTAATGCCCTTAAAAATAGGGCTGCTGCCTTATCTTACTGGCTGAAAAAGTGATATACATTTACTGGGTAAAATTAGAAAACTAGGAAAAATAGAAGGAATAAAATTTGCTAATAATCCCACTCTACTGAGTACCACTACTTCTAACATGCTGCTATATTTTCTTCTGATCTTTTTAGAATGTATGTGTTTGGACCATTTTGGGTCATACTATATATTCTACTCATATTCACTTAACTTTGCAACATAATCATTTATCTGTTTTCTTGAAAAATGCTTCACAAAACTCATTTTAATGGCTTGGTAATAATTCATCACGTGGAATTTCCCTATTGATTAACATTTTGTTTATTTCCAATTTTTCACCATTACAAGTTTACAATGGTGAACACCTTTGTATTAATACCATAGTGTGTGTGTGTGTGTGTGTGTGTGTGTGTGTGTGTGTATCTCAGATTATTTCTTTGGGATAGATTTCTAGAAGAGGTATTAATGGTTCATAAGACTATCTCCACACACGTTAAAAAAACAAAGGGTCGTAAGCAATGTATAATTTACCCTTTCGCCACTCCTTTTATCAAAGTCTTAATTATGAAATCCATTTGTGCAGCAGACGAGGGGTAGGTTTTCAAGTACGAATGTAAATGTGAATTTTGAAAAGCACTTACATAAGAGCTCTTTGGTAACATGGTATGTGGTGTGCCCTTTCACGGTGACACGAGATTAAATATGGAAATGTTAATATTAAAAGAGGACTTAATTGTCAGGTACCACTGATTATCATTACTGAATTACATCGTTATATTCTTGGACATAAGCACTCAGAAACTGAAAGAATTCAGTACAGACTAATGAGAAGTAGCCCTTTTTCATCTTGTTTGCTGTCGGTTGTTTGTTTCCTCTTAATGAGTGAGTGGCTTTTCTAAGACTCTTAAAGCGCAGGACAGAGTATGTGTTTGTGTTTTCTTTTCTCCTTTTATTTTCATCCATAGCTAGTCATCATGTTTCACATGCTGCTTTTGCCCTTAAATGCTTTGGATGAACTTGGAGGAAGATCTTGTGAGCTCCAGTGCAGTGGTTTTTAGTGCAGGGAGCAAAAATGGGACTGCTTTGAGGAAATAGTAGCGGGAACCCAGTAATAAACATACTAGCCAGATTAACAGTATGGGAAGTGCAGGACAAACATTTAATTCCTTAGTTATAGAGGCATCGGCCAGATAGCTTGGAGTCTTGGAATTTTCAGGCAAAGTTTTTTTCTCATACAGGTCATTGCCAGATGACCTCTTGAGGATGCTTAAGTGTTATGAGTCTATGCTTACTGTTTTACTTTCTCTGTTGCTATGTTTTTCCTCCGGTTTTGGTCCTCAATGCTTTTGTTGAGTTGACTCTAACGCCTTACCTCATCTTTTTGAGGGTGAATCATTTTCTTCTTTTTAATTGTATTTGTTAATTTTTATTTTCCAGTGTATGGGAATAAATCTATAGATGGCTTTACAGTTTGAAAATCTCTTTTCAACACAAAGTAAATATTCCACACCATAAGTAGCATTTTCTTTCTTCTTATTTGTTATAGGTGTGTCTCATTTCTCAGGAGATTTGCCAGTGAGAATTGTCTCAATCCGTGTGGTACAGTGCTTTGATTCCAATTATTTATTTTTCTGTGTGTTTGTTTATATTTGATATTGGGAAATCCTACAGTTGAATTCTTTAAATCAGTCAACACAGTAAGTGTTGAAACATTGCAGGTTTTGATGTCAGAATATCTGGGTTCAGGTACCAGCTACCTCTTTCTACTACATACGATATTTACACTATAGGACTTGGTTCGTAATAAGCACTCAACAAATTTTCATTATTACCTCATCATGTTTATTTACTATTTACTATGTATTGTCATATATAGCAATAGAATAGATGTTTCAAGGTATAATTGATTTACACAGTAGTCATTCTCTCTCTCAAGGGGAGACAAAATCTATTAAATTATAATCTATAAATTATCATCTAAGATCAACATCTTTTGTACTTTGAAATTACTTTTCTCTACGTATTATCTTCTACCCTGATGACTTTTGAGCTGAAGCACTGCTCCTTGAAGTTTGGTGTGAAACACAGCCACCTGCGGGAGTTTGTCAAATTGATGTCCAGGACACACCCCAAACCTACTGCCCATGGGGCTCAGGCAATTGCGAGGCCCCCTAGAGCTTACAGACCACGGAGGTACATTGTTACGCTTTACGCTCCTACGTGGCTTAGCGGGCTGTGCAGCCAACATACCCCTCCCTTGGCCCCCACCAAGACCAGCCCCCCAGGAGAAGTGACATGCGGGGTGGGACCTGCAGGATGGGAGGAGTTACTCTGAGCAGTAGAGCATTCCAGGCAGAGGAAGCCGCAAGTGCAAAGGCCAGTGCAAGTTCTTTGGGGGTAAGTGGAAGAAGTTCCCTATGGAAAAAGGGAAGTAGGGAGGGAGCAGGAAGTAAGAGTGTTGAGGGCTTCTCTGGTGGCGCAGTGGTTGAGAGTCCAGGGGACGCGGGTTCGTGCCCCGGTCCAGTAAGATCCCACATGCCGCGGAGTGGCTGGGCGCGTGAGCCATGGCCGCTGAGCCTGTGTGTCCGGAGCCTGTGTTCCGCAACGGGAGAGGCCGCAACAGTGAGAGGCCCGCGTACCGCAAAAAAAAAAAAAAAAAAAAGAGTGTTGATACTTTGGGCTTTATCCTGATAGTAATAAGTTGGTAAAGAAGAGCTAGCAGGAGATTCATGTAACCAAATGCTTGTCTTACAAAGATCCTTCTTCTGGCAGCAATAAGAAGAGTTTACCGGGGAAGAAATTGGAGGAGAGTCGATGGTAACCTTATCTGGGTTAGTGGACAGAAGTGGGCTGATTTGAGAGATTCTTAGGAAAATCTAAGGAAGAAGTGATTGCATGGAATTTTGAATTTTCGACTTCAAACGACCGAATGCACGGGTAAGGCAGGAAACAGGATAGAGCATCCACCCTGGGGTGGGCAAAGGCGGCCGAGCCACATAAAGAAGCAACAGCTAAATTGATGTCTCTTTGTCTGGTCGGGAATATTCAGGGAAGGCATCTACATCCACCAAATAAAACACACACTTGTTAGGCCTCTGCATCACCGGGGGAGGGGTGATGGTCACCAAAACCACATGACCTTTGGATTAGCTGTCACTTGATTTCTTGCGTTAGTCATCCCAATGGTCCACTGTGTCCACCTAAAATAAATCACTTTAAAGCTAGAAAAACCAAAGACCCTTTTTGTCTGCTATTGTCATGTCTTGTGCCTTGGAGTGACAGAGGAGCCTTTCCCAAGCCGGTGGGGAGTGAAAATGACTGCAAGAGCGACACCACATGCGTTGAGTCACAGCCGTGTGGACCGGGCAGACCTTGCATACAGAAGAGCACATGTGAAAACAGTAAACCACGTGGGCTGGAGGCAAACCGCGTTGGATGCAAATTTGCACGTGGATCACTTCCCTGCCGTTTAATCCTTATTATGTCAAGACAAAAGGAGCTGTTTAGTGACGGTCAATCTGCCCCATAGGAGATACGCGGGTTTCTAACGCTTCCCGGGACTTTCACTTTTTTCTGGAGTTCACAGACGTGCCCTTGATGTGGTCCGGGTATTTTTGTGAACTGCTGGAAAATTTCACTCACACACTTATGCTTCCAATGAACACAAAATAACTCTTCCAGGGAGCAGTTGCCAATAAGCAGTATTTTTAGAGGCACATGTCACAGTTTCTGTTTGCCTCTGTTGTGACTGTTAATGGGCCCCGAATGATTAAGTAACATCTGATAAAAGGCATTGCCCACCGCTTCATTATATACTCTGGGCAGTGAACGTTTACTACACTTTAGGCTCGAGCTAACATGTCATTAAACAAGCTCCCAGCTCATAGCTGTTACTCTCTGCACCACGTTCCCCTGGGTCTGAAATAGCGAATCAGTCCTCTGGGTTTCTACAGCTAGATGTCCCTTCTCAAGGATGCCACATCATTCATGCCTGCTTCCTCCAGAAGTATTTTGGTTTGCTTTCTGAATTCTTTAGTAAACTTTGCCAACCATATCCTTTGACCTGGTGAGTAAAGGAATCCTTTTCAGAGAAGTAGGAGGTGAAAACCACCCAGCACACAGGTCTAAACCCCGACCTGCTGTGGTATCTTATGTCACAGAATGCACAGTCTAGGATATTCTGGTTTGCTGGCCATAGAGTTCCTCTGGGAATTGGAGAACCAAGATTTCTAGTTATCTGACCAGACTAGAAATCTCTTTTCCTTTCCTATCGTAGGAGCGGTGAGAGTACCGAACTTTCTCACCGTCCAGCTCCGCAGGGAACTTTTTTTTTTTTTTTTTTTTTTTTTGCTGTGCTTGAAATGAAAAAGGAAGTGCTTTGCTATTGCAGACAGCCCCAGCTACTACAACGTGCTAGAAATTACGGCCGTAAGCAATTAGAGGGGAGAAGTCATCCAGGTGCTGTTGGCTTTCTGTAAGCACGGCTATAAAAATGAAGTGCTTCTTTGGACATGCTTACGCGTTATTTGGGGGTTAAGACTGGAGACAGGGAAAAAAAAATATCTGAAATGTAAATACGTGTTTTTCATCCTGACTTGTAGAGTTAATATTATTTTCCACAGCTACAGTTCGGAAGGGTTAGTGTCTTTTCATCTATTTTCTAAAGCGACACAGTAACATTTTTACGCCAGCTAACCTGGACTGTCCTTGGTACAGGGTATTCACTTGCATAAGTGGATGAGGTTCGTTTCCACGCGTGTATTCAAGGACCAGAAAACCACTTCTTGCCTAAAGGTCAGGCCGGGCATCACTGCGCATGGCTTTGCTTAAGCCCAGACCTCGCCAGGTTGTTTCAGAGTGCAGGGTTGGAGCCCAGGGGCAAAATAAGCTGCCACCGTTGGCACCTAACTTCCACGATGCTTCCCTGGGCTAAGTCTGAAGCAAAGGAAAGTTCTGCAGATGGTCAATTCTGGAAAGCGTACTTCTGGTAGAAAGGAATACTCACGGAGGGAGATTTTTTTTTTTCTTTCCTCCTCTTCTCAGAAGAATCCTGTGCTCGTGCTTCCCGAATCCAAGAAAGTTTAATAAATTCTGAATACTAGAGAATTTCATGAAGGCTCATTTGAATGTCATCAACCACTCAGATTCTATGCATCCTCTTTTAGGAAAGGATCCTAATTTATTTTTCCTGCATTTGTGCATAAATATACTGTAAATGATAGATGTGGGTCTCTTTCCTACTAAAAAAGGACACTCTCTTCCACCAGCAGTTTTCTTAAGGATTTCTCAGAATTACTCTTCTGCATTCCCACGGCACGTCCTGTGGTCGGCATGTAGTAGGGTTATTGAAGGGATAAGTCCTTCTCTGCTGGATGATAAGCCTCCAGGGCCCCTCACCCCTGGAACCCACTCCCCGGACTCCCCCCTACGACGCACAGAGCACGTTGCCCGTAGGAGGTGCTGAAGTCTTGTTTACTGAATGAGATCACATTGAACAGGGACCCCACAGGAGCATCAATCATACTCTGCTGAAAAACATTTGCTGTCAGAATTCTTTTTTTTTTTTCACATCTTTATTGCAGTATAATTGCTTTACAATGGTGTGTTAGTTTCTGCTTTATAACAAAGTGAATCAGTTATACGTATACATATATCCCTATACCTCTTCCCTCTTGCATCTCCCTCCCTCCCACCCTCCCTATTGCACCCTTTTAGGTGGTCACAGAGCACCGAGCTGATCTCCCTGTGCTATGCGGCTGCTTCCCACTAGCTAACCATTTTACGCTCGGTAGTGTATATATGTCCATGCCACTGTCTCACTTTGTCACAGCTTACCCTTCTCCCTCCCCACATCCTCAAGTCCATTCTCTAGTCTAGGTCTGCGTCTTTATTCATGTCCTGCCCCTAGGTTCTTCGTGACCTTTTTGTTTTTTTAGATTCCATATGTACGTGTTAGCATACGGTATTTGTTCTTCTCTTTCTGACTTACTTCACTCTGTATGACAGCCTCTAGGTCCATCCACCTCAGTACAAGCAACTCAATTTCTTTTTATGGCTGAGTAATATTCCATTGTATATATGTGTCACATCTTCTTTATCCATTGTCAGAATTCATTTAATGACAAAACCCCTTCATATTCTGTCACGGGCCTGCTGCTTAAATTGTGTACAGAGTTAACTTGGAACTGTCGTGATAAAAATCATGAGGAAGAGCTAAAAAGCCACTCGGCATGAGGAATGTCACTCCTGGCCCGGGATGGAGGCTGGGAGGCTGGTTAGCTTCACACAGAATGGAGTGAGGCTGCTTGGACTGGCTCCCGGGGCACGACTACCAAGAATGGCACAGTACGTGCACCCAAGCTTCACTTCTAACTGCACGGAAACATTGCACAGGTTTCAGGAACAAGCGAGAGCAAATTACAAAATAAGCCGCAGGCCAGGGCTGAGCCCAGAACCTTTGTCATGAGAATTGCTGGGTCAAGGGAGTGGCATTTTTAATTAGAAAATTTGTTTTTATTTAAATTAACCAAGATGCATCTTTCCCTAGGTGACTTACAACATATTGAGAATTTACTTCTAAGCTAGTGTTACAATATAGTGAAACTTTTGGAAACATTCTAAATGTGATCCCTTTCCTGGTGAAATCAAGCATTCTGGGGTTTGTCTGTCTTTTTCTTTTGTATTTCTTACCTAGAGATGCTATTTTTTTTTTTATTGAAGTAGAGTTGATTTGCAATGTTGTGTTAGTTTCTGCTGTACAGCAAAGTGATTCAGTTATACACATAGATATACATTCTTTTTCATATTCGTTTCCATTATGGTTTATCCCAGGATATTGAATATAGTTCCCTGTGCTGTAAAGTAGGCCCTTGTTGTTTATCCACCCTATATATAATAGTTTGCATAAAAATGCTATTTATTCATCAGTAAGGAACTGTGACATTTCATTTACTTAATTTTGGGGTTCATTGTATTTGTTTTTATCAGCTACCTTCGACTAAAGTGAGCGGTCCGAGCAATACATATTTAAACCAAAGAAAACTTTTAAATAGGCTTCTTTGCAGAGGCTTGCTTCTAGGACTCCCCCGCCTCCGCCCCAGCATGAAGCTCTCACCCTGAGAATGAGGTCGGCCCCCTGGGGAGACAGTGCTGTTTGAAGGCTGCTTAGTGCTGGGTAACAGTCATAGGCGGTTACAAGGTTTTCCAGTGGTTTACTTGCATGCCCTTGTACCTGGGAAGAGAGAAAACCTTTATCCACGTGAGCCTCTGCTTCTCACAATTACAGACGTTACTGTATCTCACGGCACCTCACATACCACCTTTTTAAGTGAAGGCTCTCATTAAATCACCGAACTGTGCCCCTTGGATCAGGCGTTTAGCAGTGGGCGCTGGGCTGGGGCTGGGGATGGGATCCCGGGACCACTGACTGTCCTGAGCCCGGGCTTGTGCCACGGTCACCCAGGGCTCATGGGGCCAGGCAGGAGAAGGGCACCAGGGCTGCTGCTGCCCGGCCAGCCCCGTGCCCGGCCCAGGGCCACTGATGCACAGCAGGGCGGGGACCCGAATGGAAGGAAAGCACGGGGAGTGGACCACAAAGCGTCGTACAGCAAAAGGGGCAGGAAAGGGCCAGTTCCCGGTGGAGGATGGCAGAGCCTGCCTGTGGGGAACGTGGACCCTCTGAGAATAGGGCGGACTAGCGACATCCCACCGCAACCCTCGGTTCTCAGCTGCGGGACCGTTCACCCCTCAACCTGTGCTCGGGCTGCCTGGCTTCAGACCCCCCCACTCTGCAACCTACCGATGGTGCCGCCTTACGAGGTTGCCTCAAGCACTCCTCGCCCCTGTGTCTTCCGTATAAAATAGATGTAAAATCATTACCAACCTCAGAGATTCCTGCAAAGGTTACTTCGATCTTAGAAAATGCCCTGGCTCTCCCCTGTGAAGAGCAACACCTGCCGGAGACAGCATTTTGGCGTCGTGCTGTCTGTTGAACTCCAAGGACCTGCTGTTGAACCCTTTACCTTCTTTCTATGTGGCTTTCTTCCACCAATAGCATTTGCGAGGGTCTTTGTTTCCTTACCAAACCCTTTGGAGAAAATTGATTTTAAAATCTAAATCCAGAGGTATCCTCACGTGGAACGCCTCAAAGTGGAGGTGTCCCTTCCTTTATCTTGTAAGTTGGCAAAGGTACAAGGATGCTACCAGTCAAGGCCCCAGCGACAACAAGAAGTGAAACTTTTCCTTGGCTGGTTTTGTATGCATTTCTTGTAAAGCAGAATAGAACCCTTTTTTAGAGTTTCAAGCAGGGAACAATTTGGTATGATATTCATAATTTTGCATGGATTTTCACATAAACCTTGTCAACTGAATTCTGAAATCCAAGAGCAGATATCAAGCGGAGAAGTGCACAGGACGGAGGTGGGAGAGGGGACCATGGTCAGGAAGCTTGAGACTCAGTGTTTGATCATCCATTTAAATGATGTGTGCGTGGGTGGTGTTCCAGTGCTCGATGTTTCAGAAGATGCAGAAAAGAATCACAGTTTTCACTCTCGAGAAGCTTCTAGAGTCAGGTAGGTGACACATGACACGTACATGGGAACTTCACATGCCCAGAACCTAACATGTACCTGGGACGTGGGGACTCTGAATTGCTCACTTTTTATCCCCAGAACACAGCAAAATGAGAAAATAGAGTAAAAAGTTACAACCAAGTTTTTATGGGTGACCTGAGAGAGATGTAAAATTCTACAGAGAGAAGAGGGAAAGTCGTGGGGGGTGAGCACCTGGGCCAGGTCCTCACTGCACGGCCTTGTGGGCGGAGGACACACCAGCAAAGGCAGGGAGGTGGAAAGATTCAGGACACGTGGGCGTAACTGTAGGCAGTTTTCTTTGAGGAAGGGGAAGTGGTGAGAAAGGAGGTCGAAAAGTAGTTTGGCTCCTGGCCAATCAGGACCTTGAAAGTTAGGCTTGGAAACTTAGACCTGATTCTCTAGGCAATGAGGACCCAGGGGAGACGTCAGAGCAGGGTAATGACTGGATCAGAGCTGGGCTTCGGGAGGACGAGTTATTTAAATGAATCGGTAGGTTTCCATGAATACAATAGGGGTGAGAGTTGAAGCATCTGGCAATGAGCATAGGAAGGAGGGGACAAGTGCATTTGGAAGATGACATTGATATGATTCATTTTGAGCTCCTAGTGACAGACGATGGTGCCATTAGCAGAGCCGGACAGCCCAAGAAGGAAGAGCTGGCTTGACAGGGGAGAGGGTGAGTTTAACCAAGGTGCTGGCAGTATATTTATGAGAGAGACTTTCAGTGGGCAGATCATTCACAGACAGAAGATAACTGAAGCCTTAGAATTAACTGCCAAGGGAGAAAGTGCCTGAGAAAAGGAGACTAAGGGCAACTCCCTGACGGACACTGCAATACAGAGCAAGGACACACAAAAATGCAATGGCAAGATGATGGCGTGAAGACCTTGGCGTGTCGAGGAAGCTGCAGGGGGAGAAAGTGTCAGAAAGAAAAGTGCCGACAAGAATTTTAGTGTCGCGAATAAATACGGGACCTGAGAATAGACGCTGAGTGGTGACCTTTCATGAGGGCAGAAGAGCCATGATGGCCAAAGCCACACTGCAGGGTTAAAGAGGGGTGTGTGGTGAGGAAGTGGAAGCAATGAGCGCGGAAGATTTTATCAGGATGCTGCGAGGAAAGTGATAGAATTATTTAACTCCGCTCCCTTGGAAGTCACCAACCTCGCCTGGCCATCCAGGGCAATTGTAAAATGAGAGTAACTTTGTAAGGACAGGAAGACTGCAACAGATCTATAAACTGAAAGAAAGTCCCCCATACATCGTAAGGGATTCATTTTGAAAACTAATGGTGAGGAGTGAAAGATCTCAAAGCAAGAGGTAACATATGAGACCAAGGATGTGACTGATAGGTTCCAATTTTACGAGCTCCACATGGTGCATGTAGATTACTGTTCACAGGTCATGGATGAATGTGTCTCCCCAGCTGCTCGGAACTGGCCGTGAGAACAGCCCAAGGGCTGGAGGAGCCGTGTTTGGGTCTCGCCCTGCGCTCTCCCGAGGAAGGTGGCTGGTCTTCCCATGGACGAATGACCTTATCTCTTTGTTACTGTCCTCCTTCCATGGCCGTTTCTTAGAAACATCAGAGAAACAGACTGAGTATCTCTTCATAAGGGCTCCTCGAGATGGAAGAAGAACCCAGACTCAGTACTGCCTTCGGCAAGGGGCCGGGAGCAACAGTCTTCCTAAAACCTGCCTTGTGTCTAAAAGATAGGAGTCTACACAAGTATGTCACAGATTTGAGAAGTACAGAAGGATATTTGGGATATCGTCCAGGAGCTGCTAGGATGTGTTTATTGCCAATGCTGAGTTAGAATTGCTTCAGAGTAAAATATTAGGGAAGACATAATAAAGATTTGTCTACTTCTACAACCAAGAAGGGATTTAGAGACGCCTCTATCTTGAAATCACATTCAAATGCTATAATCAATGTGGTTATTATTACTTTTTTTTTGAAGTACAGTTTACAGTGTTAAGATTTACACTCTTATGTTACTTTTGCTGTTTGGAAAACTGATTCAGTTATGCATATATATATATGTACATTCTCTTTTTTATTCTTTTCCATTATGGTTTATCACAGGATATTGAGTAGAGTTCACTACGCTATACAGTAAGACCATGTTGTTTATCCATCCCATATATAATCATTTGCATCTGCTCATCCCAAACTCCCACTCCATCCCTCCCCCTGCTCCCCTCCCCCTTGGCAACCACAAGTCTGTTCTCTATGTCTGTGAGTCTGTTTCTGGTTCATAGATAAGTTCATTTGTGTCATATTTTAGATTCCACCCGAGTGATATCCTATGATATTTGTGTTTCCCTATCTGACTTATTTCACTTAGTATGATAATCTCTAGGTCCATCCATGTTGCTGCAAATGGCATTATTACATTCTTTTTTATAGCTCAGTAATATTCCATTGTGTGTGTGTGTGCGTATCTATCTATATCTATATGTATATATAAAGTGTAGTTATTATTATTAATGTTGTCAGCTTTAATAGAAATGGTGACAACGTATCTTCCCACTTGCCACTGTATATCTAATCGAGAAATAGTAGGGATAAGGTACAATTTATCCTAGCTTAACAATGACTCAATTCCTGACAAAATATGGTCATAGTAGGTTTGTTTTAAATACCTACACCCCCCAAATTCAAGGATTTACTTAGGTATACATTGCTCAAAATTAGATTCTAAAAAATGTGAAACATGTGGCTAGAGCACAGGTACGAAGGCAGCTAAAAATATAGCATAAAAATAGAGATAATACTCCAGAAAAATGCATCAGACTTGAGCACGAGTGGAAGAAAGTCCCACTCAGCCCAAACATGGAGCCATAATTAAAGCTGGACGGGAGCTTGGAGGCTCCTCTGACAGCGTCCTGGCTTTATAATTGAGGGAAGAGAGGCCCGAGGTGCCTGAGACCCCATTAAATGATGCAGATAATAAATCAGTAGGGTACATTAAATTGACACATTTTACAGTTTTACATTCATCAGTTAATTTCTGAAAAGATAGCTCAGCTCAGTCTGAATGAAGCTTAACTCACAAGCAATAGAATTAGCGCATTTCATCGCAAGAGTTAGAAGAATTTGTGGATAAGCATTCACACAGACTTATTTAAACTTGTACTGAGTGTGAAGAAATGCTGATTAATGAAAATAAATCCCTTGAGAAATTGTTATTTTCAGCATGGTTTTAAAAATTAACTTGCTTTCTCTGTTTACTAAAATCGTCATCTCATAGTTCAATAAATTTTATGGACACTAATTAATGCAGACTGCATTATTTTTGGTACTGTTAAAAGAGATTTTTAGAATTTTAAGAATCTGTATTTGTTTATTATTCAAAGTGAGCAAATTGCACGGAGAAAACAGCTAGGAAGGGTATTTTTCTTAGTTATATACATTTTAGTTGTGTTCACAGTGCATATGTGACTGTTTCGAATATTGGTTTTATGAAAGCTAAGATCAGCGAATTTGAAATTTACGTGAACATTTCCATTAATATTTAACTAAAATCTATGCATTACTTAAAACGGGTGTGTTATATTGGAGTTGTATTTTACAGAAGTATAAATATTGGGTTGGCCAAAAAGTGTCTCCGGTTTTTAAGTAAAAATAAAAGACACAGTTTTCATTTTCACCAAGAACCTTATTGGACAACGTATTCACCCTTTTGTTCCACTACCTTATGCCATTTTTCAGGCAACTTCATAATTCCATCTTGAGCAAAGAACTGTTCCAGGTGCCTTTTAGAGTCTTCCAGGGAATTGAATTTTTTTCCATTAAGAGAATTTTGTAAAGACTGAAATAAATGGAAATCTGAAGGTGCAATGTCCGGTGAATACAGCGGACGAATCAGAACTTCCCAGCTAAGCTTTAACAGTTTTTGCCTGGTCATCAAAGAAACATGCGGTCTTGCGTTATCCTGATGGAAGATTATATGTGTTTTCTGTTGACTAATTCTGGACGCTTTCCATCGAGTGCTGCTTTCAGTTGGTCTAGCTGGGAGCAGTACTTTTTGGAATAAATCGTTTGGTTTTCCGGAAGGCGCTCATAATAGAGGACTCTCAATCCCACAATATACACACCATCACCTTCTTTGGATGAAGGCCGGCCTTTGGTGTGATTGGTGGTGGTTCATTTTGCTTGCCCCACGATCTCTTCTGTTCCACATTATTGTACAGTATCCACTTTTCACAGCTCGTCACAATTTGTTTTAAAAATGGAACATTTTCATCATGTTTAAGTAGAGAATCGCGTGCAGAAATACAGTCAAGGTTTTTTTTGCTTAACTCATGTGGAACCCAAACATCAAAGTGATGAACGTAACCAAGCTGGTGCAAATGATTTTCAACACTTGATTTGAATATTTTGAGTATGTCGCCTACCTCCTGCGTGGTATAACGTTGATTGTTCTCAATTAATGTCTCAATTTGATCGCTATCAACTTCAACTGGTCTACCCAACCGTGGAGCATCGTCCAGCGAGAAATCTCCAGCATGAAATTTTGCAAACCAGTTTTGACATGTTCAATCAGTCACAGCACCTTCTCCATACACTGCACAAATCTTTTTTTTGCATTTTGGTTGCGTTTTTACCTTTCTTGAAATAAGAAAGCATAATATGCTGAAAATGATGCTTTTTTCTTCCATCTTCAATATTAAAATGGCTGCACCAAATTCATCAGTTCTGATAAGTCTTTTTTTAAACACATGCTGACATGACAGCTGTCACATACAGTCTAACAAAATTGTTTTGAATGATGTTAAAGACAACTAAGTGCTACTAGAGCCATCTTACGGGAAAAAATGAATGAACCTTTTGGCCAAACCAATAGTAAACCATGTGGGTGAGTCTCCTGACCCTGATGTGTTAGCAGTTATTTTAGAGGTATTTTGGAATCTTTAATAACAGAATTAGTTGACTTTTTCCCTATTTCACTGTAATACTCCAGTTGGAAATGTGTGTGTGCTTAGATATGACATATGCTCTGAAAGAGAGTTAATGTCTGTTCATTCATTCATTCTGCAGCAAAAAGCTCTTATGACAATTGATGTCCAATATTTCATGATTTGAAAACTTGAGAAGTTAGTAATATGTGCAATAGATACGAGGAATTAATATTCATCTGGTGATAAAGCTGCTAAAAAAAAACCCCAGTAAATCTGTTAATAAAAATACCAGGACTTAAAATGAAATCATGATATCGCATCACTGGGTTCATATTTCTTCATAGTTTGAAGTTCTTTTTTATAAAATCACTACTCAAATCAAAGCTGTCTGGTGTTCCTTCCAAGAGTATTTAAAAGTAAGAATTATCTAATATTCCAAAAGCAACCCTAGTGAGGACCGGCGCAGACGAATACTCAGTAAAACTGCTGGGGCCCTGTGGACGGTCCTGTTGCTCCAGGAAAGACTGTCCCCCTTGTCACCCCACTGCCCCCCTCCAGCCCAATGCCCAGGCCTCTGTGGTGGATCCACTGGGTGAACCATCACACTTGTCTGGAGAGTTTACTTGGCGGACTAACTTCTCACCTATTGGGTTTTGCCAGCTCAGCTCTGGCCCAGCGCCTCTGGGGCTTCTCTGAAGGTGACCTGTGCTTACCCTCTGTCTGCCTGTTGCAGTGGCTCCTGATTTCAAACCCCTGGGCATCTGATGCCAGGGAGGTGGGCAGCCCCACACTTGGGTCCTGCTCCTGGGCCCTCTCTCTGCTTCCTCTCTGGTACCTCTGCTCCCACCCTGTCCTCTGCTCTGTGCTTTACAGGTGCCCTTTACAGAGGCCCCCGCAGCCAGCACTGCACCCCTCCCTCACCACTACTCTGCACATCCAAGGCCCCAGGGCCCCTTCCCTTACACCAACAAAGGCCCATTGGGTCACCTCGTAATCGAGTCTCCCTTTAGGTTTTGCAGGGGGACACCTGTCAACTCCCTGTATTGTAGCGTGTGGAAGTTCAGGTTGACCAAATAGAGGAGGTCATGGTTCGCATTTGAGGGCCAAAGTACAGTTCTCATCACCTGTATATGTGGGAGGAGATGAGCTCCATGTCTTATACCTCTGCCATTTTGATCGCCTCCCCCCCTATTACCTGGAGAGATGGGGACAATCGAGGTGTAGGGAGGGTAAGACAGGCCACCGGGTGGTGAGAAGTAGGGCTGAGATTCGAAAGCAGAGGGTCAGAAGGTCCAAGTGCGGGGCCTTAAGCCCTTAACTTACCCTTTGAGGGTAAGTGGGAGGGGTAGAATACTGAGGAGACCACTAACTAACTACCAACCCATTACAAATCACCAGCAGGGCCTTCCCTTCCCCTTTTTAAGTAGTTTTCATAGGTTGTGAACTTATGCATACATTCCAGAAAGTAGGTGTGTTCTGTAAGAAGTCATATATTTGAATATCTCATTTCCCTATAGTAGGGAGAATGAAGTGCATTGCAAACAGAAAAACAGAGCAGGCCTGGGGGAAACATTCAGAGAAAATGGCAGTTTTGCTCTTTCTGGCAGCAACTCAAAGACAGACTCACAAAGAAAACATAGGCCATCCTGGAGATATCACCGAGCTGTACCCTTTCCTCTGTCCTGAGGATCTACCAGGGGAGCCTCAGAGCTGGACACTAGCGTTTACGAAGGTAGCGTTTTATAGAAGTGGTGTAAGAATCCTCGTTTTCCAAGTAGCGTCTGGCCTGTGCATCTTGTGACTGCTGGGGTAAGGCATGAGAACGTTCATAAATGTGCAGAAGCTGCATTAACTTACATCACTGGACTTTTAGCCGGACAACTGGGGTAGCGAAGCTGCTAGAGAGTGAACGTGTGCGTTGTGACAGCACTAGGGCGGATAAAGAAGAGCGACGGGTCCCACCAGGGCTTGTGTGGGTGGCTGTGCTGTGATGCGGACGCGACGATGTTGAGACGAAGAGACGGATAAGCTTCTAGTAACGCTGGGACCCGTGTCAGCAGCGTGGCAGGCTTGCAGCTGCATTTTGTAAATGGTGGCGAAAATATTCCGCAGAGTTACGGAACATGCGTGTTCCAGACAATTCATAACCTGTCCACAAAAGGTGCTCTTTACTACAGTTTCTGTTCCACACACCCTCCCAGCTCCAACCCACCCCTTACAGCCACGCCAGGAAGAAACACCAGGGCTCAGTCCTGGGTTCTGATTCTCTTCTCTGACATTTGCACACTTAGACACATCGCCCTTTCCCTTGTGCCCGACTGCAGCATGCGTATAAATGAAAGACAGATGTACTTGTCTTCCTCTCCGGTTGCCTTCCACTGAGTTTCATAGATTATGTCCTGTCACCGTGAGAGACATTTGGAGCTAAATCTTCCATCGCAACTGAAATGCCGCAGCCATTTATCTGTCCTTATGAAGGGTGTTTATTGCAGCGTCTCTACTCGAAGTTTCAAGGGATTTTAAAAAATGTATTACAATCTCCTCCACGTCTCCAGTCGGCTGCTGAGCTCTGACATCATGCTTCTCTCAAATCATCCCTCCGTCTGCTTTGCTTCTACTTTTATTAAAAACCGGTTATTTCCGACCTGGACATCATACTCCTGTTATTGTGTTTCTCGGGGTCTGGGACGCTCGTACCCGTGCTGCCGAAACTGCACTCACGCAACTCTGATGGTTTCTAGTTTTTCCCTCCACACCTCTTGCAATGCTTCTTATTGCCTAATAAACCAAGACCGAGAACTCAGTCCCCGCGTCCAGGCTCTCATCACACCTGGACTGCCCCATTGTATGACTTCCGCCTTTTCTCTGCTGGTCTCAGGAAGCCTGTTGATTTCCTGATCAGTCTCATTGCCTAGGACCGAGGCAGAGAGCGTGCTCTACGCCACCCTCCTGCAAGATATATCTCCTGCGTACACCGTTTCCTGACCAACTTGGGGAGACCCCGCCTCCAAGCACCATTACATTGGGGTTAGGGCTTCTGCGTATGTCTGAAGGGACACACAGTCAGTCCGTATCACCTGGTCAGCTCCGGCTTGGATGCATGGTCATCTGGGTGACTGCACATCTACGGACTCTCAAGGAGCCACAAAGGATGTTCGTAAAAGACACTTAGGGTTTTACTGCTTGATAAAGTTGTAGAATCGCGTGCTGAGCCGCTTCTGAGGCTGCTGCACCTCGAAGGCTGCACCCTGTGGACCAAACCACATGCTGGCTCAAGGGCTGAAAAATAGAGAACACGGGAATGAAAAAACCTTTAATTAACTTTTTTTTTTTTTTTTTTTTTTTGCAGCTGCGTTGGGTCTTCGCTACAGCACGCGGGCTTTCTCTAGTTGCGGCGAGCGGGGGCTACTCTTTGTTGCGGTGCGCCAGCTTCTCTTGTTGCGGAGCATGGGCTCTAGGCCTGCAGGCTCAGCAGCTGCAGCACGTGGGCTCAGTTGCTCCGTGGCAGGTGGGATCTTCCCAGGCCCGGGATCAAACCCGTGGCCCCTGCATTGGCAGGCTGATTCTTAACCACTGTGCCACCAGGGAAGTCCCCAAACCTCTAATTAACTTTGTAAGCCAAATATAATCGGTAGACTGTGGATGGTGAGGACAGTATATCCAAATGCATTTCATCTGGTGAAGCCTGGCCACCTTCTAATCAATTGCTTTGATCCACCTCATCCACATTTGTCTATGATTAATTTTCTTTTAAAAAATTTTTTATTTAGATACAGTTGATTTACAATGTTACATTAGTTTCAGGTGTACAGCACAGTAATTCAGTTATATACATATATATATATACACATACATTATATATATATATATATATATATATATATTTCCCTTATAGGCTATTACAAGATATTGAGTATAGGCTCCTGTGCTCTACAGTAGATCCTTGTTGTTTACCTATTTTATGTAGAGTAGTGTCTATCTATTAATCCCAAACTCCTAATTTATCTCCGCCTGCCACCCCTCACCCTCCTCGATCCCCTTTGGTAACCATAAGTTTGTTTTCTATGTCTATGAATCTATTTCTGTTTTGTAAATAAGTTCATTTGTATCGTTTTTTTAGATTTGACAGATAAGTGATATCATATGACATTTGTCTTTCTCTGTCTGATTTACTTCACGTAGTTTGATAATCTCTAGGTCCATCCATGTTGCTGTAAATGGCAATATTTCATTCTTTTTTATGGCTGAGTACTATTCCACTGTGTGTGTCTGTGTGTGTGTGTGTGTGTGTGTGTGTGTGTGTACGTACATCTCCTTTATCCATTCATCTGTTGATGGACACTTATGATTACTTTTCCTCCATAGTATGCAATACATAGAATACTTTCATGTGTTTTTGTTAGATTCGTTTTAATTTTTCCAAATTATTTCTATTAATAAGTACCATGTTTAACTTTCTTATCTGTAATTCTTACTTAAAAAAGGATCACTGTATTCCAATGAGATAAAAATTAAACATCAGAGGTTTGCCTCCCATGTTGTTTCAGAAAATTATTATTTGAAGATTATGAGTCATAAACTAATTGCAAGCTCCCTACCTACTATTTTAGAAGTATTTGCACAACACAAATGGTCTTCAAATTTATCAACTCTTGATCTCATGAATTCAGAGGGGAGTCTATGAAATAGGAAAAATTTGACTTTTTAAAAAGAGAACAAAAGTGGTAACTAAGAAATTATTAGTTTTGTTTCTTGTATCAAGTTATTAATTAATCTCAACGTTCGCTATGTGTTCTTAAAAGACATCTTTTTCTCATCTGTGTTCCTCTTTTCTCGTTGGCAGTCGTTGTAATTTTCTATTGCCTGAGTCAGTTGAGACGTGGCAAAGTTAGCCTGCCTTTCACTTTACACATTTACTTAATAGGGTAAAGTCAATATTTTTGTCCTAGAATGGAGCATGGGCTTTGCAGTCAAATGGCCAGGAGCCAA
This sequence comes from Phocoena sinus, assembly GCF_008692025.1. Lineage (NCBI taxonomy): Eukaryota > Metazoa > Chordata > Mammalia > Artiodactyla > Phocoenidae > Phocoena > Phocoena sinus. The sequence goes on along the minus strand of NC_045774.1, from coordinate 81,104,976 downwards.
TTATTCAAGAAGAAGTGAGCTGTGCTCTGCGGGGGTGGGTGGAGAAAGTCAGCTGACAGCTTGGTACTCAGGTCAGGAGGGACCAAGCCCGTGTTTCATCTCTCCATCTCTGTCTCTCATCTTTCTGCTGCAGTTAGTAATGTTCGGATCCAGGCACCATCAACCCACTCATTTCTACCATGATTCTGCAGTAATGTTCCCTTGCCGGCGTGGACAGCGTGCCTTGTTTTCAAAGCTCCTTTGCAGCCCTCTCTCCTTTGATCCTCACAGCATCCCTGAGAGGCAGGCGGGAGGGACAGGGATAGCCCCATCTTGACACATGAAGATCCCTCTCCAAGCTGCAGCGTCTCGGAGGACGCCTAGGCAATGTGGTCTTGTAACTGCCAGGTGAGCTTTGTTTTAAGAGCAGCCTGGGGAGAAACAAAAAGCGAAACACCCGCGCTGGCCTGGCGCACCCCGGTGCTCCCTGACGTGCTTTTCCCTTTTTCTCCTGCTGTAATGTTCGCCCCCCACCTTCAAAGGTTCCAGGCCTTCAGGCTGTTTCTCCCCTTCCCCCTCCAGATCCGCTCTGCAAAGAGATGATGACTTCGCCCCTACGCCCGACACTCTGCCCCCATCTCCTGCTTGGTGCTTTTCCCACCACGCCGACCACTTTGGGACGTACTATACATGTCACGTGTCTGTCGCCTGGCTGCCCCGCCGGAATGTCCGATCCTTGAGGGTCAGGCTTTCTGTCTGTTTTGTACGTGTCTCCCCAGCAACTGGAATTGTGCTAGCAAAGGTCACGGTCAAGGCCGGCAGGAGTGGCCGAGTGCAGTCTGGGGGCAGGAGCATCAGCGGGGGGCTCCCCTGGACGGCGGCGGGGGTGGGTTTCTCCTTCTCAGAGGCCAGAGGGAGGCATCTGATGAGCCAGGCAAATACAGCTTGAGTTAGAGTCACCAACAGTCTGGCCGCAGGGATCAGCCCTTTACGGAAGCCCATGGGGCCCCGTAGCATAACATGTGGACCCTCGGGGCCCATGATCAGCTGAGTCTGGGGCAGCCCCTCAGCCCAGGCTCCTCCTTCCCGGGTGACCTGAAGAAAGTTGTGAGGGTCACTCCTGTCTGTCTACCCACACCGGGACACGCGGGGCACCGCATTTTTCCAGTGAATGAAGGAACGTTCGAACGAATGAATAATAGATGGATGACACCAGCCACTTTTACGTTAAAGTCCATCGATGCTGTGGAAAAGCTTTATCCTTAATTGTGGAGGGAAAGCCTCCATCAGGCCAAGTCAGTAAGTAAAGGAGGGCTGTTTGGAGTCTGGGAGGCCCCAGCTCAGGTGTCCGATCACACCTGCCTTCACGGGGTCAAACGTGGTGCTGTGCCAGTGCGCGTCACAAGCTCCCAGGCTGAAGAGCCCGTCTGATTCTGGGGCGCTGCTCCCCTCTCTTTGCTGTCATAGCCCCACCCCGGCCAGGAGCTCCTGCTCTGGGGACTGTAATTTACACACAGCAGTTCAGGGTGTGTCTGCAGAACTGCTCACCTGCAGGGTCAAGATGCGAGTTTAATCTGCTCTAACCATCAGAAGAGACATATACTCGTATATGACACTGAGGATACATTAGTCACCAGCCGTCCTTCTTCTGAGATCAGTCATTTGACTCCCTGGTTAGCCTAATCAGGTGAAGCAGGCAGGTTTGGGGAAAAAACAGATAATTATAATGAGCTAAATTTAGAAACAAGTCTTTTTTTGTGGCTTAGAAATAGTGAAAGTTGGTGTCTGTCTACCAGCCTTTCGCTTCAGAAGCTACAAGAACATCATAAGAAATAATGAATAGAGAGAAATATAACCTGCTTCTAATTGGGAAGAAAATGACTTTTATTTCAGCTCTCTTGCATGCCTATCTGCTTAAATATAAGCATATTTATCTTTCATATTATCTCTTCAGTGTCCCCACTATGATCTTAAATTAAATATATATATTCCTGATTTTAATCCAACCCACAAAATAAATGTGGGTTGTATAATATGTAGTAAGGTACATATACACACATACACGTATATGTATGCATTTCTAGGTATATATTTGTACACACAGGTACGTTGGCATATATATATATGATGCACTCGTGGTAAACCAGTTCGGCTGTGATGTGTCCTGCATCCGCTGTCGCTGGCTCGTTTATCCTCCCCCTGAACCGTGGCTCTCATCCCCAGGGACCCAAAAACAGTCTGCAACAGGACCTCTTACGGAGAGATCCTTATCAACTAGCCTCTGCTGATTTCAATAATTCTTAAAATCTGAAAAAAAAAAACTCAAGACAACAAAGGAATTTATTTTTGAAAGTGGAGTTTCATGCAGCAATTAGATAGATGAGTTGTTTGGGGCCCAAGGCGTTTTTGCAGCACACACCAGGCAAAGGAGCCTTCTTGATTCCGCTTGCAAATGACTTGACAATAGTCATGAAGGCCTTGCTCTTCCTCTCCCTTTTAACGCCTTCTTCCATCCATCCAACATGCACATTCTCCGTGGAAGGCCCGGTGCTAGGAACTGCGGGACACGCTTCAAGGCATAAGCCACATATCCCAAATTCTGCAGTATGGATTTGCCACGTGAATAGTTTAGGCCACTCTGAAGATGCCATGGGGTTCCAGGAGAAAGGATGCTCTGGTCCAAAGGATCAGGGGAGCGTTCTGGAAGGAGGTGGCATCTATCTGAACCAGCAGCGAGGTCATCAAAGATAAGTAGAAGCCCAGTCGCGGGAGAAGGCGTGGGAATTCTAGGAAAAGGGAAGACGTGATGAAAAGCACACAAGTGAGAGAGTGAAGAGGTGTTTGAGACAAGGCAAGTTTTCATGTTTATGTGAGATCTAGGAAGATTGGTGGACAGATTGTGGACAGCCCCAGATGTGGGTTGGGGGACTTACGATTCGTGTATCGACTGATGAGGTGACATTTGAAAGAATGAGAGCAAAGAGAATAACTGAGCAGATTCTTGATAGCTTTCACCCACATTTTAATGACCAGCCCTAGATTTTACTATTGTTTCTGTTTTAGGTGACTCTACACCAGCAGTTCTCAACCAGGTCGAGGATTTTGTTAAAAGCTCAGGGGCGGGGCGGCATGTGATGCTCCTGGGCGAGCCCAGGGAAGCTGGTGGGCATCCTGCAGCACACAGGACGACCCCACAGCAGAGTTATCTGGACCAAAATGTCAGTAGTGCAGAGGTTGAAAAACCCTGCTCTGTGTTTGCCGAGGGAAAATCCCTTCCACATCTTGTCTAGTCAGACAAACACTGTCTCTCAAAGGCTCTCATCTCCTACAAGAAGTGAAAAATAGAAATCCTTTCGGAAGCAAACAAACTCTCCTACCAGGGCCTCCAACTCTTCCCTCATGTTTCTCTGAAAAAAAAAAACAACAAAAAACAAAACTAAATACTCAATGTAAGAATGCCAGTTTTATATAGACCATTTAGAATTACTTGATTTTTTCTTTTTTCTTTTGATGACAATATATGACATAAAGTGTGTCATTCTAAGTGTACAATTCAGTGGCATTAAGTACATTCACAGTGTTGGACAACTATCACTACCGTCCAGTTCTAGAACCTCTTCATCACCACAAGCTGGAATTCTGTTACTTAGTAACTCCCATTGTTCCCTTCCCCACCTCCCTGCTACTCATTGTTCTACTTTCTTTTATTTTTAATTTATTTTTTGTTGAAGTATAGTTGATAGTAATGTTGTCATTGTTCTACTTTCTGTCACTATAAACTTGGCTATTCCAGGGACCTCATATAAGTGGAATCATACAGTATTTGTCCTATTGTGTCTGGCTTGTTTCACTTGGCATATGTTTTCAAGGTTCATCCATTTGCAACATGTATCAGAATCTCGTTATTTTTTGTGTCTGAATACTATTCCGTTGTAGGTATATTCCACATTTTGTGTGTATATTCATGTGTCAATAGACTTCTGGGCTATTTCCACTTTGGGATCATTGTGAATAATGGTGCTATGATTGTGAATAATGCTGCTGCCTCATTTTATATTGGATTCTTAGGAGTTATTAATAGCAAATGATATAAATATTGGTGTATAAAAGTAAAAAAAATGAATGCCAGTTTTGTACCAAATAGTTTACACAAAAGCAAGCAAACACCCTCTTTTTTCAAGTAATTCCAGTTTAACGCGTGTATGTAAAACCACCGAGGGAGACCAGGAAGGAGTTCACACGTGGTCACATTCGTCCAGTGTGTTCACAGATGTACAAGGTAAATGAAGAGCACATCTGTGTGCTTCCTGCTGAAGATCCCCTTGCCTGATCACCAGTGCATTGCCCAGGCTCCTAGTGATTCTGCACTTGGAAATAAGATTTTATTTTGGTAACTTTCCTCAATAGATGCCTTCTTAATTCATTGTGATCAGATTAGGATAAGGAAATGTGAAAGAGTCAAAATATTCATGAACCCCTTGACAACTAGCCTGTATACTGGGATGTCATTTTTGTAAATGTGTCTCCTTGTTGATTATCTATTTTATATATAGTAGTGTATACATGATTTTTATGTTGATTCCAAGTCCCATTTGCTTTATATCATTCTCCAGCTGCCCCTCTCCCAAAAAAACTGTGGAACTGAGCCAGTTTTGTCTTCTTGCTCTATGAAGAGACCGTCTTTTCTCCATTGTATACTCTTGCCTCCTTTGTCATAGATTAATTGATCATAGGTATATGGGTTTATTTCTGGGCTGTCTATCCTCTTTCATTGCTATATGTGTCTGTTTTTGTGCCAGTACCATACTGTTTTGATTACTGTAGATTTTTAGTATAGTTTGAAGTCAGGAAGCCTGATTTCTCCAACTCCATTCCTCTTTATCAAGATTGTTTTGTCTATTTGGGGTCTTTTATGTTTCCATACAATTTTTAAGATTTTTGTTCTAGTTCTGTGAAAAATGCCATTGGTGTTATGATAAGGATTGCATTGAATCTATAGATTGCCTTGGGTAGTATGGTCATTTTAACTATATTGATTCTGCCAATCCAAGAACACGGAATATCTTTCCATCTGTTTGTGTCATCTTTGATTTCTTTCATCAGTGTCTTTTAGTTTTCAGAGTACAGATCTTTTGCCTCCTTAGGTGGGTTTATTCCTAGTTATTTTATTCTTTTGATGCAATGGTAAATGGGATTGTTTCCTCAATTTCTCTTTTTGATCTTTCACTGTTAGTGTATAGGAGTGCAGCAGATTTCTGTATATTAATTTTGTCATGTCACCTGCAATGAGTGACAGTTTCACTTCTTCTTTTCCAGTTCAGATACATTTCATTTCTTTTTCTTGTCTCATAGCTGTGGCTAGGACTTCCAAAACTATGTTGTGTAAAAGTAGTGAGAGTGGGCATCCTTGTCTTGTTCCTAGGATAAAAGACTTGTTTTTTTAAAGTAGAGATTCTAAAGAGAATGCTCTGGAAGATGTTTGGAGGACCTAGGCATTGATGTTTATGATTTGAGGAACCTGGTTCTAGTTACATGGTACCTGTCAAGGGTTCTACACAAAATCACCCCACAGAACATAAACTACCTCTTGGTAAAATGGCCAAGACACAATTAAATTCTACCCTCTTCACTTAAGGAAAGTTTGGAATTGACCTTCTGCTGCAAGACCCCACTGTCCTTGCTTTTTTTATGTGGAAATAGTATTGTCCTACTGTGTGGAAGGCCAAAGCAAACCCTATAATCTTTTCTTGAAATGCATGTATAACTTCCATTAACACATTTCCCCAATAATACTTCAGCATCACTATTTTTTGTGAATGGCTCTCGAATGGAATGAAGAAAAATGTTGAGTTTTCTGTTGATTCCAAGTCCCATTTGCTTTATATCATTTTCCAGCTGCCCCTCTCCCAAAAAACTGTTGAACTGAGCCAGTTTTGTCTTCTTGCTCTATGACTATAAATTGTGTAAACTTTTTATAAAGTCATCACCATATTTCAGTCAACCTCAATTTCAAATATGTAAATACCCCCCAAACTCAGGACCATGTTAAATGTTTTTTTTTCCTTTCTTTTGCAAGTAGCATGCAATATAAATTTTCTACAAGCATTGTAGGCATAGACATAGGTCAAGGGTGTTAAAGTACACGTTGTGGTTTCTTTCCTCTCCATCATTAACTACAATGACTATTGTTTGTTTATATATTAAAATGCTCTCTCCAGCAAGCATGGAGGCAACCTCAGAATCCTCCCAACATTCAACTTCAGTCTGATGCTCAGTTAACCAGAATTATTCCATGAGATGAAACCTCTTACTGCAGGTGTAACGATTCCAGAATGTAGGGAATTCCTTTCTGCTTCACCATCCAGCTCATGAAGCACTGCTTCCATCATATGGTTGAGACTTTCTTTTCCCCTTTCAGTTTCTAGTAGCAGATTACCATCTGCTGTCTAGGAAGCAAAACTGCTGTCTCTTCATAGATCACAAAATAAGAAATATATTTTCTCATCAATAAAATTTCAGTGTTTTTTTCCAGTGTGAACAAAGTATTGTGGTAGTAACAATTTATAACAATACACTGAGTGAATTATTACTATGTTTCTGACATTGTGCTAAGTGTCATACAGGTATTTCCTCACTTTATCTTTGCAACATCTCTGTGAAGTAAGTACTGTAACTACACAGATGAGAACACTGAGGTTTAGGGAGGTTAGGTTATTTGACCAGTAATGCCTGGAGGTCCAGCCTCAGTCTGTGTGCCCTGCATTTGAACAACTTTTGAACAACTGCACTGCACTCGAACAACTGCACCGCACTCAGGGTGTGCTGCCTTCTCGTATTAGCTCACAAGAGCCCACCAAAGAATTTTCAGGGATTTTGTACTTTGGCCACTATTAAAAATTAAATTATATAAACTTAAAATTAAGTAAATTACATTAAAAATAAAGGCAATAAATACTCAGAGTCCACCACGTCCTAATTATGTACTACACCTTACTACTATAATTCTCGATGTTATTTACATCCATCTTGCCTTTCTGGTGGACAGACAGTATAACAGTGTTATTGCTGCACTTTTCTCCCCAGCTCTGCATTCAGGGGCATTACATAGGTAGCTTGCAGTCAGCCATGGATGGACAGTTTACGCCACGGAAAATGGCAAATGCTACCAAGCAGGGTTCTGTTTAGTTGTGTTTTGTCTGAGAGCCAGTTGTTAAACACGCACCACTGACCACACTGGTGGGCATGTTCATGTTGTGTTTGTTGTTGTTTTGGGCTCCATTGGGTTCCTCACTATTCACATAATTTGGAGTGAGTTGAGATTTGGGTGGATGTGTCTAATCGGAAAGTGAGAAGAGTGATGGGTCTCATTACAATGTTACTAACGAAACGACCCTGAATTTTAAGAACAGAATACGCATTAGATGACAAATAGGAAAATAGAAAATGGGTCTTCTGGACATAAACTGATGATTATATGACTCTCACGTAAGTATCTGAAATTTAGAATGTATTTATTAGAGCAAAACTAGAGGAGACTTGCACTTTTTTGTGTGTGTATCTATATATACATTTTTATGTATATATCCATTTTTATACAAGCATGATGATGTATTTTATAATCTCTCGCTACCCCCAGTGTCTGGGACCACTGTCCATACCAGATAATCTATTGTTTCAATTACTAAGTGAAAGTTTTTCAAAACAGGGCCATGTCTTTTTTTAAAAATATTTATTGGAGTATAGTTGCTTTACAATATTGTGTTAGTTTATACTGTACAGCAAAGTGAATCAGCTATACGTACACACATACCCCCTCTTTTATGGATTTCCTTCCCATTTAGGTCACCACAGTGCATTAAGTAGAATTCCCTGTGCTATACAGTAGGTTCTCATTAGTTATCTATTTTATACACAGTATTAATAGTGGATATATGTCAATCCCAATCTCCCAATTCATCCCACCCAGGGCCATGTCTTTTTATCTTTATATTTCCATCCTCCTATTCTACCCTTTTGTCTTGGGATAATGTGTTGAAGTTTGTAGGTGCTGATAAATAATTGTGAAATTTTTCTGGTCTTAAGATTCATGGCAGGTACTCTCTTTATAAATTCTGTTATATATTCTATATCCTGGAAGTCTGCTAGAATATGGAACTAAGTGGAAATTTTGCATATTTTATTTCTCACCTAGGGTTGCCAAATAGTGTTTAGTTCACTTTTTTTTTTTTTTTTTTTTTTTTTTTTGTGGTACGCGGGCCTCTCACTGTAGTGGCCTCTCCCGTTGCGGAGCACAGGCTCTGGACGCGCCACCAGGGAAGCCCTAGTTCAGTTTTTTTTTTTTTTTTTTTTTGCGGTACGCGGGCCTTTCACTGCTGTGGTCTCTCCCGTTGCGGAGCACAGGCTCTGGACGCGCAGGCCCAGCGGCCATGGCTCAGGGGCCCAGCCGCTCCGCGGCATGCGGGATCTTCCCGGGCCGGGGCACGAACCCGCGTCCCCCGCATCGGCAGGTGGACTCTCAACCACTGTGCCACAAGGGAAGCCCCCCAGTTCACTTTTTATGTGAATTTTCAAATGAACAATGTAGCACTTCTTGGATGTCAATATAAGACAAAATTTTCAAATTATTCATTAATTTGTTCATTCAAATTATTCATTAATTTGTTCATTCGTTCAATGAATTTTTTACCAAGTATAATAATAATATAAACATAATAACGACCTCTTACTATATTTTAGGTCCTAATATATGCACTTTACCTGCTCTGTCTTATACAAAATGTGCAACAACTTTATGAAGTAGATGTGATTATTCTCATTTAAAAGATGAGAAAACTCTTGTTTGGACAGTTCAAGTTACTTGTCCAGATCTAATTCCAGATAAATGTTTCTTAATTCTAAGCTTTTGTATTTAACACCTGTGCTAGATGCAATGTGGAACGTCAGAGACACATGTAACACAGTTATGAATGCTGAAGAACTTTCAACCTCATTGGAGAAAAAACCCATGGGAATGGTTACACTAAAAAATGGGTATATATCCATTGAGCCCTCCAAAGACACCGCATATAAAATGCAGAGATAAAGAGCTTGCCTCTCAGTTTATATTACTGGCTTTCCTTTACAATACAATTTCCTTTTGCCAGTCTAAAACATTCATGTTTATTATCCTGACAAAGCAAATGTGAGAAGTCATCATATAAGTTTTGTTGCTACCTGTAATATTTGGAGAATACACTACAGATTGGATTAATGTGCTAAGTAGAAACTGATCATACGTATCACAGACAGCAAGTTCTCTGAGAGCTCCTGACCATTTCTCCAAACACCAGTTCTCTGAATAAGGCATCAGTATCGAACACCCCATTAACTCTTCTCCCGTGGACACGATTGATTGAACTCCTTTGTTTCTAGTGCTTCTTATGCAGTATACTAGAAGGTTCTCATCAAATCAGTTCACAAAATAGACCTCTGTATTCCCTACAGAAATAAACAAAACAATACTCTGTAAGAGGAAATCAGTGAATAAATTCTGTAATCATTTAGAAATATTCTCTACCACCTTTGCTGTGACTAAGGGCACAAACCATAACTTAATAACATAACTTACAATAATATTGCACACAAATTATATCACTTTCATTTTTCATGAATTATACTTTTTAGTGTATATTTTTATTTTACAACCTAAGAAAAAACACCAACATTTGAAAAAGGATAGTTATAGACCAAAAATTTGTGAGAAATTAACTTCATACCACTTTATATAGCTGGTATTCTCTTTATAAATGTTGTTCTATATTCTATTTATTGGAAGTCTGTTAGAATATGAAACTGACTGGAAATTTTGCATGTTTTAGTTCTCACCTAGCATTGCTAAGCTATGTTTTAGCTCACTTTTTATAGGAGGCTGATTCCAAGGACTTAAAAGTAATTTTTCTGGGTGAGTTTTAACTATTTTATTGGCCTTCCAAGAGGAGCAAGCTTTAGGTATTTTCCAGGAAGGTGGATTTGATGGATCGTCCACCCAATGCCTTGTGCAATAAAAGACAAACTTTCCTCCAGATACTTTTTCCCCATGTTTAGAAATCATTGTAATATACTGGCTTTCTTTTTAAATTTTCCCTACTGAGATTTTATATCATTTTTTTCTTTACAGGCATATTTTGTTTTGTCACCTTGAGCGTTTTACAATAACTGCTTTAAAATCCTCGTCTTGCAATCTCAACATTTCGGTCATCTCGGGGTTGACATCTGTTGACTATTTTCCCCTTGGAAATGGGTCGTGCTTCCCTTGCTTTTTCTTACATAATTTTGAGTTGTATCTGGGACCTCATGAGTATTATGTTGCAGAGGCTCCGGATTCCGTCATGTTCCTCCAAAGGGCGCTGACGGTTTTGTGTCAGCAGGTGATTCTCTGGGTTAGCCACACACTGCCAGCTGTCTCGCCTACAGTCCTGGCAGCCCACTTTGCTCCGAGTGTGTCCTACACACGCAGCTTCAGGGCTTAGGAAGAGTCTGGGAAGAATCTGCACACACCTTGGGGTCCCCTTCTCAGACCCTCACTTTGTCTCCAGTGGCTCCTTCCACCAGTGGCCCCAGTGACACTCAAAGTAAAACCTCGGGGCTTCCCTGGTGGCGCAGTGGTTGAGAGTCCGCCTGCCGATGCAGGGGACACGGGTTCGTGCCCCGGTCCGGGAAGATCCCACGTGCCGCAGAGCAGCTGGGCCCGTGTGCCATGGCCGCTGAGCCTGCGCGTCCGGAGCCTGTGCTCCGCAACGGGAGAGGCCACAACAGTGAGAGGCCCGTGTACCAAAAAAAAAAAAAAAAAAAAAAAAAGTAAAACCTCAAAAACCTGAAACTCAGCCCATTCTAGTTGCTTCCTCCAAGTCTTTACTCCCTTCAAAAGATTCTTACTTTCGTTCACTCTTCAGAGTCTGCAGGTAGTTGTTCTTTTTGTATTTTGATCAGAATTTATAGTTATTTGTAAAAGGTTCAATTAGGACCTTGTTCCTCCTACGAGAAGGGGAAACGCCTATATTGACTTTATGGAACAAAACATTTTACTGCCATTTACCAGAAGCATTGCCATAACATGTAAATTCAGGAAAGCTGTGATTCACACGCCTCCCTGAGGGTCACGCAGTTACAGCCGTCTGTCTGTAGCAACCCTGAGAGTACAAGCATGTTATGTCGCAAGCACAAGGTTACTTTGACACCGTCATACCAGTGAGCGTATAGGTGACATTTTACACAAACTCTAAGGCTAGGTCTTACTTTTGTCCCTGGTCCTTACCTTCTCTGAAATACTTACCTAAAGCACCCAGACGGCTGGGAAATCAACTGCGATCCCAAGTAACTGCAGAGAGAGTTTTTCCATCACTTTCCAAATAATCCATCGCAATGCTTACTATAGGATTGCTGAGAAAATCTAACTTAAACTGGCTGGCTGCGTGTCCCAGCATAGTGTTCACTGATTAATTTCTATAAAAGTATCATAATTCCCATTCGTTCTGTAAAAACAGTCTTGTGATTGTGAACGTCTGATGATGAAGACCAGCCAGGTACCTATCACTTGAGTCAAAACTTCTATCTTGAAAAGACCCTCTTAAACTGCATTTATCCCTTCTTCCAACTTTCTTTACTACTATGTTATGAACAGGCCCTCATCCTTATTCTGTCATAGATACACCATGTCGCTCTCTATCCAGATCTTTGTAACAAAACACTTGGGCTATTGAAAGAAATACCTCTAGATTTCTACGTTCTTTTTGTTTATTTGTTTTGTTTTTTTATCACTTTATATCATATTCTTTACTTTTTAAAATTCATTTTTATTGGAGTATAGTTCCTTTACAATATTGTGTTAGTTTCTGCTGAACAGAGAAGTGAATCAGCTATATTGTATACATGTATTCTCTCTTTTTTGGATTTCCTTCCCATTTAGGTCACCACAGAGTACTGAGTAGAATTCCCTGTGCTATACAGTAGGTTCTCATTTGTTATCTATTTTATACCTAGTAGTGTATATATGTCAATCCCAATCTCCCAATTCATCCAACCCACCCCCTCCTAGGTATCCATACGTTTGTTCTCTACATGTGTCTCTATTTCTGCTTTTCAAATTAGTTCGTCTGTATCATTTTTCTAGATTCCACATATAAACCATATTATATGATATTTGTTTTTCTCTTTCTGCTGGAGAGGGTGTGGAGAAAAGGGAACCCTCTTGCACTGTTGGTGGGAATGTAAATTGGTGCAGCCACTATGGAGAACAGTATGCAGGTTCCTTAAAAAACTACAAATAGAACTACCATATGACCCAGCAATCCCACTACTGGGCATGTACCCTGAGAAAACCATAATTCAAAAAGATACATGCACCCCAATGTTCACTGCAGCACTATTTACAATAGCCAGGACATGGAAGCAACCTAAATGTCCATCTACAGACTAATGGATAAAGAAGATGTGGCACATATGTACGATGGAATATTACTCAGCCATAAAAAGAAACGAAATTGAGTTATTTGTAGTGAGGTGGATGGACCTAGAGACTGTTGTATGGAGTGAAGTGAGTCTACATTCTTCCTTATTTTTATTCCTCCCAGAACTGTAGTGCCATATTTCTTACACGTGGTCTTTATTCACCATAAACCCGTAGCTCTTTCTCTGCCAATATTACCCCTGATTATTCCTTCAAAACCACATAAGTATGAAAATGCTCCTTCTTTCATTTATATACTGGATGTTAATTAAACACTGAATCCCAGTACTTAGTTCCTAAATGATGTAAAACTCATATGCCCACTTGGTTTGATAACAGGTTAACTCTATACATTACTGCAATTACTATGAAACATTTAAGGGATATTCAAATTAAATACAGCATAAGGTAAATGTATTAAAAAGATGCTGAAATTAAATTCTTTTAGAAGATTGTTTTTGGCTCTTGGTTGTCAAGAGGTCCCTACTTGCTATCATATTACCTCTTGATTAATGCACACAAAGTAAAAAAATATTTTTTTAGTTTTTTTTGTTGAAGTATAGTTGATGTACAATATATGTTACAGGTCTATAATATAGTGAGTCAAAATTTTTAAAGGTTATACTCCATTTATAGTTATTATAAAATATTGGCTATATTACCTGTGTTGTACAATATATTCTTGTAGCTTATTAATTTTCTTTTTTTTTTTTTTTTTGCGGTACGCGGGCCTCTCACTGTTGTGGCCTCTCCCGTTGCGGAGCATAGGCTCCGGACGCGCAGGCTCAGCGGCCATGGCTCACGGGCCCAGCCACTCCGCGGCATGTGGGATCTTCCCGGACCGGGGCACAAGCCTGCGTCCCCTGCATTGGCAGGCGGACTGTCAACCACTGTGCCACCAGGGAAGCCCGTAGCTTATTAATTTTATACCCAATAGTTTGTATCTCTTAATCCTCAACTACTATAATGCCCCTCCCCTCCCCTACCCTCGGTAACCTAGTTTGTTCTCTGTATCTGTGAGTCTGCTTCTTTTTTATTATATTCACTAGTTTGTTGTATTTTTTAGATTCCACGTATAAGTGATAATATACAGTATTTGTCTTTCTCAGACTTATTTCACTTAGCATAATGCCCTCCAACTCCATCCATGTTGCAGCAAATGGCATTATTTCATTCTTTTTATGGCTGAGTAATATTCCATTATATATATGTATATATATATATATATATATATATGTATACATCTTCTTTATCCATTCATCTGTTGATGGACACTTAGGCTGCTCCCATATCTCAGCTATTGTAAATAGGGCTGCTATGAGTATTGGGCTACCTGTATCTTTTCAAATTGGTGGTTTTGGTTTTTGTATATATACCCAGGAGTGGAATTGCTGGGTCTTTTGGTATTTCTATTTTTAGTTTTTTGAGTACATAAATAATTTTAATCACAACTAACTCAAGAATAGAATAAATTAGATTCCATGAACTGGAGATTACCACACATCATAAAGCAAGGGTTCATTAGAGATCAGGCTGAAAAGTTTCCTGAGCGGGAGGGTCAACTCTAAGAAATGACACTTGGAAGTTACTGGGGTGTAGAATTGAGCCTGACGTGAGGCGTGGACATCATCTATTGAAGGGATTTCCAGAAAGAGAGTGAAACAGCTTTCTCTCTTTGTAAGTTCATTGACAAGATAGCTGGAAAGTATTCCCTCTGCCTTTGGGGCTAGGTAGCAATAGCCATGATCACAAGAAGAATTAACGACTGTGATCCATTGAGTGGGTGCCCCCTGCAGACACCGGCCCATTTGTGTGGCTGGGCAACCTGTAAACAATTATCATCATCCGCATTTTCAGAGGAAGAACCCGACCCTCAGAGACATTGTGTAGTTCATCCAAGGCCACGCTGACGGAGGTGGCAGAGCTGGGATGACAGCGTACAGCCACCTAAGTCTCAGGCGTGGATGTGACTCAGGCCCCTACACTTTGGGGGCATGAGCTCATCCAAAGAGAACAGACCTTGTGAGCTCTCTCTGGAAAGATTGCATCATGGCTGTGAAAAGCCTTCCAGAGAGTCCTGTGGAGGCGCAAAGCATCGTTCCTTCTTGTTTGCTTATTTGTCTTTGTTTTTCCCCTTTTCTCTCCTCGCACTTGGTAAATAGGTGAGTCATCCTGAAAATGTGCACTTCTCTTCAATTTATTCATCTCTAAATGTATTCCAAAATGAAACATACTCTTCGGAAACTGAAGACAGTATAAAAAGAGTGGAATTCAGATAAAATAAACCTTTAAATTCACACACTACATATTAGTCTATATTTTCTATTATTCTAACTTTCTGTGATGATTCAGTGTAACAGAAAACATGGGAATCAACTGATAAACTTTCCTCAAGTCGCCACTTTCAAGGGATGCAAAATTGTAAGGATAGAAGTAAAGGTCCTCAACATAGAAAACAAACTTATGGTTACCAAAGGGGAAGGGGGGAAGGGATAAATTAGGAGTTTGGGATTAGCAGATACCTACTACTATATATAAAATAGATACACAGCAACCTCCTACTGTACAGCACAGGGAACTATACTCAATATCTTGTAATAACCTATAATAGAAAAGAATCTGTAGAAGAATAGATATATACGTATAACTGAATCACTTTGCTGAAACCAACACAACATTGTAAATCAACCATATTTAAAAAAAAAAAAAAAAGATGTAAGGTCCTACAAAAAAAATCCTGCCAAGTACATACTTAAAAAAATAAAACAAATTGTGAAGCAATCAGTTGTATAGAAATCATGTCCCTAACCTTTCCTTAAATTACATGAAGGTTGTGACATTTCATGGCCACTGGCACAGCTAAATATAAACAGACTATGCTGGGCTGCCCCCTGTGCTTTTGCTGACTGACACGACAATTAAGGGAACAAGTTTCCTTTGTAAATTACAGCTCCACACAGCTTTGAATAAGCAGAGAGTGTACATTAGAAATATTTTTAGCTTGACATGAAACTTTCCAAAGGCTCCTAATTAAGTGTTTAAGCCCGAGGAACTATAATTGCAACTGCCAAAATAACTGGGAAATCATACCTTTGGTGGGATCAATCTTAAACTAAAACTATTGTTTGGAAAGCCTTATGGAAAGGCTTTATTATTCTTCAACATCCTCTTAAACAGAAGGCCACTTCTAACACTGCCCACTTGGTGAGCAATGCAGACGCACTGTTTATATGCAGGGAGCATATGCAATAAATGTAGAAGCACATACAAGGGAAACGAATGGCTGTGAGCATCAGTCGTCTGTAACTAAGGAGAAAGACTCCAGTCTTGTCCTACTGAATTCCCCAATGGAGCGTCCCATTTCCGTGAGTCAGATGTGGTTCTGGCTGTGGCAGTTCAGCTCTCAGCATCACTGGGAGAGGCCTTATTAGAACACTGTCTCACTTACTATCTGATCCCCAAACTCTTGCATCTTTGTAAATGTGCGATATCGCTAGAAGAATAATACCCTAATGGGGTTTTATGCAGAACATTTCTCTACAGCTCATACTTCAGATATCGTTATATGAAGGTAAATTCTTTGTCCAGTTTAAATGCTAAGAGCTTTCAGATGAAAACATCAGTTGCTTTTAATGAGGATTTTTCAGGGCCATTTGCATATATGAATTTAAAATAACTATCATCTAGCTACCATTGTCATAACAAGTCATGTTTTGGTCACTGGTGCAATTACCCAGATCAATCTTCTGGAAGTATCTTTAGAGAATTTTGTATTTGTGCAATTTTAAATAATCAGATGAAAGTGATGTTGTTTATTTCAATATTATTTTATTGGCATGTATTTAAGTTCTCAATTATTGTTATGATTCATTTCAATCCCAAACCAAGAGTTTCAGCAGCACAGTGAGTGGCACCGTGAGTTTCCAGTAAAACCTTGTTGATGACTGTCATGTACGCGTCGTGCCCGTGGGCGTCAGGCAGTGTGTGCATTGATCACTGAGTCACCAACAGCGCTAACATCATACCCATTCTGCCCAGATGAAGAGACTCACGGTCAGTGAGGCTAGGTAACCTATAGCCCAAGGTGACACAGTACAAAGTATCAGAGTTGTATCTGGAGCCAGCCAGCCTGCCTCTGGGCCCTTCTCTTAACACCAACACGACATGGATGAATACATCCTTGTTCAATGAGCAAATAAATAAATGAATGATCTTCCACTGCTTAGAGGAAGACATCAAACTGCAGTAGAATATGTATGACAGTAAAGTAATGAGGCTTGTTGTCCAACAAATGCTACACCCCGTTGGTTTCATTTGCATACAGGTTCAGAATAGGCCCCTGGGATTCTCATCTTGTACTAATGGCACCACCAATTCTCCAAACAGTTGCGACACTCTCCTTCTAGGCTGACTTCAGACTCAGTGTATAAGCCACAAATGCACACGACTTAGCCTAATGGCTTTTTATCCCCCCCTTATGTCGTAACCAAAGAGGCTCAGCCTGCATGACCATGTACATTCCTCACCAGAGCTGGCTCTGGATGACACTTGGCTGTAAAAAGAGTCAAATCCATCTTCCAAGGGTGAAAACACGCCAAGAGGCAAAGTATTCTTAGGGATTCTGTCGTAGTTTATTTTAATCACTTCCAAAGTCTTTCTGAGTAACACAGGCATTGCTCTAAAGGTTTAGTCCGCTAAGTTGGAAGCCCTGATGGGGATCCTACTTATCTGGATAAATGAGTTATTCAAGAAGAGCAGAAATGGGCCTCATTCTTTTAAAATCCAAGTTGAAAACCTCTAGAAGACAAGAGATGGAGTAGAGAGAGAGGAGGATAGCTACTCATTTTTTTCCTTCCACGATGTTACAAGATTGAGGTCCCTGGGAAAATTCCTTGCCCTCCGTCTGAGTCTTAATGGTGATAGTAGGAGGGCAGGAGACAACAATTTAGTAAAAAAGTGGGAGTGAAGGATTTTACCAGCAATAGGGAATGGGTCTTAGGCAAAACTTAGAAGTAGAAAGTTTGATTTTTGAACCCCTATGAGGTGCCCCCATCAGGCTCCCCTGATTTCGTCTCCCAATGAGACGGCATCCCCATTTCTCCCCGCATCTCAATTCTTGTTTACACCAGATGTCAGAAAGGTACTAGCTAATGGCAGTTTGCCATGTGATTATCCGCTAGTATTTGCATCACGCGAGAAACTTTTAGAGAAGGAGAAAGCAGCCGAATTCTGCCACCGAGGAACGCCTCTATCCTCTGTACCCACTTTCTGCACCAGTGAATCAACGGAGACTTGTAAGCCACCTCTGAACTGCAGAGCTCCTTCCTTAGAGAGAGAAATAGCTTAGAAATAGCTATAGAAATTTAAATTAAACTTGCTTGTATAACCAGAATAATACATCACAAGCAGCAACTATCTGAAGAGAACCATGAATTTCTGGCACTGTATCCAGAAAAGGCAGGAAAGACAACCCCTGGTGAAAATCATCTGGGTTCAAAGAAGTACCTGAAAGTAGTCTAGCCCGTGTCTGGAAGGGGCCAAGGATACTGGGGCTGTGACACTTGCTGAGCACTTGAAGCGCCAGTGTGGCCTCCCGGTATAATGTCTTCATGAAAAGCTCTCAGGACGGCCTTTTAATATTGATAAGATTTACTAGTGAAAAAGATTGTAATACTGATAAACATTTACATGGATCAACGCTGATTCATTCATCACAAATGTACTTAGTTAACAAGATTAAAAGTAATATTTTCTTGTGCAATTTGGAATGAAGAAAAGGGTATCGTGATCTGGCTTTGTAACTCAAATAACCCTTCACCCATCCCTCAAAGTCGATCTAACCCCAAAGGAAAATGGTTGGCAGGCAGCTTATAAAAACATCCTTTCTGACTTCAGATACCTGGTAGACAAGGTTAAACATGTTTATCTGAGTCTGCTCCGCTGTAAGACAGCCAACCATGTATTGACTGAAAGAAAAAAGAAGGGTAGTCCAGTTTAACGAGCCACATATCCAACAGAATTTGAAATTTGAATTATGAAATCTAAATGTTCCCAAAGCAATCATTAAATACTCAAGTAAATGGAAAAGCAATGATCCAGGATCAGTGTTGTTAAAATGCGTAAGAAGATGAGGCAGACACTTCCAGGTTCCTCCAGAGTCAGTGTCCGTAAACAGGTCTGTGGGAAATACAGGTGAGTCATGAGCTTGTGCCATGAGGCTCCATACTGGCATGCGAACAGGAGTTTACACCGAATGCCACCAGACAGGTTCTGAGGAAAGGGGCTGAGGAGAGAGAGTGCGAAGATTCCAGCAATTCCAAACTCAAGTGGTGCAACCACGTTTCCGTGGCTGTTGAGAGAGCCCTTCTTCAGCAGTGGGAGAATCCAGGGACCTACCGCTGACCCCGCCGCGTCTCCCTGCCCACTCAGGAATTTCCCCATCCCCGCCCATGGGAGATTTACTTCCAGCGAGTTACAAACAACCCCAGAGCCTCTACATCCAGGAATTTATAATAAACGCTCAGAATTTTAAACACTCTGATGTTTAAGAACATTTTTCTGCATCTTAATGTATTGGTTTACTGAGTATGTTTTTTGAAGATACGAACTTTTGCTGGTTTCCTCACAGAATCAAAGGCCACACTTGGTTTAATGCTTGCAATAGCCATTGAACAAATAAAATTAACTGTCATAGTGTGAAAATAAGAAAAAGGGAGGGAGAAGAGGCAGACTACTTAGCTCAGGCTGTGATTCAGCTCTGTTACTGGTATTTATTGAGCACCTACTGCATGCATGGCAGAATCGCTCTATCCATTTCATTGTGACTCCTGGCAAACTCATCTCCTGTATGGCCCTTGCCCCCAACTCTCCTGTGAGAAAAATCATCTTTCACACTGTCTGGTTCCTGGAGACGCTGTGAAAATTGACAAGTGCGTGTTTGTGAAGTACGCGAAATCCTCAGACTCACGGGTTATGTAAACACAGAAGTGTGCAGCCTTTCCAGGCCACAGCCCGCGTCTGTAGCTTCTCTAATAAGCCAAGTTTTCCTGGTTGGGTGCTGTTTCATTCTGAGATAGCTGATGTGCCTTTTATTAATACATGTCCAATGACTCATTGCCCAATAGAAGATATGGCTACAAAGATCAAATTGTATTTTGCATGGACTAAAAGTCTCCTAATCTCTTTTGTTCAAGTAAAGTGCCTCAAATTTTCATGATTCATTATGCATTTAGAAAAAAATAAAAACACTTTCTTCTTGGCTAACAGATATTCCTTATGTTCATGAAGATCTTTTCAAAGATGTTCAAAACCCAAAAGTAATTGAGTGCTTAGAAGTTGGTCCATATATAATTAAAATAAATAATTTTTAAAGTCCTATTGAATTCCATAACAATTGAAGAAGTTATAGCACTAAAATGATGCATTATCAGATTAAAGACCATATTGTTATCACCTTTTCAAGTAGTTCAAACGTTAGAAAACAATTCATATGCAGGTTTTTTAATAGACTTGCTGAATATTTTGCAAATGCATTTTTTAAGTTGCCAAAAACCTCTGCTACTTAAAATTGTCAGCATCCATCTGAAATTATTAGCTCAATGGCACTTTTTGAAAAATACAGTTTTGTGCCCCTTGTAATGAGTGTCGACAGTGAGCGGTATTAATTAGCACGCAGCAGTCATGGACCCAGCTCGTTTCCAGCTGTTAATCTGGGACCAACTCAACAAAGACTCCTATAAGCTAATCAAGTCTGGCTACTTGTTCTTCAATTCACAGTACGTCATATTTCTCTGGGTAAAGCTTTATTCCCATTTGCTTTCTTCACTTCTACGTCATTATTGCCATTGCTTGCAATTTACTGAAAAGGTCACCTTTTGAGGAAATTGGCATGTACATGACAAAATATAAACTCTTACCTAAGGTAGATGGCAGGTTATTTAGATTTCTGATACATACTCTATCAATTCGAGTTCACTAATTTTTTTCCACCCACCATAGTTGTTTGCATAAAATAGAAATTATTCTGTAAATACTGTAGGGGAAAATTAATACTTTTTAAAAGGTATCTATACATGTTAATAAACTTAAGAGTATTTATGAATAGTTTTGTAAAATCATATTTTGTAGAGTTACTTTTCTTGGAAATAATTGAGATGCTTTTTCCAGAGCATAGTTTGTATTCATATGTAGATCAATAGAGATAGATCTCTCACAATATTAATCTATGTATCTCGATAGTAGATAGATGATAGACTATAGCTATAGTGAGATGGAGGTATTTCACTACATATATAAATAGACATATACGTAGTATTTGTGGATAATAAACCATCCCTTTCATTTCCCATTTTTCTTCAAGAACAGTTAATTAGCAAACAGCAAGTTTCTTTGTGGCCTTTCTAATAATGTTTAAAATTAACTCTGTAACAAAAGTAAAGAGAACACAAACAATAATTTAAGCATAAGTAGGACATGCTTCACTATATTCGTAAAAAATAAAATGATAAAAGTCTCCCTACCCAGCAATGTGCTAAGCGTGGCTCACAGCAGCTTGTAGGAGCTGAATGTTAAATTTTCAGGAATTTTGGGAACCAGTTGGCAAACACATATCATTAAATTTTAACTACATGAATTTATACATAAATAAAGTACATTTAAACCAAAATTAATAAATACTCAAACCTCATCCAACCCTAATTTTCTTTTGTGTGGTCTAAGTTCCTTATTGTGTCCCTGTGAAAGGGTTTTGGTCCTGAGCTAATCTGTTCCTGACTTCACATCCAGTGACATCAAAGCGGTAGCTTGAAAGTGTCCAGGGTGGGGTATTTACACCTCGGAAATCAGCACATCCTATAGATCAGGGTTTCTTTCACTAGAGAGTTGGTTAATAAAACATTTACTAGCTTGCCCTTGGCCTATCCTAACTAAATTACCGGGTGAATGTCTAATTCTAATGATTCTTCATCTCATTTTATCCTTCTCCTTCTCATAGACTTTAGTGAAAATGAGGAAAGAACAATATTGTGTCTTCCGATCTGTCAAAAGTGCTCTGAGATTTGATGATTCTAAGCCACCTTTCTAACTTGAACGTCAGATAGGATCTTAGGCAACACCGAAAAATGTACTTCAGGTGTAGGTTGGCAGATCATTTTTGCACCCTTCGGTGGGGCAGCCCCGGCTGACGTGCAAGCTGCTCAGACAGCTTTTGCCCTTGTGTCCAGTGGCAGAAACGAAGATTGGTCAACATTCACTGAAAAGAGCAACCTTGGGAGGTTCTCGATCTAGATGTAGCTCATCGAAGTGACACATGAGTAGCCCTTTCCAGCAGTGCCCTGAGCCCTCACACTTCAGTTTCTATTCATTTTTATTTTGTAGTATATTGTCCTGTTTCTTGTAAAACAGAGATAGACATTTCGAGAAATGTGTAGTTGCTTGATTAATATATACACTGAAATTTTAAAGCCAAACTTACACGTACGACTTACTGTACACTTCCTGGATGGAATCAGTTTGTCTTTTGTGTAACCCACTTCCAGCAGGGATCACACAGACCTGATCATGCCAATGCCTACTTTGTAGTGAGCTGTCTGTGCAGTGAGGTTTCAATGACCTGATAAATAGAAACACAACAAGAGTGCTTTTTGAAAATCTGGATGCAACATTACATTCAGGATTTAAATTGGGTTCTTTTTTTATTGAAGTAGAGTTGATTTACAATGCTGTGTTAATTTCTGCTGTACAGCACAGTGACTCAGTTATACACATATAGACATTCTTTTTCTATATTCTTTTCCATTATGGTTTATCACAGGATATTGAACGTAGTTCTCTGTGCTATACAGTAAGACCTTGTTGTTTATCCATCCCATATATAATTGTTTGCATCTGCTAAACCCAGCCTCCCACTCCATCCCTCCCCCGCCCCCCTCCCCCTTGGCAACCACAAGTCTGTTCTCTATGTGTTTCTGTTTTGTAGATATGTTCATTTGTGCCATATCTTAGATTCCACATATAAGCGATATCATGTGGTTTTTCTCTTTCTGACTTACTTCACTTAGTATAATAATCTCTAGTTGCATCCATATTGCTGCAAATGGCATAATTTCATTCTTTTTTACGGCTGAGTAATATTCCATTGTATGTGTGTACCACATCTCCTTTATCCATTCATCTGTTGGTAGACATTTAGGTTGTGTCCTTAAATTGGATTCTTAAATGAGTTCTCCTTCTAAAGTATAATACAGATTTTTTACAGTGTAGTAGAAAAACATTCCTGTCCCAACTAGTAAAGTTAGAAAAAGAGGGGGAAAAAGGTGTATGAATGTCAGTAAATCATGTCTTTCAATCTGGTTGTATTGAAATTTCAAATTAACCAGCTAATGTTACATTCAGAATATTTATAATCACACTTTACTGAGACAACACTAAATATGGGATGATCAGAATATTGTTCATGGTGGCAAAACCCTTACAAGATTACTCAGCTTTAATTGATGGAAATGTTTCTTTTCACTATTAATATATGTTCATACATGTAAAAAACATTCAATAGTACTCTCACATTCTGTCAAAGTCTTTTTTGTAATCCAAAGAAGTAATCCAAAGAAGTTTCCAATATCTGTCATTAATTCTTTTTTTTTTTTTTTTTTTTTTTTTTTCGGTACACGGGCCCCTCACTGTTGTGGCCTCTCCCGTTTCGGAGCACAGGCTCTGGACGTGCAGGCTCAGTGCCCACGGCTCACGGGCCCAGCCGCTCCAGGGCATGTGGGATCTTCCCAGACCAGAGCACGAGCCCGTGTCCCCTGCATCGGCAGACGGACTCTCAACCACTGCGCCACCAGGGAAGCCCTGTCATTAATTCTTTAAAGAGAGAAGAATTGTGTGAATAAAAATTAAAGGATTCTTTTATCGTACTTCGGTCCTCTACGGGACTATATTTTCTATCCAAACTTTTTATAGTGTCAAAGCATGCAGAAATTCTATCTAAATGACTTGATAAGAAGTTGGTAACAGAAAGAATACATATGTGTATGTATATCTATATAGATATAGAAATATATACATACAAAAAACCATGTTACATGGATGATCAGAGCAAGGAGATTAATTTTATCATGGCAGATGAGAAGTGTCATTTATGGATTCACAATTTTCCTATTGTAATTGCATGGCCTTGTGGAAGAAAAGACATAATTATCATTTTCAACGTCCATGGCCTGGCCTCATTGAGCAAAGGGCTCTTGATATTGACATTTTGTCCCGTGGATAATGATACTCTTCCTTCATTCAGAGGAACAAGAAGTGCCATACAAGCACTCACTCATCAATGGCCATTGTTTTATCATCAATTTTCACACATTAGAAAAGAAACAGCACCAAGCCTCACCCAGTGCAAATTATTAGGTTCTCACTAAGCCTCACCAGGATTAAACATTCAAATTAAATTCATGCTTTGGATAGGAAGATAAGAAACTATGCCATGGGATACCAAATTATCTTTTAACAGATCTAGCATTTTAAGATAAATTAAGACTATTTGAAATTTAAAAGTTTGTTTTTAGGGAACGTAAAGTGGCCGATACAAATTCGCTAGAAGCTAGAAAAATGTTCGTCAAGTCATTAAATGCATTATTTTACTAAAATACTGGGTTTTAGAAGTAAAGACTTATTAAAGCAAATAGCAATTCAAATAAGGACAGGTAATCTTTGTTTCTGACTTTATGAGTGTAATCACATACACACAAAATTCATGCAAAAGTAAGTAGGTGTTAATTTTATACACCACGGTCTAGACACGGCAAGAATACAAACATGTTATTCAGTTTTTTTAAGTATTTTCAGTTATTCCAACATGACACCAAGGAAATGATATTCATATGGCTAATGTAGTTTGGAAAGGCACTCTGGTGAAATTTTAGCTAATGTTAGACTGGGGCAAATAAGCACTATTATGGAAACCAAGGACTTGGAAGTAAGTGGTTTATGAGTCAGGAGCATATGAAGCTGTAGAAATAATGAGCCCTACCGTCTGAGAGATAAAATTCACCATGCAGAGTTCAGCCTCTGGTATGGATGAGAAATTAAATTAAATTTGAGCTAAAGACCTATCTTCTGAAAAGCTTAACTTAAAATGTTGCTTTGAATTTGTCAGTGTATCTGAGTTTACCTTGAGATTTGATTAACCAAGAAGTACAAGACAGGATCCTGTTTAAAGTATGTAATTCATATCTATCCCTCCCAAGAGAAGCTAAAATGAGGGATTTTGTTCTTTATGAATTGAGGAACATATACACTCCTACTGTTTAGATTTTGAATGAGCATCTTTAAATATGTTTATTAGATACAGTTGCATACAAATGGTGTTTCTTTTTTTTTTTTTTTTTTTTAATTTCTTTTGCGGTACGCGGGCCTCTCACTGTTGTGGCCTCTCCCGTTGCGGAGCACAGGCTCCGGACGCGCAGGCTGAGCGGCCATGGCTCACGGACCCAGCCGCTCCGCGGCATGTGGGATCTTCCCGGACCGGGGCACGAACCTGCGTCCCCTGCATTGGCAGGTGGACTCTCAACCACTGCGCCACCAGGGATGCCCTGGTGTTCCTATTTTGGCTCTTTTCCGTTACAGAGTCTATCATTTCTGTCTTTGACTTTTTCCTCATCTTCAGGGATTCTAAAGAGAGGTCTTCTGAAAAGTCAGCACACACGTGGAACTTTGGCTTGGATCACAGCCTGCCTGACATGTATTTACTTGCTGATTTGTTTGTTTAAATAATGCTTGCAGTTGACAGTGACATCATTTGGGGGAGCGTCTTCCCTTAAAACAGCGGTCCCTTTTTGGCACTGGTTTCATGGAAGACAGTTTTCCCACAGACGGGGTGTGGGGGGATGGTCAGGCGGTGATGCGAGCGTTGCGGAGCGAGGGGAGCGCAGATGAAGCTTCGGTCGCCACCCCACCCCCCCACGCCGCTCACCTCCTGCTGTGCAGCCGGGGTACTTGTCCGTGGCCCGGGGTTGAGGACCGCTGCCTTAAAAGGTTCAAAGATTGCCTACCTGGAGTTTAGTCTCTTAGACAAAGGTTCTTACATAGTTGGAAGATGTATGATTTAAGAAAAATTAATAATAAAAGTAGGCCAATTGTAATTTCACCAAATCCTTGACAACAAAACATTTACTATATATACATATGTGCTGTGTGCATATATTCACAAAACTGAACAATGAAAATGCCAACAAAAATGAAAATGCAGCAAAGAAACAAAAAGTAATAACGCCAGAAGTGAAATTTAAATCAAATGTAAATGGAATTATGGAAGAAGTAGCTGACTGTGGAAATGCTGACACCTCCCCCATTCCATGGGAACTTCAGGGAAGCAAACCTAGTGACATACGCGAGGAAGGTGGGGCAGGGGCATAGAAAGGATGAAGACGTCCCAGAGAAAGTGACAGAAAAATTCACATTAAAGGAAATCTCAGAGATATTTCATCCCATAAAAGTGCAAAGGACAAAATGTTGGCAGCTAATCCAAACCTAGAAAGCAGGGTGACAATTTTCCAAGCCACGGAGAAGATGCTTTTTCCATATCGTGCATGTTTCACCATCCACTGGGGTGGCCAGGCTGTGTGGCCAAGGTTAAAAGGCAGGTAAGTGCCACCCAGGGAAGGACCGGTGCAGGTTTCAAGGTCCCTGAGAACAGACAAGGCACACACCAGGTGTAAGCGGCACAGCAT
Organism: Phocoena sinus; assembly: GCF_008692025.1. NCBI lineage: Eukaryota > Metazoa > Chordata > Mammalia > Artiodactyla > Phocoenidae > Phocoena > Phocoena sinus. The sequence goes on along the minus strand of NC_045774.1, from coordinate 81,078,789 downwards.
TTACTTGCAGCAAGAGGAGAGAATGTGCACAAGGCCCAGCCCCTTGCGATGCATCAGTTCCCACAGGCAGTGTCCATGCTGCCTAAGGCGGTGGGGCTGACACACCCCACTTCGAGCTGGAGTAAAAGGGACCAGGGAAAGATGCTCCCTCCAAAGGCCTGGGGGGCTCTTCATCTCCCAGTGAGGAGGTGTCGGGGTCTCTGGCCACTCTATGGTTTTTTTCACTTTATTGAGTAGGTCTTAAGCATTCTCACCGCGCACACACACACACGCCACCCCATTACCTCTGTAAGGTGATGGATGTGTTCATTGCCAAGGCCACTCCTCTTAAGAGCCCATGTACCAACCAGAAGCTGTCGTGACGGTGTTTCCCAACAGAAACGGGAAGAAAGCAATATTCAAACTGCTCATGTTCTTTTTACAATGAAGTAAAACACTTTAATTCATGTTTCTAAGGTTTTAAGTTATACTAAAAAAAATATTTCTTTCACCCTTTCTTTCTTTCCCTATACCTTTATAACCAACAATCAGAGAATTTTGAATGTTTCGACAAAAATGTTGAAATATCACGGTCAGTCGTAATTTTCCCTTGGTTATTCAGGTCACTTTGCATGGCTTCAGCTGTGATTTCACAGCCTGCACCGATGCTGGCATCTTCCACTTTAAGTACCGAGCAAGTTTACAAGATGAAACCTTTGCAATTGTCCCCATTAATCTACCTTTTGGTTTAAGCATAAAACCAAATGACTTTAGAGTATAAATGAGCATTTGCCCAGTGAAATAATTTGTGGTTATCGCATACTTACAAGTCCAGAGAGAGAAAACAATGGTGGCTTTGTTGACCCAGGACACTGACCTGTGACCTGAAATAATGGGAATTCTCTTGACATGTTCTACATCATCCAACCTGTTTATTAACAATTATTTCTTCAGAGCCCACTATGTATGCAGGAGACGATACAGAATGACATGGACCCTACTCTCAAAGAGTTTGCAGTTTAGAGGGTAAATTATATTCCTTAATGTATTCAATAAACATCTGGAAGCTGACTGTGGGCCTGGCACTGGGCAGATTCTTGGGCTACATAAGAGGACAAAATGCACAAAACTCTGCCTCAGAGAACTTGCATCCTGCACCAATGCGTGAGGAAAGTGTAGTTAAGTGGACAATAATGTGGATCCAGAAAGGAAACCAGACAGTAAGGACCTGAGAGGCTGGGGAAAGTCATTGCAGAAAGAAGACTTTGAGCTGATCATGACCAGTAGAACTATGTATGGAGGAGACATTGGAACAAAATTATTCTAGATTTTTCCTATGGCACTTAACTTTAAAATATTCTTTGGCTTTGAAAAATTCATTTATGAGTAGAAAAATCTTTCAGATACTGATCTGTAGTTTACGATTTTCTATATTTCTGCTAAACTATACAAAGGCAGCTTTGCCAGGGAGGCAGCTGTCGTGAAATTCTCTCTGCTTATTTGGTGCACGACAGCCAGTGGAGAAAGTGATTTCTGTTGGATGAGTCCTTCCCTTCCTACAGGCGTCATCTAAGGTTAATGGCTTAAACCATCCTTTCTCAATACATTCAACTTCTTTCGCAAATGAGTGCAAACTTTTGGTAACTGAGACAATGGCATTCCTGGAGAGAAATATCATTGCTCATCCAAATGTAGTGATTTTCCTACATTTAAAGAATTTCCTGTCCTCTTTTTCTCCTTTTGGGGGAGAGGAGACATCACAAACCCACATAATATGGATGTTTCTTATAGAAGTGTAGCATACAGACCGAATCATTCATAACCATAAAGCCAGAAAATGGCCTTTGTCTTGCCAGGCAATCTCATACTTCCAGGTTCTATGGTTGAAAAATATATTTAGCCATTGAATATATTTACCAAGGAACGGTCTTCAGATTTACATTTTTCTTTTTTAGTATTTCAGTTCCCTTTTCATATCTGCCTTCACCACCAGCACCCCCAAAATCATAAATTCCTTGGTGTAAAAAAACAAAGCTTCCTTATGGATTCTTTTCCATATCCAAGATAAATGGATGGGCTCTTCGTTGGCCCATTCTGGGCTTTCAGTCATTTACAGTCCGTGTATTCATAGGCAATCTGTTGGAGGCGATATTGAATAAAGGACGTAGTGTCGTGTTGGCACATGTTAACGTGTTTAGTAAGTGACTGCTGCATTTCTGCTGGATCTTAGTGACTGAATCAGTCAGGGTGCTTTGGCCTCAAGTACGAGTCTGGCTGTACTTGACCAAAACAATAGGGTTTTCTTTGATCAAATAAAAAGAAATCCAGAGACAGACTATAGCCAGAGTTAGTTCAGTAGACAGAACTATGGTTCAGCTTCTCTGGGACTCTCCTGTCCTCACCTCATGGTGCAAGATGGCTGCAGCATATCCATCTTGTCCTCATAGAACATCTTGTCCTCACAGAACATCAACAGCAAGAAGGGAGAGAGGGCTTCTTATCTCTTTTTCCTGTTTCTCAGTCTCTTTCTCTCCTTTCTTAATCCAGGAAGAAATTCTTTCCTGGAATGCTGTCTAGCACACCTTCCTTTCACTTCTATCAGCCAGAATTGGATTGTATGTCCGTGGACCAGCTGCAAAGAAGGTTGAGGAAGCAAGTTTAGCTTGTGGACACTGCTTGCAGCTTGGTGTACACATTTTAAAATTTATTTTATTGAAGTATATTTGATTTACAATGTGTTAATTTCTACTGTACAGCAAAGTGACTCAGTTATACATATATATTCTTTTCCATATTCTTTTCCATTATGGTTTATCCCAGGATATTGAATGTAGTTCCCTGTGCTGTACAGTAGGGCTTTGCTGTTTATGCATACACATTTTTAACAACTATGAAAATGTATGATTCTGTGAGCCTTTTAAAAATTCTCATTTTATAGCTGTAGTCTGTATCACCCATTTGTTTTGAGTAATGATCTTATTGACAACATTTTTTTCTTAGTATCTGTATCTCTGTGTCCGTAGAAATTTGTTTCAAAAATTAATTTGCATTTCCTCAATAAGATCAGATGTTCCTATGTTTCTGTCACTTCACACCCTTTTTTCAAGAAAAAAGGCTGTTTTCCTGACATGTTAAAATTTTATTGGGTTTGACCCCTTCGTTGTGCAATGTGTCTCATATATGATATGTTTATATTTCCCAGGTCTTCTGAAGGTAGTAACCTTCAAAATGTGATTTTTACATCATTACACCCCAACCTTTATATTTTCAGTTTTTTATATTTTTTCTTTTATATTTAATTTTTCCAATTTTTTCCTTTTAATATTTCTGGCCTGTTATCCCATTGATTTGTCTTTCTTAGAATAGTTTTCTTATATGAGGCATCTCTCTATTATCTGATCTCTCATTTTAAAAGGTGCTCTCCAGTTCTCCATCTTGACTGTGGTGTTAGTGGCACACATCTATGCATGTAATACAATTTCATAAAATTATACACACAGATTCAAAACAGCATGAAAACTGGTGAGATCTGAGAAAGGTCTTAGTTTAGTTATTTGCATTGTGTCAGTGCCAATTTAGTTTTGATAAAGTATCATAGTTACTTAAGACATTACCATTGGGAGAAGCTTAGTGAAGGGTACCCGGGACCTCTCAATACTATTTCTGCAAATTCTGTAAGTCTATACTTATTTCAAAATTTTTAAAATTTTAAGGTGTTCTCTCATTCCCATCTTTCTTCAGACTGGGCACATTTGTGCCATGTAAATTTAAGAGGTTCATGTACTCAAAGAGTGTATAAACTTTCTCATTAAAAAATTTCAAGGCTCTCTTATGATAATAATGTTTTATTGTAATGGAGTCCTATAATAATAATAATAATAAAGTGTTCCTTGTAACTACAAGAAGAAGATCCCATCAATGGCATTTTAAAAATCTAATGGTAGAAATAATACTGGGTTTTTTTAAACATGGGTATAATTAACTTTAATCCAATGTGTAGAAATCACTGACAAATAATTTATAATTGTTTTCCCCACATTTTAAAATTTTTCTTTCAAGTTCACTCATCATTCATCACTTCTTCCAATATGATTTTATCTTTGCTTCTCCTAAAATATCTAAGCTCTGTGCTCATTTTATTTTTGTATCTTTGTGGCTGTCTCCTTTACTTACTCCTGATTTTAAAATACCTGTTAGTCCTCCTCTTCTGTTATTTCATTATAATTTTGTAATCTTGCTGATCAAAAAAAAATCTCTTTTTTCCTCTTGTAATCTCTGCCCTCAGTAAGTGATTACTGACCTTCTTCTCTGTGTCAGAGACTGGACAGGACACCAGAGGGAAGACGGTGCCCTTTTCTGAAAAGCCAAAGCCCAGGGGAGAGAGAAGAAAGGCAAGTCCTCAGATAAAATGATTCGAGGTTTACCATGCTATGTGTCACACACATGGTGACACTTCCCCAGGCCCACCCCCATTTCTGTTCTCTCTTGTCTCCCTCTGAAGTGCCACTGCAAGGTAGCAGAATGTCACAAATATTATACCTGAGACCCAGTCGTCTTCAAACTTCAGTCCTGGCTGATCGTTTAGACAAGAACTTTGCAAAGTGCTTGGTCTTTCTTGGGGGAAAACGGTTTTTAAAAGCCCTGGCATAGAGAATCAGTTTATTCATTCTCTACTGTCAGAAAGTTAATCAAGCAGTATCCACTTTCCCTGTAAAACCCATTCATTCCAGGTAGAGTTCTTCCTTCAAACCATTACAGTATTGTGTTTCATACGTTGGGGTATGGATTTAATTCCCGTGATCTTTATTTCTTTTTTGTCTTAGTGTTAATGTATTTCTCGCTCACTGCTGCCCTTTAGGGCTCTAAAATCTGGATGTGTGTGTGTGTGCACGTGTGTGTGTGTGTATTTTGGGGGGACAGAGGGAGGGAAGAGGGATCACTGTCCATTCTGAGTGGTTTTCCCTTTGGTTGTATTTTCTGTACGTTTCATGGAGCTTGGTATTGACATACACAACATTAGAAGCTTTATCTGAAGCCTCCTGTGTAGCTTGATGTAAAGAGCTCACCTTTTCAAACAGCAGCATAAGTGTTACTACCCAGTCTCCTAAAGTATGCCCAGGCTCACAGGATGAAAAGAGCGGCCACAAAGCCATTTGAAATCTTTCTAGGATGTGCCCAGATGGAGAAGTCCAGCCAAACAGGGACACAGCATGTGCCTCATAAACTTTCCCTTTTTCTTAATAATGACTTCTTCTAAACACGTGGTCTTAACTATGCGGACCAACCAGCGAAATTGCAAATACAGAAAATAAACATCAGAGATCCCTTTAAAGGATAATTTAAAACACAAGTAAATTCCCAGAGGGTTAGCAGCAAAATTGAAATAGTCAGAGGACCAGAGATATGTGTGTGTGTGGGGTGGGCAGAGATGAATTAGTGGCTGTTGCCCTCGGGGTCCTGGGAGCACACAAGGCTTCCAGATTTGGAGTGGCCAAAGTAAGGGACTTGCACTGATTCCCCCTGGGCCCTTGGTGTGGTCCTGGCCGCCTTGGTCAGAAACCTCTCGATCATAAAGCCAGGGTACCTGTAGGATAACTGGGCTTGAGCTTTGGGGCCCTGCGCCGAGTTTTGTATGGTGACTGTGAAATCTTCTGAAAGAAGGCTCCCCAAATGGTGCTATGTTTCAGGACCCACAAAACATAGATCCACTCCCACCCCCGTTGTCAAGTCGAGAAGCTCAGTTAAACCAACTCGAGGGGCTCATCTCTCGTGGGGTCTTTATTCTGTGTCCCCCCCGCCATTCCTCCCTCCCTCTGCACCCCTGTCCTGCCGCTCTGGCCTCCCCGGCCACCATGCGATCCTGGCCTGGGCTGGCCTGTGGGCTACACTGGTGGGAAGTTCGGCTTCTACTCTGCAGGTACTTTCAAAGCAAACCCCTGCAGGCAAATAACTGACGCCTGTCCGTAGGCTTCGATTCCAGATTCCTCAGAGAGGGGCCGACAGTCCAGCCCTGGCCACTGGTCACCCGGATCCCATCAGCTGAGACTGGGCGGCAGGGGCCTGTCCTGGGGGAGGGGCGCCTATCTTGGGGGAGGGAAGGCGATGTCTCTAAGGAGGAGCCGGTGGGTTGGCAGGAATGTCACGTCTACCGTATCTAAAAAGGAAGTTGACTCAGCGTACTGAATCTGCTTAGGACACACTGATGGCTGGATGAGGAAGCCCAGTAGCGCGTGGCCGGCTTTCTCCCTGTTATTCACCTCCGCTTTCCTGCAGTCTCTCTGTTTAGATTTTTAATCATTTTCCAGACTCTCAGCAAACAGCTTTCAAAAAACGTTTGTGCTAATTTGCAGAGTATCTCATGAGCTCGTTCCAGTGTTAGAGCAGCCTTCCAGCAACTCTGTTACACTAGGGAAAAACTCAACCGATGCCTTTTTATATCTAAAGATAGTAACACTTGTTTGTTTTTCTCTCAGCGAAATACCTTTGCCCTGTTATTCATAGGCACACAGCCAAAAAAGAGAAATGGTGTTATTTTCTGGAGAACACAGGCTGAAAAACTGCACGTGGCTTACGGCAGCTCATGGACTCACTTGATTTTGTGTGTGTGAACACACTCTATCATGTGTCATGTGCAGAGAATGCATTTCTCAGCAAGCAGGCGTGTCTGAAATGTGGTGGATGGGGATATAGCACAGGCACAATCCCACACTTCTAGAAAAATCAGCCTTTCCTGGTCTCTCTGTGTGCACGCCCGTATTGTTTACCCACAGAGAGACTACAGGTTTTCCAGCCCCTCCTTTATATATTAATCCTTACAAAAAAGTCACCAGAGAGCTCAACACAAACCGGGTCAAACAAGTCTGTCCTCAGGAGGCGAGACTTGTCAGCCTAACACCAAAAGTCATACCCTCTTTAGAAATAAATATTTCTTTGTGTTTTCTCAATAATGCAGTTCCTGCAACTTACATTTGTAGATTCCTGTTTTTGCATATGACTGCACAATATTTTTCTCGTTAAACCCAACGCATTTTATTAAAAAGACTCTAAAGGACTTAGGGGAGGGCAAATTTCTCCTCTAAGACAGCCATCTGCACAACCATTCTGAGAACCAATAAAAACTAATATTTGGGGCTTCCCTGGTGGCGCAGTGGTTAAGAATCCGCCTGCCAATGCAGGGGACACGGGTTCAATCCCTGGTCCGGGAAGATCCCACATGCCATGGAGCAACTAAGCCCGTGTGCCACAACTACTGAGCCTGCGCTCTAGAGCCTGTGAGCCACAACTGCTGAGCCCGCATGCTCCACCTGCCGAAGCCCACGTGCCTGGAGCCCGTGTTCCGCAACAGGGGAGGCCACTGCAGTGAGAGGCCCGTGCGCCGCGGCAAAGAGTAGCCCCCATTCGCCGCAACTAGAGAAAGCCCGCGCACAGCAACGAAGACCCAATGCAGCCAAAAATAAATAAATTAAATTAAAATTAAAAATTAAAAAAAAAAACTAATATTTGAAAATAGCTCAATGGTAGGTAAGGTGGACTAGGTACACCCAAAGAAGACTGGTTAAATTCTATCTGGGGGCTTCCCTGGTGGCGCAGTGGTTGAGAGTCCGCCTGCCGATGCAGGGGACGCGGGTTCGTGCCCCAGTCCGGGAAGGTCCCACATGCCGTGGAGCGGCTGGGCCTGTGAGCCATGGCCGCTGAGCCTGCGCGTCCCTGTGAGCCATGGCCGCTGAGCCTGCGCGTCCGGAGCCTGTGCTCAGCAATGGGAGAGGCAACAACAGTGAGAGGCCCGTGTACGGCAAAAAAAAAAAAAAAAAAAAAAAAAAATTCTATCTGAACAACAAAGCAGGCCATTAGTTTCATCAGATACAGGTATTTCTGTAACAAATACTTCTTTAAGGTATTATTTTTTTAAATTTTGTTAGGGTGTTTTGTTGATTCAAAAATTAAATTTCTTTCAAACTATGGCTGAATATGGTAGTGTAAAAATTACAGCTGGAAATATCAGATATTTACATTCATATTGCACAAACATAAGCATTGTGTGTTGTAAGTGTAAAGTGTGAATTTCTTTTGATCACCACTTTCTCCTACCAGGGGACTGACTGTTTCTCTGTCTACTGCAGAGGGATTGCACCCTCAATAAAACACTCAGATATCAAACGTGGGTCCACACGCTGCTGCCCAGGTGCATAAATGCTTGTATCTCAACATACCGCTCTCATCCCACATGCTTTATTGTTTTTGATTTTCCAGTTTTTCTGCTTGAGTTTTTTTTTTTTTTTTTATGGGGTAAAATTGCTTTACAATCTTGTGTTAGGTTCTGCTGTACAATGAAGTGAATCAGCTATATGTGTACAAATATCCCCTCCCTCTTAGACCTCCCTCCCACCCACCACCACACCCATCTAGGTCATCATAGAGCACCGAGCTGATCTCCCTGTGCTATACAGCAGCTTCCCACTAGCTATCAGTTTTACACATGGTAGTGTATTTACATCAATCCTAATCTTCCAATTCATCCCACCCTCCCCTTCCCCACCTGTGTCCACATGTCCATTCTCTACGTCTATGTCTCCATTCCTGCCCTACAAATAGGTTCATCTGTACCATTTTTCCAGATTCCACATATATGCATTAGCATATGATTTTTGTTTTTCTCTTTCTGGCTTACTTCACACTGTGTGGAGTCTACTGTGTGGACCCTAGGTCCATCCACACCTCTACAAATGACCTAATTTCGTTCCTTTTTTATGGCTGAGCAATATTCCATTGTATATATGTGCCACATGTTCCTTATCCATTCATCTGTTGATGGGCATTTAGGTTGCTTCCATGACCTGGCTATTGTAAACAGTGCTGCAGTGAACATTGGGGTACATGTGTCTTTTTGAATTATGGTTTTCTCAGGGTATATGCCCAGTAGTGAGATTGCTGGGTCGTATGATAGTTCTGTTTTTAGTTTTTTAAGGAACCTCCATACTGTTCTCCACAGTGGCTGTATCAATTTACATTTCACCAACAGTGCAAAAGAGTACCCTTTTCTCCACACCCTCTCCAGCATTTATTGTTTGTAAATTTTTGATGATGGCCATTCCAACGGGGTGTGAGGTGATACCTCATTGTAGTTTTGATTTGCATATCTAATAATTAGTGATGTTGAGCATCTCTTCATGTGCCTCTTGGCCATCTGTATGTCATCTTTGGTGAAATGTTTATTTAGGTCTTCTGCCCATTTTTTAATTTGGTTTCTTGTTTTTTTGATATTGAGCTCCATGAGTTGTTTGTATATTTTGGAGATTACTCCTTTGTGCATTGCTTCATTTGCACATATTTTCTCCCATTCTGAGGCCTGCTTTTTGTCTTGTTTACAGTTTCCTTTGCGTGCAAAAGCTTTTAATTTTAATTAGGTCCCATTGCTTTATTTTTATTTTCATTACTCTAGGAGGTGGGTCAAAAAAGATCTTGTGGTGTTTTATGTCAAAGAGTGTTTTTCCTATGTTTTCCTCTAAGAGTTTTATAGTGTCTGGTCTTACATTTAGGCCTTAACCCATTTTCAGTTTATTTTTGTGTATGGTGTTAGGTAGTGATCTAATTTCATTCTTTTACAAGTAGCTGTCCAGTTTTCCCAGCACCACTTATTGAAGAGATTGTCTTTTCTTCATTGTATGTTCTTGCTTCCTTTGTCATAATTTAGTGGACCATATGTGTGTGGGTTTATCTCTGGGCTTTCTATCCTGTTCCATTGATCTATATTTCTGTTTTGTGCCAGTACCATACTGTCTTGATTACTGTAGCTTTGTAGCATAATTTGAAGTCAGGTTGTCTGATTCCTCCAGCTCCGTTTTTCTTTCTCAAGATTGCTTTGGCTAATCAGGGTCTTTTGTGTTTCCATACAAATTGTAAAATATTTTGTTCAAATTCTGTGAAGAATGCCATTGTTAGTTTGATAGGGATTGCATTGAATCTGTAGATGTCTTTGGGTAATATAGTCATTTTCACAATATTGATTCTTCCAATCCAAGAACATGGTACATCTCTCCATCTGTTTATGTCATCTTTGATTTCTGTCACCAGTGTTCTGTAGTTTTCTGAGTACAAGTATTTTGCTTCCTTAGGTAGGTTTGTTCCTAAGTATTTTGTTCTTTTTTCTGCGATGGTAAATGGGATTGATTCTTTAATTTCTCTTTATGATTTTTTGTTGTTGTATAGGAATGCCAGAGATTTCTGTGCATTAATTTTGTATCCTGCAACCTTACCAAATTCATTGATTAGTTCTAGTAGTTTTCTGGTGGCATGTATAGCATCATGTCATCTGAAAACAGTGACAGTTTTATTGTCTTTTCCAATTTGGATTCCTTTTATTTCTTTTCCTTTACTGATTGCAATGGCTAGGACTTCCAAAACTGTTGAATAAGTGTGGCGAGAGTGGACATCCTTGTCTTGTTCCTGATCTTAGAGGAAATGCTTCCAGTTTTTCACCATTGAGTATGATATTTGCTGTGGGTTTGTCATATATGACCTTTATTATGTTGAGGTAGCTTCCCTCTATACCCATTTTCTGGAGAGTTTTTATCATAAATGGGTGTTGAATTTTGTCAAAAGCTTTTTCTGCATCTATTGAGACGATCATATGGTTCTTATTCCTTAATTTGTTAATATGGCGTATCACATTGATTGATTTGCACATATTGAAGAATCATTGCATTCCTGGGATAAATCCCACTTGATCGTGGTGTGTGATCCTTTCAATGTGTTGTTGGATTCTGTTTGCTACTATTTTGTTGAGGATTTTTGCATCTATGTTCATCAGTGATATTGGCCTCTAGTTTGTTTTTCTTTTTGTGACAACTTTGTCTGATTTTGGTATCAGGGTGATGGTGGCCTCATAGAATGAGTTTGGGAGTGTTCTTCCCTCTGCAATTTTTTGCAAGAGTTTGAGAAGGATCGGTGTTAACTATTCTCTAAATGTTTGATAGTGTTCACCTGTGAAGCCATCTGATCCTGACTTTTGTTTGTTGAAACTTTTTTTTTTTTAAACACCTTTATTGGGGTATAATCGCTTTACAATGGTGTGTTAGTTTCTGCTTTATAACAAAGTGAATCAGTTATACATATATATATGTTCCCGTATCTCTTCCCTCTTGCATCTCCCTCCCTCCTACCCTCCCTATCCCACTCCTCCAGGTGGTCACAAGGCACCGAGCTGATCTCCCTGTGCTATGCGACTGCTTCCCACTAGCTATCTACCTTACGTTTGGTAGTGTATATATGTCCATGCCTCTCTCTCATTTTGTCACAGCTCACCCTTCCCCCTCCCCATATCCTCAAGTCCATTCTCTAGTAGGTCTGTGTCTTTATTCCTGTCTTACCCCTAGGTTCTTCGTGACATTTTTTTTTCCTTAAATTCCATATATATGTGTTAGCATACTGTATTTGTCTTTCTCTTTCTGACTTACTTCACTCTGTATGACAGGCTCTAGGTCTATCCACCTCATTACAAATAGCTCAATTTCGTTTCTTTTTACGGCTGAGTAATATTCCATTGTATATATGTGCCACATCTTCTTTATCCATTCATCCGATGATGGACACTTAGATTGTTTCCATCTCCAGGCTATTGTAAATAGAGCTGGAATGAATATTTTGGTACATGACTCTTTTTGAATTATGGTTTTCTCAAGGTATATGCCCAGTAGTGGGATTGCTGGGTCATATGGTAGTTCTATTTGTAGTTTTTTAAGGAACCTCCATACTGTTCTCCATAGTGGCTGTACCAATTCACATTCCCACCAGCAGTGCAAGAGTGTTCCCTTTTCTCCACACCCTCTCCAGCATTTATTTTTTGTAGATTTTTTGATGATGGCCATTCTGACTGGTGTGAGATGATATCTCATTGTAGTTTTGATTTGCATTTCTCAAATGATTAATGATGTTGGGCATTCTTTCATGTGTTTGTTGGCAGTCTGTATATCTTCTTTGGAGGAATGTCTATTTAGGTCTTCTGCCCATTTTTGGATTGGGTTGTTTGTTTTTTTGTTATGGAGCTGCATGTGCTGCTTGTAAATTTTGGAAATGAATCCTTTGTCAGTTGCTTCATTTGCAAATATTTTCTCCCATTCTGTGGGTTGTCTTTTGGTCTTATTTATGGTTTCCTTTGCTGTGCAAAAGCTTTGAAGTTTCATTAGGTCCCATTTGTTTATTTTTGTTTTTATTTCCATTTCTCTAGGAGGTGGGTCAAAAAGGATGTTGCTGTGATTTATGTCATAGAGTGTTCTGCCTATGTTTTCCTCTAAGAATTTGATAGTTTCTGGCCTTACATTTAGGTCTTTAATCCATTTTGAGCTTATTTTTGTGTATGGTGTTAGGGAGTGATCTAATCTCATACTTTTACATGTACCTGTCCACATTTTTAATTACAGTTTCAATTTCATTACTTGTGATAGGTCTGTTTATATTTTCTAATTCTTCCTGGTTCAGTCTTGGAAAATTGTACCTTTCCAAGAATTTGTCCATTTCTTCGTCATTGTCCATTGTATTGGCATATAGTTGTTTGTAGTAATCTCTTATACTCCTTTGTATTTCTGTGGTGTCAGTTGTGATTTCTCCTTTTTCATCTCTAATTTTATAGATTTGCATCCTGTCCTGTTTTTTCTTGATTAGTCTGGCTAAGTGTTTATCAATTTTGTTTATCTTCTCAAAGAACCAACTTTTAGTTTTATTGATCTTTGCTATCGTTTTCTTCATTTCTATTTCATTTATTTCTCCTCTGATCTTTGATTTCTTTCTTTCTACTGACTTTGTTTTCTTTTTTCTTCTTTCTCTAGTTGCTTTAGGTGTAAGGTTGGATTCTTTATTTGAGATTTTTCTTGTTTGTTGAGGTGAGATTGAATTGCTATAGAACTCTTTTGATGTGTCCCATAGGTTGTGGGTTGTCGTGTTTTCCCTCTTAGAACTGCTTTTGCTGTGTCCCATAGGTTGTGGGTTGTCGTGTTTTTTTGTTTGTTTGTTTGTTTTGGTACGCGGGCCTCTCACTGTTGTGGCCTCTCCCGTTGCAGAGCAGAGGCTCCGGACACGCAGGTTCAGCAGCCGTGGCTCACGGGCCCAGCTGCTCCGCGGCATGTGGGATTGACCAGGCCTCGAACCCATGTTCCCTGCATCAGCAGGCAGACTCTCAACCACTGCGCCACTACAGAAGCCCGGGTTGTCGTGTTTTCATTGTCATTTGTTTCTATGTATTTTTGTCTTTGATTTCTTCAGTGATCTCTTGGTTATTTAGTAGTGCACTGTCTAGCCTCCATGTATTTGTGGTTTTTACAGTTTTTTTCCTGTAATTGATTTCCAATCTCATAGTGTTGTGGTCAGAAAAGATGCTTAATACGATTTCAATTTTCTTAAATTTTCCAGGGCTTGATTTGTGACCCAAGATGTGATCTATCCTGGAGAATGTTCCATGTGCACTTGAGAAGAAAGTGTATTCTGCCACTTTTGGGTGGAATGTCCTATAAATATCAATTAGATCTATCTGGTCTATTGTGTCATTTAAAGCTTGTGTTTCCTTATTTATTTTCTGTTTGGATGATCTGTCCATTGGTGTAAGTGGGGTGTTAAAGTCACCTACTATTATTGTGTTACTGTCAATTCCCCTTTTCATGGTTGTTAGCATTTGCCTTGTGTATTGAGGTGCTCCTATGTTGGGTGCATAAACATTTATAATTGTTATATCTTCTTTTTGGATTAATCCCTTGATCATTATGTAGTGCCCTTCCCTATCTCTTGCAATAGTCTTTATTTTAAAGTCCATTTTATCTGATATGAGTATTGCTACTCCATCTTTCGATTTCCATTTGCATGGAATATCTTTTTCCATCCCTTCACTTTCAGTCTGTATGTGTCCCTAGGGCTGAAGTGTGTCTCTTTTTATATGGGTGTTTCTGTATCCAGTCAGTCAGTCTGTGTCTTTTGGTTGGAGCATTTAATCCATTTACATTCAAGGTTATTATTGATATGTATTTTCCTATTACCATTTTCTTAATTGTTTTGGGTTTGTTTTTGTGGGTCTTTTCTTCTCATGTTTCCCACCTAGAGAAGTTCCTTTAGCATTTGTTGTAAAGCTGGTTTGGTGATGCTGAATTCTCTTAGCTTTTCCTTTTCTGTAAAGCTTTTGAGTTCTTTGTTGAATCTGAATGAGATCCTTGCTGGGTAGAGTAATCTTGGTTGTAGATTTTTCTCTTTCATCACGTTAAATATGTCCTACCAATCCCTTCTGGCTTGCAGAGTTTCTGCTGAAAAGTCTGCTAATAACCTTATGGGGATTCCTTTGTATGTTATTTTTTGCTTTTCCCTTGCTGATTTTAATATTTTTCTTTGAATTTAATTTTTGTTAGTTTGATTAGTATGTGTCTTGGTGTGTTTCTCCTGGGGTTTATCTTGTATGGGACTCTCTGTGCTTCCCGACTTGAGTAACTGATTCCTTTCCCATGTTAGGGAAGTTTCCCACTATAATCTCTTCAAATATTTTCTCAGACCCTTTGTTTTTCTCTTCTTCTTCTGGGACCCCTATAATTCAAATGTTGGTGCATTGAATGTTGTCCCAGTGGTCTCTGAGATTGTCTTCAATTCTTTTCATTCTTTTTTCTTTATTCTGCTTCTCGGCAGTTATTTCTGGCATTCTCTCTTCCAGCTCACTTATTCGTTCTTCTGCCTCAGTTATTCTGTTATTGACTCCTTCTCGTGTATTTTTCATTTCAGTTATTGTGTTGTTCATCTCTGTTTGTTCTTTAGTTCTTTTAGACCTCTGTTAAACATTTCTTGTATTTTCTCAATCTGTGCCTCCATTCTATTTCTGAGATTCTGGATCATCTTTACTATCATTACTCTGAATTCTTTTTCTGGTAGGTTGCCTATTTCCTCTTCATTTATTTGCTCTTGTAGGTTTTTACCTGCTCCTTCATCTGTGACATATTTTTTTGTTGTCTCATTTTCTTTTTTGATGGGTGGGATTGTGCTTCTGTCTTACTTGTTCTTAGGTCTGAGGCTTCCAGCACTGGAGTTTGTAGGCTGTTGGGTAGAGCTGGGTCTTGGTGCCGAGATGAGGACCTCTGGGAGACCTCACTCTGATGAATATTTCCTGTGGTTTGAGGTTCTCTGTCAGTCCAGTGTTTCAGACTCGGAGCTCCCACCGCAGGACCTCTGGCCCAACTCCTGGCTTGTGAACCAAGATCCCGCAAGCTGTACGGCATGGCAAAAAAAAGAAAAAAGGAGCAGATCTATAACAAAGAGTAAAAAATAAAATAAGATTAGAAAACTAACAGATATGTTAGAAAGAATAACAAAAATATATATAGATGAAACAATAACTGGAAGGTAAAACAGAACCACAAATAAAAAAAGAGGAGAAAAAAAAAAAACCCAGAAAAGACGTTGGCTGTGGGGTGTGGGGCTTAGGCAGGGGCTGGGTTTAGGCAGTGGGCGGGGCCTATGCTTAGGACCAACTGGTCCAGAAAAGGCCCTGGGGAGTGGGGGGTGGGGCTTAGGCTCAGGGGAAGGGGCCCAGGAGTGCCTCTGGCCTTGGAGGATGAGGACCAGGTCCAGGACCCCAGCAGGCTCACTGGGCCCAAAGGGCAGGGGAAAACGCTAGGCTCGTTGCCCCTTATCCTCTGATTCCAGAGGGCCCCTCCCTGTTGGCCTCTCTTCTTCTTCCCCACTCCATGTTCCTAGGACCCACGCAGCCAGTGGGGGCCCCTGAAGGCAGGGTACCAGACCCGAAGCCCAGTAGGCTTCCCGGGGCCAAGTGGGTGGGGGAAACGCCTGCCGCACCTCCCCTGATCCTCTGATCCCTCTCCATCTACCTCTCCTCTTCTCTCCCCGCCTCCCTCTTACGCCCCTAGGACAAACGCAGCCCAGAGGGTCCTTGGAGAGTGAGGGACCTGGCCAGGGAGCCCTGCAGGCTTTCCGGGCCCCGATTGGGTTGGGAAATGCTAGGCACACTCCCCCCCGATCCTCCGAGCCCCCAAGGGTCCCTCCAGGCATGGGAAACCTTCCCCCCTCCCAGCCCCTTTGGGAGGCGCCAGTCCTATCCAGTCTCCATTTCTCCTCCCCCCTCACTCCCCCCACGTCCTACCCAGTCCCTTGGGGGTTCCTTCCATCTCCTTGGGTGTCAAGGTCCCCCCACCAGTGTCCGCAGGCACCTTAGCTGAGGGGAGAGGCAAACGCTACATCCTCCCCCACCACCATGTTGCCTCTACCCCCCCATATGCTTTACTTTTACTTAACACTTTCCTTCTTCCTGTGCCCTTTACCTTGTACTTGAAACTGGCTTGTGGTGCAGTGCATGCTTTGGCCACATCTGTGTCCCACGAGGGCTGCTTCCAGGGCTGCCTGCCTCTCTGTGCTGCTTTCTATAATCAATAAGATATTAATAGACCATCAGTACTACTCAGGACACAAAGCTACTTAGTACACATATATAATAAACTACAAAGTACTGTCCTTGTAAGTATTATCCTAGTAGCTGTAGTAACTTAATGCCAATTCCAAAATACCAAACTCTTTCCCCGGAAGCAATGTTTGCTCACTAATAAAATCTAGGTCAGAACCTGACCATAATTAAGCCACTTGTCTTTCCTTTATCTGTTTTTTTTCTTTTCCTGAGGTGTCAGCCTGGTTATTTGCAAAATAACCTGATAGTCTCATAAGGTAACATTTATTAAACATAAAAATGTTGGCAGTAGCCAAAGCTTGAATGAATTTGACTTTAGGAAGCCATGCAGAATTATCTGAAAATACTATTTTCTATCAGTAATAACAACTGTACGTAAATTAGTTTCACACACACACAGGGTGCCAAACATTCTCATGACTTTTAGGCTTCATTAACTTAGAAATATAAATGCTACAAAGTTACAGAAAACATCTTTTGAAAGTTTAATTACTTAGGTTTCTTTTTCATTTATGTATTTTTATAAATTTTGAATAATAAGTTCTAGTTTTGATTTTTTTTTTTTTTTTCAGATGCTTGACACCTTCAGTCAGAGGATCTGATAGGTATTCCATGTAAATTTAAAAACCAGAATCCTAAGGGTCACACAGGGCTTTTCACTTCTGAACCAATATTTGAACATTGTTTCAATTAGCAGCTCATACAGTTTCTGCTATTTGGAGAACCACCCATGAGAAATATTTCATGCCTTTGATCCAGGAAACACTTGTTGAGAACGCTCTACCTTTACGGTCTCCGCTACATTACTTATATTCCTTTGTGTGACCCTTACAACATCTCTGGAGGTGGATATTGTAACCCCTTCTCTGTCGATGAGGAATCTGAAGGCTAAAGTAGGGAAGTGACTTTGCCTTGAAACCTACAAATTCTCTATGCAAACCTAACCTGAACCCCACTGGGTCTGACTCCAAGTTCTTTCATGCCATTGTGTTGTCACTCCTTTCTGTGTTGTCATTCAAGTGCAGGTTTGTCTACAAGTCATCGTGAAAAAGTATGCTGAAAGACAGTCTCGGCCAAAATACAGAAAATTAATAGGCAAACTGTCTCATAGATATAATCTCCCTCATCCACCATAATTAAAGGAATCAAGTGGAATTAGTGGATTCAATACAAAGTACTGACCCCGTCTCAGAGTCACACAATGGTCCTGTCACAACCCTACTCCGTGTAGGATTCAGTGCATGATCTCTTTGACAGGCTAATCCACATGCTGAGTTCTTTGGATCATAAGGGGTCCTGGACAGGATGTTTTCCCAACCAGAAAACCAGCACTACTGGGATGCCAGCTGGAGACATGACATGAAAACTTGGCCCCGATTCCAAAGCCAACAGTGTGTTGAAATTAGGACATATCATTTACTTGGTTCCTGGCTACAGCCTTCACAACTGACAACTGGAGATCACTAATACTTCTGCTCGTACAGAGCCTCATCCAGGAGGGTTCCAAGTCATCAGCTCAGTCTGTAGAAGTCATTTAACTCCTGATTTTAAGGAGCTTTTAGGTCCCCAGAATCTTTAAAGTGGGGCAATGGGGAAAGAAATACTGGTTTTCTGCAGAGAAGGGCTGCTGTACACAGCTCTTCTGTGTGTGCTAATGGAAACTGCACAGCACGTCCCTTTAAAGTGAAAGAACAAAACCCAGGGTTTCTAAACAGCATGGGAACCAAAGAAAAATTATGAATTAAATATTAAACCCAGCTCGCCCCTCCTTTAGACAGCTCCTGGTACCATATTGCCTGTGTCAACTTTCCTGGGAGATAAACATTTTATTGAACATATCAGTATCTCCTAGTATATTGAACACATTAAAATGTTAGCATATTGAACATATTAGTATATCTCGGGAGCTTTATATATGTATATATATTTAAATAATAAAGTCTTAATTACTTCTTCCAAAAGTGCTTCAAAATAGCTATTATTAACCCTGTTTCACAAATACAAATACTAGGATTCAGATATATTAGGTAATGTGGCCAGATGTCACACGGTATAAAATGACAGAACTATAAATATGTTTACAGCTTTGTTATGCCACCCCGGAATCTCCCTGTCATGCCCATTTCCCTTCCCGTCACCCTCTTTATTTCATGCATCTCCCTCTTGGGCCTCTTCTGTGAGGATCTTAGTCTGATCTCCAGGAAAAGCCCCAAAAGGTGATGCACATGTGTGTCAACAACTGGACACATAGGTCTGCCTCTGAACCACATTTTTGTCAGACTATTTAGGTAGTTCAACCATTGCCATGCATCCAACAATCAGTCGATGACTTTAAAAGCATGAAAACAGTTTCAGGATTCAGACAGCACTGTGATTTAATACACTGCCTACAGACCTTGAACTTCATGACCTCTATCATTAACACTTCAATACCACTAAATTAGAAGATCCTTTCTTAATATGGAAAACTACAAAAACCTCTTCATTTTTTCCATTTCCCCTTTTTCTGAATGAAATATATTCCCAAAAATACGTTTAATTTTTTTCTGTCTAGTCTTTTCTTTTGAAAACGCTATTTTTTACTTGAATGGTAAAAGGGGTCTTTTAACAATATTGCTGATCTAACTGGATATAACGTATAGAAAAGAATTAAACCATGACCCATACTACACCATACAGAAAAATTAACTTTACATGGATTACAGAATTAAATGTAAGAGCTAAAATTGTAAAGATTTCTTAGAACACAGAGTACTAACCATTTAAAAAATCAATAAATTGTATGTATCAAAATTGAAATATTTTCTTCAAAAAGATATTAAGAAAATGATAAGGAAGCCACAGACCAGAAGAAAATATTTGAAAGCATATATCTGATAAAGGACTTATAAATATTGTTAATGTTAAGGGACCTGCACATTAAAACCACAATGGATAACAATACACATATTCTTAAACAGATAAAATTTTTAAGACTAAAATACCAAACATTGGAGAGGATACAGAATGACTGTAAATCTCTTACAGTGTTAATGGGAGTGAAAATGATACAACCACCTTGGAGAACTATTTGGAGGAATCTCAAAAAAGTTTAAGCATACATCTACCCTATTACTCAGCAGTTCCATTCCTAAAAATTTAAATAAGAGAAATTAAAACATCTCTCTAGAAAGGGTGTCATAGCAGTTGTATTCATAATAGCTCAAAACTTGTATGTAACTTGTTGCTTTTCCCTTGCTGCTTTTCAGAACCTCTCTTTATTTAATTTTTGCCATCCTAATTACATTGTGTCTTGGTGTGGATCTCTTTGGGTTGATCCTGTTTGGGACGGTCTGTTCTTCCTGTACCTGGATGTCTGTTTCCTTTCATAGGTTAGGGAAATTTCCAGCTATTGTGTCTTCACATATGTTCTCTGCCCCCTTTTTCTTCTGTCTAGTCTTTATGAAATTATTCTAACCTGTTAAGCTCTGACAGTGTGACCACTGATATGAAGCACAGACTGCATATTATTTTAATAATTGATAAATATATGTGTGTACATGGACTTGAAGGAAGAGAGTTTGAAAATATGTACATAAATCAGTATTTGCTTTATGGAGGGAAATAAGCTGCTAAACCTTAACCTAATCAGATTTCTCACATGAAACCGGACGAGCTCTTGCTTTCTCAGAGTAACTCACAACTTTATATTCCTTTTTGAGAAATGATCTTAAGAAAATATAGCTTTGATTTTGTTCTGTTCGTTACTTATTTACCTTAGAATACTTGGTATTTAAAGGTCAGAGTCTCTCTTGCCAGCCTCTTCCAACTTGCTGCCATCTTAGGCTGATTTCAGAGAAACAGAGAACATTGTAGAACAAGAGGAATTAGAACCCCACTCCACTCCATTTTGGTGAAACCAACCTGCAGTCCTGTTGTGTTTGGTTTATAGTGCACTTGAAGAAAAATACAGATAAATGGAAGCATGTTCCAAACAAAGCCAACAGTGAGGTGAAGGGATTTGAAACATTTGTGAAGAGGAATAATTAAAGGAAGTAGAGATGTTTAACCCAAAGAAGAGAAGTTGCAGAGCAAATAGAATAGCTGTTTCCCAGTAATTGGAGAATTCTTGTATGAAAGAGCCATTTTTATTTATTTATTTATTTATTTATTTATTTATTTATTTATTTGTGGTAGGTGGGCCTCTCACCGCTGTGGCCTCTCCTGTTGCAGAGCACAGGCTCCGGACGCGCAGGCTCAGCAGCCATGGCTCATGGGCCCAGCCGCTCTGTGGCATGTGGGATCTTCCCGGACCGGGGCACGAACCCGCGTCCCTTGCTTCGGCAGGCGGACTCTCAACCACTGCGCCACCAGGGAAGCCCCTATTTTTATTTTTTTTATTTTTTTTTTATATCTTTATTAAAGTATAATTGCTTTACAATGGTGTGTTAGTTTCTGCTTTATAACAAAGTGAATCAGTTATACATATGTTCCCCTATCTCTTCCCTAAAAGAGCCATTTAAACCTGTTATTTGAGACTCAAAGAGGCAGAACCTGGACCAATCCACAGACCACTGTGTAGCATTGCCTGGGCTTGTTTTACTCAAGGGCACCCAGCCAAGGGGTCAGGACTGAAATTCTGTCCACACTCATGGCTCAGCCCTATGGCCTGGATTAGGCTGTGGGATGCAGAGGTCTTTTTTGAAATTGGTGTGTCTGGAGAAGGAACTTCTTCCACTTTGCACAAAATCACTGTGTGTGTTATGTAGGCCCTGATTCCAAGTTCATATAATAAGAACACTTCTGTTAGTCATTGGTTTTCGTAAGATAAAATGTACTTCCTCAAAAACTAGTGCGTCCTCAGACCTCGCAGACTCTGTCAATTGAATGACCACTTAGTAGAAATTACGTTCTAGTTGAGATGCTGAGAGGTGCGTGCACCAAGGCCATCTGGGAAAGCCAGGACCTGAGCATCTCTTCCGACACTGGCAGTGGTTGTTGAGAGAGTGGGCCTCACTGCACAGGAGGGAACAGATTCAGGCAGGTGCCAGGCTGCATTCAGTGAGCCCTGTAAGAGGCAGCAGGTGGCATGCCCTGCACAGGTGACAGACAGCTGCAGCATGGTCCCCGGAGAGACAGGAGCCAGGAAGCTCCAGAGATACAGCCGAATGGATGTACATCAACATCAGAAAGATGACGTTTGGAGTTGGCATATCTCCCATAGAGCTTTCTAGTGCCGGTGAGGGTGTGGAGAAAAGGGAGCCCTTGTGCGTGGAACGTAAACTGGTGCAAACACTATGGAAAACAGTATGAAGGTTCCTCAGGAAATTAAAGCTAGGACTCCCGTAAGACCCAGCCATTCCACTTCTGGGCATATAGCCAGAGGAAATGAAATCAGAATCTTGAAGCAGTCTCTGTCCTCCTTCATTCATTGCCGCACTATTCACAATTGCCAAGACACGAAAACAACCTAAGTGTCTATCTACAGATCAACGGCTAGAGTAGATGTGGTAAGTGAATACAATGGACTATTACTCAGCCACACAAACAAGGAAATGCTGCCATTTACAACAGATGTATGAGCCTTGAGGGCGTTATACTAAGTGAAATGAGCCAGACAGAGAAAGACAGAAACTGCGTGATGGCACTTGTACGTGGGATCTGAAAAAGCTGAGCCCGTGGATGCAGAGTAGAACTGTGGTTTCTGCGGGTTGGGGGCTGGGGGATGAGGGCCGTGTTGGTCAAATGGCACAAACATCCAGCTGGGACGGGACAAAGTTATGGGATCTAATGTACAACACAGTGTGGTGTACTTGAAAGCCTCCAAGAGAGTAAATCATAAATATTTTCACCGTGACAACAATAACAGCAAGAGAATTACGTGAGATGAAGGATGAGTTTACTAACAAAGTAAATACATAAAATATAAAAATAAATTTTTAAATTAAAAACTGTACTAAGGTGGTGTTAGGACGGACATGGGGAGAGGGGAACAGCCCCCATTTCCTAAGAAAATGACAAAAATAGAGATTCAAGCACAAGAAACTGTGTCAGGAGCAAGTTTCTGGCCAGGACTTAGTCTCAGCTATAGGAAAATGCCCAGTTTAGCATTCGTACTCACAGTGGAACAGGATTTGTGATGGGGGAGCGTCAGGGACTCTTATCTGGAGTGGGAGCACCCTGGGGAGCCCAGGGACCAGGCCACCTGTGGGTAACTCAGGTGTGGGGTCACTGTCCAGTGACTGTAGGCTCTCCAGGTATTTCCCAGTCCTGAAGCCTTTTGATTCTGTAACAATATATGGACTCGCTTGCACTTCGTTTTTCCATTTTTGCAGGTACTTTAGGTAAATTCACGAGGGCCTTTTCTTCTGCAGGTTTCCTCTCTCATCTTTGACGAGCATACCACTTCTGAAGACAGAACCTTTTGGCACAGTCTTTTTGACAGTCATTTCAAGTTGTAAGATTTTTTAAAAAAAATATGGAGGGGGGTGATGTTTTCAAGTGGGCATAAGACGTGCATCCTTCACGATACCCTCCACAGGGTGAGTGAGGCCCAAGGTCAAGGTCAAGCTGGACATGGGCTCCATGTGCCTCCACACAGTTCAAGCGCCAGGGATGTGATGAGAATCAGGGAAGAATGCAGATGACTTTTGTGCAAAGAACTTGGCATTTCAAGAGGATGAGAATTTAATGGTTTGCCTTTAGGGCATGTCAAATGTTCCCTTGCCAAAATTGCTGCATTGAAAAGTCCACAGGGAGACCTTCAAGATGACGGAGGAGTAAGAGTTGGAGATCACCTTCCTCCCTACAAATACATCAGAAATACATCTACACGTGGAACAACTCCTACAGAACACCAACTGGATGCTGGCAGAAGACCTCAGACCTCCCAAAGGCAAGAAACTCCCCACGTACCTGGGTAGGGCAATAAAAACCAGAGACAAAGAATAGGGACGGGACCTGCACCAGTGGGAGGGAGCCGTGAAGGAGGAAAGGCTTCCACACACTAGGAGCCCCTTCGCAGGCGGAGACTGCGGGTGGCAGAGCGGGGGGAAGCTTCGGAGCCGCAGAGAAGAGCACAGCAACAGGGGTGCGGAGGGCAAAGCGGAGAGATTCCCGCACAGAGGATCAGTGCCGACTGGGCACTCACCAGCCCGAGAGGCTTGTCTGCTCACCTGCCGGGGCGGGCGGGGCTGGGAGCTGAGGCTCGGGCTTCTGTCGGAGCGCAGGGAGAGGACTGGGGTTGGCGGTGTGAGCACAGCCTGCAGGGGGTTAGTGCGCCACGGCTAGCCGGGAGGGAGTCCGGGGAAAAGTCTGGAGCTGCCAAACAGACAAGAGACCATTGTTGTGGGTGCGCAAGGAGAGGGGATTCAGAGCGCCGCCTAAACAATCTCCAGAGACGGGCGTGAGCCGCGTCGATCAGCGCAGACCTCAGAGACAGGCATGAGACGCTAAGGCTGCTACTGCCATCACCAAGAAGCCTGTGTGCGAGCACAGGTCACTCTCCACACCTCCCTCCGGGGAGCCTGTGCAGCCCGCCACTGCCAGGGTCCCGGGATCCAGGGACAATTTCCCCGGGAGAACGCACGGTGCACCTCAGGCTGGTGCAACGTCACGCCGGCCTCTGCCGCCGCAGGCCCGCCCCGCACTCCGTGCCCCTCCCTCCCCCCCGGCCTGAGTGAGCCAGAGCCCCAGAATCAGCGGCTTCTTTAACCCCGTCCTGTCTGAGGGAAGAACAGACGCCCTCTGGCGACCTACACTCAGAGGCGGGGCCAAATCCAAAGCTGAGCCCCGGGAGCTGTGCGAACAAAGAAGAGAAAGGGAAATCTCTCCAACAGCCTCAGGAGCAGCGGATTAAATCTCCACAATCATCGTGATGTACCCTTCTTCTGTGTAATACATGAATAGACAACGAATCATCCCAACATTCAGACAGTGGACTTTGGGGAAAATGATATACATATGTTTTTCCATTTTCTCTTTTGCTGTGTGGCTGACAGGGTCTTGGTTATCCGGCCGGGTGTCAGGCCTGTGCCTCTGAGGTGGGAGAGCCAAGTTCAGGACATTGGTCCACCCGAGACCTCCCAGCTCCACGTAATATCAAATGGCAGAAGCTCTCCCAGAGATCTCCATCTCAATGCTAAGACCCAGATCCACTCAATGACCAGCAAGTTCCAGTGCTGGACACCCTATGCCAAACAACTAGTAAGACTGGAACACAACCTCACCCATTAGCAGAGAGGCTGCCTAAAATCATAATAAGTCCACAGACACCCAAAAACACACCACCAGACTTGGACCTGCCCAACCAAAAAACAAGATCTAGCCTCATCCACCAGAACACAGGCACCACACCCCTCCACCAGGAAGCCTACACAACCCACTGAACTAAACTTAGCCACTAGGGGCAGACCCCAAAAAGAATGGGAACTACGCACCTGCAGCCTGTGAAAAGGAGACCCCAAACACAGTAAGATAAGCAAAATGAGAAGACAGAGAAACACACAGCAGATGAAGGAGCAAGATAAATACCCACCAGACCTAACAAATGAAGAGGAAATAGGCAGTCTACCTGAAAAAAATTCAGAGTAATGATAGTAAAGGTGATCCAAAATCTTGGAAATAGAATGGAGAAAATAAACATTTAACAAGGACCCAGAAGAACTAAAGAGCAAACAAACAATGATGAACAACACAATAAATGAAATCAAAAATTCTCTAGAAGGAATCAATAGCAGAATAACTGAGGCAGAAGAACGGATAAATGACCTGGAAGATAAAATAGTGGAAATAACTACTGCAGAGCAGAAAAAAGAAAAAATGAAAAGAATTGAGGACAGGCTCAGAGAACTCTGAGACAATATTGAACGTACCAACATACGAATTACAGGGGTCCCAGAAGAAGAAGAGAAAAAGAAAGGGACTGAGAAAACTTTGAAGACATTATAGTTGAAAACTTCCCTAATATGGGAAAGGAAATAGTTAACCAAGTCCAGGAAGCCCAGAGAGTCCCATACAGTATAAACCCAAGGAGAGGCACACCAAGACACGTATTAATCAAACTATCAAAAATTAAATACAAAGAAAAAATATTAAAAGCATCAAGAGAAAAACCACAAATAACATATAAGTGAATCCCCATAAGAATAACGGCTGATCTTTCAACAGAAACTCTACAAGCCAGAAGGGAGTGGGAGTACATATTTCAAGTGATGAAAGGGAAAAGCCTACAGCCAAGACTACTTTACTCAGCAAGGATCTCATTCAGATTCAACAGAGAAATTAGAAACTTTACACACAAGCAAAAGCTAAGAGAATTCAGCACCACCAGACCAGCTTTACAACAAATGCTAAAGGAAATTCTCTAGGCAAGAAACCCAAGAGAAGGGAAAGACCTACAATAACAAACCCAAAACAATTTAGAAAATGATAATAGGAACATACACATCGATAATTACCTCAAGTGCAAATGGATTAAATGCTCCAACCAAAAGACATAGACTGGCTGAATGGATACAAAAAGAAGACCATATATATGCTGTCTACAGGAGACTCACTTCAGACCTAGGGATACATACAGACTGAAAGTGAGGGGATGGAAAAAGATATTCCATGCAAATGGAAATCAAAAGAAAGCTAGAGTAACAATTCTCATATCAGACAAAATAGACTTTAAAATAAGGACTATTACAAAAGACGAAGAGGGACACTACAAAATGATCAAAGGATCAATCCACAAAGAAGATATAACAATTGTAAATATTTATGCACCCAACATAGGAGCACCTCAATACATAAGGCAAAAACTAACAGCCATAAATGGGGAAATCAACAATAACACAATCACAGTAGCATCCTGTGGGTTGCAGCAGAAGCAGTTCTAACAGGGAAGTTTATAGCAATACAACCCTACCTCAAGAAAAAAGAAATATCTCAAATAAACAACCTAACCGTAAACCTAAAGCAATTAGACAATTAAGAACAAAAAACCCCAAAGTTAGCAGAAGGAAAGAAATCATAAAGATCAGATCAGAAATAAATGAAAAAGAAATGAAGCAAACGATAGCAAAGATCAATATAACTAAAAGTTGGTTCTTTGAGAAGATAAACAAAATTGATAAACCATTAGCCAGACTCATCAAGAAAAAAAGGGAGAAGACTCAGATCAATAGACTTAGAAATGAAAAAGGAGAAGTAACAACTGACACTGCAGAAATACAAAGGATCATGAGAGGTTAATATAAGCAACTATATGCTAACAACATGGACCACCTGGAAGAAATGGACAAGTTCTTAGAAGAGCACAACGTTCTGAGACTGAACCAGGAAGAAATAGAGATTATAAACAGACCAATCACAAGCACTGAAATTGAGACTGTGATTAAAAATCTTCCAACAAACAAAAGCCCAGGACCAAATGGCTTCACAGGTGAATTCTATCAAACATTTAGAGAAGAGCTAAATCCTTCCTTCTCAAACTCTTCCAAAATATAGCAGAGGGAGGAACACTCCCTAACTCATTCTATGAGGCCACCATCACCCTGATACCGAAAACAGAAAAAGATGTCACAAAGAAAGAAAACTACAGGCCAGTGTCACTGATGAACATAGATGCAAAAATACTCAACAAAATACTAGAAAACAGAATCCAACAGCACATTAAAAGGATCATACACCATGATCAAGTGGGGTTTATCCCAGGGATGCAAGAATTCTTCAATATATGCAAATCAATCAATGTGATAAACCATATTAACAAATTGAGGAAAAACTGTATGATAATCTCAATAGATGCAGAAAAAGCTTTCGACAAAATTCAACATCCACTTATGACAAAAACCCTCCAGAAAGTAGGCATAGAGGTAGTTTACCTCAACGTAATAAAGACCATGTATGACAAACCCACAGCCAACATTGTTCTCAATGGGGAAAAACTGAAACCATTTCCTCTAAGATCAGGAACAAGACAAGGTTGTCCACTCTCACTACTATTATTCCACTTCGTTTTGGAAGTTTTACCTCAGCAATCAGGGAAGAAAAAGAAATAAAAGGAATCCAAATAGGAAAAGAAGAAGTAAAGCTGTCACTGTTTGCAGATGACATGATAGTATACAATCAGAATCCTAAAGATGCTACCAAAAAACTACTAGAGCTAATCAATGAATTTGGTAAATTAGCAGGATACAAAATTAATGCACAGAAATCTCTTGCATTCCTATACACTAATGATGAAAAATCTGAAAGAGAAATTAAAGAAACACTACCATTTACCATTGCAACAAAAAGAATAAAATACCTAGGAATAAACCTACCTAAGGAGGCAAAAGACCTGTATGCAGAAAACTATAAAACACTGCTGAAATTACCTAAAGATGATACAAACAGATGGAGAGATATACCCTGTTCTTGGATTGGAAGAATCAACATTGTGAAAATGACTATACTATCCAAAGGAATCTACAGATTCAATGCAAACCCTATCAAACTACCAATGGCATTTTTCAGAGAACTAGAACAAAAAATTTCACAATTTGTATGGAAACACAAAAGACCACGAAATACTATACAAAGGAATCTACAGATTCAATGCAATCCCTATCAAACTACCAATGGCATTTTTCACAGAACTAGAACAAAATAATTCACAATTTGGAAACACAAAAGAACCTGAATAGCCAAAGCAATTTTGGGAAAGAAAAACGGAGCTGGTGGAATCAGGCTCCCTGACTTCAGACTATCCTACAAAGCTACAGTATCGAAGACAGTATGGTACTGGCACAAAAACAGAAATACAGATCAATGGAACAGGATAGAAAGCCCAGAGATAAACCCACGCACATACAATCACCTTATCTTTGATAAAGGAGGCATGAGTATACAATGGAGAAAAGCCAGCCTCTTCAATAAGTGGTGCTGTGAAAACTGGACAGCTACATGTAAAAGAATGAAATTAGAACACTCCCTAACACCATACACAAAAGTAAACTCGAAATGGATTAAAGACCTAAATGTAAGGCCAGACACTATAAAATTCTTAGAGGAAAACATAGGCAAAACACTCTATGACATAAATCACAGCAAGATCCCTTTTGGCCCACCATGTAGAGAAATGGAAATAAAAACAAAAATAATCAAATGGGACCTAATGAAAATTAAAACCTTTTGCACAGCAAAGGAAACCATAAACAAGACGAAAAGACAACCCTCAGAATGTGAGAAAATATTTGCAAATGAAGCAACTGACAAAGGATTAATCTCCAAAATATACAAGCGGCTCATGCAGCTCAATTTCAAAAAAACAAAAAACCCAATCCAAAAATGGGCAGAAGACCTGAATAGATATTTCTCCAAAGAAGATATACAGATTGCCAACAAACACATGAAAGGATTCTCAACATAACTAATCATTAGAGAAATGTAAGTCAAAACTACAGTGAGGTGTCACCTCACACCAGTCAGAATGACCATCATCAAAAAATGTACAAACAATAAATGCTGGAGAGGGTGTGGATAAAAAGGAACCCTCTTGCAGTGTTGGTGGGAATGTAAATTGATATAGCCACTATGGAGAACATTATGGAGGTTCCTTAAAAAACTACAAATAGAACTACCATACCACCCAGCAATCCCACTACTGGGCATATACCCTGAGAAAACCATAATTCAAAAAGAGTCATGTACCACAGTGTTCATTGCAGCTCTATTTACAATAGCCAGGACATGGAAGCAACCTAAGTGTCCATCGAGAGATGGATGGATAAAGAAGATGTGGCACACATATACAATGGAATATTACTCAGCCATAAAAATAAACGAAATTGAGTTATTTGTAGTGAGGTGGGTGGACCTAGAGTCTGTCATACAGAGTGAAGTAAGTCAGAAAGAGAAAAGTAAATACCGTATGCTAACACATATATATGGAATCAAAATAATAATGGTTCTGAAGAACCTTGGGGCAGGACAGGAATAAAGACACAGGTGGAGAGAATGGACTTGAGGACACGGGGAGGGGGAAGGGTAAGCTGGGACGAAGTGAGAGAGTGGCATGGACATATCCACACTACCAAACGTAAAACAGATAGCTAGCGGGAAGCAGCCACATAGCACAGGGAGATCAGCTCGGTGCTTTGTGACCACCTAGAGGGGTGGGATAGGGAGGGTGGGAGAGAGATGCAAGAGGGAGGATATATGGGTATATATGTATATGTATAACTGATTCACTTTGTTATAAATCAGAAACTAACACATGATTGTAAAGCAATTATACTCTAATAAAGATGTTGAGAAAAAAAATAGTCCACAGCATCAAATTGGCCACATCAAAATTTCACCTGCACATGCTCCTTCTGGAAAGTACAACTATTTCTGAGTTGCTGTCATTTTGTTTATAACTTTCTAGACTACTTTTTTAAAAATGTTAAAATTTGGAATCCTGGTGTAATTATTACATTATAGAGTCAGGTAACTGGATTTCTGTTGTGACCACCATGACATCAGGATAAGCCCGCTACTCCCTGCTCATATGCTCTGGAAGCCTGGCAAAAAATATAATAAATTCCTCATTGTTTTTAAAATGCATCCAAATATTTATTAGACCAACTAATCATCATTTTATTGTCTCGAAAATATTATATTATTTCTCTGAATGCCCTTTTATCTAAGATGCAAGCAGGTGAAAATTTTATACCTGGGGGGAAAAGTTATACATTACACAAATAATCCAGTAATGCACACTTGTTGTGTATATCATCATAATGATTATGATTTATTTTATTTGTATTACACAGATTTTTTAAAGTCAAATACTCCACAGAAGAGGATGATGGTTATTTCTCTGCTGCTTCAATTTTCTCTTGTGTTTATTTTTCCTTTTCTATGTTAACCACTTGAGATCTATACTGTTGAAAAGAACAGATTTCCTAGTTTCCAAGTGGATGCCCTGAGAACTCACACACATCGGCCCCGGGTTGGTCTGCCTGCTGCCTTTACAAGCAGTCATAGCTACGGTCACTGAGGGTCTCCTGTACCAAGAGCAGCGTCCTAGGTACCCGACCCCTGTCTTCCTAATCATCACCACACATTTTAAAGAAAATTTATGGGTAATTTCAGTATGTATCACTTCTGTGGTTTAACGTCTAACTTTTTTGTTTGACCATGTAACATACTGATTATGGAAAACCTGGTAGGAAACTCTGGGCAACAAAGAGAGGTAGGTTCTTAACTTTTTCCTTTTTCTTCTATCCCCCTCTTTGTGGTATATTTACATCTGTATGTAGGAAAGAGTGTGAAGATATGGCCGCAGCTTCTTTGTCCTTTAACATGTTAAATAAACAAACGTGTGCTAGAACCAATCGCTAAAGAAGTAGCTACCCACTGAAGTTAAAGATTGATTTTACTTTGAGTATAATAACTCCCTTGTAGCAATAACAAGCTAAATTAAACAAACAATATTCTAAATTATACTTGCTATATTAATCCACAAAGAATGATATTTAACCTATATGTAAACCAAAAGCTACCTTGTTGGTTCACTAAATACAGAATAATAAAAGCTGGAAGAAAACCAAAGACACTGCCCTAAGTACCATGTAAGGTACTCTGGTTCTGTACTAAAGATGCCTCTTCCTTTTCCTCCCATTGCTCTGAATGTCTGCTCAAGAATACTTTCCGTCTAGCAGAGTCTGGGATTGGGCTGGCATTCATCTGCAGCCTCAGATTTTTTTTCTCAGACAGAGCCTTGAATTTAGTGCTCTAAGTGATAAGAATTTAACACAGCTGTTAGGAAGAAATTCAACAAGCTACAAGAAAACTCAGAAAGATAATTCATTTTGAGCCTTTTAGGAGAAATTTTACTCTCCTTCCTTCTGCCAAATAGGAAGTCCCCCCTAAAGGGTAAAAGACAAAACCAAAAATCAACCAAGAACAACAGCAAAGCAAAGAAACCTAGAACTCCAGGGAAGCATACAAGCTTCTAGACAAAGTTTCTTCAGTATTTTCAGCCCCATGTTGATTTTCTATAAATATTTGATGAATAGAAGAATGGTTGGGTAGATGGATGGGTGGATGGAGAGACAGGTGGATGGATGGACAGATGGAAAAGAAACTGATCATAATTAATGATCACTGAATGGCTTTATCCAAAATCATGACCTCAGGACCTCTCCCTTCCCTTTATTTCCTAAAAGAAATGTTCTCAGAAGAACTAACTGTGTCTTAGTCTACTGGGACGTGTGTTCTTATTAGCCTGTTACTAAAATCAAGTGCTGAGGTTTTAAAATTATTTCTTAAAGTTAGAACAGATTCAGGGTTATCTCTGTAATGATGTCACTCTTGCTTATTTGCATTCCAATATGATATTTGCCATGAGAGAGTGAGGAAGTCTGCTTTGTAGAAGTTGGACCCACAGGGTGTGTGACATCTGTGGACATTCTCTGTCTTGTGCGTCTCAGCAAAAACAAAATGTTAGGGGTTACTGCTCTGAAATAGCAATCATAACTGATGTTTATTGAGTTCTCTGTGCCAGCCAGTTTTCCAAGGGCTTAGCATGAATTATTTCACTTACGACTCTCGAGAACTTTCTTAGGCAGGTATTATTACCCCTATCTTACAGCCCAGTGTGGTTGAGTAACTAGACCAAGGTCACGCAGTTAGGAATTGGTAGAGTCACGACCTGAACCCAAGCTGTCCAGCACCAGAGCCTTTGCTTTTCTGGGCGGGGTCTGCATTCAAAGCTCCCCTAATGAAATGCTCTTCATTGCTACCATCTTGGGCAAGTATTCAAAGTGTGTATCATGTGACCAAAATTGAAAAAAAAAATCTTGAAATTGGTGTCCTTATTTTACATTAAATCATTTTGATATGGAATCAGTCATTCATTCATACCGGTTTTGGAAAGCCTATGTAATCCTTGTAGCCGACAAATAGCTGTTCTACTAAAACAAAATCGGAAAGATATGCATGACTCTTCTGCTTTAAGTCTCCAGAAATGACAGTACTCACGTTTTTCTTGAGACCCTTACATGCTTAGAGGAAGAATCTCCTTTCCTTTTAATCTAAACCTTCCTAGAACTAGTATAGCTTTCAACTTCTCTTCAAAGAGATCAGATTTTCATCCTCTCTGATAGTTTATATTCAGATAATTTTTCTATTCATCTTTTATCTCTGGCATTAATATTACTAAACCTAAAATAAAATGTACCAATTGGAGGTGATATTTAAATTTAATGGCGTTTCTGTTGTTGTTTGCTGCACTTACTTATTGGAACTTGTAAGTTACGCTCTTCAGCTCAGGCAATTTAGCAATGGTTGTAGTCCATGGTTCTCTGTTATATCCACCAGAAACATGATGTGCCCTCCCTAAAGTATAGCATCAATTTTGCAAAACAATCTCAAACTCCCCTAAAGAAAGCAGTTCCGCAGGTACCTGCACAATCTGGGTGAGACTTCATTTGACTCCATCAGAAATCTTATTCTAATACGATCTTCCAACTTTTTATGGACAGGACTAGAACAGAAATGCTTACCTGGTATTTCTGCTTCCAGATAGCAGATGTGATTTGTTACTGAGTAAGCAGCAGGCCCAGTGGCTTTAACTGGCTTAGAAAAGCCTAGCTGTTCTTTTGCCTTAATCACATTAGTAGTCATCTTGGTATTTAACTACATTCCCAAAGTATCTCAATAAGAGTAGTGTTTTTAGTATATTATGAATAATCTTAGACAGTGAGATGAGCTAAGGTCCATCCACCAGAAACAGTCTAAGTAGTCATTTTAACAGGCACACGTGTATATTTTGAAGTGCTTCCCCAAATTACGTACGTGTATATCCTTCACGAAACTCTGATGACGTCAGTGAGTATACTGATAGCACGAGGTGGGAGAAGACTGTACAAACCATGATACTCGGTGATGAACAGACTCTGAACATGTATATTTCGATTAAAGCTCCACATTTTACATGTGAGTAAACCTAAAACCAGCAGATATTATACTTAGTGTCTTAATTATCATATCACTGAAGCAGTAAAAATCATAGTTATTTAACCCAAATGAGAATGCGTCCTCCAACCTAGTAGGAGAAATATCTTAATAACATAAAACTTATGGTTACCGAAGCAGAAGGGGGGCAGATAAATTAGGAGTTCGGGATGAACACATGGAAACTACTATATATAAAATAGGTAAACAACACGAACCTACTATATAGCACAGGGAACTCTACTCAGTATTTTGTAATAACCTATAAGGGAAAAGAATCTGAAAAAGAATAGATATATATATACATATATATACATGTATACACACACACACACATATATATATATATGGACCAAATCACTGGGCTGTACACCTGAAACTAACACAACATTGTAAATCAACTATCCTTCAATTTAAAAATTCCTTAAAAATAACATAAAACATAATTCATCTTTGCTATATTCAGAAAAGAAAAATAAAGGAGGATCCTAGTTTTAGTTTTCTGGAAAATGGTATCATTAATTTAACCAAATTAGATAAGCTAAATACAGGTTTGACTGTTGTTGTTTTAGAAAAAATAATAAGTGAACACACTTATTCACCTGGAAGAATTCGATATCAACATCACATTGAGTATCTTTGACTAAGTAGAGTGATTG
Organism: Phocoena sinus; assembly: GCF_008692025.1. Taxonomy (NCBI): domain Eukaryota; kingdom Metazoa; phylum Chordata; class Mammalia; order Artiodactyla; family Phocoenidae; genus Phocoena; species Phocoena sinus. The sequence continues at coordinate 81,044,763 of NC_045774.1, read as the reverse complement.
TGTTGTATATAGAAATGGTGGGGAATATAATTCTGGGACTTAGTAATCATACGATGAGATTTTTCAGGGAAATGTATTTTTACTTCAATCACTAAAATAACCCAACTCAAGACAGAAAAGTATATCATTTCTCAAGTCTAATGGGAGTAAGTTAATGAGAAGAAAAAAGTTGACAGGCTTTTTGTCAAATGAATACTGTCATAAAAAATAGCCATCGTAATCATAATAGCTACCTCTGAGCGTCTGCCACAGACCAGACACTGTGATGGATCCTGCCTCGCCTCCCACTGAGGTCCGCTCATCCCCGCTGCAGACGCAGAAACTAAGTCTCATATACCACTTAGTGGGCAGAACACGAATTCAACCCCTAGCTGAATTCATAGCCCAGGTGCTTCATTAAGTTATATACTCTCCTGAAATATTTGTCTTTAAAAGTGTAGCAAAAAGGGGACTTCCCTGGTGGTCCAGTGGGTAAGACTCCATGCTTCCACTGCAGGGGGCTCGGGTTCGATACCTGGTTGGGGAACTAAGATCCCACATGCAGCAAGGCAGGGCCAAAAAAAATAAAATAAAAATACAAAAAGAAGTGTGTCAGTATCAAAACAAATAAGGATGTAAAATAGTTCTAGAGCAATCTTTAAAAAAAAAAAAGTTTACCAGAAGAAAACATCATATCATATTTGTGCAAAACGGAATCACAAATTTCTCAAAAACACATAGCAGGGCTTACAGTCAATTTGTATTTTCTTTAAATAGCGCTATGTATAGTTCTTCCAATAATGCTGCCATCTGTGAAAGTCCTGGGGGACATGGCACTGGAATTGCACATTCCCTTGACAGTCTTCACTGATGGAAAGTCCTTGTCCATTAGAGATGGTTTTCACGTTTAGAAGCAGCCTTGAAAGCTTTCAGAACCTTGTTTTATGCATAAGGTGGGAGATTAAGGCAGATACTACAACATTTGCACAGAAACTCTTTTACCAAAAGCCCATAGGACAATGTCAGTGTAGTGAAGGCACACACACACACACACACACACACACACACACACACACACACACCCCGCAATCCCCTGGTTTTGTTTTACACAGAATCTTTCAGATGCATCATGACTTCTCATCACAATGAATTTAATTGAGTATTTTACCCAATACTATGAATTCTCCATGAATGATGTCATCGATGTCACAGAAATACATCAACAACCATTTCACTTAGATTTTGGCAAATAAACTTTTCTCCTTGTTGGAGTTTCTACTGCAGACTTTTATGATTTATTTCCAGGTTTTATTGGAAACAACGTATTCCATAACCAACTATTATTCTCCTCAAATGCACATCATTTTGTCCACTTTACTTGAAAGAACACAACAAATCTCAGGTTGTTTGTTCAGATCAGTCACAATGTGTGAGACATTTTGGCAGAAACTTCATTCTTTTCTCTGTTTTTTTATTCAAATTTTGCTTCTTTCAGCCTTAAGTTGTTTTGTTTTAAATGCAAATGTTTTCTTTTATAATTTTAATTATTCAGTCATTATCTTCACAATTAATCTACTTAAATAGCCCAAGTCTCTGTCCAATTCACTATATTATTGGTCCCTTGGGTTCTTAGTGTAATATAACTTGAATCTTTACATTAGAGATATTTTAATTGAGAAAAATTAAAAACACAATGGATAGTAAAATAATTACCAACATAAATGCCACAAATAAATAAATATTAACATTTTGTTATGATCATCTTAGATTTTTTGAAAATTTAAATCTCACTAAAATTTGATGTCTGCTGTATTCCACTCTTCAGTTCACATTTTCATACGTTTTATTGCTCTCTATATGGTAATCCATATATAATACATGAAATTTTTAATTTTTCTTCACTTATAAAAATTACATCATAAGGTATATTATTTTCTATAACTTGCTTTATTCATTTAACCTAGTCAATTGCCTTTTTAATATCTTGTGGGGAAGTGGCTTTTGTACACAGACTTTAAATTAATATCCTGTTTAATAGAGTTAATTTTAAAGCCTAGCTTTTCATAAGATTACAAAGTAAATTTGTAAATCTATTTGCTAAATCCAGCAATTTTGTGAATAAATTAAAATACTAGCCTGTATTTGTTCCTGAATTAATATTCAATTTATTTATGCATTTGGTACAGTAAATATTTACAGAAAATTTAAGCAAACTGTCCTAAATGTTTTTAAATAAAACCACAAATATGATATAGCTGATTCTTTCTAGCACTTTAAAATATCCAGGAAGTCAGACTTTCAAATATTCATAAGGAATCCAAAGAAAAAAAATCTTCCCAAGCACTCAAATGTTGCTTATACATACAATAAATGTAAATGCATGGTTCTAAGAAGTCAGATTGCCTTGAGCATCTAAATATTGATCGTAAAGTTAAGTTAAAAATTCCTGAGTATTTCAATTAAAATCTCAAATCCTTTTTGTCAGATTCCTTTACATCAGCGGTCCCCAAACTTTTTGGCACCAGGAACCAATTTCGTGGAAGACAACTTTTCCACAGACCTGGGGAGGGTGGTGTGGTTCAGGTGGTAATGTGAGCAATGGGGAGCGGCAGATGAAGCTTCACTTGCTCACCTGCTGCTCACCTCCCGCTGTTCGGCCCGGCTCCTAACAGGCCACCAGCTGGTACCAGTCCGAGGCCAGGGGGTTGGGGACCCCTGCTTTACATGCTACCCTTTAAAAAGCAGCACAAATACACATTAACAAAGTGATTACAAGTTGTTACTACACTTGCACTGAATATAAAATTGATGCCGAATTTGGTTTCTTTTTTTTTTGGCCGTGTTGGGTCTTCATTGCTGCGTGTGGGCTTTTCTGTGGTTGCGGTGAGCAGGGGCTACTCTTCGTTGTGGCGCTCAGGCTTCTCACTGCGGTAGGCACGCAGTCTTCAGTAGTTGTGACACACAGACTCAGTAGTTACGGCTCATGAGCTGTAGAGTGCAGGCCCAATAGCTGTGGCTCACAGGCTTAGTTGCTCTGTGGCATGTGGGATCTTCCCAGATCAGGGCTTGAACCCCAGTCCCCTGCATTGGCAGGCGGATTCTTAACCACTGTGCCACCAGGAAAGCCCTGGTTTGTTTCTTTATCATCTGCATAATTTATTTGTCAAGGAAACAAAATGACCATCTCAAGGTGGCTATCTGGTTAGAGATTAAGTTTACAGATTGTACCAATAGAATTAGGACCTCAATATGTTTATAGATTTAGATTATTAGCCAGAAATTTGAGACCAAAACATAGGAACTTAAATGTTCCTTCTTATATGGTCCCACAGAGCCAGTGATTATTGGGATGGGGTCTGCTGCTAGGTGTCAATTGGCCTGTTACTGAGAAAAGCTTTCTCACAATGCATCCCATGGGCATTTCTTTTTTTTTTTTTTTTTTTCTGCAGTACGCAGGCCCCTCACTGCTGTGGCCTCTCCCGTTGCGGAGCACAGGCTCTGGACATGCAGGCTCAGTGGCCATGGCTCACAGGCCCAGCCGCTCCGCGGCATGTGGGATCTTCCCGGACCGGGGCACGAACCTACGTCCCCTGCATCAGCAGGCGGACTCTCAACCGCTGCGCCACCAGCGAAGCCCCCATGGGCATTTCTTAATGGTCACCCTTACCCATTTTTTTCTTAGCATCTCATACTCAACTTTTTGACAAAAGCTTCCTCCTTAATTTTTTACCCTCTGATTTTTCCTAGTGGGACCGATGAAAATAAAATACAATATACTTACATAGTTTCTGTTGATATACCTGTTTTCTGTAGACATTGTTGGAAACCCATAGATGCCTCTGTTTCTATATACTTATGTCTATTTTGAGTAATTATAAACTTGTGCCTTTATTTTCTTTTCTTGTCCTCTGATTGTCACAACCCCTGAAGGCACTTTCCTCCATAGTACTGTCTGCAGACATCTTTGAAAGCATTCTCACTCTCTGGTAAGAGCTACACATTTCAAGTACAACTTTATCTTCCCTACCCTGTCACAGGGAATCAATTCCTCTTCAAGGAGCCCTGGTTCCTTTTATGGAAAAAAGAGGCCAAAATCTGGGTATCAGGGGTGCACATCAGATTGTGATTTATGAGGACTGGAGGAAGACATGGTGGCATTTTAACAGAGCTGGCAGAGACCTTTTTTGAAGTTTATGTGAACTGCATGAAATTCATTTTACCTTTAAATTCAATTTTACTAAGGTCTGTTTAATATCTGTGTTCTGAGGTAAAATGCCTTGTCTCTTTTTTCCCTTTCATACTACCATTATTTCACCAGTTTGAAAATGTCGTATAAGCTATATCAGATTATATGATTAAGTTATGAGCATATCTAACCTTTGTCTAACTAGATGTGATTTGCTAGCTCCTGTATCAATCTCAGCTGCAACTGGGTCTTCTCTTTCTTTAGATAAAGCATTATTTTACAGTCTCTTTTGGATAAATATGTTTTTGAGGTCTTTCCATATATAGCTACACTATATGTATTTATACAGTATAAATAGATAGATATCTTACATACATAGTGGTTCCTAATATGACTATACCATTATTTATCCATGAGATTTAGTGTTTCTAATTTTTTCACTATTAGAGACAATGCTGTAAACAAATATTCTTAAACATGTCTCTGCTACCAGGTGCTGGAGTTTCTCTAAGGTCTGTATCTAGAAGTGTAATTATTAGGTTATTCACGCTTCACTTTTAACTTTACTAGATATTGATAAATTGCACTTCAAACTGGGTTGACAATTTTCACTTCCACCAGGGACATATAAGATTTTCAATTTCCTCTCATTCTTACCAACACTTGACGTTGTCAAATGTTTTAATTTTTTTCCACTTCTGATCACAGGAAATGGCTCTGCTTCCTTGTTTTGCTTCACTGCCTTGATTACAAGATTGAGCATCTTTACATAAGCATCATTAATTGCCATTCAGGCTTCCTGCTTAGGGAATTTCCTGTCCTCATCCTTACCCATTTCTCGTATTTATTTTTCTAAATGATGTTATGTATTCTAAATATTTACCACATTATATTTGCTAACATATATATGTTTCAGGTACTTTACTTTTAGCATTGTGATGTCTTTTATTGTAAAGAAGTTTCATATTTTGATATAGTGAATTCATTAATTTTTTATCATCTATGTTCTGTGTCTTATACAAAAAACCCTTTCTTTCTCTGATATAATAAGGATACTCTACATTTTCAAGTAATTTTATTTTGTTTTTATCTGCAAAGGAAGTTGTCCCAATACTCCCAATATCATCACTGTCCATTTTCCTGTTTTCCTTGCTAATTTGTAATGCCTCCTCATGATGTAACAAGATCCATGTGTGTACATACCTATGAGTAGGCTTCTGGGCTCTCTGTGCTTTTGTACAGATCTACTTTTTGTCTGTCCTTGTGCCCACCAATACTCTTGATTACTGTATATTTAAAACATCTGGTAAGGCAACCCTTCCCTCCTTTGTTTTCTTTTTTCTAGTAGTCTTGGCACTGGTACTCTTCTATAAGATAATTAAATCACTCTCTTAATCTACCCCCTCTCCAATAAAAACCACTTATAGTTTGCTTGGAAATTAACAAAATTTATTTTAAAATTTGAAAGAACTATTATCTGAATAATACTGTGTTTTCCTCTCCATGCATTTGACCTAACTTGCCATTCATTCTGGTCTCCTGAGAATAACAACAAATATCACAGACACCTGCATGTTTTGTTATATTTATGCCTGGAAACTTAAATGTTTTGTTGCCATAGTGTCTTTTTTCTATTTCATTTTGTATTTAGCTATTGCTGCTGAATAGAAACACTACTAGTTTTTATATATTGGTCTTATATCCTGCCACCTTGCTGAATTTCCTAATTAGCTTTAATAGATAGTTTTATATTATCTTGGACTTATTGTTTATAGATGATCAAATCCATCAGTCATGTCAACTTTTTTCTCTACCTTTCCAACTCAATTTCTTGCCTTATTGCTTTGGCTACCACCTCCAGTACAATGTTAAATGGTAGGATTAATAGCATTCAAAGGGCAAATGACAAGAACAAAACAAAAAAATGGTTTGATTCAAGGTTAATGGAACAGAAAGGAATTAAGGAATTAAATATTATATTTGAAACTATTGATTGTGGTAATCCAGTTTGATGGTAATGATGATGATAATGATGATGGTAATGATGATAACCAACAATTAATGAGTGAGTGTTACTACATCTCAAACACTGCTAAATATTTTGTGTTTGCATCATATTCAATCATTAGGAAAACATATGAGGAAGGTAACTGTTATTATCACCATCTTAGGGGTGCAAACAATGGGTCCTAGAGAAGTTTAGTGACTTGCTCATGGTGGGACAGCTAGGGATTGGTGGATACAGGACACAAATCCAGGCTTAGAATCCTCAACACCAGACCATCAGCTAATTTCTTTAGTTCTAAGAAGGACAGGAATAGAGGTAATGGACAACTCCAGCATAAATCACTTTAAAATCATTTTCACTCCTTTCTTGGGTTTGTTTCTGATTATTTTCTCTGGTTTAAAAAACAGGATCGAAACCGATGTTCCTTAGATTTCACTCGACAAATAATTCTTGAGCATCAATTATGTGCTAAGCATGAGAAGACATTCAAAAACAGCTAAAAACCCAATTTCCTCAATGAGATATCAGTATACTGAAGCAGATAAATGAGGATGAAACTAACCATAATTTCAGGCAGAATAAAAGAATTGTTACAAATAAAAATGTAAGCAAAATGCTACTTGGGATAAAAGCCAGGAATAAATTCAGTTACCTTTAAGACACATTCCAGCTGGTGATTCTGCAATTCATTCTTTACTTTTCAGCTTTTTGATTGTATGGTCACTGATAAAAGAGGGAAAAGGATAGAGACAGGTGAATTTCTATGGAGGCTTGCCCATGCATTTAATATTTTTAATGAAGAGAATAGGAAAATAAAAGACAGTATACCATCCCACTAAGTAATACTTTTATAAAATATATGATTGCCACTTCAAAAGCCAAAATATCCCAATTTAAATTTTAAAAGTCCAGCACTAGTACAGATATATTTAATCTCTGAATTTTAGTCCTACTGTACAGAGAGAGTTTCATGTTAGAAGTGGATGTGGGTGGTTCTAAAGTTCATTTGCATAATTATTACTAATGCAGAGCAGTGCACAGGCAGTAACTAGGACATACTCTTTTTCAAGAGGCCTGAATTTGCACAAGGAAATCTTTGGTGAACTTCTTTTAAATACATAGGACATCATAAAAATAAAGAAAAATGCTGTCAGAGGTTGTGGAGTGAAATGAGAGAATCCATCAGTAATGTCTTCAAGGAAAGCAAAAGGCACTGATACTGCATAAAGTTGTTAAAAGAATCAGATTTAAATACTCAGAAATGTTGATACTTTTCACTTGGCTTTTCTTTAACTTTCAGGTATTCATGTTTCTAAAGACCAGTACTTTTAAAATTCACTTTTGACAGTATTGGAGTAATCGTGCATATTGGGCATATTCCTATTATTCTTTTCTTCTCTCTTCAGCACACACTGCACATATTCTAGGGATGGTTTAACTCATTTCTCTGCATTCTGTTGGTTTTACGTTGATTGTGAGATGTTTTTCTGAAGGATTGAGAGAAGCCTGACAACAGCCTATGCATCATTGTAGGAGCTATATGGTCGTTAATGTTGGAAACCACTTTTACTTTTTCATGTGGGAAAAATAGAGCTTTCTTTTATTTTCAACTTGACTTAGATGGAGTTTTAATGTGACTAAGAAGTTATGACTCATGCAGTTGTCAGTCTGTAATTATCACAAGCCTAAGATCCATCCAAAACCCACTCTTCTGTGGGATTTCCAGCAGTTGTGAGCCTTGGGCACACCAGGCTTCCTTCTCTGCCATCAAGGTGTGAGGGAATCACTGTCTGATCAGAGCTGATGAAAGTCAGAACAGCACCTGTGCTCTCTGCACTCCTCAAAATGTTCCTCAGGGTGACTTTTCCTCTGACACTCTTTTTGTCTATTTACTTGTACCATAATTTACTTCTAGAACAGCTGATGGCTCCGTTTGCAAATGAACAATGTGTTTTTTCCTGGGTGTACTGTCTTTCTAAAACAAAGTGAGAAATTATAACATGAAACATCCTGATAAGATTACTTTTCCTGCTGAGCTCATGCTCTACTAAAAATCCCTGAAGCATCCATTGTTGGGTTTTATAGACTACTCTTGAAAATTCACAGCCAAAACTTTTTAAAGTGTTTAGTAAAAGAAAGAAAAAGAAAAAAGAAGGAGGAATCCAATATGAAACAAATACACTTGGGATGGAACTGACTCAGAAAAAAAAAAAAGAAATCATCAGAATAGAGCATTTACAAGCAACAGGGAAGGATAACGTCAGAAAGAGAGTGTTGTGTATGCCTAGAGGCCAGGGGTGCAGGAAAATGGAATGGAAAATTTCCCATTGCTACCCCCAGGAACTTCTCATGCTGCAGCTCATCACACAGCAGGCCATGAGTGAGAATAACAGGCGGACAGGTAGTTGCCTCAGCTGCCAAGAAAGATAAGCAAGTGCAAAAAACAAAGGATGAAAGAGGTTAGAACCTAAAATAAGGTAGACTAAGAGGAGTGGGAGGCCTTTAAATGTGAACCACAAGTGAGGCTGAACAAAGTACAAGTTGCTGCTGAAAGGATGTTGTTAATAAAATTACATGCAACTACATACTACATAGAGATTTATTGTCACTGCATGATATGTATGAAGAACCCATACCATTAAGGGCATAACCAATATGTCTTCTTCATTTTCTCAGAATTTATATGATGAGATAAATCAAGTAGGTGTCCAAAGATATGACTCAGTTAAAAATTCTGATACATGTAAAATAACCGAGGTTTGATCCTTTTTGCAAAAGGTTTCATGCTATGATTGGAATGGTGCTCTTGCCTGGAGTTACTTACTCTTTGATCCAGGATATAATCTAGAGCCTACGACTGGGTCCACCTCAAGGATGCCTCCGCACTTTACACGAGTTCAAGTGAACCTCTGAAACTGTGTATAATGGTGAGTCTCCAGCACCAGGCAACCATTAAAAGAATTCAATAGAAAGATTATTTTAAATTTTAAAAACTGTGGCATGACCAGCTTATCTAATAATCAGCACTCTCTTATTATATTCAAGTCTCTTCTAACCCTCCATTTTCTCGTCTTTGGAAGGAAATATTCAATAGCAAACTCATTGGGTAATTGTGAAGATTAATATGAGACAATAAACATAAAACACTTATCAGAAAAACTGGCCATTTGTTGAACTAGAAATGATTCAACAAACATTAGCTTTTATTATTTTTATATTGTCAGACCATTTCAATTTAGACCACCTTTTTATATACAACAACTAACAACACATCAGTGCAGAGTTACTAATAGAAACTGAATAATACTTCCTGACTGGATAAATTAGTACATGGAAAGAAACCGTTCCTGCCCCCAGGATGAGCTTGATCAACTGCGATAGATAAAACAGTTAATTGACATTTATAAAAGAATGTACTAGATGCTATCAAATGAGCAATTCAGAGTACTGAAAGTGGGACTTACCTTTCTAACAATATAATGGAACATGTACCCTGAAATCCTCTTAAAATATCACTTAAAGAGCCCATAACTGAATGGGCAAGAAAGTAAGGGAGCTCCTCAAAGGCCAAGATTAAGGGGAAATCATGCCTACAGAGAGAAGGTAGTTGGCATCTGCCATGTGCTTCTGCCAATGCTCAGAGGCCTAGAGCTTAGATCACATATACTTGGGGGAAAGGAGGCAGATCCCAGGGGTGTGGTAGGAGTGTCCCGAGTAAAGAAAGAACTCTGTGAGGACAACCACCACAGAGAAACAGTAGACTGGGGTGGGACAGCTACTCTGCAAAGTGAGAGACTAAAGAAATTAATTTCTTTCAGCAATGGGTCTCACTTGAGGGAGGAAAAAGTCTGTGCTGAGAGCGACAAGCCAGCCTTTATGGGAAGTGTGGACTTGATGTCATGTTACTCGTGTGATGTCATGTTACTCATGTGTTCTCCCAAAACCTAAGTACTCACCTAACACAAGCAAAAGAAAACCTCTGTTCAGAACTCCAAGAATTCTCACATTATATACCCAGTGAATGTGAGCTGACACTAGTGAGGGTCAGCAAGAGAAAAAGATGTCAGAATCAGACCCTCAAAGATTGCAGATACTGTATTAAGAAATAAGAGGATTACACAGATATTACTAAGGAACATTAGAGATAACCTGTCATCATGTTTCAAAGAAGAATGAATAGAATTTCTGGATATGTATGGTGTGCCTGCATGTGAGTGTGTGTGTAATAACCATGAGATAGCATTTTAGATAGAGCTGAAGAGAGAATTAGTGAAGTACAATATGAATATGAAGAAATTACCAAGAATGCAATACAAAGGAGAAAAGTGTGAACAATTTAGAAAGAAGGGTTGAGGTACATTTCATCAGAATTCCATAAAGAATAAAAAATAATGGGGAAGAGGGAATATTCCAGAACATGATTGTTAAGAAATTTCTAGAATTAAAGATGCCAATTTTCTGATTTAGGTAGCCACATTTATCCCAAAGTGGATAAACACAAAGAAATACATACACATCATAGGCAAACCATACAACACAGAAGATTCTTATAAGAAGCCCAGACCAAGAGGAAAGTAAATAACCAAAGAAAGAATGACACTTAGAATATAACTTCTCAATGACAACAATGCAATACAGAAGGCAGTAGAATAATGATTTTAAAGTTCCAAGGGATAAATTACTGACAAGTATAATTGTATGTCTTTCAAGAACAAAGGCAAAACAAATTTATTATTAGTCATTCAAAAAAATAAATGCAAAAACCTAAAACAGGGCTTCCCTTGTGGCACAGTGGTTGAGAGTCCGCCTGCCAATGCAGGGGACACGGGTTTGTGCCCCGGTCCAGGAAGATTCCCACATGCCACGAAGCAGCTGGGCCCGTGAGCCATGGATGCTGAGCCTGCACATCCGGAGCCTGTGCTCTGCAACAAGAGAGGCCAAAACAGTGAGAGGTCTGCGTACCGCCAAAAAAAACAAAAAACAAAAAACCTAAAACAAAAGAATTTCTTAAAAGACACACTCACACATGTATTTGTCTAAAAGTATTAAGTGTTAAGTATTTGTACTTAAATAAAAAGGCAAATGATCCCAGAAGAGATACCTTGCCTGAAAGAAAAGAAAGAATGGTGAGCATAATTAGGCAAAGATAAGCAAATAAATGCAAAAAAAGCTAATTTTAATAGTGTTAAAAACTATTGAAAACAGCTCTACCCACCACCAGTCACTCCCATCAGGAAACTTGCTCAAGCCTCTTAGATAGCCTCATCCATCAGAGGGCAGACAGCAGAGGCAAGAGAAACTACAGTCCTGCAGCCTGTGGAACAAAAACCACAGTCACAGAAAGATAGACAAGATGAAAAGGCAGAGGGCTATGCACCAGATGAAGGAACAAGTTAAAACCACAGAAAAACAACTAAATGGAGATAGGCAACCTTCCAGGAAAAAAATTCAGAATAATGATAGAGAAGATGATCCAGGACCTTGGAAAAAGAATGGAGGCAAGGATTGAGAAGATGCAAGAAATGTTTAACAAAGACCTAGAAGAATTAATGAACAAACAAACAGAGAAGAAGATTACAATAATGAAATGAAAACTACACTAGAAGGAATCAGACTAACTGAGGCAGAAGAATGGAAAAGTGACCTGGAAGACACAATGGTGGGATTCATTGCTGCAGAACAGAATAAAGAAAAAAGAATGAAAATAAATGAAGACAGCCTAAGAGACCTCTGGGACAACACTAAATGCAACAACATTCACATTATAAGGGTCCCAGAAGGAGAATAGAGAGAAAAAGGACCCGAGAAAATATTTGAAGAGATTATAATCGGAAAGGTCCTTGACATGGGAAAGGAAATAGGCACCCAACTCCAGTAAGCACAGAGAACCCAATACAGGATAAACTCAAGAAGAAACACACAAAGACACATATTAATCAAATTGGCAAAAACTAAAGAAAAAGAAAAATTATTGAAAGCAGCAAGGGAAAACCAACAAATACCATACAAGGGAACTTCCATAAGGTTAAGAGCTGATATCTCAGCAGAAACTCTACAATCCAGAAGGGAGTGGCATGACATATTTAAAGAGATGAAAGGGAAGAACCTACAACCAAGATTACTCTACCCGGCAAGGATCTCATTCAGATTCCATGGAGAAATCAAAAGCTTTACAGGCAAGCAAAAGCTAAAAGAATTCAGCACCAACAAACCAGCTCTACAACAAATGCTAAAGGAAGTTCTCTAAGTGAGAAGCACAAGAGAAGAAAAAGGCCTACAGAGACAAACCCAAAACAATTAAGAAAATGGTAACAGGAATTTACATATTGATAATTACCTTAAATATGAATGGATTAAATGCTCCCACCAAAAGAAACAGGCTCACTGAATGGATACAAAAACAAGACCCATGTACATGCTGTCTACAAGAGACCCACTTCAGACCTAGGGACACATACAGACTGAAAGTGAGGGGATGGAAAAAGATATTCCATGCAAATGGAAATCAAAAGAAAGCTGGAGTAGCTATACTCATATCAGATAAAACAGACTTTAAAATAAAGACTGTTACAAGAGACAAGGAAGGACACTACATAATGATCAAGAGATCAATCCAAGAAGAAGATATAACAATTATAAACATATATGCTCCCAACATAGGAGCACCTCAATACATAAGGCAACTGCTAACAGCTATAAAAGAGGAAATCGACAGTAACACAATAATAGTGGGGGACTATAACACCTCACTTACACCAATGGACAGATCATCTAAACAGAAAATTAATAAGAAAACACAAGCTTTAAATGACACAATAGACTAGAAAGATTTAATTGATATTTATGGGACATTCCATCCAAAAACAGCAGATTACACTTTCATCTCAAGTGCACATGGCACATTCTCCAGGATAGATCACATCTGGGGTCACAAATCAAGTCTCAGTAAATTTAAGAAAATTGAAATCATATCAAGCATCTTTTCAGACCACAATGCTGTGAGATTAGAAATCAATTACAGGGGAAAAAAATTAAAAAACAGAAACACATGGAGGCTAAACAATACCTTACTAAATAAACAATTGATCACTGAAGAAATCAAAGAGCAAATCAAACAATACCTGGAGACAAATGACAATGAAAACACGATGATCCAAAACCTATGGGATGCAGCAAAAGCAGTTCTAAGAGGGAAATTTATAGCTATACAAGCTATACCTCAAGAAACAAGAAAGATCTCAAATAAACAATCTAACCTTACGCCTAAAGGAACTAGAGAAAGAAGAACAAACAAAACCCAAAGTTAACAGAAGGAAAGAAATCATAAAGATCAGAGTAGAAATAAATGAAATAGAAACAAAGAAACAACAGCAAATATCAATAAAATTAAAAGCTGGTTTGTTGAGAAGATAAACAAAATTGATAAAACGTTAGCCAGACTCATCAAGAAAGAGAGAGAGAGGACTCAAATCAATAAAACTAGAAATGAAAAAAGGAGAAGTTACAACAGACACCACAGAAATACAAAGCATCCTAATAGACTACTACAAGCAACTCTATGCCAATAAAATGGACAACCTGGAAGAAATGGACAAATTCTTAGAAAGGTATAAGCTTCCAAGACTGAACCAGGAAGAAATAGAAAATATGAACAGACCAATCACAAGTAATGAAATTGACACTGTGATTAAACGTCTTCCAGTAAACAAAAGTCCAGGACCAGATGTCTTCACAGGTGAATTTTTTCAAACATTTAGAGAAGAGCTAACATCTAACCTTCTCAAACTCTTCCAAAACATTGCAGAGGAAGGAACACTCCCAAACTCATTCTATGAGGCCACCATCACCCTGATACCAAAACCAGACAAAGATACTACAAAAAAAGAAAATTACACACCAATATCCCTGATGAATATAGTTGCAAATATCCTCAACAAAATACTAGCAAACAGAATCCAACAACACATTAAAAGCATGATACACCATGATCAAGTGGGATTATTCCAAGGATGCAAGGATTCTTCAATGTACGCAAATCAATCAATGTCAAACACCATATTAACAAACTGAAGAATAAAAACCATATGACCATCTCAATAGATGCAGATAAAGCTTTTTTTTTTCTTTTCCCTCGGTACGCGGGCCTCTCACTGCTGTGGGCTCTCCCATTGTGGAGCACAGGCTCCGGATGCACAGGCTCAGCAGCCGTGGCTCACGGGCCCAGCCACTCCGCGGCATGTGGGATCTTCCCGGACCGGGGCACAAACCCACGTCTCCTGCATCAGCAGACGGACTCTCAACCACTGCGCCACCAGGGAAGCCCAGAAAAAGCTTTTGACAAAATTCAACACCATTTATGATAAAAACTCTCCAGAAAGTGGGCATAGAGGGAACCTACCTCAACACAATAAAGGCCATATATGACAAACCCACAGCAAACATCATTCTCAATGGTGGAAATCTGAAAGCATTTCCTTAAAGATCAGGAAAAAGACAAGTGAACTCTCACCACTATTTTTCAACATAGTTTTGGAAGTCCTAGCCACAACAATCAGAGAAGAAAAAGAAATAAATGGAATACAAATTGGAAAAGAAGAAGTAAAACTGTCACTGTTTGCAGATGATATGATACTGCACATAGAGAATCCTAAAGATGCCACTACTAGAAAACTACTAGTAGTTTTCTAGTAGAAAACTACTAGAGCTAATCTATGAATTTGGTAAAGTTGCAGGATACAAAATTAATGCACAGAAATCTCTTGCATTCCTGTACACTAATGATGAAAAATCTGAAAGAGGAATTAAGGAAACACTCCCATTTACCACTGCAACAAAATGAATAAAATACCTAGGAATAAAGCTACCTAGGGAGACAAAAGACCTGTATGCAGAAAAGTATAAGACACTGATGCAAGTGATTAAAGGTGATACAAACAGATGGAGAGATATACCATGTTCTTGGATTGGAAGTACCAATATTGTGAAAATGACTATACTATCCAAAGCAACCTACAGATTCAACGCAATCCCTATGAAATTACCAATGGCATTTTTTACAGAACTAGAACAAAAAATCTTAAAATTTGTTTGGGGACACAAAAGGCCCCAAACAGCCTAAACAGTCTTGAGGGAAAAAAACGGAGCTGGAGAAATCAGACTCCCTGACTTCAGACTATACCACAAAGCTACAGTAATCAAGACAATATGGTACTGGCACAAAAACAGAGATATAGATCAATGGAACAGGATAGAAAGCCCAGAGATAAACCCACACACCTATGGTCAACTAATATATGACAAAGGAGGCAAGGATATACAATGGAGAAAAGACATTCTCTTCAATAAGTGGTGCTGGGAAAACTGGACAGCTACATGTAAAAGAATGAAATTAGAACAATCCCTAACACCATACACAAAAATAAACTCAAAATGGATTAGGGACCTAAATGTAAGACCGGACACTATAAAACTCTTAGAGGAAAACGTAGGAAGAACACTCTTTGACATAAATCACAGCAGGATCTTTTTTGACCCACCTCCTAGAGAAATGGAAATAAAAATAAACAAATGGGACCTAATGAAACTTAAAATCTTTTGCAAAGCAAAGGAAACCACAAACAAGTCCAAAAGACAACCCTCCGAATGGGAGAAAATATTTCCAAATGAATCAATGGACAAAGGATTAATGTCCAAAATATATAAACAGCTCATGCAGCTCAATATTAAAAAACACAAACAACCCAATCAATACATGGACAGAAGACCTAAATAGACATTTCTCCAAAGAAGAGATACAAATGGCCAAGAAGCACATGAAAAGCTGCTCAACATCACTAATCATTAGAGAAATGCAAATCAAAACCACAATGAGGTATCACCTCACACCAGTTAGAATGGGCATCATCAGAAAATCTACCAACAACAAATGCTGGAGACGGTGTGGAGAAAAGGGAACCCTCTTGCACTGTTGGTGGGAATGTAAATTGATACAGTCACTATGGAGAACAATATAGAGGTTCCTTAAAAAACTAAAAATCGGATTTCTATATGACCCAGCATCTAACTACTGGGCATATACCCAGAGAAAACCATAATTGAAAAAGACACATGTACCCCAATGTTCATTGCAGCACTATGTACAATAGCCAGGTCATGGAAGCAACCTAAATGCCCATCGACAGACAAATGGATAAAGAAGAAGTGGTACATATATACAATGGAATATTACTCAGCCATAAAAAGGAATGAAATTGGGTCATTTGTAGAGATGTGGATGGATCTAGAGACTGTCATACAGAGTGAAGTCAGAAAGAGAAAAACAAATATCGTATATTAACGTATATATGTGGAACCTAGAAAAATGGTACAGATGAACCGGTTTGCAGGGCAGAAATAGAGACACAGATGCAAAGAACAAACGTATGGACACCAAGGGGGGAAATTGGGGGATGGTGGTGGGATGAATTGGGGGATTGGGATTGACATTTATACACTAATGTGTACAAAATGGATAAGTAATAAGAACCTGCTGTATAAAAAATAACAAATAAAATTTTAAAAAATACTACTGAAAGACAACAGCAAATACATTTTGATGGGATTATCAAAATAAAGTTGTTTCAAAGAAATGGGAAAATTTTCTTCAAAGGAACATCTAGGATGCAAGAAAGAATGGTTAGTAAAGAAGAGTAAACATGTAGATAAATCTAAACAAACTTCGACTACAAATGATTGAGCATACTATTTAATTTGCATGTTAAATAAAATCACTTAAAACCTGGGCAACAAGCATATCAGTTGCTGTTGGTGGTGGTGGTGATCAGCGGTAAGGTGCTCAAAGGTCCTTGTATGATTCCAAAGGAGGGTAAATATATTGATTAAATTTAAACTTTAAGTTAAATACGCATAGCAGAAGTTAATGTAAGCACCAGAATAAAAGAATTCAAGAGTACAATCCCAAAGCTAGTAGACAAGAAAAATAATCTAATTAGTTCAAAAAGTCTGAAAGTAGAAACATTAGAAGAAACAAAACAACTAAGTTGCTAACCTAATAATTTGAAAACAGACTACATGCTCCAATTAAAAGACAAATATTGACAGATTTTTAAAATTCACTGTAAGTATAAGAAACCCAGTTAGAAATGTAACACAGTAATATCGAGAAGAAAATTATGAGAAAATATATACCAAGAAAACAAAACAGAAAGAGGTTGTTGTAATTATATTAAAGGCAGTCAAAATAGATTTTAAAACAAAAAAGGTTGTGAGAGATAAAGAGGGTTGATGCACAAAATAAAACATTGAAAAATTTTTTTCAGAACTACAAGAAGAAATGGACAAATCCAAAATGCTAAGAAGTCAAGGGTAACAATACATCCTCGGCAATTCTGGGAAGCTTTAGGGAAGGAAGGAAGATTCTGTGCTGGGCCTCAAAGGATCCCAGATGTTGGCCAGATAAGTAGGATAAAACTGATAACAGAAAACAACTGCACAGACACAGAGAACATAGCATTTTTGAAAAACTGCAAGTACCTGGGTGTGACTCAGTGCACACAGGGCAGGCTGTATCGAGGAGAAAGCAAAGGACCACAAGTAGCAGTTTTATGCGCTTTGTTAGACTTTATCCTGAAACAAGTGGGACCAGTGAAGGATGTTAACCAGATGAGTGTCATGATCAGATTTTGATTTGAGGTCAGTCACGCTCAGGTGGCCTGAGCGTGGTGCCCCAGGCTGGACTGATGATGAACCATAAGTGTTTGTGGTCTCAGGAGTGGGGGACGCTGACTTAGTGACAGCAAACCCGAAAACCACTGTCAGTCCACATAACGTGGCATTAGTTCTCTCAGGTGTTCCCAGATGATAACAGTTTCCTGCTCAACCTAGCCTTGGCAATGTCCATGGTCTGGCCATTTACAGGGATGCTCTGCTTTCCTGCCACGTTGCATTCCTAGAGCATCCTTCATTCACCCATCTATCACCTATCATTCAATATTTGTCGAGCAAACTACTGCAAGACACCCTTTTGCAGGCATTGGGGATACAGCAGTGGGCAAAAGGAGGAAAATCCCTGCCTGCATGGAGCCACATTCTTTGTGTCTGTGCATATGTCTGCATGTGTGTAGGAGGATACAGACAATGAACACGATACACAAGTGACTTCTAAAGGACATTAGAAAGTGGTAAGTACTGTGGAAATATTTTCAAAGGCTAGAGAGTTGGAAAGTCCCTGAGCAAACAAGGGATTACAGTTTTAAGTAGGAGATCACAGCAAGCAGTCTTGCTGAAATGGAAATATCTGAACTAAGACTTGAAAAAGCAGTGAGGAAGGAATCCATGCAAATATTAATATCTGAAGGAAGAGTTTCCAGGCAGAAGCAGGGTTGCTTGAACATTTGTATTCTCTTGACTCAAATGAGTCAAAACAATTATTCTGACACTTGAAATTTTGCCTTTGATGCTTCCTAGGAAACATGTATGTTTTACATGCCTCCCCCTCCCGTTGGATCAATATATCACATTTAAAGAGGAAGTGATTTAGAAAACAGCCATGAGGACACAGTTACCCAGCGCCTTGATGTTTTCCTGTTTCTCTGCTGGCATTCAGCCCAACAGCTGTCACCCTTACCTCTGATAATTTGGGTCCTGCACAGCAGCTTGAGTGGCACTGAGCTTTGAGAGATGGTCATAACATCTTTGTTAGAAACGATATGCAAATTACTCCAAGAGATTACGTCTCAAGGTTTTTTTCTGAAAGCAAGAAAAGACAAATTTCTTTTTAAATCAAATGTTAAGAGTTGGTGAAATGAATTTCCCTCCAGCTTTGTCTTGGTTGACAATTCTTCTGGGATAACGTGGATTGTTTTTATGATTTTTCATGGAGAGTGTCAGATCTGTCAGATGAAGTGAAAACTAGCAAAACGATATAAAGAATATTATTCACACAAAATAATTCCTGTTAGATGCTAAAGAAGAAAATTTGTTTTACATAGAAGGAAATTCAGGTACTTTAGGTTGGTTGTCTTATACTGATTACCAAAAATAATATTTTGAATTCGGTATGATAACCTCAGAGTAGGAATTAATCTCGGAGAGTAAATAACATGGTCACACAACTATCATGTGTTCAGATAGGGATTTGAATTGTATCTTTCCCTGGAAACTAAAGCCCAAACTCTAAAGCCATCAGATACTGTCAGCTAAGCCACAGTCATAGCCATCAGCGGTTTCCTTCT
Source organism: Phocoena sinus (assembly GCF_008692025.1). Taxonomy (NCBI): domain Eukaryota; kingdom Metazoa; phylum Chordata; class Mammalia; order Artiodactyla; family Phocoenidae; genus Phocoena; species Phocoena sinus. Next base: position 81,025,358 of record NC_045774.1, on the reverse strand, counting down.
TCATGAAGAAGGGCAGGCAGTGCTCATCACCTGGGGTGCCCATGAGAACACACACATGTAGGCCTCAGTAGGTTTATGGTGGGGGTCCAGAGTTTGTATTTTTTTTCTAATTTATGTAATTAATGTATTTTTTAAACTGAAGTATAGTTGATTCGCAATGTTGTGTTAGTTTCAGGTATACAGCGAAGTGATTCAGTTATGTATATATATTCTCTTTATATATCAAAATAATCTTTTTCAGATTCTTTTCCCTTATAGGTTATTCAAAAATATTGAGTACAGTTCCCTGTGTTTTACAGGAGGTCTTTGTTTATTTTATAAATATATAGTAGTTTGTATATGTTAATACGAAATTCTGGACTTATCCCTCCCCCACTCTTTCCGCTTTGGTAAGCATAAGTTTGTTTTCTACGTCTGTGGGTCTATTTCTGTTTTGTAAATAAGTTCACTTGTATGTTTGTTTGTTTTTTCAGATTCCACATACAAGGGATATCATATTGATATTTGCCTTTGGCTTACTTTACTTAGTATGATAATCTCTAGGTCCATCCGTGTTGCTGCAAATGGCATTATTTCATTCTTTCTTATGGCTGAGTAGTATTCCATTGTATATATGTACCACATCTTTATCCATTCACCTGTCAATGGACATTTAGGTTGCTTCCATGTCTTGGCTATTGTAAATTGTGCTGCTGTGAACATAGGGGTGCATGTGTCGTTTTGAATTGTTTTTTTCTGGATATATGCCCAGGGTGGGATTGCTGGATCATATGGTAGCTCTATTTTTAGTTTTTTAAGGAACGTCCATACTGTTCTCCATAGTGGCCACACCAACTTACATTCCCACCAACAGTGTAGGAGGTTCCCTTTTCTCCACACCCTCTCCAGAGTTCATATTTTTAAACTCTACAGTGATGTGGATGCTCAGCCCGGGTTAAGGAACCACCACAGAACATGCAGCTTAAACCTCAGCTGGGCTGCAGAATGACAGGGATACTGCCTGTGCTGCTTATGAGCTATTCAGATGCATGCCATTGAGAGCCTGCTTTTTTGTGTGGGGTAGCAGGGGGAGAGCAGGACTTTTTGAAGAGGAAAAAGACAGCATGCAGTTATGAAGGTTCTCTAAGCAAATACAAAACCCAAGGCAGTTGGGACAGTAACTGATACTTTGAATTATTAATTACACGTACAATATCATGCACTCAATTTACATGTTATTCAACCACTGATGATGGTTGAATATAACCATCCTGTAATAGGCCTACCTACCTGTAATAGGCCTAACGCATTTATTTAATGTTTAACTATGTATATTGAAATTGTTAGTCTTTTTAAAAAATGGAAAAAAAGACTTTAAAGGCTGTTCTCTTACATCCAAAACAATCCTTCATTCTCAAAGGATTTATAAAGTGTTACAACTCAAAGTTTTTGCATCTACTCCAGAAAACTACTTACTTACTAGAAAATTCAGTAAGATCTTTACTAGGTGAGTTGGACAAATTCCAAACTCCAAAGAGTTGGACAGTGCAGAAATTTTTCTTTTATTTTCAAACAGTGGGCTTGAGTTACCAAACTTAATGGTCTCAATATAGACATGAGTTGAGTTCTAAAGGTTCATTTCTTACCAAGCCTATTAAACTGTAACAATGTTATTTGTAAGTTACAATAACATACCCAATAAGAATTTTAAAGGTCACATTGTAATTGAAATGTAATATAATTGCCCTGAAAGATAGTAGAAAAACATACTTGTATAATTCTAGTATTTAAATCAAGCTTTTAAATTGAATACCTATAGTGGGTATAAAAGCATTGTTGGAAATAACAGACTGAAAGCCAGTTTTAAGTTTGTATGTGTACTGTACCCTAAAGGCACTCTGTACAGAGCACTTACTCAATAAAATGTGTTGATGATGATCTCCATTATATGTTAGAGGAAGATTCTTGAAGACGATCACAAAGAAATACCTAGGTATTGGAGGAACAAAAAAAACCTTTAGAGTAGCAGTTCTCAAATCTAAATTAATAAGCAACTAAGGAGCCTTTTTAAAATGCAGATTATGAGACTCATAGAACGTCAGAAATCCAGGAGCCTATATTTTTAACAAATACACAGTAAGAGGCAGTAAAAGTTTGTCCAAAACCGTTCTGCTTTTCACTTGTTATCCTTGTATCATTTTTAATAACACCCACTTCTATTCTCACTGTGCTAGTTTGAATGCTAAATTATGGTCAGCTGGAGTTTAGAGTGCCCGAAATTTCCTAAACTCTCCAAGAGGTAAGAAGTGACGCTGCTAGAATTCTTAGGCATGTCCCCGCCCCACCCCAATAGTCACTGGTACCCTCAGCTGTGTGCTGGTCACTGAGGCACCTCTCAGAAATGTACAGAAAGTACTGTGGCATTTCAGAAGTTCTGTAGAAGCCACTCTGAAGGAAGGCCCGTTTGGTGTTCTGTTGCTCAGCAATTCTGAGGACTTTTTTTTCCAGTAATTTCTTTTTTTTTTTTTTTCGGTACGCGGGCCTCTCACTGCTGTGGCCTCTCCCGTGGCGGAGCACAGGCCCCGGACGCGCAGGCTCAGCGGCCATGGCTCACGGGCCCAGCCGCTCCGCGGCACGTGGGATCTTCCCGGACCGGGGCACGAACCCGTGTCCCCTGCACCGGCAGGCGGACTCTCAACCACTGCGCCACCAGGGAAGCCCTCCAGTAATTCCTTAACTCCCATATTCTGGTATGACAGTCATCTTAGAAGGTCATTCCAAGTAAAATGGAAGGAAGAATAAGACACCCAATGCAGAAAGCAGAACACAGTTGGGTAACAGTGAGAAAAGCAAACTATTCCAGGAGGAGAAGAAGAGGGTGAAAGCATAACATTGGTTCACTTTGGGGCCCAAGATAATGGGGAAAAGAATTGGAATTTCACTGTGCCTGTCATGGGAGTTATTGCAGATTTTTGTAAGAAAATGAGGGCCAGTGAGAGCTGAAGCCATTAGTTTCTTTTTTCTTGGTTAACTAAGAGAATATGTATGAAATACTTGGTAAACAAGGAAGGCTGGGAACCATTTTGAGAGTTATGGGGTTCAACAAAAATAGAACCAAGAGAAGAGGTAGAAAAAGAGAAGGAAAAAGGAAGAAAGGAAGAACTAAATGGTTGCGAGCCAGCTGGGGCTGCAGCAGGACAGGCCCTGGAAACGTGAGGAGGTCTAGGGTCACAGCGGAATGTTCATGCGGGCAGTGGGGGTTGGGTGGAAACTTTTTGAAGACTAATTTTAAGATTAAATGACCTTCCTAGGCAATGTTTTTACCTGATAACACCTTTATTTAAAGGCTGAGGCTGTGTCTGTCCTGTCTACACTTCAAAAACCCTGTTTCTTCTGACCATACTACCAGTATAGGGCAAGGTAGGAATATTTTCCTGGAATATTTTGTTCTTCAATGAGAAATTAAAAAGTACTAAGAATTTGCTATTTAATTTAAAATGTGTGCCAAGTATGTTTTTGTGCATTAATGAATAATGACAATGAGGGGAAATGTCTGTCTCCTTACGTGTGTATTATTGAGCAAATAATTTTGTGTCCTGATTTTTCACTTACATTCTAACGAAAGCATTTTCTCCTGATAGTTCATGTTTCTCTCAAAAGATATTTTTAAGGGCTTCCCTGGTGGCGCAGTGGTTGAGAGTCCGCGTGCCGGTGCAGGGGACACGGGTTCGTGCCCCGGTCCGGGAAGATCCCACGTGCCGCGGAGTGGCTGGGCCTGTGAGCCGTGGCCGCTGAGCCTGCGCGTCTGGAGCCTGTGCTCCGCAACGGGAGAGGCCACAGCAGTGAGAGGCCCACGTACCGCAAAAAAAAAAAAAGTTATTTTTAATAACCATATACTATTTCAACTTAACCTGTCCCGAAATTTCTCAGCAACCATCATGCTTCCTTGAGACACTTAAGATTCTTTTTCTCTTATACATAATATTGAAATGAATATTGCTGTGCATAAGGCTTTTCCTTATTCCAATTGTTTGCTGAGACTACATTCATAATAGTAAATTCCTGGGTCAAGCGGCAGGAGTATTTTTGAGGCAACGTGATACATATTTCCAAATTACTTTGAAAGTAGACTTGTACTCTTTACACATATTCTGCAGAGTGTAAAATTGTTTATCATGTTTTATTATTTTGATAACAAAATACATTATTTTTCTTAATTTACATCACTGATTACTAGTTGAGTCAAACTTATTTACCTGTCAGTTTGTTATTTGTGTTACTGCCTCTTTACTAATTGGGATCCTAATGTTTTTCTTAAAGGTTTGAAAGAGTTTTTTTATTTGTTTTTTTTTGAAAAAGTTTTGTAGTCTATGGCTGTCACATATTATTAACAGTACTATATATTTTCCAGCCCGATTGTGATCTACCTTTTTGATTTCAATGTACTCTTTTGGATCACACAGAAATTTAACGTTTTTTTATTAAAGTATAGTTGGTTTACAACATTGTGTTAGTTTCAGGTGTACAGCATAGTGATTTGGTTTTATGCAGATTCTTTTCCATTATAGGTTATTGCAAGATATTGGGTATAATTTCTCACTGTGCTATACAGTAAATCCTTGTTGTTTATCTATGCTGTGTGGAGTAATTTGTATCTGTTGATCCTATAATCCTAATTTGTGCGCCCTCCTTCTCCTTTGGAAACCATAAATTTGTCTTCTATGTTTGTGAGTCTATTTCTACTTTGTATATAGATTCATTTGTATTATTTTTTAGATTCCACATATAAGTGATATGTTTGTCTTTCTCTGTTTGACTTATTTCACTAAGCATAATATTTTCTAGGTCCATCCTCATTGCTGCAAATGGCATTATTTCATTCCTTTTTATGGCTGAGTAGTATTCTGTTGTATATATGTACCACATCTTCTTGTTTCCATGTCTTGGCTACTGTGAATACTGCTGCAATGAACATAGGGGTGCATGTACCTTTTCAAATTAGAGTTTTCTCTGGATATATGCCCAGGAGTGGGATTGCTGGATCATATGGCAATTCTGTTTTTAGTTATTTGAGGAACCTCCATACTGTTCCCAGTGGCTCTACAAATTTACATTCCCAGCAACAGTGTAGGAGGCTTTCTTTTTCTCCACACCCTCTCCAGCATTTATTATTTCTAGACTTTTTGGTGATGACCATTCTACTGTGTTATTTTGTACATGCTTTTAAAAGTACACCCTCATATTGATTTTCTATATTAATAATTGCTATTTTTATGTATTTTAGAATGTTTTGGGCTTTATTATTTACAGCTAGTCCCAATATATATGGAATTTCCTTTTGTTGGTGAACGGTGTGAGACAAAGATTTAAGATTATTTTTTCTTCGTAAATAACCACTTGTCCTACAATTTATTAATCTTTCCCTTCTCCAGTATATTTCCTTCATTATAAGTAAAATGACCTTTGTGTATATTTCATTCTGGGCTATGTCTTTTACTTCTTTGATATGTGTGTGTATTCTCATGACGTTGCAGACCATCTTATACTTTATATTTTGATAAAAATATAAACGTTCAGAGCAGTTTGTGACAAGTCAGGTTAAATTATTCTGCTTCACTTGGAGTAGAGATTCTGAGCTTCAACCTTTATGTACAAAATAGGTTAGTTCAGGGCTCTCAGCAATCAAGTTAAAACTTTTCATAAAAAGTGAGTTTTAAGAGGAAGTCACTTAAAAGACGTAGTGCTTGAAACCCACATCATTAGAGAATAAAGGCTTAGCGGTGCCTCTCTTCTTTAGTTATTTCTAAGCACCTTTCACGCTGTGACACCAGTGGAGATGGAGGCTTTTCTTTTCCTAAGTGATTAGTATATACAGTGAACCACGACAAGTAATTATTGTGACCCTTGAAATTTTAATATATAGGAACATTGCCACTGTATTATTTTTAGACAAGTCTCCTAAATTGCTTTCTACTTAATCTTTTCAATAACACATATCGTGAAAACTGTTAGCCTTCAGATTAGTTCTAAAGCTGCCTGAGAGCCGACCTTGCATCTTACCGCTGGAGGGTGAGGATGGAGAATTCCGGTGAGAGACCAGCTCAGACAGCCGGAGCCACCGCTGGCAAAGCCAGAGCTTGAGTCCACGCCTCCTGAACACCGTTCATTACCCTCTCAACCCTGCCCTCACAGCTTTTGTACGTTTCCATGCCATTGTTCCCTTGGCTCATTGAGACAGAGTCATAGTAGCTCTTCATCCTCATTCAGCATAGATACGTGTATTTTCTTGTATTGGAAACAAAAGTACCACACAGCCCAGTCTGAGCCAGCAATGTTAATAGAAATGTGATGACAAGCAAAGACATTTTCTTCCACAAGTGCCTTTACCTAGTATATACATTTGTTCAACTTTTCTATCATCTTTATTTTCCCCTAGACATTTAAAAATATATGAAGGAATATAGTTTATCTGCAGCAGATTTTTCATATCCATTTCCATTTAACCATGTCTCCAGAAAGCACTTATCAACAGAAGCTAAGCATATGGACTTTCTAAAATTAAGAAAAGCTTTTTGGAACTTGAAGAGACTTTTTCTAGCACTGAATGCAGCAAGCCATAGGGAATTATTCAAAAACAGGAGATCAAAGGAGTGGAGGAAACAATTTCATGCTTTAGAACCAAAATTCTATAAGTTAACATATGACGATATTAAAGATTATTTAATTTGGGGTCATGGATGAGAATCAGTGAATTGAAGAAATTCTTACAAATCTTTCTATCTTCCTTTTTAAAATTAAAACGTATCTGCTAATTTGAATATAGCACCTGTGCTCTACTCTGATGTTCAACATTCTTTTTATAAGTTTAGAAAAATGCATCTAACTTCACAAATATTCCTCACGGTCTGCAATTTAAATTATATACATATAATTTAACATTCTTATGGAATTGAATATATAAAATAGAAAAATCCTAAGCAGACCTGACCTGCAAGCATCTTTGTGATATTTTAAATCTGTGCATATTTTAAAATTAAAGCTATAATGTTTCAGTGGGGAGGTTTTCAAAAAAAAAGGCAAAACTATTGAGGCATAGTCAGATCTTAAATCACTTGAAAGAAAAACGTAAGTGTAAGGGAGAAAGTTACAGGTCATAAGATTTAATGGTTGTGAGAAATAGACAAAAACTGATAGTGTTCTCTAGAGAAAATGGCTTTGGGGCAGACAGAAGAGAAATGAGGTGTGATACAGTGTGAGGTTTTAGAAATAAAGGAACAAACAGTAACAGCAGAGAAAGAACAAAATTAAAGAGAAGATTAAACCAGAGGATAGTATGTAAGGGATGCCAAGCTTTTTCCTTGATCAATCTGATGGAACATTAAAGCACTCAGTGTAAGTTTTTCCAAAGTGTGAATGGTGATCTTTGGCCACCAGCAGATTGTTTTCGTGAATAGGGGCTGAGACACCTTAGGTGGGTAGACGACCAGCCTGCACTGTGACTAATCCAGGGCTGGGGTCCTTAGGACCATGGCAAGAGCCAGCTCCTATGTGAAGGTCACACATATTTGGAGGTTTCTTAGCTTCCCCAGTATAGAAGACAGACAATTTAAAGCTAAGATACTTACAGAAATATCTGGGATTTTCTAAGTAGACTTACTGTGGCTAATACAGAAAATAAAAAGTTCCGAACTGAACAACTGCCATTCAGTAAGATCAAAGATTTAAGACATTCCATCAGAACTTCAAACATCAAGCTCGTATTCAGTGGATACAGTAAAAGGTGATCATCAGTGAGAACAATCCCAGGTTGTTCCATAGTGCTAAATGTTACTGAATTTCTTTAATGCAGAGTTACATCTTTGATAATAAAATGTAAGAAAATATATGAATCCCTTTATCAAATACAAATCAGTTTCTTAAATACTTGAATTGCATGATACAGCACATTACTGCCACCTGATGGAAATACACCTGAATTGCAGGAATACTATTTAACAATAAAGGTAATCTGATCACTGTTTGTGACATTAAGCGCTAGGAATCATTATGGATTTTTTTTTTAAACACATGTGCTTTGGGTTATTTTGTTTTTTTTCTTTGCTCAGATCCTATATATTTTTTATATACATCTTTATTGGAGTATAATTTCTTCACAATGCTGTACTAGTTATGTTGTACAACAAAGTGAATCAGCCATTTGCATACATATATCTCCATATACCCTCCCTCTTGTGTCTCCCTCCCACCGTCCCATTCCCACCCCTCTAGGTCTTTGCAAAGCACCGAGCTAATCTCCCTGTGCTATGCTGCTGCTTCGCCCTAGCTATCTATTTTACATTTGGTAGTGTATATATGTCAATGCTACTCTTACTTCACCCAGCTTTCCCTTCCCTACCCCATGTCCTCAAGTCCATTCTCTGTGTTTGCATCTTTATTCCTGCCCTGCCGTTAGGTTCATCAATACCATGTTTTTTAGATCCCATACATATGTGTTAGCATAAGATACTTGTTTTTCTCTTTCTGACTTACTTCACTCTGTATGACAGACTCTATGTCCATCCACCTCACTACAAGTAACTCAATTTCATTTCTTTTTATGGCTGAGTAATATTCCATAGTATATATGTGCCTCATCTTCTTTATCCATTCATCTGTCAATGGATATTTAGGTTGCTTTCATGTCCTGGCTATTGTAAATAGTACTGCAATGAACCTTGGGGTACATGTCTCTTTTTGGGTTTTGGGGGGGTATTTTTTAACATCTTTATTGGAGTATAATTGCTTTACAATGGTGTGTTAGTTTCTGCTTTAAAACAAAGTGAATCAGTTATACATATACATATGTTCCCATATCTCTTCCCTCTTGCATCTCCCTCCCTCCCACTCTCCCTATCCCACCCCTCTAGGTGGTCACAAAGCACCAAGCTGATCTCCCTGTGCTATACGGCTGCTTCCCACTAGCTAGCTATTTTACGTTTAGTAGTGTATATATGTCCATGCCACTCTTTCACTTTGTCACAGCTTACCCTTCCCCCTCCCCATATCCTCAAGTCCATTCTCTAGTAGGTCTGTGTCTTTATTCCCATCTTGCCCCTAGGTTCTTCATGACCTTTTTTTTTTTTGATTCCATATATATGTGTTAGCATACAGTATTTGTTTTTCTCTTTCTGACGTACTTCACTCTGTATGACAGACTCTAGGTCCATCCACCTCACTACAAATAACTCAATTTCGTTTCTTTTTATGGCTGAGTAATATTCCATTGTATATATGTGCCACATCTTCTTTATCCATTCATCTATTGATGGACACTTAGGTTGCTTCCATGTCCTGGCTATTGTAAATAGAGCTGCAATAAACATTGTGGTACATGATTCTTTTTGAATTATGGTTTTCTCAGGGTATATGCCAAGTAGTGGGATTGCTGGGTCACATGGTAGTTCTATTTTTAGATTTTTAAGGAACCTCCATACTGTTCTCCATAGTGGCTGTATCAATTTACATTCCCACCAGCAGTGTAGGAGGGTTCCCTTTTCTCCACACCCTCTACAGCATTTGTTGTTTGTAGATTTTTTGATAATGGCCATTTTCTGACTGGCGTGAGGTGATATGTCATTGTTTTGATTTTCATTTCTCTAATAGTGATGTTGAGCAGTTTTTCATGTGCTTCTTGGCCACCTGTATGTCTTCTTTGGTGAAATGTCTGTTTAGGTCTTCAACCCATTTTTTAATTGGGTTGTTTCTTTCTTTGATATTGAGCTCCATGCATTGTTTCTATATTTTGGAGATTAATCCTTTGTCCACTGTTTCATTTGCAAATATTTTCTCCCATCCTGAGGGCTGTCTTTTCATCTTGCTTATGGTTTCGTTTGCTGTGCAAAAGGTTTTAAATTTAATTAGGTCCCATTTGTTTATCTTTGTTCTTATTTTCTTTACTCTAGGAGGTGGGTCATAAAAGATCTTGCAGTGGTTTATGTCAAAGAGTGTTTTTCCTATGTTTTCCTCTAAAGTTTTATAGTGTCTGGTCTTACATTTAGTTCTTTAATCCGTTTGGAGTTTATTTGTGTGTATGGTGTTAGGGAGTGTTCTAATTTCATTCTTTTACATGTAGCTGTCCAGTTTTCCCAGCACAATTTATTGAAGTGGCTGTCTTTTCTCCATTGTATGTTCTTGACTCCTTTGTTTTAAATTAGGTGACCATGTGTGCATGGGTTTATCTTTGGGCTTTTTATACTGTACCATTGATCTATATTTCTTTTTTTGTGCCAGTACCATACTGTCTTGATAACTGTAGCTTTATAGTATAGTGTGAAGTCAGGGAGCCTGATTCCTCCAGCTCTATTTTTCTTTCTCAAGATTGCTTTGGCTATTTGGGATCTTTTTTGTTGTCATACAAATTGTAAACATTTTTGCTCTAAATCTGTGAAAAATGCCATTGGTAGTTTGATAGGGATTGCATTGAATCTGTAGATTGCTTTGGGTGGTATAGTCATTTTCACAATATTGATTCTTCCAATCCAAGAATATGGTATATTTCTCCAACTCTTTATGTCATCTTTGATTTCATTCATCAGTCTTTTATAGTTTTCTGAGTACAAGTCTTACACCTCCTTAGGTAGGTTTATTCCTACGTATTTTATTCTTTTTGTTGCGATGGTAAATGGGATTGTTTTCTTAATTTCTCTTTCTGATTTTTCATTCTTAGTGTATAGTAATGCAAGAGATTTCTGTGCATTAACTTTGTATCCTGCAACCTTACCAAATTCATTGATTAGCTCTGGTAGTTTTCTGGTGGCACCTTTAGGGTTTTCTATGAATAGCAACATCTCATCTGCAAACAGTGACAATTTTACTTCTTCTTTTCCAATTTGTATCCCTTTTATTTCTTTTTCTTCTCTGATTGCCATGGCTAGGACTTCCAGAACTATGTTGAATAAGAGGGGCAAGAGTGGACATCCTTGTCTTGTTCCTCATCATTTGTAGTTCTGCAGTGTCAGCTGTGATTTCTCCTTTTTCATCTCTAATTTTATTGATTTGCATCATCTCCCTTTTTTTCTTGATGAGTCTGCTAAGGTTTTATCAATTTTGTTTGTCTTCTCAAAGAATGACCTTTTAGTTTTATTGATCTTTGCTATTGTTTTCTTCATTTCTGTTTCATTTATTTCTCCTCTGATCTTTATGATTTCTTTCCTTCTACTAACATTGGGTTTTCTTTCTTCTTCTATCTCTGGTTTCTTTGGGTGCATGGTTAGATTGTTTATTTGAGATTTGTCTTGTTTCTTGAGGTGAGATTGAATTGCTATAAACTTCCCTCTTAGAACTGCTTTTGCTGTGTTCCATAGGTTTTGGGCCATCATGTTTTCATTGTCATTTGTTTCTATGTATTTTTAATTTCTTCTTTGATTTCTTCAGTGATTTCTTGATTATTTAGTAGTGCACTGTTTAGCCTCCATGTATTTGTGTTTTTTAGTTTTTTTTTCGTGTAATTAATTTCCAATCTCATAGCACTGTGGTCAGAAAAGTTGTATGATGTGATTTCAATTTTCTTAAATTTTCCAAGGCTTGACTTTTGACCCAAGATATGATCTATCCTGAAAAATGTTCCATGTGCACTTGAGAAGAAAGTGTATTCTGCCACTTTCAGGTGGAATGTCCTATAAATATCAATTAAATCTCTCTGGTCTTTTGTGTCATTTAAGCCTTGTGTTTCCTTATTTATTTTCTGTTTGGATGATCTGTCCATTGGTGTAAGTGGGTGTTAAGGTCCCCTACTATTATTGCGTTACTGTCAATTTCCCCTTTCATGGTTGTTAACATTTGCCTTATGTATTGAGGTGCTCCTATGTTGGGTGCATAAACATTTATAATTGTTATATCTTCTTCTTGGATTGATCCCTTGATCATTATCTAGTGTCCTTCCTTATCTCTTGTAACAGTCTTTATTTTAAAGTCTATTTTATCTAATACAAGTATTGCTACTTCAGCTTCCTTTTGATTTCCATTTGCATGGGATATGTTTTTCTATCCCTTCACTTTCCGTCTGTATGTGTCCCTAGGTCTGAAGTGGGTCTCTTATACACAGCATATATATGGGTTTTGTTTTTGTATCCATTCAGCCAGTCTGTGTCTTTTGGTTGGAGCATTTAATCCATTTACATTCAAGGTTATTATTGATATGTATGCTCTTATTACCATTTTCTAATTTGTTTTGGGTTGGTTTTTGTGGGTGTTTTTCTTCTCTTGTTTTTCCTGCCTAAAGAAGTTCCTTTAACAGTTGTTGTAAAGCTGATTTGGTGGTGCTGAATTCTCTTAGCTTTTGCTTGTCTGAAAACTTTTGATTTCTATGTAAAATCTGAATGAGATTCTAGATGCATAGAGTAATCTTGGTTGTAGGTTTTTCCCTTTCATCACTTTAAATATGTCCTGCCACTCCCTTCTGGCTTGCAGAGTTTCTGCTGAAAAATCAGCTGATAACCTTAAGGGGATTCCTTTGTATGTTATTTTTTGCTTTTCCCTTGCTGCTTTTAATATTTTCCTTTGAATTTAATTTTTGTTAGTTTGATTAATATGTGTCTTGGTGTGTTTCTCCTAGGTTTTATCTTTTATGGGACTCTCTGTGCTTCATGGACTTGAGTGACTATTTCCTTTCCCATGTTAGGGAAATTTTCCATTATAATCTCTTCAAATATTTTTCAGACCCTTTCTTTTTCTCTTCTTCTTCTGGGACCCCTATAATTTGAATGTTGTTGTGTTTAATGTTGTCCCAGAGGTCTCTTAGGCTGTCTTCAGTTCTTTTCATTCTTTTTTCTTTATTCTGCTCCTCAGCAGTTATTTCCACCATTCTGTTTTCCAGCTCACTTATTCATTCTTCTGCCTCAGTTATTCTGTTATTGACTCCTTCTACTGTATTTTTCATTTCAGTTATTGTGTCGTTCTTTAGTTCTTCTAGATCTCTGTTAAACATTTCTTGTATTTTCTCAATCCGTGCCTCCGTTCTATTTCCGAGATTCTGGATTATCTTTACTATCATTACTGAGTTCTTTTTCAGGTAGATTGCCTATGTCCTCTTCATTAATTTGGTCTTGTAGGTTTTTACCTTGCTCCTTCATCTGTGACATATTTTTTTGCTGTCTCATATTTTTTTTTTTTTTTTTGATGGGTGGGATTGTGTTCCTATCTTACTTGTTGTTAGGCCTGGGGCTTCCAGCACTGGAGTTGGTAGGCTGTTGGGTAGAACTTGGTCTTGGTGCCAAGAAGAAGACCTCTAGGAGACCTCACTCCAATGAATATTCCCTGGGGTCTGAGGTTCTCTGTTAGTTCAGTGGTTCAGACTCAGAGCTCCCACCGCAGGAGCTTTGGCCTGACCCCCGGCTCATGAACCAAGATCCCACAAGCTGTGTAGGGTGGCAGAAAAAAAAAAAAAGATAAAAAGGAGCAGAACAATAACAGAGTAAAAAATATAATTAGACTAGGAAACTAACAGGTATGTTAGAAATAATATAAAAATAAAAGTATAGATGAAACAACAACCCGAAGGGAAAACAGAACAACAATAGTAAAAAGGAGGAGAGAAAAATAAAATAAAATAATTTTTAAAAAGGCAGAAAAGTCCTTGGCTTTGGCGGTGAGGCTTAGTCCGGGGCAGAGTTTAGTCGGTGGGCGGGGCCTATGTTTAGGACCCACAGGGCTGGAAAAGGCCCTGGGTGTGGTGGGCGTGGGGCTTAGGCTCAATGCAACAGAAGGGGCCCAGGCGTGTCTCTGGTCTTGGAGGGCAGGGGACCCGGCCTGGGGGCTTAGCAGGCTTCCAGGGCCTGAGTGGGTGGGGCCGACGCCCTCCACGCTCTCCTGCTCCTGTGGTCCTGGAGGGCCCCTCCTGCCTGCCTCTCCTGTTCTCCCCCGGCCTCCTTCCTCTCCATTATATTTTTATTTCTTACACAGTTCTAAGAAAATGTCAATGAAAGTATTGAATGAGCTGGACATGACATTAAAGTTCACTTCTTTTAAGCTTCTCATCTTACAGTTGGGGAAATAAAACCATAAAGGTTAAGTCTGCACTCAGTGTTACAGAGTGACAGAGATAGAAAAAGAAACCATCTGCCAGTAAACACAGTGCTTACATATTGAGTATCGAATTTTATTACTATCACCCGTGAAGCATTGTCTCACCTATCATTCTTCAGCTGATTAGCTGATTAATGTGTAGACATCCTTAAGTTGAAACGCTTTCCTTGGCAATCACTTTTATAGAATGGAAAGCATCCTTTTGTCTCTTTGAGGCTGGTAAGTCATTATTCCCTGTGTCCTGTTCCCCCATGCATGCTCCTCCACCTTCTCCCTGGTCCTACTAGTTTTCTTACTCAAACACCCTTGATCTCCAAATTTGAATGTTCTGAGTCTCCGGACAGCTTCCTACAGGAGAAGCTGATTAATGTGAGTAAAACACATACAGAGTGGTGAACCTGAGTGTGAATTAGTGCTCACTGCATGATGGAGACTGACGCAGGTATGGAGATCCATCAACTTCGTATGACCTGATCCCCTCAAGAAGCCGAAGATGGAAGGTACACATTGTCTTAGACGTTTGCAGGGGGACTGTGTGGGAGAGGCCTGAGGAGGGAAGACCTGCCCCTGTGACTCTAGATGGGGCCAAGTTCAGGCGTGAACAGTGTTGTTAGCTACACTGACTAAGGAGGTTTGAACTTTATCCTGAGGGCAAAGGAAAGCCCAGGAAGAGTGTACAGCAGGAAAATGACCGGATTTAGGTTTTAGAAAACTCATTCGGGCTTTAACCTGAAGGATGGAGAAAGACAGGTCCAAGGTATGAGTGGTGAGTCAGACAGGTGCCTAGAATGGTGCGTGGCCAATAAGAGGGGATACATCAATGAGTCCTGAGTGTGTGGTGGTGGAGAGAACAGCCCTGGTGCTGATGCAGAAATCCAGGCGAGAGAGGGGTTTACCAGCCAGCACGGTGGCTGGTCGTCGAGTCTGCCTTAGGATGAAGTGTGTGATACAAGTCTGCAAACCTAAGAACCTCCTGTGTATTTATGTTGCGTGCTGAATCCAGGGCAAAGGAAGTTTTCTGTTTTGTTTGACGGAAAAGCATTTCCTTTCTGGCAGTTTCCTTTCCTTAGAGAGGTTGCACTCTTTTACCACTAAAGTTGCATTACTTCTGAGCTGGCAGTGTTGCTGACGGCGTCTGTGCTTTGGACGGCTCGCCCATGCATTTTCTTCTCCCCATTTGGAAGTGCACATTTTTTCTTTCTTTCTTCACAGCAAGGTTCAGACACATAAGATTTCTAGTTATTATCGTCTAGGAGAGGGAGAGACTGGAGAACAAACATGAGAGAGTAAGCGGATGCACACCTGGCAGTTCTCACAGAGTATTTTTATTCATCGGTGGCATTCGGATCCCGAATGTCAATAGATTAAGTTTGGATAAGATCCAAAATATTCATCATCACTGAAAATCATGACTTGGGGGAATTACATGTTGCTGGCAACACAGGGCTATGCACATAGAAGGCAAATGAAAAAGATTTGATGGGTTTATTAATGCTTAACTTTTTTATAATGGGCATAAATGGATTAGATCTGTTTACTAAGTTTATAGATATTCCACTAGGAAATAGAGATTTCTGCCTCCTTGTTAATCCAGGGTCCCTCTTGCTTAGTTTCAGAGCTGTCTGTGATTTCCCAGACTGGCAACAAGTGTTTCCTTTATGCTGAATTTATTGGAGAAGTTTGTAGCCTCATGTGATGCAAAATGCTGGGCCTTTGTCATTACACTGATTCGGGTGTACATTCAAATCACGGGACCTTCAGCTTGGCAACCACGCACCGGTTGTCAAACTTTTCTGAATCTGCTGTTCTATTTCTGCCTGATTCATTTATGATCTAGACTTCAACCTTAATTTAATGTGGATGAAATACTAATGGAAATGTTTGGGATGTAAGCTGCACTCTGAAATTCCATGTGTCTTTTTCCACTTTCTCTTTTCTCCCCACCAGTAGATTCCAGTTAGACCTGGATCAGTGGTGGTGTTGATGCCTGGCAAACTTGGGAAACTCTTACTTCATTCCCTGCAGTGAAAGTATAGAAATTCAGACTTGAACTTTATCTCAAGATCACCAGAGCATCAGAAGAGCTGAGGAATATATGCCAACTTGACTATTTCCTGGAATAGGGCCCCCACTGTATGTGCAAGAAGTGTGTGTGCCCACGGGTCTAAGTGCTGTGGCTGGAAAATCAATATTAGGTATCCCATGTATGTCTACAGATGTTTTCAAAGGCGTCCAGATGCTATTGTGATTAGAAAAGCTCATTCAAAAGCCGTACTGAATGTGAGTAGTTTTGTCCTGTGTTTTCTCAACTCACAGCTGCATAAAGTGCAGCTGCCTTCCTATAGAGCCTTTTAAATGGGGTCCTTGTACCTGAAGGTCAAGGACTTGGAATATAGCAACTTGGAAAAGAGAAACTATAGCCTGTCCAGGTGGCATCTGGAGAGGTTACTCACCAACTCCAAGCTGGGGAAGGTGGCAAGGAGGAACTTTATAAAATAGAATAATAAACATACTAGAACACGGCTATATTTAAACTAAATAACCAACAAGGACCTACTGTATAGCACAGGGAACTCTGCTCAATGTTCTGTAGTAACCTAAATGGGAAAAGAATCTGAGAAAAAAATAGATACATGTATATGTAATATAGCTGAATCACCTTGTTGTACACCTGAAACTAACACAACATGGTTAATCAACTATGCTCCAATATAAAATAAAAATTTTAAAAATAAAATAAACATACTAGAGAAAACCTAGGAAGGATCCATGGGCTTGTTTTCTTGGTAAGGGAAAGTGAAAGAGCATAATTTTTTAGCCTACAAATGTGTTCATTTGTTTTATCACCACAAGCAGGTGCTTCAGGGACGGCATTGTCAAGGCTCAGCAGAGGGGCCATGTTCCAGGGCTAGGTTACCTGTGTGACTCCACCTGCCGGTGCTGATGGGGGGAGAAGGGGGGCGCACAGCGGGTCTCACGTTTTGAGACCCCAGCTTCCCACCGACACATCTGCTAGCCCATAGGGCTCTCTTTTCCCCATTTGAAGCATGAAAATACAAATATAAAGCACAGTAAAAGCAGGTTTCAAAAAAGTAAAATAAAACAGGAAAACTTCCAATGCAATGGTAAGAGAAAGCCCGAAAGAGCTGAGGGCTCAATCTTGGTTTCTTGACGGAGGAGAGGGTTTTATGAGGCTACGTCGTGGAGGTGAGGGCAGCTGTGGCTCCACAAGAACCCGGCTGACTCCCTGCCCTGACCTGGGCAGCTCTGGATTTCTTGTACCTTCACAGGGCAGGGAACCTCTGGAGGGTGAAGCTCAGCGGGTCTCGTGGTCAAAGGAAATATGCAAAACCCAAACCAAATCAACCCTCCTGGCCGGCTGTCCCTGGTTTGCTCGCCCCAGTCGGTGGAGAATGTTGCCTTTTCCACGGCTCTGCCTTTTCACAGGAAGATGTGGGAAGGAGACTTACAAGGATAGCACAAGAACCAGAAAATAGAACCTATTAATTTAGAAAAGGTAGAGGAGCTGAGGTTATTTAGTCAAGACAGGAGATGCCAAAGGAATGACTTAGTAAAGGCTTTGCCTTTAGTTAAAAAAAAAAACTATATATATATATATGTGTATATATATATATATATATATATGTAGCAGCAAAAATGCAGATCTATTTTTTTTACCGACATATATTTCGGTTAGACACGAGGAAGAACTTCTAGGCTTACAGGGGTATCTGTTCTAATTAAAAGGGGTGTAGAGCTTGCCTGGTGATGATACAGTCTGGCTTCAAAGATGTTTTGCCTCTTACTTTAAAAAGATTAAATAACCATTGCTTCTTTGCTCACAAATAAAAAGGTCCTAATTTTTTGCTTTTGTTTGTCTAAAAAAATGACCACAAAGAATCAGAAAAATTGATCAAATGGCCTCCATATTGAGTAATTTTCCTGAATTCCCCTAAACTAAATATTCCTTAAATCTCCCTGAAAATAGGAGATTCTATCTTAAGTATTTAAATTTTAGAAAACCTTATTTCTTTAAAATAAGAAATGTATGTGTCTGTGCTAAGGGCTTGAAGAGTGAAAGGGTAAAGAAGATGAACAGCAGAACGTTTTCTGTGTGATGTGCTTCACCGGTACACACACACACACACACACACACACACAATCTCACACACATACACCCATAATCACACACACACATAAGCACACACACACACAACACACACATAATCTCACACACACCCATAATCACACACACACACACACCCATAAGCACACACACCCATAATCACACACACGCACATAAACACACACAAACACACACACACACACACACACACCCATAATCACACACAGGCACACTGACTAAATTTTAAGTGCTTTAAAAATTCTCTAACCATTAGAAAAATGAAAATTCATTCATTGTACTTCTGCTTTCCTATCTAACCTTGTATAATTATTTATGTAAGATCTTGCTTGGCTATTAACACATAGACATGAATCTGGCTTGAAATATAAGACCTATGAAATGCATAGATACTACTAAAAATCATAGTCAGTACCAGGGTTCTCACCTAAGCCTGAACTTGTACAGAAATTTGAGTGCAAACAGAGCCCCACACACGAATTAGCTAATTGAACCACTCCTTAGACTGTGGCTATTAAGTGACTTTGGTTTTATCCCTGAGAGAGAATCTTGGGGAACTGAGACACAGCTATGGAATCAGTTGTTTGAAGGCAAGTCATTTGTTTTTTAATGTTAATTTATTAAACCTGAGCTCTTTCACACAACTCCAAAAACTACAGTGACAAAACAGAATAGTTGGCAGTCTCTACAGCAGCAATTTCTCAGTTTATGTCTTTTTTCCAGCCACTTTATTATTTACACAGGATTAGTAACGGGTATTAATTCCTAATACAAAGCAAACACAATTCAGGTTTCGCCCTGAGCATTATACAGCTATAACCCAATAACTTCTAGATATTGTGCCTGCCTGGAAATACTTAAGATGAACCTGGTATTAGCACATGGGGGATCTCAGTGAGCCAGCGGGGACACAGGATAGGGGCTGCAGGATGATTTGGGGGAGGGGATGGCTACTCGGGGGCCAAGGCACAGGGTCCCCTCCCCCGCCGTAGGACAGCTCTGTGGACCCACTGCTTCCCTAGCACTCGGGGACAGGAACGAGCCCGCGTCCAGCTTTCGTTCTCCAGCTGTTGGTCTTAGCTGTCAGCCTTCTCCAGTCTGAAAGGGAAACCATGTTCCTGTGGTCAGTTCCTCTGTGATGGAAGTGGAGTCTTCCCTTTAGTACCTTACCGTTCCATAAATCAGAAGTTTTCCTACATGACTACCGTCTTCTGCAAGATTTGATTGAATAATTTTGCTTTTATTTACCGAAAAGATTGACCTTAATACATAATTGTATTAACAATGGCCTATTAAGAAGCAGATTGGAGAGCTTTATTTCATTTAAGCTTGAAGAAAATGGGAGAAATATCTAATGCTTAATACCTCTCAAGAGCCGTCTGAGCTATGGGAACACAGCTTTTCTGTACACAGCTGGCCAGCTCCGGTGGTCAGCCAGAGAAAGCAACTATCTCCCTGCAAAGGGCCAGGAGAGATGGGCAGGGGTTACACTGGCCCCATGAGGATGCCTTTCCCAAGCATCTCAGGATTCTTAGGGTGCCACCACCCCAGGACACACTGGGGACCTCCACGGTGCTCAGGGAGACATGGTACAGAGAGGGTGCAGGGGGAGTGTCCCGAGGGCGCTCAGATGGGCCGTTTCTGCCTTTGGTGATGACGTTTCCTTATGATGAATGATACCTCTGAAAGGCACCCTCAAATGTCAGAAGTCTCAAGTTCTCCAGTCACCTACAGGACAGACTTGGGAGGTGCTCCGCAGACCCTGCACAGAAGTACAGACGCCGAGTGCTTTCGCTGGAATGTTCATTCCCTCGTCTCTCTGCACCAGGAACAGATGCCCCCGGCATGGAGCGGTCACGCGCTCGTGCCCTTACACGCTCACATGAACGGGTTCCCGTCTGGGAAGAGAGGCAGGGTGACCCCAGAGCGGCCCAGGGCACTGAGGCAAGAGTGGGCCCAGGAAGACGGTGAGGAGGGGACAGTCCTCAAAATCTCCTGGCAGGGGTCACCAGCGACGTCTCTGCCGCTTATCGCCCAGGGCACGCTGTAGAAATAAATTAGACTGAGCAAACCTTGAGAAAGCATGAGGCCAGGAAAAAACCACCAATACCGATTTCACCCTTACTTTCCCTCTTATGTTGTAAATTTGAAATATTTTTAAAAGAATGAATAGAATAGGACTGAGAGACATGAGAAAGCTCTTTGTTGAACTGGGAACATTGGGGACCTGCAGAGAACTTATTCTGGTACAACTTCAGGGAGACTGGAGAGCTTTTCACAAGGTGTTCTTCCCAGGGAAGGAAGGCTGTGGGCAGGTGAGGCCACCCCTCAAGTCACTGCTAATGCTACCAGATCAAGTTACTCTGATCTAGACCGGGATTTCTCCATCTCAGCGCTATTGACATTTGGGGGCAGATATCCTTTGTCGTAGGTGCCTGCCCTGCGCTTTGTAGCATGTTGAACAGCGTCGCTGGCCTTTGCCCACTCGATGCAATAATAACGTCCCCACTCCCCAAGTCGTGACAACCAAAAATGTCTCCAGGCATTGCCAGATGTCCCCAGGGAGGGTGGGAGACGTGGGTGGACAAAATGATCTCTGATTGAGCACCATTGGTCTAGATTCAACTTTCCAAACTGGGTTCCTTGTGTCACCATCAGGCATGAAAAAATGATGTCTTAAAGATTCCTAGAGCATAGTAGCATCCTAAAATCTCTCGGTCCTGCTTGGCTTTGTTTAAACCCAAGCCAAATCTAGTTAAGGATGGTACCGCTGTTTTCCACTAATATCTGTCGGTATTTTGTGAAGCTGGTCATCCTTGAAAGGCATTTTGGATGGGCTTTGACTGACAGACCCTAGTAGAGAGGACAATTTCTGTTATTATTTTAGTGGTTCCTGTGATCAAAAATCTCCAAACGTGAAATGGACCATTTTTGTGAATATGTTTCAGAGTCATGAGAGAGAGGTCATTTTATGAGGAGAGGCAAATTCTATTCCTCCCAGAGCCTTGAGAACTGGCGGGGGGCAGTCAGAGCAACGGAGAAGAGGAGAAGACCATCTGTCAAGTTCCCGATCAGAGCTTCCGAGGACACTGGATGCTGGCGGCCCTACGTTCCCTTCCCCCCAAGCATCCAACCAAACAAATGAAGGCAATGAGAGGGGGATACATCACAGTACCTGGTCCAAATAGCTACCAAGGAAAACTTGGGGGTCCTGTCTATTCATCGGGCCATTGTAGTAGGTTACAGGGAAAGAACAAAACTTATGACAGGCTCAAGTCGACACTCCGCAAGCATTGAAAAGAAAAGATGCATGAGGTCCAGAAAGAATTCCTGGAGCCCAGAGCTGGGGTCTGGGAACACCTCAAGGTCTGCAGTCCCCTCTTCCCTGCTTGTCTCTTGTCTTGGCTTCCCTTCCTTCCCCCATATTCCCCCTCCCCCTGATTTGTCAAGATGGCTACTCCATCTTCCTCTCCATGGACAGGCCTCTGCTTCCTCACTGTTTCCATTCCTACAACTTCAGTTGGCACGAGACTTTGGCCTGATGTCGGCCCTAATTCTATAAGACCTCTTCCCAACTGACTTGAGTATCCACGGTCACCCAATGGAATAGTTGGCCCTGGATCGGGTGTTCGCCCCTGGTCTAGTGACCTCACAGCCAGGGGAAGAGAGGGCAGGTACAGAATATTTATAGGGTCACCTCAACCTGCCCCTTCTGCAGGCTGTAAGGGCCAAGGCAGCTCTTAAAGAGAGAGGTTATGGGTGACACAGGAACCCCAAAACATAGCTCTTACAACCCATTGTTGTGCTTAGTTTCCAACGGTACCAACGTAAATCTTCATCACGATAACAACTAGCATGTATTGAGTGGTCGTGCTAATAACTCTATGTATGTCTGATGTTTTTCCAAATGCTTTTCGGTCACTTGCTCATTTAATTCTCATAACAAACCTGTGAGGTAGATATCTTTATTCTTCCCATTTTACAGGTGAGGAAACAGGGAACCAGAGAAGAAGTTCCCAAAACCAAGCAGCTAATAAATGATGGAACCAGGAATCCAGCCCAGGCATCTGACTCGGTCTTTTAGTTACTCTGCTGAGCTCCCTCTCTGGAAAAAAAAAAAAAAATCAGAAAGTGAAATAACTTTAGGCAGTTAGATGCCTAGAATTTGTCAAACTGTTCTGGGAAGGCTGGTTTTTCATAAAAAGCATCAGCCGGTATTAAAAGAGACTTGGCCAGTGGTGGCAGATCCGCCCTGTAGCTTGTGTTGGAATTTCCATGCCCAGGATGGGTGTGCTCACTGGTCATTTCCAGCACTCAGCTTGTGTCCAGTGCATGGGGACCAGTCGTCACCATCCTGTCTGCCTGTGTCATGACCCATGTCTCCCTTATCCATTGATTAATCAAAAGAAAGTCAGATCCCTTTAAGTATAACAGGTGTGACACCCCACACCTCAGACCAGCTGTGATTTGTGCAGGTAGTTTACACCACCACCCTCCCTCACTTGTTCCGTTGCTGATTCGGTGGCCAAGAGAGCTGCTTCCTGATGACTTTCCTGCCCCTCGGGTGTTATTTCCGAATCCAGAAACCCTAACCTTTAACATTTCCCTGACGTTCATTTCAGCCCGCCGGATGCCCTTTCCTTTTCCTACTTTCTACATTTTTGCTCAGAATAATGTTAATGGTTCCAATCCCTTACCCAATTCCAGTCTGTCTTCTAGAAATACTTTTCTTACTAAATCTTAGCCAATCCTTTTTATGTTTACATTTAGTCTGATTTTTTTTAAACGTAGTGGTTTTGCTACACACGAAAATTTGGATCAAGCATCTCCTTTAACCAGTGGTCAAACGTAGGAGCAAAGACGCATATGGAGCACGTTTAGAAAGTGGTGTGATTGGGGTCGAGAGCACGTTAGGTGTGGAGGATGTGCCGGAAATAGGGGGCTGGGGCGTTTCTAGAGGTCCGGGTGTGCAGTGAGTGGTAAAGAGCAGGACAGTGCAGCTGGGGTCAGGGTTTGAGTCCGGGTTCCGCTTCTTTTTTTTTTTTTTTTTTTTTTTTTTTGCGGTACGCGGGCCCCTCACTGCTGTGGCCTCTCCCGTTGCGGAGCACAGGCTCCGGACGCGCAGGCTCAGCGGCCATGGCTCACGGGCCCAGTCGCTCTGCGGCATGTGGGATCCTCCCGGACCGGGGCACAAACCCGTGTCCCCCGCATCAGCAGGCGGACTCTCAACCACTGCGCCACCAGGGAAGCCCCCCGGCTCTCCTTCTTGCTGAACACACAACCTCACTGGATCACGAGAATCTCTTTGCGCTTCCGTTTCTTCATCTGCAAAATGGGAAACATAAGAGACTCTTTCACTGGGTTGTTCTAAGAATTACGTGAGCTAAACCACGTTAAATTCTTAATAAGTACTTAGTAAGTACTTATTACTAATACTCAAAATCTGTTAGCTTATCTTTCATCCTAGGGAGCCTTGAATTGAACATCCTCATTGACAGTTTCCCAGTGGAGCAAATCAGAACTGGGAATCAATGATTCAGAACTCATTGACTCACTGAGCCTAAGTTGGCTTTGTGACCTTATACGTGTAGTAACTTTGTCAGTTAAGGATGTAAAGAAAAGTTTAAGACGTATGGCTCCTCAGCTTGAAATTCTTGATACTGTCAAAGGATGTTCCTCCAAAAGGGGCTAGGTTGGGGAGAGTTTGCAGGGGAAAATGCCAGAAAAATCCAACTACTTACAGCTTACAAAACAGTGGCAATGGTTTAGTAATTCACTCAGAAGATATCAGAGGTGCCAGCCCCAATTCTGTATTATGACTGACTTCGTTTTGGTGGCCTTATTTTATGTATAAACTTCCTAAGTGTTCTAAGCATATAGCAAATGCTGTCAATGCTAGTAGGTTACTTAACAGAAGAGCACCATTTTCTACGTGTGCTTTAGTTACGCAGTATTTACTATTCTACTTCTTTATATGATCTTCAAATAAAAGAGACCTGGAAACACAGTTTTCGTCTTTGGGGATGATTTTGAACACAACGGTTTCGTTTTCAGGTCAAGATGAGTTTGGAAAAAGATATTAAAATAATTCAATCTCAGTTTACTAAATTAGAACAATTTTTAATACTTCACAGGTAACATCAATAACATTCAACTTGGGAAATATTTATACTGTTTTCTATTTTCGTTCCTTTTTCTAAACAAGTTTGGCTTTTTCTTTTTCTTGTAGCTCATCTTCTAATTATTACGTGCCGTATCATGCCCTTCTGAGACTTACCAATCATTTTCAAAACAACTTCCGATGTAGCTGAGATATGAATTCATGACAGGTTTTTTTGAAACCATAAAGCAGAATTAGCAATTGTTTCTGAGCAGCAGTTAATACTGGAAATGTGGAGTCAGTAATTATATAAAAGTCAAAGCTTTTAGTGAGGTCTTCCAAGTGAGATAAATTGTCTTTTGGGGTGAGCCCTGTAGGGGAGAGAAAAGTTTTCATCAATCCTCTTAGAGTCCCCAGCTGGGTCCGAAAAAGAAACTGACAAAGACTGATTAACAGGACAAAAGCATGCAAATTTCTTTAATATAAATTTTACAGGACCCAGGACCCTTCATAAGGAAATGAAGACTCCAGGAAGCAGTTATTCATGTGTCTTGTCCTGCTGGGGTTGATAAGGAGAGGACAGTCGTGGAGGACAGTGACAGGCTAAGGGGTACAAGGTCATCGCAGTGAACGGCTGTTGGTTTGGACTCTTCTTGGTCCCTTTGTCCTCAGGGGTAAAGGAGAGGAGAGGAGGAATCCTCTCCTCCTGGTACAAAGAGGACACCTCCCATAGGAGGGCTTTATGACCTGTTTTAGGGAAGAAGTTGGAATGGCCTTCCTGCTTCTGCTGTTTTCTCAAACTCCTTCAGCTTAAACTCTTCAGTATACCAGGTGCCATACTCTGGGGTAGCATGTCCTCAACCCCATCTGTTCCCATCCCCACCTTGGTTATGGGTATAATCCTGTCCTTCCAGACCCCCTGACCCCGGTCTGATCGCCACCCACAGTACCTCGCCAGCTCCGTGATGAGCTCGGTGGGTTCTTTGGAAATCGACTCTTCAAGCTCAAAGCCTTCCTCAGGGGACAGGTGCCTCCCTGCCTCCACCCCACACACACCATCACCCCGTTGACCTCCCTTTGTAGGGTGAGCAACTGCTATCCCAGTTTGCCTGCAACTGAAGGGTGTCCTGGGATGTGGAACTTCCAGCTAAAACCAGGACGGCTGGTCATATAGGCGAGGGGCGGTAAGGAGAGAAGTGGGGAGTGTCCCTGAGGAAAGTCCCTCACTTTCTTCTTTTAATTCTTTTTCTTCCCTCAAGTACATGAAAAAGGAAGAGAGGGTGCTTTTACTGTTCATTTATTCTCATAATGTATCGTTTTGGGGCATGATCCTCTGAACCCATTTTATAAACCATGGAAGTGTTTATTTTCATTTGATAGTATGTAGCAGAAATGGATGAACCTACCATTGAAAATTATCTTTCAGTGAAGCATTAGCAACTCTTAATAAAGGGAGTAATTTTAATGATTTTTTTTCCAGAAAACTGTATACATAAGTATGCCCCACATCATGGATAAGGAGGTCATGTAGCTTCCCGGGAAAAGGTGAGAAGGGAAAAGTGGCAAGCTATCAACATAGGTGGAGCTTTGGACATCTCCATGAGATCTCCCCAAATGGAGATCTTCAGTCCAAATCTGTCAACTCAGTAAAGATGTTTACAAAAATCACTCGAGGGCTTCTCTGATGGTGCAGTGGTTGAGAGTCCGCCTGCCGATGCAGGGGACACGGGTTCGTGCCCCGGTCCGGGAAGATCCCACATGCCGCGGAGCGGCTGGGCCCGTGAGCCACGGCCGCTGAGCCTGCGCGTCCGGAGCCTGTGCTCCGCAACGGGAGAGGCCGCGACAGTGAGAGGCCCGCGTATCACTCGAAACTGCTGCCTCGTATCTGAATAAATTAATTAAATGCTTTATAACACAGATAGTTCTTTTGTATACTGCAATTACATTCCTAAGAGACCAACATCCATCAGAATAATCATCCAACAAATAAATAATCATCCCCTTATGCACCCAACCATTTTTTTAATTGAGCACCTACTGTGTGCCAGTTGCTCTTCCGGCATGTTCCAGCCAAAACAGCCTTGGTGCTTGGCCTCATGGAGTTTATATGACACTAGGGTATAGAACAAAAAACAAATACCCAATAGATATATAATTAGAGCTCACAATACGGACTTTGGAGGAAAATAAATGGGAATGACAACAGGGAGAAAAAAACAGGTGGCCTTGTTGAAATCTGAAGGCGGCATCATGCGGGCAGGGGTGAAGGAGGATTCTGGGCAGAGAGCAGTTTGTGGGACGGAGGAGCTTGCTCAGTAGTTCAAGGAACCCATGGGGGAAGCTCCAGCCCGAGCCTTGCAGACGAAGGCAAGACTCTGCTGCAGGTGACAGCCCTTGACCACACAGAGACTTGTGAGCTGAGGCAGAGACTTTACATTTTATATGAAATGTAGTGAGAAGCCAGCTATGGATTTGACAGTTTGATGCTTAGATATGTGGTTCCCTGGATGTTGGATAAAGATTACGCCATCTCTCATGGTGAAAAGAGGCATGGAAAGGCAAGAGAAACGGCAGGAAGCCAAAAGAGGCTGCATCTCGGCCACGTGGTGGACCCAGGAGCGGTCCTGCAGGGTTCCCTTCAGGCAGGAGAGAATGTACAGATGGAGCACAGACGGAGTGTCTCCTTGCTCACTGTTTTGCCTTCGGGAATCCACCTTCATTCATTCCATTAACTGTGGGAGAGGATGATAAACCGCTCTGCCCCACAGAACTGGATAGAAAAAGATTAATTAATATTACTGCTGCAAGAAATTACCAGCTCGTGAAAAGCGACACTGCATTAAAAACTAACATGCTTACATTGTTTATGGGAAACATCTGTCCACAGTGTCTGCTGAGGCATGATTTCTTCCCTTTCTCTCCTTTCTCTTTGGCATCGTATCCTGGTTTTTGGAAGTCAGTATATTTTTAACTACAATGATTACTTCTGGTCATGTAGGTAGTTATGTAAGCAATGGTATCTAAGGACTCCCTAAGCCCCAAATTATATTAAAAGACAATGAGAAATATATAAGCTGCCAACAGCCCTAATGGTCCTTAGAATTTTCCATTGAATTCTTTGGGAAGGGTTGGGGGACACTTCTCATTGTGCAAGTTCAAAATCCTCTTCATATAGCATCTTTAAGGGAAATATTTTTATTGAAATATTTTTATTGAAAATATTTAGGGACAAACGATGTGCTCCAACAAGTTTCCGTGACCATAGCCACTTCTTATTTTTTAAGTTCAACAGATCATTTTTACTACTTGGTAAACGTTAAGACAGAGTCAAGCCTCCGAGGTTTCGTTTAAAAAATAAAAATCTAAGCCTCAGAAAACACTGACACAAGGAATTAAAATCTACAAAACTGGCTAACTTTGGTCTCACAGCAGGACATTTTGTAGTAGTTTCAGTAGTACTTAGTGGTTCTTTATTAGCCATGTAGAAATGCTAAAACTTTTACAACCCAGAATTCTGTAGTTTTAATGTGTCAGATATACCTGGATTCAGTCCCACTGAGATCCTCAGATATGTCAACTATGACAAGCTTAAATTTGTTTCAGAAAATACGATTTGGTCATATCTCACTCTTGAAAATGTTTAATTTGTTTATACTACAAATCAGAGAAGCGAGTGATCTCTTATTTTATAATGACTTGTTTTTCCATGTGTCCTCCTTTGACCCCGGTGAGCTTAGAGGTTTCCACAAACAAAGACTTTTAGCCCAATGTAGCTGACAATGAGACTAACTCAGTAAGCATTTCAAATAAATTCAGTGTCTCAAAAAATACGATCATTTCAGTCTAGAGAAATGATAAAATGACTTGGGAGGGAGGGAGGAGAATCTGGTTAGTTTGTACCTATTAGCAAAGAAAATATTTAAAGATCATGGTGCAAATACCAACCCAACCATGCCCTGTACCTGTCATTAATATTGCATACATTATTGCTTTCCTTAATTGAATTTTCTATGTAGGATTGCACTGCATTTATCAATTTATTACTCTAAAGCTCCACGTTTTACTCCTTCCAGCACATCTTATGTTTTTAATGTCACATTTTACATCTTCTTGTTTCATATATATCCCTTAACTAATTATTATAACCCTAGTTATTTTTATTACTTTTGTCTATTAACATTCATACTAGCTTTTAAGTGACTAATCCACTACTTTATTACTGTATATTTACCTTTCCAGTGTTTTCTTGTTCCTAATTAGCACCCTTGCCTTTCAGCTAAAAAAAGTCCCTTTAAGATTTCTTGTAAGGCTAATTCACTGGCAGTGAACTCCTTTAGCTTTTGCTTGTCTGGAAAACTCTTTATCTCTCCTTCAATTCTGAATGATAAGTTTGCTGGGTAGAGTATTCTTGGTCGGAAGGTTTTGGTTTTTTTTTTCTTTCAACACTTTGAATATATCATGCCTCTCTTCTGGACTGCAAAGTTTCTGCTGAAGAGCCGCTGACAGTCTTATGGCGGTTCCTTTGTACATAAGGAGTTGTTTTTCTCTTGCTGCTTTTAATATTCCCTCCTCGTCTTTAACTTTTGAATTTTTGATTGCAATGTGTCTTGCTGTGGGTCTCTTTGGGTTCATATTATCAACAACTTTCTGGACTTCCTGTATCTGGATGTCTGTTTCCTTCCCCAGGTTAAGGAAGTTTTCAGCATTCCTTCCTCACATAAAATTTCTGTTCCTTTCTCCCTCTGTTCATCTGGGAGCCCCATGATATGAATGTCCATTTGATGCTGCACCATAAGTCTCTGAATCTAACTTCACGTTTTTTCATTCTTTTTTCTTTCTGCTGCTCTGATTGAATGAGTTCCACTGCCTTGTCTTCTAGTTGACTGATCCTTTCCTCTGCTGCATCTGGTCTGCTGTTAAATCTTTCTGGTGTATTTTTCAGTTCAATTATCGTATTCTTTAGCTCTGTGACTTCCATTTGGTACTTTCATATATTTTCCATCTCTTTGTTGAAGTTCATCCATTCTTCTCCCCAGATTGGTGCGCATCTTTCTGACCATTACCTTGAATTCTTTTTTTAGGTAAATTACCTATCGCTTTCATTAAAGTATTCTCTTGAGGTTTTATATTATTCTTTCATTTGGAACATATTTCTCTGTTTCTTCATTGTACTTGGGCCTTTGTGTTGGTTTCCATACAGTAGCTGAGACAGCCACCTCTTCCAGTCTTGCAGCAGTGGCCTCGTGTAGGAGATGAACCTTGTCACTCAATCCTGCCTCAGCTGTTTGTTTTCTCTCAAACCTCTGTGATTTTCCAAGAGCCTATTACATTCTCAATCGTTCACAGTGGTTGAGGGTGTTGCAAGACCTGTCAGGTCCCTAAGGAGAGGATCTCAGAGCCTAGATTCAGGCTGATTGGAAGTCAGACCCTCAGGCAGCAACTTTTTAAAGTGTGCACATATATACAGTCCTGTGGGACTGCAAGTATACTGGCCACCAGAGCCAGGAGATATGCAGGTGTCCCTGGCTGGCAATTGCAAAAACCTGGGGCTCCAGAGGGGTGCATAAGCTCTCTTCTGATAGAAACCAGCAGTCCGAAGCAAGGCAGAGGGAGGGCGGCCAGGTAGCATCCACAGCCTGCCTTCCTGAGATCCACTCTGTCAGCCACCAGATGTGCACCAAACCTGAAGCCTGCCCCTCAGGCCGAAGCGCCAGGATGCCAAAGAGGCCTCCTTCACAAAAAGACTGGTGGGGGGCGGGGGCTCGGTCTGCTGTCTGTGCAGTGCCCTGCCAGGGGGACCTGTCGAGAAACATCTCTGATGGCCACAGTTCCGTGGGACCAGGAGATGCAAGCACCCCGGCCACTAAAGCCGGGCGACCAAAGGGCATCCCATGGGTGCAGCCACAAAAACTGGGGCACCATATGTAAAAACCAGGGCCCGAGATACCGGTAAAGCTTCCCCCCAGGAGATACTGGGGCCCAGCAGAGGGAGAGGGTGAAGATAGCACCCACCTTCTGATGTCTCAGGAAGGGACTACGGTCAGCCCCAGATGGTGTTTAATTGGAAGCCTGCCCCTCAGGCCACAGGCATGACGATTAACAAATAGGCCTCCTTGACTGGAAGACCAAGCTCCTGCGTCTGTTTCCTCCTTCTGTGCTCTGGGGGCGATAGCCATTTAAGAAAGCTTGCCATTGCTTGCGGTCCTGCGGGACCCTGCTGGCTGCCAGGGCCAGGCAGTGTAGAGGTGTCTCCTGGCAGCAGCCGCAGAACTCAGGACACCAGAGAGGAGTACGCATGCCTTTCCGGGAGCCACCAACTGTGAGAGTCCCAATGTATATTTGAAAGGTGCTAAGAGAGTAGATCTTAAAAGTTCTCATAATAAGAAAAAAAATTGTTATGATGTGAGGTGATGGGTGTTAACTAAACTTACTGCGGGGATCATTTTGCAATATATATGTATATCAAATCATTATGTTGTATACCTTAAACTAATGCAATGTTTTATGTCAGTGGTATCTCAGTATAATTGAGGAAAAATGCAGGTAGGTAAGGTTACCTGAGAAGAAACTAAAGCTTTCATGTCAATCTTTCTAACATGCATCAAGTCCTTAGATACACAAAAGATTGCAAAGTTCTTGGTTTGAAATATTCTCATTTAACCGGCTAAATCGGAAATACAACCGTGCTTTTAGGCAGTTTGCTTGGGCAAATATTTTATTGGCTGTTTCACTGAATTTAGGGAAGAAGATGATCTAAAATGTGCCCAGACATTCAATGTTATGAGAACTATATACAGTTGAAAGAACCCATGCCAAAAAAACTCGGAGAAACCTTGGAGATTCCACAGAGTATGTTTTATAACCGCTCTGTGGGTTACATTTATATTCATATCTTCTTTCCATAGGAAGAATCTTAGCATTCAGTAATTTTCTGTTATCCTTTAACCACCTCATTCTATAAAATTTTGAAGAAACGTCACTTAAATTAATTTTAATATCAGAGAAAATAAACCGAAGGCCTGATATGTTTTAGATCTGCGGTAGCATGAGAAGCCTTCGTTTTATTTTCAAATAAGCCTTAATTTAGAAAAAAGAAATTCCTAGAGAGACATATAATAGAGACAGAGAGTAAACCCTAATGTCTGTCTACACGTGTGTCAGTGAAGAAATTTAGTCTAATTGCCATGGAAATTAGGATGAACTGGTAATATCCCCAACAAAGTTCCCTACTCGGCAGGTTCCAATAAGGTTTTGATTTTTCGTTTATTAATTTCTTACTCAATCAACCAACATTTACTGAACATGCCAGGCACTTTCACTCAGTTCTGGAGATAAGTGAGTCTTGGTTGCTGCATTCAGAGGCTCACAGAGCATCCCAAGGTGAGCTCCCGATTCTCAGTCCTGCGTATGGGACTATAGGAGGGTCACGTGTAGGTGAGTTTAGGAGGGCCGTTATGATTAAATAATTCATCAGTTACGGAAGTGATTTTTTAAAACCCTAATTTCATAAATGCTGACTCATAACTGAGGCTGTTTAACTGGTTGGAAAGCAATAAACAAGTCCTTTCTTCTCCCAATGACCTGAGAGGTTTGAAGTGTAGAATGTGATGCTGAAACTGAGGTCCCTTCTGTGTTTATAGGATGTAGCTGAGGATGATGGTTGATCGAATGCCACATTGATGTGGATGCAGAGAGGAGGGATAAAAGCTTGTGTCAGTTAATCAAAGGAAAGAGAAAATAAATATTCAGTGGGAGAAGACCAAATGCACAGCGTGAACTGCCCACCCTCTCAAGCCGCCCACCTGCACAGAAAGTCACCGCCACGAAAGGCACTTTCATTTGTCTGGGTGTGAGGAAATCTCTGGCAGAGTGTCTTGTTTATTAAAATCTGGAGTATACGAGTTAAGAAACTTATCTTTTGGAGTTGCAAAACCAACTCCACGTGTTTCATGAGATTTTAAACTGCAGAGCTGTCCATTTACAAACCCTGGGTTGTGCTGAATGTATATAGGATCCATTAGATTAAAACAGACATTTAATAGGGCATAGGAAAATGGCTCAGGATAAGAATATGCAAAATCCGGACTTCCCTGGTGGCGCAGTGGTTGAGAGTCCGCCTGCCGATGCAGGGGACACGGGTTCGTGCCCCGGTCCGGGAAGATCCCACATGCCACGGAGCGGCTGGGCCTATGAGCCATGGCCGCTGAGCCCGCGCGTCCGGAGCCTGTGCTCCGCAACGGGAGAGGCCACAACAGTGAGAGGCCCGCGTACCACAGAAAAAAAAAAAAAAGAAAGAATATGCAAAATCCAAAGCGTCAAAAATGTTCATTTCATCTAGGATAATTCAAAGTGTGCACCATTTGTTAAATATAATTTTTGACAAAGTATGAACATTGACAAAATTGTTGAGAAATGACATGAAGAAAACATTTGGTAGATATGCATATTAGACACAGCCTTGTGACAGGAAATACCAAGGGCAAGAACCACATCTGATTCTTTTTTTTAGATGAAATGTATGTAATCAACTTTTTTGTTTTTGTTTTTGTGGGTGGGGGGGGTTCCCTGAATGTCAAGAAGTTTAGTGTAAAATTTGATGCATGGTCGTAGCAGCTAGTGAACATTTGTGCTGTTCTCCTGTGCTTGCATCTGATTTTCTTATTCTGCGCTGATCTCATTTGAAAGTGTGACCATTTTTATAAGCTGTCTTAAATCATCTTTGCAAAAAGGCGTACACGATAAGAAAAAATACGTACCTATGTATCACGGAGTTGACAGAGTTCTTTACGTATAGTAGCATAACACATCTTTGCCACATTAAGTATTAATTTATTGGTGGAGTCATATAAAGTAAATAAAGAGAAAGAGACATCAAACAATGTACTTAAAACAATTCAAGTTCATCTGGGAGAAGCAATTATGGTATATTTTATAACCTTACAATTTACAAAGGGAAGTTTTTCTTTAAATAGAAAATATATCAGTTATTTCCAGAAAGACTGATCCCTTGATTTGGCTTTTATGTATTTTATCCAGTCTTGGCTTTTGGAATCATCTTGAAAACAAACAGAGCATTTGAGCCATGTTTGCTGCTAACTAAGGAATGAACCATGAGGCTTTGGCTAATTTTTGGAGGTCATTACTAAAATGCAGTTAATCACCTTAGTTAAGATATACGGGCATTTTACCAAAAAAAAAACTGTGCCAATGGTCCTTGAAATAAGGTTAAGTAGATCTAATTTACGTTAAACTGTAATTAACCATATGCACTACCGCATGAGAATGTTCATGCATATGTTGCTTACATTAATTGCTTTCATAAGTTAATTTCGGCCACACACTTTTGGCTTCTGTTCGTTTGTAACTTAACAAACGTTCACATCAGCTGTGGAAGTGATTGCAGACAATAAAGTAAACCACTGGTTTACTTGTTTAAATTAAATCTGCCGTCTCAGGCTGTCCTGTGTCTTAATACATTAGAAAAGATATCAGCAAGCAATGCTCTTGTTAATCCAGTTGTAATCACTGTTTAGTCATACCTGCTTAAGTAATAGAGTCATGAAGCTCTACATTTGTTTGCTATCTTTTTCTCTCTGTAGTTAATTGGGTGATCATTGACTGCGGTTTACTATTATTGTGGCAGAATTGATCTGTACTTTTCATACAGTCAGACATACACCTGGTCCTTATACAGAAATAGACCAACTATGTCATGCCCAATATTCTTTATTTTTATTGAAGTATAATTGATTTACAATGTTGTGTTAGTTTCAGGTGTACAGCAAAGTGATTCAGTTATACATATATACATATACTTTTTCAGATTCTTTTCCCATATAGGTTATTACAAAATACTGAGTACAGTTCCCTGTGCTGTGCAGTAGGTCCTTGCTGTTTATCTATTTTATATATAGTAGCATGTATATGTTAATCCCAAACTCCTAATTTATCCCTCCCCTGCCTTTCCCCTTTGATAACCATAAGTCTGTTTTCTATGTCTGTGAGTCTGTTTCTGTTTTATAAATAAGTTCATCTGTATCACTTTTTTAGATTCCACATATAAGCGATATCATGTGATATTTGTCTTTCTCTGTCTGACTTACTTCACTTAGTATGATCGCCTCTAGGTCCATCCATGTTTGCTGCAAATGGCATTATTTCATTCTTTTTTATGGCTGAGTAGTATTCCATTGTATATATATGTACCACATCTTCTTTATCCATTCATCTGTCAATGGACATTTAGGTTGTTTCCATGTCTTAGCTACTGTATATAGTGCTGCTATGAACATAGGGGTGCATGTATCTTTTCAAAGTATAGTTTTCTCCAGATATATGCCCAGGAGTGGGATTGCTGGATCATATGGTAGTTCTATTTTTAGTTTTTTAAGGAACTTCCATACTGTTCTCCATAGTGACTGCCCCAATTTATATTTGGCCCACTTTTTTTTATATTGAAGTATAGTTAATTTACAATGTCGTATTATTTTCAGGTGTACAGCAAAGTGATTCAGGTATACATACGTATATCTATTCTTTTTCAGACTCTTTTCCATTACAAGATATTGAATATAGTTCCCATGGCCCAGTTGTAATTGGATACTACAGTTTGGGCTTAGACAGGTGATTCCTATAGACAAATGACATTTTTTAAATAATAGAACTCATCTTTTATTAAAGCAAAAGTTGACTATTTTATTCCATCAGTTTGTTCCCCACAGTCTGCATCACTTTGGCTAATATACTGTGCTAATACCCTCCTACTGTAATATCTCATATAAAAACCTATGTTTTTCTTAAATGCTGTTTAAATCACCTTTGTGAAGAATCAAACTTCGGGATGTTTGGATAAAGATGGTGGATTGAATATGTGCATTTGCCTCTGATCCCTTTCTGAAATCCCAATAAAATGAGTGTAAAGAGGTTTTTAAAAGGTCCTAACTCACTAGGACACAGGAAATAAAAGAAAAAACACAACACGGCTGGAAAGCATATAGGGCAAGTGGGAAATGACTGAACAGAACATAGAGAGTGAAATCCTGAACCAGCAGTAGGGTGATTATACTATGTTGCCGAGGAAAGGTCTCCTGGAAGAGGAAGGGAGGGGCTACAACAAAAGGCTTCTTGTAAGTTTGTTAAAGAGGCCCTTAGACCCCAGAGACACCCCCAACTCCACACGTGGGGTAGCTCACCCTCCCCCAGCCTGACAGACACTGGAGAGATGCAGACCATGGTGCCAACGCCACGGGGTACGGGGGTGGGTGGATACTGTGCTGAGAACAGGCAGGGAAGGCGGTTAGCACATCCAAAACCATTTCCAAGAGGACTGCACCCCCATCCCAACACTGCGGACGCCTTCCCTGGGGAATTTCCATAGCCTGGGAAGGAAAATTCGACTCCATAGAGGTGACGGATAGGGGAGCAGTGCCCACGGACAGGCCCACCAGCCCACGGAGCTCCTGTCAGCTCGTAGGCTCCCTCCAGAGGATGGGACAGTGTGGGTGGAATAGGCTCTCTAAACACGGATCCTACCAAATGTGTCCCAACTCTGTTGGCAGAGGGAGAGCTGGGGCACAGAAAATGTGTGTGTGTGTGTGTGTGTGTGTGGTGAGAGTGCAGGGAAATGAAGAGAAAAGGAGCTACTTCCTCATCCTAGTAAGAGAAAGTCAATAGATAACGTCTGAAAAGCCAAGCAGCAGCAAAGGAGCATCTTATTTAGATTATTTTTTATCAGACTTGAAAGCAGTTGGTTTGGGAGCAGGAAATTACCTGAATCTCTCAATCGCATGCATGTATCACCTTGATTTCTTTTAAAGAAGCCTAAATTTAAAATGATAAGAGGTGCTTAAATAGTTCTCATTTTAAAAGCAAACATTAAAGAAAGTAAGAAAAAGCCGCTATTCTTTCTTTACCAATTCCCAGTTTGTCCTTTATAGCTCATTTTCATATATAGCCTCTCGATTCTCATCTTAAGATCCACGTAGCACTAGGAGTTACTATGTAGAGAAGCCCCATCCTTCATCATATCAAATATCCTACATTAAATATAAATTATATGTGGTATAAATTTTCAGAGAATTTTTATAAATTTGCATTTTAAATTATTACTGCTTCAAGGAATTCATTTCCTATATGGTTTATTTGTTAGCATTACAGGTTTTTTGTACTTTATTTTACACTAAAACTTCTTTGTAAAATGCCTAGGAAATGTGTGTTTTTAATTCTCATGAACCAATGTATAACATTGTTTTTCCTAAGAATATGTCTGTCAGTTGACTATGATTTATGTGAAACACAAATTAATTATATTGCTTTAAAACATGTTTGATCATGAAAAAACAAACGCAGTGCTACTCTGGAGTAACCATCCTCAATAAAGCAGCAAGAAGCTAAAAACCTGACTTTTTATGAGCCAATATATTTAGGAGTATGTTAAATGAAAGCCACCTTCAGATGCTCAGACTGGAAAGAATTCTGCACTGAATTTACTATGTTAAGAATTCTAAGAATTTAAGGTAAAAGGCTTAATTAGATTAGGGTTTACCTTGTGAGGTATTATGAAAACTATAAATGAGAGTCAAAGGAAGTTAGGAGATTAACCTTTCCTGGCCAGAATGTTTTATCTCTATGTCAGGTAAGTTTCTGTCATCTGTTGAAGGATGATGCCTTTGCTACTGGTCCAGGGTACTTCTAGGATGATCGTCCCAGTTTGTGGGAGTGGGTGTCGGAGGGGGAATGGCAGCAGCACGCTTATCCTTCTGGAGATTCTACCTTGCCTCTGACCACATTAATGATCTTCTGTCTTGGGTCACAGGTAATTGACTCTACTTGATTATTTCAATCTAGGTCTGATGAGTTGACCAGTACTTGTCTTCTACTCCATAACTCTTAAGTGTTGAAAGTTTTCTCAAAAATAAATATATACGAAACATGCTTCAAAAACACAATGTCTAAATCAAGTGCGTTCTCTTTGTGTTACAAACTATTTCTTTCTTTAAACTGGTTGTACTGAGGTCGCACATCTCCTCCCAATAATAACAATAACTGTAGAGGATTTTACAGTTTACCTTTTCATTCACTGTTACTATAAATAAGGCATTGCTGTAATCTTTAGGCAATGTGTCTGATCTCATAGAAATTTTTCTTGAAAGAGGCAATACAAACAATAAATAAGTAAACAAGTAAATGTATTAGATCTCCCATTAAAAAGATAATTGCAGATAGTCATAAATACCGTAAGGAATAAAGCAGGGTGTTTAGGAATAAAGTGTCAGAAGGTCCTCCTTTAGTTTGAGTGATTGGGATTCTCTGAGGAGGGGACAGAGTATTGGGGACAGAGTATTCCATGCGGAGCCAGTGGAAAGGCCCTAAATAAATGATAGCAACCTGTATACAGGCGATAATGATAATGATGATAATGGTGATGGTGATGTCAGTGATATTGGTGAGGAGGAGAAGGTGAAGGAAGATGATGATGGTGAGGATGATGACAATGGTGAGGATGATGATGATGACGATGATAATGGTGAGGATGATGCAGTGGTGATGATGATGGTGGTGATGATGGTGGTGATGACAATGATAATGGTGAGGATGATGTGGTGGTGATGATGATGATGGTGATGATGATGATAATGGTGAGGTTGATGTGGTGGTGATGATGATGGTGATGATGATGGTGAGGATGATGTGCTGGTGAGGATGATGGTGGTGATGACGATGATGGTGAGGATGATGTGCTGGTGAGGATGATGGTGGTGATGATGATGATGGTGAGGATGATGTGCTGGTGATGATGATGATAATGGTGAGGATGATGTGGTGGTGATGATGATGGTGATGACGATGATGATGGTGAGGATGATGTGGTGATGATGGTGGTGATGACGATGATAATGGTGAGGATGATGTGATGATGATGGTGGTGATGATGATAATGGTGAGGATGATGTGGTGATGATGGTGGTGATGACGATGATAATGGTGAGGATGATGTGGTGAGGACGATGGTGGTGATGACGATGATAATGGTGAGGATGATGTGATGATGATGGTGATGATGATGGTGAGGATGATGTGGTGATGATGGTGGTGATGACGATGATAATGGTGAGGATGATGTGATGATGGTGGTGATGATGGTGAGGATGATGTGGTGATGATGGTGGTGATGACGATGATGATGGTGAGGATGATGTGGTGATGATGGTGGTGATGACGATGATAATGGTGAGGATGATGTGGTGAGGACGATGGTGGTGATGACGATGATAATGGTGAGGATGATGTGGTGAGGACGATGGTGGTGATGACAATGATAATGGTGAGGATGATGTGGTGATGATGATGATGGTGAGGATGAGGATGGTGATGACGGTGATGGTGATAATGATAATGACAATGATAATGGTGAAGATAATGACAGTGACGATGATGATGGTGATGACAATGATAATGGTGAAGATAATGACAGTGACGATGATGATGGTGATGACAATGACAATGGTGAGGATAATGATGATGATGGTAATAGTGGTGGTGGTGGTGGTGATGGTGATGAGCTTCTTTTATAAAAGAAGCTCAACAGAACTAAATTAAATGCCATGGTCACACAATTAGTGGATGATACACGCCCAAACCACAATATTTAATAAGGATGAGATTTAGAAGGTGACCTGAATTTTGGCCTTTGGGCTGTTATTTT
Source organism: Phocoena sinus (assembly GCF_008692025.1). NCBI lineage: Eukaryota > Metazoa > Chordata > Mammalia > Artiodactyla > Phocoenidae > Phocoena > Phocoena sinus. The sequence continues at coordinate 80,986,370 of NC_045774.1, read as the reverse complement.
AGAGGAGCTCCTAGAGAATTGGCATGTCTTTACAGTGATCCCCTGTAAAGCACTCTGTCAGTACTTGCAGGAGTCAGGGAACCATCGTCTGTTGAAGGACCCTCGACTTCAGTTTGATGACCAGAACCCAGCCCCTTCCGTCCGGGTTCTCATCACCTGCCTAGCTCAGCTGTATCATCTCACTCCACCAATCAACAGGGTCACCAACTCTGAAAACTTGATTCCAAGGATCTCACTTCCTACCTTTGCAAGCACTTATTTTCTTTTCCCCAATGCCATAAATCTCCAGCCCACTGGAACCTCCAATCCAGTGACCCTGACACTTTTCACTACCATCTCCACCCTTGTGTGCTCACTTCCTTCTTTTAACTAATGTAAATTCCATGTATCTTCACTATGACATTCCCTTGCAAGCCCCTCTCTCCAGAAAACCCCAAGCTTTGACTAAACCCAAATATTGGCCTCCTCTTATCCCATGTCTGAGGAACTAAACTGCCCTTGAGAAAGTCCCACAAGTTTCTGCTGGCCATTTGTCTCAACCGGGTCCTCACAACCCTGCTACGGAGACAGCGGCATCAAACTTTCTCTCCTTTGCAGGTTTAGTTGTTTCCTTTCTATTACAACATTCTTATCAGCAGTAAAGCGCGATTAATATCTCCTGTTAAAAATAAGAACAAAAGCAAAACAAAATAAACACCTTCGATCCCCTGCCCCTGTTCACTTTCACCTCCTTGTCTGTTCCTCTTCACAGCAAAACTCCCCAAGGGAATGGTCTGCACTTGCTGCCTCCTCTCCTTAGCCTCCGTTCACTCTAGTTCATTGCAGATGAGCTTCTGCCTCTGCTTTTGCCAAGTTCAGAATCCTCTGTGCCCCCTGCTCTCGCCTCAGGGCAGGATTCCATGCAGATGACCAGCCTCCTAGAAACCATCCTCTCCTGCATAATGAGATTCCACACTCTCCTGGTTTTCTCCTCCCTCCTGGAAGGACCCTTCTCAGCCTCTTCAGTGGCTTCTCTTCTCTAACTGTCTTCTACACTTGGGATTGTCCCAGGACTCTGCACGGGGCCGCCTTTAGTTTCAAATTTCCCATGGATGCTGTGTCTTCAAATCCCATCTCTAGGAGGATAACGCCCGTCTTTTATTGGCTGCCGTATCTCTCGCCTGATCTCCAGACTCACACAACTAGAAGGCTCCTTGACATTTCCACTTATGTGTCTGAGGGTCACCTTGAACTTAGCGCAGGCACAGAACTCTTGATGTCACCCCCAAAACGGTGATGCCTCTTCTAGAGATGCACGTCTCAGTAACTGGCGCTTTCCACTCAGTTGCTTATACTGACAGCAAGCATTCCTGATTCTTCCCGTTTCCTTGTTTCACAACCAGTTTATCAGCAAGTCTTGTCCATTCTCCTCAAATATTTCGCATCTGTCCCTTTCTCCAACTCTCTTACTTCTCCCCTCCCCCACTGCCATTACAAGCTCCCATCTTGTTAGCCTGGGTTATATTTTTTCATTTATTTTATTGAAGTAGAGTAGATTCACAATATTGTGTTAATTTCTGCTGTACAGCAAAGTGGCTCAGTTATACCTATATGCATTCTTTTTCATATGCTTTTCCACTATGGTTTATTATAGGATATTGAATATAGTTCCCTGTGCTACAGAGTAGGACCTTGCTGTTTATCCATCCTATACATACTAGTTTGCATCTGCTAATCCCAAACTCCCACTCCATCCCTTCCCCACCCACCTTCCCCTTGGCAACCCAAAGTCTGTTCTCTATGTCTGAGTCTCTTTCTGTTTAGTATATAGAATCACTTGTATTATTTTTTAGATTTCATATATTAAGTGATATCATGTGATATTTATCTTTCTCTGTCTGACTCACTTCATTCTTTTTTATGCCTGAGTAACACCCCATTGTATGTATGTACCACATCTTCTTTATCTATTCATCTGTCAATGGACACTTAGGTTATTTCCATGTCTTGTTAGCCTGGGGTTTTGCAATAGCTTACTAATGACTCCCCTGCTTCCAAGGCTGCACCCTATAATCCAGTCTCCAAACGGCAGTCAAAATAACCTGTGTTAAAAGTGTAAATCAGATTGTGGCTCTGTTTTGTTTAAAACCCTCCTTACTTTCTTTTGCCCTTAAAATAAAATTCCAGCTTCTTAGCGTGGTGGCCTCTGACTATTTCTTCATATTCCTCTACCACTTTTCCTCCCCTCACTGCTTTCCGGCTGCCTCATCTTCCTGTTCCTCAAACACATTGTTTGTTTCTGCCCCAGGGCCTTTGCACTTGCTGATCCCTCCACAGGGAGGGCCCTTCCCTCCTTGCTGCTCTGAGAACCGTCTTCTCCATTCAAGTCTTAACTCAAATATCCCCTACATACAGAGGATTCCCCTGACGTTCTGATCTAAAATAACTTCCCCAGGCACTCTCTGTCCCGTTGCCCTTTTTTCCCCCTCAGTTGTGCATGTCGCTAATCAGGAATTCTCACTCACTCATTGATTTTCTGGTGCATGATTTGCCTCCTCACTAAAATGTAAGCTCCAAAAGGCCGGGGAACCTGTCTGACTTATTCTGGCTTTAGTCCCAGAGCACAGAGAAATGCTTGGTTCATAGCTGACATTCAGTAAATATTTTTTTGTAAAATCAATCAATGAATGAAAGAGTAGACATTTCAACTTTAACCATAAATTTAACTCAGAAATCTACCTGAGGGGTTTTCCTAGAAAACATGTTACATGCACAATTTTGAACTGATAAATGTATCATTTTTCCAACCGCTCACAACTGATATTTCAACCATGGCAGATATTATATTTTTATTATAATTTATAAAATATATAAAGTATATATAATTCAGTCAAATATATAATCTGGTTTTTAATTAATAAATCTACATAACTCATTAAATTATAAATTCTGTAGCAAATTCTTAGCTTTGGTCAAAACGGCCTTCTTGCCTCTCGGCTGCTGGACTTCAACTCCTGCATGTTATTTAATCTCTCTAGACCTTAGTTTCCTCATCCTTGGACTTGGTGACTTCCAGCTTTCAAATTCTCTGACTCTGTCTTAACATTACCATCCTACAAATGTGTTCACGTGTTTGATTGTCTCCGTAATTTCGCCACATTTTGTTTTTTTTTTTTGAGGTTTTGAATTGTATTTTATTTATTTTTTTATACAGCAGGTTCTTATTAGTTATCCATTTTATACATATTAGTGTATAAATGTCAATCCCAATCTCCCAGTTCATCCCACCACACCACACCCCCCGGCCACTTTCCCCCCTCAGTGTCCATATGTTTGTTCTCTACATCTGTGTCTCTATTTCTGCCCTGCAAACCGGTTCATCTATACCATTTTTCTAGGTTCCACGTATATGCATTAATATACGATATTTGTTTTTCTCCTTCTGACTTACTTCACTCTGTATGACAGTCTCTAGATCCATCCACGTCTCTGCAAATGACCCAATTTCCTTCCTTTTCATGGCTGAGTAAAACTTCATTGTATATGTGTACCACATCTTCTTTATCCATTCGTCTGTCGATAGGCATTTAGGTTGCTTCCATGACCTGGCTATTGTAAATAGTGCTGCAATGAACATTGAGGTGCATGTGTCTTTTTGAATTATGGTTTTCTCTGGGTATATGCCCAGCAGTGGGATTGCTGGGTCATATGGTAATTCTATTTTTAGTTTTTTAAGGAAGCCCCATATTGTTCTCCATAGTGGCTGTATCAAATTACATTCCCACCAACAGTGCAAGAGGGTTCCCTTTTCTCCACGCTGTCTCCAGCATTTGTTGTTGGTAGATTTTCTGATGATGCCCATTCTAACTGGTGTGAGGTGATACCTCACTGTAGTTTTGATTTGCATTTCTCTAATAATTAGTGATGTTGAGCAGCTTTTCATGAGCTTCTTGGCCATCTGTATGTCTTCTTTGGAGAAATGTCTATTTAGGTCTTCTGCCCATTTTTTGATTGGGTTGTTTGTTTTTGTAATATTGAGCTGCATAAGCTGTTTATATATTCTAGAAATTAATCATTTTTCCATTGATTCATTTGCAAATATTTTCTCCCATTCTGAGGGTTGTCTTTTCATCTTGTTTTTTTTCCATTGCTTTGCAAAAGCTTTTAAGTTTCATTAGGTCCCATTTGTTTATTTTCGTTTTTATTTCCATTACTCTAGGAGTTGGATCAAAAAAGATCTTGCTGTGATTTATGTCAAAGAGTGTTCTTCCTATGTTTTCCTCTAGGAGTTTTATAGTGTCCAGTCTTACATTTAAGTCTCTAATCCATTTTGAGTTTATTTTTGTATATGGTGTTAAGGAGTGTTCTAATTTCATTCTTTTACATGTAGCTATCCAGTTTTCCCAGCACCACTTATTGAAGAGACTGTCTTTTCTCCATTGTATATCCTTGCCTCTTTGGTCATAGATTAGTTGACCATCAGTGTGTGGGTTTATCTCTGGGCTTTCTATCCTGTTCCATTGATCTATACTTCTATTTTTGTGCCAGTACCATATTGTCTTGATTGCTGTAGCTTTGTAGTATAGTCTGAAGTCAGGGAATCTGACTCCTCCAGCTCCGTTTTGATCCCTCAAGACTGCCTTGGCTATTCGGAGTCTTTTGTGTCTCCATACAAATCTTAAGTTTTTTTTCTAGTTCTGTAAAAAATGCCATTGGTAATTTGATAGGGATTGCATTGAATCTGTAGATTGCTCTGGGTAGTATAGTCATTTTCACAGTATTGATTCTTCCAATCCAAGAACATGGTATCTCTCTCCATCTGTTTATATCATCTTTAATTACTTTCATCAGTGTCTTATAGTTTTCTGCATGCAGGTCTTTTGTCTCCCTAGGTAGGTTTATTCCTAGGTATTTTATTCTTTTTGTTGCAATGGTAAATGGCAGTGTTTCCTTAATTTCTCTTTCAGATTTTTCATCATTAATGTATAGGAATGCAAGAGATTTCTGTGAATTAATTTTGTATCCTGCAACTTTACCAAATTCATTGATTAGCTCTAGTAGTTTTCTGGTGACATCTTTAGGACTCTATGTATACTATCTTGTCATCTGCAAACAGTGAAGGCTTCACTTCTTCTTTTCCAATTTGTATTCCCTTTATTTCTTTTTCTTCTCCGACTGTCATGGCTAGGACTTCCAAAAATATGTTGAATAATAGTGGTGAGAGTAGACATCCTTGTCTTGTTCCTGATCTTAGAGGAAATGCTTTCAGTTTTTCACCATTGAGAATGATGCTTGCTGTGGGTTTGTCATATATGGCCTTTATTATGTTGAGGTAGGTTCCCTCTATGCCCACTTTCTGGAGAATTTTTATCATAAATTGGTGTTGAATTTTTTCAAAAGCTTTTTCTGCATCTATTGAGATGATCATATGGTTTTTATTCTTCAGTTTGTTAATATGGTGTATCACATTGACTGATTTGTGTATATTGAAGAATCCTTGTGTCCCTGAGATAAATCCCACTTGATCATGGTGTATGATCCTTTTAATGTGTTGTTGGATTCTCTTTGCTAGTATTTTGTTGAGGATATTTGCAACTATATTCATCTGTGATATTCATCTGTAATTTTCTTTCTTTGTATTATCTTTGTCTGGTTTTGGTATCAGGGTGGTGGTGGCTTCATAGAATGAGTTTGGGAGTGTTCCTTCCTCTGCTGTTTTTGGGAAGAGTTTGAGAAGGATGGGTGTTAGCTCTTCTCTAAATGTTTGATAGAATTCACCTGTGACGCCATCGGGTCCTGGACTTTTGTTTACTGGAAGATTTTTAATCACAGTTTCAATTTCGTTACTTGTGATTGGTCTATTCATATTTTCTATTTCTTCCTCGTTCAGTCTTGGAAGGTTATACCTTTCTAAGAATTTGTCCATTTCTTCCAGGTTGTCCATTTTATTGGCATAGAGTTGCTTGTAGTAGTCTCTTAGGATGCTTTGTATTTCTGTGGTGTCTGTTGTAACTTCTCCTTTTTCATTTCCAATTTTATTGATTTGAGTCCTCTCTCTCTTTTTCTTGATGAGTCGGGTAATGATTCATCAATATTGTTTATCTTCTCAAAGAACCAGCTTTTAGTTTTTTTTCTCTACACTTTCAATTGTGCATTTTGTATAATTAGGATAAAACTGTAGCTGTCACTGGGGCTGTGAAATGTCCTCCGAGGAGCTGAGAGCACACACAAAATCAGGCAGCTCATAAGAATAACTATTCATATTAGTAAAGTATACAGATAAGCTGGGATTTTAAGAGAGTGAGGTAAATTTTTATTATAGTAATTTGTCATAATGCTCTACAAAGGGGGATATAGGGGTTCAGGTGTCCAGAGAAGCTCACCCTCCCCTCGTTTTGGGGGATATGCAGGCAGCAGGACTTGAAGGTCCTGGGAGATCGTCTGTGAGCCCAGGAGACATTCAGCCATCATGTGAAGCCTGAGGCTCTTGGGGCAAGGATCTATGTCATCCTTTGCTTGAATCACCTAGAATCTGCCCTGAGGGACAGGAGAGCAAACCTCTACAGGCAGGCAGCAGGCAGACCACATTTAAAGGAAGTTATGCTTGTTTCTGGCACAGAATCATACATCTGTAAAATACAGCACGCAGGAAAAGAAGATAATTTTGATCAAGTTTAAAAAGCATGTTTTTAACGAAAAGCAATTTCCTTTTCTCTTGTACACCATTTCATAATTCTTTCCCATGTCACTGTGGTGGTAAAGGCAGAGGTGAGCCTCTTTGCCCAAAATGAAGGGCAAGGTTGGACTGCCAGCCACCCAAAGGGTCCCAGGGGCGTGGGGTGAAGAGGGGGGCTGTGCACGCTTGAATTAGCCAAATGACAGAAGAAATGTGTGTTGTTAGAAACCCTGAATAATTTCTTCCATTCTCCTTGTTATATTGCCCTCGTAAACCTCATCTTAAGGTAAAAATATTTTTTGCTGTTGTACTCCTTCAAACATATTCAAGGTTAAAAATAGTGAGAGTTTTTCTTTTAAGTAAAATTCCAAATATATTTATGTAGAAGCCAAGTTTTCTCAATATTCTGTCACCTCTTTTGACGGGGATGGAGTGAACACGGGCTGTGGAGTCAAAGGCACAGCACTGTCACCTGCAATGGGTGATGGGACCACACCATTCATCCTCTCTAGATCTGTCTGTCGTCCTCAGAAAGCGTCACCCCGCGCTGACCACTTCCTGAGTTGTTCTGATAAAGTGTGAGTCCATATTCCAGTACTTGGTGGACAAATGAAAAGTTGGATTTCCTTGGCAAAAAGTGCCCTGTCCCGAGGACCCCGATGATAAGTTCATAAGACCTTGATCGAACAAACTTTTATTGAGCTCCTAGTAGGCGCCCAGCGTTTCCTCAGGCACTGGACTTTAAGAACGAACTGGGCAGAGGGAGGATTCGTGGTTGTGGGACAGTGGGTGGGGTGGGCATGAAGACCCTTGAGTGTGATGGAAGTGATCTGAAATAAGATTGTGATGATGGTTACACAATTCTGTAAAGGTGCTAATAATTGTAGAATTTGCATTTACAACATCACAGAACAGGCGGAACAGAAGGGCCTGGGCGAGTGGCAACCCCAGACGCACCCCGGCCAGGAGCTCTGCTCCACTTGGAAGGAAGAGGCGGGATTCCAGGCGGCACTGTCTGTATCCAGAGACACTTTTCTGCCTTAGGAACGTGGAAAGGACTCCCTTGCTCTGGGTTTGAAGTTGGATTCCAGGTCTTCCAAGTTTTCTTGTATTTCCAGCAGTTGTCCTAGTTTAACTCCTTTGCCCCCAATCTCCTTTTCCACTTAGACAAGTGCCCCTTAGAGAGAGAGCTCTCTGCAGTGTCCGCTCCTGAACAGCCGCCGGGCGTCATGTCCTTCCAGCCTGAGCCGCCCACGCCATGCGGAGGAGGCCCACAGGTGCTTGCTGACCAGGTCGTGTGTTCCCTCATCTGCCCAACAAGCATTTACTAGGCTTTCTTACCCAGTGAAAGTTGATGAAATCCTATACAGTCAGGTGATGTCTCTGGCACTAAACCATATGAGCCCGTGGACATCTCCCAGCTGAGCCCCTTGTGCTTGGGCCCCAGCAACTCCATCAGCACAAGCTCTCTTAGCAGAGAGAGGTGGGCCTTTCTTTTTACTCACTTCTGCAGAAATGACTAAAAAGAGTAAAAGCAACAGTCATTTACTTACTGGTTTTCTCAAGTTTGTAACTAAATGTGAGTGCAGTTCGTGAAAAATGTTTATCATCCGTGGTGTCTTTCTCTCTGGGTCATTTTAAGGTTTGAAAGAAGTATTCATTCTTCTTAAACTGTCCTCTGGGCCTCAGTTTTCTCTATTATAAAATCAGGGGGGTGGATTCATGACCTCCTTGGATTTAAATCCTCTTTGAGCTTAAACACTCTTTGACACTCTGAAACATATCCCAAAATTCAGCCCTTAGCTTCGTGAGGAGAAGTGCAGGTTTGAAGAAGAACCACGTGGGCCTGACTTTCCCCCAAAACAAGGCTTAACAACTCCCTCACCTAGCAGAAGACCCCTTTTATCTGGCGGAATTATTTGCGCGTTATTATTGAAATGGTTATCATTTCAGTCAAATTATTCAAGTTTCAGCAAGAACAATTTCTTTGCCCAGCCCTGTCTGTTTCCATGTCCAGGAGGGTGTCATGCAGTCTGGCCAGAATCTTGTCAGACCACAGCGTGTGTCCATCCCTCGCCGCCCCCTGGGGCCGTAGTGTTCACGTCCACTCCTTGGTGGCGTGGTCCTTGGGCCACTGGGAAGACAGGCCAGGCGTGACCAGGTGTGACCAGTACTCTGTGACACTTCCATCTGTCAGGCGGCTCCCACAGAGGCGGGCAGTGTGGATGTCCAGCTAAACCATTTGGGCCAGAAACATAGACACTGAGACAAGTCACGCGTCTGCTGCACACGAAGGGGCAGTCGGAGACCGTGATCAGCACATGCGCTCTGAGTCTGTTCTTCCAGGGCTGGAGTCGTGGCTTCTGTGACTCTCAGCCTTGGTAAATGGGAATAATAACAGGGCTGTTTGTAGGATGAAAGGAGGTAGTCTGTGCAAAGTTTTCAGAAAAGTACCTGGCACGTGATAAACACTCTGTGATAGTTATCTGTGTTGTACCTGCATGTGGAGAAAACTTAAAATCAAGCCACAGAGAAAAGGACATTTTGATGGGCAAAGAAAACGCGGTCTTACGCGAAGGGCACTGGCGTTGGGTGGGGTCTTACAGAGCGACATTCTGTTTTGTATGGTTGTCATGAGGCCAAACTCAGATGCTTCTCAAGTGACTAGACTAAGGTAGGTCTCCTCTAAGTACTGGTTCCTGTCCCCTACCCTATATCTTTAATTGCATTCCCTTTACTTTCTTTTCTTTCTTTGTATTTCCTTTCTTTGTGTCCTGTCTCCCTCCCTTCATTTGTTCTCTTCTCTTTCCAGTGATGCACTGGAAAGATTTTGGGGAAAATATCACAGTATCTAGCAAAAAGTCACTTTGCCTTGCTGATAACCAAACAGTATCTTGTGACTTATTTCTTTTCCACTTACAGAATCATTCATTTTAAAATATGTATATTCACTCACTAATTGACCTGGAGTATTAAAATTAAACTGATTTCTCTTGTTCTACATAAACCTGTGCTAATATAATTATCAATAATTACCCCCCACATCGCCAAATATTCATCGAGGATTTTACGGTTATAAAAATCGAGACATGGAGCCTCTCTTGACACCTCAGCTCCGTAGCTGTCAGGTAGACATCCAGAAGAGGCTGAAAAATCTATTTCACAGATTAAAAAATTAAAGAGATTGACAGATAATAGAGTTAAAGAAATCATAACCTCAGTTGCAGAGAGATTCTGCTTTCGGTATACTAATTGCCTTCCAACTTTTCAGATTATTGGGGGAAATTTTGAATAGAGATTTGAAGCTTCAGAAGTACCCCTGAGTTTTCCAAGTAGAAAGACAGGTTTCTTTAATTTTTCCTCGAATGTTCACTGTGCTTCTGCAGGGGCTCCCAGGTGACGTGGAACATGCACAGCAGAGGCAGCATGTAGCCCTGAAACGACCACTTAAATCAGCCAAAAAGCTCATCACTTCGGCCTTGGCCTGCATTGCTGTGTGGACGCATATCTGGCTGATTTCAGGAAGGAAAATCGCTGTCATTTTTAATGGAAAATAACCTTTTTGAAGCTTCAGTCTTTCTCTTTATAAATAATGTGTTTGATGCCAGGTTTCACAGGCTGCTTAAACTTACAAGGTTAAACTACTCTAAAAGGAGATTTGGAAATTAGATCATCTATATTTTTTATCTTTTTCATAATCATACCATGGGTGCAACCCAAGAGGCAACACGACATTTAGACAAACACAATATCTTCTCCTTCAATCTTAAATATACTCTGCATTGTTAGTAATGTATGTTACTGTTCCACATTTTTTTTTTTTTAGTAAAACTGTGGTTCAGTTGTTTTCAAAAGCACCAGTCCCTTACACAGTCACTGAAAGATAACCTGCCCCTCCTTGTGTCGTATGGAATCTGCCTGAATACAACCTAAACTACAGTAGAGACGTGGTTGGATCTAGAGACTGTCATACAGAGTGAAGTAAGTCAGAAAGAGTAAAACAAATATCGTATATTAACGCATGTGGAACCTAGAAAAATGGTACAGGTGAACCGGTTTGCAGGGCAGAAGTTGAGACACAGATGTAGAGAACAAACGTATGGACACCAAAGGGGGAAAGCGGTGGGGGTGGGGTGGGGATGGCAGTGTGCTGAATTGGGTGATTGGGATTGACATGTATACACTGATGTGTATAAAATGGATGACTGATAAGAACCCCTGCACTATAGCAAAACAAACAAAGAAAAAAATCCAACTAATACTAAACTTTCTTTGGGTTATTTGTATGGAAATATGTTAATATAAATGTTTCAGACATTACATGAAATTTCTAAAAATCTTATATGTTCTGGTATAATGTAATAAGTCATAGTTCTAGTTATTACTTTAAAATGTATATCTCAGAAATAACTAAATTTCCTTGTCAATTGCATTATTATGAACTTTCATCAAATCTTTAACCATGGTCATTAAAAAAAAATAAGTGTGGTTCAGTTGTTTTCAAAAGCACCAGTCCCTTACACAGTCACTGAACGATAACCTGCCCCTCCTTGTGCCATGTGGAATCTTCCTGAATACGACCTAAACTACAGTTCTTGTGGGGAATCCATCGCCTCAGATGGGAATGGACATTGAGGGATTTTTAGTGTCAAATGAATATAAAGCTGGTCTCACCGAGATAAGGTTTATTTTCAGTTACTGCCAATTTTTGAAGACTAAATTACAGAAAACAGCAATCATTTCCTAGTGTGCTGGCTCTTAAGTTAATCAGGCAGCTGTTAACACTAGCATGTTTTTATTAATAACCTACAGAAACACTTGTACTTATTTATCAGAAATCTTCAGAATGATATGCTAGTCAAGGAGTGTCAAAGTATCATTTGAAAATTACTGAATAAATTCTAGGAACAGTTTACTACTCAGAATGAACTTACTACATTTTCAGTACATTCATTTGGGGCGATGCTTTAGCATAAGGGTTAAGGGCACAAGCTCTAGTACGAGACTAGCTGCTTCCAACGTTCGTTTCGATACCTACCAGCTCTGTGATCCTGAGCAAGGTACTTCTCCGTGCCTCCGTTTCCTCCTTTGTAAAATGGGACTGATAACAGTACACAGTGATTGCTAACATTTACACAGCTCCTTCTTTGTGCCAGGCACTGTTCTGTGCAAGTGAGAGAGACAGACAGACAGACAGGAAAAGAGAGAGAGGCAGAGAGAGACAGAATGCTGGTGGATACATATCACATGCCTCATACTGATCTGGGATCAGTCATGCACGGAATCTTCACAACAACCATATGAAATAAGCACTATTATTTTCTTCTTTTCACAGCTAAGAACACTGAGAAACCAAGAAGTAATGCGATTTGCCCAGAGGCAGCTTAGTACCAGGGTCTGGATTTAGACCCAGGCTGTCTACCCTCGAAGTCTGTCCTCAGCCACTACCCTGCAATGCCTGATGCACACATCAGTATAGGGCTATTACTTAATGAGATGACATACATTATATAAACCGCTTAGACTGGTGTGGTTCTAGTAAACATTAAGTGAGCGCTAATTACTATTATTGGTTTCTAAAAATTATAAACCTTATCTTACTATATGTAGTCTCTTTTATTGCATTAAATATATCACAGTCCACTAAAATTTCACTTTTTTTTACACCGTAGTTAGCTATGTTTTGTGGGATTTGGTAAGGTTATCTTGAGGTCAACATATACTAAAAGGCATCAAACATTTCTTGTTTCTATAATTTCATACATCGAAGTGTGAAACAGTCAAGGTCAATTTTTTTAAATCATTCATTTTTTTTCTACAAATAATTGTTTGTGCAATAAGGCACCTACTACATGCCTGGCAACATTCCGGTACCTATTTTAGGGCATTCGTCAGAGAACAAGACAGTGAGGGTCCTGGTCACAGAGCTTACCTCACTTTGTCCTTGACTCAATTCCAGCTAGAACCTTTAATTCTGGGAAGCAGCATCTCGAGTAAAACTGAAATCTTCCATGGTTAAAGCATTTGGGACTTTAGCAGGGTGATGCATCACAGAGGCCACAGTCCGCTGTGTCACAGGCTTTTCCCCCATGCACTTAAGAAAAGGCATTAAAGATTCCACCTATAAGCGATATCATATGATATTTGTCTTTCTCTGTCTGACTTACATCACTCAGTATGACAATCTCTAGGTCCATCCATGTTGCTGCAAATTGCATTATTTCATTCTTTTTTATGGCTGAGTAGTATTCCATTGTGTGTATTACCACATCTTCTTTATCCATTCCTCTGTAGATGAACACTTAGGTTGCTTCCATGTCCTGGCTATTGTAAACACTGCTGCAGTGAACATTGGGGTGCATGTATCTTTTCAAATTATGGTTTCCTCTGGGTATATGCCCAGGAGTGGGATTGCCAGATCATATGGTAGTTCTATTTGTAGTTTTTTAAGGAGCGTCCATACTGTTCTCTATAGTGACTGTATCTATTTACATTCCCACCAACAGTGCAAGAGGGTTCCCTTTTCTCCACACCCTCTCCAGCATTTATTGTTTGTAGATTTTTTGATGATGGCCATTCTGCCCTGTGTGAGGTGATACTTCATTGCAGTTTTGATTTCACTTACATGTGCGATCTAAACAAATGGTACAAATGAACTTAGTTACAATACAGAAATAGAGTCACCGATATAGAAAACAAACTTACAATTACCGGGGGCGGGGTGGGGAGTGAGGGAACTCTGCTCAATACTCTGTAATGACCTAAAGAATCTAAAAAAGAGTGGATGTATGTACATGTATAACTGAATCATTCTGCTGTACACCTGAAACTAACACAACATCGTAAATCTACTGCACTCCAGTACAATTTTTCTTAATCAAAGGAAAGAAAAGGCCTTTCAGGATCTCTGAGAACCGCATCCACAGGGGGAGAACGCACTGGCCGTGTTTCTCTCCGGCAGCCATGAGCGGGTGGCTCACAGGTTGGCCCTTTCTTCCCATCACTGCTGGAGAAAAGCCATTGGAGTTCCAAAACAGAAGCTGAGGGTTTCAAAGTCCTGAGAACAGAGTTTGAGGCTCATCTTGTTCCCTTATGTTGTTTCCCTCCTGCACTTGGTTTTTTTGTTTTTTATTTTTCCATATTCTGCTACCATCAATTTCGTGTGAAATGATTACTTGTATTAGTGAAGTAGTGAAGGCTTATCATATCAGATGATGTCCTTTGGCTATACAAGGAAAAACAACTCATTATTATAACAATATTATTATTCAAGGTACTTCTTTAGTCATTTTATATTTGGAGGGAAATTAATGAGCTTATAGGAAATTTAATCCCCTAAAAATTTAAGGGAGGAACGTGCGTGTTTCTTTATTCTGCAGTTCTGATGATCTATTCTTAAGATATGACAGGGGAGAAAGGAAGCTTATGTACATTGAGTACTCAGAAATTTAACATGATACATAATAATCTCCTTTAACTGTCACAACAACTCTGGAAGTAAGTACATTTAATCCTCATTTAACCACATGAAAATAGAGATTCAGAAAAGCCGTGGATCCTTCCAAGTTCACTGCAGTAGCAGAATCAGGCTTAGACCCGCGGTATCCAAAGGCCAGGTCTCTTCTGTGAAATCACAGTATTTCACTTGAGCAGAGATCATACCTATGATTCCAAGACCAGTGCCATGCAAAGGAGAAAGAGGTTCTGAACTGTCTTTTATGGTGTCACATATATCACATCAATATTAGCAGGAAGAATCATCTCTACATGCTTGCATGTGATCCCTCAAGAAAACACTGAGTTAATAGCTATCCACAACCATTTTAAGTCAGTTAATGAAGTGCTACCTTTTTAACAAATCACCTGATGATCCATTAAAAGGAATACAGGTAATGTAATTGGCATAGATGAGGCTAGCACGTTTCCCGTTCGTGTTGGGATGCACCTTTTAAAGTCAACATCATCGTCATCAAATAATATTTCACTGTAATTCCTAGAAGAGCAGAGTTTGGACTGGAAAACATAACTGAGATTCAAGCAAAGCAAGACTTGTTGCTTATTTAATAGGTCATGAGCCATTTTAACTTCAATAGAAATGTACTGATTTGGAACATTTTTGTATCCATTTGCAGAAAGAGTTGGAAACACATCAGAAGGCTACAGAGATCTTGTATGACTTTGAATTTAGCTAGTCCTTCTAAGAAACCAAACACATTTGTTTTTTCCTTACCTAAATGTCTATAAAATTTAATTGGCCAAGCAAGGAGAAAAGGAAATAAGTATGGACTTGTTGATTGGCAAAGTGCTTGGTCTTGCTGTTAATTATATTTCAATTCTAGAACTACTTGCATATGGAAATCTTAAAGTATCTAAAATACATTTGTCTCGCTTACAACATATGGAGGAGGAAGTTTCCCTTCTCTTTTTCTCCACGTGAACATGAAGCACGGCCAGGTTTATCCAGAGCCCCGTGGTGAGCTGTGTCACCACGCCCAGTGTCTAGACTTGGAGCCTGGTGTGGCCTGGTGGCCTCAGTCAGGCAGGGTTTCATGACTCTTCGTATCCCTGGGTTATGCACTTTGCTTTCCCACCGGTGATTATTTTAACAATATCCCCAGATGACAAACATCCACAATAGCCTTTGAACCTCAGTAACTGCGACATGTCAGTGAGCTGCCAGGGCCTTGTACATAGGTCCTCATGGATCCTAATTGATAGTGACGATGTCCAGAGAAAAAAGGTAAAATTTTGAAACTAATAAATATACTCCATTGGATAAGTATTTCTCCTGAGCTTTGAACATGAAATATGAGTAGGTTCACACTGCAAATCTGAGGTCAGGCACTTTTTAATTTACTCTTTTGACCCTAAGTTGGGAGGGAAAGTTTGGAGCATCTAAAGCTGTCATCATCATCAAATAACATTTATTACACACTGTGTTTCATAGTGGAACTGCAGGGTTTGGCCTGGTAAACGTAACTGAGATACAAGACTTCTTGTGTGTTTAATAGGTCATGAACCTATTCTGTACTGATTTGGGGTGTCCAAGGTCGGGGGAGTGTCTCTAATGAAACACCAATGAAAGTACTAAAGAGTTTCTCAGTCTTAGTATAAAATCCTAATAGATACAATTGCGCCTCATCCAGAAACGTTATCTGTTTATCTGTCTGTACTTCAAAGAGCAAAAAATGTGATGTATCTTATAAAGAGGCCACATGGCATAGGTCTCTATCAGTCTATCAGTCTGTCTATCTGTAATAGCCACATTTGTTTGTCAAATACTAAATAACGAGATTTATCATTGCAGCTTCAGAGGACAGGTCTACTTGGAAAGTTATACAGATAAGTCACAGGGAGATACTTTGTAGTTAATTTTGTCTTACAGTATAATTCTTTAACTAGAACTTTGGCTTCTTTACAATTTAGATACGGTAAAAATATAAACAACCGGTTTTTAAAAGCTTCATAAAAGTCCTGAGGGTCCAATTATATGATGTTATAAAGAGGTACCAACGTGCTGGGGTTTTCCCAGAACACTAAAAAAAAATCAATTAATTTCAAATCATTAGCTTAAAAAGCAATTATCAACTTTCCCCTCTATATCAGGGTCAAATCTCATGGTGATCAGATCCTTAATTTAAAAAAATTGTTGGACTGAACTTCGATTGCCAATACCACACGTTTGAAGGAAAATTGTTAAGGTTCCTTGAGGTCATTCTTATGAGATTAAAGAGACAAAAATGGATTGACTTCACAAACAGCCAGGACCTTTCTAAAACCAGCTGGCTTATGAATTCAACTGACCTGTCGTTACCATACTTCACAGTCAAGAGTCATGAGAACAGCTTGCTCTGAATCCGCTGGCTGCCTACCCACAGGGCAAGAGCAGAGAGCGGCTTCTCTGATTAGCATATAAATGGTGTTTGATTAGGTTTTGGCTTCCTTTCTGACACGGAAGGAAAAACCCTTTTTTCTCTTTAATGGATTTATAGTCAGTACCAATTTTTCCTCTCAAGGTATGTATTAGGAGAAAAGAGAAAATGGAGATTAATTTTATATTTTCCTTATACCCTTGCCAGTTACTAAGATTCTCAGTTATCTTAAGGCTGCATCTACCCCCAAGTAATGTATGTTTTTATATTTATGAAAAATATTCCCTTAATTTATTGTCTATATATGTTTCGGTATTTAGGTTACTTACACTAATAGATTAACAAATGCTGACAGTTCATTTTAGTTTTCTTTAAATAGATTCAGAAAAGACCTGAAAGAGACTAAGTCTTATCAAGAGAAGATGAAGATTTTATATGCAGTTACTGTAATAATCAATGTTAACAACGTTATCTTCTTGCAATTCCGTAGGAGGGAATAATAGCAGATATGTGGCCCTAAGGAAGTTTTCAACAGCAAACAAATGCACGTACACAGTCTCATTCGAATCACCACCCCCCTCACCACTTTTCTCTTTTACTACTTTTTTACTCTTTTCTCGTTCGTGTTGCTAAACGAATCAGAATTGCTCCTTGGCAGTGTTTGTATTTACTTATATTGACTCAGGAAAAAGCAGAAAGGAACACATATTTTTAACTCAGGACAATTAAGATAAAATGCAGACGCGGGTCTTGGCCCTCTCACAAGGGCACTCCAGTTTGGAAAGTTAAGCCCTAGCTGGCATTTAATATTAATTCTCTACAACATTATACAAGTCATCTGCTTGTGCTGTCTCTCAGGAAATATGAAGAGTAGAAGTATTGTTTCCTCTCTTGGAGATACTGTGGCACTTGTTTTTCATGGTCTGGAGTCCAATGATGCAGAATAGAATTACATGTGGCAAATAGTATTTCCAACCTTGCCAAGTGGAGCAGAGCCTCCCGGGTGTCTTGATGGGCAAGGGCAGCTGTAAATACCTTGTGCTTGTATGTCTCTCTCGTTTCCTTAAAACTGATAACGAAGCGTCAATATTAGGCAATGTGAGATTTTCCTGAGTTTATATGCCATGTGCTTTTATAGTGTCAGTATTACAAACTGTACAGAAGAAATTTAACTACTGATACACTGGTATAGCTTTAAAAGTATTCATATTGTACTCATTTTCACTTATGCTTCAAGTCAGTACTTTATCGTATCTGATTTTGGCACTTTTGTTCAGTGGACTGTAAATGGACATTTCGACAGTGATTCTTGCCATTTTTTCATAAATCATAATTGGAATAAGTCTACCTGCTACTCTCACCAAAGTTACCCTGGGAAGCAAGGGTAAAATTTGCCTTGTCCTGCCCGCTCCCCAATAAACTAAATTTATTTTGAAAAATGATTACCAATTTAATGCCGTATTTAATCATAAGGGAAGAACAAGACTTCTTTCTCTTTTTTCAAAAAGCCCTTATCCTCTCAGATTGCTTTTTATTCAAAACTGTCATGAACAATCTTCGTATTCAAAACGTCTCCCTTTTTAAAATTCCCAAAGGAGATGCAAGAAATTTGCTTTTGTTCTTTCAGGAGCAGAATTGGTATAAGAATGACACGGATATTTCTCTTGAATTTTTTCAACAACTATCCTGGTAAGTCAGATTACTAAAAATCAAGAATAGCTAAGAAAAACTAAAAATTGTGCCCTCAAAGGCTCTACAAATTTGTTCCCTTATGGCTGTTATTCAAAGTCTGTCTTGATAGTCATTTGTATTCAATAGAGTATCCAATATCACTTTTTCATGAAATGCCACTAGCAGCCAATTTTAATAAACAAACTGATTAAAAGATGATCTGTCACCCAGAATGTCATCATCCTCTCCACGGATTCACTTGTTTGGAGTCAGGGCACCGTTGGTGTCACTGAGTGGAGTTGATGAGGCTATAGATTTGCAAGAAAGAAAATTAAAATCGTTATCCAAAAATCGGGCAGAAATTCCTCAACGATTATTGCCAACCTGTGAGATGCATGAAAGAAAAGCCCACTGGATGGTGAGAGGCTCTAAGTGTCTGGTCTCCGTCTGTGAGTCACAGGAACCAAGGTGGCACCAGGTCCTTCCTGTCCCAGGGCTGAGCCAGCTGCGTGCCCTGTATCACCTACTGGCGGTGATAACTAAGAAGATACCCATGCCTGTGGCAGCGCTCACCACACCAAGTGGGCAGTCAGTCCACAGCTGTGTGTGCTTCAGAGCCCATCGAGGGAGAGAGAATTCCAAGGACTGGGGTGGTAGAGTGATCCCAGGCTGGCATGGTCCGTCTTGAATTCTAAAAGTATGTTGGAGCTTGGAGGAAGGCCATATCGTGGAAGAGGAAACTTACGTATTGACTCTTTCTGCCTGTGATGATGTCATCAGGATTAATCATCCACATGTAACTATTTGTGCTCTAAAAAAGGTCATGTGAAATCAAGTTCCTATTGCTGATTAGATTAGATATCCAATCCCAAGACCTTAAAACAATCTTCTCTAGCCTGTTCTGTGGCTGCTTCTTAGATCTGAGAATGTAGATTGCTTTTCTGAAAACTTTGAGCCTGGTTTCCAGGTCCTGAAGCATGCTGCTCCCCACATTCTGAAAACCAGTCTTGAGAATTTGAGTATTTTCACGAGCAGAAGAAGCATTTGAACTTGGAGCAAGAGAGGGACATTCTCCCCATGATCTGAAGTTTCAGCTCTCTCGTTCTTCTGATATCCTCTTTTCTTAATTCTTCTTTCATTTAATCCCTCAGCCTTCTCAAATAGAAACCTACCCTCCTCTAAGACATGTAACCTGTCGGTAATCAGGAAAAGATATAACTGTGCTCACTTTTTAGTTGGTGATGGTGTTTTGATTTTATCCTAATCCACAGCCATTTCCCGTAGAACATCCCGGGCAGCAAATACCTCTTAGGGAAGGGGACGATGCACCTAGAACAAAGGACAAAGTTTAGTTCTTAACACATGACAAGGCTGATCTCATTTCTGAAGAGTGTAGAGGAATGTACTTTTAGGACTTCATATTCTATCCAAATCCATTAAATTAAAAGAGAGATTGAAGGAACTGGATGGAAAAGTAGTTAACATTTCACCAAATAAAATGCTGGCCATATCTCTGGAATTAAGTAGTTTGGCTTGTGTAACTGGGGCTAGATACGAAAAGATAGTGTCTGTGCCTGGCAACCGAAGTCATTACCTAGGAGAAATTTGTCCGTGTGGAAAAGAAAATGGCCATTGTAAGTCTGCCAAGATGAAGTAAGTTAGAAGGGTGGGCGGTGAAATGCAGGCAAAGAGGAAGGATTCAGTGAGATTAGGAAAGTATTTTTGAATAAGGACAGTTGCTATGTTACATGAAGGCGTCCAACTTGAAAGTTTGACTCCAAAGGAAACCTTCCAAGAAAACATGCACGTGCATGTACGCAGATACACACAAAGCCAACGCAAACACCAAGTACAGGTGCATCGTTGGAAAGAAACTCTATTGGACGTGATGCTAGATGCAGTCTAAGACCTTGCCTTGTATACTTCTTTTAACGTACATAGAACTTCTCCTTCTAGAACTCAGTATTCTAGAATCTGTGTCTTGCAACTGCAAAATTTTAGAAAGAACATATTTTTATAGTGATGTGAAATCCCCTTAATAAAGTTGGAAATTTGATAAAAATATATTAGCCCCTTACAACAATGCTAGGTTCTAAACCTAAGTCCATTTTGTAAATTATTTTCCAGCCTGAACTGGAGTCAGACATTGTGAGACTCAAAGCCAGATTATCAGATTTCACCTTCTTTGAAATTCTCTTTTCCACTCAATGGTAATTCGTTCCTTCTTAGTAATTTTCTAATTAGCAAAGCTCTTGGAGCACTGTCTCAGGAATTTCCTCTACCATTCATTCCCTTTTTATTATCCTGACAAATTGTTCCTTAACTGAGGCTTTTTTTTCTTAAAATAGCCCAATTTTATTGTTTTAAGTCAAAAGTCATAAACTCACATGCTACATTTAGATTGTAAATTCCAGAAACGGGCATCTGTTCTCTTACCTGCTTTTTCTGTTTCTTCTGGGGGCCCAGGAATGTGCTCCCAAATGGATAATTGCTTAGGGACCGCCCTGCAGGGGGCTGGTCCACAAGATCCTGTCATTCATTCACTCAGTGGCTGTGTGTTGAGAGCTAGTGTGTGCCAGGCGAAGTCTGGACTTGGAATGACCGGGTGAGGGAAACCTTCCCCCACAGGTCTTCCAGTCCAGTGATGAGATTTCATAATGAGAACCCGCGACACACCTTTATCCAGTAGAGACACATATATTTGTATTAAAACTTTGATCGGTTAACATTTTCCTAAGTGGACTTCAGCCTGACTTGCAGCCAACTGGCTATAAACCAAGATTTCTTTCTTATGAAAGTGTATCCACTTAAAGAAGGGTTATTCATGCAGTTATACTTTTGTGAACGAGGAAGTAGGGTCTAATTGTATTCTCAGAAGATTTTTCAAGACTCTGTGTGTGTATGTGTGTATGTTGAGAAAACTCTCACTTCTGGTAAACTTAGAATAAGCTTTGTTTGTTAATCTGTCATTGGTTATAGAAAATATTCTTCTATAGTAAAGGGTAGCAGGAATTTAAGCTGAAAGTGTGACATGGTGACAAAATGTGCTTTTCTAGAAATGCAGCCCTTCCCCCCCAGAAAAACTTAGCACAGTAAGTTGGTGTGAATGGTTGGTTTCACAGGTGTGGTGAGATGGTGTCTGACGTCTGTTTAATGAACACAGTGCTTGGAAGGAAGGGCAAAGCTTGGTGTTGAACGTGAGGGAATCTGGGGCCATGACGCCGTGTGTGTGTGTGTGTGTGTGTGTGTGTGTGTGTGTGTGTGTACGCAATTACATCATCTCACACGCTTTCCCAGTCTTGTCAGCTGTTACAACCTTGTTATCTGGATGCTGTTAACTTGAGATTTGTTCTGAGCTCATGGAAAAGTCTCCCTTTGTTTTCTTCCTCCAGATAGGAGAAGCCTCTTGGCAGAGTTCCTCAAAGGCAGTGAAGAAGTTAGTAGCATCATGGAAATTTGGCAGCCAGTCGCGGACTAGGGCAGATCTAAACATTAGTTTAGGTTATTTTCACAGGCAGCTGTTCCACAATTTTTCATCCCTTTATTTTAGCACTGAGCAGAGTCAGTCACAAGCGTCACTCCTCAAGGGAGCCCCTTGTCCATTCTTATCATTGTGTAGTCTGAGCAGTTGTGAAATTTAAATTTAAATTGGAAACATAAACATGACGACAGAACATGAATAGATCATCCAAAGTCCTTCTGAATTGTTCGGTTTACAATTCTTTAAAGTTAATACAAAAAGTCAAATGGAGGCCATTGATTAACTAAAATACTGAACAACTAGATTACTTTGATATATTTCATGTCGGGTAATTTTGTCCTTTTGCCTTTTAAATCATTTTAAATTGCCTTGAGTGTTGCCAAAACTCATGCTTACTGTAATCTGTTATAACTACAAGTAAGAAATGTGTGCCTACAATAAAACAAAGGCAACATATATCATAGGTGATTTAATCCACCTTAGGTGGTTGGGTTCCTTGGGGAGTGGCATGGACTGATGGAGAAGAAATTAGGACTTGGTTCTTGAATAACAACATCTCAGATAGCATTGGTCTTGAAACTGAATTATTTTGCTTTTTGTAATTTGGAAGCACTGTGATGCACCAAAGTACCATAAAAATGGGTCTTCTTAAGCTTATATTTTCTAAAGATACTATGCAAAAACAATAGTTATCAAAATAAGGCCACCCTTAAAATTTTTTATGTGCTAAGCTCTTTAACCATTATCCTATGTTACCGCTTAACAGAAACTTTTCCTTTGCTGTCAACTACAAGAGCAGAGAAGGGAATGAAGCTGATGAATATTGAACGCGCACTTCATGGGGTTTTTTCTGTTTGTTTTTTAATTAAAATAGAGTTGATTTACAATGTTGTATTAGTTTCCCGTTCTTTTTCATATTCTTTTCCACTATGGTTTATTACAAGATATTGAATATAGTTCCCTGTGCTATACAGTAGGACCTTGCTGTTTATTTACTTTATATGTAGTAGTTTGTATCTGCTAATCCCAAACTCCTAATCTATCCTTCCCGCTCTTTCCCTTTGGTAACCACAAATCTGTTTTTTATGTCTGTGAGTCCATTTCTGGGTGTTTTTTTTTTGTTGTTTTTTTTAACATCTTTATTGGGGTATAATTGCTTTACAATGGTGTGTTAGTTTCTGCTTTATAACAAAGTGAATCAGTTATACATATACATATGTTCCCATATCTCTTCCCTCTTGCATCTCCCTCCCTCCCACCCTCCCTATCCCACCCCTCCAGGCAGTCACAAAGTACTGAGCTGATCTCCCCGTGCTATGCGGCTGCTTCCCACTAGCTATCTACCTTACATTTGTTAGTGTATATATGTCCATGCCTCTCTCTCGCTTTGTCG
This sequence comes from Phocoena sinus, assembly GCF_008692025.1. Lineage (NCBI taxonomy): Eukaryota > Metazoa > Chordata > Mammalia > Artiodactyla > Phocoenidae > Phocoena > Phocoena sinus. Next base: position 80,963,298 of record NC_045774.1, on the reverse strand, counting down.
TTTGTTAGTGTATATATGTCCATGCCTCTCTCTTGCTTTGTCACAGCTCACCCTTCCCCCTCCCCATATCCTCAAGTCCGTTCTCCAGTAGGTCTGTGTCTTTATTCCTGTCTTACCCCTAGGTTCTTCATGACATTTTTTTCCTTAAATTCCATATACTATATAACACATATATATGTGTTAGCATATGGTATTTGTCTTTCTCCTTCTGACTTACTTCACACAGTATGACAGACTCTAAGTCTATCCACCTCATTACAAATAGCTCAATTTTGTTTCTTTTTATGGCTGAGTAATATTCCATTGTATATATGTGCCACATCTTCTTTATCCATTCATCCGACGATGGGCTCTTAGGTTGTTTCCATCTCCGGGCTATTGTAAATAGAGCTGCAGTGAACATTTTGGTACATGACTCTTTTTGAATTTTGGTTTTCTTAGGGTATATGCCCAGTAGTGGGATTGCTGGGTCATATGGTAGTTCTATTTGTAGTTTTTTAAGGAACCTCCGTACTGTTCTCCATAGTGGCTGAACCAATTCACATTCCCACCAGCAGTGCAAGAGTGCTCCCTTTTCTCCACACCCTCTCCAGCATTTATGTTGAATGTGACATTCTGTGCTTTACTATGTTTTTTTTGTGCTAAATCCTTTACTGCATTTAGCATTTCATGTAATACTTGGCAATAACCCAGTAACAATATCTTTATTTTACATACGAAACAACACCATGGCTCAGAGAGGTTGCTCAAATCCACACAGCAAGTCAATCATCAGAGAAGAGTTCCAAACCAGGGCCAAACTATTTAACAACCTCGTAATTATATTATCTTTAATGTCTAGCCCTCCCGCATGCATAAATACTCTTTCAAGGATAGTGGGCATAATTTAAACAATATCTAAACATGAACACAAGTTATCATATTCCTGGAGGTTATGGAGGAGACTTTGGTGTTTTTTTAAGGTCCTTTTTAGCTTTTTTCCTGACATGAAAGCTTACAGGGAAAACCTGTATATTAAACAGATAAAAACTGAGATACTCTGATTGGAGGAGGGGCAGGGCAGGCTGGACCCCTAAAAGTTTGGCTTTCCCCCCTCCCGCCAAGGTGAGCTTTTGACATCTCAACACTTTAAGGGATGTCAGACGTTTTGAATGTGTAATAGAATTACTGTTGGTAGACCACCCGAAGTTTCCTCAACAGTCAGCGTGGGCAAAAGCAGATGTTTGGAGCACGCAGTGTTCAGACCCCTTGCATCACAGCATCCAGAAATGAGTGTGAGGCTCCGCTCTGCCTCTGCTCAAGTGTGATCTCAAGCACCTCACTTAGCCTCGGGCACCTGGGTTTCCTAAGCTTGGAGGTGAGTGAGGGCTGACCTAGAGCAGTGGATCTCTATCCCGGCTGCACGTGTGTAGGAAGTGCTTTACAAACTTCAGTACCCAGGCCCCACCCCCAGGGGGTCCAGTCTGCTTTCATCTTTGGATGAAGCCTGAACGTGAAGGTGTTTAAACACTCCCCAGATGATTCTAATGGGCGGCCCCAATGATCTTGATTTCTAAACCCATTGAAATGCTAATGAGGACATTCTTTTTTTTTTTTTTGCAATTGAAAAAAATGTTATTTTACATTGGGGTATAGTTGATTTACCATGCTGTGTTAGTTTCAGGTGTACAGCAAAGCGATTTAGTTATACATATACATGTACCTCTTCTTTTTCAGATTCTTTTCCCATATAAGTTGTTACAGAATATTGAGTAGAGTTCCCTGTGCTATACAGTAGGTCCTCGTTGATTATCTATTTTATATAGTAGTGTGTATATGTTAATCCCAAACTCCTAATTTATCCCTTGCCCCTCGCCCCTTTGGTAACCATAATTTGCTTTCTGTGTCGAGGACCTTTACTTCTATCCTTAAGATTCTGCTTCCCTTGAGAGTGGAGGCTTAAGGAAGGTATGTCGTTTGATTCCCATGTTTTCTGTTACAGTGACTCATCACAGAAAGTAAGATTAATAGAAAATATAGACTAACACTTAGCATGTGAATTATAGAGGTTTATTGGAATTCTACTATTTAACGTGCAGCCTGGCTGTAGAACCACCAGCGCCTTGACCTTCCATGTCTAGATCCACGGTTGTCTTGTTACCGAGATGCTAACTAGTACGTTCTGAACTGTCTCAGCCATCCTGTTCCAGAGCATCGGGAACTGAAGGAAGGTTCATTTTTAAAACTTTCACTCTCTTAGTGTCCACATTACTCAATCACATAATCGGCCTTTCCCACAGAAAACCTGTAAGAAAGGCTGACAGCCTAAGGGGCTCCTCAGAAAAATACTGCATTCTTGTCCTCATCTTCCTTTTCCAGGTCATTTCAATGTTTTCTATCAATCATTCTTTTTTTTTTTTCCTGCGGTACGTGGGCCTCTCCCGTTGCAGAGCACAGGCTCCGGACGCGCAGGCTTAGCGGCCATGGCTCATGGGCCCAGCCACTCTGAGGCAAGTGGGATCTTCCTGGACCGGGACACGAACCTGTGTCCCCTGCATCGGCAGGCGGACTCTCAACCACTGCGCCACCAGGGAAGCCCCTATCAATCATTCTTAAATGCTAAGTCTCACAGACTGTGAAAAAGAAAACTTCTGAGTCCCCTTTCATAATGACTACAGTATTTTACTAGATTCCTGAGGGCCTTATATGCCATAGGAGCTGATAGGTACCCAGGGCCTAACACAGAGTACTTGACACCTAAGGAGTGCTCCATATTTTTTCTTCATAAATGAAAGCCTTCCAGTTTAGCCAATGGAATCTTGAGTTCTGAATAGTGTTACATGAATACGGTTCCCTCATGAAGGCTCCACTACCCACGATCAGAGAGCAGTCTGAACGGAACATAAAACAAACGGGCCATTGAGGGACTCAGAGCTAGAGTTTCCCCACCGTCATCTCAAGTTTACCAGTTGGGAAGATGAGTGGTTGATTTGATGGAATCATAGTATCAAGGATAGACATTGTCTCAAATATCCTATTCATAACAGAGATTTAGTGGAAACACAAAACCGTTGTTGTGTTCCATTTATGCATACTTTTCATGTGAGGTCTAACCCCAGAAATCTACACTTTCTCCCAACACATCCAGGGGCACAGCAAAACACTCTCCTCTATTAAAACGTCCTCACTTTCTTTCTTTTTGTTTTTTTAAAGGTACGTTTTATTTATTTTATTTTTAAAATTTTTTTTTGTGCTGCACCATGCAGCAGCCAGGATGTTAGGTCCCCGACCGGGGATCGAACCCGCGCCCCTGGCAGTGGAAATGCAAAGTCTAAACTGCTGGACCGCCGGGGAAGTCCCCCAAACGTGCTCACTTTCAGTTGTTTGTCAGCTGTTAAGCCAAACACTGCCTCTTTATTAAACAGCATGGTAAGGGAATTTAGCTATTTTTACGCTGATATATTAAGGCACAACAAAATATGAAAACCATATTATGTGAGGACACATAATAAAGATGTGTTAGACTGGTGTTACAGGCCTTACATTAAAGTCAAGAATAGGTAACAATTCCATTGCCATTACGGAAGTAGCACTATGGAAACATGATTTCTGACATTTTTAAAGTGTAATAAAATGTTATCTGAAAACAGGAAAACATGTGGTGATCATCCATCAGTACCACATTAGACAGATATGTTAATGTTCCTGAATCACAGCTGGGACCCATTTTACTAATAACAACAAACAGATAACAAACTTCATGGAAGCCTGTTTACTGCAGGAAAAGTGATGAGTTGGGTTTAGAACGTGCTTCTCCTCCTCTTTTCTCCTATATATTCCTGAGTTATATTGTAACACTTAGGATGTTGCCGGCCAGGTAGTACTCTTTGCTTTCCCATTTGAAAATGTGAACTTTAAATCAGATTTTTTGCAGGAGAAAATGAATTTAGAAATCTCTGGTGTTGTTATAAGGCAGAGCCTGCATGGATAAGCAAAATAAAATGCATTTAACTTTCAGGTGAGGTCTGGGCAGTAATGATCCTGCAAATCAGAGGTAGAATTCTAGATTCTCTGCCTGGGAACCTTGCCCAGGGCCTTCTGGCTCTCATTTTTGCTGTCTCATATTTGCTATTTAATTTATATGCATCAAACTAACACTATCCTATTTGGGCAAGAAAAGGAAGATGCTTACAAATTGCTGGAGTTGAGGAACAAAGCTCCCAATCAAGTTTCAGGTTTCCGTATTTTTAGAAAACATGCATATATACGGATTACTACAAAGACATTCAACACAGATCCTTAATTCTGGAATTGTGCTACCAATTAAGGATGCCATGAAAATATTTTGGGAGACAAGATTTAGTTAGCACAGCATATCTGAATCTAAAGAGCAGCGAGCAACTTTATTTTGGTTATATAATATTCTGGGCAGCCCTGAAATTCAGAAATGTTAAGGAAAACAAGAATACTTCCCCATAAATGAGGGGAAATGAGTAAATCACACTTTCTCATTTCAGAGTTTATAATACAAGCAATAGTTTTATCATTCTTCCATTGCTTTGGGAGAAAACTCAGACTGAAATTGTTGGTGAATTAAAGTTTACTTATAAACTTGAGGATCTAGGAGACTCACAATACAATTCAAATCTAATTACAGGAGTGACATCCCAGAGCACAAAACTATGGGAAGTGTCTTGAGTGTGTTTAATTTTTTAACTAAACTTTCAGCAGTAGCTCTTTTCATCTAACACTCCAAAACCAATAAATGTAATATAGAGTGATTTTGTGCTGGTGAGGATTTTTGAAAGCCTGCCAACCATAGACCAGAGTGAAAAGGAATGCTTTGATGCACATGATTTTGTGTGCACTGAGTTTCCATCTGTGATAGATGGGATCACAATGAAAGAAGCCTGACAACACGGGGAGGGGGGGTGACAAATGGACCTACAGAAGGATCTGATAGTAGGCCATTAAGACAATCTTTACCTATGATGTCAATTTATAAAAATATTTCTTTGGGAATTCCCTGGCGGTCCAGTGGTTAGGACCCCGCGCTTCCACTGCCGGGGGCACGGGTTCGATCCCTGGTCAGGGAACTAAGATCTCACATGCCATGAGGCGCGACCAAAAAAAAAAGTTATCAACTACTTCTCTATTTTTTTACTTTCTAAACTTTTTAATGAATATTTAAGTGTTTCCCCAATAGTCTATGTTTCAATGCCCCCAGATAAGTTATTTTTGTACAGAAGCATTATTTGAAACAAAATAGTGACTATCCTTATTAATTAAATTAATACTTTAACTAATTCACTTCTAAAGCTGATACAATTTGGTGAACCAAAAAGTATTGAACATGGTGATGCTGACCCTCATCCCCTACTTGTGGACAAGAATGATCTAAACGAAAAGTTAGATGACAACACACACGCATATACAATCACCTGTCAAACTGGGCAAGACCACGGGCATTATAGCAGGTGATTTGATGTCGGGGAAAATGGAGTGGGGTGGGCTGAGATGACGGGATAAAGTGTTTCAGGTATGAACTTGAGAAAAGACGCCAGAAGAGCATGAAACTGGGGAGACCAGCCCAGAGCATCGTGCACGTGGAGGGCAGTGGTTGACAGAGAACGGAAAGACCAAGTCTGGTCACTTATGATGACCTTGGGAGACGGGGCAGAACCTTGTTGGGTTCAAGACCAATGTGAGCCCCTGAAGGCTGTTGGAAGGAAGGGGAGAGTGAACTGATCAGAGGAGGATTTGTAGACTGCATGGCAGCAGAGGAAACGTGGAGCCCAAGAGACTAATAAGAAGCTGGTGGCAGCAGTTGTGAGGATCTGGGAGCCAATTCTATTGCTTCTTGGGGCCACACACTGTCCCCTGCAAGGGACTGTAACTGTGTAACCATGTAGTGCCCAACTACATTCAACAACTATCTTGCATTTACAAATTTTGTCACCTGCGTAATTAGATTCATTGTAAAGACATTATTTTTTTCCTCTAAAGTGATGAGATTTACAGCTTACACTTTTCTGAGGAAGAAACAGTTTCAGCCAAGTTCTAACATTTACAAGCTAAAACATTACACACGTTAATCACAGATAAAGGTTAACTTACCTGTTTGCAAAAGAAAAGCATTCTGTAGCTGGTTGAGTTTCAGTGACTGGAGATATTTTCAGACATTTTGGAGTCAGTCTCCTTTGGAGGCAGTGACATTGGTTTAAACTGCAGAGCTAAAGTAAAATATTTTAGAAAGGCTTCTTACCTTTGTTTATTAAAAGGTGGAAAGTTATCCTGTGGAGATGGGAAAAAAACCTGTTTGCTGGACCACAATGCAATATACATGGGCTACATACATGGAATTCATATTTGTGAATTTAAAGCCTGAGTGAAAATATGACTTAACTAATATATTTTAACTCCTGTTTTTCACAGAAAAAACTGTAGTCTTACTGGAACTAAACTTATTATTTATTTTAATATGATTATTCTTTCCTACTAAATGCCACAAAAAACCAGTTGACATCTGCATTTTTAATAGCATGAAAATGCCTAAAATCTAAAAGGAATCTTGCTTAACAAATACACTTCACTTAAATGAGAGTAGAAAGCACTCATGCTAAAGACTGAGTTTGAAACCTCCAATTAGACTGTGGTAGCTATTCATCACAGCTCTTATTTTTAAGATGGCAAGCTTATATTCCTTGTCGAGTCGGTCATGATGAGTTTCAGTGCCATGTTTTAGTTCCCACAATTATCTATTGTTTGGGAAAATTAAAAAGAATGGACATCCACTTAAATAGATTACAGTGATGTTGTCTTGGCCCTTTTACCACTTTCATTCTCAAGTCGGAGTGACTGCCTTGGCAGCTCTGCACTTCAATCAATGGACTCAGTCATTGTAATTGTGCCCTGATAGACTTTTAAGTGTAAACTGTGAAACATTAAGAACAACTGCATCATCTAAGCTGCTCATTTTACGCCTCTCTCTGCCCTTTACAACTCTAGGTGGATTATTGTAAGCACGTGGCCAAATGATTCGTGTCAGTAGTAAGAGGAAGCCTAATTACTCTCCAGTTCCTGAGTCTTTGCAGCTGCCACAGTGTTTCATGTTGTAACTTCTGTTTAGTTGTTCATTCTAAAACCTTCATCCACAGTGAAATTAGGCTTTAGGGTACAGAAAGATTTGATTTCTATGTGAACTATGAGCATTTTATTGATTTCGTATACTCTATATTTATAAGACAGTATTCTTTTAAGCTCATTTTACATGAGTTGATAACAATAATACCGTTATTTGCTTGTTAAATAAGGGAAGTTATATTTAGATATTTACATATTTTGAATTTCTATGCAGCTTACCCAATCAATCCTCATTATTCATGAGGTCCCTACTTACAGATTTGCTAACCAACATTTATTTGTGAGACGAAAGTCAATCCCTGTGGCCCTTCTGTATTCACTGGTTGAGCAGGAAGGATTTTAGTCTCCGATGTGTGTGTTTCCAGCTGAGATTGGACGTGGCTCTGCTCTGCCTTGTTTCAGCTCCCGTATTGTAAACAAGTATTCTTTTCATGGTCTATTTACTGTCACATTTTTCACATTTTCATGCCTTTTGTTGATGATTTCACTATTTAAAATGGTCCCCAAGCTGGTGCTGAAGTGCTGTCTAGTGTCCTAAAACAAGAGAGCTGTGATGCGCCTTCTGGAGAAAGGGCGTGAGTGAGATAAGCTTCTTTCAGGCATCAGTTACGCTGCTACTGGCCCGGAGTTCAATGTAAACGAATAAACAACACACACTAAGTAGGATGTCTTGAAACAGAAACACACATAAAACAAGGGTATGTATTGAATGGTAGAAAAGACTCGTGTGACCACAGCTCCAGGAGTCTCACTCTACTTTCCCTGGTTCAGGACTCACTAACCCAGAGTTCAAAGCAACTTTACAGAACATACCACTACCACAAACAACAGGAGTCGACCATCCTGTTTTTTTCTTTCCTAGAAGCGACCTACCAGGCATTTCTTCAAGAGCCATTATGGGAGGTTGAGAATGTCAGATGTCTCATTGGAGCCTTTTTCTTTTTTTGCGGTACGCGGGCTTCTCACCGCTGTGGCCTCTCCCGTTGCGGAGCACAGGCTCCGGACGCGCAGGCTCAGCGGCCATGGTTCACGGGCCCAGCCGCTCCACGGCATGTGGGATCTTCCCGGACCGGGGCACGAACCCGTGTCCCCTGCATCGGCAGGCGGACTCTCAACCATTGTGCCACCAGGGAAGCCCTCTCATATATTTTTAAACCCAAATTTCAACAATCAGGCTGCTATTGAACTTTAACTTATTAGGTGTAGACACCACTGATGCCAAAATCTCAGTCTCTGTTCACTGGTGCCGAATCGAATCTCAGAGACAGAGTTTTGGGTGAAGTAGAAAAGAATAGCTTTATTGCTTTGCGAGACAAAGGGGGACACAGTGGGGTAATGCCCTCAAAACTGTGTGTCCCAACTGGGGAGGATTTGGTGAGGAATTTTTTTTTTTTTTTGGTACGCGGGCCTTTCACTGTTGTGGCCCCTCCCGTTGCGGAGCGCAGGCTCAGCGGCCGTGGCTCACGGGCCCGGGCGCTCCGCAGCATGTGGGATCTTCCCGGACCAGAGCACGAACCCGTGTCCCCTGCATCGGCAGGCAGACTCTCAACCACTGCGCCACCAGGGAAGCCCTGGTGAGGAATTTTATAGCAATAGTTCAGGGTAGGGTTGCTGATAAGATTAGGGTGTGTGCAGGGCCTGTGCTCCTTCAATCTGGCCTCAGGTGGTTTCTTGACAACTCCTCCCTTGTCTCTGCATCCCTTCCCTTCCCTGATTAGCAAATGTTTGAATCTGCCCTTTGGGACTCATGGAAGGTCATGGAGGCTGGAGTCTGTTCCCTACAAATAAGGAATGGGGGACACAAAGTCTTCTGTACCCAGGAGCTCCACAGGGTCCTGCTTGGTTTCATCATCATTTAAATTTTTAGAAAATGCTCATAAATGGGGTCAGTACAATAGAGTCGTATGGCAACACCTAGCAGAGTGCCTTATGTAAAGAGATAGTAACTCTCTTTATATCTGAGAGGGACAAGAGCATGCTTTCTCATGGAGTAATAGTGTCATGGATTTGTTTTTAGCTGAAAGTGATGCTTGAGCTTATGCAGATCATCCTCTGGTTTCACAGAAGGGAAGTGCCAAGCCCAAGGAGGTTAGGGTGTCTGCCCAAAGCCACATTCTGGGGCAGAGCTGGGAATCCTGTGAGTACGCGTCCGCCCCATCAGATCACCCTTCCTGTGAGTCCTGAGGCCAATTACGCAAGAGAGAAGACATCTTTACTACTTTGAGTTGTCATCCCAAGCCCCAAAGGAACTTCCTGTTGTTAGCTCGTAAACATATTACTTTGCTTCCTCATTATTTTAAGCACATTTTGTGATTAGAAGTCAGGTATTCCCAATTAACTTAGATCAGAAATGTTATCTTTTCATTTTAAGAAAGCAAGCAATATTTTGAAAGGTACCCTTCTATTAGTTTGTGATGACACTCAAATACTCATACCAAAGCTGAACTTTCATTAGGAAAACAGAAACTCAGCTGTGTTCAGTTTGAAACCCATGACTGGATGCTGAGCAGTCAAGCTGGGAGGCATCATGGACAACACTGCAAAGAAATGTTTTGAGAAGAATTTACTCAGTACAGACGGTGTTTGGGAGCCCAGAGCTCCCGCGCTGCGACTCAGTAACCAGCACAGGTGATTGGCACGGTCTACTAACAGCTGATTTCAATAAAACCCATTTGATTATGCCTTGAAGAACTGTTTTTGGAAGGAGTTGAAGAAATTAAAGAATGAGAACGGATTTGTTTTATGCCTTGTAGCAGTCAGAGGAAGATATACAAGGACAGGGATATACTTAAGGTACAATATGTCCTCCTACTGTACATTTTATTGCATGAAGCAAAATTTCAGCCCTGGCTCCCTTCAGCAGTGACAAGGGAGAAAGTCCACAGTTAAGATGAAAGTCTCCTTTCACACATAGGAAATGAAATGCCATAAACCTAATGATATTAATTTTAGGGTTTTATTTCCTCCTTTTTATTACCCTCTTTAGGATAGAAACACATTCCTAGCCCCATAAAAATTTTAGTCAATACATTTTTCAAGTTCTCTAAGAGATGATAGCCAGTCCTTGTCCCCTTCCTCTGTGGTGACTTTTGGTCAGCACAGTGAAAGGTAATGGCGTTATGGAATCTTAAGAGGTACGTCTAAAACAGAAGGCATCCCTTTAATTAAAAATAAGTCAATAAGAAAAAAAGTATGGTGAAAGCTTTTAGCACATATTTATCTTTTGATGTATTTTTCATTCCTTTCTTCTTATTTTCCTTCATCCCTATGAAGCAATCAACAAATAATTTGGGGGTACTTTGATATCTTCAGGCCATGCCATATATGCACTATAAGGTGTAGAAAGGAAAAAAGAACATATTCCCTGCTGTCAAGAATGTGATGTTTGCCACACCAGGTTCTACGAGATACAAGCGTCACTTAGGATATCAACAGGAGGATGGGTAACACGGGGTTCCTTGATCAGTTTTAGACACAGGGACACTGAAAGCTTCCCCCAGCCGCACCATTCACGCTACATGTTAAACTGTCCCAAGTCTCGAGGTAAAGAACCCCGGGTGCTGCCGCTGGACCAAGTCTCGCGATAAAAACCTCAGGCTCTGCCGCTAGACCCGGCATTCCCCCAAGTCTCGCGATAAAGAACCCCAGGTGCTGCCGCTAGACCCGGCATTCCCCCAAGTCTCGCGATAAAGAGCCCCAGGTGCTGCCGCTGGGCCCCGCATTCCCCCAAGTCTCGCGATAAAGAACCCCGGTGCTGCCCTGGGAGCCAGCTTTCACCCGTGTCTTCACAGAGGAGCGGTTTCCACGGCAAGGCCAGTGGGAGTCTCTTGAGACAGTGGTGTTTTGTGGGAAAAGGTTTGGGAAATTCCGAATTCGGGAGCCTCCGAAAACGTTTTACAGGTAACGTGTGAGTGTGAACTCAGCCCTGTAAGTGTGGAGAAGGGAAAGGTCAATGTGCTGTAGGCTGCTGAAGAGAAGAACCTCAGGAGGTTGGACTTTAAAAGAAAAGTGTGGCTGGAAAAAAAAAGCGGAATACTGAGGCGAGGAAGGTAAAACTCAGGTTCTAGCTCCCAAAGTGGTGACGTTGCTCATTTGCTGGGGGGGGGGGGGGGGGGGGGGGGGGATGGGCAAATGTGCGGACAGTGATTATTACTAGGAACTTGGTCTAAGTTACACATTTCTGTGTTATTTGTGTGCTTGTTTTTTTTTTTTTTTCTTCGGTACGCGGGCCTCTCGCTGCTGCGGCCTCTCCCGTTGCGGAGCACAGGCTCCGGACGCGCAGGCTCAGCAGCCATGGCTCACGGGCCCAGCTGCTCCGCGGCATGTGGGATCTTCCTGGACCGGGGCACGAACCCGTGTCCCCTGCATCGGCAGGCGAACTCTAACCCTTGCGCCACCAGGGAAGCTCTGTGTGCTTATTTTTAACAGTGTTTATTCCATGAGACAATGATTTGTTCTTATAATCAGATGTTTTCCTAAACTCACTAAGACTTACCTATCAGAAGAACTAATAATGTGAATAGATCTTTACTTACATGATTTTATGTGTGTGTGTGTGTGTGTGTGTGTGTGTGCAGTATTTACAAGCAGGTGTACAAATACACTATCTTGGCCCAAAAAAGAAGTTGAGACACCAAGGTCAACCTGTGTTGCAAGCATAGGTGGCACCTGTTCATTCTTCCCGCAAGTGTGCTGGCTCCAGGGATGAGAATAAACAGTGTGGACTCCTAACTAAGGTTCCCTTTTGGCTGCCTGTCCAATCATGAACTAATCAACCTGATACTAATCAACTGAGGAGCAAGCTAAAAATAGCCAACTTGAACTTTGTCGTTGCTCCTTAATTTCATCGTATCTTTTTTTAAGTATATCTCATTTTAAAGTATTCTTTAATATTTAATTAGCTACTTATGCCTACGTGTTTTTGATCTGAAAACGCAACCAAGTCTGAAAGTAACTGAAGAGAAAACCCTCGAGACACAGGAAGTATTTTATAAATATTGTCTGCTTGGAAAGCCATTTTTCCCTTCGTCGCCCTAAGGTATTATTGTTAAGGAGATTTTTTAAATCTGGGAAAATGATATATATGAACTTCTGTGTTGAGTGTATATAAGTGTATATACATATATATGCAGCAAAGTATAAGGATAATAGGAATAACATGTAAGATTGGACCATGTAAAACTGCTGAAATTGGATTGTTTCTGAAGTCAAATAATGGCAATTTCACTGTAAATCTGTAAATTTAAACCTAATAGTTTTGCTCACTCCATACCCATCTCCTCACTTGGGTAGACAATTTGCCAGTTGTGTTTGGAGGGTGGAGGGCATTTTGACTCCTGTCACATTCCCAGATTGGGTCAGAACTTTTCTGGCCTCCTCCACTTCAAGGTCATTCTACTCTGTATCGTGCTGTCTCCTAAATATTATTTATCGGGCTGATTACTTATAGCCATCCTTAAATGCGGAGCCATTTCCTGTGTTGAGTTCAGTATCACAGACACAGACTGAGTCAACCATTGTTGCTCTTTCTCTGTCATCTGTCCCTGTTTCTATGACTCTTGTTGTTCTCTAAGAGCATCTAGAAGATCCCAGAAATCAGATACCTGAGAGGACTCTGTCCAGATATGACAGCCTCTGACTACCTAATGTCTCTACCGAATTGCTTGGCAGGAGTTCTAAAGGCCTGAGTAGACGACTGGCTCTAGGACAGATGCTCTCAAGAAAATATTCACCCCCAATTCAAGCACACCTATTTCTATTTTGTCCCCTATATTTCATTCTCCATTGGCCCCCACTTTGATTTTAAGTCAGGATAACTACCAGCTTCCATGGATTACCACCATGTGTGTAATACATATGCACATGTATACAATATCGACACTATGATCTGAAAATAGAGAATGGCAGTGGGTTTTCTCCACATGTGGTTTCAGTAATATCAAATCTAATTACCCAGTTGAGGAGAATTAGACTTTATAGGAGGTGGTAAATATAATCTAAATGAGGTTTGTGACAGGCATTTTTTCATAGAAACAGGAACAGTTGTTTGCCATGGCTTTTGCCTGCCGTCAAAGGCTGCAGTGCCTTCCTAGCTACTGGTAAAGAAGTTCTCTAACCATAACTATTTGTCACAGCTTCTACCTCGGCTAACTACTGTCAATTTGAATGCAAGCTGCTGTGCCAGAGCTGGTTTTCAGATCCCCCCTTTCAGAAATCTAATGTAGTCTTAGAAGGACCTTTGTTTTTTTCACTAGTGAATAGATTAATCTCTCTTTGCTATTAAATATAGCATTTAACTAGTACAAGTCAATGAATTGTGGAGTGGCTTCTTTGTATAAGGCTGTGGTGGTTAATGCTGGTGCCTAGTAGGTGTTCAGTGAATTTTTCTTAAACTCCAAGAAGTAAGACAAAGGCTTGCTTTCAAAGACTTCATAATCCTCTCACAAGAGTACCGTGCGTTTGTGTAATACTTTCATTTCATCACACATATAATCAGATCCTACGTGCGGCAGATATTAGACTTCTCATTTTACAAATGAGGAAACCAAAGCACAAAGGAAACGAGATTTGGCCAAGAGTTCTTTGTTAGGGGAGATCAGCTCGGTGCTTTGTGACCACCTAGAGGGGTGGGATAGGGAGGGTGGGAGGGAGGGAGACGCAAGAGGGAAGAGATATGGGATATATGTTTATGTATAGCTGATTCACTTTGTTATAAAGCAGAAACTAACACACGATTGTAAAGCAATTATACTCCAATAAAGATGTTAAAAAAAGAAAAGAGTTCTGTGTTAGGGCTATCCAGAGAAACAGACCAAGAGGAGATTTTATATATATATATATATATATATATATATATAAATAAAGGATATTTACTATGAGGAATTGGCTCATGTGAATATGGAGGTTGAGAAGTCCCACAGTCTGCCATCTGCAAGCTGGAGACTCAGGAAAGCCAGTGGTGTGGTTCAGTCCTAAGGCCTGAGAACCAGGGGAGCTGATGGCATAAACCCCAGCACAGGGGGAGGAGAAGATGAGATGAGATGTATTGTCCTAGCTCAAGCAGTGAGGCAGGAAGAGAGGGTGAATTCCTCCTTTCCCCACGTTTTGTTCTGTTTAGGCCATCATCAGATTGGATGGTGCCCACCCACGGTGGAGAGGGCCGTCTACTTTACTGGTCCACCAGTTCAAATGCTAATCTCACCTGGAGACAGGCTCACAGACACACCCAGATATAATGTTTTCAACCTGGACACCCAGTGATCAGTCAAGTTGACACATAAAATTAACCATCACAGGTTCCAAGCTAGGAAGTAGTGAAGCTACACTAAAATCCAGGCTTTCTAATGCCTAATCCAACGCTAGTTCCACCAAACCTCCCTGGCTCACAAAATCAAACTGAAAAGGAAACATCTCGGCAAAAGGAAGAAAGCAGTATCCACTTATTCATTCACTGATGCCCCAAACGAGTAGAAAAAAGTGTCCCACTTTCAACAATACGTGGCCCTCAGTTAATATTTTGTGGCCACAGATTGTTTATCACAGTCATACCATATTTATAGGGCTATAAACTTTTTAGTTATAAAAAGAAAATCCATGTTTGAAAATTTTTTTACTTTACTCAGTGGAAAGAAAATGTTAAAACCTTGGGGTCCACAGTAATTTTTGGAGATGCCATGGATTTTTTTCAAGAATTTAATGTTGGAGAGTTATTCTCAGATGCTTTTGTAAAGTATGTGTGTATGTATGTGCATTCAGGCATTTGCTTTTTTTTTATTGGAGGGTAAGGTTTTTGTAGAAATCCTTTAAAAGACTGAATTGTTATGGAAAATCATTTTGAAATTTGAGAATGTTAACTAACTTTTTATTTCCCAAAGCTTCGTGGCAAAGGTAGATGCTCTGGAAAACTTTTCAAGCTCTTAAAATTTTACAGTGATGGAAAAGTTGCCTGAAACCTATTACAGATCATAGTACCTGGTTAATTTCCTATTGCTTTTCTCTCAGTTACGGTTTTCCACCAAGCAGTACTAAACGGAGAAGACAAAGAACCCATACTTTTCTGATTGGCTGGTACTCAGCTAATACAAATGGCAAAACAGGAATAATAAAGAAGGGAAATTGCTTTTCCCTTACTTCTGTCAATCACAAAATAGTATTGAATTTAGTTCTGCCAAAATAATTTCAAGGTATGTGACATCATTTTGCTTTCACCTATTTGTATTTTGGTTATTCTTGTATTTAATGAGGCAAAAAGCATTTAATACTGTACATAAAATTTTGCCTATATTTTAAATTTATTTTGAATGATAACCTTTAAATCTGAAACAAATTCTGAGCCACTCATGATTGCCCTTTATCACAAGGACTTGAGTAGCAGGAGACAAACTGAAAACCTTTCTAGGGGACAAACTCCTGGGCAGGAGAATTACCCTAGTCAAGCCAACTGAGAGCGGAAATCACACTGTTGCCCCTCAGCTCTAAATCAAGGAACTACAGTCTGTGGATCAAATCTGGTCCACTGCCTGTTTTTGTAAATAAAATTTTATTAGAACACAGCCACACCATTCATTTAGTTACAACTGCAGACCTGAGTAACTCCAAGAGAGACTATATGGCTCACGTAGTCTAAAATATTTATGATCTGGCCTTTTACAGGAAAAGTTTGCCAATCTCTACTGTAAATCTTTGTCCTTTCCCTTCCTCTCCTGCAGAAGGCAATAACTAGTGGGAAAAGACATAGCCTAGACTCTCATACGGCAAGAAGGGGAAATAATGCATTTTCTCGCTAGACAGTGCAGGTGATACTTCTGGGTCCCTGCCGGCCTCGTGCCTTTTGAAGGGCCCAGGAATCAGAAGCCAGTTCTGGCTCTTCAGTAACACAGCCTTGCTGCCACTGCTGTCTGGTCAGAAGCAGAAACATCAGAGTACCCAGAAACAACTGAATTTTTAATTGATGGGGATGCTAGGGTTTATTTAGTGCATCCCTGTCACTTTACTAGTGAGAAAACTGAGATATTTTTAGAGGATTGGGTGCCTATGAAAACCAAAGATCTGGAGCAAAACTCAACTATTACCACTTTCAACTTTTATATTTTCCATCACCGCTTAATATGTTTTAGTTTCAATTATGTACCTGAAACAACAACAGAATTTAAGTAAACGTCTCTGAAATTGTCAGCGAAGGGTATAATATTAAATTAAATACAGCCACATTTTGCCTCACGTTTTTTGTTCGTTTATGGGTTTTTTGGGTTTCTCTTCATTGGACTATAACTGCCTTACAATATTATATTAGTTTCAGGCGTACAACCTAGTGATTCAGTATCTTTATACATTGCAAAATGATCACCGTGATAAGTCTGGTTACCATTTGTCACCATACAAAGTTATTACAGTATTATCAACTATATTCCATGTGTTGTACATTACATCCCCATGATTTATTTCATAACTGGAAGCTTGTACCTCTTAATCTCCCTCATCTACTTCACTCATTGCCTCACTCCCTCCCCTCTGACAACCACCAGTTTTTTCTCTGTATCTGTGAGTATATTTCTGTTCTATTATGTTTGTTTGTATCATTTTTTAGATTCCAAATATAAATGAAATTATACAGTACGTATCTTTCTCCATCCCACTTACTTCACTTAGCATGATATCTTCTAGGTCCATCCATGTTGTCAAAATGGCACGACTGCATTCTTTTTTATGGCTGAGTAATATTCCATTGTATATGTATACCACATCTTATTTATCCATTCTTCTGTCAGTGGACACTGAGGTTGCTTCCATATCATTCCGATTGTAAATAGCACTGCATGAAAATAGGGGTGTATATCTTTTCAAATTAGTGGGTTTTTTCTTGGAAAAGTATCAAGAAGTGGCATTGCTGAATCATATGGTAGCTTATTTTTGATTTTTTGAGGAGTCTCCATACTGGTTTTTATAGTAGCTCAACCAATTTACATTCCCACCAACAGTGCACAAGGGTTCCCTTTGCTCCACATCCTTGCCAACACTTATTTGTCATTTTCTTGATGATAGCCATTCTGACAGGTGTGAGGTAATATCTCACTGTGGTTTTGAATTTCATTTCCCTAATGATTAGTAATGTTGAGTATCTTTTCATGTTGGCCATCTGTTTGTCTTCTTTGAAAAATTTCTATTCAGGTCCTCTGCCCATGTTTAATAGGGTTGTTTGGGATTTTTTTTTTATGTTGTATGAGTTTTTAAAAATATTTTTGGATATTAACCCCTTATCAGGTATACCATTTGTAAATATCTTCTTTCATTCAGTAGGCTGCCTTTTTGTTTTGTTGATAGTTTTCTTCACTGTTTGATGTAGTCCCAGTATTTATCTTTGTTCGGGTTTCCCTTGCTGGAGGAAACATTCAAAAAGTGTTGCTGAGACCGATGTCAGAGAGCTTCCTGCCTATATTTTCTTCTAGGAGTTTTACGGTTTCAGGTCTGACATTTAAGTCTTTTTTTTTTTTTTTTTTTTTAAAACATCTTTATTGGGGTATAATTGCTTTACAATGGTGTGTTAGTTTCTGCTCATTTAAGTCTTTAATCCATTTCGAGTTTACTTTTTTTTTTATGGTGTGAGGAAATGTTCTAATCTCATTGTTTTATACGTAGCTGTCCAGTTTTCCCTGCACCACTTACTGAAGAGAATGTCTTTTCTCCACTGTATATTCTTGCCTCCTTTGTCATGGATTAATTGACCATACGTGCGTGGGTTTATTTCCAGGCTCTCTATTCTGTTCCATTGATCTATGTGTCTGTTTTTGTGCCAGTACGATTCTGTTTTGATTACTATAGCTTTGTAGTATAGTCTGAAGTCTAGGAGAGTGATACCTCTAGCTTTGTTCTTTTTTCTCAAGATTGCTTTGGAAATTCAGGGTCTTTTGTTGTTCCATAGGATTGTTTGTTCTAGTTCTATGAAGAATATCACGGGTATTTTGATAGGGATTGCATCAAATCTGTAGAGCACTTTCGATATTATGGACATTTTAACAACATTAATTCTTCCAGTCCAAGAGCGTGAGATATCTTTCCATTTTGTTGTATTATCCTCTACTTCCTTCATCAGTGTTTTATAGTTTTCAGAGTACAGGTCTGTCACCTTGCTTAAGTTTATTCCTAGGTATTTTATTCTTTTTGATGAGATTTTAAATGGGATTTTTTTTTTTTTACTTTCTATTTCTGATATTTCACTATTAGTGGATAGGAACACAACAGATTTCTGTATATTAATCTTGTATCCTGCAACTTTGCTGAATTCATTTATAATTCCTAACAGTTTTTGGGTGGAGACTTCAGGGTTTTCTAAATAAAATATTATATTATGTGCAAACAGTGCCAGTTTTACTTCTTCCCTTCCAGTTAGGATGCCTTTTATTTCTTTTTCTTACCTGATTGATGTGGCTAAGACTTCCAGTACTGTGTTAAATAGAAGTGGCAAGAGTGGGCATCACTGTTTTGTTCCTGATGTTAGAGGAAATGCTTCCGGCTTTTCACTGTTGAGTGTGATGTTGGTTGTAGGCTTGTCACATACGACGCTTACTATGTTGAGGTATGTTTTTCATATTCACTGTTAAGAGTCTTTATCGTGAAAGTATGTTGAATTTTGTCAAAAGCATTTTCTGCATCTATTGAGATGATATGATTTCTGTTCTTCAGTTTGTTAGTGTGGTGTATTATGTCGATTGATTTATGGATATTTAGTCATGCATCCCTAGGATAAATCCCACTTGATCGTGGTATATAATCCTTTTAGTGTATTGTTGAATTTGGCTTTTCAATATTATGTTAAGGATTTTTGCATCTATTTTTATCAGTGATATTGGCCCATAATTTTCTTTTTTTGTGGTGTCTTTGGTCTTGGTATCCTTTATTCTCTACTCTTGTGATTTGGTGACTGTCTTTATTGTTAGGTTTGGATTCCTTTCTGTTTTGTGTGTGTGTATTTGTTATGGATTTTGGTTTGTGATTACCATGAAGTTCATATATTAGTATGTATATATATATATCACACACACACACATATATATAAAGTTGAGATTATTTTAAGTTGATGATCTCTTAAGTTTGAATGTATTCTAAAAACTCTGCATTTTTCCTCCTCCCCTTGCACATTTAATGTTTTTAACATATTTTATAAATTTTTATTCTGTGTATCCCTTAACTACTTATTGTGGATATAGATGATTTTACTACTTTGTCTTTCAACCCTCCCACTAGCTTTATAAATGGTTGATCTACTACCTTTACTGTGTGTTTGCCTTTACCAGTGAGATTTTTCCTTTCAAAATGTTCATATTTCTAGTTGTGATCTGGGTTTTTTTCAGCTTAAAGAAGTCCCTTTAACAATTTTGCTGGTTTAGTGGTGCTGGACTCTTTTAGCTTTTGCTTGTCTTTAAAGCTTTTGAGCTCTCCATCAAATCTGAATGAGAGCCTTACTGGGTAGAATATTCTTTTTTTTTTTTTTTTTTTAAACCTTTTAATCAGAGTATAATTGCTTTACAATGGTGTGTTAGTTTCTGCTTCATAACAAAGTGAATCAGCTATACATATACATAATCCCCATATCTCCTTCCTGTTGCGTCTCCCTCCCACCCTCCCTATCCCACCCCTCCAGGTGGTCACAAAACACTGAATTGATCTCCTTGTGCTATGAGGCTGCTTCCCACTAGCTATCTATTTTACATTTAGTATTATATATAAGTCCATGCCACTCTCTCACTTCATCCCAGCTTACCCTTCCCCCTCCCTGTGTCCTCAAGTCCATTCTCTTCATCTGCATCTTTATTCCTGTCCTGCCCCTAGGTTCTTCATATTGTAGGTTTTTCCTCTCATCATTTTGAATATATCATGCCGCTCCCTTCTGGCCTTGAAGTTTCTGCTGAAAGATCAGCTGATTGTCGTATGGGAGTTCCCTTGTATGTAAGTAGTTGCTTTTCTCTTGCTGCTTTTAAGAGTCTCTCTTTAACTTTACTTTTTGCCATTTTAATTATAGTATGTCTTGGTGTGGACCTCTTTGGGTTCATTTTGTTTAGGACTCTCTGTGTTTCATGTACCTGGATGTCTGTTTCCTTCCCCAGGTAAGGAAAGTTTTCAGCTATATATCTTCAAATAAGTTCTCTGTCCCTTTCTCTTTCTCTTCTCCTTCTGGGACCACTATAACATTGATGTTCTCTCAGAAGTCTCTTAAACTGTCTTCTTTTTTTTCATTCTGTTTTCTATTTTCTGTTGAGCTTGGATGATTTCCACTATTCTATCTTCCAGCTTGCTGATCTGTTCCTCTGTATCATCTAATCTAATGTTGATTTCTTCTAGTTTTTTTAAAAATTTCAGTTACTGTATTCTTCAGCTCTGTTTTTTTCTTTATATTTCTAACTCTTTCTTAAACTTCACACTGTGTTCTTCCATTCTTCTCCCAAGTTCATTGAGCATCTTTTTGATCATTACCTTGAACTCTTTATTGGCTATGTTGCTTATCTCTACTTTGCTTAGTTCTTTTTCTGGGGTTTTATCTTGTTCCTTTGTTTGGAACATATTCCCTTGTCTCCTTATTTTGCCAAGTTCTCTGTGCTTATTTCTATGTATTAGGTGGGTTGGTTCCATTTCCCATCTTGGAGAAGTGGTCTTATGTAGGAGATGTCCTATGGGACCCAACAGCACACTCCCCACCTGTCACCTGAGCTGTATGCTCTAGGGGTGCCCCCTGTGTGGGCTCTGTGGGCCCTTCTCTTGTGGCGGGCTGACTATTGTGGATGTGCTGGTTGGCGGGTTGGCCCCCATCCCAGTTGGCTACCAGGTCCTGCCTTGTGCAGCGGCTGCTGGTACGCTGGTTTGCAGGGCCAGATCCCAGCATGGCTGGCTGTGGGGCCCAGGGAGCCCAGGTTTGCCGCTGACGTGCTGATAGGCAGGTAAGCCCCCAGAGCTACTAGGCTGGAAGAAGAACCCCAAGCTGGTGCTTGACTGCACCAATGTCCTCCTGATAAAATGAGCCCCCAGATGGCTACTTCCAGCATCTGTGTCCCCAGCGGAAGTCCCCGTTGCCTCCTGCCTCTCTGGGCGTCTTTCTGAGATCAGCAGGTAGGTCTGACTCAGGCTTCTTTCAGATTACTGCCTCTGCACTCGGAGCTTGTGAGACTTTGTGCACTCCCTTTCAGAGTGGAGTCTCTGTTTCCCCCAGTCCTCTGGCTCTCGTACGTAAGCCCTGCTGGCCTTTACTGCCAGCTGCTCTGGGGTGGGGGCTCATGTTTCCAGTGCAAGACCCCTGTGATTGCGAGCCCAGTGTGGGACTCAGAACCTCTGCAGTTGTGGTTTTCCTCCTGTTCGTTGGTCACGTACCTGGGGATGTAGGTCTTGACTAAACCATGGCTCTGCCCCTCCTACCCACCTGGTTGTGGTTTTTTCTTTATATCTTTAGTCGTGGGAAATCTTTTCTGCTAGTCTGCAGGGGGTTCCTGTAGACGGTTGCTGTGTAGGTAGCTATAATTTTGGTGTACCCATGGGAGGGAGTGAGCTCAGCCTCTTCCTGCCCCACCACGGTAGCCACGCCTACCTCAGTTGTGTTTATTATAAACATGGAATCACCAACTTCACTGTTTTGGAAACAAACACAAAATATTCTTGATATCTATCTACATAGCAGCAGCAAGAGAAAGCAGACCCTTTTACTTACTTACCGGGCCCTGGAGGAGTGTCTACAGTTTTTTAAACTGACTACAGTATATTTTTAGAGGTGGGAAATACGTTCTGTCTAGTGTCTGTCTATGCTTGCCAGCTTTGCTGGTCCATAAGCTATTCAGTGGCTCCACTCAGTGTGATGCCGGCTTTCAGCTTCCATTCAGCTCAGGTCACCAAGAGCAACAAGTGCCATTGTAGGTCAGTCCCCAAAAGAGACATGCATCTTCCTTTTATCCCTTGGGCAGGTACTTACATGTGTAGTAGTTTCAGAGTTTATGGTTATTACTATCTGGAGACATCTGTTTTCTGGGTTTATTTTTTTCTGATGTTGTACCACATCATAAAGTCTACTGCCAAGAGTACTTTACTTGCAAAGATTTTGTTTTCTGCTGTTTTAGTCACTTTACTACTTTATTTCTGTAGGCCAAATAGAGAAAATCAGTAGCAGTTACCCACTCCATAGCCCCCATAGCATAACCTGACTCCATTGGGTTGAAAGTTTTTATTCTGTGAGACTTAAAAGTCTCATTTCACGAGAAGTGATGGGTCCTCCTGGCATGTGTAACAAAGAGCTGCACCGAGATTTCCCATGTAGTGCGACTGCTCTCAGGAAACCTTTTAAGGAAAACCTATTTTTAAAGTAAGTGGATCATATGGATCCACTTATGAAACAAATTCATAATTGATTTTTTATTACCAAATATAGGACTTTCAAATAGCTCTTTGCTTAAAACTTTAAGCCTACTTTTATCCCCTTTTACTTTTCTTCCAATAAAAATATTTAAATAAATTACTTCAGAATTTCTGTTATTCATTTTCAGATAATGTAGTGGTTATTATCATATATTCATAGAAAATAGCGATGATTAAGTTATTATTTGCCTAATAAATTGACCATCTTTTATGGAAAAATCATTCAGGCCAGACAACTATTGTCAAACGTCTTTTAACATATGTTTTCAACCTTTGCCATAGCTCACTTTCTTGAATAAACAGACCTTTTGAAACAAAGCATGGAAAACTTAATCCACATGGGTTCATATTATCAAAACTATTAGACTGGATTATTTTTCATGGTGTCAGCACCAAAATTACCTCTTGAAAAGATGCCTTTAAAAGGAACATTCACATAGATTGTACAATGTTGTCTCTTCCTCAGCCTTTGCAGACAGCTTTCATTTCATTCGTGGCTGTGGTTAGCACGCTTTTCTGCTGGGGCCCCTTTCTCAGTCGGGGAACTGCATGTGGCCTGTTGATCAGCAAGGCAGCCTTGGTCAGCAGTCCTTAGTGCTCATTTTAAGGGTGAGTCTCTGCCTGGTCACTTCAACCGAGACTCCTTTCCACGTACAGACTGCAGCCCGGCAGCTTCTCGGTGCTGCCACCTATTAATTCAGAGCAGCCTCGAGTCCTTTCCGGAAGCTGGAGTAGCAAGGGACTGGATGCTGAGGTCCAGCAGGCCAAGGCTGCTGTTTGTCAGGAATGCACTGCAACTAGTCAGCCTGGGGAACGTGGTCACACCTTCCAACCCAACTGTCTTACCACGTTGTTGTTCACGTGGGTTTGCCCAGACACACCATGAAGTTACGTGAGCACCTCAGACCCTGCTGGGCACTGTCCCATGTTCTACATTTTCAAATGTCCTGCTTTATAAGCAGGGGTTTTAGATTATAAGTCACTTTAATTCTTTCATGATTTTATCCTTGTTAAAACTTGTAGAAATTATGTAGCAATTATGTGTCAGTGTGATGCTCAGTTGGCATTTTTAACTCAATTTGGTATTTATATACTTATTTGTTACGTTAAAACGCAAATTCTGAGTTTGATGCTGCCTCATTTAGTCTTTAAAACAGCTCTAGGGGAGAGGCAGTGAGGTATGTGGACAGGGGGCTGGATGGGCCAGAAAGCAGGAGTGTGGGTACCAGCTGCCATATGACTTACTGGCTCAGAGGAGCAGCACATGGAAGGGTGAAGTTCCGTTATTATATCCCGTTATCATATCACACATGGTATTGTGCAGAAAATAGAGCAGATGGGGCTGCCCAGAGGGTCTCTCTGGGAGAATGGAGGAATTAATGTTCCGGTGGGGATGTTAAAACCCAGGCCAAGGAGTTTGGATGTGACAGCAAAAGAAAGGAACCATAACTTTTAAAACAGGGAATTGGCATGATAAAAGCAGTGCTTTAGGGAGCACAGCCGAGAAGGCCTGTGCCAGCTGAATCCCAAATGCACCATTGCTTTGGCTTGATAGGTCATGGGATTTCACTTCTGCAATTCAAAATTCAACAGATGTCACCTTCTTAGTAAGACCTTCCCGGGCACTCTGTCCAAACTTTCAAATCCCTGAGTGTCTGCATCCTGTCCTTTATTTAGCAGTTATCGCTCTCTAACGTTGTATACATTTTATTTATTTACATTGCTTATGTCCCAACTCTCCTACTAGAATGTAAGGCACAGATTTTTGTCTGTCTTATTCATTACTATGCCTTCAGCACCAAGAACAGTGCCTGGTACATGGCAGGCCCTGAGTAATACATGTTACATGAATAAATGAATTTGCTAGTACAAGGCTTGATTCTGGTTACTGGTAATAAAGTGGCAAACAAGAGAGGTAATCTGTTCCTGTCCTCGTGGAGCTTACATTCTAACAGAAGAGACCAAAATAAACAAGCAAATAAGAATCCCAGATGACGCTGTTTGCTCAGAGGAAAATATAACAGGGTAACAAAGATATAAAATATCAAATAGAAAGCTCTCCTGTTGCATACATTGGCTATAGGACAGTAGGAAAACTGGTTTTGTTTTTTATTTTAAACTTGTTGTCTCTGAACCATATACACTGGTTTTTCAGTCTCAGTGGTGTTTCCTGGAAAGGACACAGAAACAGCTTGCTGAGGCAGGGACCTCACTGGTGGGTTTCTGAATTGCAGACCTCGGGCCCTTTAGGAAATAGTGTTCTGTTGCCTCTGAAGACAAGCGCAGAACATCTGGGGACTCTTGGAGTAGGGAGTTGGTAGTTCATGCTAGGAATAAATGAATCAAGATTAACATAATAAAATGTAAAAGCAACAAATGTAAACAGCTTTTCAGAAACTTAAGTGAGAGAAGTTTAGATTTAGTTTACATTGTTAAATTTGACCCAATGGTGTCATTTGCTTCTTTAAAAAGAGTGCAACTTTAGGCTGCATTAATACTCCTACTTCAAGGAAAGAGGAGTTACAGACAAAATCAGGCCTTCATCAGGTATACCCCAGATACCCTGTATCATTCAGAAAGGACTTGAGGCTGCTAACAGAGGGATCTGCACTGTTATAAAAGAGTCACAAATTCACTGCTGAGCTTCCTAGCAGCCAAGGCAAGGAGACAACTATGTTAAAAGATCGCTGCCTGCATAAAGTAAAACCCCATCGTTTTTCCCAGAAGCAACGGATAGTGCTTTGGCTTGATGGATCATAGGATTTCACCTGTGTTCAAGACACATGTGTTCAGAGTTTTCTTACAAACCCCGTGGCTCAGCTCTCCAGACCTCTCCCCAGGTACATGTCCTCCCAAGAGTTGTAGCGTCTGTCCTGCCTGAATTTCCACTTCTTTTCTTCAAGGATATTATAAACCACTTAACAGTGCTTTGCTGAAATCGAGACTTTTTATCTATACTCTATGCCCCTGATATAGCAAGCTGGGAAACCAATCAAAACAGGAAATAAGCACAGTTTAGTGTTTCTTACTGTTGGTGAACCTGTGTTGCTTTCTGGTAATCATAGCTGTTCTCTTGAATTTATTAAAATTCATTTGCTTATATTCTATCTGGGATATTTCTAGGAGTTGTGATTGAGCTTATCAATATACAAAGTCCAAGGTGCCCTACTTTACTCTTTTTTTTTGACACTCAGAATATTTTCCTCTCTTTAGTCATTTAGGATCTATTACATTTTTTAAGATTTATTAACGTTTATCCATAAAAGTTTTTCAGTTTCATCCACAAACACTTTGATGCCTTATAACATAATAAATCTGGACCCAGCAACATAAAATCATTAAAAATGGCCAACAGTTTGCCCATCATTTTGCAAGAAGATGTTTCTTGTGATAAAATCCTGAGAAATTTCTTACCTGATATCTCATTGAACAAATACAAGGTGAAGTACAGGGGGACTCTTAAAATATAGTAAATTGATTAAAGGCTTTTTACTCCTCAAGAAAACAGCAAAAAAGCAAACATAGTTTCGTGAAAATAGTTCTATGAGCAATCAAGGTAATGAGGTCCGAGTACACAGGTTGTCAGTGGCCACGTTTGCTCCATGCCCTGTGACGTGGCAGGAAAAATACAGGAAAGTGAGCAAGTGCGTACCTTTAAGACAGTCTTTTTTGAAAGCAGACTTTTGCTGATAGCTGGGCAGTGGAAAGTGTGGATGTGGACTCCCTGGCAAGAACTGAGTGCAGATATTTCATGCTGATGACTAAATACTCCATCTTTTGCTGAGACTGGAGGATAATGATGGGCCTGAGTCAAACTTGAGGGATGCGGGAACGAACGGGATGTGCTTTTAAACAGCAGTGACTAGGAGACAGACATGGGCGCTGCTTCACACGCGGGGGGGGTGTGATCTGAGGGCTGAGGGGGAGTTGTGGTAAAGCCGCCTACAGTGTCTGCAGGACAAGCATGGAGGGAGGGGTGCGTCCTCGGGGTCCAGACCCTGAAGAGGAGGGTGAGGTGAGGAGGGGCCCCGGAGCAGGACACCTGGCTCCAGCAGGAGTGTCTGTCACAGGCCTGTGCTTCTCTAAGTGCCGGGGGCTCAGGAGCTGGGCCTGCACAGTCGTCCACCAGAGACGTCTTTACAACAGTCCCTGGCTCAAGAGGGAGCACAGTCAGATCCCTTCTCGCCACTGGGATTCCTGCTCCTGGGTGAGAAGCAGGCCTGATGCTTCCGCTCTGAGGGGGGCTCTTGTACCGCTCTGGGTCTCTTTCTTGTTTTCACTCGCTGGCATCAGCCTGGCCCTCTGCGGAAACTCGCCATGCAAGCAGAAACCGCCCTTTTCTGGATCCTCTGATCTCCTTTTCACCCCACACAGGTGTAAAAGGCAGCGTTTCTCTTTTTGAAACTCTTAGCTGATGGCCTATTTTTGCAACTTCACGGAGGTTACGGTGCTAGTATTTATTTCTCGGGGTCTTTATTAACGTGTAGGGCTCATTGCACCTGAAAAGCAATATTGTGCAGTGTTTTTAATCAAATATTCCAGCTCACCTTTAAAGACACCAAAAATGTCGTATTTAATTTTTGCTGCTTTGCAGTGGAAGCTAGGGCATGCGGTGGATAGATTTCATGTGCAAAATGCCCTTTTATGGAAAAATTATGCAGAAAGGACATTTTGCAAAGTGCCAAGTTTAGAAATAAAGGCAAATTTAGGATGCTGGAAGAAAAAAAATGGTCTCCAGCCATTTCTCTTGTGGTGAGGTTTTGATTTCTTAGGGAGTATGTCCTCAGGCAAGTGCGGGGGCAGCCGATGGGTCGTCTGTGGGTCATCATTCACAATGGCACCTGTGAGGTCTTGCCTCAAATACGCACTTTACTAAGATTTCTCTGGTGGTCCAGTGGTTAGGAGTCTGCGCTTTCACTGCCAAGGCCCCGGGTTCAATCCCTGGTTGCGGAACCAAGATCCCGCAAGCCACAGGGCTCAGCGAAAAACAAAAAAATACACACTCTATCAAAGCAATACTGAAAAATTTATGAGAAGTCAGAGCTAGGGTTGAATTTCCTCGGGAAGTTATTTCTGAAGAGTTGTTTTCTTTAAAAACTTCCTATCTACTTCCTGTTAGTCTTCTTTATTTTAATCCCATGATTCCAATTCATTTAAGACACTTGAGATCTCCCCTCCCTCAGAGTTTTCCGACCAGTTGACTCACGCGGACAGTTACACATGGAAAGCGCATTGTCCCCCAAGAGACTCGCCAAGAGCACCTTCTAGGTGGGACTGTGTGGTTACGGCAGCCCGCAAAGCCCGTGCTGTGAGTCTGCCTGCCAGGTGAGCTCAGCTCGCTGAGAGCCCACGGGCGGCAACAGCCCTGCGTCTCCCTTCTCCACGGCATAGTTCACAGTGGCTCCTGCGGGGCTGGGGTGTGTGTGTGTGTGTGTGTGAATGACGTTGCGTAACTTGCTTTATTTTCATATCACTTTAATTCTTGCAAAATGAACCCCTGCTCGAAGCATGACCTTGGCTTCCCAAGTCATGGACATCATCTGTTCACAAGCCCCCATGATACTTCCAAGTAGAGCTTTCTACCAAAGTAAATCTGGCAAACTGGTTCTTAATTAGCCCACAAAAGCTGATGGTAGTTTTGTCTTTTGGTGTTTCTTTTTTGCGGTACGCGGGCCTCTCGCTGTTGTGGCCTCTCCCGTTGCGGAGCACAGGCTCCGGACGCACAGGCTCAGCGGCCATGGCTCACGGGCCCAGCCGCTCCGCGGCACGTGGGATCTTCCCGGACCGGGGCACGAACCCGTGTCCCCTGCATCGGCAGGCGGGCTCTCAGCCACTGCGCCACCAGGGAAGCCCTGATGGTAGTTTTCTGGAACAAACATAGAAGGCTTTGAACTGATAGTATTTTGCATCATAAATGCCCTTCTTCTCCTCTTAGAATAATCTCTGCTTTCTAAAGGACAAAAGGCCTACATCAAAGTGAATTTCCTCAGAAACGAAGTATAAATGATTGCTTCAGGCAAAATAAAAGCCAGTAGCTATTACAGAATAATTTTGCAGGAATACAGATTTTATGATATCTCAGGATTAATGTATAAAAGAATATTCATATTTTTTCAAAATTATTTTAAAACCTACCTCTAGGGAGAAAATAAACAATTAGGATTAAATATACGGAAATAAATACCTAAAATGCTCTAGGATCGAAAAAAAAAAAAAAAAACCTTACCTAAGTTGGTGACCTCCGCCAAACAGGCCATTTTGCAGCTCCCCGCCCCTGGCCTCCTCAGATATCTCCCACCACAGGCTTCTAATTTTTTTGTGAGCCATGGACCCATCATCAGTCTGGTAAAGCCTGTGAACCATTCCTCAGCATAATGTTTTTAAATGCATAAAATACAGGTGATTACAAAAGAAAAAAATTATATTGAAATGCTGTTGTTAAAATATTTTAAAAGTTTCTGATATAGTAATACATGTGCTTCTTTATTAATGCGTTAAAAAAACAACTCCCAGCAGTGGGTCTAATAACTACCATAATTTTGCAACAGTGATGCGGCAAAATCAGTATTTAAGATGAAACATAACTGTTTCATCTACAGCTGTAAAATGGTATATGAAAATATCGGTGATTTCTCTGAGTGACCGAGTCATGCGTCTTGCTGACGCCATCATGGTTTTTGCCATGGTTCGTGACAAAGACGTAATTTTTCCCCATCCACTTTCACAGCCCCTCAAAATTCTATCCGCAGACCTCTTGGAGGCCTGTGGGCCCTGGATTAAGACACCCCTTGTCCAGTGATTGTTGCCTCTGCTCCCACTTCTGTTCAGCCCACAGACAGGTGGAGAGGGGGCATTGAGAGTATGCACACAGGTGTGGGCCCCTCAGGAGCAGGGAGATCAGCAGAGCCACACTCAGACCCAGCGGTGCAGGCTGTCCCCTCAGAGATGACGCTGTCAGCCCGGTGCTTCTCCAGCCAGGGAGTCTGTCTCTGACAGGGCCACCAAGAGCCACTTCACAGCAGCGTGAGTCCGTCCTTCTCCATGGTGTCACTCTGCAGGATGAGGAAGTGTCCCCAGATATCCTTTATGCCACTTACCCAAACCTTCTGTGCTCCGTCTGCACTTTCTTCTATGCTTGGTCTACACATTCACTTCCTCCAGGAGAAAAGCACTTCCATATTCCAGCCAGACTTTGTGCCCAGGGTTCAGACGCACAATTCCACGTGGATGTCCAAGACTGGATTTGTCCTCTTCTCCTCAAAATCGGTTTTTCCTCCTCACTCTCCTGACTTTTCCCCTCCTGGCTTGTTAAGAGCATCACCAATAACTATGGACAGACACCTCAGACTTCTCAGCACCCCCTCCCTTCCCAGCCTCTACCCCTGAGCCCAAGAGTTACCAAGTCAGGAAGCTCCTGTGTTCACAGCATCCAGTCTGCCTCTCTGTCCTACCCTCATTTCTGCCAGTGAGTTCACAACGTAACCTGGTCACCATCACTCCCAACCCTGCTTCTCAGGTACTCAGAGACATCCTAACACACACGCCTGCCGACTTATTTTCTCGCAGAGCAACTCTGATGATATTAGCTTCCTGTTCAAAAATGTTCAGCGGTTCCCACTGTCTCCTGAACTAAGGACAGACCCTGACTTACCCACCATGGCCCCAAGACTCCCAATTCAGCCACCTGTCTCATCCTGTGCTACAGTTAAGCTCGATAACTTTTTGTTCCATGAAACAGGGAGCAAATACTTTATCTCATTCATATTCTGCCGTGTTGCCTTTCTCCTGTGATACCCTCTTTCTGGAATGTGTTTCTCCAGAAACTTCTCTTGTTGAAACCCAACCGTTCCTTCAAAGACCAGCTCCAGCAACACCCATATTTGGAGATTGTCTTGATGTGCTTCCATGATTCCCAACTGAAGAGAACCCCTCCCCACTTTCAGGCACTGGGGCATTTCTCCTAGCACCTCTGTCTCTACCCTTTATGATGACCCTGTGTGTTCACCTCACACACGGCACTGGTTCCTTACAAGTAGGGGCTGTTTTGATTTACGCTCGTCCCTCGGTTGTGCTTGGCGTGACATCTTTTGCGGACATGTTTTCAGTGGAACCAAGATGATTCCTATGCAAAAAATGAACTTGCAGGAATGACCTGCCTTACGTTTTTCATGAACCACCAGAGGATAAGCTAGCTAGCAGGTGTTCACTCACTCTACCCTGTTGATTACTTAGTGAATTTTGGTGACACTGTACTTGCACCTGGCCTTCACCCACACGGATGAATGGCCTAGAGTGTCCTTCTCCCCAGCCACCCAGCCGTTGTGCTGACCAACTCCTCCTGGGCCTTCAGGGCTCATTTTGGTCCATACGTGCTTCAGGAAGTCTTCCCAAACCCCAAGTTGGGCTTCATGGACATTCCACCTGTGCAGTCCTATGGAGCCCAGAACTTTGAAAGGTGCCACACTTGGTGTCATGCTCTGCTGTCACCATCTTGAAATTCTTAATACTTTTTAAACAAAGGGCCCTCACGTCTTCACTTTGCACTCAACTCCACAAGCAAAGTAACCAGTCCTGCCTAATCCCTCCCCTCTTGTGTGCTCCTGGCGTCCCCTGTACCTTCCCTGTCCTTGGAATCATCACGCAGAACTTTAATTTTCTTTTTACATCTGTTTACTACCCTGTATGCCTCAACAGATCCTGAACTCTGAGAAGGCAAGAAAAGAAAATCTTATTTATTGTTATATCCTTGTGGCTTAGCCTGGTATTATATGCTTAATCAATATTTGCTGATTGGACAAGTGGATGAATGGTTGAGGAAAGGAAAGAATTCATTAATGAATGTATTTGTTCATCAAAGCCCCTCAGGCAGCCAGGGCAGTGCAGGTATTTGGCTTGCTGTAGTCAGGTGGGTCCCCATAGAAATAACAGAATTCTAGCATAGAAACTACTCTTACCAGAAAGGGGAGGGTAAGATCAGCTCAAGGAAGAAAATGGGCAAAGTAGTGACATGAAGGGAAAAGATTAAGCAACACCCAGCTGTTAATGAAGAAGCCGCTAGCAAAAGGGCTCGTGATGTAGGTCTTCTTGGTTTTTATTGTTTTTGTTTTTTGTTTTTAAATAGGATTTACTGTTTTTTTAAGTTTATTTATTTATTTAGGGCTGTGTTGGGTCTTCGTTTCTGTGCGAGGGCTTTCTCCAGTTGTGGCGAGGAGGGGCCACTCTTCATCGCGGGGCACGGGCCTCTCACCATCACGGCCTCTCTTGTTGCGGAGCACAGTCTCCAGACGTGCAGGCTCAGTAGTTGTGGCTCACGGGCCCAGTTGCTCCACAGCATGTGGGGTCCTCCCAGACTAGGGCTCGAACCCGTGTCCCCTGCATTAGCAGGCAGACTCTCAACCACTGTGCCACCAGGGAAGCCCCTGTAGGTCTGTTTTGAGCAAACACGGAGATCATGAGGCCGCCGTTGGGATGCTCTTGGAAGAAGGTGTCTTAGTGACTGAGTCATCCCCTGCTTGCTTCTCTGAATGTTTTCTGCTGAACCTGGACTCAGGAGGCATCTACAGATAACAGCCGCTCACTGGAGTCAAACATCTGTCACTCTTTACTTGATGCCACTTCATCCTCCAAACTCCCTCAGTGATCCCTGGATTTCACTTCCTCGTGAGTAGTTCGGGGGTCTGTAGGTGCGCTGGAATTTGATGTCTAGTTTACAATTCCCAGTCTGCTAGGGCCAATTTAAAATATAGTCCAGACAATGCTGAATCATCAGGTACATGAGACAAAAGTATGATGAGTTATTAACTCACGTACCAGGTTTTCTCCCTAGTAGAGTCCTTCCTCCTGAAGGCTTCTGCTGTTCAGAATAACTACCTCACTCTCAGTTGGAAGAGATAGAGAAGTACCCCCAGAAGTCTTGCTGAGCCAAGAACATCAC
Organism: Phocoena sinus; assembly: GCF_008692025.1. Taxonomy (NCBI): domain Eukaryota; kingdom Metazoa; phylum Chordata; class Mammalia; order Artiodactyla; family Phocoenidae; genus Phocoena; species Phocoena sinus. The sequence goes on along the minus strand of NC_045774.1, from coordinate 80,930,855 downwards.
TGACGTCCTCCTCTGTGCTCCTCAACGACACCATGTGGCAACTCAAGGACACACAGTGCTTGAACCCCTCTTCCTGCCAAGCAGCCAGGGACGAGTCACAATATGTTCTTAATTCTCAGTTTCCATATCTGCAAAATGGGAACAATGAGATTTCTACTGCGTACATTTGAGAGGATAATGTGGATAGTGCATGTGAAAGGGGCTTAGCTCAGTATCTCGCTTATACGAAACCTCCGAATGTGAGTAATTATCAGCATACCCACTTCGGGTTCTGTGCTGAAATAGATACAAAGAAATAAGGAATACATGGTATCAATCAGGAGTCAGCAAACTTTCCTCTAAAGGCCAGAGAGTAAATATTTCAGTCTTGCGCTTAGAGCACAAGTCTCAGTTCTGCAGTTCTTTTGTGAGCGCAGCCATAGGGAATACACGGGTGAACGGGTGTGGCTGTGTGCCAATAAAACTTTATTGGCCTTGGGCTTCCCTGGTGGCGCAGTGGTTGAGAGTCCGCCTGCCGATGCGGGGGACACGGGTTCGTGCCCCGGCCCAGGAAGATCCCACATGCCGCGGAGCAGCTGGGCCCGTGAGCCATGGCCGCTGGGCCTGCGTGTCCAGAGCCTGTGCTCCGCAACGGGAGAGGCCACAGCAGTGAGAGGCCCGCGTACCGCAAAAAAGCAAACAAACAAAAAAAGCAACCACTTTATTGGCCAGATTTGTCCCCAGGCCATAAGTCGCCAATCCCTGGCTATCAGCCCTTGGTGGTAGAAAGACGTGCAGATTCATCAGGGCAGGTCAAGAGGAGGCAGAGGCCAGCTGTACTAAAGAACACAGAGCTGATGTTTTATAGGAGATTGTAGAGTAAAAGGTGAGATGGGTACGATGTGAGTGAAAGTAAGAAATGTGACTTTTAGGGAAAATAGCTCAGATATTGGGTTTTTTTTTTTTTTTTTTTGAATTTCAGGATAAGTAACTTCAACTTTAGAACCGAGCCTGCCCCTTTTATTAGACGTTTACTTTGGGAACTCGGCTCCACCCCCCACCGGACTCCAGAAGTTCCGTATTTCTAGGAATAAAAATGTCTGTAGATGGACTAGTAGAAAATGCTCTCTGTCACTGCAGCACAAGTAGGGCTGGGGGCATTTCTCTAGGGATTTGACCGGAAGGGAATGGAAAGCACATGGGTAGCAGAGGAAGTCATTTTCTATTCTTATTATTACTATAAAGAAATGGCAGATGAGAATCCAGGAACAACATTAGACTCTGAAAAGGAGCCAGTGGCTTAGTAAGCACTTAGAACCCTTGACAGTTCACCAAAGCTGCCGAACAGGAGAGCAGCTACCACTTATGGTCCCGAACAGGAGAACAAAACACATCTGGGCCTTTCAGGACCCCTGCTTGGGAAAGCCCTTTATAGGAAATTTGCAGATTCTTAGCTGTGGACATTTAAGTACAGCACGCAACACACACGCATACATACACATGCGCACACACATTCATCCTTCTCATCGGTAAAGTTGCAAAGGAGCCCCATTTGCACTGGACATCACACTGTATTTTGATATTCAAAATGGCTAGTCCCTTTTAGGGCTGTTATGATTTAATCAGTGCCAATTCAAATGGATCTGGTGCTTTAGCCATTAGAAATAAGAACTTAAGTCTGTCATGCTAAGGCAAGCTTCTCATCAAATTTCTCTTTTTCTGTTGTTTTACAGTTTTCTCCTTGTCTTTGGTTGCTTGATTTTGTCAGTGTTTTCCACCATTCCCGAGCACACAAAGTTGGCCTCAAGTTGCCTCTTGATTCTGGTAAGTGAAACATATGAACAAAAATGTACATAAAGTTTACATAATACAAGAATTGTCTATAATATTTATGCAATGCATTTAGTCCCACGAAAAGTTATCTCTAGAAAAAAGAGAGTTTCTGTGAAGTGTAAAAGTTTCAAAGGTCACTGAAACATTTGCCTGCCGTTTTAACCTTTAGTCAACCCCCAAGAATACATAGAAATATTCCAGATGGCTGTTACTTAGCAGTATCATGTGTTATAGTTGCATCGTAAGTAGAAGGCAATACTTGGAAGCAGGTTTAATTATGTTTCTCTATGGTGATAAATTACAAGAAGAATCAGCATCTCTGAGGTCTCTTACAATATTGCTAAAAGTTACAGGGTAGAGAGTGTTTTCCAATAACCACAATTTAGCAGTAACTATGTATAGTCGGCCAAGAACCACGAGCATATGGCACCTCCTAAGAAAACAGAAGGCTTCATGCTCTTTTCAGCCAGCAGACTGCATTATGAATTTTGCTGCTAATGAAGTTACCTGGTGAGAAGTTCTGCAGTTTGCTCTGTTTCCATTATGCTGTCAATCCTCAACCACAGAGAATTGCTCAGTTCATTTTAAAATGGAAAAATACCCCAAGATATTTTAGTCTGAATTATTCTGGGCCTTTTAAACTCTTATACTTTCTATTACAACTGAACTATAGCGCTGTATACTCAAATCACATCTGATTGAAAGTTTGGTTCATTTACATCCATTTTGACCCACTCACTCGGTTCCAGAAATCAAACTTGACAGTCTCAGGACTGTCTGAATGAACTATAAATTGGAACAACTCACTTTTTCCATAAAACCTGCTTGACTAGAGAGGAAAAGAGAGAACGAGTGGGTGGGGTAAGATGGCCATGTGCCTTAATAAATAGAAATTGGTGAGCATTTAATACAAGAAAAGTATTCTTACCTTGAAGGTGGGAAGTGAAGGATGTCAGCCCGTACAGCCTGGGCAGCTGCTCTTTCCCCTGTGCTCGCAGAGGCTGGTTTGTGCTTAGAGTGCCAAGACTTCGTCAAGTCTCTGCCCTGTGACAGGGAGAAATCACTTTTGAACCTGGAGCAAATCTGTCCCAATTCGTCTCCGTACAAATCGTGCTCAGCGGTATATTGCTAATGTCAAGGTTACTATGTTGAAACCCAAGATAGAAAACAGATAGACCGAAGAGCCCACTGGGGATTTGTTGCATTTACAAGGTTCCATTCAGGTAGCAAGTGGGCTTTTAGCCTCATGCACCCCTTTGATAACAACAAATGGTCTGAGCCAAGGTCTAGGGCAGAGCTGTCTTTGGGGTACATATGCAGAACTACAGCTAGGAATTTTAGATCGAAAATATAAATCTGATTTTTAGACCTGGGAGCATGAAAAACTGGATTTACCGCATGACCAATGGTATATATTATGAGTAAATCAAGCATTAAGAATCTTGTAAAAAGGTTTCTTTTATAACCAGGTCAGGAATCCAAAATACGAGGTTTACATCCTCCAAATCTCTGAAATATAAATTCAGTCACTGCTAATGAGTTTCTAAATAATCCAGAGAAACTCATGTTATTCAAAAGCCCACAGCTGGTTAATATCATTTTTAAAACTTCCTGAGCAGTGGACAACTGACCAGAGTTCAGTAACTAGAGTGCATGTGAGCTGATAAAAATGTAGACGTTTTACACATCGCTCATCTTTTTTATCTTGCCAGCTTTATTGAGGTATAATTGACATATGATATTGTGAAAGTTAAAATGTGTAACGTGACAATTTTATATACATACATATTGCAAAATGACTACCACAGTGAAGTTAGTTAACAGTTCATCACCTCACATGGTTGCCATTGTGTGTGTGGTGTGTGTGCGTGTGTGTGTGTGGTGAGAACTCCTAAGATCTACTCCTTTAGCAAAATGGTCAAGTGGACAGTTCAGTACTGTTAGCTGTAGGCACCATGCTGCACATTAGATCCTCAGAACTCATTTGTCTTATAACTGGGAGCTTGTACACTTTGACCACCTTCACCCATTTCCTCCACCCACACCTGCACAACCACCAATCTACTGTGTTTCTGCGAGTTCAGGGGTCCCACATAAGTGAAATCATACAGTATTTGTCTTTCGCTGTCTCACTTATTTCACTAAACATAATGCCCTCAAGAGCCATCCATGTTGTCACAAATGGCTAGATTTTGTTCTTTTTATGGCTGAATATTATTCCAATGTGTGTGTGATACATATATCACATCACATCTTCTTTACCCCTTCATCTGTCAGTGGACACTTAGATGGTCTCCATGTCTTATCTACTGTAAATAGTGCTGCTGTGAACATCGGCATGCGTGCAGCTTTTCGAATTACAGTTTTCTAGGGATGTTTGCCCAGGAGTGGGATCGCAGGATCATATGGTAGTTTTATTTTTTATATTTTGAGGAACCTCCATACTGTTCTCCATAGTGGCTGCACCAATTTACATTCCCACCAACAGTGTAGGAGGGTTCCCTTTTCTCCACATTCTGGCCAACACTTCTCTCTCACTTTTTAATAGTAGCCATTCTAACAGGTGTGAGGTGATATCTTATTGTGGTACTGATTTGCGTTTCCCTGATGATTAGTGATGTTGAGTTCTTTTCATATACCTGTTGGCCATCTGTAAGTCTTCTTTTACCCCTCAGTCTTTTTTTTTTTCCTCTAATGCCCTTGTTTTTAATCAGGTCTATTGAGATACAATTTACATGGAATAAGCATCACCCATTTTAAGTGTATAGTTTCATGAGTTTTGAGAAACACATATTGTCATGTGTATTAGTTTCTTAGGGCTACTGTAACAAAAGTACCACTGTATATATCATATATATTTCATATATGTCATATATATGATAATTATATACATCATTATGTTGAGGGAAAGAATTAGATATAGAGATAGTCTTGTGTTTGGCTTCTTTTACTCAACATAATAATTTTGATATTTATTTGTATATTTTTTAATTGAAGTATAGTTGATTTGCAATGTGTTAGTTTCAGGTGTGCAGCAAATGATTCAGATATATATATATATATATATATATGTATATACTTTTTCGTTATGGTTTATTATAGGATATTGAGTATAGTTCCCTGTGCTATACTGTAGGTAGGACCTTGTTGTTTATCTATTTTATATATAGTAGTATGTATAGGTTAATCTCAAACTCCTAATTTATTCCTCACCCCTCCTTCCCCTTTGGTAACCATAAGTTTGTTTTACTGTGTCTGTGAGTTTGTTTCTGTTTTGTAAATAAGTTCATTTGTATCATTTCTTAGATTCCACATATAAGCGCTATCATATGTTTCTTGTCTTTTTCTGGTTTACTTCACTTAGTATGATAATCTCTAGGTCCATCCACGTTGCTGCTAATGGCATTATTTCATTCTTTTTTATGGCTGAGTAATATCCCATTGTGTATACGTACCGCATCTTCTTTATCCATTCATCTGTTGATGGACATTTAGGTTGCTTCCATGTCTTGGCTATTGTATATAGTGCTGCTGTGAACATTGGGGTGCATGTGTCTTTTCAAAATAGAATTTTCTCCGGATATATGCCCAGGAGTGGGATTGCTGAATCATATGGTAGCTCTATTTTTAGTTTTTTAAGGAACCTCCATAAATTGGCAGTACCAATTTACATTCCTACCAACAATGTAGGAGTATCCCTCAGTCTTGAATGCCTTTAGATTTAGCAAAGTAGAAACCAGTCCTTTTATGCAAGTGAGGCCTTTGTCTTAAGCAGTGTAGTAAGTGCTGCAGATGGATGGTCTCTGAAAGCCGTTGCTACACGGCTTTCTGTAGGGAGAGAGTTTGCGTATCCTCCTATTTTTGTGCTATAGTGATAAATTGTCGAGGTGTATGTCTTAAACCAAAGTGTAATCTTAAAACCTCCCTAAAAATATTTGGACTGTGTTGCGGGTCTAAGGTTTTACTGATGTTACTCTTTTCATCAGTGTTTTCTCCAAAGACTGTTGTGTTCTATTTGGACAAAAAAAGATCAAGTATAGCCTTTGTTTTTTTTCTTTTTCTTATTTAGTAATAAACTGGAGAAGCATGTGTATTTTAATTCTTTTCACTATCAGTTCATATAGTTAATTATAAAAGTTCAATCAGTTGTAGAATACCGGAAAAAGCCAAGAGAAATCTTAATTATTTAGGGACTATTGTATTTATTCTTTTACCATGTGTTTTTGAAACAGTTAATCTGATTTCAGAGTCTGTCTGTCCTCTGAATTTAACCAAACAGAATACATAGAACACAATTCTGACTAGCATTGTCTTTAGTTCCCAAGATGAAGCATATCTAAAGAATTGCCATCCAATAGTAATAGGAATGGCTTTTAAATGTCTGCAGCAATTTACAGTAAAGTCACTTTTGTACACTCTTGGTCGCAGATACAGCACAGGTGTAAATTTTGAAGACTTATGTGTAAATCACATATCACAGTTGCATATGTTTTCCAAAGTCTGTCCATTTGAGGGTTTTTTAAACATTTTAAAAGATATTCCCACATTCTAACTAATTCTATTTCTGGCAAGTAGAAGACACCCACGCTTCCGACAGGGAGCGCCTTTAGGCAGACCAGCCCCTGGACAAGCTTCCAGGGTACTCACCTCCTTGATACTCGCGCTTTCCACATGTTTCCTTGAGCGCACCAGCATGTTAGGTGCACGTGCCTCCTCACCTCCTGGGGTCCCCACGGAGTCCTCCGCTTTCTGTCCCCCACCCCAAGGGGAGACTCTCATCGTTCTCATCCAGCACTGCACTCCCCCTGCTAGTGAGTTCAGGAAACCACTTCTCTGTGTCTTGGTTTTCTCATCTGTTAAAAGTGGGTAGTAATATCTGCTACTTCATAAAGTTATGAGGATTAAATCCCAGTGCTTAGCCCTGGGCTCAGCACAGAGAATGCATCAAATATTACAGTCACTGGCTCTTCCATATACAGTGGAACCTAATGGGGGCACAAGGCCAGTGAACCGGGGGTATTTGAAAAGGCTGCATTTGAGATCATATCGTACTTGTGTAATAGAAAACAAGTATCTCACCACAAACACTGTAAATTACGGCAGCTCTTCACCCAGGCGTGTCCATCTAACCAGCAGGGACTCATTGGCACGCATTCAGTGCATGGCTTATGTGCACAGTGACCTCTTACGTTGGGTGACTAAGGAAACAGATTTCTACTCTTGTAGTTTTCTGGTAAATGCATCTGATGACCATGCTCATGGCTTTCAAAGCTCTCCCCTCAGTGTCAGCTGTCTGGGTGGAGCCCTGCTGAGGGACAGCCCAGGATCTAACAGAGCGGCTTGCTCAGCTCACTCTGGGCACAGAATTTATGAACTCGAGAGGACAATGCAAAGCCGTGGGCCCAAGTGCCAGGGACAGTGAAAAGCTGGTGTTGATTACCTAGGTTTTGTAAATTCTTCAGAACTGTAAGGGAACTGGCATTTTTTTAACTAGCATTTTTTTAAGTACCTTTTTTAAGGTACCTTTTTTAAGTACCTTGATTTCTTATTAAAACAAAAGAAACCAAAAAAAACCTTGCTATGTAAGTATTATTCCTCCCATTTTACCGTACCACGTTGTACAAGAGCCAGGCTGCGTCCCAGGCCTGGCTGCCGCCTTGCACCCTCCTGCACCTCAGTCGAGACCGATGGGTCTCCCCAGTGTGTTTCCAGGGCTCAGGGAAGCTCTGCCGGCTGAGGCTTCCTTGTGGTTCTGTATATGCCAAGTGATGCGCGCAACCCTCTCATTTAGATTGTTAGTTTCTTTTTTCTTACAGAGTCCATCTGCAAAGTTATCACAAATGGGTGTATCCCTTCACACCACTAGCAGTTCTTTGTATCAGCAATTCCAGGGCTTCCCCGGTGGTGCAGTGGTTGAGAGTCCGCCTGCTGATGCAGGGGACACGGGTTTGTGCCCCGGTCCGGGAAGATCCCACATGCCGCGGAGCAGCTGGGCCCGTGAGCCATGGCCGCTGAGCCTGTGCGTCTGGAGGCCTGTGCTCCGCAACGGGAGAGACCACAACAGTGAGAGGCCCGCGTACCACCACCCCCCCAAAAAAATTCCAAATCTGATTTTGTAAACAATCAACAGCCCGATCTGTGGGGTAAACAGTCCCAGCTTGCTTTGTGCAGGTGAGCTGAGCACCGTGCTGGTGAAGGGAGCGCTCCTAGCTCCAGTTAAACTATTGTGGCAAGTTTTGTTTCGGTTTGTTTTGATTTCATGAGCCTGAGGTTGTATGTTTCTGCATTTCGTATCCCACCTTCTTAACAGCAGTGCTGTTTTGGAGTGCATTTCCCTTGTATTGGATATCTTCTTGTCTTCCAGATTAATTTTAAAGTATTCATTTTGGCCTTTAAATGTAGATTGTCCAACATGATGATTTGTACATATTTCCGGTGACAAATCTTCACCTGATGACTTCTCCTCTTAATGAAAATGATGTATAGCATTTGCAAAATTTTCACTGAAGGTGGTCATTTCTAAAATTGCCTGCCCACAAGCAGTAAAAGGAATTTCGTTATCAGTTTTAGCAAGAAGAGAGTATCTCAGCGTGTTTGCTCCCCTGCCCTGCTGTGTTAGAAGGGCTCCCAGCCACAAGTGGATTGTGCTAAACATCTGGACGAGACTCAAACACATGGTCAGAGATCCAGGTTTTCCCAAACATCTTAGCTGTTTGGCACCTTCTGAATAGAGTTTATGCATATTTGCTGGTTTTGCTTCGTGTAGCAAAGCAAACATGGGTTTGCTGTTTCTGTGCACAATGAACCACTTCCTGAAATGTGTACAAATCCAACTTAGGTAGATCTAATTATATCCTCAATGCACTAGTGTAGCTTACCATTTAAAGAAAATCTGTAGTGCATTCTTCTGTTAAGTGTAGAGTCCCCCCTGAAAAGCTAATAACTACATAATTAATATGTGTTCCATGTTTGTTTTCTTTTTCTAATGTGCTTACACGCGGGGTTTTGTGTTGTTTTTTTCATTGCTGTACACTACCTATTATGTCACACGGTATTGAAGAATTAGACAGGTTGTTAACCATTTCCCATCTGTCAGTATTGGCAGAGTGGGGAATCAGCCACAGACACATTTACCCATCCTTGCAAAGTAGAAAGGCTTGCGCATAAAATTATATGGATTTGATGTAGAAGATTACATGAGATCTTTACGTTTAAAGCTCTGGCATGAACATCGTAAGACAGGATAGCAGAATGTCAGGACAAGGTTCTGTTTGAGGGTCTTCAGTCTTCCATGGGTAGGAGATGTGAAGTGATCAGAACTGAGGAATGAGCAGTGCTCCTGTCTCTTCATCACACCCCTGTCATTTCCTGCAGAAAGCGCTCACAATATCCCAGCCAACACTGAAAACTGCCGTTATTTTCCTTTGCTTGTCTTTCATCAAGGCAATTGCAAATAAACTTTAAAATGATTCATGGAGGCTAACGACCCTCATCAATCTGCTGATGACTGAAAAGAAGATGCAGGAGCAGTTTGCACCTACTTAAGTTTGAATCTTAACCGAGAGATAATAATATAGTAGGGGAGTTGCTCTGTGAAGAGTACTTCAGATTCAGAGGGAAGAATTGTTCAAGTTGAAGATAATGGAATTATGCCTGAACAAGACCATGTCTCTATCCACAAGTAAGGAAGCGAAGAACTTCCGCACTTCTGACGTGAGCACCGGTGTCTCACCGGGTGGTCCAGTATGTGTCACAGAACCACTCTGCACGGTTCTGTGTCAGGACATGATGAGCAGCCCTCAGCCAGGCCCGCACTGACGCTGACCCGCTGTGCCCTTTGACGCCACAAAGGCATATTCAGCCGAGAGGGAAAGAGAGCGACAAGGTGGTGGTAGAGGGTTGCTAGAAAATGATAGAGTCCAAGAGGGGTTGCAGCAGAAGGAAGAACGCCCTTCCCTTACCACCTTTCCAGGTCTAAGTAATTTCCACCGTTTGACACCTACTCAGACACCTGCTTCTGCCTGGAATGAACTGGCTCTTCCCTCGGCTTCCCTCAGCAGCAGCCGCTTGACGGTGAATCTCCTCCCTTCTTCATTTACTCCACAGCATTTCGGTGGCTCCCAGTGTCCCTGAGGCTTTTGGGGGAAAGCTGAGGGTACGGCAATGAGCAAAGCAGGCAAAACTCTGTCCGGGTGGAACGCACATTTGTGTTGGGAAGACATAAGAGTAAACAAATGAACCAGTCAAGTGTTAAAAATAAAAGTAAATAAATAAATAAATAAATAAATAAAAAATAAAAGTAAAGCAGGAAGGGGCTTCCCTGGTGGCGCAGTGGTTGGGAGTCCGCCTGCTGATGCAGTGGACACGGGTTCGTGCCCCGGTCCGGGAAGATCCCACATGCCGCGGACCAGCTGGGCCCGTGAGCCGTGGCCGCTGAGCCTGCGCGTCCGGAGCCTGTGCTCTACAACAGGAGAGGCCACAACAGTGAGAGGCCCGCGTGCCGCAAAAAAACAAACAAACAAACAAAAAAAGTAAAGCAGGAAAAAGGAATAGATAACTGGGTGTTTCCATTGTGTGTTCAGAGAGGTCCACCGGATAGCGTAGCTCCTAGCAGAGACTTCAGTGAGGTGGGGCAACCCGCCGTGCAGCGATAGAGGAAAGAACGTACCAGGCAGATGGAGCATCCAGGCTAAAAGCCTCGGAAGGACCAGAGGACCAGGATGATGGAGGGAGAGGAAGCCAGAGGGGGCGGAGGAAAGTGAGGCATGGCTCGGACTGTACAGCCCTGGAGCGCAGGATCCAAAGCTGACTCAGCAACAGCACTTCGTACAGTGGGAGCTGGTGGCAAATTATCAAGAAATTTGATGAAAGAAGACGCCAAGACGGCCAGTGGTTTAATTGCACAGCATTAGTATTGAAATGTTCACAGTATCATAGATACGGCACTAAAATTAAGCCCCAATGCAGTGCCTGACTTAGAATGGACCGGAGTAGGGAGTCACTGGTGCAGCCCTCAGGGGGCAGTCGATGTCATTCCCCCTCTCCTAATTCCCCGGGCTCCGGGCCTTAATTCGCTGCAGTTTTAACTCAATTTACGTGAAGTGCCTCCTACCTTCCAGCCCCTGTGCCAGGGACTGGAGCCCCAGATATGAGTAAGGCACTGTCCTGCCCTGGAAGCAGATCTAGAGCACATTCCTGTCTACAGGCTCTGACACAGAAAAAAATGAAAAGCCTTGAAATCATGCGTTTATAGAGAATAAATTATGAAATTAGGAGATGAAAGAAAAATGGGTTAGTTTGACATTTTAATGGGTTAGTCAAATGGGTTAGTTTGACATTTTAATTCCCACTTTAACATATATGGACAGAGAGAATAAACCTACCTCAAGTCATTGATTTCTCATGAAAACTATGGATAAGATTACCAAAATCTATTTTCAGTATAGGTACTACTGATCACGCTTATATAGGGAATTTGGGGTTGGAACTATATAAAGGCAAGGGTGGAAGCGATGAGGTGGCCCCTGTTCCTGTGCAGGCCTGTGTCACCCTCAGATATCGAATACTGGGTTGGACTATGGCGGGGGCCCTGTTCCCCTGCAGGCCTACCTCATGCTCAGATATTGAATATTGGGTTGGAATGTGGGGGTTCCCTGTTCCCCTGCAGACCTACCTCATGCTCAGATATTGAATATTGGGTTGGAATGTGGGGGTCCCTGTTCCCCGTGCAGGCCTATATCAGGGGTCACGATTAAGGTGAAAAGACACATCATACTTCTGCAAAGTAGAGAAAAAATTGCCAAGCTGTAAATGGCAGCTTGACAAACAACATTACAGGCTGGATTCCAGGAGAATGCTGCAGGCCTGGCTTCCTCTGGGCCTGGAAATCATAATGAACACACTGGAAAATGGAGAACAGAATGGAGACTTGCGAGTGTGGCCAGCCGGCCCTCCAGCTGTGGCTACTGGAGACCACAGGCGTGTCGGTGCTGCAAGACCCCTGCGCATCCGGAGAAACCCTGGACAGCCCCTTCCAGAAACAGAGCAGCGTCCACCAAGACACCCTAGGGTGAGGCCGAGAGTGGAGGAGCACCAGCCCTGGGTGTGCAGGCAGGAGGGCGGACTCACTCTGGCCCCCACTGCCCACCCCTAACTCTCCTGAACTTCACTTCCTTAAACCAGGTGGCATCAAGTACAAATCGACATCAAGTGCAGCCTTCAAAGAAAAGAACAAATCCAGCCTGGCCAGAGGGTGTCCTGCACCATGTGGGGAGTGAGGGGGGCGGGCATCCTGCCTCTTTGGCCTCTTTGACTTCATGGATGGTGCTAATAATGGGCGAACATGTGACCTGATGACACACCTGTGAATCTGACGGGGGCTGCAGGGTTCTGCCCCACTTGGCCAACCCATCTGCGTGTCTCCTGCAAGCTGCTTCCTGGGTCACTCGCTGGCTTTGCCCTGGGGTCCCCCACAGTGGAGCTTGCATGCTCAGGGTCACTGTAGCCGGGCAGGGATGGGCATCCCACCGCTCAGGCAGGCAAGTGTGTGACCAGGTTGGGAAGCTTGTCTGCTTGTAGAGCCCAGGAAAGAGCTCCGGGCTGCGGTCAGAAAGGGGAAGCATCAGAGGGGACGTTCAGAGGACAAGTGCTTCCTCGAGTCCCCTCTGCAGCCTGAAGGTATATCGTTTACCTTGAGCTGCTCATCGATTCATTCATTCATTTATTCACTCATGGAATATTCGCTAAGCACCTATCAGGGCTGCTGTGAGCCAGAGGCCCTGCCCACAATACACACCAGCTGTACACTGACACTCATACCTTCCCTATCCCTGTCTGTCATAGTTCCTCTACTTAAATCAGGTGGAGAATTTTGAGTATTATGCAAATGCAGTTTGTTCTCTTTCTTCACAATTCCGTAATGCAAATTGCCTCATACGTGATGCTCAATTGGGTAATGATGTCAACGTAACAGGGAAGTTAAAGATGATTTTTCCCAAACGGCAGCGGCTGAGCCTAAAGCACATCCGCCTGGCTGAACGCAGCAAGCCTGAAGGCGCGCACACCGCCGTGGCGCCTTCTTTATTTTGGAAACTCACTCTGCCTTGCAAGTGCCTATGGGACGATTCTTCCCAACCTGTGCAGATGACACAAATGTAAAGCGATACATCTTTAGCACCACTGTATTTTGTGCAAACTGCGCCTCTCTACCTGTGACGTGTGATGCGGGGCCCTCGTCTCCAAACCCAGCGGCCTGCACCCTCCCGACACACCCCATCAGGCTCTCTCCACATTGATGTAGGTGACGGCCAAGATTGCTGAAGCAGCTCCCTGTTAGAACTCAACATCTCTTTTTAACTGTACTAATATCTTATTAGGATTGTTGTTTATGTTAGGTTTCTGTTTAGAAAGTTCCATAGGCTCAGAGTGGTTTGCCCTAACTCTATTTCTCTATTTTTATCATAAGCCCTGATCTTTTTACTGAGCAATCTTACCTAAAACCTGGCTTTTTATCGATGCATTTATTTATTTATTTTTAATTGAAGTAGAGTTGATTTACAATGTTGTGTTAGTTTCAAGTGTACAGCAAAGTGATTCAGATATAGATAGATAGATATTCTTCATATTCTTTTCCATTATGGTTTATTATAGGATATTGAATATAGTTCCTTGTGCTATACAGTAGGAACTTGATATTTATCTATTTTATATATAGTAGTTTGTGTCTGTTAATCCCAAATTCCCAATTTATCCCTTGCCCCTTTTCCCCTTTGTAACCATAAGTTTGTTTTCTGTCTGTGAGTCTGTTTCTGTTTTGTAAATAAGTTCATTTGTATCATTTTTCAGATTCCACATATAAGTGATATCATATGGTATTTGTCTTTCTCTTTCTGACTTACTTCACCTAGTATGATAATCTCTAGGTCCATCCACGTTGCTGCAAATGGCATTATTTCATTCTTTTTATGGCTGAGTAATACTCCATTGTATATATGTACCACATCTTCTTTATCCATTCATCTGTTGATGGACATTTAGGTTGTTCCCATGTCTTGGCTATTGTATGTAAACAATGCTGCTATAAACATTGGAATGCATGTATCTTTTTGAATTATAGTTTTCTCCAAATATAGGCGCAGAGTGGGATTGCAAGATCATATGGTAACTCTACTTTTTAGTTTTTTTAAGGAACCTTCATACTGTTTCCACAGTAGCTGCACCAATTTACATTCTCACCAACAGTGTAGGGGGGTTGCCTTTTCTCCACACCCTCTCCAGCATTTCATCAATGCATTTCTTGCACTGTGGTAGGAAAGCTGGTATAAGTGGGTTCGAGTTTATCCATTCTGCCAATTCAGAAGCACATGCTGCTTTCTGCTCGTTAATATGGGATTTTCAAGTGAAAGGCATCAGAGCATCCTTAGGTCATAAGGATGACATGGGAGGTGTCATTCCTAGGTCAAATAAATCACAGGGATAAAAACCTGTGTCAGATCATGGTTTAGTGTATTCTTCATCCAAATTTTTCTACTCTCCTTTTTATCAAGCTATGTTAAAGAAATCTTTAAGCCTTACAAACCTATTCATCAAAGGTTCAAAATTTTTTTAATTAGCCAAAATTTTAATAAAGGAAACTTTTATGCAGTTTAGATAGAAAAATAATGTTGCTGCAGGTTGAAACAAATTTTAAGACTGTTATAATAGAGCAAATTGAGAATGTTTTATTTAAAATATAAGTTGATTTAATAATCGTAAACTTCATTTTTCGCCTTAACTCTATGAATTTTGACATCTTCTCAGTACATAAAATCTGTAACATTTGGATTACTCTGTCTTTTCCTGCTTTTAACTTAAAGTAAAATTCCAAATAATTTTCAGACTTAGAAGATGCAGTTCTTAACCTTGCCGCACACAGCCTTCTCACATCTCTCTGGTGCTTCCTGTTTCTCTAGGCTTATTTCTGCACCAGTTTCCCTTAAAGGTGCCCACACAGGTAGCAATGGGTGTATGCATACCTGTGTGCGCATGTGTACACACACACTCACATACTCACAGTCACACTTTACACTACAGCAGTAGCAAATCATTCACACTTTCCAGGAACACTGCCTCTGTGTTTTCACAAATGGTAATTCTTCTATTTGAAAGCCTGGCGCTACCACTTCCCTTCACCACCGTGGTAATTCTTCTCGTTTGTTAAGTCTCATGTCCCCTCTCCCTGGAAGTTTTCACCGACCCCCCAGGAGCTGTTACACTCCCTTCCTCTTTGTTCTGGGGTCCAGCACAGCTCCCAGGGGGTGGTCTGTAGCAATGGGTGGTTGATAACAGTGTTCACCGTGTTCCAGTATGATCATTGATTTCCAAACATTTTATTTCTGCTAGACTGAAAACTATCTAAGAATCGGAACTACGTGTTAGTGGTCTCTGTATTTCCTAGTTTGTACCACACTGCCTAGCAAGTAGTGGATGCTCAAAAAACGTGCAAATAAACTAAATGACCCAGCCCGCCAATCCAAAGTAACCCAATCCGGTTACATACTCCACATGCAGTCTTGTTTTTTCAGCTCTATGGCATTATCACGATTTTATTTATTTTTTTGCATACTTGTGACTGTTTTTCATTATTGGTTTCTGTCCCCAGAATGCAAACTCCTTAAGAGTGGGCCTTGTTCTATTCACCACTCCCACCCCAATGTCTGGAACAAAACAGGTACTCAATGCCTGGGAGAACAGAGGTGCAAAATAAAGCTATCAGCTGTGCGAAACGAATGAGTAGATGCAGATATTAGCGTATAAGTTCAGTGCTTGCATGGAGACATTAAAGTACTCTGGCTCCAATCAATCTTTTAATTTTAGCAGTATAAAATTCCAAAAACAATTTTTCATCCTTTGGAAGATCTGTAAAGGCAAGTATAATCAAGTGGTGTTGAGCACAAGTTTCAAGATCTAAAATAAAATGACTATTTGCTAACTTTTGCCTCTTTTTTTCCCCACTCGTCCTCATTTTCTCCTGAGCTTCAACTACCCTTCTGAATCTGGGATCATCAAATATTTATGTTATTAAAGCAAATACTCTTACCTAATATCAAAGCAGGCTGATCATTAACATAAAACGTGAGTTTGTAGCCAACATTAAAAATGAATAGGATCATAAAACAAGAGAGAGGGGCTTCCCTGGTGGCGCAGTGGTTGAGAGTCTGCCTGCTGATGCAGGGGACGCGGGTTCGTGCCCCGGTCCGGGAAGATCCCACATGCCACGGAGCGGCTGGGCCCGTGAGCCATGGCCGCTGAGTCTGCGTGTCCGGAGCCTGTGCTCCGCAGAGGGAGAGGCCACAACAGTGAGAGGCCCATGTACCCCCCCACCAAAAACAAAAACGAGAGTTACTGCAGTGACCAGTTATTCAACACTAACATATTTTACTTACAAAGTCATTTAGCAATGACTGACTCCTTCACTAATGATCTCTAGAGGCAAAAGCAGTAGGGACTAATACCTTCAAACAGCTTCCTATGGTAGTGTTTTAGGTCAACTGCACCTAACCTAAGATGTAGTCATCACTGTCTCCTAGATCTCACGCAATCCGTTATCTATATTTCACTTTGACGCAAAATTTTGCTTTAAACCCTGCACTAAACCAGCATTTCTTTAGTACCTATTATGTTCTAGGCTGTACGCCCTAGCCTCCTCCCTCATCTCATTTGGATTATTCTAACTATCTTTTCCCGTTTTTAACCTAAAGTAAAATTTCAAATAATTTTCTGAATTAAAAGACCAAGTTTCTTGCCTGGAGAGAGAAAGAACCAAAAGTGAGTGAGAGAACCAAAAGTAAGTAGAATTAGAAATTATGTGATCCATCAATATGATGGTAAAATAGAAATGGGTAAAAAGAACAATTGGTTACAACAGAGGAAGTGACTGGTTCTCCACTGCAAAATGAGGAAGGCTCCAGATGTGGGGACCTTTGAGCAGGGTCTAGAGTCACAAAGGTCTAGGTCAGTCTGGCTCAATTGTAGGGGATTCAGGTTGACAGAGACTCAGAGGAGGGTTGGAACCAAACAGAGAAGAGCCTGGTTTTCTAAAGTAAAGTCATTGGATTTTGTGCTGTAAGTGATGAAAATCATAAGAGGCCTTTAAGCAGCACAATGACCTGATCAAATTTGGTTTTGAGAAAGCTAATTCGGACTGCACCTTGGAAGATAACTGGAATAGGGAAGGAGGAGTGGGGGACAGATCTGTGTGTAAAGGAGTGACCATAAAGTGAGAATATTATTAAAGAGTTTAGGGATAAAATAATGCTATCAACCCCATCTCACAACCAAATGCTGAGTGCTCCAGATGTTAATAAAAGTATATGTTGATACTGTGACTTAAATGTTGAAATCTTTGAGCATTGAGGAGACTTTTTTAAGCAGTGCTGAGCTGTGCAGAGGAGGTGGTGGGTGACACCTGGGTATGCAGGGTGCTTCTGCCATCTTAGCATCCTCAGGCTGGGGCATGCTTCACACAAGTTGAGTGTGGTTATTTGCTTTGATGATTTTTCCTGTCTGATGGAAAGAGAACCTATTTAAATAATGGTTTTGTTCATCTGAAATACCAGTCTTATAAAAAGTGCCTAGTCACCACAGTTGTTAGAAATTTCCATCTTACAATTTTTAAAAAATTGTTGGCCATCAACGCAAACATAAAAATGAATTCTGGCTCTGGCTAGGGTCAAATCTTGTTGAAATTTTATTTCATGCCCCTATATTTCTGAATATTACTGAGTCAAGAGAAAAAGTAATCCCTCATTTCAGATGGATTTTTCTTGGAGATTTTCCCAAGCAATTAATTCTTCTCTTTGGCTTTCCTGATCTCGCCACCAGACAATCCCAAAATTTGGTTTTTATAATCCCCAACTATCATTTGATGACAAAATGGAAGCACACATATTTAGGTAACCTAAAACTTTAAACTATTTTTAAAATAATTATTTTCCTTTGAAATTACTCTGTCCTAATGATGTAAATGTGGATGCCAGTGACTGAACTCTTATATTGATATTTGCTGCTCAGGTATTTGAACAGATTTGATGTCAGAGGCTTAAGGCAGGAGGCAGGGCCTTGCAGCCAGAAGGGATGAGAACGAGCCCCTGCACACCAGCATACCCACAGCAGTTGATCGGCAACAAAAGAAAGGTCCATGCAGCCCACAGAGGGGGGGTAAAATTGCAGGGTTTTAGAAAGCATTCGAACTTAAGAGATCACCCACATAATCATATATGTCTATATAGATATAGATGTAGTTACATATGAACCCCACAGTAACCACAAACTAATAGTCTATAACTGATACACATGCAAAAAAGAGAGAGAGAGAGAGAGAGAAAGGAATCCAAACATAACTAAAGATAGTCATTAAATCACGAGAGCAAAAGAAGAAGAAAGGAAAAAAACAAGAACTACGAAACAACCAAAAAACCATGAACAAAATGGAAATAAGTACATAGCTATCAGTATTACTTTAAATGTAAATGGACTAAATGCTACAATCAGAAGACAAAGAGTGACTGAATGGATACAAAACAAGACCCGTATATATGCTGCCTTCAGGCATCAGCTCTAAAGATGAACACAGACTGAAAGTGAAGGGGATGGAAAAATGTACTCCATGCAAATGGAAACAAAAAGAAAGCAATACTCATATCAGACAAAATAGACTTTAAAATAAAGACTGTAACAAGAGACAAAGACGGACATTACATAATGATAAAGGGATCAATCCAACAAGAAGCTGTAACAATTATAAATATATATGCACCCAAGAAAGGAGCAACTGATTACATAAAGCAAATATCAACAAACATAAAGGGAGAAATTGACAGTAACACAATAATAGTAGGGGACATTAACACCCCACTTACATCAATGGACAGATCATTCAGACAGAAAATTAATAAGGAAACGTTGACCTTTAATGACACATTAGGCCACACAGGCTTAATAGATATATATGTAGAACATTCGACCAAAAGCAGCAAAATAAACATTCTTTTCAAGTGCGTATGGAACATTCTCCAAGATAGATCACAAGCTAGGCATGTCTCAGTAAATTTAGGAAAACTGAAATCATATCAAGCATCTTTCCCAACCACAATGGTACGAGAATAGAAATCAACTATAAGAAAAAAAATGCAAAAAATACAAACACATGGAGGCTAAACAATACTACTGAACAACTAATGTGTCACTGAAGAAATCAAAGAGGAAATCAGAAAATACCTGGAGACAAAGGAAAATGGTAACACAGTGATTCAAAATCTATAGGATACAGCAAAAGCAGTTTTAAGAGGGAATTTTATACAAACCTACCTCATGAAACAAGAAGCAATGTACCTCAACATAATAAAGGCCATGTATACCAGCATCAAACCCACAGCTTTCAGCATGCTAAAAGCATTTCCTCTAAGATCAGGAACAAGACAAGGATGCCCACTCTCACCACTTTTATTCAACATATTATTGGCACTCGAAGCCACAACAATCTGGCAAGAAAAAGAAATAAAAGGAATCCAAATTAGAAGGAAAAGCAAAACTGTCACTATTTAGAGATGACATGCTACTATAATTAGAATATTCTAAAGAGGCCATCAAAAAAACTATTAAAATTACTCAGTGAGTTCAGTAAAGTTGCAGGATACAAATTAAGGTACAGAAATCTTTTGTATTTCTATACACTAGCAACGAACTATCAGAAAGAACAACTAAGAAAACAATCCCATTTACGATAGCATCTAAAATAATAAAATACCTAGGAATAAATCTAACCAAGGAGATAACAGGCCTGTACTAGGAAACTATAAGAATTGATGGAAGAAACTTCAGATGACAGAAACAAATGGAAACACACACCTTGCTCATGGATTGGAAGAATTAATTTGTTAAAATGCCCAGACTACACAAGGCAATCTACAGATTCAGTGAAATCACCATCAAAATTCCAGTGGCATGTTTCACAGAATTACAGCAGATAATTCTAAAATTTGTATGAAAACACAAAAGACTCTGAGTAGCCAAAACAATTTTGAGAAAGAAAAACAAAGTTAGAGGTATCATGCTCCCTCATTTCAAACTATACTGCAAAGCTACAGTAAGCAAACAGTATGGTACCAGCAAAGAAACAGACACATAGATCAATGGAACAGAATAGAGAGCCCAGAAATGAACCCACACTTATGGGGTCAATTAATCTACAACAAAAAAACCCAAGAATATACAATGGGAAGAAGACAGCATCTTCAGTAAATGGTGTTGGGAAAAACTGGACAGCTACATGCAAAAGAATCAGACTGAACTACTTTCTCACACCATATGGAAAAATAAACTCAAAATGGATGAAAGACTTAAATGTCAGACCTGAAACCATAAAACTCCTAAAAGAAAACATATGCAGTGTGCTCTTTGACATTCGTATTAGCAATGTTTATTTGGATATGTCTCCTCTGGCAAGGGAAATAAAAACAAAAATAAACAAGTGCTACATCAGACTAAAAAAGCTTCTGCACAGTGAAGGAAACAACAGAATGAAAGTGCAGGATTGGTTCAAGATGGCGGAGTGGAAGGACGTGCACTCCCTCTTGCAAGAACACCGGTATCACAACTAACTGCTGAACAATCATCAACAGGAAGACACTGGAACTCACCAAAAAAACATACCCCACATCCAAGGACAAAAGAGAAGTCACAAAGAGATGGTAGGAGGGGTGCAATCACAATAAAATCAAATCCCATAACTGCTGGGTGGGTGACTCACAAACTGGAGAACACTTATACCACAGAAGACCACCCACTGGAGTGAAGGTTCTGAGCCCCACATCAAGGCTTCCCAAACTGGGGGTCTGGCAATGGGAGGAGGAATTTCTAGAGAATCAGACTTTGAAGCCTGGTGGGATTTGATTGCAGGACTTCGACAGGACTGGGGGAAACAGAGACTCCACTCTTGGAGGGCACACACAAAGTAGTGTGCACATCGGGACCCAGGGGAAGGAGCAGTGACACCATAGGAGACTGAACCAGACCAACTGCTAGTGTTGGAGGGTCTCCTGCAGAGGCGGGGGAAGGCTGTAACTTGCCACGGGGACAAGGACACTGACAGCAGAAGTTCTGGGAAGTACTCCTTGGTGTGAGCCTTCCCAGAGTCCGCCATTAACCCCACCAAATAGCCGGTAGGATCCAGTGTTGGGTTGCCTCAGGTCAAACAACCAACAGGGAGGGAACCCAGCCCCACCCATCAGCAGTCAAGCAGATTAAAGTTTACTGAGCTCTGCCCTACAGAGCAACACCCAGCTCTACCCACCACCAGTCCCTCCCATCAGGAAACTTGCACAAGCCTCTTAGATAGCCTCATCCACCAGAGGGCAGACAGCAGAAGCAAGAAGAACTACAATTCTGCAGCCTGTGGAATGAACACCACATTCACAGAAAGACAAGATGAAAAGTCAGAGGGCTATGTACCAGATGAAGGAACAAGTTAAAACCCCAGAAAAACAACTAAATGAAGTGGAGATAGGAAACCTTCCAGAATAATGATAGTGAAGATGATCCAGGATCTTGGAAACAAAATGGAGGCAAAGATCGAGAAGATGCAAGAAATGTTTAACAGAGACCTAGAAGAATTAAAGAGCAAACAGACAGATGAACAATACAATAACTGATATGAAAGCTACACTAGAAGGAATCAATAGCAGACTAACTGAGGCAGAAGAACGGATAAGTGACCTGGAAGACAGAATGGTGGAATTCATTGCTGAGGAACAAAATAAAGAAAAAAGACTGAAAAGAAATGAAGACAGCCTAAGAGACCTCTGGGACAACCTTAAATGCAACAAATTTCGCATTATAGGGGTTCCAGAAGGAGAAGAGAGAGAGAAAGGACCTGAGAAAATATTTGAAGACATTATAGTCGAAAACTTCCCTAACGTGGGAAAGGAAATAGCCACCCACGTCCAGGAAGCACGGAATGTCCCATACAGGATAAACCCAAGGAGAAACATGCCAAGACACATAGTAATCAAATTGACAAAAATTAAAGACAAAGAAAAATTATTGAAAGCAGCAAGAGAGAAATGACAAATAGCATAGAAGGGAACTCCCATAAGGTTAACAGCTGATTTCTCAGCAGAACCTCTACAAGCCGGAAGGGAGTGGCATGACATATTTAGTGATGAAAGGGAAGAACCTACAACCAAGATTACCCTACCTGGCAAGGATCTCATTCAGATTTGATGGAGAAATCAAAAGCTTTACAGACAAGCAAAAGCTAAGAGAATTCAACACCACCAAACCACCTCTACAACAAATGCTAAAGGAACTTCTCTAAGTGGGAAACACAAGAGAAGAAAAGGACCTACAAAAACAAGCCCATAACAATTGAGAAAATGGTAATAGGAACATACATATTGATAATTACCTTAAACGTGAATAGATTAAATGCTCCAACCAAAAGACACAGACTCGCTGAATGGATGCAACAATAAGACCCATATATATGCTGTCTACAATAGACCCACCTCAGACCTAGGGACACATACAGACTGAAAGTGAGGGGATGGAAAAAGATATTCCATGCAAGTGGAAATCAAAAGAAAGCTGGAGTAGCAATAGTCATATCAGATAAAATAGACTTTAAAATAAAGAATGTTACAAGAGACAAGGAAGGACACTAAATAATGATCAAGCGATCAATCCAAGAAGAATATATGACCATTATAAATATATATGCACCCAACATAGGAGCACCTCAATACATAAGGCAACTGCGAACAGCTCTAAAAGAGGAAACCAACAATAACACAATAATAGTGGGGGACTTTAACACCCCACTTACACCAATGGACAGATCATCCAAAATGAAAATTAATAAGGAAACACAAGCTTTAAATGAAACAATAGACCAGAAAGATTTAATTGATATTTATAGGACATTCCATCCAAAAACAACAGGTTACACTTTCTTCTCAGATGTACACAGAACATTCTCCAGGATAGATCACATCTTGGGTCACAAATCAAGCCTCAGTAAATCTAAGAAAATTGAAATTATATCAAATATCTTTTCTGACCACAACACTATGAGATCAGAAATCAGTTACAGGGAAAAAAACGTAAAAAACACAAACACATAGAGGCTAAACAATACATTACTAAATAACGAAGAGATCACTGAAGAAATAAAAGAGGAAATCAAAAAATACCTAGAGACAAATGACAACAAAAACATGATGATCCTAACCTATGTGGTGCAGCAAAAGCAGTTCTAAGAGGGAAGTTTATAGCAATACAAGCTTACCTCAACAAACAAGAAACATCTCAAATAAACAATCTAACCTTATGCCTAAAGGAACTAGAGAAAGAAGAACAAACAGAACACAAAGTTAGCAGAAGGAAAGAAATCATAAAGATCAGAGCAGAAATAAATGAAATAGAAAAAAAGAAAACAATACCAAAGATCAATAAAACCAAAAGGTGGTTCTTTGAGAAGATAAACAAAATTGATAAACCTTTAGCCAGACTCATCAAGGAAGAGAGAGAGAGGATTCAGATCAATAAAATTGGAAATGAAAAAGGAGAAGTTACAACAGACATGGCCGAAATACAAAGCATCCTAAGAGACTACTACAAGCAACTTTATGCCAATAAAATGGACAACCTGGAAGAAATGGACAAATTCTTTGAAAGGTATAACCTTCCAAGACTGAACAAGGAAGAAATAGAAAATATGAACAAACCAATCACAAGTAATGAAATTGAAACTGTGATTAAAAATCTTCCAACAAACAGAAGTCCAGGATCAGACGGCTTCACAGGTGAATTCTATCAAACATTTAGAGAAGAGCTAACACCCATCCTTCTCAAACTCTTCCAAAAAATTGCAGAGGAAAGAACACTCCCAAACTCATTCTATGAGGCCACCATCACCCTGATATGAAACCCAAACAAAGATACTACAAAAAAAGAAAATTACAGACCAATATCACTAATTAATATAGATGCAAAAATCGTCAACAAAATACTAGCAAACAGAATCCAGCAACACATTAAAAGGATCATACACCATGATCAAGTGGGATTTATCGCAGGGATGCAAGGATTCTTCAATATATGCAAATCAATCAATGTGATACACCATATTAACAAACTGAAGAATAAAAACCATATGATCATCTCAATAGATGCAGAAAAAGCTTTTGACAACATTCAACATCCATTTATGATAAAAGCTCTCCAGAAAGTGGGCATAGAGGGAACCTACCTCAACATAATAAAGGCCATATATGACAAACCCACAGCCAACATCATTCTCAATGGTGAAAAACTGAAAGCATTCCCTCTAAGATTAGGAACAAGACAAGGATGTCCACTTTCACCACTCTTACTCAACATAGATTTGGAAGTCCTAGCCACAGCAATCAGAGAAGGAAAAGAATAAAAGGAATACGAATTGGAAAAGACGAAGTAAAACTGTCACTGTTTGCAGATGACATGATAGTATACATAGAGAATCCTAAAGATGCCACCAGGAAACTACTGGAGCTAATCAATGAATTTGGTAAAGTTGCAGGATACAAACTGAATGCACAGAAATCTCTTGCATTCCTATGCACTAATGATGAAAAATCTGAAAGAGAAATTAAGGAAACACTTCCATTTACCTTTGCAACAAGAAGAATAAAATACCTAGGAATAAACCTACCCAGGGAGACAAAAGACTTGTATGCAGAAAACTATAAGACAGTGATGGAAGAAATTAAAGATGATACAAACCGATGAAGATATATACCATGTTCTTGGACTGGAAGAATCAAAATTGTGAAAATGACTATACTACCCAAAGCAATGTACAGATTCAATGCAATCCCTATGAAATTACTAATGGCTTTTTTTTACAGAGCTAGAAAAAAAATCTTAAAATCTGTATGGAGACACAAAAGACCCCAAAAAGCCAAAGTCATGAGGGAAAAAAATGGAGCTGGAGGAATCAGACTCCCTGACTTCAGACTATACTACAAAACTACAGTAACCAAGACAGTATGGTAGTGGCACAAAAACAGAAATATAGATCAATGGAACAGGATAGAAAGCCCAGAGATAAACCCACACACCTATGGTCAACTAACCTATGACAAAGGAGACCAGGATATACAATGGAGAAAAGACAGTCTCTTCAATAAGTGGTGCTGGGAAAACTGGACAGCTACATGTAAAGGAATGAAATTAGAACACTCCCTAACACCATACAGAAAAATAAATTCAAAATGGATTAGAAACCTAAAGATAAGACCAGACACTTATAAAACTCTTAGAGGAAAGCATAGGAAGAACACTCTTTGACATAAATCACGGCAAGATCTTTCTTGATCCACCTCCTAGAGTAACGGGAATAAAAACAAAAATAAACCAGCTGGACCTAATGAAGCTTAAAATCTTTTGGAAAGCAAAGGAAACTACAAACAAGATGAAAAGACAACCCTCAGAATGGGAGAAAATATTTGCAAATGAATCAACGGACAAAGGATTAATTTCCAAAATATATAAACAGCTCATGCAGCTCAATATTAAAAAAACAACCCAATCCAAAAATGGGCAGAAGACCTAAATAGACATTCTCCAAAGAAGATAGATGGCCAAGAAGCACATGAAAAGCTGCTCAACGTCACTAATTATTAGAGAAATGCAAATCCAAACTACAATGAGGTTTTCACCTCAAACCGGTTAGAATGGGCATCATCAGAAAATCTACAAGCAACAAATGCTGGAGCGGGTGTGGAGAAAGGGGAATCCTCCTGCACTGTTGGGAATGTTAATTGGTGCAGCCACTGTGGAGAACAGTATTTTTTTCCTCAAAAAATTGAAAAATAGAGCTACCATGCAATCAAGCAATTCCACTTCTGCATATTTTTCCAAAGGGGGGAAAAAAAACCAACCCACTAATTCAAAAATATATATGCATCCCTATATTCATTGTTAATTGCAGCATTGTTTACAATAGCCAAGGTATGGAAGCAACCAAATGTTCACTGATAGATGAATGGATACATATGTGAGATAGATAAACACACACAATGGAATATTACTTAGCCTTTAAAAGGAATGAAACTGCTGTTTGCAACAACATGGATGGACCTAGAGGGTATTATGCTAAGTGAGATAAGTCACACAGAAAGATAAATACCATATGATTTCACTTATATGTGGAATCTAAAAACAAAACAAACAAAGATGAATAAACATAACAAAACAGACTCATAGATGCAGGGGATAAACTGGGGAGGGAGTTGGGGGATGAGTGAAATAGGTGAGGGAGATTAAGAGGTATAGAGTTCCAGTTATAAAATAAGTCACAGAGATATAAAGTACAGCATAGGGTATAGAGTCAATATTGTAATAACTTTGTATGGTGACAGTGGTCATTTCATAATGTGTAAAATATCAAATCACTATGTTGTAACCTCAAACTAATATAATATTGTAAGCTAGTTATACTTCAATTAAAATATTAAGTAAATAACCGAATAATTAATTAATTAAAACATTTCATGTGTTTTGAATTTCTGTTTAAATTTCCCTTGGAAAGTATAAAACTTAAATATAAGATGATTCTTTCTTCCTGCTGCTTTTCTTTCCTTTACTGCCAGTAAATGTCAAATCTCACATTGTTTCTTACCGCCTGAGAGCCGCCCTGGAAGCTTTTCAGTTCAGGGCCACATTGAACACTAAGAGTGAGGAAGTGTGGGCAGAACAGCATCCCCTTGGAGATTCTGATCATTGTGAGAAACCGCCTCTGAGGACGTGACATGTTTGCAGCTTCAGGCTTCCACTTCAGCAGGTGTCAGGGAGAGCCTTCTTCTTGGCCTGGCGTCTCATTCCTCTCCTCTTGCCTGGAAGAGACACACATGGGTCCTGCCCCAGTGTTCATTCCTGCTCCTGGACCCTCTGCGGGTGTCCGGTTCCTCTCAGGGAGCCCTCCCATCCCTCCCAAACCCAGCGCACGGCCCGAGCAGCTGTGTGAGGGGACACACGGCTCGGCCCGTTCTTCCTGAGGCCCTCGTTCTGGAGCAGCCTCCCTTCTCCGAGTAAAGCCGGGGTTCTTGCAGTGCCCTGAAGGGCCCTCCGCAGTCCCGCCCTCGGTTCCCACCTGTCAGCCCCGTATCTCCAGCTCCCCATCCACACCTCAGCTGAGCTCACTGCCTGGCAGTCCCTCTGAAAGGCCCACGGGCTCTCTTGCTCAAGGCTGGGTGCCTGCACAGCCTCCCGGCACTGTCGTCCTCCTTTCCTGGTCTCTGCCGCTCTCGCCTCCGCGCGGAGATAAAGAGCTCTTATTTATCAGAGTTACTGTCTGCCTTCGTCACTGGAAGCTTGAAGCAGGCAGGGATTTTTGAGTCTTGGGTCACTTCTGTATCTCCAGCATCTAGAATACCACCTGGCACATAGGAAGCACTCAATAAATATTGAATGAATGCATTATTTTACTTAGTAGTTATAAGAGGGATTTCTCTGTATCAGACACTGTCGTAAGCGCTGTACAAGTATTAAGTCATTTAAACCCTGTTAACAGCCCTTTAAAGAAGGAGTTTTATCTCCATTTTACAGAAAAGAAAAGTGAGATTCAGTGAGGTTAAGTTAAATTGTCCAAAGTCACGCAGCTGGCACATGGCAGGGCCCCTCCATGCTTCTAACCCACGCTCTCCGCCAAATGAATGAATGAAGCATGGTGGAATCTCCATTTTCTAAGCTTTGTCCTAAACGTCCTCCTGTGGCCACATGAGTGATCCCAGTGTTTGACAGTGACCTAGTCAAGGCACCGTGCTGCTTCCCTGGAAGGGAAGCGTGCAGCCCATTGGGTTTCCAGGGCCTGGTGATCAGGGAGAGAAAGGCAGTAGGCCGTCTACTGGGGCGGGTCACGGAGAGATACGAAAGGATCAGAGCAGAGCACGCAGATGCAGAGCAAGGAGCGGGGGACACAGGGCTGGGGAAATGGGTCTCAAGCCCTGGGGTCAACCGTAGACCCTCCTTCTGACCCTCCTGGTTCTGCCTCTCCTGGGCCGGGGGCTGCTTCCAGCCACCACAGGGACCCAGAGCACGTGTGGGACAGGCGACACGCGTTCGCACGCTGATGTATGCAGCTGGCTGTCGCTGGTTGGAGTGATCGCCTCCGTGTCTGGGAAACAGTCACGATGATTGAAAGGGGGTGATTAGAATTGGGAGCAGGCATATTTCTTACCACTCGCCATCGAGTCGATACTGACCAACAGAGAATCTCTGCTAACAAACTGTTGCCAAATAAAGGTCCTGCTGGGTCTTCTTTAATTAATGACGTGGCTTGCTTGTAACTATTCCATTAATTGTTTAAATACAAATAAGTGTTACTAAGGATCTTGAAAACTATTTCCTCTTAAATATGTTAAACCTTGTCTCTTATCCTCTCATTTCTGTTCTTAATTTGCCTAGTAAATCCCCTTTTAAAAATGGTACCCACCCTCTAGCAGAATTCTCACAAGTTTTGAATTAGTGGAGTGTGAATGGAAGTGATGAATTGTATTTATGCTCTTGAGGAAGGTAAGATTCCACTGGATCTGCATTTACTGCGCAAACAAGCAGTACATGAAGTGGAAGAAGTGAAGATAGGAACTATCAACAGTATAAACAGTTTACGCTCTCTGTTAAGGTACTAATTTGGGGTACAGCAGCTAGTCTTTGAAACCTGTGCCTTTGGTGACTCTTAGATAGTCTTCATTATGGGGCAGGGGAGTGCGAATCCCCTGCGGAATGCAGTTCTACCCCCTGCCTGTCGAGGTGGGGGAGCGGCAGGTCAGTCCTCCACATCCACACCTGCAGACGGCGCCCGTGCGGCTTCAGCCGTGACCAGGGCTGCCCAGTGAGGCTGCCTTGAGGGGCCAGATGGCCCTTCCTCTCTGGAGGCTTCGTGGGCCTACCTGGAGGGTGAGCAAGGATGAAAAGGGGATGCAGACCAGAGGAGGAGAGAGCTGTTTCCATGGCAGCCAGGGAACTGGCAGGTCCTCCTTGCTTCAGCCCCTCCCCTCCAGCCAAGCCCCCAGACCCCAGCCCTCACTCTGAGTAAACGTGCTCTCACACTCCTTGCAGCTCGACTTCTGTCCGGGTTCTACAGAGGACTCACGGACAACTGAGTAACGTTCCCTCTCTTCAGGCTTCCATGCTGCCCACGAAGTGGCAAGGAGGGCGTTTTCTCCAGACCATTCTTTTTGGGGCAGAGCCTTAACTTCCAAATGGACAGTTATTTTTGCTCAGAGCCTACTTTTTGTTAATGTCCTGCCGAGTCAATGGGTCTGTATTTCCTCAGCTTTGGTCCCTAATTGTGTGCAGGATGCTTTATTAGTTCAAATTGTGAATCGGTCCTCTCACATGTGGTTCAATTACTACCGTAGTCTCCCATCAAGTGTCATGTGGCCAGGGAGGAATGAGTCTACAACCAAGGAAAAGAGCAAGAGAGCAGAGCAAGATTTCAAGTTACTATGACAGATCAGGTCCCTCCTACACTAAGTGATTTTCCAGATCAGTCTGAGTGATAGCCATGTGTCCTGTGAATGGAGGGCATCGCCTGTCAGAGGTTGTGTAGTAGGTGTGCGTGACAGGGGACCAGCAGGCAGTGGTGTGTTAATCAAGATACATTGATGACCGGAACAGAGACGTTCAACAAAAATAACATTATGGGCAAGTAAGAGTGATGGCTTTTGTACAGTAGGAGCTGTCTCTGTCTAAGATGAACGCTAGACACAGCAAGAGGAGGCATTTTCTCTCTGGCAGGGAGACTTCAGAAGAACAAATTGGGATCAGAACATGGCCTGATGAATGACACAGTAGAGAAATGAACTGTGATAGAAACAGGGGAGACCCCCAAGGATTCCTTGGAATCAGCTGTCAGGATAACGTGCCATTAAATCAAATCGATAAGTATTTGCCCTGTGCCATGTCGTGTGCTTAGGAATCATAAAAGTTGGTGTTCTGAAACAGTTGGAAATCTCCCAAGTACTTTTCTTGTTTTTATCCTCATCTCAGTTTTTCTTAGGCCAGGGGTATAGAAGACATATTCATTCTTACTCTATTGTTCAATGATTCAAATAAACAACAGGCAGAGGAGCTCATTAAACTAATTCAGGTTGATCAATGAACAGGACCTTCACCTGCCCAGTTTAAGAATATCCTGATCTACAGCATGACTGGTCTTGAATGATTCTGATGGATAATAGAGATGTAAATAAACATCCCAGAATCATGACAGGTTTTTTAAAGGATACAGTGTGAAGATTCACATGGTTAATACAATTGAAACTAGTAAAATAAATGATCTTGCATAGGTTTGATTTTTCTTGATGATCTAAACGTTCAAAAGGGCCGAAAACTTCAAATTTTTCTTCAGTTCAGGAAGTGTTACAATGCCACTGATTTACGTATTAATACTTTGGGGATAGCTAACATTTTGCGTTTATTGGACATTGCACAGAAAGCTGGTACACACCTTCTGTTAGTGGCGGCATGTGGAAGGAAAGCGGTATCTGATTCCTGCTGGACTCCCATTGCCCTGCCCCGTTCTCACAACCCACCAACAGCTGAGCAGTGTCCCCACCCCGGACAGCTCGCCTGTGAGGGTCTCAGGGCTCCTCCTTCCATCAGCACAGCCTCTGCCATCACTGAGTAAATAAAACGCTGGCTGCTTCTCCTGGGCTTTCAGGAGACACTTCAGCTCCACCCTGAAGTTCCATGTCTTTCAAACACCAAAACCTTTGGGGGGTCTGCCTAAAACATGCTCAGATAAAAGGAATAAACTGTCCCTTTCTCTTTCTTTTCCCAGCCTGTCTTAAGAACCTTTCTTAACCAATGGAGGAAAGTCCTATTGTTCCAGTGAAATAGTAAAAGAGGAGAGATCTCATCACATGACCCCCAATGAAAACAAGATTGTTCTAAGTCATAGGAGTGAAATTGGTAATTACTGTTACTGTCCTCTAGCTTAGATTCATCAAAACAAGCACGCTGACACCAGACATCTTGCTCACCAATCGCAATTAGTGTCAACAATGCTGAATAGACAGCTTAGGAAAAACACTATCGGCCAATTAGCTCACTCCAATTTTTCTTCTTTCAGCTAGCTCTTTTTCAGAACTTTGATTTTAATGGATTGACAAAGCAGTATGCTAATTAGTTCTCGCTGAACCTGAAGTTTTGAACTGAAGAATACTTCAAGGAGCATTTAGTGAGGGAGTTACCACAGTGGGTGAGGAGCTTCCCAAGGGACCTCACGGCACCTCACTGTGTGAGTTCTCTAGTGCATGTGCCTTATCTTCCCAAACAGACGGTCACCTCCTCCTCCGGGGGGCAGACACACTGCTCCCCTTGATGTCCTGCCCCATCACGGTCTTCAGTATACGTTTGTCAAGTGACTCATGAAACGTACAAATGAAGTAGGTGTCACAGAGCAGTTATTGTACTAAACAACGCAAATACCCCTAAAAAAGAGGGAAGGGATAGATCTTCTGGAAGGCAGGGGATCTCCCAGTACAAGAGCAGTTTCTTTGGTCCAAGCCCAGGCATGTGTAAGTCAGAGCTGTAACTCCTCAGTAAGAAAAGCAAAATCCTGAAAGCTTTCCAAGAGCCCACGTGCTTGGTCCTGCCTGACCCCCAGCCTCTCAGTAGCACAGAAACCGGCCGCTCAGTCAGCCCTGCTGTTAGAACAAAATACCGCAGGCTGGGTGTGTTTGCCTCTCAGTTCTGGGGGCTGGAAGTCCAAGATCAATGTGCTGGCTGATTCAGGCCCCCGGCGAGAGCCTTCTTCCTCGCTTGTAGATGGCAGGCAGCCTTCTCACTGTGTCCCGCGGTCTCTCTTCCTCTCCATTTGAGGGCGCTAATCCCATCCGGGAGACCCACACCCATGACCTCAACTGCACCTCCCCACCTCCTCACACCACCACACGGGGCTCAGGGCTTCCGCACAGGGGCGTTCAGTCCATCACACTGCTTCCCAATGGCTGCCTTGTCACGGGCATCACTCTACCCACAGGAGAAATGCCACCAAGGGCAACGTAATATTTGCTGTATGGTCAGCTTGGCTGACGTTTACCCGCTTCTTAAGGCAGGGTTCTCTCTTCACTGAAATACATTGTTCCTTTGTTTTGCGGAATTTTATTTAAAATTTTATAAGTAAGAAAAACCCATTGCCCTTGCATATTTTCTGATTATAAAACTAACAGAATGGCCTCATTTTATTTCCAGTAGCAGTGTTCACTTTTACAAAATTTTTATTGAAGTATAGTTGATTTGCAATGTTGTGTTAGTTTCAGGTGTACAGCAAAGTGAATCAGTTTTATGTATACATACATCCACTCTTTTTTAGATTCTTTTCCCATAGAGGTCATTACAGAGGATTGAGTAGAGTTCCCTGTGCTATACATCAGGTCCTTGTTGTTTGTCTGTTTTATATATAGTAGTGTGTATATGTCAATCCCAATCTCCCAGTTTATCCCTCCCCCCCTCTCCCCTGGTAACCATAAGTTTGTTTTCTACATCTGTGACTCTATTTCTGTTTTGTAGATAAGTTCGTTTATACCCCCGTTTTTTAGATTCCTCGTGTAAGCATTATCATATGATATTTGTCTTTCTCTGTCTGACTTACTTCACTCAGTATGACAATCTCTAGGTCCATCCATGTTGCTGCATATGGCATTATTTCATTCCTTTAACATTTAGGTTGCTTCCATGTCCTGGCTATTGTAAATAGTGCTGCAATGAACATTGGGGTGCATATGTCTTTTCAAATTATGGTTTTCTCCAGATATATGCCCAGGAGTGGGATTGCTGGATCATATGGTAGCTCAATTTTTACTTTTTTAAGGAACCGCCATACTGTTCTCCGTAATGGTTGTACCAATTTACATTGCCACCAACAGTGTAGGAGGGTTCCCTTTTCTCTACTCCTTCTCCAGCATTTATTGTTTGTAGGTTTTCTGATGATGCCCATTCTAACTGGTGTGAGGTGATACCTCATTGTAGTTTTGATTTGCATTTCTCTAA
Source organism: Phocoena sinus (assembly GCF_008692025.1). Lineage (NCBI taxonomy): Eukaryota > Metazoa > Chordata > Mammalia > Artiodactyla > Phocoenidae > Phocoena > Phocoena sinus. The sequence continues at coordinate 80,897,969 of NC_045774.1, read as the reverse complement.
CAATTAGTGATGCTGAGCATCTTTTCAAGTGTTTGTTGGCCATCTGTATGTCTTCTTTGGAGAAATGTCTATTTAGATCTTCCACCCATTTTTTGATTGGGTTAATTGTTTTTTATGATATTGAGCTGCATAAGCTGTTTGTATATTTTGGAGATTAATCCCTTGTCAGTTGCTTCATTAGCAAATATTTTCTCCACTTCTGAAGGTTGTCTTTTCATTTTGTTTATATTTCCTTTGCTGTGCAAAAGCTCTTAAGTTTAATTAGGTCCCATTTGTTTATTTTTATTTTCATTACTCTAGGAGGTGGGTCAAAAAAGATCTTGCTGCAATTTATGTCAGAGAGCGTTCTGCCTATGTTTTCTTCTAAGACTTTTATAGTATCCGGCCTTACAGTTAGGTCTTTAATCCATTGAGCTTATTTTTGTGTATGGTATTAGAGAGTGTTCTAATTTCATTCTTTTACATGTAGCTGTTTAGTTTTCCCAGCACCACTTATTGAAGAGACTGTCTTTTCTCCATTGTATATTCTTGTCTCTTTTGTCATAGATTAGGTGACCGTAGGTGTGTGGGTTTATCTCTGGACTTTCTATCCTGTTCCATTGATCTATATTTCTGTTTTTGTGCCAGTACCATACTGTTTTGATTGCTGTAGCTTTGTAGTATAGTCTGAAGTCAGGGAACCTGAGTCCTCTAGCTCTGTTTTTCTTTCTCAAGATGGCTTTGGCTGTCTGTGGACTTTTGTGTTTCCAAATTGTAAAATTTTTTGTTCTAATTCTGTGAAAAATGCCATTGTAATTTGATAGGGATTGTATTGAATCTGTAGATTGCTTTGGGTAGTATAGTCCTTTTGAAAATATTGATTCTTCCAATCCAAGACCATGTATATCTCTCCATCTTTCTGTGTCATCTTTTGTTTCTTTCATCAGTATCTTATAGTTTTCTGAGTATAGATCTTTTGCCTCCTTAGGTAGGTTTATTCCTAGGTATTTTATTCTTTTTGATGCAATGGTACATGGGATTGTTTCTTTAATTTCTCTTTCCAATTTTTCATTATTAGTGTATAGGAATGCAAGAGATTTCTGTGCATTAATTTTGTATCCTGCAATTTTACCAAATTCCTTGATGAGCTCTAGTAGTTTTCTGGTAGCATCTTTAGGGTTTTCTATGTATAGTATCATGTTATCTGCAGACAGTGACAGTTTAACTTCTTCTTTTCCAATTTGTATTCCTTTTATTTCTTTTTCTTCTCTGATTGCCATGGCTAGGACTTCCAAAACTGTTGAATAATAGTGGCAAGAGTGGACACTGTTGTTGTGTTCCTGATCTTAGAGGAAATGCTTTCAGTTTTTCACCATTGAGAACGATGTTTGCCGTGGGTTTTCATATATGGCCTTTATTATGTTGAGGTAGGTTTCCGCTATGCTCACTTTCTGGAGAGTTTTCATCATATATGGGTGTTGAATTAAGGTTCATTTTAAATTTAAATTTTAAATTCTTTGGGAACAAGCTACTATAGTCCTTGAGAGAAAGAAAAGCCTGTAGGATGATGAGAAATCGACAAGTTAGCAACCCTAATCAAATGAAAACTTTGTTTGATTTCACTCATTTGGAAGACTCTCTTGGTGTTCCCACTTCGATCTGATTTGGGACTTCTAGCTTCAGTTCCAAGTTGCACTGGTTCTTATGTGATTATTTGGCAAAACCTTAACAGAATGAATATCAAGTTCAGCTCAAGGTGTGGCAAGCTGTTTTTTATTTTTCTGGCTTGGAGTTAATGCCTCAGTGTTTTTGTTCTTTCCCCAGCTATACACCCACATGGCTGCATGCAGACACACCTGTACACAAACCTTAAACCAATGAAGGTGTAATTTGGTTAGGGGTGGGGGACCAAGAGGCACTTGGTGAGCCTGCCTTCTGTTCCTGCCGGGTGCACCGACAACCTGGGCGCCTCATCAGAGAGCACTGCTGCTTTGGGTCCTGTGGACCGACCCCACCTTCCTTCCCGGGCTGGCGGAGGGAAAGGTCTAAGCCATCCTTTGCCCTGATGTCAATGTGACTTTAAGAAGGTGACACATGAACACAGAGGGATCGTCTGGTGGCTCCCTCACATCAGGTGATCATGACAGCACTTGACAACAACCAACCCATACCTCAGTGTCTAAATTCACTACTGGGGCCTCCCCCCAGCAACTAGGACATATGGGATCCCCTAGGCTGCACTGTGGGGAAGCCAGGAACATCCTCTGGTCCTGTCTACCTGCCAAGGGGTCACCTACCTCCTGCCCCTGTGGCCCCAACACCTGATGAAAACCTTCCCCTAGTCCTTCTTAGGTAACAAAGTGTGACTCAGTCATTCGGGATGGGACATTTTCAAACCACTCCCTTCTCTGTGCCCCTCTGAGAAACCTCTGGGTAAATGAACCTCATAATATAAATGTGGTTAAGTGAATTATTTTTCAGAGAGAGATTTACATTTTAATGGTGTGTAAAACTTGAAAGGACAAATTATTTATAGAGATATTTGGGGAATCAACCAACCAGTAAGGAGGAAATCTAAATTTTCCTGGTGCTCCTGAGACGAATTCTTCTACCAGTGTCTCCGTAAGCCTTCCAGCCAGTGGGGCAACCCAGTTACTGGCTTCAGAACCATCTCAACCATGGTTTACGAAGGTGGGAGCACTGGTGCCCCATCCTCACCCCACTTCCACGCCCCACCCTCTGATCACCCCACTCAGTGTCCACTTAGTAAATGCTGTCACACCCTCACCACCACCCTCAGTACCAGCATGATCCTGTCCTCGACTCCATCCCTTTGGTGAAAACATTCATTTCCTCAAATTCTCTTCCAATTCACTAACAGTTAATATACCATCCTCCCAAATAAAAAGAATGTGAAGTCAAGCCAGGTTGATGATGGTGTGTGATGGCCTCTAGGTAACAGTTAGAAAGCATGTGTTGGGGTCTTTTCCTGTCCTTCGAAGAGACAAAAATCAAATGATTTACTTTTGTATTGTTATTTCCACATTCTGATTTAAGCCTTGTGCCATTTCTAGATCTTAACTTCATTTCCTCAGTATGTATTATACTAATAGAATTTTCCAGATTACAAAGAATTATAACTGCAACCCCTGTGACTGATGCCTTTCTTTGTGATTCACGGCTCAGTTTATGTCACAAATCCTTTCCCTGCAGGGGTTATGCGAGGAGGCATGCTGGCCTGCTACCCCTGTGGTACGTTAAGTATACATACAAAAAAAGGAGCAAAGATAGCTGGAAACTGATTATGCTGATTTTCTGAGTAAGGACAGTACTTCCAATTTTGTACGTTTAATTAGCCACAGCTCTTCAAGAATTGGTGCAAATGTCATGGGGTTTACAATGTCAGCATCTCATCTTCACAAAAATGCTATTTGCTGGCATGAAAACAGAAAAAATTAATGGTCACAGCAGACAGCTTGTAGATTAGACAAAGGTCACTGTGTTTTAATGAACAGTGCTGTTAATTAATGAGAAAACAACCAGAACATGAGCTGTTAGGCTTGTGAATTTGTACCAAAAAAATCAGTCTGTGCCTAAAACCTCTTTGAGTAACTCAAAAACAAGATAACTGCAAGAATAGAGTTTAAATCTGAAGTTATACAGCAAAGTTATACATATCAATGAAATAGCATCATATGAAGATTCTTCCTTAATAGCTAGAAAAGAGGGTTAATGCTGGTTAGTATTCTCAATGGATATTCAAAACAGAACAGAGGACTAGCTCTCCCCTGCCTCTTTTTCTTTCTTTCTTTCTTTCTTCCTTTTTTTTTGGCTGCGTTGGGTCTTCGTTGCTGCGTGCGGGCTTTCTTTTTAGTTGCGGCGAGCGGGGCTACTCTTCGTTGCGGTGCGCAGGCTTGTAATTGTGGTCGCTTTTCTTGTTTCAGAGCACGGGCTCTAGACGCATGGGCTTCAGTAGTTGCGGCGTGTGGCTTAGTAGTTGTGGCTCGCGCGCTCTAGAGCACAGGTTCAATGGTTGTGGCACACGGGCTTAGTTGCTCCGTGGCATGTGGGATCCTCCCAGACCAAGGCTCGAAACCATGTCCTCTGCATTGGCAGGTGGATTCTTAACCACTGTGCCACCAGGGAAGTCCACCTCTTTGGTTTCTTAATTTCTATATGCACTTCCTAAGTCTTTAGGAAGAGTAGGAAAGGTACTCTATGTTTTACCAAAGTTCTATGAGGACAAGTGAGGAAACACTACAACTCCTTCAAGACAGGTGATTAAAATAATAAACATTGCCTTTAGTTCTGTGGAGAGATGTCAAAGCCAAGCTTCCAGGCTCTTAAAAGAAGAAATACAGAACCATAGTTAATAACACCAGCTTTACGTTACAGCTTTCCTCCTAGTAGGTCAAGTACTCTGATTATTATTCACTAATCTCTTTAGCAACCATTTGAATAAATAAAGGGCATTAGAATGGGAGAAAATATTTGCAAACAGAGCAGCTGACAAAGGATTAATCTCCAAAATATACAAGCAGCTCAATATCAAAAAAACAAACAACCCAATCCAAAAATGGGCAGAAGATCTAAACAGACATTTCTCCAAAGAAAATATACAGATTGCCAACAAACACATGAAAGGATGCTCAACATCACTAATCATTAGAGTAATGAAAATCAAAACTACAATGAGGTGTCACCTCACACCAGTCAGAATGGCCAACATCAAAAAATGTACAAACCGGGGCTTCCCTGGTGGCGCAGTGGTTGAGAGCCCACCTGCCGATGCAGGGGACGCAGGTTCGTGCCCCGGTCTGGGAAGATCCCACATGCTGCGGAGCAGCTGGGGCCGTGAGCCATGGCCGCTGAGCCTGTGCGTCTGGAGCCTGTGCTGCACAATGGGAGAGGCCACAACAGTGAGAGGCCCGCATACCGCAAAAAAAAAAACCAACTAGAAATAGAACTACCATACAACCCAGCAATCCCACTACTGGACATATACCCTGAGGCAACCATACTTCAAAAAGAGTCATGTACCACAATGTTCATTGCAGCTCTATTTACAATAGCCAGAACATGGAGGCAACCTAAGTGTCCATCGACAGATGGATTGGTAAAGAAGATATGGCACATATATACAATGGAATATTAGCCATAAACAGAAACGAAATTGAGTTATTTGTAGTGAGGTGGATTCACCTAGAGACCGTCATCCTTAGTCAGAAAGAGAAAAACAAATACTGTATGCCAACACATATATATGTAATCTTAAAAAAAAAAAAAGGTTCTGACAAGACAGGAATAAGGATGCAGACATAGAGAATGGACTTGAGGGGCACGGGGAGGGGAAAGGGTAATCTGGGACGAAGTGAGAGAGTGGCATGGACATACATGCACTACCAAATGTAAGATAGATAGCTAGTGGGAAGCAGGTGCATAGCACAGGGAGATCAGCTCGGTGCTTTGTGACCACCTAGAGGAGTGGGATAGTGAGGGTGGGAGGGAGACGCAAGAGGGAGGAGATATGGGGATGTATGTATACATATAGCTGATTCACTTTGTTATACTGCAGAAACTAACACACCAGTGTAAAGCAGTTATACTCCAATAAAGATGTTTTAAAAAAAAAAAAAGCGAGAGAAAATGAGCTGATTGATCCTGAGGTACAGCAGCAAAGGCAGCAGAACCTGTGTCTCGGCTGCCCAGGAAAGGTCAGGAGAACTTCTTTCCAAATAGAAGTCATTTCAAATGAGCATAACAGATGTTTGTATTTTTAGCTGATTGGAAGATAAAATAAGGAGACCCATCCAAAGGGTCATTTGGAGCCATGAAACCAAAACACACTGAGCTCAGATCCAGTAACTGGACATGAAGAAGAATGTTTCCTCTTTGGAGGTGGCCCCACTGGGCTAGATGATGGGGAATTACTTTTTTTAATTGTGTTTTTTGTGAGGTAATCGTAGGCCCACATGTAGTTGTAAGAAATAATATGGAGATATGCTATGTACACTTCACCCAGTTTCCCCAAATGATAACATTTTGTGAAACTATAGTGTAATATCACGACCAGGATAATAACACTGATACAATCCACAGATCTTATTCAGATTTCCCCAGTTTTGCCTGGGGTATTTATATGTGGACATGTATGTGTTTGTATGTTGGTATTTAGTTGTATACAATTTTAACACCTGTGGAGGCTCATATATCTCTGGTCACAGCCAAGACACCAAACAGTTCCATCACCACAGGATTTCTCAGGTCGTCCTTCAATAACTGCACCCACATGCTCCTTAGGGTATCAGGATGGCCGAGTGGTCTAAGGCGCCAGACTCAAGCGAAGCTTCCCACATGCTCCTCTCACCCAAACACCCCTCCTCCCTCCGTCCCCGACTTCCAGCAACCTCTAAGCTGTTCTGCATTTCTAAAATGTTTCAGTTTAAAAATATTTTGTAGATGGAATAACATGGTATGTAACCTTTGGGATTGCCTTTTTCCCCTCAGCATAATGCCCCAGAGATTCATCCAGATTGTTGTGTGTGTCAATAGTTTGTTCATTTTTACTGTTGAGTAGTAGTCCATGATATGGATGAACCACAGCTTGTTTAACCATTCACGTGGTCAGGACATCTGGGCTGTTTCCGGGTTTTGGTCATTATGAATAAATCCACTATGAACATTCGTGTACAGGTGTTTGTATAAACATAAGTTTTCATTTCTCTGGCATGAATGCCCAAGATTACAATTATTGAGTCATATAGTAACTGCATGTTTAATTTTATAAGAAACTATCAAGCTGTTTTCCAGAGTGGCTACATCATTTTACATTCTCACCAACAATGCACAAGAAATCTAGTTTCTGCACATTCTCTCCAGCATTTTGTGTTGGCACTGTTTTTAATTTTAGCTATTCTGATAGGTATGTGGTGTTATCTTGTGTTTTAATTTGTATTTCCTACATGGCTGATGATGTTGAATATTTTTTCATGGGCTTGTTTCCCATCCATTTCCCTCTTTAGTGAAATGGCTGTTCATGTCTTTTGCTCATTTTCTAGTTGAATTGTTTTTTACTGTTGAGTTTTGAGAGTTTTAATATTTTCTAGATAGTAGTCCTTTGTCATATCTGTGCTTTGAGAATATTTTCTCTCAGTCTATAGTTTCTTTCATCCTCTCTACTTTTTTTTTATTCTTACTAATCATCCATTTTATACACATCAGTGTATACATGTCAATCCCAATCACCCAATTCATCCCCCCCACCACCACCACCCCCGCCCCTTTCCCCCCTTGGTGTCCATACGTTTATTCTTTACATCTCTGTCTCAATTTCTGCCCTGCAAAACAGTTCATCTGTACCATTTTCCTGAGTTCCACATATATGCGTTAATATACGATATTTGTTTTTCTCTTTCTGACTTACTTCATTCTGTATAACAGTCTCTAGATCCATTCACATCTCTACAAATGACCCAATTTCGTTCCTTTTCATGGCTGAGTAATATTCCATTGTATACATGTGCCACAACTTCTTTATCCATTCGTCTGTTGATGGGCATTTAGGTTGCTTCCATGACCTGGCTGTTGTAAATAGTGCTGCAGTGAACATTGAGGTGCATGTGTCTTTTTGAATTCTGGTTTTCTGTGGGTATATGCTCAGTAGTGGGATTGCTGGGTCATATGGTAGTTCTATTTTTAGTTTTTTAAGGAACCTCCATACTGTTCTCCATAGTGGCTGTATCAATTTACATTCCCACCAACAGTGCAAGAGGGTTCCCTTTTCTCCACATCCTCTCCAGCATTTGTTGTTTGTAGATTTTCTGATGATGCCCATTGTAACTGGTGTGAGGTGACACCTCATTGTAGTTTTGATTCGCATTTCTCTAATAATTAGTGACGTTAAGCAGCTTTTCATGTGCTTCTTGGCCATCTGAATGTCTTCTTTGGAGAAATGTCTATTTAGGTCTTCTGCCCATTTTTGGATTGGGTTGTTTGTTTTTTTAATATTGAGCTACATGAGCTGTTTATATATTTTGAAGATTAATCCTTTGTCCATTGATTTGTTTGCAAATATTTTCTCCCATTCTGAGAGGTGTCTTTTCATCTTTTTTATGGTTTCCTTTGCTGTGCAAAAGCTTTTAAGTTTCATTAGGTCCCATTTGTTTATTTTTGTTTTTATTTCCATTATTCTAGGAGGTGGATCAAAAAAGATCTTGCTGTGATTTATGTCAAAGAGTTTTCTTGCTATGTTTTCCTCTAAGAGTTTTATAGTGTCCGGTCTTACCTTTAGGTCTCTAATCCATTTTGAGTTTATTTTTGTGTATAGTGTTAGGGAGTGTTCTAATTTCATTCTTTTACATGTAGCTGTCCAGTTTTCCCAGCACCACTTATTGAAGAGACTGTCTTTTCTCCATTGTATATCCTGCCTCCTTTGTAATAGATTGGTTGACCACAGGTGCATGGGTTTATGTCTGGGCTCTTTATCTTGTTCCATTGATCTATATTTCTGTTTTGTGCCAGTACCATATTGTGTTGATTACTGTATCTTTGTAGTATAGTCTGAAGTCTGGGCGCCTGATTCCTCCAGCTCCGCTTTTCTCCCTCAAGACTGCTTTGGCTGTTTGGAGTCTTTTGTGTCTCCATACAGATTTTAAGATTTTTTGTTCTAGTTCTGTAAAAAATGCCATTGGTAATTTGATAGGGATTCCATTGAATCTGTAGATTGCTTTGGGTAGTATAGTCATTTTCACAATTTTGATTCTTCCAATCTAAGACCATGGTATATCTCTCCATCTGTTTGTATCATCTTTACTTTCTTTCATCAGTGTCTTATAGTTTTCTGCATACAGGTGTTTTGTCTCCCTAGGTAGGTTTATTCCTAGGTATTTTATTCTTATTGTTGCAGTGGTAAATAGGAGGGTTTCCTTAATCTCTCTTTCAGATTTTTCATCGTTAGTATGTACGAATGCAAGGGATTTCTGTGCATTAATTTTATACCCTGCAACTTTACCAAATTCATTGATTAGCTCCAGTATTTTCCTGGTACCATCTTTAGGATTATCTATGTGTAGTATCATGTCATCTGCAAACGGTGACAGTTTTACTTCTTTTCCAATTTGTATTGCTTTAATTTCTTTTTCTTCTCTGCTTACCGTGGCTAGGGCTTCCAAAACTATGTTGAATAATAGTAGTGATAGTGGACATCCTTGGCTTGTTCCTGATCTTAGAGGAAATGTTTTCAGTTTTTCACCATTGGGAATGATGTTTGCTGTGGGTTTGTCATATATGGCCTTTATTATGTTGAGGTAGGTTCCCTCTTTGCCCACTTTCTGGAGAGCTTTTATCATAAATGGTGTTGAATTTTGTCAAAAGCTTTTTCTGCATCTATTGATATGATCATGTGGTTTTTATTCTTCAGTTTGTTAATATGGTTTATCACATTGATTGATTTGCATATATTGAAGAATCCTTGATCAAGTGGAATAAATCCCACTTGATCGTGGTGTATGATGCTTTTAATGTGTTGTTGGATTTTCTTAGTATTTTGTTGAGGATTTTTGCATGTATATTCATCAGTGATATTGGTCTGTAATTTTCTTTGTTTGAAGTATTTTTGTCTGGTTTTGATATCAGAGTGATGGTGGCCTCATAGAATGAGTTTGGGAGTGTTCTTTCCTCTGCAATTTTTTGGAAGAGTTTGAGAAGGATGGGTGTTAGCTCTTCTCTAAATGTTTGATAGAATTCACCTGTGAAGCCATCTGGTCCTGGACTTTTGTTTGTTGGAAGATTTTTAATCACAGTTTCAATTTCATTACTTATGATTGGTGTGTTCATATTTTCTATTTCTTCCTAGTTCAGTCTTGGAAGCTTATACCTTTCTAAGAATTTGTCCATTTCTTCCAGGTTGTCCATTTTATTGGCATAGAGTTGCTTGTAGTAGTCTCTTAGGGTGCTTTGTATTTCTGTGGTGTCTGTTGTAACTTCTCCTTTCTCATTTCCAATTTTATTGATTTGAGTTCTCTCCTACTTTTTCTTGATGAGTCTGACTAAAGGTTTATCAATTTTGTTTATCGTCTCAAAGGACCAACTTTTAGTTTTATTGATCTTTGGTATTGTTTTCTTTGTTTCTATTTCATTTATTTCTGCTCTGATCTTTATGATTTCTTTCCTTCTGCTAACTTTGGGTTTCGTTAGTTCTTCTTTCTCTAGTTCCTTTAGGTGTAAGGTTAGATTGCTTATTTGAGATGTTTCTTGTTTCTTGAGGTAGGCTTGTATTGCTATAAACTTCCCTCTTAGAACTGCTTTTGCTGCATCCCATAGGTTTTGACTTGTCCTGTTTTCATTGTCATTTGTCTCTAGGTATTTTTTTATTTCCTCTTTGATTTCTTCTGTGATCTCTTGGTTATTTAGTAATGTATTGTTTACCCTCCATTTGTTTGTGTTTTTTATGTTTATTCCCTGTAATTCATTTCTAATCTCATAGCGTTGTGGTCAGAGAAGATGCTTGATATGATTTCAATTTTCTTAAATTTACTGAGGCTTGATTTGTGACCCAAGATGTGATCTATCCTGGAGAATGTTTCATGCGCACTTGAGTAGAAAGTGTAATCTGCTGTTTGGGATGGAATGTCATGTAAATGTCAATTAAATCTTTTTGGTCTATTGTGTCATTTAAAGCTTGTGTTTCCTTATTAATTTTCATTTTGGATGATCTGTCCATTGGTGTAAGTGGGGTGTTAAAGTCCCCCACTATTACTGTGTTATTGTTGGTTTCCTCTTTTAGAGCTGTTCGCAGTTGCCTTATGTATTGAGGTGCTCCTCTGTTGGGTGCATATATTTATAATTGTCATATCTTCTTCTTAGATTGATCCCTTGATCATTATTTAGTGTCCTTCCTTGTCTCTTGTAACATTCTTTATTTTAAAGTCTATTTTATTTGATATGGGTATTGCTACTCCAGCTTTCTTTTGATTTCCATTTGCGTGGAATATCTTTTTCCATCCCTTTACTTTCAGTCTGTGTGTGTCCCTAGGTCTGAAGTGGGTCTTTTGTAGACAGCATATATATGTGTCTTGTTTTTGTATCCATTCAGCAAGCCTGTGTCTTTTGGTTGGAGCATTTCCTCCATTCATGTTTGAGGTAATTATCGATATGTATGTTCCTATGACCATTTTCTCAATTATGGGTTTGTTTTTGTAGGTCCTTTTCTTCTCTTGTGTTTCCCACTTAGAGAAGTTCCTTTAGCATTTGTTGTAGAGCTGGATTGGTGGTGCTGAATTCTCTTAGCTTTTGCTTGTCTGTAAAGCTTTTGATTTCTCCATGGAATCTGAATGAGATCCTTGCCAGGTGGAGTAATCTTGGTTGTAGGTTCTTCCCTTTCCCCACTTGAAGTATATCATGCCACTCCCTTCTGGCTTGTAGAGTTTCTGCTGAGAAATCAGCTGTTAACCTTATGGGAGTTCCCTTCTATGCTATTTGTCATTTCTCTCTTGCTGCTTTCAATAATTTTTCTTTGTCTTTAATTTTTGCCAATTTGATTACTATGTGTTTCGGCGTGTTTCTCCTTGGGTTTATCCTGCCTGGGACTCTCTGCATTTCCTGGATTAGGTGGCTATTTCCCTTCCCATGTTAGGGAAGTTTTCAACTGTAATCTCTTCAAGTATTCTCTCAGGTCCGTTCTCTCTGTCTTCTCCTTCTCGGACCCCTATAATGCGAATGTTTTTGCGTTTAATGTTGTCCCAGTGGTCTCTTACGCTGTCTTCATTTCTTTCCATTCTTTTTTTTTTTTTTCTTTTCTTAGCAGTGAATTCCCCCATTCTGTTTTCCAGGTCACTTACCCGTTCTTCTGCCTCAGGTATTTCTGCTATTGATTTCTTCTAGTGTAGTTTTCATTTCAGTTGTTGTATTGTTCATCTCTCTTTGTTTGTTCTTTAATTCTTCTAGGTCTTTGTTAAACATTTCTTGCATCTATTCCATCTTTGCCTCCATTCTTTTTCCAAGGTCTTGGAACATCTTCACTGTCATTATTCTGAACTCTTTTTCTGGAAGGTTGTCTATCTCCACTTCATTTAGTTGTTTTTCTGGGGTTTTATCTTGTTCCTTCATCTGGTACATAGCCCTCTGCCTTATCATCCTGTCTGTCTTTCTGTGAATGTGGTTTTTGTTCCACAGGCTGCAGGATTGTAGTTCTTCTTGCTTCTGCTGTCTGCCCTCTGGTGGATGAGGCTATCTAAGGGGCTTGTGCAAGTTTCCTGATGGGAGGGACTGGTAGTGGGTAGAGCTGGGTGTTGCTCTGGTGGGCACAGCTCAGTAAAACTTTAATCTGTTTGCCTGCTGATGGGTGGGGCTGAGTTCCCTCCCTGTTGGTTGTTTGGTCTGAGGCGACCCAACACTGGAGCCTACCCAGGCTCTTTGGTGGGGCTAATGGCAGACTCTGGGAGGGCTCATGCCAAGTACTTACCAGAACTTCTGCTGCCAGTGTTCTTGTCCTCATGGTGAGACAGAGCCATCCCCCACCTCTGCAGGAGACCCTCCAACACTAGCAGGTACGTCTGGTTCAGTCTCCCCTGGGGTCACTGCTCCTTCCCCTGGGTCCCGATGCGCAGACAACTTTGTGTGTGCCCTCCATGAGTGGAGTCTCTGTTTCCCACAGTCCTGTCGAAGTCCTGCAATCAAATCCCATCAGCCTTCAAAGTCTGATTCTCTAGGAATTCCTCCTCCCGTTGCTGGACCCCCAGGTTTGGAAACCTGACACGGGGCTCAGAACCCTTGCTCCTGGGGGTGGACTTCTGTGGTATGAGTGTTCTCCAGTCTGTGAGTCACCCACCCAGCAGTTATGAGATTTGATTTTATTGTGATTGCGCCCCTCCTACCATCTCATAGTGGCTTCTCCTTTGTCTTTGGATGTGGGGTATCTTTTTTGGTGAGTTCCAGTGTCTTCCTGTCAATGATTGTTCAGCAGTTAGTTGTGATTCTTGTGCTCTCGCAAGAGGGAGTAATCCTCTCTAATTTTGATGAAGTCCAGTTTATCAATTTTTCCTTTCCTTACTTATGCTTTTGGTGTAAAGTCAAAGAACTCTTAGCTCAATTCCTAAAATTTTTCTCTTATGTTTTTTACTAAAAGTTGTATAGTTTTAACACTTAAGCCCATGATCCATTTTGAATCAATTTTTGTATAAAGTGTGAGATATAGATAGAGGTTCATTTTATTGTATGTGGATGTCCAGTTGTCCCAGCACTGATTATTGAAGGGCTATTTCTTCTTCCTTTGAATTACTTATGTACCTTTATCAAATAATCCGTTGAGCATGTTTGAGTGTATTTCTAGGTTCTCTGTTGTGCTCCATCATTCTCTATGTGTCTGTCCCTCTGCCAAGACCACACAGTCCTGATTATTAGAGCTACATAGTGGGCCTTAATATCAGATACAGTGATTCCTCCCACTTCAGTCTCTTTTTTCAGGATTATTTTTAGCTATTCTAGGGCCTGTGCCTTTCCACATCAACTTTAGAATACGTTTCTTTATGTCTACAAAAAAAAAGAAAAAACTTGCTAGGAGTTTGATAGGAATTTCATTAAACCTACACATCAATTTGGGAAGAGCTGACATCTTTATTATGTTCAACCTTCCAATTCATGAACACGGTATCTCCATTTACTTAGGTCTCGTCTGCTTTCTTTAACCAACATTTTATAATTTTCAGCCTGCTACCCTGTACAGGTTTGTTAAGTGCATAACTAAACATTTAATTTCTTTTAAGTTTGGCTTCCACGTCCTTACTGTTAGTATGCAGACATCTGATTGGTATTTAATTTTGGCTTCCACGTCCTTACTGTTAGTATGCAGACATCTGATTGGTTTTTAATTTTGGCTTCCACGTCCTTACTGTTAGTATGCAGACATCTGATTGGTTTTTAATTTTGGCTTCCACGTCCTTACTGTTAGTATGCAGACATCTGATTGGTTTTTAATTTTGGCTTCCACGTCCTTACTGTTAGTATGCAGACATCTGATTGGTTTTTGTATATTGATCTTGTATCTTGCAACCTTACTGAACTCACTGATTATTTCTAAGAGTCTTTTGGTAGATTCCTTGAGATTTTCTCTGTAGACAATCATGCATCTGCAAATATAGACTATTTTATGTTTGTCTTTCCAGTTGTATGCCTTTTATTTCTTTTACTTGCCTTATTGCAGTGACTATATTACGCAACTATGTTGAATAAGAGTGATGAAACTAACATCTTTCTGTGTTCTTGATTTTTGGAGAAAAGCTTTCAGTCTTTCATCATTAAGTATGACATTAGCTGTAAGGGTTTTGTAGATTCTATTTATCAATTTGAGATAGTAAACCTCTATTTCTGACTTGCTGAGAGTTTTTACCATGAATGGGAAAATTGAATATCCATATGCAGAAGAATGAAATTGGACCCTTATCTCACACCACATACAAAAGTCAACTCAAAATGGACGAAAGACTTAAACGTAAGGCCTGAAACTATAATACTATTAGAAGAAAATATAGGGAAGGAGCTTCTTTTTTTAATTTTTATTGAGTATAGTTGATTTACAACATTGTGTTAGTTTTAAGTGTACAGCAAAGTGAATCTATTAGACATATACATATATCCACTCTTTTTAAGGCTCTTTTCCCATATAGGCCATTACAGAGTACTGAGTAGAGTTCCCTGTGCTTTACAGTAGGTCCTTATTGGTTATCTTATATATAGTAGTGTGTATATGTCAATCCCAATTCTTCCAGTTTATCCCTCCGCACCCCCTTACCCCTGGGTAACCATAAGTTTATTTTCTACATCTGTAGCTCTGTTTCTGTTCTAAGATAAAGTTCATTTGTACCCTTTTTTTAGAGTCCACATATAAGTGATATCATATGATATTTGTCTTTCTCTGTCTGACATAGAGAAGAAGCTTCTTGACATTGGTCTGGGCAATGTTTTTTTTTTTGTTTTTTAATTAAGGTACCGTTGATGTACAATATTATATAAATTTCAGGTGTACAACATAATGATTCACAATTTTGAAGGTTATATTCCCTTTATAGTTATTATAAAATATTGGCTCTATTCCCTGTGTTGTACTATATATCCTGGTAGCTTATTTATTTTATACTTAGTATTTTGTGCCTCTTAATCCCCTACCCCTATCTTGTCCCTCCCCGCATCCCTCTCCTCATTGGTAACCACTAGTTTGTTCTCTATATTGGTGAGTCTGTTTATTGTTATATCCACTAGTTAGTTTTATTTTTCAGATTCCACTTATAAGTGATATCATACAGAATTTGTGTTTTGGGTTTTTTTATATGACTCCAAAATCACAAATAACAAAAACAAAAATAAATACCTGGGATTGCATCTAACTTAAAATCTTCTGTACATAAAAGGAAATGATCAACAGAGTGAAGACACAACCTCTGGGATGGGAGAAGACATTTTCACACCAAACATGTGATAAGAAGTTAATATCCAAACATATACGGACCTTCCATAACTCAATAACAAAAAATAAAATAACCTGATTTAAAAATGGGCAACAGGTATTATGAAAAGGTGTCCAACATCACTAATCATCAGAAATGTAAATCAAAACCATGAAGATTGGGATTGACATATACACACTACTGTGTGTAAAATAGATAACTAATAAGAACCTACTGTGTAGCACAGGCAACTTTACTCAAAACTCTGTAATGACCTATACGGGAAAAGAATCTGAAAGAGTGGATATATGTACATGTATAACTGATTCAATTTGCTGTACACCTGAAACTAACACAACATTGTAAAACAACTAAAAGTTAATTAAGAAAAAAAAGCACAATGAGGTATCACCTCATATGTGTTAGAATGGCTATTATCAGAAAGATAACAAGTGCTGGAGAGGGTGTGGAGAAAAGGGAACCCTCGTGCACTGTTGGTGGGAATGTAAATTGATGCAGCCACTACAAAGAACAGTATGGAGGTTCCTCAGGAAATTAAAAATAGAGCTACCAGCAACCCACTTCTGGTCCTATGTCCAAAGGAAGTGAGGTCAGGATCTCAAAGAGATATCTGCACCCTCATGTTCACTGCAGCATTATTCACAATAGCCAAGATGTGGAAACAACCTTAGTGTCCATCAGTGGACAAACGAATAAAGGAGATGTGAGATAGATAGATAGGTAGACGGACAGAGATGGGAGTATTAGTCAGCCTTAAAAAAGAAATCCTGCCATTTGCAATAACATGGATGAATTTGGAGGACGTTATGCTAAGTGAAATAAGTCTGACAGAGAAACACAAATACTGCATGTTCTCACTTACATGTGGAATCTAAAAAGTCAAACTCATAAAAACAGAAAGTAGAATGATTGCCAGGGACTGGAAGGCGGGCAGGAAGGAGAGATACTGGACAAAGGGCACCAGGTTTCAGTTATGCAGGATGAGTAAGTCCGGGAGACCTAACATACAGCCTGGTGACTACAGTTAGCAGTAGTGTTAGCGTGTCCTGGAAATTGGCTAAGCGATTAAATTTTAAGTGTTCTCACCAAAAAAAAAAAAAAAGTTACCTATGTGAGGTGATGGATATGTTAATTAGCTTGATTATGGTAAACACTTCACAATGTCTATGTACATCAAAACATCGCATGGTACAGCTCACATATACAGAACTTTTATTTGTCAATTATACCTCAACAAAGTGCGGAAATGAAAAAAGAGAAAAGGTGCTCTTCTCACAATTCCATTCCCCACCAGGTTTGACTGTCAGATTTGGAATCCTTTCCCCCCTCTTTCTCAATAGCACTTTGTTACTTTTAATTGAAATAAGATGGAAATTTCAGGAAACAAAGAGACAGAATCTGGTCAAAGTGGTTTTCATGCTTTTGCTCCCAATCGAATCAGCTCAAGTCTTGGGAGGGAGCATCCCCACGTCCTATAGCTCCGGGCCTGAGGGAAATGCTGCACAGACACCTCCCTGCTGCTCACTCGGTGACCAGAGAGTTTGAGGTTATCACTCACTAAGTCTAAAACGAGGCCCTCATAAAGAATACTAAGGAATGCTCTAGTAGGAGAGAATTCTGACCCTAGTCTTACTTCTCCAAGGCAGAAACTGTGACCCTGTAGTGAAATCCAATTACAACTTCCTCTTGCTTTATTTGGAAATGAAGGATTTTTCCCAACATAATTAAAAAAAAAAAAATTCAAGAGGCAATATTCCTGAACAAGGGACCCTGAATAAAGAATTTGTAGATGTAATTTATCTGCCTCAGGATATGACATAGGAATGATGCAGTGAGGGCCTACCTTCCTAAAGTAATAGGATGTTACTTTATTCTAATATTCTTCATTCAATATCTAAAGATTATTGGCCATACATTGGCTGGTAGCAGCTATTCCCATGAAAAAGTAAAATCATTCTACTGTAGTGCCAGTTGCTCAGGCCACATTTGGGATTTTCTTAGCTATCCCTGATAATAGGACCCCACAAGTGGAGTGCCAGACTTCCTGGCTCAAGTAGGAGGTGGCGGCCAGGATAAAATGGCCCTGCCATTAAATGTGCACTGGACACACGGCTGCTGGGCACCTGGGGCCTCAGCAGGCTCTGTATGAGGAAAGAGAAGGATTAAAACAAGCCTGGCCTCCCCAGGGTTCACTCCCAGCTCTTCCTAACGTGGCACTTCAGCCACCTTAATGAATGAATAAACTCAACTACTTAGATATATACTCAAAACTAAAAGCAAAACCAAACAAAACCCTGATATCATGAATGAGTGTGCGTTGACCATGGCTTTAGTTATCTGCATAAAGTCATCTGCGGAGATTTAGCCCACGGGTAGTTTTAAGTCACTGTAAGTAAGCAGCCATGATATTGGAGATTTATTTCCCATGATGAGAAATATTTGTGGGTTACTTAGTGCAAAATAACAGAAGGAGAGAATGATGTATCTCTACTAGGCATTTCAAAAGTGCAATATATCATCACATGCTCTAACTGAAGAAACAGACATTTGCCTGAAACTTGCAACAAAAATGCCATTTTTCTAAATTTGATAACAGTTTTTATCTTGGGACGTGGGAGGATGGGGAGTGGCTTAGGACTACTTTGTACACTCAACACGTCTGTGATGTTTAGAGACTTTAATAAAAACCATGTATCACTTTTATAATTAAGCAGTTATAACAAAAATCAAGTAATAAATATTGTTCTACATCATAAATGCTGACTCAACCGTTGTTTAAAAACAAGAGAGAGATTTTTAAAAAAACAAAACAAGAGAGGGAATTTTTTTTTTTTTTTTTGTGATACACGGACCTCTTACTGCTGTGGCCTCTCCCGTTGCGGAGCACAGGCTCTGGACGCGCAGGCTCAGCGGCCATGGCTCACGGGCCCAGCCACTCCGCGGTATATGGGATCTTCCTGGACTGGGGCATGAACCCATGTCCCCTGCATCGGCAGGCGGACTCTCAACCACTGCGCCACCAGGGAAGCCCAGGAGAGGGAAATATGTTTAAAGGAAAACAAATCAAATGTGATAAACTCAGTGCCTGCCCCTATAGAGGGGCAACAAGGTGACTGTGACAGGTCTGCTCCAGAGGTGCTTTCTTCTGACAGAGTCCGGTGGTTTCTCAGTCTGTGACCCACATTTAATGAGCCTCTTTAGTTGGCCTTCTCCAGGGTTCACTCACAACTCTTCCTAGATAATCTCAAAGCCCTCCTGCTGGAGCAAGTGTTATTTTCAAGGCAGCTCTCACTAAAGGGCAGCCTAATAATTAACAAGCATCAGATCCAGAGGCTTCAGGGTCTCATTTCTGGCAAAGGATGTATGTGCCACACACAATAACACTGTCAAAACTTGCTGTCTTATAAGGAGATTTTGACATCGTAACAAAAGAACTCAGTATCCTCCTAAATACTAACTTCTCTGAGAACAACTCTTAAGGGCTCAGGGATTATGTCACTCCTTGCAGCAAAATGAGGGTCTGTTTTCTGTAAAACTGTGAAGCTGTGTTTTCAGGGTTTGCTCTTTCATTCCAGATATTTCATATGTTACCAGGTTCCAAGGTCAATTGCACTATACAGTCAGCTCTCCTTACCTGCAGGTTCCACATCCACAGATGCAACCAACCGTAGATCGAAATATTTGAAAAAAAAATTCCAGAAAGTTCCAAGAAACAAAACTCGAACTACATGCCAGCAACTATTTACAAATCATTTACATTGTATTAGGTATTATAAGTAATCTAGAAATGACTTAAAGTATATGGAAGGATGTGTGTAGGTTTTATGTAAACACTACTCCATTTTATATAAGGGGCTTGAACATCTGAGGATTTTGGTGTCCATGGGGTCCTGGAACCAATCTCGAGGGACTGTGTATTCCAGACAAGGGGATCCGTAATTCAGCCTGCATATTTAGAATTAAAACAGACTCCTAAACTTGCAAAGCTTTAGAGACTTGAAGGGGAATAGCATTCCATGATAGGAAATACAATTCCGATGTTCTCCAGGTTTAGCTTGATTTGGAGAAAAGGCGATGTTAACTTCAGACTTTAACAACCAGATATTTTAGATGAAGTGCCTGCATGTCCGGAAATATCCACAGAGCTTGCTGCTGTGGTTTGATCCGTAATACCTCTCTCTGACATGTGCCTCATTTGATGTTTTAGGAGTTTGTGATGATCGTTGTCTTTGGTTTGGAGTTCATCATTCGAATCTGGTCTGCAGGCTGCTGTTGCCGGTACAGAGGATGGCAAGGAAGACTGAGATTTGCCCGGAAGCCCTTCTGTGTTATAGGTGAATATCAAAGTCCTGGATACCTAGATTTATGCCACCGCATCCTTTTCTTCATCTGTTCCCGGTATCGCAGCATTTAGTTAATGTTAAAAGCTAATAACATTCATGGATTATTCACCATGGGCCAGCAGTCTCGTGTTTTGAAAGTGCTGACTCACTTAATCCTCTTCATAACATGATGAGGTAGGTATTTTTATTAGCCCCACTTTAAGATGAAGAAATTGGGGCACAGAGAGGTGAAGTGAGTTGCTAAAAGTCATGCAGGTGGTTAGTGGTGGAGCTGGGATTTGAGCCAGATGGTCCAGCTCTAAAATACCCACTTGTGTCAGGTTAAGTTATGATGAAATACATGGTTCTCGAGGGTCGCCCTGAGTTTGGGAGCATTGGTTTCACTACGTGTAAAGACCCTTTTTGCTCTACAGTGTAAGCAGCACCCCTTCTGTGCTCTTGCTCTGCTGGGGCGTATAAGTGTAGTTGTCCGGGTAAAGCCTGTTAATGAGCATGCCTCAAGAATAATTACAAGTATGTGTATGCACTGTAGCTGTCAGACCCGATAAAGTGTTTATCCTCTGAAATGTGAGTCCCCGGATCAATATCACATCCCTGCAGCTCCCTGGCTGCTGTCCTTTCAAAGAGATTCCATTCACCTGGGTACCAGCCTGAAATTATAAAACAGTCCAGAGTTAAGATCTGGCACCTCCAAGTAATATACTTAAAAGTGGATCATAAAATTGAAAACCTTAGTCAATTATATCTCAATTTTCAATTAATCGATTAAGTTTTTAAGTAAGTTGTCTACATCATGGCCCTTTATCCCTAAATATTTCAGTGTGGGTTTTCCAAAATAAGGACATTCTTTTACCTAACCTTCCATAAATTAGACATTAACACAATACCTTAACTAATCTGCTGGTTGTATCGCAGTTTTGCCAGTTGACCCAATAATGTCATTTGTAGCATTTTCCCTCCAGGGCGGGACCCAGGCTGGGTCACAACTGTGTCTGGTCATCACGCTTCTTTGGTCTCATTCGTCTAGAACCGTTCGTCAGCCTTTCTCCGTCTTTCCCAGCACTGACATTTTTGAAGAATTTGGCCTATTTTTAAGCAATAGAATGTTATTCCTTTGGGGAAAGGAAAAGAAAACCCTGTATACAAAAGCTTGTGGTTGTTGCTGCTGTTACTCAGCAGCTACGTTTGGTTTTCTTGCTCTTTTTTCCTTCCCACTTCTTTGGTAGCCATTCAAATCCAAATGCAGAAAGTTCTCGGTGAGGTTTACTTATTTCAACTATTTCCAATCTGAGAAAGTGGGGTTTTTATTTACAAGCTAGTTTAGACTGAGCTCTTCATCAGCAGCTGGTTTGCCGTTTTGTTTCAGGAGTTGGGAATTGTTGAGCACCTTTAGTTTCCTCCCTAACCCCTGTTCCTTAAGGAAGAAGTAGAGAAACCCCCTCCACGGGGACTGTAAGAGGAACCCTTTGGCCCATCTTTCTTCCCAGTGCGGTGTGAGTGGCGCACGTCCTGGGCACAGGGAAGCGGGAGGGCTCCCCACACGCATGCACGTTGCCGGAGCCACCATTCCTTCAATCACACGTTATGGACATGGGGCTGTGCGTGAAGCCCTGCGGTTACCACAGTGAATCTAGTGCAATTCTAAGTTACATCAACCTTGAAACATCTTGTTTGGCCTTCACTAACGCAGTCTGTTTGTCCGGCTGCCCCTCTTCTGCCAGAGAGGCGTGGAGGAAAGTGGGCGCCAACGCCCAGCCTTGCGGGTCCACCCAACCCCCAGGCGGGCCCACCCAGCTCTGCGGGTCCACCCAGCCCCTCGGGTGCATCAGTGAAGGCACTTGATTTTCCTCTGGAGGTTTTTCCTCTTTTTTAATTCCCTGCTCAGGCTACACCACAAAACACTGTAACTCGATGTGGAATTACGGCACAAGAACTTCCTGTCCTATGAGGGACCCAAACAAAACCATTCACAAGGCAGATGGTTTGGCCAGGGCTCACTCAGCTTCTACAGGATAAGGTTGGTTCACGGATGACTGCAGGAACGTTCCATTCCAGGCTTTAAAACCAATTTAAAATTGGTTTTATTCCAATTCCAGAGGCAATGCCAATGTATTTCTGGCTTCTAAGCTAAAAAGCAGATTCTTTCCCAGACGCCTGCTGCCCTTTGATAGCTGCTCTCAGCTACGGATACATCAGCATAACTTAGTCCTTTAATCTTTCTCTTCCTGTCTCGGATCCGTTCAGGTCTTGGTGTAACGCATGGTTCTGAAGACTACGTTGTCATCGTCGTCGTCTGTAACTTAGCCACCTTTGAGCCTGTCAACTGTGACCTTACAGATTTAGTGTGACATGGTTTAGGTGTGGCTGGAGTTTAGTTACCCCTTCAGGCCTTCTCTTCGTTTGGATATTTGACCTCTAGTGAATCTATTGCTTTGGAAGAAAATTTCACGGATAAATATATCATGAATCCCCATTAGAACAAAAACAAGATTTGTACTTACATTTAGGATAACTATGCACTTTTCAGTCTTTTTTTTGAGGTACGTGTAATGGTTTGATTCATGGTCCAGATGAAGCAATGAAATAGTGAAACGTGTTCACACCTGGGTCTTGAGGATGAGGTCAGTAAGATGTAACCTACACAGAGGAACCGAGGTCACCTGCCTGACGGCGGCAGGCTGTAGCACGTGGCTGCTGGGGCCCTCTCTAGGCCTGCTTAATAGGCCCATAAAAAAATGATTGGTGTCAGGGGTTAAATGATAAAGCAAAATGTAAAGTGAACCCTGGATTTCCCTTGTTTTGCCTAATTTACCATGGCAAAGTGGACAAAGAAGTAGCATTTCCCTCATCTGTCCGTGACAACTGTTGTGAGTTTGGAAATGTAGCTAACCTCTCTCAAGACTCTATGTATCTGTAAGATTTGGTTACTCTGAACATGCCAGATACACACCGAACACTTTTAGAAGGCTTGAGCATTCAGGAAAGGATCCAGAGAAGACTGGTAGCCTGGCTGTGCCTGCAGCACAGGGAGTGCTTTCTGGAAGCACCCCTGTGTTGCTCTCTCCAGCTGAAAGAGACCAAAGCTTCTACAGCCGTCACCTAGTGAGCCCTGCAGACCAACTGTTAGTATTTGGACACAAGGTGATAGAGGCCCACGAGCTGATTCCCAAAGACTGCAGAACTTCCCCTCCTGACCTGCCCACCCCTCCACCCCTGCACTGGAGCCAGAACCAGGGCATTTCCAAATATTGTTGATTTGAGAAATCATAAAACCATTATATTCTTAGGTTTGAAAAACATATTTTAAACAACTGTAACCTAAGGGAAGAAAGAAAAATCTATTCAATTGTTTTTTAATTAGATGCTCTCTTTCATTACCATGTTGATTTATCTCTGCTTGATTTGAGGAGTTTGCTTTGAACATTGGTAAAAGCTTATCTTGAATTACAAAATTCTCCCTTATACCTATGCATTCAATTTACACCTCTCCCCTAAGACGCTGTTGAAATAACATTTCTGCATACATCTGGGGGCCATACTCGCTGCCCTACGACTGGGAGAGTCAAGAATATTTAGAGATATCTAACGAGCTGCCCTCATTTACCTGGACTGGCTGCTTTTTGATTTCTCTACATTCAGACACAACTCATTCACTCGTGACCTCAGTATTGAGAACGTGTGAAATAACCTCGAAGACTGAGTTCACAGTCACTCCTTTTCTAACTTCCATAAATGACCTACCTGAAAGTTGCAAACCGTACCAAAGGCTGGTGCCTAGATCACGAGGATGAGCCTGATGGGTCAGGAGGCCAACCAATTTCCTGTAGCTGCGGCTTCTCTGGATGCCCCAGTGACTCTGTCTAGAGACATATGTAACAGGGCCGTACTTCTCAGTCTTGCAGTGCATTTCAGGGAAGCAGAAAACACCAGCCTGTGGTTAATCGTGGATCTGTATTTGATGCTAAATATAAATCGGTTTTTAATTGCTATTTTAGCAGTTCTCCTTCAGTGTAATATTTCCCCAAGAGGACGAAAGAGGCAAACCTCAGCACGGATATTTCGCCCTGAATGGAGCATATATGCCTTTGACATGAGATAACAGTCACTCCTGAAAACGCCAACAAGTGTATTTTTTTAATGAGAAGAAAATAACCAGTGTCTTCTTTGGCTAAAACAAAATTGCAGCCTTTATTAAAATCAACCACACAGCCAAGGCCACTCTCATATATCTGTGAGTTCATCCTGTTAAAAGGCGGCTTCAGCTGCTAATGTGTTGGAAAGCTGTATCAGAGACTCTCAGCTGCCACTGGCTCTGAACTGAGACACCATTTTTCTACCTCTCCAGGTTCTCCCTCTTTGGTTCCAAGAGACATACTCTTAAACTGTGTCATTTTCTACACCTTCTAATCTCCTCTGCCCTTTAGTAGAAGTTGTGTTCTCTTGGGTTATCTCCTGTCAGTCGTATACTCTTCTGCTGTTTCTCTTTCCATCTAAGTGTTCAAACTCCGGTGCGTGTGGTCGCCTCCATGTGATTAACTGGACCATCTGAGGACCATTGAACCCTGTTGGGTTGATTGACCACAGAACATTAGAGCCATTTCAATCCTTCTAATTAATAAGAGCTGATATTTACTGAGACTTGCTACATGACGGGTACTGCTCTTGAACTCTATAAATATTGTCTTATTTAATCCTACATGAGTTTTATAATATCTTTCTTAAGGATGAGGAAGTAATCTAAGGCTTAAGAAACTTGTCCAAAGTTAGAAAGATGGTGAATGAAAGAACCAGGATTTCAGTCTAGGAAAATATACCTACCTGATGAGCTGTTGTCACTCACAACACTTCTGACACTTAATGTGTGGCGGTTTTTCCTCACACCAGCCAATTCGCCAACTTTCCGGACACCAACTTGGTGTTCAACAACTCAATACAATCCTGACACTAACAACTGGTATTAGCACAGACCCCACAGGTTCAGGGCTTAATCCCACAGGACTTTCCCTCCTCGACATCAGATGCCAGCCACAGTGAGGTGCCCAGGCTAACACACTTCTGCCTGGCCGACTACAGTTTGGGGGCTCCAGTAACTCCCCACCTCACTAGAATGACACAGCACTCAAGAAAGTGCTGTACCTTATATTATATTATATTATATTATATTAATATTATAGCTGTAATCCAAGAACAGCAGCCAAATGGAAGAGGCACACAGGGCAGGTATTTGGGGCCAAGGACTGGGTAACATGCAGTTTCCGTGCCCTCACCAGGCGCCCCGCCTCCCAGCACCCATATGTTTACCAACCCGGACACTCTCCAGTACCCATGGTTTAGAGATTTTCATGGAGCTTTTACTCCAAAGACACAAGTGATTAAATCATTGGCTACTGGTAATGGAACTCCATCTCCAGGCTCCTTTCCCTCCCCAGAGGTCCAGGGTGGGTCTGGCCCTCTCATCACGCCTTTGTCTTTCTGGTCACCAGCCCCCATCTTGAAGCTCTCTAGGGACCCCCAGCCACCTCGTTATTGTACAAAAGGCACTTGTCATGCCAGAGATTCCAAGGTTCAGGAGTGTGTGCAAGGAACCCAGAACAGTGAGCAAGTATCTACTTCCCAGAGTACCACACTACCCAACTGTGAGAAGATTGCGCTTACTGTTCATTAGTACTTTTCAATTAAATTTAGTTAACCTTGTCCATTGTCATCAACTTACATTTGTCATATTCATTATTTGTATATAAATATTATCATTTCTAATCTGAAATCTTCGAATGAGAAGCCAGACTTCACAAAATGACATTAATTGCAGTATCAGCCTTAAATATTAGCCTTATTATTTCAACTAGATCAGGTTACCTGTGCTGCTCTCCAACCTAAAGAAGAAATTAAGCCCTAAAGTAGACTTACTTGCCTCATATAGGACTGCATACCCTTTTGAACAATGTTATCATGAGGTCCTTGGGTATTTCCTAATTGGAGGCATCTCCGGATAAGTGATATCACTCCCAGAAATGCCTTCGCATGTTTGTTCATGTTACTACACCCTTGGAGACCTGTTTAGGTCACTGTTGACCTGGTGCACAAATTTGAACTTACAATATAGTTTGATCAGCTGGTAAGACTTGACCATATAGAGAATACAGTTAGAGGAAATGGATAGCTAAAGATTATTTCCCACTCCTTCTATAAACTTCAATGGTGTACTACGATATATTGTACTAATATTCTGAACTTTCAAATGTTATGTGAGAAAATTCATTCACAGACAGAGCACTTATTATGTGCCAAACATGACCTTAGTGCAAAGGACCCAAAGATGGATAAAACATGACCCCTGCCTGTGAGAGTACGGTCTCCCATGCCCGTGGAGAAGGAGGGACACTAATTATGTTGATTCAGAGCAAACGTGATGGAGGTAGAAGTAGTCTGGACAGAAAGGTGTAGAACATCATGACCGACTGAGCAGAGGAGTGAAAGATCCCCTGCATTCTGAGCTCAGTCACCCAGCAAACATCTACATAGTGTCCACCATGTCCAAGCACAGTTCTACATGCCAGGGATGCTGTGTGGCTCTAAATGGGCAGTGTCCTCCTTCCTGTCAAGCTAATATTCCAGTGGACAGAGAAAAATAATACGCAAACGTATTTTTTAGAAACAAGATAATGTCAACTAGAGATAGCATTATGAAGGATATAAACAGAGAGATTGGGGGCTTCTTTAGATCAGGTGGCCCAAGGGGGTCTTTCTAAGGAGTGGGACACTCAAGTCAATTTGAGTATTAGAGAAGCCACAGTGAGAAGATGTGGGCACAGATCTCTCCAGGCCAGGGAGCAGGCATTGCAAAGGTTCTTGAGACCAAATGAGCTTGGTTGGTACCAGGAAGAGACACATGGCCGTTGCGGCTGGAGCTCAGTGAGAAGTGGGAGGTGATGGACGGACAGCCACCCCTGGGGGCTGTGGGGGCCGCGTGAGGGCATATAGTTGCCTGAGACAAGGCAGCATCTAGGATGGGCCACCAGGCAAAGGTCCAATAGATTGCTGGTGGGCCTAATGCTAAATATTTGGGTTAAAAAACTTTTTGATCAGGCAACAAAAAGTATGGCTACATAAGGCTCTGGGTCTCTTGGTCATCTGTCTATACCTGTCTGAACTTCATATCGGAATATACAAATCATTACCCATCCAGAAAAATATAAACCTGTCCCTCAGACTTTTCCACTCATCTATATATCTACCCTTAGAAACATGAAATGTCCAAACTGAAAACTGAAAAGAAACGTGTTATTTCCCGTGAGCAGCAGGAATTAGGAGAAGGTGATGAGAGCTCTCCCATTCCCCTTGGAAACGATCACCAGGAAGCAATTCCCAAGGGCCTCTTAGCAAAGGACTCTGTGGCATATACTTAGTTATGGCTGTGACACAGATTTGTTTCATTAAAGGTTATCTACTTCCTTTGAGAAATTGTCCCTTTCTGCCTTGAGATGTTCTCTGAAGACTCGCGATCAGTAGGAAGCATTAAGCTGTCTCTCGGGGGTCATTCTTCTGAGTGGTGCTTGGAATTTGCCAGTAGGAGCCCCCATAGCCTCAGTGGAAGTCAAGCAGTTCAGCACCTGTACGTGCTGTGGAGATATTCCCAGCACCTCTTTGCAGGGTTTGTGTCTTATTTTTAATAAATACCACAGAGCGCTCCATGCACAACTGTGTGCAGCATTTGAGAGCTGGATAATGTGCTGTGCAGTGGGAGTCTTTTAAAATTAGATCTTAAAGCTTCTTTCATTCCTGCTAAGAATCTCAACAACAGTATAAATGCATCTTTAATTCATCAAAGAATACCTTTCTGTAACGGAATTTGGAGCTCAGTTAGAACATAGAGCTCATAAAGCAGCACCGTGTCCCTCTGAGACATTGCTTCTCTCATTCTGTAGACAGAAAAATTGAGGCCTGGCACAGGGCGGGTGCTCCGTGCTCCGCCCCCAAGTCAGCAGTGGAGCTAGAGCAGAAAGCCAGCTTCCTGTGGCTCACAGCTCTAAAGCACTACCTCTTGAGAGTCAAATTGAATTACCGTATAGTCCATTTAATCTCCACATGCAAGAATAATGAGGGAGCAGGAAAAAGGAATTTATTAACAGGTCGGTGGGAGACCATGTGACATAGATTAGCAACTTTCTTGTCAGCGTGTTCTAGGTGGTGTCCGTTGCCATGAGAGATTATCCTGATTCCACGGGCCGCAACTGGCAAAGGACTGCTTGATTTTTCTCACTTTGAAATATAAGTAAATGTTCCACTGGAAAATGCTGCAGAATCACCGTTTTTTCAGAAATAAAACTCCCTGGTTTTTAAAAAATAACAATAGTAATAATAAGAGAAAAAAGAGTGCGTAGTTCCCCTCTGCACTCCTTCTGGGTAAAAAGAAAGAACCACATTGAATTAAATGCTCAACTCACAGCCTTCCTTCAAACAAGAGATGAGTGAGCCTTTGCTTCATTTTTGAATTTTGATTACTTTTCTGCTAATCCACAGTGGCTGTGAACTTGCTGGACCATCTATGGCTTCTTTACTGCACACGTATTAGAAAATGGACAACAGTTTAGGGCTATATTTAGATAAGAAATCTTCCTTTGATGCTGAATATAACAGGAGGTTAGGATTTGGGCACTTGGTGTTACACGAACAGGAATAAAATTTCATGATTTAAAGTATAAATCGTCTTTACAAACTATCCCATGTAACCCCCATAGCAATCTTACTGAAACTGAAAAAGATGAGGATTCCCGTTTTATATTTTGAAAACCTGAGACTTGGATTAAGGGCCTTATCAAGGGTCACACTGCATAAGCAAAAGAGTCAACAAAAAGAGATGTGTTCACGTCAAGTTCCAACATCCTTCTATGACACCATGTCATCTCCCTGCATCACTCATGTATGGCACCGCAGGAGCAAATCAGTAAACCATGTGACAGTCTGAGTCCCATCCCAAGATCTTCCCCACCCCACAAGAGACACTGGCTAATGTGAAGTCTGAGAGAAAATAGATGTTTGTTCCTTTTCCCAATAGTCATCTTCCTAAGATCTGGCCCTTCATTACAACTTTTAATTTTGAAGTAACTTTAGACTTACTTAAAAGTTACAAAAAGAATAGAGAGGCACATTCACAGAAAGATAGACAAGATGAAAAGGCAGAGGGCTATGTACCAGATGAAGGAACAAGATAAAACCCCAGAAAAACAACTAAATGAAGTGGAGATAGGCAACCTTCCAGAAAAAGAATTCAGAATAATGATAGTAAAGATGATCCAGGACCTCAGAAAATGAATGGAGGTAAAGATTGAGAAGATGCAAGAAATGTTTAACAAAGACGTAGAAGAATTAAAGAACAAACAAACAGAGATGAACAATACAATAACTGAAATGAAAACCACACTAGAAGGTATCAATAGCAGAATAACTGAGGCAGAAGAACGGATAAGTGACCTGGAAGACACAATGGTGGAATTCACTGCTGCAGAACAGAATAAAGAAAAAAGAATGAAAAGAAATGAAGACAGCAGAAGAGACCTCTGGGACAACATTAAACACAACAACATCTGCATCATAGGGGTCCCAGAGGAAAAGAGAGAGAGAAAGGACCAGAGAAAATATTTGAAGAGATGATAGGCGAAAACTTCCCTAACATGGCAAAGGAAATAGCCACCCAAGTCCAGGAAGCACAGCGAGTCCCATAAACCCAAGGAGAAGCATGCCGAGACACATAGTAATCAAATTGGCAAAAATTAAAGACAAAGAAAAATTATTGAAAGCAGCAAGGGAAAAAGGACAAATAACATACTAGGGAACGCCCATAAGGTTAACAGCTGATTTTTCAGCAGAAACCTTACAAGCCAGAAAGGGATGGCATGATATACTTAAAGTGATGAAAGGGAAGAACCTACAACCAAGATTACTCTAACCGGCAAGGATCTCATTCAGATTCCATGGAGAAATCAAAAGCTTTACAGACAAGCAAAAGCTAAGAGAACTCAGCACCACCAAACCACCTCTACAACAAATGCTAAAGCAACTTCTCTAAGTGGGAAACACAAGAGAAGAAAAGGACCTACAAAAACAATTCAGAAAATGGTCATAGGAACATACATATTGATAATTACCTTAAACGTGAATGGTTTAAATACTCCAACCAAAAGAAACAGGCTTGCTGAATGGATACAAAAACAAGGCACATATACATGCTGTCTACAAGAGACCCACCTCAGACCTAGGGACACACACAGACTGAAAGTGAGGGGATGGAAAAAGATATTCCATGCAAATGGGAATCAGAAGAAAGCTGGAGTAGCAATACTCATATCAGATAAAATAGACTTTAAAATAAAGAATGTTACAAGAGACAAGGAAGGACACTACATAATGACCAAGGGATCAATCCAAGAAGAAGATATGACAATTATAAATATATATGCACCCAACATAGGACCATCTCTGTACATAAGGCAACTGCTAACAGCTATAAAAGAGGAAATCGACAGTAACACAATAATAGTGGGGGACTTTAACACCTCACTTACACCAATGGACAGATCATCCAAAAAGAAAATTAATAAGGAAACACAAGCTTTAAATGACACAATAGACCAGAAAGATTTAATTGATATTTATAGGACATTCCATCCCAAAACAGCAGATTACACTTTCTTCTCAAGTGTACACAGAACATCCTCCAGGATAGATCACATCTTGGGTCACAAATCAAGCCTCAGTAAGTTTAAGAAAATTGAAATCATATCAAGCATCTTCTCTGACCACAACGCTATGAGATTAGAAATTAATTACAGGGAAAAAAAACGTAAAAAACACAAACACATGGAGGCTAAACAATACATTACTAATTAACCAAGAGATCACTGAAGAAATCAAAGAGGAAATCAAAAAATACCTAGAGACTGGGCTTCCCTGGTGGCGCAGTGGTTGAGAGCCCGCCTGCAGATGCAGGGGACATGGGTTTGTGCCCGGTCGGGGAGGATCCCACATGCCACGGAGCGGCTGGGCCCGTGAGCCATGGCCGCTGAGCCTGCGCGTCTGGAGCCTGTGTTCCGCACTGGGAGAGGCCACAACAGTGGGAGGCCCGATTACGGCAACAACAACAACAAAAAATACCTAGAGACAAATGACAATGAAAACAGGACGATCCAAAACCTATGAGATGCAGCAAAAGCAGTTCTAAGAGGGAAGTTTATAGCTATACAAGCCTACCTCAAGAAACAAGAAAAATCTCAAATAAGCAACCTAACCTTACACCTAAAGGAACTAGAGAAAGAAGAACTAACGAAACCCAAAGTTAGCAGAAGGAAAGAAATCATAAAGATCAGAGCAGAAATAAATGAAATAGAAACAAAGAAAACAATAGCAAAGATCAATAAAACTAAAAGCTGGTTCTTTGAGAGGATAAACAAAAGTGATAAACCATTAGCCAGACTCATCAAGAAAAGAGGGAGAGGACTCAAATCAATAAAATTAGAAATGAAAAAGGAGAAGTTACAACGGACACCGCAGAAATACAAAGCTTCCTAAGAGACTACTACAAGCAACTCTATGCCAATAAAATGGACAACCTGGAAGAAATGGACAAATTCTTAGAAAGATATAACTTTCCAAGACTGAACTAGGAAGAAATAGAAAATATGAACAGACCAATCACAAATAATGAAATTGACACTGTGATTAAAATTCTTCCAACAAACAAAAGTCCAGAACCAGACAGCTTCACAGGTGAATTTTTTCAAACATTTAGAGAAGAGCTAACACCCATCCTTCTCAAACTCTTCCAAAAATTGCAGAGGAAGGAACACTCCCAAACTCATTCTATGAGGCCATGATCACCCTGATATCAAAACCAAGGATACTACAAAGAAAGAAAATTACAGACCAATATCACTGATAAATATAGATGCAAAAATCCTCAGCAAAATACTAGCAAACCAAATCCAACAACACATCAAAAGGATCATACACCATGATCAAGTGAGATTTATCCCAGGGATGCAACGATCCTTCAATTTACGCAAATCAATCAGCGTGATACACCATATTAAAAAAATGAAGGAGAATAACCATATGGTCACCTCAATAGATGCAGAAAAAGCATTTGACAAAATTCAACACCCATTTATGATAAAAACTATCCAGAAAGTGGGAATAGAGGGAACCTACCTCAAAATAATAAAGGCCATATACAACAAACCCACAGCAAACATCATTCTCAATGGTGAAAAACTGAAAGCATTTCCTCTAAGATTGGGAACAAGACAAGGTTGCCCACTCTCACCACTACTATTCAACATAGTTTTGGAAGTCCTAGCCACAGCAATCAGAGAAGAAAAAGAAATAAAAGGAATACAAATTGGAAAAGAAGTAAAACTGTCACTGTTTGCAGATGACATGATACTATACATAGAGAATCCTAAAGATGCCAGTAGAAGCAACTAGAGCTAATCAATGAATTTGGTAACGTTGCAGGATACAAAATGAATGCACAGAAATCTCTTGTATTCCTATACACTAATGATGAAAAATCTGAAAGAGAAATTAAGGAAACACTCCCATTTACCATTGCAACAAAAAGAATAAAATACCTAGGAATAAACCTACCTAGGGAGACAAAAGACCTGTATGCAGAAAAGTATAAGACACTGATGAAAGTAAGTAAAGATGATACCAACAGATGGAGAGATACCATGTTCTTGGATTGGAAGAATCAACATTGTGAAAATGACTATACTACCCAAAGCAATCTACAGATTCAATGGAATCCCTATCAAATTACCAATGGCATTTTTTACAAAACTAGAACAAAAAATCTTTAAATTTGTATGGAAACACAAAAGACCGCAAATAGCCAAAACAGTCATGAGGGAAAAAAACGGAGCTGGAGGAATCAGACTCCTTGACTTCAGACTTTACTACAAAACTACAGTAATCAAGACAATATGGTACTGGCACAAAAACAGAAACATAGATCAATGGAAAAACAGAAAGCCCAGAGATAAACCCACACACCTATGGTCAACTAATCTATGACAAAGGAGGCAAGGATATACAATGGAGAAAAAGTCAGTCTCTTCAATAAGTGGTGCTGGGAAAACTGGACAGCTACATGTAAAAGAATGCAGTTTAACACTCCCTAACACCATACACAAAAATAAACTCAAAATGGATTAGAGACCTAAATGTAACACCGGACACTATAAAACTCTTAGAGGAAAACATAGGAAGAACACTCTTTGACATAAATCACAGCAAGATCTTTTTTGATCCACCTCCTAGAGCAATGGAAATAAAAACAAAAATAAACAAATGGGACCTAATGAAACCTCAAAGCTTTTGCACAGCAAAGGAAACCATAAAGAAGATGAAAAGACTACCCTCTGAATGGGAGAAAATATTCGCAAACCAATCAACAGACAAAGGATTAATCTCCAAAATATATAGACAGCTCATGCAGCTCAATATTAATAAAACAAACAACCCAATCCAAAAATGGGCAGAAGATCTAAATAGACATTTCTCCAAAGAAGACATACAGATGGCCGAGAAGCGCATGGAAAGCTGCTTAACATCACTAATCATTAGAGAAATGCAAATCAAAACTACAATGAGGTGTCATCTCACACCAGTTAGAATGGCCATCATCAGAAAATCTACCAACAACAAATGCTGGAGAGGGTGTGGAGAAAAGGGAACCCTCTTGCACAGTTGGTGGGAATGTAAATTGATACAGCCACTATGGAGAACAGTATGGAGGTTCCTTAAAAAACTAAAAATAGAATTAGCATATGATCCAGCAATTCCACTACTGGGCATATACCCAGAGAAAACCATAATTCAAAAAGACACACACACACCCCAATGTTCATTGCAGCACTATTTACAATAGCCAGGTCATGGAAGCAACCTAAATGCCCATCAGCAGACGAATGGATAAAGAAGATGTGGGACATATATACAATGGAATATTACTCAGCCATAAAAAGGAACGAAATTGGGTTGTTTGTTGAGACATGGATGGATCTAGAGACTGTCATACAGAGTGAAGTAAGTCAGAAAGAGAAAAACTAATATTGTATATTAACGCATGTATGTGGAACCTAGAAAAATGGTACAGATGAACCCGTTTGCAGGGCAGAAGTTGAGACACAGATGTAGAGAACAAACGTGTGGACACCAAGGGGGGAAAGCCGCAGGGTGGTGGCGGTGGTGGTGGTGGTGTGAATTGTGTGATTGGGACTGACATGTATACACTGATGTGCATAAAATGGATGACTAATAAGAACCTTCTGTATAAAAAAATAAATTAAATTAAAAAAAAAGAATAGAGAGGGTTGCCTTGTACCCAAGTATCCTTCACCCAATGATAACATCTCTCGTGAGTTTAGTGCAGTTATCAAAACCAGGAAGTTGATTGCCTGTGTTACTAAATTGCAAACCTTATTCAGATTTCACCAGTTTTTGCTTACACTCAATGAAATTTTATCACACGTACAGGCTAATTTTACCATCACCACCATCAAGATACAGAACCTTCACATCCCCCTAAAGAAACTTGGGGTGCTATCCCTTTAGAGTCACTCCCAGCCCCAATCCTAACTCCTGGGAATCATTAGTATGTTCTCCATCACTGTAATTCGGTCATTTTTCGAGTGTTCTGTAAATGCAATCACATAGTCAAAAATTCAATCTTTTGAAGTTGTCCGGTTTTTTTCACTCAGCATAATGCTCTTGAGATCCAGCCAAGTCATTGCATGTAAAAGTAGTTCAGTCCTTTTTATTTCTGACTAGTATTCCATGATATGGATTATACAGTTCGTTTATCTGTTTACCTGTTAAAGATCATTTGGGTAGTTTCTATTATAAATCACACTGCTATGAACATTTATGTAGATGTATTGTGTCATTTATTATTATGAACCTAAGTTTTTATTTCTTTAGGGTAAATACCCACAAGTGGGGTTACTGGGTCATATGATGTTTGTTTAACTTTATCGGAAGCTGCCAAACTGTTCCCAGAGTTTGACTATTCCTTTTAAAATATAGACATGCCTAAAATACTTCATGGCAGTAAATTACATCCATGTTGACTTCAATGACATTTATTACTTTCATAGAAAATGTGTTTCTGCTCCTCTGTTTTTCTATGAAAATTATTTTAATAAGCAGAAGTTTCTGAAATTCATATTTAACTACTTGGGTCAAGAAACAAATGAAAATATAGCCCAATAAGGAGCAGTTCTTCATGCTCTGGTAAATGAATGTAAATTTGATGTTTACATAGATGAAGTGTTGAGAGACTAATTAATGTAAAAAGCCAATACCACAACTTCCTGAAGGACCATTACTTAAATCTAACTTTACTTTGTAGGGAGTCCTTATTCAAGCACACTTTACTGAGACCAATACTAATTACACCTGCCTGCTAAAGGATACATATAATCACATCAGAGCCTCAAAGGTCAACTCCCACGGAATACAATGTTTAAAATTGTCACCAAGCCCCAATGGTGCTTTATAGCAAGTTGGGCCCAATAATCATAGTCCTGATGTGCTCTAAAAAGGGGTCATTTGTTCTCCCTAATCCCCCACCTTTCAAAAATCACCCCTCTTCTTCTTTTTTAACCATTTTTATTGAAGTATATTTAATTTACAGTGTTGTGTTTCAGGTGTACAGCAAAGTGATTCAATTTATATATATTCAATTTACATATATATATATATATGTAGTTTTTCAGATTCTTTTCCATTATAGGTTATTATGAGATGTTGAATATAGTTCCCTATGCTATACAGTAGGTCATTGTTGTTTATTTTATATATACTGGTGTGTATATGTTAATCCCAAATTCCTAATTTATCCCTCCTCCCTTTCCCCTTTGGTAACCATAAGTTTGTTTTCTATGACTGTGAGTCTATTTCTGTTTTATATCATTTTTTCAGATTCCACATATAAGTAGTATCATATGATTTTTGTCTTTCTCTGTCTGACTTCACTTCGTATGATAATCTCTAGGTCCATCCATGTCGCTGCAAATGG
Organism: Phocoena sinus; assembly: GCF_008692025.1. Lineage (NCBI taxonomy): Eukaryota > Metazoa > Chordata > Mammalia > Artiodactyla > Phocoenidae > Phocoena > Phocoena sinus. The sequence goes on along the minus strand of NC_045774.1, from coordinate 80,862,111 downwards.
TACTATTTTATTCTTTTTTATGGCTGAGTAATATTCCACTGTATATATTTCCCACATCTTCTTATCTATTCATCTGTTGATAGACACTTAGGTTGCTTCCATGTCTTGGCTATTGTAAACAGTGCTGCAGTGAACACTGGGGTACATGTATCTTTTTGAATTAGAGTTTTCTCCAGATATTTGCCCAGGAGTGAGATTTCAGGATCTTATGGTAGCTCTAAAAATCCCCCTACTCTTAAAATCTTCAAAACCCCCTCAATATCTTCCAATGAATCTTCCATCATAATCAACAAGAAAAGTCATTTTCTCAAAAGTTAGTAACAACCCCACAAGTTCATGAATTTCAACTCCATCGTCACGGTTTTAAGCAATGTTAGAACAACTAATTACTCATTTGGGAGAGGATCAGGTTGGATCCATATCTATCTTACCATATTTCAAGATAAACTACAAATAAATCAAAGATTTAAATTAAATAAAACCCATAAATACTGGATGGAAGAAATGAATAAATTCTCTTGTAACCTTGGAACCAGGAAGGCCTTTTTAACTATAACGAAAAATACAGAAACCATAGAAGAAAATATTGATAAATTTAGGCTACGTAAGATTTTTTAAATATATGATTAGGTTGTATAAAGTCAAAGAATACCACATGATAAAACAAAACAAGCAAAAAGACAAATGTAGGAAAATATTTACAACATCTCTTAGAGACAAAAAGTTAACCATCTTAAACTATAAGGAGCTCTAGAAATCTAGAAGAAAAATCCAGCAACCCAGTGGAAAATAAAAGATAGGAAATGAACGTGAACAGACAGTTCACAGCAAAAGAAATACACATGCATCTCTTAAACACACTCAGTCTCACTCATAAGAAAGATACACAAAAGGCAGCATTTTCTCATCTGTCAGATGGGCAAATTCCAAAGTCTGATCACTTACTTTTTTACTGAGACTGTGAGGAAACAGGAGTGCAAAATGGTGTCACCCTTATGGAAAAGTGTCACTACTACCAAAATTACACAGCATTTACTCTCCTTCCTGATAGTTACATCAATTTGTAGTAAGCAGTAAATACAGCTGAATAAACTGTGAACACAATGAAGAAGACCTTTTGGTTAGATACAGAAGGATCCAAGATGTATTAAATAAAAGAAAAAGGATGCTGCAATACTACATATATAGTGTGCTACTTTTTGTGTAAGAAAAGACAAAAATAAGAGTATATATTCACATTGCTTTTATTTGTAAAAAAAAAATTTTTTTAAGAATAAAATGTTCACGTAAATATAATAAGTAGGAACGAAGTGAACAATCCTAGAATCAATAAATACAATCAGAAAAGAGTTATCAACTCAGTAAGACCTCTTGGTATGTTTTCTTAAATTATCTCCCTCAGTACTAAATTCCTTGAATTTAAGAGTCCATGTGTCTTAAATAAGAATACATTTTATTTTAAAAGAGGAGGAGTGGGGAAAGGAACCACCCAAGGTACTTTCTGAGTCTAGAGCTCTTTAGATGTGGTCCTTTCAGAAATGGTTGTGTTATGGTCCCTAACGTATGTGCAGAGGGGTTTTGTAGCTTTGTTTTTGACTGGCTGTTCACTATGGCTTAACCCACGTTTCTCCCAGAGGGGCTTCCTTGGCCCTTAACCAGGTTACCTGGGCCTGCCCTGCTCCTCGATTCTGCCATCTGAACAGGTATCACCCTGGTTGTGGTCACTCCCTTCAGTCCATCTTGCCAGCCGTCCTTTCACCTCTGCGTGGGTATCGGACTCGTCCACCCATCCATGCCTTGTCCATGCCCTTTACTCTTAAAAGCCCAGGTCCTAGCAATTTCTGGCCACAATAAATGTGTATTGAGTGAAAAAAAAATTCAAAAAAAATGGCAAGCTAGTAGGCATTCACCTGCAGAACCTCACCCCTGCATTGCACCCTCTATGTACACAAGGTAAACACAATATGAAGAAAAATGTGGCAATTATCCAAGCAATGCGAGATAAAAAGTAACACCTTTACCTCAGTTATCAGGAGTTTTCAGAAGAATAATTTTTGCCTGAGTTTTTTTAATCCAATTGCTTCAGTTCCCTACTTTAATCTGGTCATGTGAATGTGATGATCTTGTTAAATAAAGTATCAGTACTTATTTGCATGCTGGTAATTGCAGGCTCTTTTACAGAACGCTCTTCTGCTACTTTTTTCTCAATTTTTTTACTTCTGCCTTTTGCAAAATGTTTTAAATATTTGATTTTAGCTCCTACCGCAGACTCCAAATCTGTATTTGGAATGTGGAGATCAAAGTAGTGTAGCTAATCCTCAGGATGTTTGCCATCATGTGACTTCAGAATCCATCTCTTATCAAGTTTCTGTGGTTCTCTGGAATATTTACTGATCATAACATTAAAACTGAAACTGTTTTGAATTATGCTTTCTTGCTGCCTCTCCACACTTGGTTTGTGGGGACATACCCTGCCCCGATGGGGCTGCCCTGAGGGGCAGTCTCCAGCTCTTTGCAAAGCGTCCCCAGGTTGTATCACCACATGCTTCCAATAAACCTTGTTTTTTTGTTCTCCTCTAAACAGAGCGTGTCTTATTCAAAAATCTTGTGACAGTAGGAAAGGGATTGATAATGAAAAGAAAGTGAGCCCAGAGTGGGATCTGTCATCATGGCTTTAGGATTTGTCGTGAGATATCCCACAGTCTGAGCTGCAGGCTCATGTTGGTTCCCGTGAGTTCTAATGCTGTCTCTGGAAGTAACTTATTCTGTCATCTTGTACAAGCCTCTCTGGGACTCTATTTCTTTCCTTGTAAGCACAGATAAGAACAGCAATATACTTTGTGGAGTTCGACAACAGCAACACATAAAAGCAAAATTGAAATTAGAAAGCTCTAAAAACTGCCCTTTATCTAGTGCCAATGAGGACGAATTTTGCCACGGATATGATTATTAAAGGTGGAGCTTAGGTGTGTAATTAATCGTGATCTGTTTGATTAATAATCTCCCAAAAAGTATAGATAGAAGGATATAATAGATCTGCACATGGCAACAAGTAGGAATTTCAAAATTATAATGAGTGTCAGGTATTCATTTGTGGCTTGTATTTACTCAAATGCCCTCTTTTAAAGCACTATATTTTCATTCTTCACAGAAGGAAAAATCCGTTTTCACACCCCAGGGTTTATCCCTAAGGATTATCCAGAAGCCTAAACTGTATCTATTTCTTATTTCTAAAAATAAGAAATTGTGTCTTGAAAAAGACTGAGAACCAGGTGTACCAGGTAATTCTCAAAATCCCCAAATGACAGAGTCAGTTCCCACCCACAGGTGTCCTTTGGTTACTGACATTTTAGCTGAAAAGGCGTCTCCACCTGCAAAATGCAAATAGCACAGTCTATTCAAAGAACTTCTGAAGATAGCCTTTCAAAAGCTTTTAGTAGTAGGCGATGATTAATCAAAACCTGCATGTCATCTGTAAATAAGTATCAAGTTTCTCAAAGAGAAAGTACCTATCCCAATACTAGTAAACACAACTGCCCGCCAAGATTCAAAGAATCAGTGTCAAGTAACTGCTTGGAGTAAGTACCAAAAAGTAGTATCGAAAGCTAGATATTTTGTTTTTACTCTGTAAAGTTATACCTGTAGTGACATCAACTGTTTCACTCTCGGTGAATAAGCACTCAGGTCAGCACACTGAACAAGACATCTAAGCATTAGATTTCATCGTAGGATGTTAGGGGATTTCCAGTGGAAGTTGTGAGCATTCGCTGGTGGGAGTCCAAATCTTTTTTTAGCCGTGTAGTCAAATACTGATGTGGGGCTCTGCTGAGTTGAAAGTGACTGCAGGTTTGCCGTTTGGTGTGTATGAAAATAGGCGCTAGGTGAAAATTTTAAACATCTTCCTCAGATGTGTGCAAAACTGCTGCTTCTCAAAGCCATCCTTGTACTTTCTATATAAAGAAACATAATACAAAGCCAACTTGTCATGGCCCTAAAACATGTTCTGAATCATCCAGAAATGCCCCTGTCTTTCCATCCTTTTGATTTATCAAGGACTGATGGGGTTACACCTAGGTAATTCACTCAGGGTACCAGGGTGTGCCTTAAATAGGATGTGTTTGCCTCCCACTCGTTCACCGCGGCTCTCAGAGGACAAATGCCTCCTCGCTGTTTCACAAGGAAAGAAACAGCTTCCTCACATCCTGTAGCCTGTACCGCATCTGAAGTTAAAGGTCTGTAATCACACCCAGAAGCAAAAGTTTCAGTGTGTTACTGATACTGGAGATTAGTCCTGTGGCACCACATGCACACGCGTGTGCACCAGACGTGCACGCACACCGCACGTGCACACCTGCTGCCTGACTCTGCAGCCCTGACCTCTTCCCGAACTTCAGCCTTACCCACTGTCTCCCAGATGTCGAGAGGACGTCTCAAACTTGATACGGCCAAAACCAAACTGCTGCTTTTACCCCTCAAACAGCCCTCCTTTCTGCCCCCACCAAGCGCACTAGTCCCGCACCTCAACAGACAGCCTTTATTCACCAAATTGCTCAGGCCAGAAGTCCTGAAGCCACCCTTCGAGCCCCTTCTTTGTGTCGCACCCCACCATCAAACCTTCAGCGAGCCTTGACACCTTCCCCTCCCGTGTCCCCAGTGCACCCCCTCCCTGCGTCCTCCTCACTTCGACCTGGCTCCGCTGAAGCTGCTCTCACCCTCGGTCCGGGCAGTAGCTTCTTCCTTGGCCTGTGACCTCCGCTCATGTTTTCCAGCCCCTCCTGATCTGGTTCCCAAAGGCAACCAAAATGACCTTGGAAAATACAAATCTGATCCTGCACTCTTCTGCCCCAAACCCACCACGCCTGGAAGGACAGCTGAAGCTCTTTCCAGAGGCGCCGTGGTGGGGCCCGAGTCCCCACTGCTCCTCTCAAGCTACACTGGCCTCCTCACCTGCCCTTGTGCACACAACCTGCTCCGCCTCAGGGTCTTCACACTTCCTGCCTGGGACAGCTCCCCCAGACGGGGCCACGGTCACCCCATCACCTCACTAGACCTGGGCTCCTGCATCATCACCTCAGGACGTCCTCCCAGACCACCCGCCCCAAGAGCACCGCCTGTTACCCTGCGGCCCCACCCCTTGCCCTGCTTGTTATTTCTCAGGAGTCTGTGCCACTACCTGACCTTGAATTCTGTACTTACTCATTTGTGTAACGTCAGTCTACAATACACTGTGTTATAGAAGGTTAGCTCCTTGAGGGCAGAAAAGCTTCTGTTTTCTTCACTGCTCTCTCCACTGTGCTCAGCGCACAGCAGACGTGCACTGAAAGCATTTGTTGAGTGAACTACTGCATGAATGAATGAATTGCCTTAACACTTAACACGAGAAAAATCATTTCCAAAAACTCCTGCTGATGGCTCGTCATCGAACCACTTAGTCTCCAAATAAAGAATGTACCACTTAGAATTCTAGGAACAGAGTCAGGAAGCATCTTGGACCCTTTCCAGTTTAGTCCACCTCACTCTTGAAGATACGGAAACCAGCCCTAAGGGAACTGATGGTTGGACCAGGACAGCTCAAGCTCCTGCTTCCACACTTTGTATCTCTGTTCTTTTCGAGAGGTTAGAATTTTGTATTTGTAGGAAAATACAGTGGGACCACAAAATTGCAATTCCTCCTGTCTTGCTGTTCTGTTGGCACTAAAGCATCTGGCACATGACATACGTGGTACACTGAAAATTCACCAATTCATGCAGAAATGGTCCCACGTAGACAAGACAGGCTGACCACTACACTGTCATAGGCTGCATCCCATTGAGACAACCTAAAATATAAAAATTGGGTAGTTATAAGATTTCTGCTAAATTTCCCTGAATGTAGACCATTTGCAAGTAGTTGTATACCCTGTCCTTAATAATCTTTTACTCTGTGGAGATTTATATTTCAGCATGTAAGACTTGCCTACATCCCTGTTTACTGGTCTTTTTACAAAAGAAATGTTATCAAAAAAAGAAGTATGGAATAAAATGAAAGCACTTTAGAACCAGGCAGATATGGACTTGATAGTTGGCCCCATTTACTAGCTAAAAGACCTTGGATAAGATTCCTGAAATTCCTTGGTATCAATTTACTGATCTGTAAAAGTGTGTGTGTGTAAAATATTTTTTTAAGCAGAGATGTTAACATCATGACAGGCACAGTGAGGCAGACTAAGGGCTTTCTGTGTATTATCTCACTGAATCCTCACAACAGCCCTGTGAGGAATGGTTCTGTCTCCTTACAAGAGAACACTCCAAGACTCATCTAGATTAGTAGGCCTGAGGTTCCACAGCTAGGAGGACCTGGGCTCTCTCGCAGTAGGTCCACACTCACAGCCCTGTGCCTCCTCAGAGGGCCGGTATGGAGAAGCGCTGGAATAGAGCCTGTGTGCTGAGCACCTGGCATAGCCCCATACACCAGGGACACTCAGTGAATGCCTTTTCCCTTCTCTTTCCCACCACTGACTCGATAAACTTCCTTGGCCAACGTGCTAGCCTCCCTGGGCCATAGCTTCTTATTTTAAGTAAATAATAATGCTCCCTTTTCTCATTACAGAAGGAACACAGGCTTATTATAGAGCATTTGGACAAAAGAGATGTGCATAAAGAAACTAAACTTTACACATAATCCCACCACCCAAAGAGAGTCACTGTTAGCATGCAGCATAGGTACTTATAGTATTTAGTTTTATGTGTACTATAACAACACGTAATTCTTTGGGGGCAATGTTGGTATCAACCTTTGAATCCTGCTGTGTAAGCAGTTCTTTACATAATGATGTATTGGAGTAGTATTATCCATGGTACTATTACTACTAATGATAATAAGTTAGATAAAATTTATTATGGGCTAGCACTGTACTAAGATCTTTCGAATGTGTTAACTTATTTAGTTATCACAACGTCTCTATGATAGAGACACTTGTATGATTCTCATTTTACAGATAAAGAAATAGAAGCACAGAGAGAGAGGTTCACTAACTTAACCCGGGTAACGCAGCTAATAAGAGGCAGAGCCAGGGTTGGAACTCAGGCAGATGGATTCCATAGTCCATGCTCCAGAATAGATGGACTGGATTGTTTTTGATGAATCCATTTTTGTTAGAGATTTGAATTAGATTTTTTTTTAATTAATTCATTCATTCATTCATTCATTGATGGCTGTGTTGGGTCTTCATTGCCGCGCTCAGGCTTTCTCTAGTTGCGGTGAGCGGGGTCTAGTCTTCGTTGCAGTGCACGGGCTTCTCCTTGTCGTGGCTTCTCTTGTTGCAGAGCGTGGGCTCTAGGTGCACGGGCTTCAGTAGTTGTGGCTCGCGGGCTCTAGAGCGCAGGCTCAGTAATTGTGGCACACGGGCTTAGTTGCTCCGCGTCATGTGGGATCTTCCCAGACCAGGGCTCGAACCCGTGTCCCCTTCCTTGACAGGCAGATTCTTAACCACTGTGCCACCAGGGAAGTCCCTAGATCTAATTTTTATATTATTTAATAATAGTATAATAAGCCTTCTTCTGCAAACCTTTATTGACGTTACAATTTTTTCACTAGGTTAAATTCCTAGAAGTAAAATTACTTAAATCATAGTTATTTCAAATAGTTAATACTTTTGGCCTATGATGCAAAAGGCCCCTCCTCCCAAAATTAAACCATTTTATTGTTAAATAAAACCTTCATGAAAGACCTTTTTCTCCTCCTCCTTGGCAATATTCACTATTTGTTTTTTAAACTTTGTTAGTTTGATAGATTAAAATGGTACCTTGCTACTATCTTAAATTTAAAAACTAGAAATTATAAAGAACTTCTTTCCATATACTTATTGGCCATTTTTACTTCTTCTTAGGGTTAAATTTATATTTATGCCTTCTGTCCAATTTTCTACCAGCATGTTTTCTTATTAGTTTATTTTTATATATTAATGATATTAATCCTTTGTCCATGATCATATGTGTTGCGAACATTTCTTTGAAGTTTTTTTTTGCGTTTCAATCTATGTGTTTTGTTTTTTTTAGGTCCCATTTGTTTATTTTTGTCTTTATTTCCATTTCTCTAGGAGGTGGGTCAAAAAGCATCTTGCTCTGATTTATGTCATGGAGTGTTCTGCCTATGTTTTCCTCTGTGTCTGGCCTTACATTTATGTCTTTAATCCATTTTGAGTTTATTTTTGTGTATGGTGTTAGGGAGTGTTCTAATTTCATTCTTTTACATGTAGCTGTCCAGTTTCCCAGCACCACTTATTGAAGAGGCTGTCTTTTCTCCATTGTATATTCTTGACTCCTTTATCAAAAATAAGGTGACCATATGTGCGTGGGTTTACCTCTGGGCTTTCTATCCTGTTCCATTGATCTATATTTCTGTTTTGTGCCACTACCATACTGTCATAATTACTGTAGCTTTGTAGTATAGTCTGGAGTCCAGGAGCCTGATTCATCCAGCTCCGTTTTTCTCTCTCATGATTGCTTTAGCTATTCGGGGTCTTTTATGTTGCCATACAAATTGTGAAATTTTTTGGTCTAGTTCTGTGAAATGTGCCACTGGTAGTTTGATAGGGATTGCATTGAATCTGTAGATTGCTTTGGGTAGTATAGGCATTTTCACAATGTTCATTCTTCCAATCCAAGAATATCGTTTACCACTCCATCTGTTTGTATCATCTTTAATTTCTTTCATCAGTGTCTTATAGTTTTCTGCATACAGGTCTTTTGTCTCCATAGGTAGGTTTATTCCTAGGTATTTTATTCTTTTTGTTACAGTGGTAAATGGGAGTGTTTACTTGATTTCTCTTTCAGATTTTTCATCATTAGTGTATAGGAATGCCAGAGATTTCTGTGCCTTAATTTTGTATCCTGCTACTTTATCAGATTCATTGATTAGCTCTAGTAGTTTTCTGGTAGTATCTTTAGGATTCTCTAAGTATAGTATCATGTCATCTGCAAACAGTGACAGTTTTACTTCTTCTTTTCCTATTTGTATTGCTTTTATTTCTTTTTCTTCTCTGATTGCTGTGGCTAAAACTTCCAAAACTATGTTGAATAATAGTGGTGAGAGTGGACAACCTTGTCTTGTTCCTGATCTTAGTGAAAATGGTTTCAGTTTTTCACCATTGAGAACGATGTTGGCTGTGGGTTTGTCATATATGGCCTCTATTATGTTGAGGTAAGTTCCCTCTATGCCTACTTTCTGGAAGGTTTTTATCATAAATGGGTGTTGAGTTTTGTCAAAAGCTTTTTCTGCATCTATTGAGATGATCGTACAGTTTTTCTCCTTCAATTTGTTAATATGGTTTATCACGTTGATTGACTTGTGTATATTGAAGAATCCTTGTATTCCTGGGGTAAACTCCACTTGATCATGGTGTATGATCCTTTTTGTGTACTCTTGGATTCTGTTTGCTAGTATTTTGTTGAGCACTTTTGCATCTATGTTCATCAGTGATATTGGCCTGTAGTTTTCTTTCTTTGTGACATCTTCATCTGGTTTTGGTGTCAGGGTGGTGGTAGCCTCGTAGAATGAGTTTGGGAGTGTTCCTCCCTCTGCTATATTTTGGAAGAGTTTGAGAAGGATGGGTGTTAGCTCTTCTCTAAATGTTTGATACAATTCGCCTGTGGAGCCATCTGGTCCTTGGCTTTTGTTTGTTGGAAGATTTTAATCACAGTTTCAATTTCAGTGCTTGTGATTGGTCTGTTTATATTTTCTGTTTCTTTCTGGTTCAGTCTCATAAGGTTGTGCTTTTCTAAGAATTTGTCCATTTCTTCCAGTTTGTCCATTGTATTGGCATATAGTTGCTTGTAGTAATGTCTCATGATTCTTTGTATTTATGCAGTGTCAGTTGTTACTTCTTTTCCATTTCTAATTCCATTGATTTGAGTCTTCTCCCTTTTTTTTTTTTTTTTTTGCGATATGTGGGCCTCTCACTGTTGTGGCCTCCCCCGTTGCGGAGCACAGGCTCCGGGCACGCAGGCTCAGCGGCCATGGCTCACGGGCCCAGCCGCTCCGCGGCACGTGGGATCTTCCTGGACCGGGGCACGAACCTGTGTCCCCTGCATCGGCAGGTGGACTCTCAACTACTGCGCCACCAGGGAAGCCCCCTTTTTTTCTTGATGAGTCTGGCTAATGGTTTATCAACTTTATCTTCTCAAAGAACCAGCTTTTAGTTTTATTGATCTTTGCTATTGTTCCCTTCATTTCTTTTTCATTTATTTCTGATCTGATCTTTATGATTCCTTACCTTCTGCTAACTTTGGGGGGTTTTTTGGTCTTCTTTCTCTAATTGCTTTAGGTGTAAGGTTAGGTTGTTTATTTGAGATGTTTCTTGTTTCTTGAGGTAGGATTGTATTGCTATAAACTTTCCTCTTAGAACCTCTTTTGCTGCATCCCATAGGTTTTGGGTCGTCGTGTTTTCGTTATCATTTGTTTCTAGGTATTTTTTGTTTTCCTCTTTGATTTCTTCAGTGATCTCTTGGTTATTTAGTAGTGTACTGTTTAACCTTCATGTGCTTGTATTTTTTACAGACTTTTTTCCTGTAATTGATATCTAGTCTCATAGCGTTGTGCTCGGAAAAGATACTCGATACAATTTCAATTTTCTTCAATTTACCAAGGCTTGATTTGTGACCCAAGATATGATCTATCCTGGAGAATGTTCCAGGAGCACTTGAGAAGAAAGTGTATTCTATTTTTTTTGGATGGAATGCCCTATAAATATCAATTCAGTCTATCTTGTTTAATGTATCATTTAAAGCTTGTGTTTCCTTATTTATTTTCATTTTGGATGATCTCTCCATTGGTGAAAATAAGGTCTTAATGTCCCCTACTATGACTGTGTTACTGTCAATTTCCCCTTTTATGGCTGTTAGCATTTGCCTTATGTATTGAGGTGCTCCTGTGTTGGGTGCATAAATATTTACAGTTGTTATATCTTCTTCTTGGATTGATCCCTTGATTATTATGTGTCCTTCTTTCTCTCTTGTAATAGTCTTTATTTTAAAGTCTATTTTGTCTGATATGAGAACTGCTACTCCAGCTTTCTTTTGATTTCCATTTGCATGGAACATCTTTTTCCATCCCCTCACTTTCAGTCTGTATATGTCCCTAGGTCTGAAGTGGTTCTCTTGTAGACAGCATATATACGGATCTTTTTGTTCTTTCAATTCACCCAGTCTATGTCTTTTGGTTGGAGCATTTAATCCATTTACATTTAAGGTAGTTATCGTTATGTATGTTCCTATTACCATTTGCTTAATTGTTTTGGGTTTGTTATTGTAGGTCTTTTCCTTCTTTTGTATTTCCTGCCTAGAGAAATTCCTTTAGCATTTGTTGTTAAGCTGGTTTGGTGGTGCTGAATTCTCTTATCTTTTGCTTGTCTGTAAAGGTTTTAATTTCTCTGCAGAATCTGAATGAGATGCTAGCTGGGTGGAGTAATCTTGGTTGTAGGTTTTTCTCTTTCATCACTTTAAATATGTCCTGCCACTGCCTTCTGGCTTGCAGAGTTTCTGTTGAAAGATCAGCTGTTAACCTTATGGCGATTCCCTTATATGTTGTTTCTTTTCCCTTACTGCTTTTAATATGTTTTCTTTGTATTTAACTTTTGATAGTTTGATTAATATGTATCTTGGCATGTTTCTCCTTGCATTTATCCTGTATGGGACTCTCTGCACTTCTTGGACTTGATTGACTAATCCTTTCCCATATTAGGGAAGTTTTCAGCTATAATCTCTTCAAATGTTTTCTCAGTCCCTGTCTTTTTCTCTTCTGCTTCTGGGACCCCTATAATTCGAGTATTGGTGCATTTAATGTTGTCCTAGATGTCTCTGAGAGTATCCTCAATTCTTTTCATTCTTTTTTCTTTATTCTGCTCTGTGGCAGTTATTTCCACTCTTTTTCTTCCAGGTCACTTACTTGTTCTTCTACCTCAGTTATTCTGCTATTGATTCCTACTGGAGAATTTTTAATTTCATTTATTGTGTTGTTCATCATTGTTTGTTTGCTCTTTAGTTCTTCTGGGTCCTTGTTAAATGTTTATTTTCTCCATTCTATTTCCAAGATTTTGGATCACCTTTACTATCATTACTCTGAATTCTTTTTCAGGTAGACTGCCTATTTCCTCTTCATTTGTTTGGTCTGGTGGGTTTTTTGTCTTGCTCCTTCATCTACTGTGAGTTTCTCTGTGTTCTCATTTTGCTTAACTTACTGTGTTTGGTGTCTCCTTTTCACAGGCTGCAGGTTCGTAGTTCGTAGTTCCCGTTGTTTTTGGTGTCTTCCCCCAGTAGGTTGGTTCAGTGGGTTGTGTAGGCTTCCTGGTGGAGGGGACTAGTGCCTACTTTCTGGTAGATGAGGCTGGATCTCATCTTTCTGGTGGGCAGGACCACATCCCGTGGTGTGTTTTGGGGTGTCTGTGACCTTATTATGATTTTATGCAGCCTCTCTGCTAATGGATGGGGCTGTGTTCCTGTCTTGCTAGTTGTTTGGCATAGGGTGTCCAACACTGGAGTTTGCTGATCATTGAGTGGAGCTGGTCTTAGCATTGAGATGGAGATCTCTGGGAGAGCTTTTGCCATTTGCTATTTTGTGGAGCTGGGAGGTTTCTGGTGGACCAGTGTCCAGAACTCGGCTCCCCCACCTCAGAAGCACAGGCCTGACACCCGGCCGAAGCACCAAGACCCTGTCAGCCACACGGTTCAGAAGAAAAGGGAGAAAAAAAGAAAGAAAGGAAGAAAGAAAGAAAAGAAATGGGAGAAAAGAAGGAAGGAAGGAAGGAAGGGAGGAAGGAAAATAAAGTTATTAAAATAAAAAAATTATTTAAAATTTAAAAAGTAAAAAGTAATAAAAAAGGGACAGACAGAACTCTGGGACAAATGGTAAAAGCAAAGCTAAACAGACAAAATCATACAAAAAAGGATACACATACCCTGATGAAAAGAGAAAAAGGAAAAAAATATATATATATCTATAAATAAAGGAAGAAAGCAACCAAATCAATAAACAAATCTACCAATGATAATAAACTCTAGATACTAAACTAAGATAAACATAAAACCAGGAACAAATTAGATGCAGAAAGCAAACCCCAAGTCTACAGTTGCTCCCAAAGTCTACCACCTCAATTTTCGGATGATTCGTTGTCTATTCATGTATTCCACAGATGCAGGGTACATCAAGTTGATTGTGGAGATATAATGCACTCCTCCTGAGGCTGCTGGGAGAGATTTCCCTTTCCGTTTGTTTGCACAGCTCCCGAGGCTCAGCTTTGGATTTGGCCCTGCCTCTGCGTGTAGGTCACCTGAGGGCGTCTGTTCCCGCTCAGACAGGACAGGGTTAAAGGAGCCGCTGATTCGGGGGCTCTGGCTCACTCGGGGGCGGGGGGGCGGAGGGAGGGGCACGGATGCGGGACGAGCCTGCGGCGGCAGAGACCAGTGTGACGTTGCACCAGCATGAGGCACACCATGCGTTCTCCCGGGTAAGTTGTCCCTGGATCCCGGGACCCTGGCAGTGGCGGGCTGCACAGGCTCCCGGGACGGGAGGTGTGGATAGTGACCTGTGCTCACACACAGGCTTCTTGGTGGCGGCAGCAGCAGCCTTAGTGTCTCATGCCCGTCTCTGGGGTCCACGCTTTTAGCCGCGGCTCGTGCCCGTTTCTGGGGTCCACGATTTTAGCCGCGGCTCGCGCCCGTCTCTGGAGCTCCTTTAAGCGGCGCTCTTAAGCCCCTCTCCTCACGCACCAGGAAACAAAGGGAAGAAAAAGTCTCTTGCCTCTTAGGCAGCTCCAGACTTTTTCCCGGACTCCCTCCCGGCCAGCCGTGGCGCACTAACCCCCTGCAGGCTGTGTTCACGCCGCCAGCCCCAGTCCTCTCCCTGCGCTCCGACCGAAGCCCGAGCCTCAGCTCCCAGCCCCGCCCGCCCCGGCGGGTGAGCAGACAAGCCTCTCGGCCTGGTGAGTGCCGGTCGGCCCTGATCCTCTGTGCGGGAATCTCTCCGCTTTGCCCTGCACCCCTGTGGCTGAGCTCTCCTCCGCAGCTGCGAAGCTTCCCCGCTCCGCCACCCACAGTCTCCGCCCACGAAGGGGCTCCTAGCGTGTGGAAACCTTTCCTCCTTCACGGCTCCCTCCCACTGGTGCAGGTCCCGTCCCTATTCTTTTGTCTCTGTGTTTTCTTTTGCCCTACCTAGGTACGTGGGGAGTTTCTTGCCTTTTGGGAGGTCTGAGGTCTTCTGCCAGCATTCAGTAGGTGTTCTGTAGGAGTCGTTCCACATGTAGATGTATTTCTGGTGTATCTGTAGGGAGGAAGGTGATCTCCACGTTTTACCCCTCTGCCATCTTGAAGGTCTTTTTTAACATTTTTTTACTTGTATATATTTGGTATATTCGTGCTTCTCAACTGCAAAATGATGGCTCTTTATTGTTTCTAAGACCCTTGAAATTATAAAATGTTATTCTGTTTCTGTGCTCACTATAAGCAAATAACCCATCAGATCAGTATTGAACATCTTACTATGGCAGGTACTGAGCAGGCACTGAGGTTAAAAATAAGTGTTTTGACTGCCTTCAATGTCTTACAGTTCCTGGGAGAGACCGGCAGGCAAGCAGATGGTACTGACAGTGGTCGTAAGAGTGACAGGAGTGCACCCAGAGCCCCGGGCACCAGTGCGTGAGGGCAGCCTCCTTGACAAGTTGGCACCTGGGCTGAGCCCTAGCAGCAGCTGAGAGGTGGCCACACGGGGAAGGGGAAGGGCTTTCCAGAAAGAGCAGCCTTCTGTAGAGCACTTTGAAGCTGGGAAGCAGAATTTGATCTTTGTTCTAAGTATTGGAAAAGAAAAACAAACTTTTTTTGATCAGAGAAGTAATGTCATCACTTTAACATTTTAATCTGGCAAAAAAATACACAAGAGTTTAGAGAAAGCAAAGACAGGAGTGAGAAGAGCTGTTTGGAGTCTGTGGCGTGGCCGGGAGAGAGGGAGCCTCGCCCTTAGCCGGGGGACACAGGACCAGTGGGAGGAGGGAGAGAGGGGAGATATTTGGAGCAGAAGCAGCAGAAGTACACAGCTCGCTGGATGTGAGATGAAGGAAGCAGTAGAGAAGATGCTCACCTAAAATCAAACGTGCAATCTGTATCAGGATGCTGGGGTTTTAACGGGTACATTTATTCTGAAATTTACCTGGAGAAATAAATAGGTTTAGAATAATTCATAATCTTTTTTTACAAAGGAGTAACATTGAAGGGATATTACCCTGTCTAATATCTAGTGTCATACTGATGACACATAGGGAATAGAACAGAAAGAATCTAGAAATAGACCTCTCCATGAGTATATGGAGACATTTGGAAAAGAATAGGCTTTTTATTTAGGTGGTATTGGAAAAACTGGCTGTCACATAGGATAAAAAGAAAGATTAGTTCTCTACTTCACCACAGAGACAAACATAAATTTCATAAAAGTTAAGGATGTCTCAGTTAGAGTAATGCTAATTGTTATAACATACAAATCCTCAAATTCCAGTAACTTCTCAAATTAGAAGTTCATTTCTTCCTTGCGTTTGAGAGTCCAATGAAGGTGCTTCTTGCTGGGGCTAGGGTGTGTGGTAGAAGCCCTGCTGCATGCGGTCACTCGGGACCTGGCTGACAAGGCCCCGCCATCTTCAGCATCTGGCCCCTAAGGACATCCTGAAGGCCCACATGAGCTGGCAGACAGGAAAAGACAGCCCCTAAGGCCATCTGCTTCCCCTCAGCCCGGAAGAGGCACACACCATCTCCACTCACCTTCCATCGGCTAGGACGGGTCACATTCCCCCACCCAGAGGCGAGCGGACCTGGGAAATGACGTCCCTGGTAGGCAGCCGCTTCCGAGGGGTAGTTCTGTGCCTCAGAAGATAAGCATGTATCTGTGGAGGACAGCTAGCTACCGTTGCCACAAAGAACATGCCAAACAGAGTACATATGTTAACTAAATGAGCAGCTAAATACACCAGACAGAATCTAGGAAAGTAGTTTCATAATCTTGGGCAAAGGCCTTCTTGATGACTTGCCTTCTATGACTTCTTCATGACATGAATCTGTTTAAAAAAAAAAAAAAAAGGTGATGTTTTGTCTATCATATTAGCAAAGATTACAAATTTATAATATTCCACGTAATACTTGAAAATGCTTAGAACAGTATTACACAGTAAACAGTAAATTTTAGCTATTATTATCACTATCGTTATTTTATTAGCATTGCTTTTTATTAGCAAGGAGAGATAAATACTTTCATACATTGTTACCACCATTTGGAGGGCACTTTGATATCAAAACTCAAAATGTGCCAGCCTTCAACCCAGCAATCCAATCTCCAGGAATGTATCCTTAAAGAGAATACCTACAAAAATTTATGTACAAGGCTATTCATTTCAGCATCATTTTAATAGCAAAAATTAAAGAACTTACAGCTCCTTAGTAAAGAATTAGCTAATTAAATAAATTTACTTCTTATACGTATGTCTAAGGTTTTGACATTTTATAGCAGCTATTACTTTTATAATTTTAAAACAGATATTTCATTAAAATTATCCAAATTTTAGCTTATAGTGAAGTCACTGAAAAAAGCTCAAGGAATTAGAACAAAAATGGAGGTGGGAGAGGGTAGAATCACCAGGAATGTAGTAATTGTTGCACTTCTGTTTTGCCCAGAGGCAAGAAGATGAAATGACCTTAAAGTGCAAGAGGGAAATTTATGTTAGCTATTAGGGGAATCTTTCTGAGACTCTAACATAATTTACAAAAATTCTTAAAACCTGAAGTCTCCAGACAGTTTCTGGATGTCAAGATGTACCCCCTTTGTGGTTCACCTCTAGAAAATTTATCTCTCCTAACAATTACTAGTATAAAAGTGTTCAACTGTGCTTTGTTTAATCCATGTGATTTAGTTCTTCCCTTTATGATTTTAAATTAGGCCAAGCATACTAAAATATACTCTCTGATAGATGCATTGTGTCACGTAATTGTAGCAACAAAACACCGCCCGCCAAGTTCAGATATACAATTGACCCTGCTTTAACCCAATCTTAGGTCCATGATAGGGTAACCTTGGATGTGAATCCACCTTATAATGAGGGCTTTTCAGTATTTCAGTGACTAATTCCTTTTACTCAGCATCCGGGGTGATCAATTTGTATTGATTTTGCTGACTAATCCTGGAGCAAAGTTCCAGAGGGGTCTAATTATAACCTCATACACACCCTACGTGTCTTAAATATCACAGTATTTACTTCATTCAAATCTTTGCAGTCTCCTCAAGTCTCAAGAATTCATCCATAAAACATTCTAAGTGACTCAGTGGATATGTGAGCCTACTTCCTAATAGCTTATAAGCCTATATTCCACATCCCTAATGGGCTGCCTGTAATCAGTAACTGTTTCTTCACTGCTTCCTGACTTGTTCCCCACTGTTTCCGTTGGGAGGGGCACTTAAGAGCTCCAGATTACACTTTTTTTTTTTCTTCATGCAGCTTGGAGCTCCTCCTTGTTTATTAGCAGTTCTGCTTCTTTCTCTAACCCCACTGTCTCTGGATGTATCCGTAAAGGTACCATCTGTTTTAGTGCCATTTTATTTCTGCTTTATTCTCCCTGCACTTCTTTCTTTCGTCAATGCTTTATCGTAACAATTTATTCTTGCTTTAGTTTCCACCTGCTTTTGCAGCCTACCCCTTTCACCCTCCCCGCCACCACTACCCCCCAGCCCATGTCACTCTAGATTTCCTTTATCCAAGGAATGGGGTACCATGACTCTTAAGGGCACAGCTTTGGAGTCAGGTAAGGGCCAGCTCAGCCACTTGTAGGTATGGCTAGTTGACCCCCGCAAGCCTCAGTTCTTCATTTGTAAGGAGGAGAAAGGAATGATACTGTCTCCCTCATAGGGCTGTTGGGAGGACTAAATGAAATGATGGACTTCA
The DNA here is from genome assembly GCF_008692025.1 of Phocoena sinus. Lineage (NCBI taxonomy): Eukaryota > Metazoa > Chordata > Mammalia > Artiodactyla > Phocoenidae > Phocoena > Phocoena sinus. Next base: position 80,844,166 of record NC_045774.1, on the reverse strand, counting down.
GGGTTTCCCAGTCTTGGCACTACTAACACTGGGGACTAGTAATTCTTTTTTCAGAGGGCTGTTCTCGGCATTGTAGGATGTTTTGAAGCAACCCTGGCCTCCACCACTAGATGCCAGCAGCAACCCCCTTCCCAGTTATGACAACCAAATATGTCTCCAGACGTTGCCAAATGCCCCCGGGAGGCAAAATTGTCCCTACTGACAACCACTGGTGCACATAAAGCATTTGGCACAATGCCTGGTACACAGTAGGGACTTGATAAACATTTGCAATAGATTGATGATCAGATTGATGAGTGAATATTCATTTCTAATGCGAGTGTCTAATACAGTGCTTGACCCTCAATTAACTTCTTCATACACGAACAGATGAACAAATGAACAAATGAATCTGAAGCAAATGAGCCTTGAGGGCTACCTGTAATTCCTACAGGTGCTGTCTTCACTTAAAACAAATGCTCCTATGTTGCAAAAAACATTTTGGACAAATAACTAATTGTTATTAGAGCAGCTTAAGCTGTTCTACCCAGTTTTTCCCCAGCTTTATTGAAATGTACTTGAGAAAAACATGGTGTAAGTTTGTGTACAATCTGTCGATTTGATACACTTACATACTGCAAAATAACAACTCCATCGCGTCGCATAATTACCATTTCTTTTTTGTGGCGAAAATATTTAAGATTCACTCTCTTAGCAACTTTCAAATATATAATACAGTATTATTAACTATAATCACCATGCTGTACATTAGGTTCCCCAGAACTTATTCATCTTATAACTGGAAGTTTGCAATCTTTCACCAACATCTCCCCATTTCTCCCCACCCCCTACACCCTGGTAAACATGATTCTAGTCTTGGTTTCTATGAGTTTTACTTTTTTAGGTTCCACATATGAGTGATATACAGTATCTGTCTTTCTCTATCTGGCTTATTTCACTTAGCTTAATGCCCTCGAGGTCCATCCACGTTTTTGCAGACATTAGGATTTCCTTCTTTCTCATGGATGTACAGTATTTTGATAGATAGGTAGGTAGGTAGATAGATAGATAGCTCTTCTTTACCCATTCATCCATTCATTGATGGACACTTAGGTTGTTTCCATATCTTGGCTATTGAGAATAATGCTGCAGTGAACACGGACGTGCAGACATCTTTCAAGATCCTGTTTTAGTTATCTTTGGATATACACCCAGAAATAGGATTGCTGTGTCCTGTGATAGTTCTATTTTTAATTTTTTGAGGAACCTCCATACTGTTTTCCATAGTGGCTATACCAATTTACATTCCCACCAACCGTGTAGGAGGGTTCCCATTTCTCCACATGCTCTCCAACATTTATCTCCTGCCTTTCTGATATAGCATTTTAACAGGTATGAGGTTTTGATTTGCATTCCCTAATGATCAGTGATATTGAGCACCTTTTCAATACATGTTGGCCATTTGTATGTCGTCTTTGGAAAAATGTCTGTTCAGATCCACTGCCTGATTTTTAATTTGATTGTTTGGGGTTTTGGATTCTTTTTTCTTATTTACTATTGAATTTGTATTAGTTACTTGTATATTTTGGATATTAACTCCTTATCAGCTATGTGATTTGAAAATATTTTCTCTCTTTCATTGCCTTTTCATTTTGTTGATGGTTTCCTTTGCTGTACAGAAGCTTTTCAGTTTGCTGTAGTTTCACTTGTTAATTTTTGCTTTTCTTGCCTTTGCTTTTGGTGTCAAATCCAAAAAATCATTGCCAAGGCAAATGTCAAGAGGCTTACCCCCATGTTCTTCTAGGAGTTTTATAGTTTCAGGTGTTACATTTGTCTTTAATCCATTTTGAGTTAATTATTGTGAGTGGTGTAAGATAGTGGTCCAGTTTCATTCTTTTGCATGTGACTGTCCAGTTTTCCCAACACCGTTTATTGAAGAGACTGTCCTTTCCCCATTGTATATTCTTGGCTCCTTTGTCATTAATTAACTCACCATATATGTGTGGGTTTATTTCTGGGCTCTCTATTCTGTTCCATTGACCTATGTGTCTGTTTTTATGCCAATATCATACTGTTTTGATTACTATAACTTTGTAATATAATTTGAAATGAGAAAGTGTGATGTTTCTAGTTTTGTTCTTCCTTCTCAAGATTGTTTTGGCTATTCAGGGTCTTTGTGATTCCATACGAGTTTGGGACTGTTCTTTTTCTGTGAAAAACAGCACTGGAATTTGATAGAGATTGCACTGAATCTGTAGATTGCTTTGGGTAGTATGGACATTTTAACAATACAAATTCTTCCAATCCATCAGCATAGAATATCTATTTATTAGTGTCTTCTTCACTTTCTTTCATCAATGTTTTATAGTTTTCACCGAACAGATCTTTCACCTCCTTGATCAAACTCCTTCCTAAATATTTTATTCTTTTTGATGCTATTGTAAATGGGATTTTTTCCTTAATATCTCTTTCTGATAAATTGTTGTTAGTATATAGAAACACAACTGATTTTTGAATATTTATTTTGTGTCCTGCAACTTTGCTTAATTCATTTATTATTTCCAACAGTTTTTTGGTGGAGTCTTTAGAGTTTTCTATATATAATATGTCATCTGCAAATAGTGACAGTTTTACTTCTTCCTTTCTGATTTGGATGATTTTTATTTCTCTTTCTTGCCTAATTGCTATGGCTAAGACTTCCAATACTAAGGTGAATAAAACTGGCAAGAGTGGGCATCATAATTTGTTCCTGATCTTAAAGGGAAAGTTTTCAGTTTTTTACCACTGAGTATGATGTTACCTATGGGCTTGTTTTGTGGCCTTTATTACGTTGAGGTGCATTCCCTCTATATCCACTTTGTTGAGAGTTGTTATCATGAAAGTGTGTGTATTTTGTCAAGTGCTTTTTCTATATCTATTGAGATGATCATATAATTTTTATCCTTCCTTTTATTAATGTGGTGTATCACATTGATTGATTTGCAGATGTTGAACCATCCTTGCATCCCTGGAATAAATCCTGCTTGATCATGGTGTATGATCCTTTTAATGTACTGTTGAATTCAGTTTGCTGGGATTAAGGACTTTTACATTTACATTCATCAGGCATATGTACTTTTATTTTCTTGTGGTGTCCTTATCTGGTTTTGATATCAGGGTAATGCTGACCTCATAAAATGAGTTTGGAAGTGTTTCCTCCTCTTCTGTTCTTTTTATGGAAGAGTTTGAGAAGGACTGGCACTTATTCTTTAAATGTTGGTGTAATTCACCAGTGAAGCCTTCTGGTCCTGGACTTTTTTGTTTGTTAGGAGGTTTTTGATTACTGATTCTATCTCTTTATTAGTGATTGGTCTGTTCAGCTTTTCTATTTCTTCCTGATTTAGCCTTGGTAGGTTGTATGTTTCTAGTAATTTAACTATTTCTTGTAGGTTGTCTGTTTCATTAAGATCTGCTTCTGGTAGTTTATCTTGTTCATTTGTTTGGAACATATTACTTTGTTTCTTCATTTTCCTTGACTCTTTGTGTGGGTTTCTGTGTGTTAGATGAACAGCCTCCTACCCCAGTCTTGACAGACTGATCTTGTGTGGGAGATGAACGTCATCAATCAGCCCAGCCTTGGCTTCTGGTTGTCTCTAAAACCTATGTGATTGTCTAATCACTTTCCCTGTTTTTAGTGGTGCCCAGTGGTTGAATATGTGCCCAGACCGATCAGTGTCCCAGGGGGAGGGTCACAGTCAGCTCCTAGATACAGGGTCCAGTTTAGGAGCAGTGGGGAAAGTGTGTCATTAGACCCCATCCAAGGAGAAACTGGGAGGTGGGCATTTCACCTGTCCCCTCTGTACTGGGCCCAGTTATACAGCCATGGAGTGGGGGAGGGGGCTATGGGGTCCGGAACCCATTATGAACTTCTTTCTTTGCTACAGGCCTGTGGGACTCCTGAATGAAAGCCCCACTGGCTGTCAGAGCCAGGTGACCCAGGGGTTCTTCTGTCAAGCAGCAGCCTCAAAAGCTGGGGCACCAGATGTGTATAAAAGCTTCCTGAGGGAGATACTGGCAAACTGGAGCAGGCCAGAGGGAGAGGCCAGGGGAGGCGTCCACCGGCTTCTGTGGTCTCAGGAGAGAACTGCAGTCACTCCCTAGTTGGATGCTAAAAATTAGAGGCCTGACTGGCAGGCGGCAGCTTTTAAAGTACGCAAGTAGAACCGTTTCAGGAAAGGTCGGGGAGACTGGCGTTTCTGCCTGGACACGGGTGGTGGGTGAGCAGAGGCCCAGTGCTCATGCCCGCTAATACCTGCTTCTGTGTTTGCTGTAGTGTGTGGGGCTCACAGATGCAAGCCCCGCGGCTTTCAGAGCTAGGTGTTCGGAGGGGGGGGGCATCCCTCTGGTGGGAGTCTTAAAAATTGGGGCGCTAAAAATGGGGTTCAAACCCTTAGTCTCCCAGGGAAAAGCTGGGAGTTGGAGGTCCCTGCTGTGTGCTAGGACTGGGGTTTATGGCGAGTGCATCTCAGCCTCTCCTGCCGTTTTGATGTGAGCGTTTTCTCATTCTCCCAGTGCATAGGAGCCCCTTGGCTAGTTTCTGGATTTCCTGCCAAGGGAATTACTGCGTGTGTAGCTGTTCATTTGGTGTGTCTTTGGGAGGGCGGTGGTTCAGGGGTCTCCTATGATGCCATCTTTAAAGACCACGGCTGCCCACTGTCACAAAAGGTAAATCTTAGGGAGATTTCCTTTTTATAAACATCAGTGGCTGACGGCTGTGAATTATTATATTGCTGTAGAATTCTGTGCTGGTTTGATTAACTTACAGGTATTTTAGATTGATGTTCCAGTTATTAAGCCACTGATGTGGTAAGAGAACAAAGCTCAAGCTACTTTTAAATGTTTATTAACCTAAGTTTATTCTATAAACATTTATTGAGTGCCTACCATGTTTCAGGCACTGTTCTAGATACTTCGGATACAAGTATCCAACCTTGTGGATCCTCCATTCTGCTAAGTAATGGTCTACAAAAATAATAAATACATAAATAAAAATGAAAGTCAACTCATAACTTCTAAAATATTAAGCTGGGAAATATCTAGGTGGTACTGACAGCAAAATTCCAGTGGATGACTGTAATCCAACAAGAAACATTTTTGTGGGTGCATTCATTGTGTGCCATGTGGTTGCTCATTTATGACTTCATTGAACTCTGACTTTCTGATCTGAATTAAAATGAGCGTATTAAATCTAATCTGTGGTTACCTTTACATATGATGTGACTTAAAACCTTTAGATTATGATTCACTGTGTGCATAATTTTTGAAATTTTCTCAAACCTACAGGATTCCTTTTTCTAGGTTTTCTCTAATGAACTGACTTTATAGCATACTTTTTGTGCTGTAGTGTAACAGGCCTATAGCTGATTTTTTAAAACTAATACAATATATGTTTTTTGTGTCTCGCTTTTTTCATCTGTGGAATACCTAACCAACACGGGGTGTTATAAGAATTAAAAGAATATAACATTTGTAAAAAACCTAGAACTAAAGGAAGTGCCTGGCACAAAGTAAATTTTAAGTCTGTGCTTTCTGCACCCCTACTGGTCATTTACTTACTTCAATTTTTTCTAATATTGTACCTTTTTCTTTCCTTTGTACACTTGTGAGGAAGCAGGCCTACAATGAGAAATAGAAGCAAAATGTATATCCATCAGGGCCATATAAGGAGTGTCCCTTTGTCTGTAGACCACTTGTCTTGGAAGTAAGTCCCTCCAAATGATGAAAACCAAGAGATGTTTTCACATTTAACTCTTTTTTAAAGTTTTTTCCTGATTTCAAAAGACATTTTCATTGTTATAAAACTCCAACATTACCAAAATTAATAACTTAGAAAGTCCCTTTATCCGCATACTCACCACAACTCTCTACCCCAGAGAGAATTCATAGTAATATTCGGTGTCTATTCTCACATGTCTTTCCTAGGTGTATAATATATGTGTTATTAAATAAGAGTACATTGTTCATACTGCTTTGCGACTGACTTTACTCGCTTAACGTCTTTGATGTCCGTATCAACGTAGGTAGTTCCTTCTCATCTCCGACAGCTATGGAGCGAGAGAAAAGGATGCATTTGTGGCTGGCTGTGCACCCAGCCACAAGCTCCCGCAGCGTGCAGATACGACTGGAGGAATCCCTTTGGCTCACCCACGTCCTGCCAACCCCTGACCCTCTCCAAGTCCTGACCCAAAAGGGCACCAGGAGAGTGAGTCTAAGGATGCTGTTAGTGCACGCCAGGGGCCAGGCCTTCCTGAATGCAGGCACGACTGGGCTGGGCAGAGGATACACATTCACACAGCAGTTACCCCTGAGGCTCCCAGAAACATCAGTAACTGCGACCCCCTGAGGTGGGGCTCTTCTTGGGAGTGTGGCCACCTGGTCATGCACAGCCCACTCGCAGCAGGAAGGACATCTTACTGAGGATGATCAGGTCAAGCTAACCTACTGTAAAATCTCCATTGGAAGCCATTCATCCCACTTCACCTCTCCCACTTCAAAGCCTACCTTCCCTCGCTCAGATGTTTACCCTTGGAGCGATTAAGTCATTCATCTTTTCTGTGCTCTCCTTAGCTGCTCTTTTTCTCTTTTTAGCTGACAAAAGGGCAGATATGATTTAAGCCAGACGTCAATATGTCAAACATTAAATATCCATTCCCATGCAGTGCGTGGTATGTATGATCACCTCCTCTATTGTAACCAATGGAATGTTAATTAACTTGTGTACAGAACTTACCCAGAACTGACTGGCGCCGTACAGAGCACGCAGAGCAGAACGCTTAGAGCGGTCCGCTCAGTTGGGGCCTTTGTCTAAGAGGCTGCAAAGGTGCAGACTCCACAACACAAGTGAATTTTCTGCAGAACAGAGCTACCAGCTTCTTCGGCAAGAAAACAGGAGACATGATTATGCGAAGTAGCCCTTTCGCATCTGGACAGGCTATGTACTCTCTGTGGCATCAGCCAGCAGGCCGCGGTGCTTGGGCAGGGGCAGAGGCAGAAGCCCCTTCCTACAGGCAGGACCACCCCTGCCGCAGGACTGCCGTGGGGACGCTGCGCCAGCCCGAAGCCCTCCGAGCACCGGACCTTCCGAAGGCGGTGTCCAGGCGTTTGAAGGTTAAACGGCGAGTGGTCCAAACCTGCGTGGCTGAAGCAGAGAACGGCCGAGGGTCAGACCGGGGCAGCAGGCGCAGGAGGCCACGTCCTCCGCCTTCCACTCCTCGACGATCACAGAGCCCGCGTGGCGCATGCCGGCCTGGGGCTCAAGAGCAGTTCCCTGGGCCCCAAACAGGTCAAAAGGACCCTTTCTGAAATCCTGTTTTGGAAACTAAAACCTCCCGGTCGTGCTACTTACGGCTGCTTCACCCTCTTTCTTTCAGATACCATCGTTCTCATCGCCTCCATAGCGGTAGTTTCTGCCAAAACTCAGGGTAACATCTTCGCCACGTCGGCGCTGCGCAGCCTGCGCTTCCTGCAGATCCTGCGCATGGTGCGCATGGACAGGCGCGGCGGCACCTGGAAGCTGCTGGGCTCCGTGGTCTACGCGCACAGCAAGGTGGGGGTGCCCTCGCCCAGGTGCGGGCAGGGTGTTCTTAACTTCTTCCCTTGCTGCCATGATATTTACTAAACCCATCGAAAGCAAACTTAATCTTTTCAGTAATTGGTTAAAGCAATGTGGGACACGAGGTGTAGTGGATTATGTGAAAGTCATCATAAGTATCCAAGCAGTAGTCAAACGCATGGAATCATGCTTGTATTTTTTTTTCCCTTTTTCAAAGATTTTTCACCTCTAAAAATCTCTCATTCCTTTTATATCTAGGAATTAATCACAGCTTGGTACATAGGATTTTTGGTTCTGATTTTTTCGTCTTTCCTTGTCTACCTGGTGGAAAAGGACGCCAATAAGGAATTCTCCACCTACGCGGACGCGCTCTGGTGGGGCACGGTGAGTGTGAGCGCCTGCTTGTGTTTATTGGATGCTGTGAGATGTTTCCTTTGAATGTAGTGTAGGGATTCCCATGGGTGGTCCCAATAAAACGATGAACTTCCAAAAGGGAGTTAAGTGAAAATGTACAGCGCTTATAATTATCTAAAGAGTTTCCCCTGTTAAATCCAACAAAGTTAAGTTCTCTAACAAATCATCAGTAGTATTTCTTGCATGCTACACTGTTGCCACAATAAAGACAAGTAATTTTTTAACCGCGATTAAAATGTTCATGGGCTTGTTCGTTTTAACTGTGGAGCACAGCTTTAAAGTACAAATGGTTGCATTGTTTGGCCACTTGTCAAAAAGTTTATCTGAGGTTTAAAAGAAAAAAAGAAAAAAGGAGTACTAGCTGAATGAAAGAAAAGTAAAATTATGGTACAAAAAGGGAAAAAGGGAAGAGTGGTAACCATCTCTGGGATCAGAGACTATAAACCCTGAATTTCAAAACTTTCCACTCATAAAACTCTTTTTCCTTTATATTGTTGTTAAAGGATAGTTTTCCAAACAAATAAAAGTAAAATCACGACTCTCATACAGGTAGAAAATAAACATGTCCTCAAGATTTTATTTAAACTTTTAAGTATTCAAACGAATGTGCAAACAGAGGCACACCTGGCTTCTTCCACAGTGAAAGAGGAAAGTCAGAGGAACCCGCACCAGACAGAATGTACTTACACGTCCGTAAACAAGAATTATTTTGCATTGCTGCTACAACTTATGTAGTCCTAAAATAGCTCAAAGGCCTGAAAGGTGCAGAGCCCGCCCCATAAAAGCAGGAACTGAGAACCTGGAAGAGTGTACTCTAAACAACACATAGTTTTCCATCAAAGTAAAAATTGTCTTTACAGTGTAAAGAATCTATAAAACAGTCAATGAAACGTGTACCCTATTAAGAATGTCTTAGGATAAAGGGGTGCTTTATGCAATGTGTAAACTACATTTTTTAAATTCTATTCCTTAAGGCATTCCAAAAGGGTGAAAATACAAGAGCAGTTATAGTTGTTTGAAGACTTTCCCTGTCTCTTTGGTCCAACAAATTTGTTCTCTTCTAAATCATCGGCAATAATTCTTGAGTGCTAGATTGTCGCCAAAATAAAAATCTGTCATCTTCTTAAACTGAGATTAAAACATTGGTAAGTTCGTTTGCCAGTTTGCTTTGTGGAGCACAGATTTTTAAGTTCCCAGTTGTTGCATTGTTCCGCTGTTTGTCAGAAGCTCCTCAGCGAGAACTAGATCTCTTGTCAAGGACGTGGATAACTCGGCAGGGCCTGTAGTAAGCAGAACTTGGTATGTTTGTGGGTTGCATAGCAGCAGTAATATGAATAAAAATCAAAAATATATTCATCTGAAGATTAAGATTTTTTTTCCTTAAATTATCAGAGTTAAATGCCTCCAAGATTGTGCCACTGATAACAAAGCATTCTGTTGGTTTAACAATTTGGTTTCCAACTCCTTCCCCTACCCTACAAACAATAATGGCCACTTTGAAAGGAGGAAAGTGGAAAACCCAGAAGAGAGCAGTCATCTGACATTCTTAAAACACTTCTTATGTGTAGAGAACAAATGAATATCTATGACTCGCGGTGGGATAAACTGTGTAAACTGAGCAAACAGGAGGCTTTTCTAGCCAGCGGGGGAAGACAACTGATTATCCCAGGCTTCAAAGCAGCGATTTGAATTGGAAGTTTAGATTTTGCGCCTCTGTGATAATTCTAACGTGCGTGAGTGACAGGACACTCAGAAGCCCCTTCTCTGAGGTGCATCTGTTGGTGGGTCCACCTGGCAGCTCTCTGGCCTTCTGGCCTTCCGTCTTCCTTTCTCCTTCCTACTGATCAGAATCACTTCACTGTGTGTTGAACGGTGTGTGGGAAGCTCTGAATGTGCCTCTCACTTAGTCACCAGCTTGTTTCTTTTGCCGGAACAACCCATGTAGCAGGTTTCCAAAGGTTCATCTCTGTTCGTTTCAGGGAAAAGCAACATCTATTCATTGATTTCATTCCAGTAGTGCTATTTGACTGAAGTTTAACCTGTACTTAACAGGATCTTTGAATGGCCTAATTATGTCTCTTTAAAGAAAGAAAAAAGTCTAGCCTTGAGTACAAGAGTAAAAATTTTCTAAGGTGTTGAGCTTCTAGGAATAAAAAAGGCCTTGTTGGTCCACAGTGGGTTTGTTGATATTAACTGATTCATTCATGAAATCGTCTGAAGCCACAAAAAGCAAACAAGAGAACCTATTAGTTCTATTCCTTATAAGAACATACTAGGTCTCCAGTGTGAAGTAAAACGAATTTAAAATACTGAATGTACCTTTTATTATATGTTAATGAAGACCTTAATGAAATCTATGTCTGGTTACTTTTTAGTTAAAATTGTCCATGTTTGAAGTGAGAGAGTGGCATGGACGTAAATACACTACCAAATGTAAACTAGATAGCTAGTGGGAAGCAGGTGCATCGCACAGGGAGATCAGCTTGGTGCTTTGTGACCGCCTGGAGGGATGGAATAGGGAGGATGGGAGGGAGGGAGACGCAAGAGGGAAGAGATATGGGGATGTATGTATACATATAGCTGATTCACTTTGTTGTACAACAGAAACTAACACACCAGTGCAAAACAATTATACTCCAATAAAGATGTTTAAAAAAATAAAAATAAAGATAAAGTTGTCCATGTTGCATGTATGGACACCTTGCTAACTAAGGAAGTATCCAGAATACATAGGGAAATGAAAGCGTCCTGCACTGGAGTGTTTCTTAGTGCTAGGCTTTGGTGAAAAAACAACAAAAAAAAGGAAATCCTCATTTCTTAAAAAAAAAAAAATGCCCGAAGTATCGACATTAAAATGCCATTTGTAGGCTATGGATCCAGTGTCCCAGTGAATTCTAAATATTAAATACGAAAGCCCTTCCATTAAGAAGGTGCTGAGGGCTGTACCCAAACCAACTGCAGGAGGGACACAGAGTGCCATCAGCACTGCTCAGAGCCAGTAACAACTCGGAGAACTTTGATACCTGAAAACAATTCCATACTAGCGAACAACAGTACTCGGCCCACTGAGTAAGTGGGATAATCGATACAAAAGGCTGGTCCTAGCGCATGGCAGGTACCCAGCCACAGATGCGGCTGCCGTGGATGTGAGGTGGGAGAACCACTACAGCCAAGGAACACAGAGCGGTACCTTCCTGGCACACCCACAGCTTAAGCGCAGAAGGGGCGTGGGAACTGGGGTTTCGATGAAAAGATGTTCTGGCTTCTGAAGGAGCAACTGAAGAGGCGTTGATGACAGTGGACGTGCCGGGGGAGAGGGGAGGCTGAGGCCCTAGCTGCGGCTCCGGGACAAGAGGACCTTCTGGTTGCTGGGCGGAGTTCCATTTAATGTTATTTCCTATTATTATTATCCTCCTTTCCAGTTGCTTTAGGTTTATTCTGAAGTAATTTAAAAACAGGTTTTTCCGCAGTTACGTTTTATTATGATCTCCTTCTTTCCTGTTATTATTTTCTTCCTTTTGATTGGCTGAAACAACTTAAGATCCCATCCTCCTGAAGTAATTTTTCCTGGTAATGACCTATTCTTGAAGGCCAGCTTGTCCTCTTCCTATTTACCACTATTCCTGTGACGAAGACAGTGTTACGGGTTTTTTTTAAAGACGCAAACAACAGCAGATGATATAAATCTACTCTTGAGAAAGCATCTGAAAAGTACAGCCTCCACCTGAGACCTGTGCCTGAGATGATTCCTTCAGACATGTTGAGGATTTGATGTCGGCCAGAGTTAGTCCCAGAATTCATGCTAAAAACCAGACAATCTTTCTCCAAGCATCAGTATAGGAGGCTCTGCATTCAACAGGTTGTACAGCCCAAATATATGCCATGAGTTTCATCCCCCTGCAAAGTCTAAGAATAGGAGATGGTGCACATTTGTGGAAAGAGCTAAGATACCCTTGTCACTGATAACATCTGTTACCCTTCCGAGAATCAACCCTCCTCCCATCAGGTTCACCAGGACAAAATGTTTTCTTCCACTTCATATAAGCTGTTGCTTTCTGACTTATCTGAGTCGGATAATTAACTGTATCTGCTGGTACAGTTAATTAAAGTTGTGTTTCTTACCAATGCATTACCTGATGGTATCCAAGCCTTACTTTACTTCTAACCATTCAAGATTATTAATGACCAAGTGAAAACTGAGACACACATACCCCAGCCATTACCCCCCAAAACAGCCGAGTGGTTAGTAACCTCTCCAAGTGCCACGCCTACCTTAAGGGCATTTATGGGCTATACTGGTTATAAGTCTCTGTGGGGAACTCTTTCCTAAGATGTCTGTTCCTTGAAAATTGTCACCGCACATGCGACTCTGGACACTTTTGCTCAGTATTACTCCATAAGCACTGAGCACGTGCTGTATTGAAAAAAAAAATGTATTATAGTCAGGAGACCAGGGTTCCAGCCCCATTGTTGGTGGAGGTGTGATATTAAGCAATTATTTAATATCTCTGTAAAACTGAGAAAAGAATAGTACCCAAACACAAAGTTGCTGTGTGTATTAAATGAGATTAGGACATGTAGATGTACTTTATCAAGCACTAGACAGATGTTAGTCACCACTATTACTACATATTTGACCACAGTCCTGGAAGACCAGTATGGAATGCTAATGCCCTGAGCTCCCTGCCACAGCAGAACCCAAATTTTATGATGCCACCAACACAGGAGTTTCTGATGTTTGGAGATCAAAAGTCTTTCTGATATACTAGTTCAAGGTGACCAAATTTCAAAATTGACTGTGCAGATTCTGTGACTGCCCACTATCTGAAACCATATGCTCAGGAAGTGGCCCAAAGAGAAGAGAAGGGAAGAAAAGAGACTCGAAAGACGAGAAAAAGAGCAAAGAGGAGGGAAGGGGAAGGGGAGGGGAGGGGGGAAGGGGAAGGGGAGGGGAGGGGGGAAGGGGAAGGGGAGGGGAAGGGGAAGGGGAGGGGAGGGGGGAAGGGGAAGGGGAGGGGAAGGGGAAGGGGAGGGGAGGGGGGGAAAGGGGAAGGGGAGGGGAAGGGGAAAGGGAGGGGAGGGGGGGAAAGGGGAAGGGGAGGGGAAGGGGAAAGGGAGGGGAGGGGGGAAGGGGAAGGGGAGGGGAGGGGGGAAGGAGATTGTTGACAACTGTCAACATGAATCTTCTTCCCTTAAAGGACCCCCTTAGGAACCTTCATGCAATGTTGGTGGAAAGGTAAATTGGTGAAGCCACTATGGAAACCAGTACAGAGGTTCCTCAAAAACATTAAGACTGGGCTTCCCTGGTGGCGCAGTGGTTGAGAGTCCGCCTGCCGATGCAGGGGGACACGGGTTCGTGCCCCGGTCCAGGAAGATCCTACATGCTGAGGAGCGGCTGGGCCCGTGAGCCATGGCCGCTGAGCCTGCGCGTCCGGAGCCTGTGCTCTGCAACGGGAGAGGCCACAACAGTGAGGGGCCCACGTACTGAAAAAAAAAAAAAAAAAACCACTCCGAGCACTGAGCCACAAGGAGAACAGCTCAGATGTGTGATCGGAATGGAAAGCAGACGGAGAAGTGCAAAGTTATTGCTGTGACCAAACCATGACATTTCTCCTTCCCTTTATTATTATTCATAAACTACTGGAAAGGATTAAGCTATCTTAATTAAGATTAATCTTAAGTAAAATTAAGCAGAACAGGTATAATAGATTAAAATCATTCCCACGTATTTAAAATTAGGAACCTGTAATAAAATGGAGCCAGGAATGCTGTTTCTGCAATCTCAAGGAATTCCTTTGAGAATCCTCTCCCATACTGCTGGTGGCATCTGATTCACTTGGCTGCTGGGTTCTACTGCCAGTTCCCTCTCACAGCCTCACAGCCTGGGCCTTTCCTGTTCCAGGCCCTTTGCTCCGCACAGGTGACCCTCCTTTGTCCTTCACTGTTGACGGGAACTAGCCTGAGCTTTCCAGCCCTGCCTTCTTCTCACACGGCCAAGGCCAACCCTCCAACGTGTCCTTCACGCTATGTCCCTCCTCCTCGGGTACCCCCCCATCATAAAGCTGCCACCCTCCCCTCCTCAGCCTCGGCCTCTCTGCAGACAGGCACAAGCACATCCTAGAAAGCCCCCACTCACATCAGAGATTTCCAGGAGTTCTGCCCCCATGTTTCTCACTCTGTCGCCAATGTTGTGGAAAGAATTCTTTATTTATTTACTAAATATTTATTGAGTTCCTCTTACTCTGGAGGCAAACATCATGCTGGATGTTAGAGAGACAACAAAGAGTAAAGACACGGTCCCTCCTTCTAGTAGAGGAAATAAGGACCCCTCCCCAGAGGAAAGTAGAGCAGTAGTACACTACCTCTCATGATAAGTGCTGACAGGAAGCGAGGAGGACAGAGAGAGACCAGAGGCCGCCTGTGGACAGTGGCCAGGGGAGGCCTCTCTGAGGACAGAGTGTTTTGGATAACACCTGAAGGATGAGAAGGAGCCCTGGGAAGACTGGGGGCTGAGGGAGCAGAGTGTGCAAAGGCCCTGAGGCAGGATAGCCTGGCCCATCGGAGGAGCTGAAAGGACACTGTAGTTAAAGTGCAGTGAGCAGGGGGGGACCAGGGGGACCTTGGAGACTTGGGCAGAGACCAGGTCACGAGGTCCGTAGCTAAGAGCTTAGAATTTATTCTGAATTTGGTGAATAGCCATTGCAGGGTTTTTAGAGAGGAGTAAGAAAATAACAGCCCTTGCAGGTGTGCAGAGAAGGAACCGAGAGAGGCCAGAGCAAAAGTGGAAAGAGCAACTGAGAGACAGTGGCTCGTGATGCACAGGAGCCAGGACAGGGGCAGCCTCAGGGTGCACGGTGACGAGTGTGCAGGCAGGAGTGGTGTATACACGACGGCGCTGCTCAGCCACAAAAACGAGGAAACCCCGTCATCCGCGACCACGTGCATGGACCTTGAGCGCTAAGTGAAGCAAGGCAGACAAAGACAGACACTGTGTGATCTCACTGATACGTGGAAGCTTACCAAAAAAAACCACGGAAAGAGATGCTATTTGTGGTTACGAGAGGGGCGGGGAGTGGAGGAAGGTGGTCAAAAGGCACCAACTTCCAGTTATAAGGTAAACTAGTACCAGGGATGTTAGTATCACATGGTGACTGTAGTTGACATTCCCATGTGATATACAGGAAAGCTCAGAGAGTAAAGCCTAAAAGTTCTCATCACTCTTTTCTTTCTCTGCATCTCTATGAGATAATGGATGTTCACCAACCCTGCTGTGGTCGTCATTTCACAGTACGTGTCAATCACACCGTCATGCCGTACACCTTAAACAGTGATGTATGTCAACCATTCCTTAATAAAACTGGAATAATTATCGTCTAAGAAAAAAAAGAGACTGCTCTAGCAGCCCGGTCTTCAGTGGTGGCCGTGATGACAGAGAGAAGGCAGTGGGATTGGGGAGATCAAAGCAGCGGAACCTGCTGAGGTATTCAGAGAGACACCTGTGGGGAGGGAGAGGCAGCAGTGCCCCAAGGCTTCTGATTGAGCAGCACGGTGGTCAGTGGGGCTGTCGACCAGGAGGGGGTGTCATCGGGGGAGCAGCTTGTTTAGGATGATACAATTTCCGTTTTAAACATGTTCAGTTTATTTTTTTTATTTGTTTCACATCCTTTAATTCACAACACCTGCTTTTATTTTATTTTACTTTATTTATTTTTTTGGCCATGCAGCACGCGGGATCCTAGTTCCCCGACCAGGGATCCAACCCGCGCCCCCTGCAGCAGAAGCGTGGAGTCTTAACCGCTGGACCACCAGGGAAGCCCCTAGACATGTTCAATTTAAATGACTGTGCAGCATCCCAACAGAATACCCGCTGCAGATGTGTGAATCCAGAGCTCAGAAGAGTGGTCTGGCCTGGAGGTAGAAACTCAGTGTGTTCAGCATAAAAATGGTATTTCTACCCATGAGAGTGTTTCACGTCGCTGGGGAAGAGAGAGAAAGGAGGGGAGAGAGGGAAAGGAAAGTTACAGAAGAATAGAATTTTTATTTTTTTATATAGTTATTTCATTTACTTATTTTTGGCTGCGTTGGGTCTTCATTGCGGTGCGCGGGCTTCTCATTGCAGTGGCTTCTCGTTGCAGAGCACGGGCTGTAGGTGCACGGGCTGCAGTACTCGCGGCACACAGGCTTCAGTAGTTGTGGCACACAGGGTCAGTAGTTGTGGCTCGCGGTCTCAGTAGTTGTGGCTCGCGGGCTCTAGAGCGCAGGCTCAGTAGTTGCGGCACACAGGCTTAGTTGCTCCGCAGCAGGTGGGATCTTCCCGGACCAGGGCTCGAACCCGTGTCCCGTGCATCGGCAGGCGGATTCTCAACCACTGCGCCACCAGGAAAGTCTCGAATAGAACCGAATTTTTAAAAGAGAAAAAGACACAGAAGCAACGCTTAAGAATCTAGTATTTGGAGGTGGGCTGGGGTAGGAGGAGCCACATAAAAGGAGCCGCTAAAGATGTAAAAGGAGAAGCACAGAAGCGAGGAGAGAGGAGAGGGTCTAGGGAGCGGTGGCCAGCTGAGTCGAGCACTTCCGGAGGGTCTCCATCACAGAGCGCCTCTTCTTCCACCATTTCTACCTCTCAACTTATTGGCCCTCCTTCAGAGCCCGGGGAGGACAGCCTGCCCCAAACCGCTGCTGTTAGAAATCACCAGTGACCCCTGTCTCTGTGTCCACATCTTTTCTCAGTCCTCATTCTCCTTGTTCTCCCCGAGCCTGTGGCATCAGGGCTCACCTGGTCCTCTGTGAAACTCTCTTCATTGAGTTTCTGTTTCTACAGCCCATTCCCAGTCCTCCTACTTTTGAAAGTCTGTATTCTCCTCTGACTTCCCTTTCCCCTCTGTCCCTTCCATGTCTGTGTCTCCTGAGGAGGTGCCCTCGGCCCCTCCTTTGCACCCTTTGCAACCTCATTTCTTCACAGAGCTTAAAGAGTCACTTGGCGTCCTAGTCCAAAACCCAGATTTCATGCCAACCTCAATCTCTCTCAAGACTCAAGCTCTCCTTCTTAATTCGTTGCTCAGACATTTCTAGATCAGCGTCATACTGATAGTTTAAAAACTCTCATTTGAAAGCCACTCTTCTTCTTTGCTCCAAACCCTCCTCTTTCTCCTTATCATATTTCTATTTATGGGGCAATCATCTTCCCAGCTGAAACTTTCCAGTCATGCAGATTTCATCTTCCCCTTCCTCTCAGACAGGCTTCTATTGAACTTCCTCAGCTCATCTCTTTACTCTCCACCCTGTACTGCCCCACTCCCGCTGTTCCGATTCAGTTGCCCCATCATTCTACCAGATCAGACAGAACCTCACCGGTCCTGGAGTGGAGCCAGGGCTTTGTTCTAAGGCACATGGGCAGCCCCTGGAGCACTTGACCATCGGGGAGACACGACTCAGGGATCATTTTTCAAAGACACTCCCTGGTCCAGCTTCAGCGTAGCTGGCTAGCCTCCTCTTCAGACCCACCGTGCTCCGGCCCAACTGAACACACGTTCCAGAATCCACCCTGTTTATTTCACTGCTGTGCAGCTGGTCACCTGTTTCCCCTCCCTAGATCACTCTATCATTTCTGCCTCTCAAAATATTACCCCTCCTTCAAAGCCTGGGTATGATGACATCTTCCCAACAAAGCTGCTTCAACACCCCAAGCTGGTAATAATCTCTTCTTTGAATTTGAGCAGCAAATTATTTTGTGCATTCATCATAATACCTGTCTTGCCTTATTTTGCGTTTTAATGATTTGTGTGACATATCTCCCCTCTTATGCCATAAATAGGACAGGAACTATGTACCTCTCATTTTTGTTCCACTACAAATCAAAACACATACCTTGCGCACACCAGACCTTCAGGAAATGCCCGCCAAAGAAATAAATGGACAGCCTGAATTAACATAAACTATTGTTTTGTGTACTGATCCAGTCCTAAATCCATAGTGCTGTTGTTTCTGTATCGTTGATGGTTATCCACTTACTATATAATATAGCCTTTCTTTGAATGCACTTAGAAAAGATGGAAAACTGTGTTATAAGGGAGGAACAAGTATGTAGGCTATTCCCTTCCTTAAACAACGAGAAGTTCTGTTATGCGTCATGGAAAATTAAAGCACAGTAATAAAATGCACCAACCAGACTGGTTGAATGATGATTCAGTGGAAAGGTTGCTTTGCCTCCTGTTCGTGGGTCCTGACTTTCCTCTCAAGTACTTAAGCTGCACGTCCTATTTATTTTGTTTTTAGATAACATTGACCACAATCGGCTATGGAGACAAAACCCCCCTGACCTGGCTGGGAAGGCTGCTCTCTGCGGGCTTTGCACTCCTGGGCATTTCTTTCTTTGCACTTCCTGCTGTGAGTATCTTTGCAAAACTTAAGCACTTTCAGTTGGATCTTGGAGGTTTATTAGCACGAGCTTTCACAAAACAGTATGCCCTAGAACACAGCTCTATCGTTCACTAATACCATTTTTCTGATGTAATGTTGACTTTTCTGTATGTATCTAGTTGGATAATTTACAAAATACGGTCTTCCCTCGGAGTCGCTTAACCTGAGAGTCTTATACCAGCTGAGGCTTTAGGACCAAATGATAATTCAGGCAACACCACCTCTCAGTCAACAGGTTACTAATACATTGAAACTATGTGTAAAGATTTAAAGATATCCTCCTCTTAAACTGATGGCTCCCGTTAGGTGCATAAGGTGTGCACTCCTGAAGAGATGCATGTGCCCACGTGGAGTAGCTACCTCTCAGGTCCACTTGAGTGAAAAGCATACAGATTTAAAGGGTTTTTATTAATGTGTCAGATGATTTATTCCTTGTGTCATCATTGATTTTTGCTAACAACCAGTTTTCTATCAGAATGAAGAACACACTTCCCTTCTCTTAAGCTTCTGATTATTTTCAACATACTGGATGAAGCCTTCCTTTCTGATTGCTTTATCCTCTTGTGTCTTCAAAGGCACTTGGTCAGAGTACTACCACTTGCCCCCATCCCCAAGAGCTCGCTTTTGGCTTCCCCTTGTTTGAGAGGAGCCAACAAGCAGGACTGTGAGAGCCGTGTCCGCCGTCCCGCTTAGGGAACGGCAGCCTCGGTCTTGCCCCAGACACAGGCTGGCTCACGTCACAGCCTCTGCTGCAGAGGCCCCGGGGCAGCCCTCCCAGGAGCCAAGGGGGTGGGGCCTTCAGCACCACAGCCTGTAGCTGCCGGGGCTCCGCCTCTGCCTGGGACCCCTTGTCCTTCCCATGGCCAGAGCTCAGCTCCAGACTGACCAGCTGGTTGCACCCCAGACCATGCAAGGTCAGAGAAGGGTCCCAAGAGACAACGCGAGAGCACGGGCATCAGACCCCACTTTGAATCCGGGTTTGTCATGTGCTGCCCACGTGTGAATGTGTTGGTTTGCTAGGGCTGCTGTAACAAGGCATCACGGACTGGTTGGCTTGACTTAAACGACAGAACTTTATTGTCTCGTAGTTCTGGAGGCTTGAAAGTCCAGGATCACGGAGGTGGCAGGGCCGGTTCTTCCTGAGGGCTGCAAGGGAGGATGTGGCCAGGCCTCTTCCAGGGCTCGTAGACGGCCGTCTGAGCACTGTGTCTTCACATCGTCTTCCCTCTGCCCATGTCTGTGTCCAGGTTTCCTCTTAAAAGGACACCAGGGGGGCTCCCCTGGTGGCTCAGGAGTTAAGAATCCGCCTGCCAGTGCAGGGAACACAGGTTCGAGCCCTGGTCCAGGAAGATCCCACATGCCGCGAGGCGGCTAAGCCCGTGCGCCGCAACTACTGAGCCCACGTGCACAACCACTGAAGCCTAGAGCCCGTGCTCCGCAACAAGAGAAGCCACCGCAATGAGAAGCCTGCGCACCGCAAGGAAGAGTAGCCCCCGTCGCTGCAACTAGAGAAAGCCCACGTGCAGCAAGGAAGACCCAACGCAGCCGAAAATAAACAAATTAATTAATTAATTAATTTTATAAAAAGGACACCAGACATACTAGGTTAGGGCCCACTCTAATGAATTCACTGTAACTTGATCACCTTCGTAAAGACCTTTTCTCCAACTAAGGTTACATCTGAGGTCCTGGAGATTAGGACTACAGCCTATGAATTTTGGACACAAGGCAGCCTGTAAGAGAAACCCTGAGTACATTTCTTTATCGATAGCAGGTAGGAAAAATTATCACACCCAGAGAAAATCTGTTAAGACCAATGACGTAAGTCAGGTGCTCGTCACAAAGAAAAGTTTCATGATGTGTGTGTTTCCTGCTGTGACAAAATGAAGCAGAGTCCAAAAAGCGTCTCACTTATCCAGAGTCTGCTGAACCTGGCAACCTCAGGAATTCAGACCAGAATTCAGTGGGCAGAGACCAACTCAATAACCAGATTCCCTACAGGAGAACACCTTTAGAAACAGTAAAACGTAGTCTTGTGCTCTTTTCCCAAAATAATGGCACAAAAGATCTGCCTCTGTTGTGTTTATACTTATCCTGAGGCCACACGTCTAACAACCTGTGTGATCCCTCGAAGAACTACAGGCAGGGAAGGAGGCGCCCTCTGCGCTGTTCCCCGCTCTGGGCTGTTCCCACGGGCACCCGTGTATGTGCCGTCCTCCCAGGACAGCCTCGAGGCTCGTTCATAACCTGTGCTTAATTTAGAGAAAAGTCTGGTAAACTGAGGTCTGTGCTTTCACACCTCTGAGGATTATAGACAGCAATGTAGAAGTACGGTGATAGAACACACATTAGACCAGGAAGAGGTAACAGCAAGGGAGGGAAAAGAAAAGGGTAAGAAGTGAGCAGACATAAGTGTTCAAAGGTGAAAAGACCTGGGCCACTTGGCCTGAAGGTCAGCCCACCTCAGCGAGACCCCCTGACTCCATCCTGAGACCATGGACCATCACAGGAGGTTCAGCTGTGTGGCTCTTAGGTTAAGGGTCAGAGACTAAGTGGCCATTCTTGTAAAGGTCTCCCAATAAAGTGATTACAATTTTATATGCAAATTAAATTAATACATGTTGGAGATCTGGACATCTTGCTTGCATAGAACACGCCCTAACAGTGCCAAGCAAAGTAGACTTCACCATGGATCTTTTTACTGCAGCCTCACGTTAGGTACTGAGTTCTTACTTGAATGAAAGACTCAGTGACTCCCGCATACTTTTAAATAAAACAAGGTGGCTGGAAATGCCGTTATGTCTTGTGCACCCGCGGGCTGGCAGGGGTGTCGGATTGAAATTAGGAGAACACGTTGGCATTTTGCTAAGAAAAGTCAGAGGTGGATTGTGGCCCATCCCTGTTTGAGGTCCTTTCTACCCAGGAAACAGAGGACCAAGAAAGAGAAGCTCCTTTCCCCATCTTTTCCTCAAGGCAGAAGGACTCTCGCACACATCACAGAGTCACACAGACCAGCAACTCCACCAGGGGCCCCCTTCCCTGAGACCCCTGCCCAACCTCGCCCTGCGGGGCAGGCCTTTCTCCACCTGCGGAAGCCCCTTACCTCCTGCTGAGAGGATCTTTCTGTCTAGCCTGTTCACCAAGTGCAGGACTGGGGAGTACAGATAGGCTCTTCTAATCTGGAAGGGAGTATATTTTAACTATAATTAAACAAGGGATAAATATTTTAAATACTGACCAATACGTGTTTCCTTTTTATTTGGTGTTTATGTAGCACTTCTAAAACTTAAAACCTCAAAATTTAAGTTATCTGATCTTAGGAAATGAATTAAGACAAAAATCAATTTCTGAGACTTTGTATCTATCGGTATGGATACTGGAAGGAATAGCACATAAGTTATATTTACATGTATATACTTACATAACTTACAGGATATATTTATATGTAACATAACAGGCTTTATTTTACCAGCCTTGTGTTTCTGTTTCTGAGCTGGGGACGGAGGGAGGTGGGGCAGGCTTGGACAGCAGCCATAAGAAGACGACGAGCAGAGCTAGTGCAGTGACTGCTGTAATGGACAGTCTGGCTCAGGAGACATGCAGCTGACATTTGCCATCTACTAGCGAATGTTTCTAAGCACTGCCAACGTGATTTTCACCACATTTAATTTGTTTGGCAGGTGCTAAGTTTGTGCTATGTAGGGCCTGGCCTGTCTTCATTTTCCAAAAGGGATCTAACTGTGAACTTCATGTTTACATAATGAATGCTCAAAAATGGTAACTATTGCTGCTAATTCAATGCCTACAAAATCTAAATTATGCTTCCTATGAGTGGATTATACACATCTATGCATATAATATGAATACATAATATACATAATATAAATATATGCTATAAATTCTGCTGTTTCATAGTCTCTTGCATGTTTAAACTTCATGAAAAATGACATTAAAAGGAAAATACTTAAACTTTTCCTAAATGCTCTTAAGGAGCAGCAAGAAATTTAGGAGTTATATGTAACTAAGAGTTGATTTGGATTTGCAAACAGAAGGCCATTTTTATAACCTCTGAATGGAGGGAGATGTTGTCTAAATCTACAAATAAGATCCTATAGACCAGGTTTTCGTAGAGCTTGGTATGTTCAGTCACAGCCTGGATGAGGTGAGGACCTCAGGCTGCACAGCACAGTCACTAAGGGAGTGAGATGGAACAGACCTCAGACGCCATCCCTCATCTCACGGCGCAGCCCCTCATCCTGACCGATGGGGGAGTCGGTCACTGCTCATTAATAACAAGACTGTCGGCGTGTAACTGCATTTTAAACAGAATTGTGTTATTTATTATCTGGTCATTGTCACAGAGGTACTCAGAATTGTGGAATCTCAGGATGAGAAAGAAGGTTAAAGGTTACCTAGAGCCCCAAAATGTCCTCGCCAAGTTTTCATCCACTGAGACCTAACACCTCCCAAGGACTAGACCCATCACCCCCTTGAGCAGCCTGTACTATCTTTGAGTGACTTCAAACGTGAAAAAAAGGAAAATAGGCGGTCCTTACCTGTGGCAAATACTGACTTAGAGCTTATAAAATGCCCGGCCGTATGTAACCTAAGGGTTAGGCTCCTTGAAGTTTAATAAGAAGCTAATAATTTATAGCTAGCAACTAAAATCCCAGACTTGAAAGCAGAGGGGCTCCGCGTCCCACACCAATAAAGTGGAGGCTTAGAGACAAAGCCCAGAGACTGAACTGAGCAAACTCCAAAGCCAGCCTCAACTCAAGGGTGAGACGAAGCATCTTGATTCCACAAATTTAGACCAAAGCAAACTGAAAAGAGAGGCCAGCCATATCAGAGAGCTGGAATTTTGGCAGATGGAGACAGCAGAAGGAAGCAAACCAGCAAAAGCTAGCATAAACCCAGAAGGGACTGCTCATCTACCAACCCCCAGATCTGACAGGTGAGCCAGAGCCAGGAAGGCAAGCCAGGCTCAGAGTGTGCCGTTAAGACTCAGGTAGACAGGAAGGTGCTTTGCATCGACCTGTGCTCTTGTCTTTACTGGACAGACACGCAAAATGGCAAACCTTCGACGTTTCCAAAACTGAGTGTGTGTCTCATCTGGACAACTGTCCTTCCCCACTGTTACTTTCCTTTGGTAGGTGTAGAATTATAGCATCGCTGAGGATTAACCTTACACACTCCCTCTCCCACCATTTCGTGAACGGAAAGTATAAAATCAGGTAGTGTCGTCAAAGTGCTAGGAAAGCTCCCATGTCCACATCCGCGAGACAGTAACAGCCCCAAGTTCTAATCCCCCTCTGTCCACCACTGGATAGGAACATTCTCTCTGACTTAGGCGTAAAGAAATGCCACAGAGAAGGCCACGCAAAAACATTTTTTTAAATGGTGATTTTTATTTGGAATTGTGGTGACTCCTCCTACCCCATGAGAGACCGTGGGGCCTGGTGACTTCTGGAAGGGCAGACGTCCTTCTGCTTCCTGCCCAGCTGCTTGCCATTGACCGACGTGTTACAGTAGAGGAAATCGTGTTTGTTTTAATGAGTTTAGGAACAGGTTGCCTACTGTTCGCCATTTCACAGACTCTTCTTAGAGGGTTTTTTAAAATATTTGTATTACTTAATGGTGTTTGGGGGAAGGAAGTTTTCAGCGCTATTTCCATATTTTGTTGCAGGGCATTCTTGGCTCAGGCTTTGCATTAAAAGTACAAGAACAGCACCGCCAGAAGCACTTTGAGAAAAGAAGGAACCCAGCCGCCAGCCTCATCCAGGTAAACGTCAGTGTACCGGGAAGACGGCAACACCTGTTTCTGCAGGCGCCGGGTCGTGGGCCGGTCCCTCTGTGCCCTTGCTTAGGGGAGCTGCTCTTTGGTTTTGTTTTTAAAAGCGAAGCTGGAACTTAATGTACAGTCTTAGATTTGGTCAAGTGCTCCCCACTCCCAAACAGAAAAAAATACTATGTATTTTCAGGCAGTGGTCCACACTTTGTTCGGATTAACTAACGGCAGCAGCAGAGCCATGCCGGGGTCTGCAGTCGCGTCGCTCCTGGGATGACCTAGTATGTGTCATGCATTACTTGGTGAAAGATCATTGCTCATTCAGTGATGGAGCAGAACACAGTATCGGTGCCCGCCTTGCAGTTACCGCCTGCTGCCCGATGTGTGCCGCCGTTCTGAGGAACAGCGTATTTGTTTAGAATGTCGGGGTTTAGTACTCGTGGAATCACTTTTAATGCCACCTAGAGCAATAACTGGAAATTCTTATTTTAAGAGCTGGAATTCTGGAATACATCGATGTTTGAGCGTATGAAGTAGTAAGCATATTGTTTGAAGCTAACTCATAATACATAGGTTGTTCAGCATTTAATCTTTGTTTCTGTAACTCAGGATTTGCTTCAGCAGTAAAAGGAACGCTTCTCCTTCTGTCATCCATACCTTTTGGGAGTAGAGCCACCCTAGAATCACAAAATATGTTTTCCTCTAGATCCATGCTGTGAGTTCGTATTTAATTATAGACAAGATGATTATGTAACATCCCTCCATGCCAGGCAGCGGGATGCCCCAGACCTGCAGAACCAGAGGGCTCAGGGCGGTGACTGAGGTTCCTGCTACAGTAGCAGGCCCGTTGTTCCCACGCACCTTGCAGGTTCCAGTCGGGGGTGGAGGGCAGCAACCACGACACAAGACTCCGCAGCCTCTGCCTGTGGCCACGGGGTGGGGGGAGGCGGGGAGGGGCTACATCAGGAAGGAGACCCCTTTGTATCTGTGACTAAATGAGGGTGTTAGTGTTTAGAGCAAACTGTTCTGTGACTCCTGACCATTGCGCATCACGTGTAATGCACACCACTGAGAGGCTCTTGTTTTTAAATTTCCGGGTTTTAAAGGGGCGCCAAAGATAAAGTAAACTTTGTTTTCCTGAAGGAAAGATCCCTGAGTCGTAGGAGTTTAAGATCTGAGGCCAAATGACAGGGCCATGATGAAAAGGGACGTCACGCATGCCGGGGTGCACACAAAATGCCCCAACAGAGAGCCTCCACCCTTTGGTGCTTCTTAACTGCCTATGAGGTGTCCCCATACTTCTATTTTTATCTTTCAGTTGCTCTTTAACGTATTCATCTTTCAGTTCTGGAAGAATGCTTTCCAGCCTGTGAATGCAGAGCTACTCCCTGGGTTCCTTGCATCCATTCGGGCAGCAAGCCCTGTCCACACAGGGAACCAGTGGTACAGCTTACACATACCTAGGCTGCCTGCTCTCAGGAGCGTGGCCGTGCTGTTGGCATGGATAAAGTTCAAACTTATTTAATATCCTCGCGAAATTATTTACTAGCTTTTTGTATTGAATGTTTTCTCAATCAGCATGTACTCAAAGTACAACCACTTCTGTGTACAGATCCTTGATATTTCTGGGTATAAAACGGGACTGCATCAAAAAAATCTTAGACCATCGGCCAACCTGTTGGAAAGTGAGCCCTTTGAGGAATTTCTTAGGCGTGGATCCCTTGTGATGACACAGAGCTTCCAGCTCTGCTGCCCAAAACAGTTGCCAAGAGCTGCGGGTGGCTGTTTATGTTTAGAAATTCAGTTCCTGGGAGGCACCAGCCACGTCTCAGGTGTTCGGTAGCCGTACACGGCTACTGGCTATCATACTGCACGAGACAGATACAGAGAATAATAGGAGGGACTTTCTGGTCTATCTCATCATCAACTACCAAGTTGTGCCAAAAAAAAAAAAATTTCCAATTGAACGTGAAAACAGATTACCACTCCTCCAGGCAGTCTTTGGACCAGAGGCATTTATACCAACAGCCTTTGGCCAACAGCCAAAGCAAGGCAAGGCCTTCCTGAGCCATAAAAAATGAAGAGGCTGATTGTAAAGTTTACTTAAAGATCTAGATTTTTATTTTATGGAACTGAGTTATGTAATATATATTGTGATCAATAATTGAACTTGTACCAAGGTAGGTAACTGTGGAGTGAAACCATTAATTTTTTTTTTACTTAAAACTCTAACTTATGTGTTGTTCTGAACAAAAAAGAATATAAAATGAAAGGCTTGAAACGTTCAAGAATACCTTTAAATCTAATCATAGTTTCATTAATTACCAATTTAAAAAGTGATTGTTCCTCTGTCCAAATGTAATTTATTAGACATAAGAATAATGATATAATTATTAAA
Source organism: Phocoena sinus (assembly GCF_008692025.1). NCBI lineage: Eukaryota > Metazoa > Chordata > Mammalia > Artiodactyla > Phocoenidae > Phocoena > Phocoena sinus. The sequence continues at coordinate 80,817,577 of NC_045774.1, read as the reverse complement.
TGTATTCATTGTTTTTCCTTGCTGTAACCCATAGCCAGAAGTCAGGGCTTTAAGCTTTAGATTATAGATTGTAGATGTTTACTTTAAGGATGCTTTAGATTAAACAACAAGCCTCATTTGCTGATCTATGCATTTTCTTACCCAATAAAACTGCCTTGGTTAGCTGATCACACAAAGCATCAAGACCAAGACCGGTCTTGTTTGTTTGGAGCCAGAGCTGCTGTCTTTGTAAAGGGTGCTGGAGATGCCCAGATTGCTTTGTCGTTTAGTCGGTGAGACAACTAAATTAACCGGCATTTCAGGGTTTTAGGGAAAAGTTTGAAACCCCAGCAGCTTGCAGTAAACTCAGTTGTGTCAACATCTTTGCGTGATTCATTTAAATTAACTTTTCCTTTCAAGCGGAGCAGTCTAGGAAAAGAAAGCAGCCCTCAGTAACGTTTTGGATTCTTCCCCAATGTCACCACTTTTATTAATAAAGCCTAAGACTTGCGAAGTGCTTCTATTCACAAGTGTGCAGAGTGTTTCTGCTACCTTATGTCACTTGATCCCCAGGACAAGCCTAGGGACTTGGCAAGAGGTCGGACTCAGGTCTCCGGTGTCAGAATCTGAATCCAGCACTGGAAGCCTCATATATACATCACTGAAGCCTGGGGATTAGCATTTCAAGATCCTTCAGAAGTTCTGTGTGAGCGGTTTCCTCCTAGAGAGGTTGATCCAGTTCAGGGTGGAGCCAAGGTGCTTTATTGGAAACAGAAACAGGGGAATTAAGTACAAGTGTGTGAAATGAATGCTGACAGGTGGGCTTATTTTCCTGAGGGAAGAGAGTAGAAGATGCTGCTCTGGGGAAATTAGTTGGCCCAAAAGAAAAACAAATTATGTATTGAAACTTCGGCTTCCTCTAGTGAAAGAACTGAGCCTTCCAAAGTGAGGCCACTAAAATAAACTCAAGCCACATATACAGAGCTTATACAGCCTTTGTAGTAATGCTTTAATCATGAATAAGGACAGATTCAGAAAAAAAAAATTCCTAGATGTGGAAAACATGAGAGCAGAAAGAGAAGAAAACAGAAAAGGAGATAAACTGTGAAAATCTCCCCCAAAATAGAAAAAAAAGACAGAGATGGAAAATAAAACAAAAAACAGTAGGAAAATTGGATGACACTTCCAGGAGATCAAATATTCAGCCAACAGAAGTACCTCAAAAAGAATACAGGGAAACTAAGTGTGGAATTTTATCAAATAAATATTATATTCTGGTTCCCCAAAAATGAAGGGCAGGAGGGGCCACAGTAAAAGGCCCCCCAAGGACCCAGCACTGTGAACAAAAAGCTTCACACTGAGGATGCCCTTGTGAAATATGAGAACTCCTGCAAGAAAGGGGATCCTAAATGCTTTCTGAGCAGAACATACCCAAAGGGTCCAGAATCTGGATTGCATGGATTTCTCATTAGTAACCTTAAAATTAGAAGAAGACAGTGGAACAATACTTTCAAAATTATGGAGGAAAATTATCTCCAATCTAGAATTCTACATTCAGCCAAATTATTCATGGCGTATGGGAGTAACATGAAGACTCTTTCAGATATGCAAAACCTCAAAACTTCACCTACCATTTCCCCATACTCAGGAAGCTAATATCACATCTTCTTTATCAATGCATCTACCGATGGGCACTTGGGTTGCTTCTGTATCTTGGCTGTTGTGAGTCATGCTGCAGTGGTCATGGGGGTGCAGATATCTTGTTTTCATTTCCTTTGGATATATACCCAGAAGTGGGACTGCTGGATTATATGGCTGTTCTATTTGTAATTTTCTGAGGCGCCTCCATACTGTTTTCCTTTGCAGTATATATACACAGTGGAATATTATTCAACCATGAGAAAGAAAAAGTTGCTATTTGCAACACACGGATGGACCTTGTTATTATGCGGAGTGAGAGAACCAGACAGAGACAGACAACTATTGCATGGTCTCACTTAATGTAGAATCTAAAAAAATTTTTTAAGTCAACCTCCTAGAAACAGAAGCAAAAAGTGGTTGCCAGGAGCTGGAAGGTGGGGGAAATAGGGTAAAAGGGTACAAACTTTCACTATGAGATGAACATGCCCTGAGGCTGTAATGTGAAACGTGGTGACTATAGTTGATAACAGTGTTGTATAATTGAAATCTGCTAAGACTGTAGAACTTAAATGTGCTCACACCAAGAATAGATACATGTATATGTATAACCGAATCACTTTGCCGTACACCTGACACTATCACAACATTGTTAATCAACTATACTCCAATATAGAAATAAAATAAAAAGTCTTTAACAATGCATTTCAAAAAAAAACCCAAAACAAACAAGCAAAATGTTCTCACACCAAAAAACAAACAAGCAAATAAATACCTGAGGTGATGGATGTGTTAATTACCTAGATGGGGGGAACCCTTTCATAACGTGTACATATATTAAATCACCATGATGTAAGCTTAGAAGATCTCACAACTGTATATAGGTCAGTTATACCTCAATAAAGCTAAAATGAAAAAAAAAAGAAAAAGAAAAACAGGAGAAGCTACTTGGGTAGAATTAATCCTCCAAAACAAGGAGATGAACCCAGAAAGGAAGGAGACGTGGTGTCCCGGGAGCAAGAGATCCCACCCAGGGAGGAGTGAGGGGACCTCCAGGCTGTTGCTGAGGGGCAGTCCCAGGGCCGGAGAGCAGAGAGCCGGAGGGAGGGCGGCAAGGAGACACAGCTTTCGTGATGTATCTGACAAATGGGATTTTAGAGTTCTGTTGGAGAGTTCAGGAATGTTTTCCTCCTGGGTACATAAAGGCAAATCAAGACATCAAAATAGGGCAATACTAGCTCCAAGAAAAACCAAAATAAATTACACGGGAAAGAAAAATGTAGTCAATGGTACATCACATCGCTGAGCTGGGAACAGTAGTTACGGGGTCAAAATAATGCAAACACTAAGTAGTGTTCACTAACTAAGAGTTAACTAAAATTAACTCAAAACTGTTGGTAGGATGAGATCAGGGGAAGGTGTGTACATGGCTATGTCACTATCTTCCATGGTAAGAAAATGAAAAACCCCAAAGAAATATGAGAACAATCCTCAAAAATAAGGATTCTTAAAATTAGAAACAGAAGCTATAAAAGTTGAAGGGGTTGCCACTGAGGAACAAAAATGAGTGAGAAGTAAAGTGGGGAAAGCGATATTACTGGTTTTCACCCTAAACCTTTTCATTCTCTGGCTTCTTAAATTCTATACCTTGAAAGAAATCATTCCATGTTGATGATACCTTTGGATGCTCAGCTGGAACTAAGGTTTCCAGAAAGGGTCGAATGCGCCATAGCTGTAATGCTCCAGACAATGCAGACTAAATACTCCCTGAAACGTAACTATACTGACCTTGCGCTTATAGCTCTAGACCAAAGTGTGAACTTGTTTGGCTACCTTGAGCACCAGGGTCGCAGAGTAAATGGTGAATTCGGCTTTCCTGTTGCTTTTTTGGTGACTTTTCCTTGGGAGTGTGTGTGCCATGTAAATTAAATCCCTCTGGGCACTTTCTCTTGCCAACCACTGTGTGATTTTAGCTTCAAGTAGAGGAACGTCGGCTCCTCGATCACATGGTTGTGGCCTTGGGTTCAGCTTCCAGAAGCTGAGGGAGAGCTGAGGCCGGGACGGAGTGATTAGAGGGTGAGAATAATAGGTACCTGCTCCACTGCCACTCGACTGCGGACTGGTATCAGCCCCGAGGGAGATTGCCACTTGCCCTCTGCTCCTAATGAAGGGAATAAGAGCTTAGCTGTTGAGATCAATGTGATAGAAAAAGAGCACGAAGCCAGATCTCATGGTTAAGAAAATTTTCAATTTTCTAAGCGTGGCCACTTCTGCCCCCCGTTCTTTATAAGTTTGGCAGGTAACGTCTTGGTCCCATTTTTTGTCGTATTGTTTGGGATTTTTTTTCCACTGGTATCTAATAACGCCCAGGCCTGCTGTGTGCTTCTCACTTCTACGTGAGTCCTGCTTCCACAGTATCCAAGTCCACATACATCTGATGCCTTCTATTCAAGTTGTTTAATTAAAGCGGCACTGGCGGGGCTCTGGCCTTCACTACAGAAGGAGCTGCGATAATAAACCCATGTGTCTTTATCGATTACTCCGAATCACCCTGTAGACTGTGAGTGCACAGCACTTGCCAAAACTAACATTTCAGGATGATACGATGGCAGCCGCTTTGTTCTCTGTAGGATGCCAAGATGCTTAGCGTACGTTCTGAGGGATTTGTAGGTTCAGCCAACGTGAGCCGTGTGATGAAGGCTCCGGGCAAGGAGGCTGGCTTCAATTAGTTAAACCTTCCTTAATAATATAAAAACCCTCAGGTCCTACCATATATCTTCCTAGTTTTTATATCACTTCTTGAACACTTATTGAAGTATAAGGTGCGTAGGGAATGCAGCGCAGACCCTAGAAAACTGCGCTGCTGTTGTCGCCAGCAGCCGGAGAAAGAAGCAGATGGCGGTCAGCACCCCACGCACCCTCGCTCCACCTCTGCCCCTGGGGGAGCCGCCCTGCTGCCTTCTGACTGCGGGGATTGGTTTCCCTGCTTTTGTCCTTTGTGGAAGTGGAGTCACACCACAGGCACTCGTTTGTGTCTTGTCCCTCTCACGCAGCAGTATCCGTGTAAAGGTCGTCCACACTGTTGGGTGCAGTTATAGTGCATTGTGCCTGTGTGCTGATCCACTGTGCTAGCAGTCCGCAGCTCACCCATGTATGGGCCTGCGGACGGCTGCTCGAGCATTTCCAGCTTTGGTTTATTAGGAGTACTGCTGTTTAGACACAGAAGACAAACCTACGGTTACCAAAGGGGAAAGGTACAGGGGAGGGATAAATTAGGAGTTTGGTATTAACACGTACACACTACTATATATAAATTAACCAACAAGGACCTACTGTAGAGCACAGGGAACTCTACTCAATACTCTGTAATGGCCTATAAGGGAAGAGAATCTGAAAAAGAATAGATATATGTATATGTATAACGGAATCACTTTTCTGTACACCTGAAACAAACACAACGTTGTAAATCAACTATACTCCAATATTAAAAAAAAAAAAAGGGGGTAGTGCTGTTTAGACTCACAGATGGAGAGAACAACTTCGTGGTTACCAGTGGAGAGAGGGAAGAGGGAGGGGCAAGGTAGGGGTCGGGGATTAAGAGGTGCAAACTATTATGTATAAAATAAATAAGCTACAAAAATATATTGTACAACATGGGGATTACAGCCAATATAACTGTAAGTGGAGTATAACCTTTAAAAATTGTGAGTCACTTTATTGTATACCTGTAACTTACATTGTACAGCAACTGTACTTCAATAAGTAAACAAGTAAGAAAATTCATGTTAAGATTTTAAAAACGGAGTAGTGCTGTTTTGAACATTATAGTACACATCTTTTGATGAGCTTGTGTAAGCATATTTGTTGAGTATACATGCAGGAGTGTGTAGCTGTATCATAGGGTATATATACTTCAGCTTTAATAGATACAGCTAAAGTTCTCCAAATTAGTTATGTCAATTTTTAACTCTTTTTTCTGCACACGCATATTCAATGATATTATCAGGAAAAGGAATATTATTAGGTCACTGTTTTCTTCATTGCAGGTTTCAAAATCATGAATGATAGTAAGACAGCAGGGGCATGACCTGTTTATATGAAATAGTCACACAAAATAGAATGTTTTGATTTATGAATTATAATAAAAATGTTCCTCTCAGGAGAGTGGCATAAACACTTGGTCCCTAGAGATGTTTGCGGACCTATTGCAAAGGAAGAGATTCACCAAAATCTCAATGGAAAGTAAGTTCAGGCAACCTCTGAAATGGACAGTTCAGAGGGAAGCTGTTCCAACAACGGTCACTCAGCAAAGGACCGTGGAGGCATTCTAAGACCAAGAGCCAGGCAACCTGAGGTGGTGTCTCACCTCTGCCAGCCTTGTGTTAACCTCTTAATGTATCCGAGCCTTTAGTTTCTCTTCTACGCAATAAGGGTCATAAGGGCCTTAATCCACACTGTGGGGATTACATGAAAACACTTTGTGTTATATATATATCAGGTATAATTATATGAAGTACACAGAGCTTGTGTTTCACATCAAAGAGCTACAAACGTGTTCTTAGACCCCAGCATTAAATTCTTACGTGCTTTCCAATCGTATTCCTGAGAATACGTTTCCCCACCCTGTTTTAGGCCTGCCTCTTATCTCCACCTTCATGGTTAGCCTTAGAAGTACCACATGGTTCAACCGCAGGGGATTTCACTACATCATTAACATGCCCTGGTGGTCATCAGTTTACTAGCTAATTTACTAGTCGCCTCATGGATTTCCAGGGTCCTTTGCCTCTATCTTACAAGTGGTGATTAAGGGCACGCAGTGGCTCCCGGGATGCACAGTCAGTCCCACTCGGGTAGCTCACCTCCCACGTCTCTCCCTAACCAATCCCAAAACTCCTCTGTGTTATGCTTTGTGGTACTTCTGCTTCTGACGTGAGTTATTTTGAAAAGCAGTTCTATGGATGTGGTGGAGCATATTTCACAGCCAGGCGAAAACACCCAAGCCTCTTCACCCTTCGGACATTTATCAGGGCTGAACATGGCAAGGAAAAGATGCTTAATCTGTATTAATTTACTAATCTCCCTTTTCATTGCATTCTCTCTCCTCCTCTCTTTTGTTTTTCTTTCTTATGTCCCCGCGTATGCCGCGTGCAGTGCGTTTGGCGTAGTTATGCAGCCGACGAGAAATCTGTCTCCATTGCAACCTGGAAGCCGCACCTGAAGGCCTTGCACACCTGCAGCCCCACCAAGTAGGTGTCAGTGTGACAGTCGGGGCTGTAGTCGTGTTTCCTTAAGTTTGTAAAGCAAACCACACACGCGCGCACACACACACACACACACGCATGCACAGGTGTCGATTCGGGGCTTGTCTTACTCTCTTGCTCTTTGAAAGATTCAAAGCTGTTTGGTAACAGCTCAGGTGCAAAACTAAATGGATTCTGTATCATTCCTCACCATCCACAGACTGGGCTTAAATATGAAAAGAATCTGAACTCTATAGAGATTTATTTTTACTATTTCATGCTTATTTTCTAATATGTCATTTTGTAAAGCCCACCAGAATTCCTCAGGTAAGTGCCTTGGTTCTAGAAAAACAATGACTGTTTAAAACTCCCCGCCATCCCCTGACCCCAGGCGGGGCTGCTTGGGGAGCATCACGTCTGCACATTTAAGTCCCTTAAGGTTATTTCTCCTCGGGATCCCCTTACAGGATGGGCCTTTAGCTTTCACTTGCAGATCAAACCAACATCAGCAGCGAAAGGAGAGAAGGGGTGGAGAACAGTGAGGTGACAGGACCACTCAGAGTACAGCTTGGAATTAACATTCAAAATGTTAAAGAGATGTTACTTCCATTCACATTTCATTGGCCGAAGCAGGTCACCCAGCCGTGCTTCAGCTCGGGGAAGGGGGGGGGAAACTGGGGGGGACCGGGAGGGAGGTGCAGCCCCCCTGTGCCTAGAGGGGAGGGGGCTGGAAAGGTCGTGCACAGGCCTGACGATTGCCGCAGCATCTTTAATTCCCAAACAGTCCTTAGTCCCAGAAGCCTGGACTCCAGTTCAGCTCGCAGACTAAACCGTAATCACCATTTAATGAAAGAAATCCTCAGTAAAACACGAAAAGCAAGTAAGCCAGGGGCGGCCCCCTGTGAGTCATCCTCTGGACTAGTAGTCGGTCCCCCGGGTTGTGCAGAGTTCTCGGACGGCTCAGCTGACTTCGTGCGTTTGAGCACCTGCTGTTTCCTTTAAGAGCCCATCAAGGCCTTAGTCCCAGTGGCTTCACGGGATTGCAGGCAGCTGACTAGTGTGACTCAGAGAAACCTCTTCTTACCAAAGTGCAAGAGAACCAGCCGAGGAGGCCCTCACGGCCGGTTCTCCGGAGCCGCCACCTCCAAGGAGGTCTGCAGGGCCATCGTGAACTCACGGGATCTGTCATTTTCCTTCCCTGCCCAGCCCTGGGCCTTGGCTTCCCATCCACAAGGCGAAGGACCAGAGCTGGCCAAGGTCACTTCTGACCCTGTGGGACACACCTCCTAGAGGTCAGGGTCAAACCTGCGCCAGCACCTGCCACAGAGATTCATTGACCCCAGGGTGTTAGAGCGGGTGCGGCCGAGTTACATGTGGATGAGAAGTCGCTTTCATTTAGAGCTTATAATGTAGGGAAATTCCCTTTTTGAGAATTAGACTCTAAGGTGTAGTATTTTAAAACAAAAAGGGAGTATAACTCGTGTGCCATCTGTTCCTTGAGGGTATGAATCAAAAACGGGAACTGTATGGAAATTGTACATCTCGTCTTTATGAAGGTTGCTAGGTAATGTGTAAAAAGGCTAGTGGGAAAAAAAAAAAACAAAGTTCCCAAGTGACAGGAGAGCGTGGGCTATTATTTTATTATATGTGATTATTTGGCTTCCCACTTCCTGCAGTTTTTGGATTCAAAGTCATCCTGCAGCCTGGAAAAACTATTCAATAATGAGTCAGGGGACTTCCCTGGTGGCGCAGTGGTTGAGAGTCCGCCTGCCGATGCAGGGGACACAGGTTCATGTCCCGCTCCGGGAAGATCCCACATGCCGCGGAGCGGCTGCGCCCGTGAGCCATGGCCGCTGAACCTGCACGTCCAGAGCCTGTGCTCCGCGACGGGAGGGGCCACAGCAGTGAGAGGCCCGCGTACCGCAAAAAAAAAAAAAAATTAAAAAAAAAAAAAAAAAAAATGAGTCAGATTCTCCCAGTGCATAAACTATTATTTTACTCCCGTAATTCTCTCTTTTCTCTGTTGTTTTCCCTGTTTCTACTGGGGACGGGGGTGGAGGAACGTGTATGCGGACACCTGCCTCCATCCTGTCCCTCTGTAGCTACCAGGCCTCAGCCCCACTCCCCTCTCCCTGCGCCCTGCTTAGCCTCTGGGTCTCGGCCTTGTTTACTGAGGAACACGGCTGTTTGCCCAGGAGTGACAAGCAGTGTCCCTGCACCTCTCCCTTCAGCCATAGTTTGCTGTTCCAAACCGCAGTGATTCTTAATCTTCGTTGTTCTTTGGTAAACCATTAAGAACATGGTGGTAATTATGGACTCTTTGCCAAGAAAAATATTCAACGCATAAAAAATCAAAACTCTGCCTACAAATTTTAATGTATTCACAAACTCCCTGAAGCCAAGTTCAGAACCTTTGCTCTGGAAGCAATCCCGCTTTAATCAAATGTGTAGGTTTGTGAGGAGAATAATTTACAGTGACTTAGAGGGTTCGTCTTACATTTATAACTAACTGGCTTAGCGAGCGCAGGGTGATACAGTAAGAAATAGACCAAAACTTCTTCCTTACATCGTGTATTTCCTATAACGTTCGGGGTTGAAGAACTTCTGAGGGGGAGATCGTTCACTCATCCGTGCGTTCGTGCAGTCAGCGCTCATTGAGAACAGTCAGAGAGGAAAATTTTCCCTCTGCCCTTCTGGGTTCTTCTCTCTGGTCTAAGAATTAAATTGACATGAGACAGATGAACAGGAGAAAATCAAACAAGAGTTTGATAACAGGTATGCACGGGAGAATCCCAGGAAAACTGAGTAATCCCCCCAAATGGGCGAAACCCTCCCGTTAAACACCATCTTCAGCTAAAGACAAAGGAGGATGTTGCGGGTGCTAGTTTGGGACTCAGAGGGGAAAAGGGCGGTTCACACGGGGATGAGGAAGCGGGTGTTTCCTGGGCCAGAAGAGACAAGGGACAGAGTCCCTCCGATGGAGACACTCTCACCTCCAGGCCCTGCTGAGTCCCCACCACGCCTGGCCCGTGTTCTTTACAGACCTCTCTGGTGACAGCTCTATTCAGGGGCAACAGGCACTTCATCTCAATTCTTCTAGGCAGTTAAGGGAGAGATAAGAAAAACTTCCTGAGACTTCTGTCTCTTAAAAATAACTAGCCTGAATTTATTCTCATGCCAAAGAGACAGACTTTGGGGTGCCAGATTTTTGGGGTGCCATATTCTGCTCCCCTACAGCACCGACTGTGTGCACAGCACTGTTCCAGGCACAGGGAATGCAGCAGTGGAGGAGAAAAACCAACAGAATCCCAGGCCTCGGGGAGTGTATATTCAAGAGATAATAGGAAGAGACAGTAAAAATAAATAAGCAAAATATATAATAGAATAGATGATGGTAAGTGCTAAAGAGAAAAGTAAAGTAGGGAAGGAATTGGGGGAGCGTTCGGGGCTGCAATTTTAAACAGCTGGTCAGGGAAGAGATTGTATTACCAAAAGCAGCAGCAGCATCGATGACATTATCAGTAAAAACACCCACCCGTGCTCTCGTCCCCCCAGTTTAGAGATACAGTGGGGTGCACTGACTGCACGTGCTCATCCCAGGGAATAGGGTGGTGTGACAGCCGTGCGGGGTGCGAGAGGCCATGCTGCTCAGACCTGCTGGACACTCTCCTTTCTGGTCCAGTTCGTCTCTCACGTGCACTTTGGAGGTCTTAGCAGTTGCTATTTCCAAGTTTTGTTTTAACAACAGAAGGATTTAGAGAAGGAACTCACTTCTTGATTTTCATCTCAAAGGGAGTGAAGGCTATGCAGGGGTGAAGCACAGGTAAATGTGCTATTCTGGGAAATGAGTCAGATCGTCTGTGAAGCTTCAGGGAGCCGTCAGGCTCCTAGGGTGCCACGTGGTACCTTAGGGTTAGAATTCAGAGATTACCAACTCCAGCGCCTTCAGTTTATTCATAAGAGCACCGAGACCCACAAGAAAGCAAGACTCCCGCCCAAGGACACAGCGCATTTGCCAAGAGCGGGGACCCCATGCCATGTTGCGTAGACCCGAACGTGCCCAAGTGGCTTATTAGACAGACCACCCGACACTGAGCTAGGTTGTCTGTGTGTCTGATGTCCTGCAAGGGCATTCATACTTTGTACAGCACAAAAACAAAATCTGCCCCAACAAGTGACGGAGACACAAGGCCACGGTCACAGATGAACTAACCCAGATTGAGTCTGCCTGAACCACAGGGACTCCAGCTTCAGCACAACCCGCACCGCCCTTCTCACGGTCTCTGCTGATGCCGGTTAGACCAGAACCACTTTGCCTAAACCATGGATAACTTAGGCTGATGAAGAGTCTATAGTTTTGGGTCACATGCGGGCAGTATTGGTGCTGTGCTGTCTCGGGTCTGTACCACCAAGGATATATGTCAGAAAGTTGGGTACGTTCATGATAAAGTGTCTTGCTTGTATGGCTCTTGCTCAGAAAGGATTAATTAAGGTACTTCATTCCCCAGTCTCCAATTTGGTCATTATCAAGCGCTATAAATGTATTCACCATTTATCGTCATTTTTCTTCTGTCTGCACGCACCTGGAGGAAAGAACAAGGGGAAGCATCAAGCAGGTTTGTGATTTCTGTTCTGCTTCGTGTTTGTTGATAAATCTGATGCCTAACAGATGCTTTAACTGCGTATCGTGTGAGCAAAATCAACAAATACAAGGTGGTTAAAAGGGACCTTTCACAAGATTGCCTGCAAAGGTTGCTGTTTTGTTGATTTTTTTTTCCCCCCTTGGGAGCATAAGTGTCTTTCCCTAACTCACTCACTGCTTTTTACAGTCTGCAGAGCATGGGATGTTTGGGGTAAAAATAATAATTACGGTCTTTGGTTGTTCCTTGCTACTGTTTTCCCAGACAGAAGTCTTACCCAAGTATTCAAATCCCATGAAGCAGGATAAGATATACTCCCCTTCACCAGGGTCCTTCTTTTAAAGTGAGAAACAGTATGGTATGGGGAGGGGGTAGGAGTGAGGGACAAAATGAACACTGTGTCCAGGAGGTAAGAACACTCTCTGTGCAACGTCTCCCGCTCATTCAGAGCTGAGGTCTACTCAGGTGATCTGATCCAAACGAATAGTCTCCCTTCCTTTAGGAAGAAGGTAATCCTCCTGGACACTTCACCAGATCAGCTACACTGTGTGGTCATTCTTTCGTGCCTTAGAAGGAAATAAATGCTGTATCAGACTGAATAGCAGAAAACTAGACCCAGAGGGAAAAGGAGCTGAAAGAGAACATTTTAATCTGGGTTCCTGAGTGCCAGGGAAGGTCTGGGTTTGGGAGCAGAGCCCTGGAGGACAGAGCAGGCGGGTCCCAGCACAGGTGGGGTGACGGGGGACAGAGGCAGAACCAGCAGGGAGTCCCAGACACCTGGAATCCCCCTCCACAAGGGACACAAGGCTTTTCCTGTCATTGCCACCTGTTCTAGTAATGAGGAAACACAGGCAACCCCTGGCCAGCCCTGGGCAGGGGTTGTTCCTTTAGCTCGGTACTGATATACTAATGACACATTTCTTCATGTCCTGAAATCAGTTTTGAGAGTTCTCTTGAGGTGATGAGTCTCTGGGTCATCCATTTTTGCATTATCTCAGTTAACACTTAAAACGCTTATGAACCGAAACATAAACGCATTCGTTTACGATGGGAGGCGGGCATGGTCAGACGCACCCACTCCTCCAGGGTAGGGAAGCCTACACAGGGGGTGGTGCTAGAGACCCTTCTCTTATGTGGCAGATAGAGAGCAGAAGGCATGGGCTATTCCTGGGTGGTATTTCCAGAAAGTTTTAATAGCTTGAAGAGTTGCTCTTCTCCATTTTAGAGAGATTTGTGCCCAAAGAGAGGTTCTGGGCATTAGATCCTGGAAGAGGCAGGCTGAATAGCCCTGATTCTCTGGTCCTCCTTTGTGTAGACTCCACGCAAACCCCACCCTCCTTCTGTGTGGAAACTACTCAAAGAAAGTTAAACAAAATAAATTATAGCCATTATAAGCTGTTTTAGTCTCTTTGGGGACATTTGAAGTCTTCCTTGTCTTGGGAGCTATCCATTTACAGACTATCTCAAAGAGGAACCTATCAATTTACAGTTAATGTTAAAAAAAATAAATAAAAAAAAAAAAGAGGAACCTATCTCCAAGTCCTAAGGGCAGAGACCCTCTTTGGCAGGGACTCTGCAGCTACCTGAGAATCGGGTCACCTGTCTCGGTTTCATCCTCCAGAGGGGACATTTGCAAGTCGTGTGGAGGTGTTTGCTTCTGCACAGCCTCCATGGCCGCGCTGCATGAGGGGCCACCTTGGGCTGGCGGTGATGCTGCACTTCTTCCAAGGTCACCAAAGCAGAGAGCACAGGCAGAACCCAGGTGGTCTAGCTGCCGCCCCTCGGGCCAAACACGAACCAAAAAGACTACAACCAAACGTTTTAAATGTCATGATGTTAAAATCTGTTCTGCATGCTTGGGACTGAGGCTGTCAAAGATCACTCCCCTATCGGCAGGTATACATGGATTATACATGGAACCACTGAGCTGCGCTATTGACTCAGAGAATCACAGAGAGATTTCTGGCTTCTCTGTGGTCATTGGACATTTGGCAGAAATCATCACGAACACACCGTGTGTTCGTGCGTGGCACGCATGCCTTCACGCTTCACCCACACACACTCGGGTCTGCTGCCTTCCAGTTACACATCACGTCACCGTGTGTGAAGCTATGACAGGGCATGTGCTCTATAAATACCCCTTGGATGGAGTAATAAAATGCCCCTGACCTCCAGTACTTTATGCGAAGAGAGATAAAACACCAGCAGAAGAGGTAAAGAGGAGGAATATAAAAAGAGAGAAAATGAAAAATTAAAAACATGTCAATAATCTGAAGGAAATAAGCTGCAGCCCCGCTTGAATATTACCTTTTCTTCCCCCCTGCTGTGGCCCTGAAATGAACAAGACTGCCTAATGGATGCAGTATGTTGTAACAACAATAGCAACATCTCAGGAAATAACAAAGTTGCCGGCACTCCAGCAAATCCGCTCAAAGGAAGTGCATCCTAATGAGAATTCCCCCTTGGAAGAAGCAGCTCTGGGTCCAGAATATTGCTGGTGGGTGCTGGACCCACGTTCAGATGGACTGACCAGCACAGTCCAAGTGCAGAGCCTTTACTGCTTGGGCCAAGGCTGTATTGATGTGATTCAGATAGACCAGCGTAGATGTGCTGCAGCCAACTCTGTTGTCCTCCAGAGCCTGGAATCTCCTAAATACTTCCTCGGGAGGTGGCGCTGGGGGGGGGCGGGGCACGGCGGGGAGCCGGTTTCTCTGTTCTGAGAGCTTGGAGGGTCCCAGATGTAGAAAAGTCTAATACAGGGCCAGCGCCCCTCCGGCACTGGCGCCCGCCGACTGAGGGGCCAGGATTGTAGATCAGGCCTCTCTCTGCAGGATGGAGTGGGCACTGCACACGCTCACGTACACCCCTGGGGTACTGGGTTCCCTGCTTCGGGACATTCTTGTTAGATTTTGTCTTTCTACACTGAGGTTAGGATATGTTTTCTAAAAATTCATGTACAGCATCTTGGGCTAATGAAAGACACGCAGCCCCAAGCTGGTTACATGTTGTTTGTGACAGATCCAAAATTTTTCTTTAAAAATACAACTCGTCAGGGAATTCCCTGGCGGTCCAGTGGTTAGGACTTCCACTGCAGGGGCATGGGTTCAATCCCTGGTCATGGAGCTAAGATCCCGAACGCCATGCAGTGCGGCCAAAAAAGAAAAAAATCCAACTCATCAGTCTCCAAAAGAGCTCTTAAAGTTCCAAAAGAGTGAACATCGGTACAGGGTCAGGTGTGAATCCCCGTTCATCTCAACTGAGGCCGCTTTGTTCCTCAGCCGAAGCCGTAAACGCAGCTTCTTGGGCATCATTTCACCATTCACTTGTTTCCCTCTATCTTCCCACTAAAACAGTTCTAATCTCATATGTGGTGGTAAATGGTGTCTATTGGTTTATTTTAATTAATCATTCCATTAAGTAATTTTTACAACTCATTTTTTAAGCTAGATGGTTCTCTGTTTGGGTATAAATTGTCACTTTCTGAGAAGAGAATCTACCTGTAAACCCATCCAGCTGGATTCAGCCGGTATCCTCACCTTTTTCTCTTCCTCCTTGACAAGGTTGATTAGGTTGTTAGTCATCACGATGGTACAAGAAAGCTTTTACTTCTTCCTACCTGTTAAGTTTTTATTGCTACAGGTATAGATCATACATCAGAGATTTGGGGATTATCTGTAAATCTCATTGCTTCTGCTTTACTCTGTCTCCTTAATCAACACTTGGTGGCTATGTGCCTGCTTTGTAGTTAAACTGCCTTAAGGCACTTTATGAGGCACTAAGAGAACCCTGCTGGACTTCCTAGTAGACTCTCTGAAGTTGCTATAACAGGTACTTGTGAGGCTGTTTCAAAGACGGGTATCTTAAAAGTTAAAGCATAAGTGATACTCTTTTATTACATTTCATCCTGTGCTGTGATCCACCAGGTGCTTTGCCGGAACTGCTCCTGTGTGCTTGCCTTTATTAGGTTCTGAGAAGTGGGAGTCTTGGGAGAGAATCTAGAACACTGATGGAAAACATTGTGTGTTCATATTTCTTCTGCATTTATTTTCCACTGTTTACATTTTCTTTCTTCTGTGTACAGTGAATGATCTACATGTGTTGTTAAACTAAACTCAGTAAGACAAGACCGTTTTTCTTTTCTCAGTGTAGTCAACTTGTATCCTTATTGGCAAAAGGCTAGGTTGTTTCAAAAACATTTTTTTTAAATGGTCTCTCCTTCTGTTCACCTTTATTGATAGAGGGAAAGGATTTAGTCTTTTAAAAACACACAGTAAGACTTAATACAAGAAAAATGCTTTTTTTCTTATATTCAACCTAGAATATTTTCTTCTGTCTTTTGGCACATGCGTTCTTACAACTGGTTATGTATCTTAACTACAAGTGCAGGCTTCATACAAATCAAGAATTTTTTTAATTTCAAAGCAATTAATGTTATTTATTTCATTGATTCCTATAAGTATTTATCTTTAAAAGTTCTGGAATATTTTACTCCTCCATCATTTATACTATGTTGCATTGTTATTTACTACAAAGGTTGCTATATCCTAAAATATTAATATTCTTATTTTCGTGTGAAACAGATGCTAAGACATAGACTACCATCGTTTGGAATGCCTATGTCAAATCTGATTATTTCTACTTAACCATTAAGAGCACTGGATCTGTTCTGAGCAGCACAGTTAAACTACAGTTTGTCCTTAGTGTTTAACTAGTCCTTGTACTAACATATGAGAAACAATGAAGCCAAATGGCTTTGTTTTTCAAGAAAGACCACAAACCCCTGAGCGCTTTCCTGGTGGTGACCACCTAGTAACTGCTGCTGTGTCTCCTCACTCCTAGTAAGGTCTGTAGTCATAAGCAGAAGCTCTTCAGAATACACACCTCATGGAAGCAGAGGTACCAGCATCCTGGCTACTGACATGAGATCTGAGAATGCCAACTAACCTCAGGTGCATGACCAGGTTACTCTGCCACCCTACTGAGCCCTGCTCAGACTCACTCTTCTAAGGACTCTTGAATGAGGTTTCCAACCCGCTCGTAATTCCCCTGCTGCCTGTTGCCTGCTTGGACCCTCTCAGCCCTGGGGACAAACAGGCAGGTCCGCGCAGCGCCTCCTGGTGGTGGGACGATGCTGCGCTGTGCACGCACTGGGTTGTCCTGGTTCCATAGGCATATTGTGCCAGAGGCGAGAATTTGTAGGATGCTAATCCTGTGAAGGGGTAAAGCCCTAATTAAGCGTACCAGTAACTCCAGGGTTCTGAGTCCGAGAGGATTCCCATGGGGATGCCATGATGCTGCCCAGTCCCTGGCAGGGATCATCCAGTGGTCGGCTGCTTCCCAGCCATTTGAACTTGACGAGGGGCTGCACACCATCAATGACCACAGCAACCTTTTGGTTACTTTCTCCAAAGAGAGACCTCTTTGTTGTCTCTTGGGGATAATCTTTGGCAATCTACCTAAAAACACTGTTACGTAAACCTTCCTCAAAAATCATGTTCATAGGTATCACAAAAAAAAGCCGAAAAATAATGAAAAGTTCAGTGGACTCGTGAAGAGTCTATATTTGTAATCAATGTGTGTTTTCAGTAACAACCACCTAATCCGTTTAATAGTCATCTGATCAAGATACTCTTTTGATTTCCAAAGGGGAAGCGAACTAGAAACAAAAATGAAAGTGACTTTTTTGTAGGAGGACACAAGAACAGATCTTTGCCTGTTTGCCTTTCCTTTCCTTGGAAAAGGAAATTTTGTTTGGCTAAAAAGTTCTGGATTAGGATGTTATTCTTAACTGTCATACAATTATGTCAGAACAAAGACTGAAAACATTACATCTTTTTTTTTTCTAATTTAGTGTGTACTATGTTGTGTTCACTTTAAAATAGTTCTAGAGAATTTTTTTAACATTAGACGTTGGCAAACATTCATGTACTTTAGAAGGACAAAAGGGGAAGAGGCACCTGGAACTCATTTATATCAACTTAAGTGCCTTAAATTGTACTAATATTCAGAAAATAATATTATTTCCACTTTCCATTAATTCTTAAAGACAATATTAAATGTTTTATAGGGGCAATTTTTAAAAATATTCTTATAGGAGCAATTGTTTTTAAATATTTTGTTACTGTAAATAAACCATGGCGGATTTAATGCTGATACCTATTTTAGATTTTTTTACTTTTTTAGCAATTGAAATTTTTAAAAGAGCGAAAACTAAATTTCATGTTAAATGGTTTTATGATGTTTTTATTAGTTTCCTCTTCAGTTGGCAAAGGAAAGAGAGATATCTTGAAAGCTTGAGAAATAATTTGATATTAACTAAATCCAACCTTCTATAGTAATTAGCATCTGTTAGTTCCAGAAAAGGTAATGGATTAGATAAAGTATAGTGAGAACACTTGTAATGGCAGCTCTGTTGACGAGCCCTTCGTTATTCTAAATAAAGGTGCAGTGGTGTGTTCCTGAACCAGATCATCATAAATTTAAATAATGGAACAGATTGGCCGAAACTGAAAAGAGGTTTGAAATTTTTACTATTAAAAAAACAAGCTTGAAAAGAGTAGACACTTTGAGCACCATCCCTTTGAGGATTTGTTTAGATGTTGTGAGTTTTGGATGACATGGAGAACCTAGCCTGGGAATAAGAAGATGCAGCATTACGATGTTATTATTGCTGAGTGAATCCACCATGTAATCACACATTGGTCAAGTACAGAGAAAGCCTTGCCTGATGGGATTGTCTTCAGAGCCCTGAACTGCTGACTCCCGTGTCAACCCGCCTGCCTGCTCTCTGCATGTGCCTTCAGTCCGGCCGCTCAGCTGTGTCTGCCCTTCGGATCGGAGCTGTCAGCTGCATGGCCAGAGTGTTTATATCATTACCAGGACCTGCTGACCAGCACAGTTCATTGTTTGATGTGTTTTCACGTAAACACACACACAACGTGGTGTCTTTTTAGAACATCATTTGTTAAGCAACTAGGCATGGAAGAATCAGCGTTACTGTTCTTGTTACCTACACAGCACAGATCCACTCAACACATCTGCTGTTTGCACACTGCAGTTGGGGACAGTGGACGTGGCGGAAAGTGGAAAAGAAAGGGCCTCCACTTGGTCTCGGATAATCCATATCTGTGAGAATGCTGCCTCCATGTCCCACAAAGGCTGCAGCCAGACTGGGCCTCAGACCCTTCCTGTCCACTGCTTCAGGCCTGGAGAACCCTGGGCCCCTCACTCTGTAGCAGCATCACTATTCTTTTGGCGTAAAAATGGAAATGGATTTTTTAATATTTTTGTTGGAGTAGAGTTGATTTACGATGTTGTGTTAGTTTCAGGTGTACAGCAAAGTCAATTAGTTATACCTATACATATATCCACTCTTTTAGATTCTTTTCCTATATAGGTTATTACAGAGTATTGAGTAGAGTTCCCTGTGCTGTACAGTGGGTTCTTATTGGCTGTCTGTTTCATGTATAGTGTTGTGGTCCGAGCACGGGTTGGAAAAAGAATGTCCAGACATGAGGTATTTTAGAAGAGAGTGAGTTTATTGAGAACAAACAGCAGAGGTGGTGAGGGGCGCTGCGAATCCAGCGGGCCCACTTCCTGATAGACCAGGGAGAGCTGACCCCCTTTGTGGGCTAGTAGCCAACCTTTATAGCCTCAAGACAAAGAAAATTCCTGCTGGCAGGATGGCATTAGGTGATTGGTCAGGAGGATACAAGGTTACTACATGGTGAATATTTTGCCTAGTATGGAGTCGGGGTGGGGTGGGTGCTGTCCAGTTTAGATTAGGAGAGACCGTGGCAACAGTTGCTATGGGGGCTCGGTTAATTCCGGAGTTTTTGTCCTGTGTCCTTGATGTAGGGCTCTACATTCTCCCATCTTTTTATTTGTGGGCCAAATCTTTGGCCCCTTAACACCCTGCTCATGAGTAACTATCTGCCTATCCCCATCTCGGGCCATAGGAGCCCAGGTCACTGGGGAAAGGGGCGATGACCGTTCCTAGCTTCTTCCTGCTGGCCGGGGTGTCATGGGGCCCTGAGGCCCAGTGCCCACTCTCTGTCAGGGTGTATTTACGGAGGGAGATGAGAGTCCGTGGGATGATAAGGCGGCTTGTTCCAACGTAGTCCTTGTGCCAAGTGGCTGGTATCCTTGTTGTAGCACCGTCTGGAATTCAATCTTTTGAACCTGTCGGGAGACGAACTTAGATAATGTGTTAATAATACAGGGGCCAAGCAACAAAACAGAAGCTATCAGGATTAATGGTCCCAACAAGGGCAATAGCCACGTCCATATCTGATCCCCAGAGAGGAGAGGAGGCTGGAAAGCCAACTGGGGCCTGTCCTGCTCTCTCTTTTAAATCTTCTATTAATTTGATGTTTTTCTTTAGAATCTGAAGGTCCTCTTCAGCCTGGCCGGAGGTATTACTATAGAAGCAGCCTGTCTCGTTTAGTAGGGCACAGACACCCCCCGCCTCAGCTGTTATAACACTAAGGGCCCTCCTGTTTTGTAAAACCCCCTCGGCCAGAGAGCCTGGGGCTGACTGCTGTTCCTTAGTACCTCAGCCTTCCAAGGTTCCTGGACCGTGATGGTGAGATGGAGAACACTCCTCTCTAAGAGGAATATGCCTGCAAACCAGGAGAGCCCTCTAAAGATGCTACATATTATTTCGGGCTGATCAAGAATTGGATTATCATAAGCATTCCCCTCGCCCCCAATCCGTGGCTCGTTTTTGTCTCTCTGGGACAGGTCTTAAGGCCTCCTCGAGGAAGGACCCAAGTTGGGAGCCCCTCCTGAGGAAGCTGAATCCTTTGTAGTCATAATGGTCGCCTCTGGGACCACAGCAGTCATTGTGCAGGGGCCCCTCCAAAGTGTGGGAAGATCCAGATAGACCCCGTTACTGCATAGAGATGAAAATCCGGTGCCCCTCAAGGATACCCCCGTGTGGGTCCCCAGAGCCAGGCCCTGACCTTTTGGGAGTTTTCCTCTGGAAATAGACTGGGGCCCCACGGCCTAGGATTAGATTGGGAAGGCCAAACTCCAAGGAAGTAATCATCTATACATGAAGGGGAGAATCCGGGCTCTGACTGATTATGAGTGTGACCGGGGGAATGCCATAACAAATTCCTGAATGTTAGTTGAATTATGTTATATCTTGGAGGAGAGTCTTGTCGGGAGGTTAAACTAAGTAAGCGTCTGGTGGTCACACCAATCCCCACATGTTTAGTTCCCAATGCCAAGCTATTTATGGGGATATGGTCTTCATTAATATATTTCTTAGTCGCATTTTTCCTTGAATTTCCCCAACATAAAGTGAAATTACCTTCATGCAATACGTCATATTCATCCTCCTCTGACCAGGGACCCCACTCCAGGCTAGTCTGATTAAAACTGAGGGTATAGTTACAAAGAAAGCCATTTAGCCAGCCCAAAACGGGTCCCCATCCATCCAGCTTGCAGACAGTCCTTTAAATTATGTCTTTTCCAGTATGCATAATCCCCTGATTGTAGGTCTGGGGCATCTGATCTTCATCCGAAAATAGATTACTGAGATAAGCTTTAGAAACAAACTAGAGTGTCCTTTAATAATTCAATTAAACTTTTTAGCAATATAACATAACATCAAGGGACTATCCGGGAAGTGAGTCTCGGTAACACAGACCTTAATTAACAAAACTAGAATTTAATATTCAGTGAAACGTAATTTTTTTTTCTCATTGTGAGGGCATTAACCCTGCAGCCAGGGAAGGCTTTACCCCATCAAATGAAAAACGAGCTTTGTCAGGGAGCTGGCAAAAGCCAAGCAGCCCTCTTGGATTTTTCCATAGCCCTGACTGATTGACAGCTGTTGTTTACCCATTTTAAATTCCCTGATTTAGGAATAGACTGTTGCCATGTTTTAAGGACATCAGGATGGCAAAAGTCTGGCAGTGAGGGGTTGATTTTTGTAGAAGCAGAATGAACTTTATCTATGTGTGCCAAGATCTTCATAGATCATTGTGAAATAATATTTATTTACCAAAGTAACAAAAGATTTTAAAAGTAAATACAAATTGCTTAAAGGCAAAGAAATTTACATAGTCTGTTATTAAAAGCAACATTCCAAGAAAACTTTGTTCTCTTAACAGAGAGAGAAGGATATTTCAGCCTGGTCTCACTAAGCTTGGCCTGATGATTTATATAACTGTAATTGATCATATAGGCTTTCTGCATGCAGAAATTTTTATAAGGAGTCTCAGACTGAACTTTTAAAAGACCTCTCAGGGCTAGGAAATTTACACCAAGGGCCTGTCACAGATTTCGCTTACCAGATCTAGGTGAATTCCTCCCTTTTCAAGGTTCCCAAAATACCTTGAGATTTCTGTACCTGTTAGTGAGGTAGCCTTCCTAATTTATCTAATAAAGCTCCTGGGAACCTAAGAGTTTCCCATCTCTGGAGGAAGCAGACAGAGGCAAGAGGTAAATGTTTCAATTTTGCTCACAAAGGTATAATTCACCAAATTACTATAAGTCAGAATTCGTTTGAGGGGAAGGTTTTCCTTACACCTGGAAAACACAGATGCAAACCAGTAATTTTTCCGATAGAATGCAAATTTTCTATAATTATAGAAAATTATAACCACATTTACCAGTTCATTCAGTCCTTGCTAATGAATCCTTTTTGTTAACAGCTTTATGAAGCCATCAGGTTTTTCATTAGAATTCTTCAATTTCTGACCAAGTTTGGCATTATAGTCTGAAAGTCAGAAACTTGTATTTATTCAAAAGTCCTTTTTATAAATCTTCTTGAAGAGGAAGCATTTTTGCAAAGGCATTAGAGTGAAACTCTAAGTGTCTATAATGACAAAAGACTTATGAAGGCATGGTAAGAAGGCACGTTTAAAATCTGATCACAATAAAATTAACAAAGTAACTTGGTTACTGTTGTGGAGCACAGCACTTAAGGAAGCAATAGTTATTTACTTAGCCAAGGTAACAATAAAAGATTTCAAAGGCAAGTACAGAACAGATCACTTAAGAGGTAAAGAAATTTAAAATCTGTTATCAGAGGCAGTTCAACATTTTAAGAAAACTTGTCCTCTTAACAGAAAGAAAAGCCAAATTCAAGTTTTGCACCAGCTTACTTTTAAAATTCATTTACTTAATTAAATTCATTATAAACTTAGTCAGTCCTGACCATGCATAAAACTCTTTCCTCAGGGGCCACTTTTCACAAAACTTTCTATCACTTTCTGTATCTCTCACTTTATTTTTCCATTCAGGAGCCGTCAACTCTAAATTAGACCTACTTCCTTTTTTCTTAATAAAATGTAATTCCATTCCTCATACCTTTTTTTACGAAAAACATACATCCTACTTTCCTTAAGCAACCATGAACTGTCCTTTATGTCAGCACTCTGTAGATTGGTAAACATACATCCAAATAATAATTTTTTAAGAATGTGCTTTCTTATAGAAAATATCTCAGTGTGGCACCAAACACATTTTTTTAATAGTTCCAAACCTTTTGTTTCTCTGTAGAAGGAAGACAATGTTCAGTAATTAATGTTTCAGTATCTTATTTTATTTGGAAATGGCCTAGTTATTTAATAAGCTTCCATCCTTTCACTTAATTTAGCACAACTCTAAATGTTTTAAGTTGTTGAATATCTGGAGAGATTATTCTTAAGTAGACATTTCTAAAACATAATTATTCCTAAAAGGTTCACCCAAGACTCTTATCTCATTTGTATTTTCTTTTCTTAAAAGTTTCTTCACATTGGGCTTCCCTGGTGGCGCAGTGGTTGAGAGTCCACCTGCCGGTGCAGGGGACACGGGTTCATGCCCCGGTCGGGGAAGATCCCACATGCCATGGAGTGGCTGGGCCCGTGAGCCATGGCCGCTGAGCCTGCGCATCCGGAGCCTGTGCTCTGCAATGGGAGAGGCCACAACAGTGAGAGGCCCACGTACTGCAAAAAAAAGAAAAAAAAAGTTTCTTCACATTGAGTTATTTTCATTGCTGACAAATTTGCAACAGATATAATAAGATCCTATTTAGTTTATATTAAACCTAGTCACAATAAAAGTATTATACTTAATGTTGATGGCTCAAGACATGTCTATTAATTAGATCAACAAACAAAAACATTAACACCAGGTATTAATTTAATATTGACTATTTCCCAGTTCACGTGAACCTGAAATTTAGCTTAATTTTTCTTGTTTTAGAATTGTTTTATTTGTAAGTGCTTACTTTTCTTTTAAGCCAATTAAATGGAGCTCATTTACAAATTAACCTCAGCAATATTATCCAAAGACACAGACACATACTGAGACATAAACATATATCCAGGCCGTCAGAGATCTCATAGTTTCCACTTGAGATTTAAAATGTCTCTTTGCCTGTTTTTTTTTTTCCCCCTTGGCTTGAAGTTCTACTAATTAACCCAAGGCTGAAGTCTCAGGCAAAGTGGGCTGTGTTTTGTAGCTCAAGGACATGATAAGAGTTAACTTCAGACTTTTTCCTAGGCATATTTTCGTTCTCTCAGGGTCAGGATTCTGAAAAAACGATTTCAACAGACTAGCTGTTCTAACTGCACATGCAAAAAGAAACCCCTTTTGCAATCTCAAAAAATTTTTATCTTAACCAGTTTTCTCTGGAGTCTAAAGAATATTGTGGCCATCCTGACTGAAGGAACCTAACTTGTTTTGAATTTGGGAAATGTCAGCGATGGGAAAGGGAACATGGACTCTAATAGTGCCCATGTCTCCATTTGCTACTTCCTGGCGTTGGGCAGGCCTGGATCTTGTGTGGGGAGGGGAGAGGGGCTTTCGCCCTGATCAGGGGGTGGCTGATGGGGAGCTGTGGGTTGAGATGGAGTCGGGGGCTGAAGCAGGGGGTTCATGGGGCGGGGGACAGGAGAGGTCGAGTAGAGGGTCATCTAAGAGATCTGCTGGAGAGGGAGACAGGGGGGGCCGGGGGGATAAGGCGGCAACAGAAAGACACATGCGGCATGAGTCCCTCGGCTCCGGATGGTGACTGCAGGCCATAAAGGTCTGGACGTAAGGAACCTCTGAGTCCCCTCCTTGTTTCCGCCAAAAGAGATCAAGTTGGAGGATCGTGTTGTAATTTAGTGTGCCATTAGGAGGCCATTGTTCTCGGTCCCCCGGTTTATACTGGGGCCAAGCCGTGTTACAAAAGAAAATGAGCCTCTTCTATTTGAGATTTTCAGGGTCAAATTTTTCCCGTTTCTGAGGATACAGCCGACGGGTGAGTCTGAGGGAGGCTCCCGAGACATAGCAGAACCCATGCTTAGCCTGTACGCCGTAGAAAGGGGGTACTGAGAGTCACCAGCTGACAGAGAGGCGTCCCCTTTGTCCCGGTGATCTCTCCATGTGACTAAGGCACAACATGGGCCGACTGTCCCAACAATCGCGTCTGACCGTGAGAGGTGACCCGTGAGCGTGCGACTGAGGCCCCATGCAACTCGGGCAGGGAAGAAAGAAAAGAGAGAGAGATTCCCGGGACCCACCGGGTGACTCACCGCTTGGCCATGCCCTGAAATGTGAAAAGCACTCCTGGGATGGCTCAGAGGCAACACTTAGGCTCCTGTAAGTCAATCTGGACGGAGAAAAAGGTGAAAGTGTAACAGAGAAGACAGGCTGAGGAATCGGCTTTGTAGTCCTGCCGGGAAGGCGGCGGCCAAGGGGAGGGGGCTCAGTGTTCTGCTTGAACCAATACGTCGTGCCTCACGGTGCACGGAAGTTTTCTTGCTGGGGGCAGATGCGCTAACAGCCTGGTCTGTTCCCTGACCCCCTTATCCTTTCACAGGAGTCTTAAAGCGGCAAGCGCCCTAATGGCTTTTAAATGCCTGACCTGTGCCCGCATAGTATCAATCGGCCTAGTCCGCAGTCAGGAGGAAGACAGAGGGACCCTCACCCGTTCTAGGTGGCAGTTACTGGGGCAAAGCGAGCCGTGGAGCCTTCGGAACACACCAGGATGTGGCCCTGGCCAGAGTTCCTCTGTTGCTTTCACGGAAGCTTGCCTGTTCACAGAGCGTCCCAAGAAATGAGGAGAGGAGGTGGGGGAGGAGATGGCCCCCGTACAGGCCACCAAAATGTCGTGGTCCGAGCGCGGGTTGGAAGAAGAATGTCCAGACCTGAAGAATTTTAGAAAAGAGTGAGTTTATTGAGAACAAACAGCAGAGATGGTGAGGGGCGCTGCGAATCCCGCGGGCCCACTCCCTGAGAGACCAGGGAGAGCTGACCCCGTTTGTGGGCTAGTAGCCAACCTTTATAGCCTCAGGACAAAGAAAATTCCTACTGGCAGGATGGCATTAGGTGATTGGTCAGGAGGATACAAGGTTACTACATGGTGATTATTTTGCCTAGTATGGAGCCAGGGGGCTGTCCAGTTTAGATTAGGAGAGACCATGGCAACAGTTGCTATGGGGGCTCGGTTAATTCCGGCGTTTTTGTCCTGTGTCCTTGACGTAGGGCTCCACATATAGTAGTGTGTGTATGTTAATATCCCAATTTTTCCCTCCCCCCATGGCATCACTTTCTAATGAATAGCACAGTAGTTTATAAATGAACAAGAACACGAACAGACTGGGTCCACAAAGCTCCATACAGTTCATCTGATGCCCACAAAAGTCCCTCAGCTATGTTGCTATTTTTATCTCCAAGCTAGAGGCGAGGCCTCCAAATCCAGGTCTCTGACTGCAGTCTGCCCTTCCCGGCCCTTCACACCCGACCCGTGCTCAGGAGGGCCCGGAGGTGCACCCTGTGTTTTGCTGCCTTGTTAACACTTCCTTTATCAACCGACCTCAGTTCAGGCCTAGCTGGTGTCTGAGAACTGAACGTGAACAAATACAATTTACCAGGAGCTGCCACAGCAAATCAATAACCTGTCGAATATCAGGAAACTGCTGGTGAACACAGCATCTCATTCCATCAGTCAGTCATCTCGTTCATTATAAGCTGTGTTCGTTCTACCTTGTGTGGTTTTTGTCTCACCAGAATGAACGTGGTGTTAAGTGTTGTATGATTGATATTGTCTGCAGTGCCGCCAGCCGCTCTGAGACCGCATGGATCTGGAAATCGTAATCTTGCCTGGAGTATAAAATGCATGCGATACATGTGCATGTGTAACTGTCATCCCCATTTTCCCGTACAAATGTTTTAGAAATTACAAAGAGATATGCTCCCCCCACCCCGCAGAAAAAAACAAAACCTTTTTTTTTAGGTCTCAAAAGTTGAGGTTAAATCTAAAATCTGTTTCTAAGGCGAACACCAAACCAGTTCTCTGGGCTTTCCAGTGTCATTATGCACAAACCGCTGTGCTTGGTCTCAGGCTTCGTTGAATCCAGGAAGGGTGTGCAAAACTGTGGAATGAGACGGACTTGAATGCGAACAGAGAGGTTCAATAAAGCTCAAATTTGCAATAAGGGAAAACTGTATCGCTGTGCCCCTACTTGCTAAGAACACTCTGTGTATTGAAGTACATGGCCGTATGCAGTTTCATCCGAGCATTTACCCACGTGGGTGGACGGCACTGACCGAAACGCGCTAACGCTGCCCTGTGCTCCGCCCGCAGCCAGAAGCTCAGCTTCAAGGAGCGCGTACGCATGGCGAGCCCGCGGGGCCAGAGCGTCAAGAGCAGGCAGGCCTCGCTGGGCGACAGGCGGTCCCCCAGCACGGACATCACCACCGAGGGCAGCCCCACCAAAGTGCAGAAGAGCTGGAGCTTCAACGACCGCACCCGCTTCCGGCCCTCGCTGCGGCTCAAGAGCTCCCAGCCCAAGCCGGTGGCAGACGGTAAGCCCCTCCCTTTTCTCCGTAACCGTTTCACTGTACGCTCGAGATGATGGGTGGTTAATTCTCCGCGGTGCCAATCGCAGAGAGAAGGAGACAACCCCAGGGGAAGAACTGTTCGTTTGTCTTCTTGGAAATTTATTCCCTGCTTTGGGCGAGTGTACAGAAGTTTACTTTTGGAAGCAACTTTGACAGCTAAGTCTATGTTTCAGGGAAGTCAGACACAGTGTTGTTAATTCTTCACTCGTATCTCCAGCATATCGTTATTTCTCAGGCGAGGTGCGTATCAGGTCAACAGGACTGTGCTTCAGACGCACAGGACGTGTCTGACCTGCAAAGGCCCGAAGATGGCCAGGTGCTCGGGAACCTTGAGACACAGGGAGAAGGGGCTGGAGCCTTTCTGGACCCAGTGAGGATGCGGTTCCTCTTCTGCTAGGCTCTGTTCTCCCCTAAATCAGAGGCCATTGCTCATCTTTGTTAGAGGGGTTCTCACTGAAAGTTCTTATCTAATGATAAGTGGAATTCAGGTTCTTCTCCCGAGAGGCATTAACCTATTTTATTTATCGGATTTTGTGGCAGAAGCTTACTTGCCAACACGTTTTATTGAGTGCCATATAATTTCAAGGTTTATGAAGTAAAACATTTTGTTTTTCATTTAAGATTAGCTTGGCTTTCCTTTTAAGAACGCCCCCTAGGATCTCTTATCCTGGGCAAAGAACCAAAGTCAAATCGCATCTTCCATTAACACGGAAAAGCCCGCAAAGGCCGTCAGCCCCGCTGTGCGCACTCCCGAGCAGAACCTGCATTCTCCCAGGCAGCGGGATAAAATTAACAACCCGGGCCCACAGTGACCTCAGGCTCCCTCGGCCCCCGGCCCACCCAGCCCATTCAGAGCTCGTGGGGCCGCCCCCCACTCTCAGGGACGCCCCCGGAGTTCCCTCCTCACACTTCCCACCCTTCACACCCGGGAACATCGGGCTCTCCCAGCAGCGCCCAGCGGCTGACCCAGCACAGGCCCTCCTGGCGGAGCTCGCAGCTGCCATCTGGGCTGCACACTTGACCCGCCAGGTGCCTTCCTCCTGCCGCTGTGCTAAGGTGGGAAGTGCTCCCCCCAGCACCGGACACCCCTCCCGGCCTTACACCAAGCCCCCAGTGTCCCGAGTCACTGGCGGCACAGATCTCAGTGTCCTCTGGTCTCCGCACTCTCCTCCCTAGGAGTTGGCTGAAAGCCCATGAACAGCTGAGTCAAGAGTTAGCAGTTACAAGGCTTGTGTAGCACTCAAAATAGACTTGCCAGATATAAATGGACACATGATTTCTGGAAGGCAAGTTGGCAACAGATATCAAGAGGCCTTTACATCTGCCTAAGCTTGGACGCCTCCCACCCACCAATTCCATTTCTAGGATACAGTCGATATAATGAAGTAGCAGACGTTAGAAAAGATGCTATAAGTCTAAAATTATTGAAATAGATAAAGGACCACAAAAAGTAAATTATTCCATCTTGGCTGTGTGTGGATGTGTGTGTAAATTCATATATTTATAGTAAAAGTTCTGGAAAGGTTTATAACAATGAATGAACAGTTACCTCCAAGAGGTAAGATCAGAGTTATATTTTGTTTCTTCATGTTGTTCATCTGTATTTCCTATTATTTCTACAATGAACATGTAAAGCTTTTGTGATAAAAATGCAGAAGAGGATTTTCTATTAAAAAATCAGGTCCTCCTCTCAGACACTGCCCTTTTCCTCTCCCTCACTCTGGGGGCCCTTGGTCTAACTGGTGGCCACCAAACCCCTCTCCTTAGGTGGCGTTCCTCCTGGTCTCGGTGCCGGGGACTAGCCTTCACCGGGGGTAGACGTGGACTGTCTGATGAGGTTTGACAGCTCCTACTACGAATAGAACTGTATTAGGCTCCGGGGCTGCCGTAACAAAGTACCACAGACTGGCTGGCTTAAACAACGGAAACTTATTTTCTCACGGTTCCAGAGGCTACAAGTCTGAGATCTCCTTGGGTCGCAGACGGCCACCTTCTCCCTGTGTCTCCACTTCTTCCCTCTGTGCATGTCTGTGTCCAGATTTCCTCCTCTTATAAGGACACCAGTCATATTGGATTAGAACCCACTCAGATGACCTCATTTTAACTTCATTATCTCTTTCAAGACCCTGTCTCTGAATTCTCAGGGACTGCGGGCCGGGACTTCAGCACATGGAATTTGTCGGGATGCCATTCAGCCCATACCGGAGCCCCTGCAAACTCACAGCACAGCATCCCCAGGGGTGCACACAGCTCCAACCCTCGCCCTGGGTCCACACGCACTGGAAACGCATGTATTGCCACAGCGGGTCCTTACCCTTCCAACGTGGGCTTCAGAAAGCATCGCTTCCGTGCTGTGAGGTCCTTACGGTTGGCTGAGCACATCTAAATATAAAAGTCAGAGAATCCAGATTCTGAATATGGAAAATGAATTCTACTTGTATGTTTGGCCAGAGGGGAAGCATTTTTCAAAGACTCCTACAGTCAGCACTATCCATCACACTCTCTTCAGTTACTGCAAAGATGTCTCAGAGGTCAGACAAATAGAAACAGAAGTCCTGTTCTCTTCCAAACCACAAACTGGAAAGGTCTCCTACCGTGCATTTTCTACATCATCTCGTACACGTGCAGTTCTCTTTGGTTAGGAGGGAATTGCTTTCCCTGGTTGATACCTGTCTGAATTTTGGTTCTGAGTCCCCCAAGTGACAGGAGGCCGACTGCTGTCCTGTTGAAGTAGCTTTGTTGGCCGCCCACCCGCAAGAGACCATGACTCCTGACTCCTTGCTCCGTACAGTAGCCCAGAACCTTGACCTCTGATTTACCTCATGGTTAGATGTTGGGAAAACAGAAATTCACTTTTTATAGGAAAAAAAACTGAAGTAGCTATCAAATAAATGTAGATTTCAATTTATACATTTTGATATATAGTGCCTCTATGTGTTTTAAGTATTTCTAAAATCCACTTATTACCCATAGAAAATATAATACTGCATCCAACTCCCAATTATTCTGGATCTATTTGCTCATTCGCTTCTGGGGCTCTTTTTTTTCCACTTCTGTTTTCCCTTTATGTATTTTAGGCATTTCAATGCCCATTAACAGCTCAGGGAGAGTGGATGAATAGCGGAAAGAAAAATAGAAATTCAGACTGGCCTTGAGGTTAATAACTAACTTACATTTGGAAAATAATGAGCCTGTTAACTAAAAGACACCATAATAGGAAAACAAAAGAAATTCAAGGTTAATCTGTAAATTTTAATGATTCTTCCCAAATCTGATAGCCTTTACTACAGATGGTATTATTGTTATAATTTAATGACTCTTACAAAAGGTTATTAAGTATTACATGTTGTTTTTATTTGCTATCATTTTTGATGAAATTTACATGTTACGTTTTAAAGGGACACAATTTTAAATTTCACATCCATGTGTACCAGAGAAGTGGAAAGTAACAGACAGATGTTGTCACCAGAAATTTACAAAGCGCAAAAGGAAGAAAGTAAACTGTAAGGGACTAGGGTGGTGTTGCCTGCCAATAGCAAACTGATTTTGACCAATATGATATGAATAGTAGTTTTAGTTTATAAATCTAATAATAAGAGATAGAAATGTTCCACTAGTCAATCAATAGTATTTAAGCCTCTTCATACAATCTCAGAATTTAGGTAGGATATGACTTTTTTAGATTCCATATGTAATGAGGGTCTGATCATGCATTTTGTGTCCTTCTGTGTCTGGCTTATTTCAGTTGGCATAATGGCCTCCACGTTCATCCATCTTGTTGCAAATGGCAGGATATCTTTCTTTTTCAAGGATGAGTAATACTCCATTGTATAATTTATACCACAATTTCATTTCACTATATGTATATGTATATCAAGCCATCATGATGTACACTTTAAATATGTACAATTTTCATTTTAAAAGTAAAATAAAAATAAATTAGGTGGCTTAAAAATATTTGTATTTTAATATACAAGAATAATAATGATGAAAGTAACATTTATTGGCTGGCACTGTTCTGAATGCTTTACTTTGATGATTTCATTTAATTCTTCCAATAACCCTATGAGGGAGGCAAGTCGTGATCCCCATCTTGTGAATGAGGGAGCTGAGAGCTGCCCAGACCTAAGAGCCGTGAGCAGGGCAGCCTTGGTGCACACCCAGACCATCTGATTTCCCAGCCCTCCTGGAGGACACGTTCAAAGCTGCACCCTCAGATGTCGTATCGGTTTCCCTTTAAGCATCTTTCATTTCTCCTTTTTCGCACTGTTGCTCTTCCATCTTCAGTTGGCCAGATCCCCCTCCCTTAGAAACCATTCGACTTTGCCACTGGCCCACCCCTCCTTCTCCCAAGCTCAGCTGCCAAACCTCTGAAGTGCATTGTCTTCAAAGAGTGGAAGATTCGGGGCTTCCCTGGTGGCACAGTGGTTGAGAGTCCGCCTGCCAATGCAGGGGACACGGGTTCGTGCCCCGGTCTGGGAGGATCCCGCATGCCGCAGAGTGGCTGGGCCCGTGAGCCATGGCCACTGAGCCTGCGCGTCCGGAGCCTGTGCTCCACAGTGGGAGAGGCCACAACAGTGAGAGGCCCGCGTGACGCAAAAAAAAAAAGAGAGTGGAAGATTCGGCAAATTGGGAAACGGCCTTTAGATGACCCGTCTCTGTGTCGATCAAGCACCCGGCAGAGGCTCAGGATCACAGCCACCTGGCCTGCGTGTCACCCAAGTAGGGAGGCAAACCGTGAGGCCATCTGAGGTCTGTTTCCACATACAGAAGGTGGTATCATGAGATGGACAGCCGTCAGCACAGACGAGCACATGGAACGTGGCGGAAGCAAGTCCAAGGAATGCCGGGCAGCAGAGCCCAAAGGATGAAATTAGGGAGAGCTAGGGGCAAGCCGAGGTTTCTGGTGACTAGTTAGGTTGCTATCGAAGAGGCTGTCGTGACGGACCCTGCTGTACTGGGAATGCCTTTCAGAGTTGCATCAAAGAGCACGAAAATCTCGACAGAGATAAGGCAGTAGCTGGAGGTGGCTCTACCCTGTAGAGCGTGAAAAAAAAAAAAATCCGTCTCGAATACTGCATGTAACGTGCATGTCTTAACATGTGTAACATGGGTGCTGCTCAAGGAAACGCATCAGTTCTTGTGGGAAGCCCTCAGGGCTCGTGCTGGCTGCTCTAGTTCATGATAAAGACTAGCAGCCTTGGGTGCAGGGGTCCCCGAGCAGAGGCTGGGGGGTAAAGAGGCGAAATGCCTGAAGATCATGGGGGTCCCTGAGGCCCGTTCCCTTGTTCCAGGCACTGCAAGGAGCTCTTCTCTCTTCACTTCTCTCCTTTGCCTTTCTCCTCCAGCCAGGGTACCTGCTAGGGTGACTTTGGCTGCGGGGCACAAGAGAAGCAGGCTCCACTACCTTAACCAGTAGTGAAAAGTATCATCAGCACTTCGTGGAGAAGGTCAGAGGCAGGACGGCTCCCAGCCAGGAGGCAGGCGCCCTGGCTCCCCTGCTCTCGGCTCTCTCCTTCCATTCTGCCCAGCTGTGGTCTGTGTGCTGCTTCCTCCAGGCTGGCAGCCGGATGGCTACGAGCATCTTCCCCACACACAGCGCTTTGAGAGGCAAAGGGGGGACCACCCTAGGTTGTGAGGAAAACGGTCCACTCACGTCTTAACGTAGCAAAACTGGGTCTCACGCCTGAAATGACCACTGGTGAGGAGAGCAGGCGCTGGAGTTGCCAGTCGGCATCCAGCACCTGGCCTGCGGCCAGACTCCTCCACGGCGAGTATGTCAGGGGACGGGGCAGGGGGTGTGACTGGAGAGATGTGAGGGTTTCTGTTTGGGGATCAGCTCTTGGGAGAAAACCTCCAGTGGTGTCTGACACAGCCAAGAAATCTTCCCTGCTTCGTCGTGAAGGTGGCGGGGAAGAATGCTCTTAAACATGCTTCCTCCCCAGTATTCTGTCCACACGTCATTTCTGTTCCTCTGAGCGTCTGAAAGCCAGATTGAGACATGTTTTTTGGTTTATTTCTTGTTTATCATTATCTTTTATTTTTTTCCTCCTTTCTTTCATCACCAAATCTCCATGAGACCGTGACCGCAGACCGGCCTAACTCCTTGTATTTAAAAAGGACAAAGTGGGTAAAGGAAAACCTAGGGAAAAATAAATGAATTCGGATTGAGATAATACAATCTGTCCTCACATGCAGTCGGCCCAGATTGTGGGCTTCCTATCACCACGGCCACCAGGGGAAAACTGGGGCAGCCGCCTTCCTCAGCACCTCCTCACAGCCCCAGACACCCCATGCCTCAGGCTGCTTGCCTGGTACCCCGTCTTCCCTTTGGGTGAATGACAGCCGACTGGGTCTCACCTGAAATGAGCAAAAGAGAAGAAATGCACAGCCCAGGATGCCGGAACCCTCAACTCCTCTAGAAGGTAGAACGTCCATCCCCTTCCTCTCTTCTTTAACCTCTGTCCTCTGGGTCCCCAGCCCACCGTCTCGTAAACATCTTGTTTGAGATTGTCAGTAGATCAATGGGAACACTGGCAAAAGGGAAGCATTTTAGTGCAGTGGTTTTGCAACCAGCCTCAACTAACAGACTCCCGTACCCACAACGGGGTATCCTCCTCCAAGCAGCATAAATCACAAGCTACCAGCATTTCATATTTCACCCAGCCGCACACACGGCCCTTTCATCTGGTGCTGGGCCTCTTCTGCGCTTCTTTTCCAATGGCGTCTGCTTCCCTTGTGTTTTTTTTCAGTCTCTCCAGTTGACATTTTTGGTGTTTCCACAAAATGCCAAGCACAGCACTGCACTTAGCGTTTTTCCTGACTTCCTGCACTGTTGATCCAGCTTCAACCAGACTCTGATTAGCGTTTTCCACAATACATGTTACCTCCTGGCACTTTATGAAATTACCTGATGATGACTCTGCGTCGTGTTGACAGATTTAGTTCTTGTGAAGGCTGTGTTCCCTCAGGGCTTCAGCTGGACCCTGGAAGGGACCCCTGACTGGGGAGCTCACCCACTCCTCTGAGCTCCACCTGGAACAAAGCCTGAGGGTTTTCTTTCACACCAGAACAAAAGGATTTCCTGAGAATGACTGGGTCGAAAGTCTGGAAATTAAAAGTCCAGTCTATGCCCAACTTAACTGTTGGCATGATTCTGTGCAAAAGCCTGGAGGGTATTTAGTAGGAATCTGAAGCACACTTTCCATCCCTCACCAAGGTAACTGGTGAAAAGCATTACCTGGAGGAATCACCTCAATTCCTGTCCACGGGTTTCTTTTCTCCTTAGTTGTCCGGGTTCCCCATTTATTCAGCCAGGGATGGGTCCTGCTCCTCTCCTGGGTGTCCTGCACCCTCCCTGTCCCCCAGCATCTGCTCTTGTGTCCCAGGGTTCTTATCCCTATGGGGGGTTGGGGAGAAGAGACCTTTCAATCTCTGGTTATAGACTCTAAGAGACTAAGTATTTATCGTATTTCCGGTAAATGATTGCTTTTTCCAATACTTTTCGTGAAATGCCTGTTCCTCGTTTTTAATTACTGGGAAAATGCGTTTCTATTTTGATTGAACTGGAGATTGCCGTGGCTTTCTATTCTAATCCAAGTACTCTGTATCACAGAACAAGATTTCTGTCCAGATTTCTCTAGGT
Source organism: Phocoena sinus (assembly GCF_008692025.1). Taxonomy (NCBI): domain Eukaryota; kingdom Metazoa; phylum Chordata; class Mammalia; order Artiodactyla; family Phocoenidae; genus Phocoena; species Phocoena sinus. The sequence goes on along the minus strand of NC_045774.1, from coordinate 80,782,607 downwards.
TCTTCCCCAATGTTTGTTGTCACCCTACAGTGATAGGGAAAATTATGTTTGGTTTCTCGTGGTGGGGAAAAAATAGCTCCCTGCTTTAGATCTGAGTTTTGAATGGATTCTACCTCCTTTCTTCTGGCAGAATCTAAGATGCCAGGTGACCTCTGAGTACAACCTTACGCCATGTCTTTCCACCTTCTGCGGATCCAGGTTTTATTGAGAATTGCAGGGTTGTGTAAATTGGAGCTCTGAATTTTGTTTCTCCAGCACAGCAAAGTGTGTGTGCATGTGTACGTGGGTGCTTTAAGATGAATTAGAATGCTGTATTCGTTATCTGTTACTTAATGGACACTTACACTCTCACAGTCTCTGAGGAGGTCAGGAGTCCTGCAGTGATTTGGCTGGGTGATTCTGGCTCAGAGTCAGGCTCTCGCTGGGCCCAATGTCATCTCAAGGCTCAGCGGGGAGGGTAGGGGGTTGGGGTCCATTCTCAGCTCACTGCAGCACTTGCTGGCAGGTCTCATTCCCTCCTCACATCGGCCCCTTCATTCGTTGCCTGGACGTCCTCGTGAGGTTCAGCCGCAGAGACAGTACACGCTCAAGAGAGGGAGAGAGTACCCAAGACAGAGGCTGCCGTCTTTTCAAAGAACCAGCTTTTAGTTTCGTTGATCTTTTCTATTGTTTGCTTCATCTCTGTTTCATCTATTTCTGCTCTGATCTTTATGATTTCTTTCCTTCTACTAACTTGGGGTTTTGTTCCTGTTCCTCTAGTTGCTTTAGGTGTAGGGTTAGGTCGTTTATTTGAGATTTTTCTTCTTTCCTGAGGTAAGATTGTTTGCTGTAAACTTCCCGCTTAGAACTGTTTCTGCTGTGTCCCGTAGGTCTTGGATCACCGTGCTTTCATTTTCGTTTCTCTCTAGGTGGTTTTGACTTCCTCTTTGTTTTCATCAGCAATCCATTGGCTGTTTAGCGGCATATTGTTTAGCCTCCACGTGTCTGTGTTTTTTACAGTTTTTTTCTTGTAGCTGATTTCTCATCTCATAGTGTTGTGGTCAGAAAAAATGCTTGATGTGACTTGTTTTCTTAAATTTACTGAGGCTCACTTTGTGACCTAGCATGTGATCCATCCTGGAGAATGTTCCATGTGCACTTGAGAAGAATGTGGATTCCGCTTTTAGATGGAATGCTCTATAAATATCAATTAAGTCCATCTGGTCTAATGGGTCATTTAAGGCCTGTGTTTCCTTGTTGATTTTCTGTCTGGATGATCTGTCCATTGGTGTAAATGGGGTGTTAAAGTCCCCCACTGTTATTGTGTTACTGTAGATTTCCCCTTTCATGGCTGTTAGTATTTGCCTTATGTATTGAGGTGCTCCTACGCTGGGTGCATATATATTTAAACTTGTTATATCTTCTTCTTGGATTGATCCCTTGATCATTATGTAGTATCCTTCTTTGTCTCTGTGGCAGTCTTTAAAGTCTACTTTGCCTGATATGAGTATTGCTACTCCAGCTTTCTTTTGATTTCCATTTGCATGGAATACCTTTTTCCATCCCCTCACTTTCAGTCTGTGTGTGTCTCTAGATCTGAAGTGGTTCTCTTGTAGACAGCATATATATGGGTCTTGTTTTTGTATCCATTCAGCCAGTCTACATCTTTTGGTTGGGGTATTTAATCCATTTACATTTAAGGTAATTATCAATATGTATGTTCTTATTGCCATTTTGTTAATTGTTTTGGATTTGTTTTTGTAGGTCTTTTTTCTTCCATTCCTCTTTTGTTCCCTTCTCTTGTGATTTGCTGACTAACTTTAGAATGGTATTTGGATTCCTTTTTCTTTCTGTGTGTATGTATCTATCGTAGATTTTTGGTTTGCGGTCACCATGAGGTTTTGGTATAGCAGTCTATATATAAACAAGGTTGTTTTGAGTTGCTGGTCTTTTAATTTCAAATACATTTCCAATATCCTGCATTTGTACTTCCCTCTTCTCATGATTGCTGGTTTTGATATCATATTTGTGTGTGGATGATTTCCTACCTTTATTGTATGTTTGCCTTTACCAGTGAGCATTTCCATTTGTAATTTTCTTGTTTCTAGTTGTGACCTTTTCTTTTCTGCCTAGAGAAGTTTCTTTACCATTTGTTGCAAAGCTGGTTCGGTGATGCTGAATTCTCTTAGCTTTTGCTTGTCTTTGCTTTTGATTTCTCCATCGAATCTGAATGAGATCCTTGCTGGGTAGAGTAATCTTGGTTGTAGGTTTTTCCCTTTCATCACTTTAAATATATCCTGCCACTCCCTTCTGGCCTGCAGAGTTTCTGCTGAGAAATCAGCTGATAACCTTACGGGAGTTCCCTTGTATGTTATTTGTTGCTTTTCCCTTGTTGCTCTTAGTATTTTTATTTTGTCTTTAATTTTTGTCAGTTTGATTACTATGTGTCTCAGTGTGTTCTTCCTTCGGTTTATCCTGCCTGGGACTCTCTGCACTTCCTGGACTTGGGTGACTACTTCCTTTCCCATGTTAGGGAAGTTTTCACCTATTATCTCTTCAAATATTTTCTCAGGTCCTTTCTCTCTCTCTTCTCCCTCTGGGGCCCCTATAATGCAAGTGTTGGTGCATTTAATGTTGTCCCAGAGGTCCCTTGGACCTCATTTCTTTTCATTCTTTTTTCTTTGCCCTGTTCCATGGCAAATGATTTCCACCATTCTGTCTTCCAGCTCACTTATGCATTCGTCTACCTCAGTTACTGTGCTATTGATTCCTTCTCATGTATTTTTCATTTAAGTTATTGTATTATTTATCTCTGTTTGTTTGTTCTTTAGTTCTTCTAGGTCTTTGTGAAACATTTCTTGTATCTTCTCGATCTGTGCCTCCCTTCTTTTTCCAAGACCATGATCATCTCTACCATCGTTACTGTGAATTCTTTTTTGGGAAGATTGCCTATATCCACTTCACTTAATTGTTCTTCTGGGGTTTTATCTTGTTCCTTCATCTGGGAAATATTCCTCTGCCATCTCATTTTGGCTAACTTTCTGTGATTGCAGTTTCCCTTCCATGGGCTGCAGGGCTATAGTTCTTCTTCCTTCTGCTGTCTGCTCCCTGGTGAGTGAGGCTGTCTAAGAGGCTTGTGCAGGCTTCCTGGTGGGAGGGACTGGCTTCTGCCCACTGTGGTTGGAGCTGGGTCTTGCCCCTCTGGCAGGCAGGGCCGTGTCAAGGGGTTTGTTTAGCAGGCTGCTGTGGGCTCAGGAAGACTTTAAACAGCCCGTCTGCTGTTGGCTGGGGCTGTGTTCCTGCCCTGTTGGTTGTTTGGCCCAAGACGTCCCAGCACTGGAGCCTACAGGCTGTTGGGTGGGGCCGGGTCTTGGGGAGAAAAGGTGGCTTCCAGGAGGGCTCATGCCAGTGAGTACTTCCCAGAATTGCTGCTGCCAGTGTCTTTGTCCCCACAGTGAGCCACAGCTGCCCCCAGCCTCTGCAGGAGACCCTCTAATACCAATAGGTAGGTCTTTCCCAGGCCCTCATGAGATCACCACTTTTTTTCCCTGGGTCCTGGTGCACACGAGACCTTGTATGTGCCCTCTAAGGGTGGAGTTCCTGATTCCCCCAGTCCTGGCCTTCAAACCCAGATTCTCTGGGGGCTCCTCCTCCCATTGCCAGGCCCCCAGGCTAGGGGCTCAGAACTTTCACTCTTGTGGGAGAACTTCTGTGGTATAATTACTTTCCAGTTTGTGGGTTGCCCACCCAGAGGATATGGGATTTGATTTTACTGTGATTGCGCCCCTCCTACTGTCTCGTTGTGGCTTCTTCTTTGTCATTGGATGTAGGATATCTCTTTTAGTATGTTCCAGCAGTTTTCTTGGTGATGGCTGTCCAGCCGTTGGTTGTGATTTTGGTGTTTTCGTAAGAGGTGAGGTCATGTCCTTTTCTCTACCTCTGCTGCAGTCCTTTATAGCCTAACATCTCATCACCTCCTCCACCTCAGGGTCACACAGACCAACCCTGGGACAATGTAAAGGGGACTGCACAGAGCGGTGGGTACCTGGAAGTGGACTCACTGGGGACCATCTCAATGGCTAGCTACACGGATGCCGTTGCACTGGCAGGTCTTTTAAGTGACAGGTTTCCACCACTGCCTCTTGTCTTTCCAGGAACCCCAACCACCAGCTTCCCATCCCTTTCAATTGTCTCCATTACCTGCCTCCCTCTTGAGGCATTTGGGCTTGGGGTCTCCAGTCTAACCATGTCACGTCCAGAATCCTACGTATTATATTTCAGGAAAACCCCAGCACATCCTGGTCAGCCTTGGGGACAGCTAGACTTTTGTGTTCCAATCTTAGTGCAGCCTTTCAAAAGTCATATGGAGCATTTGATTAGTGTAACAAGAAATAAAAGAACGTAAGGAAGCAGGAAGCCAGCTAGTCAGGAGCAAAACCAAAGTGTGCTGACCTCCACCCCAGAGTTCTTTCTGTTATAATGTGTGGCCCACCTTTAGCTGCTTCAAGAGGTTGAAGGGATGTTCTTGGTCACTTCGAAGAGCAGCACGAGAACCCAGTGTGAATACCAGCTTTTAGCTCAGTATCAGGACAGTCTAGCCATGAGAGACCCCGCACCAATGGAAGAGCCCATCCCTGGATGCCTTCACCCCAAACCTGGATCATCAACACTCAGGGGCTCCAGCCCCCGAGGAGGTCAAGCCAGACAGCCCCAGAGAGATCTGCTCACCCCACGTTCTGCAACTGTTCTTCTGGCTCCTCCTCAACCGTCACCTCTTATGCCCCCTGAAAAGCAGAGGACGAGGGGAGGACTGGCTGAGGGATGCTGCTCTGACCTGCCCTCACTTCCTCGGATGCAGAGAAAAGTGCTTTGCGTGGCCTCTTACCTCTCATGAGCCCCACCCTTCCTCCTCCCTTCCACTGTCGGCTGCAGCCCTGAATCTCCTGAGAAGTGTGTCCTCTGTGCCCCGCCTACCCTGACGTGTGTGCCTGTGCGTGTGCGTGTACATGTGTGTGTGCGCACGTGAGCTCTCCAGAGTGGAGCCTTCACAGGACGATGAATTCCCTTCAACTGGTGGGTTCCATTCAAGTCACCGAATGTGGGGGGACTGCCCAGGGCCAGCATTTTTCTGGCACTAGAGGGGCCAGGTGAGTAGACATGACCCATTTGTCTGTAAGCTTTACCACCAGCCCCACCCCAGTGACCGTGTTGATTGGCCCTGGGGAGTGGGGACGCATCTTCCTCACTGTGCAGCCTTCACACTTTCCACGAAATAAGCACAAAGTCAGCTATTACACAGATCACAGAATTTAGCCCCTATATAAGGGGAGCACTTTTCAGCTGCATGGTGATTTTTCATTCATATATTTCAAGCTCTTTCCTTCAAAGGCACACTTAGTTCTCTGTTCCACAAAGAGAAACCAATAGGACACAATTTTTAAGTTATATTTAATTGCTCTCATGGAGTGTTCTACTGGGTAAAAAAGAAAGAAAGAAAGAAGAAAAAAAGGCCAGGATCCTTTCAATGGCTGACCCAGGAAAAAGCCAAGTTACCCAGGCTTTGCTTTCTGTTATCTGCAGTATGAAGCTCAAATTGTTCTAAATTCCTTTTATTTTCAACGTCTGATTTTTCCCAGCTTTTCTTCTCTTGCCATCTCTTTCGTCTGTTGCCATGTACAATGCGTAACAACAGTTCCTAAACTCTGAAAATATAGAAAGCTCAGAAGAATATTGCCTGGGGAAAATTAATCCCTGTACCTCTAGTCACAAAGATTCATTTGCACATGAAACCCTGAATTCCCCCTGGTGAGAGATTTCCATCTTTCATTAATCTTATGCAGTAGCAACTGGTGTACTACATCACTGTGTCAGAGCCAGTGAGTAAGCTTTCCCCAAACTGAACCTGTGTTCCCATGATTTTGTGTTTTGGTTGAAAAAAGTCATGACCTCACGTTGTCTTGTATTTGTATCAGTTACCTGTTCAGACAAAGCTGTTCCCTCCCCCCGGATTTAGTGGCTTAAAACAGCAACCCTTTTTCAGCCTGCACTTCTGTTGGCAGTTCTTCGGGCCTTGGCTGGACTCACCTGTACACCTGTGACCAGCTGCTGGGCAAACCCATCTCCGCTCGGTGCAGTCTCCCAGACTCCAGCAGGTCGGGCAGATTCTCGTGGTGGTAGGTTCCTAAGAGAGTGTTACCAAATGCAAGTCCGTGTGCCTGACGCACAGTGAGGCCAAACAATACCGAAACATCGGTGTTTGGAGCAGAGAAAGGTTTATTGCAGGGCCGAGCAAGAAGAACAGGTGGCTCAGGCCCCAAAAACCCCCGAACTCCCTGAAGGGTTTCAGCAAAGCATCTTCAAAGGCCAGATGAGGGAAGGGCTGTGGTTACTTGTTGCAAACTTCTTTGTGTAGCATCCTTTGCTCTTGCCGCTGTCCGCTGTTGGGTCACAATGTTCCTGTAAACCTCCAACAAGACAAATGTTATTCTCTGTTCTGCAACTTTGTTATCTGTATATGAATGTAAACGGTGTTATACCCTTAAAGGTCAGAGCCTTGAGAATGGGTTGTTCTGTATATTTCAGGCTAGAGGCAGCATTCTTAACTGGAAGCAAAAGGAGTAGAATACAAAGGTTAAAGTAAAAGAAGCAGATCCAGTATGGAGTCAAGCTTGTTCTTTGTTAAAAGAGTAGAAGCGGAACCTGCAAGTCTGCTGAGGCCTCGGCTCAAGTGCTCACAGAGTGACAGTCACTGCATCCTGAGGGTCACAGCAAATCATGGGGATGGCCTAACGTGAAGTGGGGACTCGACTGTCCCAACCCACACCCGCCACTTTAGCTTACTCTTATTATGTGCAGTTGGTTCTGCGGACACGGTGTCGATGGATAATCGCTTTGTGTTTCTTCCCATGGTTTCTTTCACTTCCAGAGCCTCAGAAGGAAAGGGAGGGAAGACAACGTTGTTAGCATCTAATATATGACAGGAGTTGTCTAGGCATTTTCTTTTTTATTTTATTTTATTTTTTTAACATCTTTATTGGAGTATAATTGATTTACAATGGTGTGTTAGTTTCTGCTATATAACAAAGTGAATCCGCTATACATATACATATATCCCCATATCACCTCCCTCTAGCGTCTCCCTCCCACCCTCGCTATCATACCCCTCTAGGTGGTCACAAAGCACTGAGCTGATCTCCCTGTGCTATGAGGCTGCTTCCCACTAGCTATCTATTTTACATTTGGTAGTGTATATAAGTCCATGCCACTCTCTCACTTCATCCCAGCTTACCCTTCCCCCTCGCTGTGTCCTCAATTACATTTTCTATGTCTGCTTTTTTATTCCTGTCTTACCCCTAGGCTCTTCATAAACTTTTTTTTTTTTTAGATTCCATATATATGTGTTAGCATACGGTATTTGTTTTTCTCTTTCTAACTTACTTCACTCTGTGTGACAGACTCTAGGTCCATCTACCTCACTACAAATAACTCAATTTCGTTTCATTTTATGGCTGAGTAATATTCCATTGTACATATGTGCCACATCTTCCTTATCCATTCATCTGTTGATGGGCACTTAGGTTGCTTCCATGTCCTGGCTATTGTAAATAGAGCTACAATGAACATTGTGGTAAATGACTCTTTTTGAATTATGGTTTTCTCAGGGTATATGCCCAGTAGTGGGATTGCTGGGTCATATGGTAGTTCTATTATTAGTTTTTTAAGGAACCACAATACTGTTCTCCATAGTGGCTGTATCAATTTACATTCCCACCAACAGTGCGAGAGGGTTCGCTTTTCTCCACACGCTCTCCAGCATCTATTGTTTGTAGATTTTCTGATGATGGCCATTCTGACTGGTGTGAGGTGATACCTCATTGTAGTTTTGACTTGCATTTCTCTAATGATTAGTGATGTTGAGTTTATTTTTGTGTACGGTGTTATGGAGTGTTCTAATTTCATTCTTTTACATGTAGCTGTCCAGTTTTCCCAGCACCACTTATTGAAGAGGCTGTCTTTTCTCCATTGTATATTCTTGCCTCTTTTATCAAAAATAAGGTGACCATATGTGCATGGGTTTACCTCTGGGCTTTCTATTCTGTTCCATTGATCTATATTTCTGTTTTTCTGCCACTACCATACTGTCTTAGTTACTGTAGCTTTGTAGTGTACTCTGAAGTCCAGGAGCCTGATTCCTCCAGCTCCATTTTTCTTTCTCAAGATTGCTTTGGCTATTTGGGGTCCTTTGTGTTTCCATACAAATTGTGAAATGTTTTGGTCTAGTTCTGTGAAATATACCATTGGTAGTTTGATAGGGATTGCATTGAATCTGTAGATTGCTTTGGGTAGTATAATCATTTTCACAGTGTTGATTCTTCCAATCCAAGAACATGGTTTACCTCTCCATCTGTTTGTATCATCTTTAATTTCTTTCATCAGTGTCTTATAGTTTTCTGCATACAGGTCTTCTGTCTCCATAGGTAGGTTTATTCCTAGGTATTTTATTCTTTTTGTTGCAGTGGTAAATGAGAGTGTTTCCTTAATTTCTCTTTCAGATTTTTCATCATTAGTGTATAGGAACGCAAGAGATTTCTGTGCATTCATTTTGTATCATGCTACATTACCAAATTCATTGATTAGCTCTAGTAGTTTTCTGGTACCATCTTTAGGATTCTCTGTGTATAGTACCATGTCATCTGCAAACACTGACAGCTTTACTTCTTCTTTTCCGATTTGTATTGCTTTTATTTCTTTTTCTTCTCTGATTGCTGAGGCTAAAACTTCCAAAACTATGTTGAATAATAGTGGTGAGAGTGGACAGCCTTGTCTTGTTCCTGATCTTAGTGAAAATGGTTTCAGTTTTTCACCATTGAGAACGATGTTGGCTGTGGGTTTGTCATATATGGCCTCTATTATGTTGAGGTAAGTTCCCTCTATGCCTACTTTCTGGAGGGTTTTTATCATAAATGGGTGTTGTATTTTGTCAGAAGCTTTTTCTGCATCTATTGAGTTGATCATATGGTTTTTCTCCTTCAATTTGTTACTATGGTTTATCACATTGATTGACTTGTTTATACTGAAGAATCCTTGTATTCCTGAGATAAACCCCACTTGATCATGGTGTATGATCCTTTTAATGTGTTGTTGGATTCTGTTTGCTAGTATTTTGTTGAGGATTTTTGCATCTATGTTAGTCAGTGATATTGGCCTGTAGTTCTCTTTCTTTGTGACATCTTCATCTGGTTTTGGTATCAGGGTGATTGTGGCCTCGTAGAATGAGTTTGGGAGTGTTCCTGCCTCTTCTATATTTTGGAAGAGTTTGATAAGGATAGGTGTTAGCTCTTCTCTAAATGTTTGATAGAAATCACCTGTGAAGCCATCTGGTCCTCAGCTTTTGGTTGTTGGAAGTTTTTTTTTTTTTTTTTTTTTTTGCGGTACGCGGGCCTCTCACTGTTGTGGGCTCTCCTGTTGTGGAGCACGGGCTCTGGACGCACAGGCTCAGCAGCCATGGCTCATGGGCACAGCCGCTCCGCGGCATGTGGGGTCTTCCCGGACCGGGGCACGAACCTGTGGCCCCTGCATCGGCAGGCGGACTCTCAACCACTGCGCCACCAGGAAAGCCCTGTTGGAAGATTTTTAATCACAGTTTCAATTTCAGTGCTTGTGATTTGTCTGTTTATATTTTCTACTTCTTTCTGGTTCAGTCTTGGAAGATTGTGCACTTCTAAGAATTTGTCCATTTCTTCCAGGTTGTCCATTGTATTGGCATATAGTTGCTTGTAGTAATCTCTCATGATCCTTTGTATTTCTGCAGTGTCAGTTGTTACTTCTCTGTTTTCATTTCTAATTCTATTGATTTGAGTCTTCTTTTTTTTCTTGATGAGTCTGGCTAATGGTTTATCAATTTTGTTTATCTTCTCAAAGAACCAGCTTTTAGTTTTATTGGTCTTTGCTATTGTTTCCTTCATTTCTTTTTCATTTATTTCTGATCTGTTCTTAATGATTTCTTTCCTTCTGCTAATTTTGGGGGGTTTTTTGTTCTTCTTTCTCTGATTGCTTTACGTGTAACGTTAGGTTGTTTATTTGAGTTGTTTTCTTGTTTCTTGAGGAAAAATTGTATTGCTATAAACTTCCCTCTTAGAACTGCTTTCACTGTATCCCACAGGTTTTGGATCATCTTGTTTTCATTGTCAGTTGTTTCTAGGTATTTTTTTATTTCCTCTTTGATTTCTTCAGTGATCTCTTGGTTATTAAGTAGTGTATTATTTAGCCTCCATGTGTTTGTATTTTTTACAGATTTTTTTCCTATAATTGATATCTAGTCTCATAGTGTTGTGGTCAGAAAAGATACTCGATATGATTTCAATTTTCTTCAATTTACCAAGTCTTGATTTGTGACCCAAGATATGATCTATCCTGGAGAATGTTCCTTGAGCGCTTGAGAAGAAAGTGTGTTCTGTTGTTTCTGGATGGAATGTCCTATAAATATCAGTTAAGTCCATTTTGTTTAATGTATCATTTAAAGCTTGTGTTTCCTTATTTATTTTCATTTTGGATGATCTGTCCATTGGTGAAAGTGGGGTGTTAAAGTCCCCTACTGATTGTGTTACGGTCGTTTTCCCCTTTTATGGCTGTTAGCATTTGTGTTATGTATTCAGGTGCTCCTATGTTGGGTGTATAAATATTTACAATTGTTATATCTTCTTCTTGGATTGACCCCTCGATCATTATGTAGTGTCCTTCTTTGTCTCTTGTAATAGTCTTTATTTTAAAGTCTATTTTGTCTAATACGAGAATTGCTACTCCAGCTTTCTTTTGATTTTCATTTGCATAGAATATCTTTTTCCATCCCCTCACTTTCAGTCTGTACGTGTCCCTAGGTCTGAAGTGGGTCTCTTGTAGACAGCCTATATACGGGTCTGGTTTTTGTATCCATCAGCCAGTCTATGTCTTTTGGTGGGAGCGTTTAATGCATTTACATTTAAGGTAGTTATTGATACGTGTGTTCCTATTACCATTTTCTTAGTTGTCTTGGGTTTGTTATTGTAGGTCTTTTCCTTCTCTTGTGTTTCCTGCTTAGAGAAGTTCCTTTAGCATTTGTTGTAAAGCTGATTTGGTGGTACTGAATTCTCTTAGCTTTTGCTTGTCTGTAAAGGTTTTAATTGCTCCATCGACTCTGAATGAGATCCTTGCTGGGTAGAGTAATCTTGGTTGTAGGTTTTTCCCTTTCATCACGTTAAATATGTCCTGCCACTCCCTTCTGGTTTGCAGAGTTTCTGCTGAAATATCAGCTGTTAACCTTATGGGGATTCCCTTGTATGTTATTTGTTGTTTTTTCTCTTGCTGATTTTAATAATTTTTCTTTGTATTTAATTTTTGATAGTTTGATTAATATGTGTCTTGGCATGTTTCTCCTTGTATTTATCCTGTATGGGACTTTCTGCACTTCCTGGACTTGGTTAACTACTTCCTTTCTCATATTAGGGAAGTTTTCAACTATAATCTCTTCAAATATTTTCTCAGTCCCTTTCTTTCTCTCTTCTTCTTCTGGGACCCCTATAATTTGAATGTTGGTGCATTTAATGTTATCCCAGAGGTCTCTGAGACTGTTCTCAATTCTTTTCATTCTTTTTTCTTTTTCCTGCTCTGCAGTAGTTATTTCCACTATTTTATCTCCCGGGTCACTTATCCGTTCTTCTGCCTCAGTTATTCTGTTATTGATTCCTTCTAGAGAATTTTTAATTTCATTTATTGTGTCATTCATCATTGTTTGTTTGCTCTTTAGTTCTTCTAGGTCCTTGTTAAACGTTTCTTGAATTTTCTCCATTCTCTTTCCAAGGTTTTGGATCATCTTTACTCTCATTACTCTGAATTCTTTTTCAGGTAGACTGCCTATTTCCTCTTCACTTGTTTGGTCTGGTGGGTTTTTACCTTGCTCCTTCATCTGCTGTGTGTTTCTCTGTCTTCTCACTTGGCTTAACTTACTGTGTTTGGGGTCTCCGTTTCGCAGGCTGCAGGTTCGTAGTTCCTGTTGTTTTTGGTGTTTGCCCCCAGTGGCTAAGATTAGTTCAGTGGGTTGTGTAGGCTTCCTGGTGGAAGGGACTAGTGCCTGCTTTCTGGTGGATGAGGTTGGATCTTGTCTTTCTGGTGGGCAGGCCCACGTCTGGTGGTGTGTTTGGGGTGTCTGTGATCTTATTATGATTTTAGGCAGCCTCTCTGCTAATGGGTGGGGTTGTGTTCCTGTCTTGCTAGTTGTTTGGCATAGGGTGTCCAGCACTGTAGCTTTCTGGTCGTTGAGTGGAGCTGTGTCTTAGCATTGAGATGGAGATCTCTGGGAGAGCTTTCACCGTTTGACATTATGTGGAGCCAGGAGGTCTCTGGTGAACCAATGTCCAGAACTTGGCTCTCCGACCTCAGAGGCACAGTCCTGACACCCAGCTGGAGCACCAAGACCCTATCAGCCACATGGCTCTTTTCCACCAACTGCCATCGTTAAAATCACTGCAGAAGACGCAGGGGGAGGCATGCAACCTACTGTCTGCAACCCTTTTAAAAAGCATTCATTAATGGGTGTGATTGACAAAAGCTGAAGAAAAAGCCATGTTGCTCCTGGGAAGAGTGCAAGTGTAAAGATCTGAATAAAAAGATGTAGTTTTCTATGCACCAAAGCACTTGTCAGCTCCTCTGTAGGTAATGATAGTCCACTGTTAAAGAATATTGTTGCAACAGCAGTGTAGGAGACTTATTTCTGGCGTCAGCGGTCCTCCATTCACCCCTATGGACGGCTCCAGCTTTGTTCCAGCGATCGGCAATACTATTCCAATCATCTAGGCATTTTCCATCTGTTAGCTCCTTCAACACCCACACAGCTGTTTTGCAGATAAAAAAATTGAGACCCAGAAAATGTAAATAACTTGCCCACGTAGCTCAATCTAAATACAGAGCTGGGGTTTGGAATCGCGCTTAGGCACGATTCCAAAGCTCTTCTTGTCCTACCATGCTGCTTAGCAGATGTCTTTCACATACATCACATCACGAATGAGTGAATGCATGAAATGTGGAATAAATCAGCTATAAGTGTAGTGTTAGTCAAACGATTTGTTATCTTCTTTTCCAATTAATATGGCCTGTCTGCTCAAGCCATGCTCCCTTAGTCATTACATAATCTATAAGTATTGTTTCCCACCCCTTCAAGCATCAAGGTAACACATCAGTAATTCCCATTATTTTTTGAAAGGCCACTCTTAAACGTTGCCATCTCTGGCCAAGCTCACCCAAATGGTACCAATGTCAACATGTTGTCATTTCCTGGCAGTATCGCTGCTAGCCTAATAAGAATTGAAAGTTGGGGAATAGTTTACCAGATCTATTTTGAACTCCCCAACAGAATTGTTTAATGAATAATGCAGATCTGTAATTCTACAGTTTGTTGGGCCACTGCAAATCATGACTGTTTGACTGTGGTCAGATGTCTCTGAATATGGTTCAAAGGAGACAGAGCTCATCTTTTTGGAGATAAGATTCAGTAAGTTGTTTTAAGTCACTTTGCCATGTTTCAGAATGTTTCTCCCTAAGGTGACGTACTGTCTGTCTTAGTCTAGAATAGCAGGAGCCATCCATCAGCCTCTTCCAATTTGACCTGGTTCAGTTATTTTACTGTACGAGGAGGCCAGCTGGGGTGGTGCCGGCAGGCTGCACCCGCGGTTGTCTCAGTGGTTGGCCTTTGCTTTCTTATAATCACTTGGCTGTGCTAGGATTACCGGAACGTTTATTCTAATAAAGGCAGTCCTGCTGGACTATGAATTTGCCTTGCTTTTTTTTTTGTTTTTTTTTTTTGTTTTTTTTTTTTGCGGTACGCGGGCCTCTCACTGTTGTGGCCTCTCCCGATGCGGAGCACAGGCTCCGGACGCGCAGGCTCAGCGGCCATGGCTCACGGGCCCAGCCGCTCCGCGGCACGTGGGATCCTCCCAGACCGGGGCACGAACCCGCGTCCCCTGCATCGGCAGGCGGACTCTCAACCACTGCGCCACCAGGGAAGCCCTGCCTTGCTTTTATCGCACACACTGAGATCACTTACCGGCAGAACTACAAAAGTCTACAAAAGTCGATCTCTGTGTCTGTGAGTAAAAAAAAAATGTTTTCACAAAGCTGTGACTATTGATGTATTTGTTTTCAATTCAGTATGGTGAGTCCTCAAGAAATTTTTTATGAAAATTAAATTAATCCAACACAGTGGTTAAAAACACAGTTTGGGAATAAAAGGGAGCTTGTTTCAAATCCCACTTCCCCCACAAGGTAGTTAGGGAGGAGGCAAGTGACCTAACCTCATTGTGCTTGAGTTCCTTCTCTCTTCCTAAAGTAGCAGGAGGGAATTCCCTGGCGGTCCAGTGCTTGGGACTCGACTCCGCGCTTTCACTGCTGAGGGCCCGGGTTCGACCCCTGGTTAGGGGATTACGATCCCACAAGCCTTGCCATGCGGCCAAAGAAATAAAATAGAATAAAGTAGCAGGAGTAAAACCTCCCTAATAGGATTGTTTGTGCACTAGTGAGATGTAATGTGTGTAATATCCTTGCCTGACACAGAATAGGTACTCAGTACATTGAATGTATTGTTATTATTTGTTAACTTATTAATGCTAATTTCTGCATTAATTTTAATGAGTTAAAGTCCTGGGCTTGATTAATTTGCATGTTTTCATCTTCCTTTCTTCCAGCACTTGATGGCAATTTCTGTCAACAGTAAATGGAAGTTTAAAAGCTATATGTTCACACAGACTTTATTTCTTTATTCCTTAGAGTGAGTTTTAGGGGTCTTCCTGGTAAATAATTTATATAATCACAGAAAGAATGAAGTTATCCTTATTATATCTCAGACTATTTTTTATCATGGATCATTGCCTTTATTAAAGATGACAGAAATAATGCATTTGTTCTGGAAGAGAGGCATTGATTTACTATATGACAGCACAGTACATGGCACATAATAGTTGCTTAGAAAACACTTATCGTGAATGGGTAATTAACAGATAATGACCAAATAAATGATTTAATATTTATTTAGTCAGGAGTCAGTTCATTGCACCTCTTTATAGAAATTGCTTTGGGATTGTAAAAAGCCCCCCACACAAATGAGATGCATCACTGAAGCCCAGAGTGTGATATTATTAAAAGTGGTTATTGCTGAATCACTGAATGTTGAGATAGTCAATAAACTGGATATTTGAGTGGTTTTTAAGAAGATAATTAAACTCCTGTATTGCCTTATTGTTGCAATAATTTTAAAAGAAGTATAAAACATACTCCAGTGTTCCCTTTTGAATAAAGATGGCGAATATATCAATAGTAACCTGTGCGATTCAAAATAATTTTTTAAGTATTTTACTAGGCAGTTCCTAGGCATTGTTATGGTGTGATCAGCAATTTTAGCATAGAGACCATGTCAGTTATTTTTGAACACTCTCCAATGCTTCATATCATCACTCAAAACAGAAAGACTCCTTTTAATTAAGTGTCAGGAACTATCCACGAATTTTTGCCAGCATTTCTGCTAGCCAGTAAGTAAGGTTAATTGACAATCCCTCATAGAGAATCTTAGAGAAATTCACATCATAATTAACATAATTTAAGATGCTGATAATGCATGAATTATCTACTCAATCAGCGTGAGTGGGGTCTTTGGTCTTTCAGAGAAAGTGCTCAAGTGCAGTAGTGTCTTACATAATAGATCCCTCATTAGTGTGAATGCTGCTAATTAGCAAGCCTGAGAACAAAAACAATAAAAATCTGGTTTTCCAAATTGCGAGGGTGCTGGTTAGTGTGTTTGCTAAACACGGTTAGATTACCATTTTGACTGAATTCCAACAACCAAGTTTCCCGTGGTCGTGGTTTGCAGGCACTGTGCGTGGTATATTTTATCTGCCTGGGAGTAATCAGCCGTGTGCTACGTTTGCACTGAAATTTGAGATAAATCATATTTTAGGAAGTTATCAAGGATGTAGTTTGGTGAAGAATACGGATACAGTGTTCTATTTCTGAGGTGACTTAGAAACTTCAAAGAGAAAGCGATGAGAGTAACCCTCGTTTTCCCAGGCTGTAACTTATCTCAGCTGGCGTGGAGCCCACCCACTGCCCGCCCTTATGAGACGTGGGCTGCAGACTACGCGCATTTCTGTGTGCCACCTGGCGGGGAAGGGCGTGAAAGGGACAAAAAAAGAGTTTTTCTCTTTCGTGCCAAAGAGCAGTGGGTGATTTTTTTAAACATCTGAGAGAGAACTGATGATGGAGAAGTTAGAAAAGAAGAAATAATGAAGAGAAGTAAAAATGGGGGTTGCACCAGGCAGAAGAGACTGTCTATAGTCCTTTTCAATCTACAGTAGAGTGTTGTGAAATCAAACTCACAAGGTGGGAGGTGTGGGGTAGATGGGATGAGGCAGGACAGAATAGGAAACAGACTGCATCACAAGTAGTGGGAGTCAGGATTATTTCATGAGCCTTTTAGATTTTTTTCAAAGAATTCGTATTTTACCAAAGTAATACATTTGCCTAGTTTTAAAAGTCAAATAATAAAGATGAACACAAAATGAATCATAGATGTAAAAACATAAAGCTATAAAAGTTTTAGAAAAAACGTAAGAGAAAATCTTCAGGATCCGGAGCTAAGCAAAAAGTTCTTAGATTCAGCACCAAGAGCACGATCCATGAAAGGAAAATTGACAAAGTGGACTTCATGAAAATTTAAAACATCTGCTCTGCAAAGTACCTTGTTAAGAGGATGAAAAGACAAGTTGCAGGCTGAGGGAAAAGGTCTGCAAACCACATGTCCAACAAAGATAAGACTCAAGACTCAAGAGTTAAAAAAAAAAAAATTTGAATTAGAAAGTGGTCAAAAGATAAAAACAGACATTTCACTGGAGAGGGTACACAGATGTCAAATAAGCACATGAAAAGATGTTTAAGTTCATTTGCTATTAGGAAAATGCCAACTGATACCACAGGAGATATCACTACACACCTATCAGAATAACCAAAATAAAAAGCAATGAAAACACAAAATGCTGGGGAGAATGCAGAGAAACGATTTCTTATCCGTTGCTGGTGGGAATGTAGAATAATACAGTCAGTCGGGAAAACAGTTTGGTGGTTTCTTATAAAACTAAGCATGACTAAGAAATCGTATTCTTGGGCATTTATCCCAGAGAAATGAAAATTTTCGTTCATAGAAAACCTGTACACAAGTGTTCTTAGCATCTTTTATTCATAATAACTAGAAACTGGAAACAACCCAGACGTCATTCAGTTGGTGAATTGATTAGACAGACTCTGGTACGCATGTACCAGGGGTGCTATTCAGCAGCAAAGGTGAACAAGCTATTGATATGCACAGCTTGGCTGAATCTTGAGGGAATTATGCTGAGTGGAAAAGAAGCCAATTTGAAAAGGTTGCGTACTATATGATTCCATTTATATAACATTCTCCAAATGACAAAATTATAGAAATGGAAATGAGATTAGTGGTTGCCAGGAGTCATGGCGGGTAGGGGATGGGAGGAAGGAGTGTGGCTGTAAAAGGACAACATGGGAACTCCTGGGGGTGATGGAAACATTCCGTATCTGGGCTGTATCAGTGTTAACACCCTGGCCGTGACACTGTGCTGTAGCTTTGCAAGGTATTATCACTGGGGGAAACTGAATAAAGGGTACACAGGACCTCGGTATTATTTCTTGCAACTGCATATGTTTCCACAATTACAAATTTGAATTTGTAGTTACAACTAACAAAACTGAAAGTTTAATTTAAAATAATAAATAAAAAGTGAAATAATATGAACTCTTTATATCAGAATATGATGTTTCCCTGCCTCAGCTCTCGCACTCTGCCCCCCAGGATTTCTTTCCAGAAGCAACCATTTCTATTTTTCTGTTGTTTCTTCTGATACTTAACCAATGTCCGTATTTTTTCAATAGTATGTGCATACAGCTAACTTCTGATGAATCAATTCTGAACATTTTCTATTAACTTAAAATTCTAGTAAATGAAGATTTAGCTCTTTTTTCACTGTTTACCTTCTGCAGACCCTCCCATCCTTCCAGTCTAGGTTTTGTAATTTTTTGCTAAGTCAGAATTCAGGATCTACATTATACCTATACGTATTATATTGTACTACTACTGTTTGTTTTAACGGCAGTAAATAAATGCCTATTTCTTGCTGTTGTTGCTTTCATAATTCTTCCCACATCTTGCAATAATCTGTCAGTAAAACTGTTCACAAGGTCAGCTGTGTCAGTTCAGTGATCCAGTTCCGTGGTGGTGTTTCTTGGAGACGCCCCCCTCCTTTCAGCCGGGCCGGCTGCTCAGCAAGCCTGCCGCACAGACGTCAGCTTCTGGCTTCCTTTTGATGTTCTAGATTGCCTTCCCAGCCTACAGGGGCATATGGTTTTGTCTTTCTTGATTTAGCCCCTGTGATGGAAGGCATATCGCTGACCTCCAACAACCTGCCTGCGCATGGGTCACGCCGGTCCTACATGGACGGAAGCGTCTCCGCCTGGCGCACGGCGACCACCCGGGGTTTCCTTCACCCTCATCCTGAGCCGTGTCTCCTGCGCCGGGTCGTCCTCTCTCTTGATTTACATCCCCATTTTAATGGGGTGCGTCCTCCAGAACACTCCTGAGGAAGAGTACAAGGATAGCAAATTTTTTTGGAGATCTTGCATGGCAGAAAATGGCTTTTTTCCATCTTCATGCTGCCTGATAGGTTGGCTTGGTATACAATTTTAGGCCAGAAATCACGTCACTTTGGAATTTTGAAAGCATTGTACCCTGGTGTGCTTGTTTTCAGGATTGTTAAGTCCAAAGCCATTCTGATGTTTGTACGTAACCAACGGTGTGATGTTGCCTGTCCTACGTTTGGAACTTTGTAGGATCCACTTTTGTCCCCAGTGTTCTGAATTTTCATAATGATTTTCCTGGGCACAGATGTAGTTTTATCTACTGTAGTGGGGACTCAAGGGGTCATTTCAAACTGGTAATTTGTGACCTTCTGTTCTAGAATGTTTTGTTGTGTTTTTTTTTTAAATGACCTCCTCCCTTCATTTTCTCTGTTGTCTCATGGAAATTCATTATTTAGAGGCAGGACTTGGGGACCGGCCATCTGACTTCCTTTTTTCTCCCATTTTCTACCTCTTTGTCTTTTTGTTCTGTTTTGGGGGAGTTCTGGCCAACTTTATCATCCAAACCTATCATTTCTAAGGTCCTTTATTGTCGTTGTGATTGTTTACTGTGTCCCTCTATTTTAGCTTCCTGTTTTTGCTGCACAGATGTAGGACCTTGCTTTATCTCTGTGAAGATGTTAGTAACAGTGTTTTCTTTTGCTTCATTTTGGGTTGATCTTGATCTCTTTGTACTGGACGATTTCCTCAGGCATTTAGTAAACTTTGGGTGTCTCCTCGCAGAGAAGTGTGGGATCCGACAAGGGTGACTGGAACTTCTGAGCACATGGCCGGGGGCGGTCAGCTTGACCTTCCCCATGGGTGGATCTGGGTCAGCCGTTTCCTGGGAAACCTCTGGGGTCAGGACCTTCAGCTGTTTCTTCTTGGGCCGGTCAGACTCCCAGAGAGGTCTTCTCCAGACTCCTACCTGGAGGTACAGGTCCTGCTGCCATTGTTGAGATGGTGACTGGGCGCTAGTGGGTTCTCAGCATTCAAGCTGTATATGGTCACTTGGAACCCATGCCTGAGGACCCCTCGTCCGAAGCCCCCCAGCCAGAACCCTGCTGGAAAAGGAGCGGAGTCCTGCCCAAGGCTGCAGGCAGGGTGCACACAACCTCCCTCCAGTGAGTCACCCCGCAGGGACCGAGTGCTGCCCTGACTTGTCTGAAGTGTGAATTTTGTTGTTTCTCAGCTTTTCCCAGCCTTGGCTTCGGGTTTTCTCTCTGGTGCCAGCCAGTCGGCTACCTCACTTGCCCAGCTGCTTTCCTACTTTCAAGATTATGCCTCCCCTCCTGTTCTATCCTATTATGCGTTTAAGTCTTTTTAAAACGTATCATGACTATAGTTTTAGTGAGCTTTTCAGAGGTATCAAGATTAGATGTGTATGTTCATTCTACCGTCTTAACCTACAGGGCAGCTTCTATCGTGTGTGTGTGTGTGTGTGTGTGTGTGTGTGTGTGTGTGTGTACGCTAGATCGCAGTAGCAAGTGTATTTCTTATTGTGTCTAAAAGTCAAGCAGATTTGGAAACTGATGCTAGGCCATGCCAACAGCAAAGCTGTCAAGTCCAGTCAAAGGCCAGTTGTATTTTCTCTTTACTGTGAAAGTCTTCTAAGGAGCTGAGGGAGTTTTCATGGTATATAGAGCCACTTTTTCAGAATGTGGTAGTCACAGGATAATCTAGATCTAACTCTTTTTTGGAAAAAAAAAAAAAAGGTCAGCTGCACTTCCCCTGATAGTGTATTTGATTGTACCTCTTCATTTCTGTTATGGGTACCACGACTGTATTTTGGGTCCCAAATTTTCTGCTCCACATAGAGAATGTCACAACACCAAAAAATAAACAGCAAGCACAGCTGAGTTATGCAGTCTCTATCAATCTGTAATCTTCAAATGAGTTATGCAGTCTCTATCAATCTGTAATCTTCAATTGTGCTAACATTTGCATCTACTTTGGTAAAAATACACAGGAAAATGCAATTACCCATTCAAAATATTAAAAGTAGCTCTTTAACTAGAATATTGCTTTAAAAACTCAAAAGGATGTTTTATTTTGAAACCGGTAGAGGCCACAGATATGAATGCTGGGACTTTTTTTCAATAAAAACAAATATTTATTTTTCAGAATTTTTTCCCTAGTACTATAGCATTTAATTCTACAGCCTAGAAAAAAAATTCATGAGAAAATGTTCACAGATGGATCAAAAATTTCCTTATAGCATTATATTTTATTTTTATCAGAATTCAGTGAGATGATTTCCTGATTCTTAATGAGAACTCACTTTTAAGCTGTTTCCTCCAAACCTTCTAAGATTCAGAACTGAGTGAACAATGGTCACATGACTGAAATCTCACCCTTTGTCCCTGCTGTGCTAACACTGTAAAGCACTGGATTAAAGGTCGCATTTGGAAACGCACAGGGGAGTGAGTATCCAAAAGTGATTTATGAAGTTACACTGTATCTCACTGTAATATATTTACATTTCCATTAGTATACATTGTTCTTGAAGAGGAAAGTAAGTCAGGATGGGCTTCTTTATTATATTTATAGGAGGATGTGAGTAGAGAGCCCCCCTGCTCTTGTACTGATGTTAAAATTCTTCTATTATTTACTAATTGTAAACTTATAGACTCAAGAATTTAAAGTCGACCTACACGTTGCATGTCAACCTAAAAGTAAAAGTGCAGTGTACCATATTTATTCAACAAGTATTTCCTGCGTTCTACTGTAGAAGTTATTCATGCTTTTACTTTAAACTTATTTTGCCTCTTAAATATTTTCATGGCCCACTGGCGGGAAATCCTATTTTTAAATCCTATAAAAATTAAACACTTTGAGGAAAAATTGGATCTTTTTTCCACAGTAAGATCTCAAAGTATATATCTAGTCATGAAAGATCACCAAAACATACAAACAACAACAAAACAAAAAAAACGGTAAAAGAGAAAACGATAAGGCCAAATCCAGAGGTTAACTAGTGCATTAAACTTTGTGATCGATCAGAGAGATGGAGTGGACGGGTATCACTCACCCTGACTGGTTCCCTGAGTAAATACTAGTTTGCTCACCCTGTTCCAGGCACTCTGTTCCAGGTGCTTGAGATACATCAGAGAACAAGATGACACTCTTGGCCTTGGGTAAGGGAGTCCTGGTGGTTCTCTTGGAAAACAGACACTGAGCAGAGGCCTCAGCAGCTATGGAGCCCACAGGCCGTCTGGAAGGGAGCATCCCCAGAGGGAGCCCTAGGGAGAGAGGTGCACGGCACGCAGAGCAGCCGGGGGGCCTGGAGGGAACAGAGAGAGGGGAGCCCTGATGGGAAGGTGGGAGAAGGGGCGGCACACGGGGCCCTGCAGGCCTTCTGAAGACTCAAGCTTTTACTCTGCAAAACACGGGGAGATTTGTGCACAGGGAGGCGCGATCTCAGTGTTCAAAGGACTGCTGTACCCTAATAACCCTGTATCTTGGGCAGGTCATCTAAGCTCACTGATATCGACCTAAAAAAAAAAACAGGAAACCAATTCAAGGGGCAAAAGCATTTATTTGGGATCAAAGAATTGCAATTTGGGGTACATGTATTGGGGTAGAAACACAAATAGTGTCACTATTACAGGAGAGGGAATCAGGGTTTTTAATGAAACAAGTAAGAGGAAGATGAGACAGGTTGCTCTTAAGAAGAGTCCATTGGTGCTGATAAGTAAAGCTATTGGATTTGCACTTCACTGATGAGTCCGGCAAAGTGATCACCAGGTAAAGGTTCATTTTCATCAGTCCCTTCAACATGGTCTTCTCATTCTTGCTGACTTCTTGGGATGTTGGCAGTTTGGCCCAGTTCACAGGGTCAGAAAACAGGATGCAAGGCAGTTCCTCCGGGATGGCTGCTCTGGCCCCATTACGTCATTTTTCACTCCGAGCTGCAGCTCCTTCATTTGTGTAAAATGAGCACAATATTTCCAGTCCGGCAGTGTAATATTTTAAATTACAGCTCATCTTTGTAAGCCATCTCTCACACAAGGACTGAATGAACGAAGGTCCTACATCCAGTCCTAAAATCCTACATCCAGACTTTATTGAAGTCAAGGGGAAATGCCTCACTCACGAAGCAAACGTGCACCGTCAGGGCTCTGGGGGTGGTAGGTCCATGCATGAGGAGATACAGGGGAGATGGATGCGTGGATGAAGGATGTGGTCCCTGCCCTCACAGCTCACCGTCTGCCAAGGAAAGGGGTTGTAAACAACAAATATAAGAGATACGTATGCAGAACAGGAGGACAGGGCTGAGTCAGTCTTGGGGGTCAGGCTGCATTTTCCGGAGGCCACAGACTCAAAAGGCTTGTGTCTGGAAAGCTGGATCTGAGGCTCTGAACTCTGTCCTACTGCCCTCATGCTCTTGGCTTTGGATAACTCAAAATCAACAGGAATTGCTAAACCGCAAAATAAAATTCTGGTTTTCAACACGGCGCAAGAGTTATACGCATGCTGAAATGGAGGTGATTTGTTGTAAAGATTCCGATGTTCTTCTCAGTTTGGGGTGCTCTTGCTTTTGTGGTGCTCTATGCATATAATCATCTGTCTGCTGCAAATTCAGCACCCGCGGATCGCCAGCCAAAAAGAAAGGAAAAAAAAAAATGGAAAGGGGATGTGTAGAGTGTAGCCCTTGGGAGAGTAGCCAAAGGTGATAATGCTTAGACAGCACCTTGAGGAACTGTTCATCGTCCGGTGTAGCTGGAGCATGAGATGAAACAGCCATATAATAAGATGAGGCTGAATAAGGGCTTTTGAGCTATCAAAGCAAAGTCCCCCCCGTGGCAACCAGAGATGTACAACTTCTAATCGGTGTTGAGAAATTGACTTTGACGTTAAACATCAGTTGATGCAAAGAAAGATACTGGAAGGGAAGAGGCCGAAATTTAATAGGATTTGCCTGAGTGTTAGAAGTACAAAAACCTTTGCTCCTTCTCCATGATTTAATTTAAAATTGGAATTTTCAGAATTTCTAGGAGAAGCATGCATTACTGTCATAATGAGAGAAAAACAGAGTTAAAATAAAAGCTATTTGAAAAGGCAAAAGTCTAGAACAAAAAATATATTATCTGGAGTATTTTTCTGGGTTTCTTATTAGTGTCTTGAGGACACAGCAGCACCCAGCACAGAACAGAAGGAAAGTCCCCAAACAAGGCCGTAGCAAGATAATATCATGCTGCTGCATCAGGACCCAGGCAGTTATTCTAAACTCAGCTGGACTGAAGGAGATGCCTTCGAATTAGCACGTGGCTGAAGTGGAGACTGTAAATTTAAGATGATATTTAAGGTATCGGAAATGATAGTGGGGAAAAGGTAATTGAAAGACAAGCAGCAGCAGAATTGGAAAATCAATTATACTTCATAACAGGTTGTAATAAATTAGTTATCACCACCATTGATAGTGGACTTTTTAATGTGTGTTCCTTATAGCACAGTGGAATAGAATCATCACGTGGTCCATTTAAATGCCTAAAATGTATTGCGAACTTGTAGCTTTCACATTTTTACTCTAAGAAACATATTACAGTAGTTCTTTAAGTTGTGCAACTTGGGAAGATTTTATTTTCTTCGTTCTAATTGTTTTCCTATTTTTCAAATACTCTATTTCAAAACACATATTTTTTTGTGATGGAAAAAAAATCTTTAAATTCCTTAAGGAACATCTTACGGAAAAACCTGAACGAACTTTTTGGCCAACCCAATAAAAGTAATGTAAATCATCTATAGTCTCATGCCCTGATACAGCTAATTTCATTTTTATATATTCACTTCTAGCTGGTTTTCTACTTCTAGCTGCTTTTCTTTTTATATATCATGGTATATAGTTCTAATCAACGTGAGTATTTGGTTTCATATTTTAATTTTACTGAACACTTAAAAATACTTTCATACTACCGTGTACTCTTCATAATTATCATTTCTGTAGCTGTGTAGTACATCAGCATGGTCAAATACTATAATTTACAGTTTCCTACTTTGGGACATTGAAATTTATATAACTATCTCTCTACAATAAGCAATGATGCAATAAAAATTATTATATTAAGCTATCTTTATTTTCTTTTTGAAATTATTTTCCAAAGGTAACTTTTCTGGTATAAAATTATAAGATTGTTGATTTTAAATTTTTTTAAACTTTTTCTTGCCATAAAACTTTGTTCTGATTTACATTGTCAATGTCAAAGTATACCAGAGTCACCTCAATTTTGTTAGTATTAGTTATTATTCTTTTGCTACTAAATAAGTATAAGTCCATACTTTCAAATAATTTTAATTTTTTTTTTAAATTCTAGTTAGGTTGAAAAGTTTTCTATCATTTTTTGCTACTGGTGGTCTTTCCTGACTGACTTATTTGTATAATACATTAATATTTTGGATTGTGATCCATTCAAATAAGCTTCTTATACATTATAAATATTAAGCTTTTTTATACCTTTCAGTTTTTTCCTAATCAGGACTTTTCTTTGCATTATAATTTGGTCATTTCAGGTGGTAACATTTTCTGTCTTCATGACCAAGGCGGTCAGCTGTCTCCTTTATAATTCCTCTTAGTGACCAAACATCAGGCCATTACCGTTTCCTCCACAGACAAACAAATGTTTTCTGCTAGGTTTTGACAGTCTGATTTTATTTTTGTCTCTGAACATGTGAGTCTCGTGTGTGTAAGAACAGTAGTGACTCCGTTGAAAGAGAACAGGGTCACGCCTGCAGAGCGGGTCTCAGGTGGCTGAGGGGTGGAAAACAGTGGCTGGAATTCAGAAAGCCGAGGCCTCCAGGCTGAACAGTAAGATGATGAGACCTGTTCCCAGGTCACCAGCTTGTAAGGGATTTCTTTTTCTGTTTTTTATGATGTGATTATTTCCTTTTGTCTTGGGAAGCACCTATATTGTCTCAAACTGTGCAAAATACACTGGTGATGCGAGGGGAAACATGGGGACGAGCCCAAGTCCGACGGCAGACTGGTCACACACACACATGCCTCGGCTCCAACTGGGGGAAACCAGGGGCACTGTTTTCCACTTCCAGTCAGTGTTCCTTCCTGGCTGCACATGGACACCTCTGGGGAGCTTTTATAAACACTCTGAGGCCTGGGTTCCAGCCCATCCTGAGTACTGAGGTGTGGTTCTAACATGAAGCCAAGGTTGAAAACCATTGTAATCATTTCGTCAAGAAATCTAATCTGTAAGAGCAGGTGACAAAGAGAAACAACCAGAAACTAGCTGTCCTTTTTCTCGAAAACACCTGCATCTTGATGGCAAAATTTATAGTGGGAACAGGAAGACGGTCTTTGGACATAGCAGAAGTTTCCAGAAATCTTCTCTTTACCTCCTCTCTATCATGTAAGGTCCAGGTGGTTCTTTGCAAAAACTATGGAATAGAGTTTCCAAAACCTGGGGGAACAAAGTATTTGAAAGCAAATCTTGAACACAGCTAATTACTAGGAGACAGAGAGGCTTGGGGGAGACAGAGGGCTGTATTTTCAGCTTCCTTTCTTCCCAGCACAGACGGGGCGCGCACAGGGCAGGCCCACCAGACACAGAGGCTCGCCCACGCGGAGCACGGCTTGGGGAGCACTGCACGCCACTGGCACGCAGCCCTTCAGGACTGGGTTTTTGCAGATTGGTGCTCACGTGAGCTCCTGTTCCCATGACCCACATTCTGCAAATGCCAGGGCAGAGGGCCAGCAGTGTGATCGGAGAGCAGAGAGCACAGAGCCAGCCTTGGCTGGAAGCTCAGCCCTGCCCAGGTGCCTCAGAGGTCACGCGGGTTTTAAGCCTCTAGGAATCATGAGAAGAACATTTAATTGTCATTAACCTCACTGGAAAGAATATGGACATCTCAAGATACATACAAAACAGAAAGATGGCATTTACCCCATCTTTGTGGCTTTGGAATAAGGGGGAAAATTCTCTAACTCAGCCCTTGCTTCAACACATGGCAGCAAAGATGTATTTCCTATTAGTTTGCCCTGACCAAACTTATAAAAAGAAAAAGCTTATTTTAAAGACTGAGAGCTTGATTTATGCCTTGAATAATCAAGTTATAAGTGGTATAATGAAAGTCCCTAATAAAATGGCTTTGGATACAATGTCTCCCATCCTCTGCCCAGCCTAATGCTAACCGCGACAGAGAGACAGAAGGTCTTACTGGGGTGCAGGACGGGGGCAGGGAGAAAACTGTCTTGTCGCCGTTTGGGACGTTCCCCACTCCACTTGCGAACATTATAGTTTCACTATCTTTACTTCTGTGCTTATCGTGACAGCACCTACCTGCGGAAAAAGTTTTCCACTAACCTCACAACAATAAAAGGACCCTGACTTTTATGCTGTTTAATTATTATGCTTACCTTCTCGGAGCCTCAATATCAGCGTCTAAAAACCAGGCATAGCATCACCAACCTGTACAGTTGCTGTAAATAAGAAAACTAGTATGTGCAGAAGCTTTGTCTAAGCGCCTGGCACTCATTTCAGCGAGTGGTTGCTGTGATGATTGTTACTGTGAGTTGGTGGTTCTCGAGAACCCACTTAGGAGGCTTGGGGTCAGAAGGCCAGAGCGACCATGACAGAGAGCTGTGAAGACCCATCTGTATCTCTTCCCCACACCACCCCTGTTCCCAGCACACCATAAACCGAGTAAACACACAGTGAATCGTTGAATTGAGCGATGCACCAACTGCATCCCGGATGTGAGCCCTGCTCCAGTGCACGGGCCTCCTACAGCATTTCAGGACCTGTAACCCAACCAGGACAGCCCGTGGCAAAGTCTCCTTCGTTTATGACGTCGTAGGTGATCACTAATCAGGGCAGGAGACAGTAGTTTTAGTCCCTTCGTTACGTCAACATTTAAAGAGGCTCAAATAGGGGAGTTCCCAGGTGGCCTACTGGTTAGGATTCCGGCAGGGAACTGAGATCCCGCAAGCTGTGCGGCCAAAATAATAAATAAAGAGGTTCAAGTAGTATTTGGAGGCTACGTAACTCTTTTCTCCTGAGTACACTTTTGTTACTTTATTACCAGGATCATACATGTTCATTGCAGAGATTTTAGAAAATATAACCAAGCAGAAAAAAATAAAATCATTCTTAATCCCAGATATAGATTGTTTCTTTAATAATATATTGTGACAGTTTTCCAGTCATTAGTCATCATTTTTAACAGATTCTCAATATTCCATTAAATAAACCTACCAGTACTTATTTAACCTTTTCCTCGTTACAGGAATTTTAACCTGCTTTCAATATTCTGTTACTGAAAACCAAGTTGCAATGATATGCTTATTCCTTATTAATTTTATAAATTCTTAGTAATTTGGTGTTTATTGTAACCCTGCCTTTTTGTCAAACTTTGCATTTAAGCCGTAAGTTATTTTGCTCGGTTTACGGGAAACTGATTTTCTTATGCAGTCTGAGAATCTGCCCTCGGCCTTGGCAGTGCTGTCATCAGCAAGCTCTCTCCTGGGCTGCCCATGTCCAGTAACCGAGAAGGAGTCCGTGTACTTGGATCCGAACGCTTAGCACACTCGTTCAGGGTGTGGGACGACTGGGGTCAGTGGCATGGGCTCCAAGCTCTCTATATACAGGCCAGTTCATTAAATATCCAAAAACTGCTTTCCTAACTCCAAACAGCTGTTATTTAAACCCTGGCTGTCAGTTTCAAAAGAACTGGGCAAAAGAGCATGAGTGAATCGACACAAATCCATCACCTCTACCGGGAAAAAGTGTGTCAGCAGCCCCATTTCCCCATGGAAAACAGCTCAGAAAGGCAGTCATGTCAAACCACATGAAATCGGTTAGGTTGTAGGAAAAGGAGAAAGAATAATACTGGGAAAAACAATTGGCCGACCTTATACGTGTTGATTTATAAGCCGAGTCTGTGAATTCCCCGCCATCCCTACGTAAGACCAATTCGGTAACAAGTTTTAAATTGCCGCTATGCTGCTACCTAACTGGCCCTTTTCTCTTGCAGCTGACACGGCGCTTGGCA
The DNA here is from genome assembly GCF_008692025.1 of Phocoena sinus. Classification (NCBI taxonomy): domain Eukaryota; kingdom Metazoa; phylum Chordata; class Mammalia; order Artiodactyla; family Phocoenidae; genus Phocoena; species Phocoena sinus. Next base: position 80,753,924 of record NC_045774.1, on the reverse strand, counting down.
CCGACGACGTGTATGATGACAAAGGATGCCAGTGTGACGTGTCCGTGGAGGACCTCACCCCACCACTGAAAACTGTCATTCGGGCGATCAGGTTGGTGAAAACCTCTGACAAAATGATTCTGAAACCTCCCCCTGATTATCTGAATCACAATGTTGCTAAATTCTCTTTCCTGCAGGTAAATCTCCCACAATAATTCCTTTCTCTTTTCCTGTTCATCCACACGCCTATTAAATTTTGAAGTATTTTTTTTAATACAAAACTTGACTGTGTTCAACACGAGATGGGTTATAAAAGGTGGGTGGGATTTGAAAAGCCAGGCCATACCGGACAGATTACATGAGAATTGGCTTGTTGTGTGAATTTGTTGCTTTAAGGACCTCTGCGTATAGATACAACTATATTGTTTAAATTATTTGTACGTCTTGGTGCTTCAATCCATGTTCTGTATTTCGTGTCGAAGAAGAGTCCGTCTTTGCTATTTCAAAGCAGGTTGACTTCCTGTGTGTTCTGCAGGGGGTTGCTGAAATATAATTGTAAAGTCTGACTGTAATACACTTCCTCTGCTGATGGCAGAAAACTGAGAGGGTCCCAAGCAACTCGTATTTCCAGGATCCACTCCCCCAAACAATCCAGGATCCGGACTAAATGAACTGCTGCTGTTCAGCCTGCCCTGTGTCATCCCTTTGGGAGAACGTGTATCTGTCAGGGAATGCAGAGTGACTGCAAAGAAATGCCTCTGCTCTTTTTGGCTTTTCCTGCCTCTTACCAGAAAGCCTGAGGAAAGCTGAAAATATCCAACCCAGTTTAGCTACCCAGATACTCAGTCTAAGCTCAGACATCAGTATAATGGGTTATGTACTTCTGGTCTGAGCGTCCTGTTAGACATTGCTGTACTCTGTGGTCGGGGGTCACTGGGAGAGTAGAGGTGAGTTATAAAGACTTTGGTAAATGTTTACGGGGGCAAAGAAAATCATGATATGATGAAAATGTGTGCCCAGAAGGTACTTAAACATTATCTGTAGCAGCCACCTAAACAGAAGTGAAGTCAAGCCTAGTCCCTCTAGAACCTGCGAGCAACAACCCTGTGGATGGGGGAGCGTCCCGTCCTGTCCTGTGTGTCCCGGGCCTCTCGTCTCATCATGACTGTTACTGACACTCCATGTCCTTCTCAGAGTCTCCCAGTTTGGACGATGATATGATCGCCCTGCCCCGGGGGGGTCCCAGAAGCCTTGGGTAATATTTAATCCCAGAAAACCCAAGGATACATAGTAAAATGAGGTCTACAGCCTTCAGTTAAAGGGATGGAAAGGATCTGTCCTGCGCCGTCCAACACTGTAGCCACTGGTCACACCAGGCGATTCAGATTTGAATTAATTAAAACGGAATAAAATGTAAAGTTCAGTTCATCAGTGGCACGGCCACATTTAAAGTGCTCGGTGGTCACGCATAGCCAGTGACTTCTGTGTTGGGCAGAGAAGACATAGTACATTTCCATCATGGCAGGAAGCTCTGTGGGGGCACTGCTGGCCCCAAAGTGACCTCAACATTCTTTCCATCCGTTCCTTACAGCCAGCAGAGACCCCTGGTCTAATTTGCAGCAAGTACAGTAAAATCTTATCTAAGGGACCAGATTAAGTTTCCTAAAAGTCATACTTAACCCAAGTTGTGTCATTTCCCGAGAGCTTCTGAAGCTTTCTGCTTTTGCCTCACAACCTGCACAAAGAATCCCGAGCTGCAAGAAAGAAAATGAAATAGGTTTATTCTGCCAGCTCAGCACTTGGGCAGCAGCTTGCGATTTACTTTGCTATTATCCCTTCCTCTGGCAACTTGACTGATTTTTGTAAAGTCCCTTGCAGAATTCCCTTGCTCTTCAGAATTCTTTCTTGGTTCTTATTTTTAACAGGAACTTTGTTATTTACGTGTCTCTCCTTTTTGTGGATTTTGGAAGCTTTCTGCTTGCTACTTCATAACTCTTGATGGGGTGTTTTTCTTCCCTGTATCCTGATTCTGCTTGGTGCGTTTTTTTTTTTTTAATCACTTCTAAGTTTCATTTAAAATTGTTGGATTCTGTAAAAACATAATAGCTGCACTCAGTAGTTAATAACTTAATTGGACATCTTTGACTCGTGATAGAACTTAATGTCTAAACATTAAAGGACCAACCACCGCAGTTAGCACTTCTGAAAAGGATTTGCAGGTATAAGTCCCTAACTCATATGCAAAAGTGTCCTTTTCATGAGTTTAATTACATAACAAACTGAACATCAATTGACTAGAGTGCTTTTGCCAGAACATGCCCACCACCCACAGCGCACCTTAAACAGGATTTTCTGTGTATGTCACTGATGGCAAGTGTGAACCATCTATTACTCAACTCTAAAATGGCGACTTTGTTTTTGGCATTTTCCTTGTTCTCTTTTGGTTGTTTGCTTATTTAATATGACTACCTGAACATGCCTTTTGTCTTCCAGTAGCGCTGACAATAATAATAGTTTTCTCCTAAGAGGCAAATTAAAATTAAAATGTGTAACAGAAAATATGTATGAGATGACAGCATGGAAAATAATATGATTACATTCACAAGAGCAAAGTAGGAATTCTTATTTTCAGTTATTAATATTTATTCAGCATCTGACATTTTCTAGTTATTTTTGAGAATAAATATTCTCGGGCAATAAGATGATTAAGGTCATTCTCTGAATTCATCTGGATTCTATTACCCAAATTTACTGAGACTTGTTTTTTTAATGAATGACATCACTTTTTACAGTAGTGAACAACAGCTATTCTTAGATATTTCCAAACTATGCCTTAAAAGACAGAAGAATACTTAGTTTTGTATAGTTCCTCCAGGATTACCACAGATTTTTTTCAAAATATTATTTAATTGGAGTGCGTGAAGTTGTTGAAAATGTGTTTTCAAACCCATCTCTGGGGGTGAAAATTGAACTTATTTTTAACAGGAGTTCTATCTATCTTGTCAATGATTTAATTCAAACAATGTTAAATTTCTTTTCATCCACTCATACAAATTAATTTCTAAATAGAAAGATGAAATTAGCAGGGAAGTAAACAGATTGACAAGCAAACTGATAACCTCTTGAACATTCTACACACCCAACTCCCACTATACAGTCGACCCTTGACCAATGCAGGAGTTAGGGGCCCCGACCCTCCATGCAGTAGAAGATCTGCATGTAACTTATGACTTCCCCCAAACGTAACTACCAATAGCCTACTGTTGACCAGAGGCTTCCCGATAACATAAACAGTCAATTAACACATATTTTGTATGTTATATGTAGTATATACTGTATTCTTACTAAAAATTAAGCTAGAGAAAAGGAAATGTTATTAAGAAAATCACAAGGAAGAGAAAATACATTTACAGTATTGTACTGTGTTTATTGATACAGAAGTACGCTTACAAGATGAATCATCTATCAGTACCCACATCAAAATTGTCTTATACGATACAAAACACTATAGATGTTATATGTGTTCCTAACACTAGACATCAAAAACGAAAAGGTAACATGAAAAAGGAGTACATATTTATTTACAGGTATAACGGTTCATGCACTGATGATGAAGCAGCAGCAGTGTGACTGCTTCATGGTAGCTTAGCTTGTACACTAACGAATGAATTGTTATTACAATTTTTACTGCACACAGTGTCACGGTTACATCCATAATACAGTATCGAACCAGTGTTAGATTTTTTAAAAAACACTTCCCTGTGATGATAGGCTGATATGCAGTTTCTCCCTTTATGAGAGAGAGAGAGGCATGCTGTACAGTAATGAAATTCTTTGAAAGTAAAGTCATAAAACAGTAAGAAAACTAACACTTTATTAATTTTATATTAAATATCACTCATGCTTAGGTAAAGATCAACTAGTATCTACATATATCTTATGTATGACACACCTAACTTTTTCTTAATTTTTTCAGCATGTCTAGCTACACAGTTCGTTTGTCTTTTCAAATTGTCACAAATCTCCAACAATTTTTCCAATATATTTACTGAAAAAAATGCACATACAAACGGACCCAAGCAGTTCAAACCCGTGTTGTTCCAGCGTCCCCTGTATTATGGTGTATTCACTTGCTCGGGCTGCCATAACAAAACACCACCAACTGGTTTAACCTTAACCACCAAAGGTTTATTTTCTCACAGTTCTGGAGGGTCAAAGTCAAAGATCAAGGTGTTCACGGGGCTGGTTCCTCCGGAGGCCTCTCTCCTCGGCCTGCAGACGGCCACCTTCTCACTGTGTCCTCACGTGGTCCTTCCTCTGTATGTGTCTATGTCCAAATTTCCCTTCTTATAAAGACAGCAGTCAGAGTGGGTTAGGGTCTGTGCTAACATCTCACCTTAACTTATTCTCCTCTTTGAAGGCCCCATCTCCAAAGCCAGTAGCATTCTGAGGTCCTGGGGCTTCAACATATGAATCTGGTGGGGGGGGGACACAATTCAGCCCATAACACATGGCAAGACACCAATTTTTCTATCACTGTTTGAAAAATATTTTCCCAGGCACAATATCAAATTTTTCAGATTAAAAATAAGCCCATCAGTTACCCAGATAATCCTTCGCAGTATCAGACATCCGGGAATATCTGAAGAGGCTGACTGGCTTGCCTTTCAAGCTTCCACTTGGCACTGTGGAAACACTACATAAGTGTGAGTCTTGGGCAAATTTTCACGCAAAAATTAAGATATGCTCATGTATTTGAAATAATAAATTTTAAAGGTCATAGTCAATACAACTCTACGTTTATAAATACGTAAGTTGGAATACGTGATTTGGAATACGTATAAATACGTGATTTGGAATAATCATTTTTTAAAATACAAAAGAGATGTTTGTGTTTGTTTTCCCACCGCTCGGCAAGGGCTGGATAAGTTCTCAGCTGTGCACAGCAGGACAGCACACGAGGGCCGTGTACAGAGCTGGGCGGCTGGGGAAACAGCTTGGTCTGTGTGAACCTTGTGGGCGAAGCTCGCCTGCTTCTCACCAGTGTTTTTTCACAGAATCGCTACATCTAGGGTCAGGGCCACTCCTAACGAGATCCTCAGCAACAGTGGCTCTCCTTAACGTAACTGTGTTTTCTGTCAGTTGGCAAGAAATGAATCAGAGTACGGTGCGACCTGTTCTCCTTGTGAGGAGAACCGAAACCAGGCGGTGGAGATTCCTCAGTATGTGGAGGAGAGCGGGCCCAGAAGCTGTGGGGTGTATCCTGTTCCTTACATCTCCTGGTAGCCCTGCGCTACAATCTCCGCGCTCCCCTGCAGTGTCTCCCTGGCCGCGACCTCTTATCCCCCGGGGGCACACCCAGGCTTCCAGGGAATCAGATGAATAATGAGGTCTGGGGTGAAAACTCAAAGAATCTTATTTTCTAATGTTCATTTTTTTTTAATTGAAGTATAGTTGATTTACAATGTTGTGTTAATTTCTGTTTTACAGCACAGTGACTCAGTTATACACATATATATATTCTTTTTCATTGTGGTTTATCACAGGATACTGAATATAGTTCCCTGTGCTCTACAGCAGGACCTGTTGTTTATCCATTCTATAGGTAACAGTTTGCACCTGCTAACCCCAGACTCCCAATCCTTCCTTGAAGCTTGACAAGGCCTCACTGGCTAATTTTTCCTGCCCCCCTGCCCCCCAGGGCTGCTAAGGAAGGTGGTCCAAGAAACCCAACGTGCTGCTGTGCGACCTGGGGCAACTCACATCGCCTCTCTGTGGCGTTTCCTCATCGTGAGGTGGAGACGGGGATGGTGCTGACCTTTGCTGCGGTGAGGATTTCACGGGTTACCGTGTGCAGAGCGCCGAGTGCGGGGCAGCATGGGAACCCAGAGCTCTGGGCCCCCTCCTGCCCACCCTCTGCTCAGGCCAGACCCCTCCTCTCTGAGCTCCGCCTGCCGTCGCGGCCCACGTGAAAGGAGCGCTCCTTTTTCGCACCTGGGGGCGCCTGCCTGCCTGCACCCACCCCCTCCCCCAGGAAGCGCCCAATGTCTCCCCTTACAGTTTCCTCCTCACCAGGCCCTGCGCTGAGCACTCGCCCAGAGCACCGCCGCCATTAGGGGCTGGAAGGGCTGTTTCTTCACCCAGCACGAGGCAGTGTCCCCACAGCCCCTGTGGGTGACTCGCTGCCGCGCAGGGCCGTCCCACGAAGTCCAGTGGGCCTGAGAGGTGGGCGTGACTCTCTTCTGCCGCCCCCATCCACACAGGCCTCAGGACGCCCTTTAAAGACCCTCCCAGGGGGTCGGATCCTGCGCTGAAACAAGATGTATCACTTCTCCCGTGCGCTGGGCACAGGGGCAAACAGTAAGGAGGAGGGGGCCCCTGCTTGGAGCCGGGAGGGGCCGTCGTGTGGGCCCCGCGTGTGTGTCTAGGCGGCTGCAGTGACCTAGAGCCAGGGGGCGGGGAGGGGACGGGGGAGAAGAGGCCAGGCCGAGGGGAGCCGGCGCCGGGCCGGAGAGCTGGAGGGCGCACGTGCGGAAGTCACTCCTCCAGGCTGGCGCTGCGCTCCCGCCCTCAGGACGGTGACTCTGACTGGAGCGCGGGAGCGGGCTGGGAAGAAGGGACACTCGTTGTCACAAGCCCTGGATCTGCGGGGGCCGGGACCACGCAGTCACGGTGAAGGGAAGCAGGGATGATGCCAGGGTTTGGACTTCAATGGTTGGAGAGGATGGAGGGGAGGAATCGAGGGTGAGACAGGCGCCTGGGCGCTGGGGCAAGGGGACGGGTAGAGACGGCGCACTGTTGCGAGTGCCACTGGAGGGGCCGCCCAGCAGGCAGGTGGAGCCCTGGATCTGAAGCCCAGGAGAGATGCCTGGAACCAGGACAGCCTTGGTGGTCGTCAGCGCAGACGTGGGTGGTTTCCAGAAGCGTCCCCTGGAGAGCGTGGAGGCAAGAGAGATGGTGGTCCTCACAGAATCTCCGGCTCAGGAACCGTGAGGAGCTGCGGAAGAGAGAAGGCGCTGATCCAGAGGGACTTGGGGCAGCCAGACAGAAGGAACCAGGAGACGCGGAGGACGGAGCCGGGGCAGCGTTGGGAGCGGAAGGCGGGTCCACCGTATGAAAGGCTGCTGGAGGTCAAGAAGAGAAAGGGGACCTACTCCTTTCCAGGAGGTCCCTGGGAAGCGGCACCAAGGAAATCACCGGGAGCTTTGGAGAAAAACTCAGTAGAGGCAAAAAAGGTTGAAGCCAAGGGGCTTCCCTGGTGGCGCAGTGGTTGAGAGTCCGCCTGCCAATGCAGGGGACACGTGTTCGAGCCCTGGTCTGGGAGGATCCTACATGCCGCGGAGCAACTGGGCCTGTGAGCCACAGCTACTGAGCCTGTGCTCCGCAACAAGAGAGGCCACAGCAGCGAGAGGCCCGCGCACCGCGATGAAGAGTGGCCCCCGCTCGCCGCAACTAGAGAAAGCCCTCGCACAGAAACGAAGACCCAACACAGCCAAACATAAATAAATAAATTTTTTAAAAAAAGGTTGAAGCCAGATTGTAAAGCCATTTTTTCAAATTACCTATGAGAATCTTTCACGCTAATAGGAACGTAGGTGAGGCATCAAGAATTTCTTTATAACTAGCGAAGACTCAACATGGGCTCTTCTGAAATCGCTCGGGTCTGATCAGCCAAGTGAAGAGCCACCGATGACGTGTCAGCTTCTGAGGGTGTGCAAAGTGGGCCTTGCTGTCACCCGGCGCGAGTGCTGAGGTTTTCGGGTTTTCTCGCCCTGTGCTCCACCTACTCCAGGAGGCGTGCACGTTCTCCTCTAAAATGTATTTTCAGCTCTGCATCCTTCTTAAACCTCACTTCAAACTTCAGGCAAGAATACCCCGCAAATAGAGAAGGAGAGGCACATGTTTGCCACTGTGGGTTTCTGTTAAGTCCGCAAGCTGTTTAATCATCACCAGTCCCTAACTTTGCTGATGGCGTCTCTGCTGTTTTAGCAGAGATGGTGAGTTTGCAAGTTGCTATGAAGTCATTCTGGACAGCCAAGTCTGTGACACGTGACAGTACAGGACGCTGCTGGGGAATATTTTATGGATCATTTATGAGATTTTTTTAATCAGCTAATATACTCCCTGGAATATTCTTTTTATATATATATATTTATATATATATATATTTATATAAAAACTTATTTAGTTAGTTTTGGCTGCATCGGGTCTTCGTTGCTGCACGCAGGCTTTCTCTAGTTGCGGCGAGCGGGAGCTACTCTTGGTTGCGGTGCGCAGACTTCTCGTCGCGGAGCACGGGCTCTAGGCACGCGGACTCAGTAGTTGTGACACGTGGGTTCAGTAGTTGTGGCTCCCAGGCTTAGTTGTTCTTCAGCACGTAGGATCTTCCAAGACCAGGGATCGAACCCGTATCTCCTGCATTGGCAGGTGGATTCCCAACCACTGTGCCACCAGGGAAGCCCTGGAATATTTTTTGTTTGTTTCTGTTTTGAAGATAATTGCTTGTGACGGCATTTGCCCTGAGGCTGCATTACACCAGTGTGTTCACCGAAAACGCACTTACTTTGCAGCATCTAATTTTTAACCCTTTATTTGGCTATAATTTAAACTGAATCTCCTATTCATTGCTGAGACAAAAACTATTCAGGAGCAATCAGCATGTATGGGCACTTTGTTTATTTACTTATTTGTTCCACACTTTAAAATTTACACAGGATTTTATACTCCTAGGAAAATAAAATGCCCAAATGTAGTTACCGTATTAGTGCTCACAAAAATCCAAGGAAGGAAGCTTACCCATTTGTACACTTGCTTGTATACAGAAGTTCTTACTTGCATTTTACTACTCTTATCTCTTTAAAAGAAGACCAAACAGAATGAACAGAAGAACTTACTAAATCCTGAATCTAAACCAATATTAAGCATTAGAAGAAAAACCCTACTCCCAGTGATGGGAACAATGTGACCACAGAACTTTCCCGACCCCTAAGTCAGCCAAGGGAGGTATCTGCCTGCCCCTTTCGTGAGGACACCTGGTAGACTGTATACAGTGGGGCTAATTTACGTCTCTATCAAGAGCTGAAAGCAAGAAAATGAGACTGGCCAGCGCATCCAGGCAGCCCAGGGGTTCCTTAGTCGCTGGCTAGTAGCCCAGTCTGAGATGACAGGATGGTAAAGGAGTCTCGGTATGCGATTCTATAGCTAGTTTCGAAGAGTCTCAAAGTCTAGATACCGTATACACAAATGCAGACCTGTATTACTGGGTCACGATTATGTATTAACAGGAAAATAACATTAATGAATCACGCAACTAGTGATCCACACGCCTTGGGTGGTGACCCACATTATCAAGTTCTGAGCCTAGTTGGCTGCCGAATCTGCCCCGTGATCAGCAGCGCCCCTTGACTGGACTCTAAAAGGCTCGAGAGGGCTGCCTCCGGAGAGGGTCAGCGACCAGAGGCCCTGGGTCACTTGCAGGACGAGCCCCAGGCCCCTCCTCTTCAGGCAGACAGATGCTGTATCTCTCCTGGGGAGTCAGAATCAGGAGATTGAATTTGCTGAACAGCGAAAGAGGTGGGTATGGAACACTCCTCAGTAGAGGTGACGGACACGATGCAGTGACATGAAGTGGAGTGCATCCACACCAAAAACATGAGGTCTGGGACATCAGGCAGCCATTTCTGAGCCCTGAGGAATTTGGTCATCTCTCCCAAGATGGGGGTGCATGCGGGAGAAGTCTGGGGTACACACTCCTCTCCTGCTTGTCTGCCTGCCCTCCTGACCGATCCCCGGCCTCCAGCACGGAGCCTGGCACGTCGTAGGCACTCAGTGAATGTATGACGAGTGACTGATTCAGTCCCTCTTTCCAGCATCGCACAGGGAAGCAACCACCCTGAGCTCGTCCAGGGCCCCAGGCTCTGGGCACATGGGCTCTTGACTCCTGTTAGAGCTCCTGGCGAGGGGACTGTTCTTCCCACCAGGACGCCGCAGAGGGACGGACAGCGGCCACGTGGTCCCTGGAGGCTTCTTCAGCTCCTTCCCAGCACAGCCGGGGCCCACACACACACCGTGGTAGGAGCTCGATGACTATTTATTGAAAGAATGAATGGACCCGTCACCCGGCACTTGCTTCCCCGTCCAAGGCAGTCCTTGAGAAGCTAATGGGACTTGTTAGCTGGCTCTCGCGCGGAACTTCGGGTCTTACTCCGGAAGCGGGGGCAGAAAGCACTGGGCTGTGTGTGACTGGGGGTCTGACACCCAGGCACACGGACGCGCTGCCTCGTGGGCACGATTTGTGTGACTCAGAAGACGACACGGACCCGCCGTCACTCTTTCCTAACCCAGCCCAGTCCCACCCCAGTCCCACCGCCTGTCAGTCGTTCTCAGCCTGGGCTGCGGGTTCCAATCACCCGAGGAGGTTTATAAAGCCTCTGGATCAATTAAATGACGTTTCTGGAGGTGGGACCCAGGCGTCGGCGTGTTTTAGGCTCCCTGGCTGATGGCAAGGGGCAGCGGGGGCCTGGGGACTCTGCCTGTACGTAAAGCCCATCAAGCCGCCTCCCTGGTCCAGTCGGCTGAGCCCTCCGCCCGCACGAGGTCTGGCTGTCGGCCGCCTGTCCGTCCGTCTGGTGGTGGCACAGTCACCGCCGCTTCTGTTTTCTAGTCGTTCTTATCTCTGCATATTCGTATGCAGGGTTTTTACCCTGACTCAGAGGCCTGGGACAAGACTTTTGCAAGATTCTGTAACTCGTGGCAGTACAACAAATGCACCTACACTTCCTTATAAGTGCACATGTGTTGTGTGTATATATAGCCTATATTCCACCCGGGGTTTAACTTTGCTGTGGTTATTTCTTTGCGCTCAGAAAATCGCTTGAGCAGATTTCTTCCGTTTCAAGCCAGTTGCCAGTTGAGGTTTGTGGCGAATCTCTCGCCCCCTCTAGTGGTCACAGCGGAGCATGTCTGTTTCGAGCGTAGGTCTCCTCCGGGATTCCTAGCCTCTTAGGTACCCGCAGCATCGGAGGAGAATGGCTTCACGGTCTTTTGCCCTTGGCTGCTGTATGAGCTCCAGGGGTGGAGTTTGCCCTCATGAGGAAAAGGCAGTGAGAGTGCAACCTACTGCCCCGCCTTCTGTCCTCCTCCGAAGGCCCTTCCAACAGCACCAGTAAGGACAAGCCATTCAGTATGTGCCAGGCGTGTGGCAAAAAGAGCCCTTTCATACCAAAGTATCTCTTCTGTGCTGTTATATTCTGTTAAAATATTAACACCTTAGCATTAAGACAATAGTAAACATTGTGATTAAGAGCTCAGCACTGGAGCCACACTGGCTCAGATCCCACGCTTACCAGCGTGTAACCTCAGGCGACTTACTTAACCGTTCTTGGCCTCAGTTTCCTTATCTGCAGATTGGGGCCGACAGGAGTCCCCATCTTGCAGACTATACTGCCAAGTGCCGCCTGGCAGTGTTGTCATTTTAATCACTAAATGTACTCTAAAGGTCTGAATTTTACTCCGGAATGATTTGCCCAAACACTCCTTTCTACCAGGCAATACATAGATCATATTAAACTTCTTTTATAAGCGTCCATTAAAGTTTTCTGCCTTTTTTTCTGCCTGGCCTCAAGGCATTTCCTTGTGTCTACACCAGAGGTCAGCAAACGACAGGGTGGCGCCAAAGCCAACCCAATGCTGTGTTTGTAAATAAAGTTTTACTGGAACACATCTACATTCTCTCGTGTACGTACTGCCTGTGGCTGCTCTCATGCTACAGTGCAGACACGGGTGGCTTCAGCAGAGATCATGTGACCTACAGCCTGGCCCTTTACACAAAGAACTTCCAACCCCTCGTCTAGACTTTGGGTCCCTCTGATTTACATCCAGCTGCGTTAGGAGGGCGGAGATACATAACATTCAGGATTGCCTGTGTGAACCAAGCTTCCTCCCAACTCGGGGCTCTCCAACCCCAGCTCTCACCTTTTCCCTTCACCGCATAGTCGGAAGGCTTAGTACCTGACATGGAATGGTCTGGGAGAGAAAAAAGAAGTCGAAGAATTAAAAGGCCTTTCAAATTCATAGTCTAATAGCCACTTTGGACATTTTCCTCAATTGTCATCATCTTCATGTCTTTCCTGAAATCTAGAATTATTGAACCCTGGGCTTCATTTCTTCCTGCAGATAAGCAGAAAACGGCCTACTCACTCCACTTCGCAGAAGCTAAGTGCATCATGGGCAGCTGGTAGCTGGGAAACGTACACAGTAAAGCAAACCGATGACCAATGAGACCAGTGTGTATATCCTACAACTTGGGTAGAGTAAGCAGAGGACCCCTAGAATTTGCGACAAAAGGGGAAACATTACAGTTATTAGGGGTGGGGAACCCACATTGGCCCAGGCCTGATTCTTGGGAGGGGCCTTGGAGGGAAGGAAGGGGGCCAGTTCAAGGGCAGAGTGCACTGGACCCCCTGGGAAGACAGAGCTGGCAGTGAGATGAATAGACTAACGTGGCCTCGGGTTTACTTGTGTGAGGGTCAGAGGGCACACAGAGGAGACAGGAGGAGGTCAGCGGACAGCTGGACATTCCCCTGAACCTTTACAAGTGTGCCTGCCCAGGAGCTGCCCTGTGGTGCGAGCTTAGTGGGGTATCAGCAACACGGGCCTCGTACTAGCTGTGTGACCTTGGACAGGTTACCCGACCTCCAGAGCCCTCGCTAGACCCAGATATCAAAGGTGGAGAACTCTTAGGGCTTCATGTTGACATAATGGAGGCAAAGGGCTCAGGGCAGGGCCAGCTGTTCGGCAAGGGCACAGTGATGGGAGACCCACCCCAAGGGAGGCGGTGGGGTGGGAGGACGAGTACTTCACCTCCCACCGCCAGCGCCGTGTCCAGGACAAGGATCCTGAGTACTCGGGTCAAGCTCGTTGTGGGCAGAGACAGAAGCCATTCTAGACATCCAGCGGGACCAGGGAAGTGAGGGGGCTTAGCTTAGTCTCCCAGATCTTCCACTCTCTACCTTCTGATTTCAACCACGAAAACCAAGTGCAGTCCCTGGAAAGGCGAGGGGATTGGGTGGAGGGAGGGAAGCGGAGGTGACTGGATGGTATAACCATCTCGAATCGCCCGGCCCTGATGACCGGGGTCTTGGCTCAGAAGGGTCATCATACAGTGGCCAAGGTGGGCAGGGAGCACGCCTCCCATCCTTGCCCTCCTGGAGCAGGCCTGACACACAGGAGTTTTGGAAGCATCTACAGCAGTCTCTTAGGAACAGAAAACTAAGCTTATACTCTGTTCAGACTTTAACCACATGTGTTCATCCCTGTGTTCTTGATGGTCCTGTGATATATAAAACTCATTCAGCAGCTGAATTACTTTCCCACCAGGCCCTCCCCCGCCCCCCACCTTGGATGGTTTCGTTTTGCTGTTAGCACTCTCTTTACATTTGGTACTTACTGGGTTATGGTGTCATTTATTCCTTGACTTTCAATGTTTTTTCCTTTCTCCTTACTTTCTCATAATGATATCTTATAATTTGTGATTTCGTTGTTCTGTGAAATCCAAACTACGTTAGTAATTTGAGGGAAAAGAATACTATATTTTCATGGTTTTCAGAAGCATCTCCATTTAACGGATTCTTTTCTGAATCAGGCAGAGTCCTAATCATTAATGAATACACAAATTTGTTTTACTTTAGAAAGTTTTCGGTATTCACGAAAGAGAGTCAGAGTCTTATGGTCTCCCTGAAATGTGCCTCGAAGAGCTCAGATCTGTTCTGTTCAGAAGGTGTCAGGAGTCTGCCTTGGCACAGAACAGCATGAACAGCTTTGGGTGACCAGAGAGGAGCTCGTTCACATCCGTTTCTTCAGCGAGCATGTACTGAATCGCTGATCCTTGCCAGGGAGCTTATGAGCTGCTGGGATGAAAAACACAGCTTCTGACCTCAGTGAATCTCCTGGAGAGGTCCGTGCTTGAGCTGAACCTGAACAGTTAGCATTTCGGGTAGTGTGCCAAGACAGACCTCTGAGAAATGAGCACTTTGATGACGAGAGAATCTGGAAGGGCTGGTGTGGGGCTGCAGGCAGAAGAGCAGGTGGAGATGGACGATCGCCTGGGGAGAAGAGGGGCGCTACCTCCGCCCGTCACCCCCTTCCCTAGCCAGGCGGAGCCTCCAGACCGACAGAGACAGCCCTGCAGTCAAGGACATCCTACAGCCTGGTGGAGGCCTTATATAAGCAAGTAATCAGTGTGGCATGTTAGTTACTAAAACGAAGGTTAATAGACAAGTGACTAACTGCTTGGAAAGAATTGCAGAAATGTCCATTAAAACAGCGACGTTAGAACCGAGTCTTAAGTATCCTGTAGGACTTCAGGAAGAGGAAAGCCCTCGAGTTCCAAAGAGGAAGTGAACGAGGATGAGGTGAGAGGGGCGGGGCAGAGGCCAGGCCACCCACGGCCTTGCAGGATGTGCTAGGGAACCTGATGCTCACCCCGTAGGCCAGGGAAAACCAACGTGGTAGAGAAAGGGGGTAAGAACATTAAGGACAAATGGTTCAGGCATGATTAGGAGACAGTCAGATTGAAGGTAACAATACAATTCCAGGATTGAGTTTGGGGCTTTATAACCAGTTGCAATCAGCTATCGCTTAGGATAGGTAATTTTCCACTTAAACGCTACTTTTGTCCCTAATCTTCCCACTTTCCTCCAAGGAACAATAAGTTTTGGTTCATAGCGCCTAGTTGACTGATCTTCAGCCTGGGACCCGTGAGCGTGATAATAAGAGTCTATGAGCCAATTAATAGTTGAATAAACACCAACAAGTTTAACATTTACCTGCAGTAAGGCTGGACAGATTCATTAAAATGCTGTACTGCTTTGCTTTCCCCAGGAATTATATCCAGTTATTGCAGTAACTGGTTATCTTAAGCAGCTTCGCTGTTCACGACGTCATGAAATTTATTGACGAAGTATTGTTTTAAAACACGGAGTCCACGTTGGGGGAGACATTGTAATTAAAAAGACCTCTGGTGGGCAAAGGAGGGACTTCCCTGGCGGTCCAGTGGTTAAGACTCCATGCTTCCACGTCGGGGGACATGGGTTCGATCCCTGGTCGGGGAACTAAGATCCCGTATGCCACTCGGTGCGGCCAAATAAATAAATAAAACCTCTGGCTCTGAAGAGTTTAGACATCCAGCTTAGTTGATGAATGTGTTATGTTTGAAAAAAAACAAAAATAAACCCTTGGGTACCTAATTGAGCAGTATTCTGCAGAAATAATTTATGAAATTTTTCATAAATTTCTATACAAATGTACATTTCCCTAAAGAGAATGAGAGTTTCGTAGCACATCTGCATCTCAAAAATGTATATAGTTACATAAAAGACCATTATAACTTTTTTTTTTTTTTTTTTTTGCGTACGCGGGCCTCTCACCGCTGCGGCCTCTGCCGTTGCGGAGCACAGGCTCCGGACGCGCAGGCTCAGCGTCCATGGCTCCCAGGCCCAGCCGCTCCGCGGCATGTGGGATCTTTCAAGACCGGTGCACGAACCCGTGTCCCCTGCATCAGCAGGCGGACTCTCAACCACTGTGCCACCAGGGAAGCCCAACTTTTATATTTTTATAGGGATGCATTCACTGGGTGTTGATCTTGGACTTCTTGGGGTTACATGGAAAAGGTAGAATTGCATTTTGACTTTGATTTTAATTCAGGGTTTCAATGGACATTAAAAAGGTGCAAGACTTATTAATGTTTAGTCTCTTTTTTAGTGTGTTTTTCTACATTCAAGCTGTGCCTCACAGGAGATATTCTTAAATTGTCCACTGTAATCTCGGGCTTTCATGTTGCATTTCTGCAGGAGCTTAAAATAATTTGACGCATGACGTTTTTCCCCCAGAGTTTCCTCTGTATACTAGTGAGCCATTTGGGTGTTTTAGTGAAGTTATGAAGATTCATATGTAGTATGTTGCTCTTACAGAATTATGAAGTTTCACGTCGCAAAACGGAAGTTTAAGGAAACATTACGCCCGTATGACGTAAAAGACGTCATCGAACAGTATTCTGCTGGTCACCTGGACATGCTGTGCAGAATTAAAAGCCTGCAAACACGGTGAGCAACGCGAGGGTTACTTGTTTTACAGGAACAGGCACAGGAACTGTCTGGGAGGAACGTCTCCCTAGTAGAGAAAACTCTTGAATTCCATGTTTCTAACTCTCTTTTTAGTGAACAGCTGGACTTTTGCGTTGAAACGTAGATTTTATTTAAAAGTAAATCAGTCATTAAAAGCCTCAATGTATCGACAGTGTCTCAGTGTCTCACCTGTGAAAATAGGGTATTGGCAGTGGCTGCCTAGGGTCGTGGTGAGGATTGAATGAGTTAATGCAGGCTCACCGAGTGCTCGGGGAGTGTTAATGGTTGGTGCGGCCGTCATTTCCGTTATCGCCTGAATCCTTCAGAGGAAAGCTAGTCTTTCTCCTTCGTTAAACTTGACCCACCATCCAGCCCACAAAGACAGACCTGTCCCTCCTCTGAGCCCCTAAAGCGAGTAGAGTCCACTGCAGGGAGTAAAAGCGCGCCTCACCTTGGAACACTGTGCCGGAGAGTCAAACTGAGCACCCAGCGTTGACTCTTATACTGCTGCCCTGTGGGAAGCTTGTTCCCCTGGCCCTGGACCCAGTCTGGGCCCTTCCCTTCATGCCTGTCCTGCACGGGGCTAGATACACACCGTCTTGCCAGGGAGCATCTTCTCTAGTGGTTGAAAGAAATGAGTTCAGTATGTTATTTCAAACATGTGTTTGATTGTGTCATCTTGAAGCTGAAATATTTAGTCAGTTTCATTTTTTTTAACAGCCTTGCTTCACTATCAGGCCCCAACTACCAGCATTCGATTGAACAGTTCTTAAAACACAAGGACTGAGTCTTCAATGTTTGTCTATGCCCAGAGCACACTTAGCCCAGGGTGAGGCATATACTAGGCCCTTGGTAAAACACCTGTTGATTTCTATAACATTAGTTACAGAAATCACAGGGTTTTTTTGTTCATTTCATTCAGCAGGTAAGTATTGAACCTGCAATGTGTGCTGGGCACCCTGGGCACCCAGAGATGACCAAATGACCCAGTCCTTGTAGAGCGGCAGTTGAATGGATTAGATGTCATGACTGCCTGTAGTCCTGTGCACACAAGGTAAACTGGAAAGTTGAGTCAATATTCCTTATAATTCAGCTCTAACACACACAAAAGGGAAGAGAGCAAGTGTCCACTTCAGGCTGACTAGGTCTCCTTGGAAACTGTTTTAAATCACCTGTGATCCTGTTACAGTCTCTGCGCGGGTAGCCAAGGTTTTCCAAGTCCTTTCACAGAACTACCTAAGGCTCCCAACGTTTTTGTTTGCTTGTTTGTTTATTACAAATGTAATTGGTCTTCTTTTATTTTTCTTCATAGTGATAGGGTCACTAGTTAAAATACACTGTAAAATCTTCAATTTAAATTTTATTTCATGCTGCATTGTAGAAATAGTTGTAAATAGCGTCCATTTAATCATTTAAAACAAAGGTTAAATGTAAATTAGGATCCTGTATTTATTCCTATGATTATTTATGATTTTCTGGTAAAGTTTTATTTTTCTGAGGGTGAAGGAATTAATGTTTTTTAAAGTAAGATACCTTTAAACTAAATTGATAATTTCCAGAAATCACTTGACCTGGAGAGAATGCCATAACATTACAAACAGGATCTTTTCATTTAACATATGTTTGTTCAATTGGTTTTGTTGTTTCTTTGTTTTTATTGACGTATAGTTGATTTACAATGTTGTGTTAGTTTCAGGTGTACAGCAAAGTGATTCAGTTATACGTGCATTTATATCTTCTTTTTTCAGATTCTTTCCCCTTATAGGTTATTGCAAAATATTGAGTACAGTTCCCTCCCAATGTTTCTATAAAGTTCAACTGCTGCAGAATTTGCAGAACTCATCTGGAGTTTCTTGCCTGTGTGATGTGTGTATACTGTCCAACTAGAAATCCTGAGATGGAGACTACAGCTTTCTTACCTGCTTATCTTCCATATGTCAGATGTATGATAAATGGTCACTGAAAAATCTGTCCTATTATTAACGTGAAATAGTCATAATTATGATTTTGTCATTTTTAAGTGGTTGAATTCAAGAAACACCTGGTCAGGGGTGGAAACAGACAAATTACTTGGTAGTTTAGGACATTTTTGCCTCCAGAAGATCAGCCATAAGTGATTTCATCATGGACTAGAATAATGAGAAAATTAACCTCGTGTAATTTTCATGTGAAGAAAATAAGCACGTCAGCTGGAAGAAGTTCATTTTTATTTCCTCTTACGTAAATAGAGATAATTGTATTTTTCTTTTCAAAACCCTTCCTTCCAGCCTAGGGCAGTGTCCACCTTCAGCACTCATAATCAGATCTCTTTCTCTGCTAGTGTGGATCAAATTCTTGGAAAAGGGCAAATCACATCAGATAAGAAGAGCAGAGAGAAAATAACCGCAGAACATGAGACCACAGATGACCTCAGCATGCTCGGCCGAGTGGTCAAGGTTGAAAAACAGGTACAGCTCAACTAAACTGCTGAACTTTTTAGCCAGATTTTTTTCCAGTTTTATTGAGATATAATTGACGCGTATCGCTGTATAAGTTTAAGGCATACGACATAATGGTCTGACCTCCATATACTGTGAATGATGACCACAGTAAGCTTAGCCTCCATCGTCTCATAGAGACACAATAAAAAGGAAAGCACGAAAAGAAAACAACTTGTTTTCCTTGTGATGAGAGCCCTTAGGATCTACTCTGTTAACACCTTCCTGGGTACCACACAGCAGCATTAGCTATAGTCATCCCCTTGTGCATCGCACCCCCAGCACTTGTTTATCTATAACTAGGAATCGGTACCTTCCGGCCACCTGCCTCCGGTCCCCTCCCTCCACCCGCTGCCTCTGGTCACCATGAATCTGATCCTTTTTCTATGTGTTTGGGAAGGGGGTTGTTTTTTGTCGTAAATTCCACATAAGTGAGATCGTACAGTATTCGTGTCTCCCTGCCTGACCTATTGGACTTAGCATTATGCTCTCCAGGTCCATCCCTGTTGTTGCAAATAGCTGGATTTCCTCATTTTTTTATGGCCGAGTAATATTCCATTGTGTATATTTATATATACACACACCACAACTTATTTATCCATTGATCTGCAGTGGACACTTGTCTCTGAGTCTTGGCTATGAACATGGGGTTGCAGACATCTTTTTGAGTTCATTTTTGTTTCCTCTGGATATAGTCCCAACAGTGGAATTGCTGGATCATGTGGTAGCTCTATTTTTAATTTCCTGAGGAACCTCCATACTGTTCTCCACAGTGGCTGCACCAGTTGACATTCCCACCAACAGTGCAGGAGGGCTCCCTTTTCTCCACACCCACATCAGCATTTGTTATCTCTTATCTTTTTGATGACGGCCATTCTTTTTTTTTTTTTTTTTTTTTTTGACGGCCATTCTAATAGGAGTGAAGTAGCCAGAATTTTTTTTAATCAAAACTGATTATAGGCAGTTGGATGTATTTTAGTGAGTAATAGATTTTAAAAGGAATAAAATCAAGAAAGAGCAAATAAATTAAATTTTCTTTATGCATAGACAGTGTTTCTCTAAAACACCTGGATTTCCATATAAGAAATAGAAAATTTCCTCTCATCAATTAATACTCGAACTGCAAACAACTATAGACTTCCAACAGTAGAATAACAAAGATCTAGTTTTTATTTGTGTTTTGGTTATTTCATTGTCTCTCTTATGTCAATTTTTTAAAAAAGCATAATAACTATGGTAGTGCACTGAATGTTTGTTGACCCTGAGAGTGTATCATCTCATACAAAGACAGTTTTTAGAAATCAAAATGCTCCCCCAATTTAATTATAAATATTCCAAGCATTTTATACCTTTATTTTTAAATTTAGAATCGCCTAGATTGATATCTAGGGTCTTTTTTTTGTTTTTTTTGTCTGTACCGCACAGCTTGTGGGATCTAGTTCCCTGACCAGGGATGGAACCCGGGCCTCCTGCGGTGGAAGCGCAGAGTCTTAACCACTGGACCATCAGGGAAGTCCCAGTATCTAGGGTCTTGATTTCTTACAGAATCAGTTCCCTGCTAGGCAGCAGTAAAGTCCCAGAATGTCTTCAGAGAAGAGGCTGAGGAAGGGCAACCTGATCGGGGAGGAGGGTCTGGAAGTTGCTTTGTACAGCGCTTATATGGTTTTTGAAACATCAATTTTATCTTATTTTTTTTGTAATTTATTTTATTTTATCTTTGCGTCGGGTCTTCATCGCTGTGCGCGGGCCTTTGTCTAGTTGTGTCGAGCGGGGGCTACTCTTCGTTGCGGTGCGAGGGCTCATTGCGGTGGCCTCTCTTGTTGCGGAGCACGGGCTCTAGGTGCGCGGGCTTCAGTAGCTGTGGCTCGCGGGCTTCAGTAGTTGTGACTTGTGGGCTCTAGAGTGGAGGCTCAATAGTTGTGGCGCACGGGCTTAGCTGCTCTGTGGCATGTGGGATCCTCCCGGACCAGGGCTCGAACCCGTGTCCCCTGCTTTGGCAGGCGGGTTCCTAACCACTGCGCCACCAGGGAAGCCCCTGAAAAGCAATTTTAAAGGCTGGGGAGGCAGAAGGGCGCCAGTGGAGACCAGGCGGACGGACGGCGGAGCGTCCTGCCTCTCGGCCGTCCGTTCCCGCCCTCACGGCTGGAAGGGGCCTCCTGCGCTGGCGCCCAGTCAGGACTGCGTACGACTTACCTCTCCAGACTTCACTGTGCGGGCACAGCCGGACTGCTTTCTACCTTCTTATCAACAGGTGTACGTTTTCCCCTCTTTCAGGTCCAGTCCATCGAGGCCAAGCTGGACTGCCTGCTGGACATCTACCAGCAGGCCCTGCGGAAAGGCTCCGCGTCGGCCCTCGCACTGGCCCCCCTGCAGACCCCGCCTTTCGACTGTCAGCAGACCTCGGACTATCAGAGCCTGGCCCCGCCCGGCGGCCGCCTGCCCCGCTCGGCCAGCGCGGGCCTGGCTCGGGGCCTGCAGCTCATCCTCACGCCTGGCGAGCTGGGCGCGCAGACCTTGTACGCGCTGAGCCCCCCGGCGGCCCAGGGGCCCGGGAGCCCGGGGGACGGCCCGGCAGCGGCGGGGGTGGGCGCGGCCCGGCCGGCGGCTCCCGCCACCCTGCAGATCCCAGCCCCGCTGCCCGCCCTGGGGGCCCTGGCCCCCGGCCCCGCGGGCCCGCACGAAGGCCTCCCCGACGTCTCCGCCCGCCTCGAGGCCGCCAAGGAGCGCGCCCTGCGCCAGAGCCTCGACCTGGACGGCGCGGCCCTGCTATCTGTCCGGCCCGCGGCGGCCCAGGACCGGGGCAAGTCGGCGTCGGTGCAGAACCTGATCCGGTCCGCGGAGGACCTGGACGTGCCGCTGTCGGGGAGCGAGTCCAGCGGCTCCAGGGGCAGCCAAGATTTTTACCCCAAATGGAGGGAATCCAAATTGTTTATAACTGATGAAGAGGCGGGTCAGGAGGAGACCGGGTCGGGCGCCTTGCACGCGGGGCCGCCGGCCCGGGAACCCGCCCTGGCGTCGGACTGTCTCAGGACTGGACGGTCCCGATCATCTCGGAGCGCAGGAGCCGCGGAGGCCCTCGGCCGGGCCCATGCCAGGCTGAAATGAGGCCCTCGCTCGCTTCCCTTGCCCCGCAGCCTCTCAGCCATACACGTCGCTGCATGAACTCTTCGGGAAGCCCTTCTCAAAAGTTGAATGCCCAAGAATCAGGAAGAGCAGGAAAGGCAGTGTCCAAGCCCGTTACCTTTTAATTGCATGACAATGCATGTTCAGGGGACGGCTGAACTTCCCAGGTAGGACAACATTACCCCTCATTCAGGAAGGTACCTCGCGTTAAAACTCCTGAGAAATCAACACTGCTGGTGCTGTGGTGTGTGTGAAAATGTCAAGGTCAGGTCGTTTATAAGATTGGACTCTGTCTTTTGAAACGATGGGAGTAAGCACCTTCAAATTTCAGGCATTTCTGCTTTGTGGTAAAACACAGAATACAGTTTCAGAATTAGGCCATGACGTGCGTACACGTAAACATAGTATCAGCGGCTGATAGGGTGTCCAGTAAAGCAGAATTGGGGAATCACAGAAACGGCTGCCTGTCCAAGACGTACTTGCCAACCCGCTCCTATTCAGGCATTTTATTATTAATGTAATTTGAATGTCAGTTCGTGTGCTTTTGGTGACTTAACGCTGTGGCCAGCAGCTTTGCACGTCATTTTCATGTTCTTTATGACGAGAATGTTCTTCGGTTAGAAAATGGGCAAACAGTGAAAGTCAAGGCCAGTGGGGCAAATAGGCTGACTCTGACACATCTGACTTCAGTGGAAACGTATTCCCTGACGGCTCGCGCCATCAGCTGCTACACAAGCAAACCAAGTCCTGAGAAGCGGACAGCCGGCCGGGCAGGGCTGATCCGTGTGTCCTGCAGCGCTCTCCACTACAGGCAAGTGCGAGAGGCTCTTCCCACGGCTGATACACACGCAGGATCCTGGGAGCAGACGTGTGAGTGAGACGGGGATGGAAAAGGCTTGAAAAGAATCCAGACACGACACCGGGAAACAAGTGAGCTCAAGAAAATGACTTCCCCCTCCAGGGCCGTGAGAGGGAGGGAAACAAACCAAAAGGAAAGACCTTGATTTTTTAGAAAACAAATATTGCTAAGGAATTCAACTACCTAAACGTCCCTTATTCTTATACATAAGCAGAGAATTTTGAAAGGCATTTATTTTTTAATATGCCCTGAATGTCTTTTGCTATTAGGTAGTACATTTTGCATATGGAAGGCTAAAACTAAACGTCCTTTACTTTTTATACTGTAGTGCACATTTTCTATTCTTCCCAAGAATGTTGCCCCCAATCTGAAATTACTGGCTCAGTTTCCTGGTACGAACATTTTATGGTTCAAAGTCAGGTAACACTGGCAGGGTCTGCGAATCAAAGCACTTAATAATATAGCATGGCAGCAAAAAGACCAAGGGACACCAAAGGAGAAATGTATGTACCAGAAAGCAAGCAAAGTTGACCGCTTGTTAGAAACCAGCCTCGCTAGCCCAGACCGTCAGAACTTCAGCCAAGGTAACGGCACCCAAAGGGCCAGGAGAAGCGAGAGAACACTGGTTAGACTCTCACCACAGAAGGACTTAAAAAGGAAGCGTTTTTTCCTTGGCGGTAGTGCTGCCTCCGGGAAAACTTTCCCAGCGGCCAGGAGGACCAAGCAGGGCTGTCGCCGGCCACCCAGAGGCCAGAAGATGCCCTGACACCCGCCAAGTCCCTCCCAACTCTCTCCCCAGCCGGGTTTCTCCACCCCAGACTCCCCCCGCGACTTTTCTTCTCCACAGGCTTATGGACTCCCTGCCACAATTTCCCTTCTGGACTTCACCAGCCGACATCCCCAAGTAAACCGCTTCTCCACTCACCCAAAATGCGCTTCTCAGCCTTTTAAGACCCTGTCCTTTTTGATAAACACTGAAATTTGGCAACATTCCTCTTCTCGCCCCACCGGGATCCTAGCACACTGCCCCGGAGCGTGTCATTCAGAGCGTGCTTGGGTGCTGGAGATACGCAGAAGAGAGTCTAAATTTTACACTCCAGTTAAGAAGAGGTTCTCAAGCTTTCGAAGCCATTATTTTCATTTTCGAAACATAGAGTGTTAGTAAAAAGTATTAAACGCAATGTTTCATCTACCCGTGTCTCCACTCAAAGTTGTGATCCATCCTCCCAAGGAGGTTGTACACAACACACACACACACACACACACACACACACACACACACACACACACACACACACCTCCACTGACCCGAAGCCAGACCCCCGCCGTGCACGGCAGGCCTCTCCAGGTGTCAGCCGAGGAAGAGGCAGGAGAGAGCAGCTTCCGGGTAGCACTGAGTCTTGGACACGCGCTGTCCGGGTCAAACCCCACTGGCAGCAGGAGCTCTGAATGTACGGGGGCCGGGGGGGGGGACCCCTCCTTTGGCCTCTTTAGGCCTCACACATAGTACAGTTCATCCGGCGTTGCTGAAGACGGAAGATTCAGAAACAAACCTAAGCCCATCACTGAGGGTTACCCACAGCCCCGCGTGGTAAATCACGTTAGGAAAAGCTTTCATACATCCAAGCCATGACCATTTTGTGTCTGTCTTACTCTATAGCGCAAAAAGTCCTGGATGTCGAAAGCCGGTTGTCTTGTGTGAAAACTGGAGGGTTGTGTCTGCTCTGTTCCTCTCGGCGGAGCTGAGAGGAGCCTCCCACTTAACACTTAGCAAAGTCCCTTCGGTCAACCCCAGACGGTGTCTCGAAGCACAATTTAGCTGAGCGCTGATCAGCTGCCGGCTTTCTCGGGTCCGTGTTCGTCTGCCTTCTGCAGTTCGGGGGGCTGATCAAGCTACCGCTTCCTGGCAAACATCCCTTCTAGGAGGTGAACTGAGAAACTTTGCTCTGTCTGATCTAAATGTTTGCATTTTGTTCAACTAAATTAACACGTGTAGATTGCAAGTTTCGTTTAAAGAAGACACTTGACTGAGTTTTTAAGTCTTTATCTCCTGTTCTAAGGTGCCTTTCTTGCCTCCCCTTGGCTCAGTGATTCTGCCAGTAAAACAAGTCTAACAGAGAGGAGGAAATCAGGCACAAAGTGACTAATTCTCATGCCTGTTTGCAAAGCAAACTATAAGGAATGATGCAAGTGAGCAACTAAGTGAATAGGTCACTTCATCCAGATTGAGAAAATACCATAAATGTTAACTTATCTCCCCAGAAGCTATTTTTTGCCTTAAAATGACATGGTTGTGTTTTTGTAAGAGAAACTTAATTTAATATAATTATGTGCATTTAAGTGAGCAGTTCTGGAAGTCGTGTATGACAATGCAGTTGTCTGTTTCCTGCAAACAAATAAATCAGGAATACCATATCCATTTCAAGCTACCATTCAAATGTAATTTCCTTTGCTCTCTTTTACTGGGATTATTTGTTTTAAAGTAAAACATTAAAAAGATGTCTAGAAACAGCTAGTGTGACTGCTTTCATCTCGTCCTAACTGGTTTGTTCTGAACTAACTGGGTCCCAGTCGATGAAACTGATCGTATACAGATTTGGGGTTGAAATTAAAAATTACCTTTTTCCAGTGTTGCTGAAGAAACCATTGGTAACTGGGGAAGAGGAGAGATTTGCAAATGTTGTTGAGGGTATCATGAGAAAAATTAACTTGATATTATACTGAATATTTATTTTTATATGTTTTTAATTTGATACATCAAAACAGACGCCAGCCCATATGAGCCTTGTGTCAGCTATAATAAAAGGGTTTGCTAAACGAGTGATAAGAAGTGGGGACCAGCAGGTCCCCAAATGCTGGAACCCCTGTCTGCTCAGAATGACCATTTGTAGCACCTACCCAGCGCTGCCCAACCAGGGGGCTTCTGCTCCAAAAGGGATCTTCCCCTTCTGCCCTAGAACCGCCCCCTCCTTCTGTTCCACTAGCAGTTTTGCACGGTGTGCATCATTAACCGCAGTGGAATTATTTGAATGGAGGCTCAGAATGTTAGAGCTCTGGAACGCAAAGCAACAAAGCCCTAAGAGAGCCGCCTTAGACGCAGGAGCAAGGGTGAGGGGCTGTCGCGTGAGGGGCCTCCCCCCCCCGCCCCGTGTCTCTGAGGAGCGCACCCAGGTCTCCCTGCCTGTCCTGTCACCTTCCGGAGACGAGTGAAAATAATCAGCAAACTTGGAACGTGCTTGCTTTGACCAACTCAAAAACATAAACAGCTTCCAAACGCTTTCGCACCTACCTTACAGCCTCTCAGTCCCGCCTTTAAAAGTAAAATATACGGACAATTATTCTACCCTCATCATGGGTACAAGTAGGTTCCCAGACCTTGAAGTGCCCACTTTTCATCACCCTGCTTTCGACTACTTCAAGCACCTGGTACAAGTAAAAATTGCTTCTTTAATTTTTAAAAAGTTTTAATTAGTTACAATAAGACTTCACCCTCTGGCCTACCTAACTCCAGGTTATTGAGGTTTTTACTTCATTTCCAAGCAGAAATTTATCAGATACACTACGTGCAAACTACAGATTACGCACTGCCCTGAAATCACGGCACCACAAGACTGGTGAAGGGCAATTTTTCTGTTCCGATAAGTAAATAGAAAACCCGAAGGCACATTGGTGTGATATATTTCTTTGCCCGTTCCCATGGCCCGTTCACTCCTATCATGGTTTTGTTGCCTAGTTCAAGTCCAGTGCGCTCCGGGCTAATCATCGGGGTCCAGGCTTCCCACTCACCGTCACCGACTTTCTCAACTTCTCACCTGCTTGCGATTTTTTTTTTTTTTTTAGTGAGGCCCATCTCTTTCCATTACTTGCTTCTACTTCCCCTTTCCTTTGCCTACAGTGGTGTGCCTACCTTCCAGCACTGCCAAACCCTGCCCAGCCCGTGACGCCAGGAACTAGGTACCCGCACCTTCCGCTGGGGGCAGCCCCCGTGCTCAAGGCAGCACATCACAGGCAGCCCAGGTCAACAGATGCTTCTGCGTATCTGCATCTCCTCGCCGAGGCCTCCGGGCCACATGCAACACCACCCCCTGCTTCCAGGACTCGGGGGAGGAAATGCGTCGGCCCCTCCCCGTGGGAGCCCTTCCCTTAGGGACGACTAATTCTCCTGCTCCGGATCCCCACCCCCTCCTTCCCCGTATCTGCGGCATCTCCCACTCAGTAACAGGAGTGAGCCTCTCCCATGACCAGCACGGCAAGAGCTCCCCTTCCTCTTTCTTTCTCTCCACACCTCACCTTCTTTAGAACCAACGATTTATAGCGTACGTTGTATAAGGTACTTCTGTTTCCCCAGCATCCGTCCACCAGCCAGCAAGACAGTCAGGCCCACGCCTACACACCCCCCAGACAACCAGCTCCAGCCCTTCAGCATGACCTCCCGGAAGCACATGCTGACCTCCCGGAAACACATGCAGTCAGCATCCCTCTTGGCTTCTCTGGGGCCGCCAACGCTGTGAACAGCCTGCCTTCCTTTTAAAACTGACCCCCCACCCCCGTTTGTCCCTGCTTCTCTGGATCAGTCCTCTCTATTCACTGTCCCAAGCTCCTTACTTTCCTTGCTTTGCGGTCAATGCTCCAGATCCCACCCTTCTCTCCTCCCCTCACACCCTCCCCTGGTGTCTCCACCCGTGACCTCAGCTACTAACACTGGGGTCCCACCCAATCAGGGGTCTCCAGCCCTGAGCATCAGCTCTGAATGTCTCCCTTGGGCCCGAAGTCACCTCGGTCGGACGTCCCAGACAAACTTCTTGAGGGGGACATGTCACAATATCTCCCAAGCGTCTCCCGCCAGGCCACGCAGGCAGAAGGTGCTCAAGAACCCTGAATGGGTGAAAGTGTCCTGGTCTCTCTGGCCTTTTACTCAGTTTCAGCAGCTTCCGACCCCTCACTTCAGAGGTCTTTCTCTCAAGGAGGATGTGACCCTCAGCCTCGTTCACACTGTGTCACAGATTTGATCGGCTACTTCTCCCAAAGGTCCCTGGGCTTTTCCAAAGGGAAAGAAATTAATGGAATTAATAATGAATGCCAAATAGTGAGAAGAAGCCCCCTCACCCCCCCTCCAGGCCTCAGCATCCTTCGTCTCTGTCCCTCCTCCACTGACGGATACACTGCCTCAGACCCCACGGATGGTGCCCAGGCCTAGATTTTGCCCATTCACCCGGAGGCCTGACTGCTCACACTTGCCTGGAGCTCCAAGGAGAAAAGGGGGTTTCGTCTCCCTTCCCTGCTCCCTGAGCCCCATGAAACCACATTCCAGCTCCCCAGCCCTCTTTATACCCTACCAATGCCAAGCCCATAGCCAGAGCTGGCCTACAGTCTGTGGATCCCAGACTTTAAAATAACTCACGAACACACTACTATATATAAAACAGGTAACCAACAAGGACCTACGGTAGAGCACAGGGAACTCTACTCAATGTTTGTACTAACCTATAGGGGAAAAGAATATGAAAAAGAACACATATATATGTGTGACTGAATCACTTTGCCGTGCACCTGAAACTAACACAACCTTGTAAATCACGTAAACTTCCAAAACACGCTTAAAAAGTAGCAACTCATGCTGAGTGACTGCCCAGTGTTGAACCAATAAGGGCTCTCCCAGGTGTTACCGAATTTAATCCTCACCACCTGACCACAGGTAACCTATCGGTTAGGATGGATTTGGCTGCGGGTATGAGAAAACCCGAGGACAGGGGCTTCCCTAGTAGCGCAGTGGTTGAGAGTCCGCCTGCCGATGCAGGGGACACGGGTTCGTGCCCCGGTCCGGTAAGATCCCACATGCCGCGGAGCAGCTGGGCCCGTGAGCCATGGCCGCTGAGCCTGCGCGTCCGGAGCCTGTGCTCCGCAACGGGAGAGGCCACAGCAGTGAGAGGCCCGCGTACCGCAAAAAAAAAAAAAAAAAAAAAGAAAACCCGAGGACGTTCTATTATCCAGCATAACTGAAGTTCAGGGTGGCTCCAGACAGAGCCGTTTGTTCAGTGACGTCGGGGTTCCATCCTGCCTGCTTTCCCCCTGGTCTGGAGGAAAGTACTGGCGGATCCTCTCACTGTCCACAAGGTGCCACCACAAGCGCCTTGATTACCTCTGGGGGGGGGAGGGGCGCCAGCCCAGCGGGATGTAAATCCTTTGCCGGCCCCTTATTAGACTAATGCAGGTCACACGCTCACTCCTGAACCTGGTAGCAGTCGCGCCATGATTGGCTTAAACCATTCACACCCCCCTCTTTGGAGTCTCCTGCCGGGTAGAGGATCTGGCAGCCAGGGAGGTTCTGGAATGGAGGGTTAAGAGCCTTACTAGTCAAGGTATTCATGACTTGAGAGACCTCAGGACCCTTTGCTCCCGGAAACACCCACCACGACCAATCCCAGCCCCTACGGCTGGCAATCTGGGGGCAAGGCCCGAGCGCCCACCTCCCAGGCCACTGGTGGGGGACCACTTTCTGCCTCCACCTGGACTCCCACCTTTCTCCTTTTGTCTGCCCTTTAAGGTCCAAGGGGACCCTGGGCTTCTAGGAGAGGACCTTTCTTAGAAGCCCCTGTTTTCATTCAACCCAGAGCAGCCTGAGGAAGCTCCAGGTCTAAGAGAAGCAGCTGTCCTTCCCGTTTGCTTCTCCTTCGCTGGCCCAGAAGCCCCTCGTGGGCCAGAGAAGTTCATCCAGAGGAAGGAGCAGTGCACCAAAGGCTTTGCACATTGGGCCACTTGTTCTAGCGGATCTTTGCTGGTGGACCACTTTCTTACACCCCGGGGGACTTATGGCCTTTGAGGGATAAGACCGGGCCACAAATGCCACCTTGTGTCAATGCCCTTCAGGTCTTTTTACCGATGCGGACCCAAAACTCCCCTCACGTCTCGACTGCCCTGGGAGAGCAAAATCCTTTTACT